>NC_136063.1:1456499743-1458899743 GCF_964261635.1 Lissotriton helveticus
TTGAATCTGGATTACAGAAAGCGGGACATGTGATTGGATCACATCACTGGGGCAAAATACCATAAATTGATGTTTTTACATTAGGCCTTGACGAGATTTCAATTACCCAATATGCACGTATTTTCATAAATTTCACTTTACACTTGTTATGAAAAATTCACAAAATAACATCATAATGCCACATTTGCGTAGTTACGAAAAATAGAGTGGAGTGCAGTAATAATGCGATCAACCAGTACGCGACAGGTGGCTGTTTGCGGTACTCGTGCTTTTGATGCTATATTTTTTAGGGCTAAAGCATGTGAGATCACATTTGGTGCTAAACTTTCATGATAAATGCCAGATTTGCATTTCACATGATTAGATGTAATTTAATGTACACTTTGTGGAATGTGGTGCGTGTATTATGCAAAATAAGGAACATTTCTCACAACTCTAGTTAACATAAAACATTTTTACAAAATGTGGCACTGGGAGACGAAATGGCTCTCTCTAGATCCCACATCTTATTGGTCAATGATCAAAGCCGGAAATGCAAACCAGATGCCCTAGTTTCAAGTTAAGATTTATTCCTTAGAGCATATCTCTTTTACCTCCTAGGGCTCTTATTCATGTATTTACAAGCTAGAGAGGTCCAGACTGGTCTTACTGTTCGTTCAATTCGCAAACTCAAAAAAAGGTATTTTATGATTAAAAAAATGTTTTATTTAGATTGTATCATCTTAAATAATTTCACTTATTGCGTTTAATAGTGATCCTTAGCTTCTAAATGCGGTGATGTGAGTTTGTTATTTACTACAACACTGTCTGATTTAATTAAATCTGCTACTACTATGGTTTCCTATTCTTCTTTCCACGTCTTGGTTTCCAGCACGTTGCTTATTGTACTGCACTGGTGTTCCTGTTGACCCCTATTGTTCACGCGCATCCTTGGGGCACAGAAGATTAACGCGAATCAAAGGGTTCATTACATTGTGGTTGACTCAATACGATTGGATAATTAACCGTAGGCGTCGATGCCAGATTGTGGCCTGGAATTGCCTTTTGACCCAACACTTTGAGCGGATTATCACACCGGGGTGAACAATGGGCGCCTTCTGATCGATTACACAATACACAGACCTTACAGACAGGCATGCTTTGGGCGTTACAAATAGCCGAGTGGTCGTGACAAAGAGAGGAAAATTGGTTGTGTGTGCCACATCTTTTGTAATCGCCCACAACCCCTTTTCGTTTCGTTGTGTTTTTCGTGTGGCTTTGATGAGAAACAGACTCTGGGCGCAGGGGCCTCTCTCGAGTAGCAGGAGGCCTCATTTGAGACGTGAAGGGTGAAAGCTATTGGGAGGAAGGCCCGCTTTCATTGTTCAGGGTCACACAATGCATCTGATAAAGTTCTGTAACTCCTGAGGAATGAGCACATGCGTTTAATCAAGGGCTGAAGGGCAGCACGGGTGACCGCCAGACACGGGGCTGCACTTGACTTTTTTCTGAGGCCACGCGACCACTTCTAACTGCAGAAGGCCCTCCTTGACTGAACAAGTGACGCAGAGGGGATAAGATTGCTTACCAAGCCGCATACTTCCTTTCATGTATTAAACAGACCCCCCAGGATATTGCGGCATGGATTAGCACATTTTGCAGCACAAATATGGAAATTCTGTGGCACAAATATGGGAATTTTGCGGCATTTTTGTGGCACTTTATTTTGCTATTCTTTCAGCAACAAACACAGATATATTATTTTTATGAGGTATTTTACAACATGAAAGTTTACACCAACGGTCAACTGCCTCAGTAGCCTTTTGCTGTGGGGTGCCACACGCTCCCTCCGGCTCAAAAGGATGACTAGAGGTGGCGTGCCTAGCTAGTGATAACTTGCTATTTGAAAGTTCCTGTCAGTGGCGCTTATAAGGTGCACTTGCAATATACCCTCAAATCGACATTGATCAGCAGAAGCGCGCGGTTTAAGGGAACGAGATGGCAGTCTTCTAAAAGGGTTACAGAAAAGTTTTGCTCGCTTAGGTGGAAGACTTATCTGACTTTTATAGTCTCCCAGCTAGCGCCTTAAATGGGCCTGTACTGAGTACCGGCACTTTTTCATTTTCTCCTCTTGAGTACTGGAACTTCTCTTCAGACAAGGAGAGTACTGGAAGTCACAGGGGCCTAGCATCTGCACCGGCACAGTTGTGCTCAACAAGGTGTATTTAAACTTTTGCGGTCAGTGCCATGAAACTTTTCTGTCCCCCTCCCCAATCCGATGAGGAACTTTTGCGTCTTCTGAGTGGCTTCCTGCAGCAGGGGTTCAGCTAATCATATATATATATATATATATATATATATATATATATATATATATATATATATATATATATATATATATATATATATATATATATATATATATATATATATATATATATACATATATTCCCGTTTACAATCCTAAATTTCTCTACATGATTGCAGTAGACACCATTGGCACCGCAAAAAAGCAGTGAGGCGACGCTCCTCTGCCCACATGGAGGAGCCGCCCCTAGTTTAAAGGCTCATAGTGAGCCTTAAACTGCACCGCCGCGGGACCACCAGTACACGTTCCTGCACGGGAAGTAATGCACCATGTCATGCATTCCTTCCCACTTAGAAACAGGGGGTGCAAATTTACAGGGGGGCACACCATGTGCCCCCCCTGGATGCACCCCCATGCTTAGAGGCAAGAGGGGGCACTGTAGAGCCACCTTTTTTTCCTCTTCGCCAGCAGTTTCATGGAGTAAGAACCTCAAGGAGACCGCTAGTGGTACAGAAAGTCTTAATTTGCTTGCGGGCACCTCAGGACACCACCAAGCATATTGCGGCCTGAAGACCGATGCGCCACCACCAGGTATCTCTGATCCCTAGCGGCTGTGGCGGAGTTATGGCGGTCTGAATGCCCTAGTTGGAATAGGGCGGTCGGACCTTCAATACGAGGTGGCCCAACAGGAAATCTGGCGGTCCGTGGACCACCAGACTCATAATCCGGCCCCTTGTCTTTATCTCACAAAATCTCTAAATATTTTAACATTAGTTACAGGTGAAAAATCCTCCTCTAACTAATTTGAAATATATCCTGTCTAGATGACAAAGGCTTTTAAACATATATATATATGCTTATTGTTGTTACTATTTTGAGAAGCTGGCCTGGTATATGATGTCCACTTATGTAAGTGGGCAACCTGCACCAGTACAGACAACCCTTATGATGATTTAAGAGGTCTTAGACAACCTTAGAAAGCTGTCTAGGTGGTAGCTGTGGAGAGCAGCCTTCAGGCTTAGTTCAGAAGGAGTGTAAAGCAGCTTGTTTGACCAGAATACAATCTTATAGCATAGATTAAAAGAAAAGAACCACACCAAGTATTTATACAAATATGTATTTATTATATAATACTCTCTAGTACGTTCAAATATCCTCAACATGGAGATAAAACAACACACACAATACTTTTGCAAAGAAACACAGTAAATAGCACAATATACACAGTGGACCCGGGTTTGGGCTAAACCATATATTAAGAAAGTGGTAAAATATCCACGACTCGAGTCAGGACGATGTTGAGAGGACGTAGAAATGCATGGGACCCACAAAACCACCCACGGTAGATAGAGACCCCACGGAGGGTCTGTGCAGCATAGGAACACAACTGCGTTCTCCATACAAGTCTATATGCAAGTCGCGGTTGGATTTTTAAAAGTGAAGGACCCTTCCCAGTGCACCCTGAAGAAACCCCGTGAAATACATAAGGTTGGAGAGCCACCCCATCCATGGATACCCAGGTATCCATGTTACCTACACTTGGGAAGCCGGGTGAATACATGTGAAGTGCTGTTGGAAACCACTGTCAACCCCAATGGAGGACTTCAGAAAAGTGCTGTGTGGAGAAGGAAGAAATGTCCGGTGGAATCCGAGGATGGATTCTCGATCAGAGGTACCTGCAAACAGAGGGGATAGAGTCTATGTCACTCTGCGGTGACCAGGAGACTTGGAAGACAAATGCCCTCTAATGTCACGTATTGCAGGATGGATGAAGGGGACTTTGACTCTGCAGATGTGAGGACTAGGCGGGAGCACTAATGAGCCTTGGCAAATTCAACCAATGTAGGAAGTAAAGAAGGAGTAACGCTGGGACCAGCAAGGTCCAGGAGACTCACCACAAGCAGGGGAGTCAGGGCAGGCCTCGAGCAATCAGGGGAGCCCAAAAGAAACAATTGTGACCCTCAAATGGACCCACAGGCTGGAGGCACTGGAGTCGCAAGAGGACCTCCAGCAGCTCACAAAAAAGATGCAGGCCACGATGCACACAATGCAGTGTGGCTACAGATTCTGGTCACTGGAAGTGCTCAAGATGAGAGCTACTTGGAGCCCGAAGATCTTCTTGGAAGGAAGCCAACAAGCCTTTGCAACTGCAAGTTGGACGTGGTGCACAGGGTTTCGGTTATTGCAACCCCCACGAGGGACACTGGCCTCAAACATGGTGAAAGGGCAGAACCTTACGGCGTCCGGAGGAGCTCAGAAACAGCAGACCAGTGGACTTAGTTGCGGCACCTGGGAATGCATGGGAGTGACTCCTTCATTCCATGGGAGAATCGTTTAAGTGTCTTTGATGCTTCACAGGCCTTGGAAGGATCATGTATGATGCACAGGCACAGACAATGCAGCAGACTGGAAGGGAGACAAAGTCAGGCCCAAACGAAGTCCAGTGAAGTCCAGAGTGCCCAGACGGTAGAAGAAGAAGTAAGTTCTTAAGTACCCAAGGGAAAGGGTTGGGAACATTCAGGGGACCCTCCCAGAGGAGGGTCTGGACAGGGGGGAGGTTACTCCATTCTCCTTTGTCCAGTTTTGTGCCAAAGCGGGAGCCAATGGCTCCCAGAGTTGGTTTGAACTGGACTATGCATGGGGACGCCAAATGTGGCCCATATGCAGACTTTCTGGTGCTGGCAAGCGCACCCACCCGGTCCCAATATACTAAATCCTGTCTGGGAGGTGGTCACACCTCCCTGTGAAAGGATGCCTATTGTGCTGCCTTACTCTGCTCGAGCTTGGCACAGCAGCAGGAGGACAGAAATGTGTCTCTGGTCTGCAGCAACCATTTTGTGCTGTCCGGGTCTAGAAGGTTGGCACCGGGAACACTGAGAGCCTAACGGAGGTCTTTTCCAGTGCTGGAAGTCGTACCTCTCACAACGTTTATGGTGAGGGTATGATTCCAACATGTTTGATACCAAACATGAAAGGATTTGTTGCAGGTAATTTCGAGATGGTCATTGCGTAATTACGCGGTGCCCCTTTATATAGTATATGGCTGCTTCACTGACAACCCGGAAGAATGGACTCGGTAGGCTGCAGGGGTGCCCTGCTCATGCAGGGGTGCCCTCTCACTTAGAGGCCTGCTAGAGGGGTGACTTATAGGTTTTAAGTGCAGTGACACTTAGATATAGTAAAGCTATATCTTTAGTAAGTGCAGCAAGCACCAGCTTACACGGGCTACAATGGCAGGTCTGTAGTTCCATTTTCCATGGCCTCTCATGGGTGGTATAATACATTTCTCAGCCCATGGGAGGCCTCTGGAGTACCTTTTCCCTGTGTACATGTGTACCATATAATAGGGACTGACAAGGGTAACCCAGTATCCAATCTGGAGTGTACCTAAGATCTGAATACAACAATTTAGGGAGAAGGCAGATAGACTGGGGTCCTGATTAGCAGGATCCCTATCAGACTAGTCATAAACAGCATTACATCAAGCAAAAAGCGGGGGTAACCATAGAAGCAGATCCTACTTTCCTACAACTATTATTACAACAATAACATCAATATTAATAGTAATAATAATAATAATGGTTATAATATTAATAATAATAGTGATGATGATGTTAAAAAGAATAATAATGATGATAATAATAATAATAATCGAATTAAACATTCCTTGTGGTATGGTTTTGTTCCACAGATTTCTCAGTCGTTCTTTGTCCATTGTCAAGCCTTGCAGCCGCAGAATGCCAGCGCTACATTTCAAGGCTGCAGACACAGCTATTCAGATCAATCGGCCATGGACATGAGGATGATTGCTGCTGGGATGGTCTAATGGCACCTCATTAATATTGATGTGTTTGTACTGCATAAATGTCTGGGTAGGGGCATAAATTATAGCTGGAGTAAAGGCAGCACGGAACACAACCTGATGAAACAAATATAGTGTGGCATCGCAAGCCTATGCATCCGCAAGAGGGAAATCTAATGCAATGAAATATTCAGGGCCCTCTTCGCAAAGCGGCTTTTTGCAATTATTCTTGGCTACTGTATGAGAAAGTCCACCAGCGGTGTCCATTGTATCCTGAAAACACAGCCTGCATCAGGCCCTCCTAAAGTAGACCATTCTAAAGGTGTGGCCTAAAGGCTAGAGTGTTCGACCTCAAAGCTGGGGAACCGGGTTTGAGTTTCAGCAGGGTCGCTGAATATCCCGTGATTTTGGGCAAATCACTTAATCTCCCTGTGCCTACCAAGACAAAAAAATTGCCTGTCTTTAGTGCAACTGGTGCTCATGTAAAGCGCTCTGATACCTTTGGGTCAAATTCGGGCAATATAAAAAAATTCCGGGGGAAAAAAACCTTCACGTTGATGTGCAGATAGGGAGGGTCAGACTTTGACTGACAAGCTTTGATCTCACTCTGGCACATTTACAGCTGTTCATCTCAGGATGTGCAGGAGTATGCTTCCGCTTTGCGGATATTTAAGACTGTTTACATGAGCCACAAATAACTCCAGGCATAAGGGTGACCTGACTGGGACTTACAAAGTTTATCCGCATGAATGCATGGTATTTACATTTGGGGACTATGCATGTTTTTTGTAACCCTATGTCTTAGGATTTCCCACCATACAGACATGGGCATTGAAACTATTTTTGGAATGCAAAGTCCAGATAAGTCATCTCACACAGTGCCACTGTGTGACAGACAATATCGCCTCTGTTCACATGGTCTCTGGGTGAAGAGCTGGTATCACATGGTGACACACAGTGAGCTGGAAACCCCAGCAGAGAGCGGGTCTGCAGCTCAGGTTTGGAGGCTTCTGACAGCCGATGTCAATCAGGAGTTTTACAGCCACTCCAGGATGTCTTACAAAAAGGCAAAAACCTCTGAAGTTTTTTTTATTTGTTTTTGTGGGAGGGTCCGCTTGGCCAGTGCTGTGTGCCCAACTCCAACCCTCTCATGGTTTTCCATGCAGTGATGGGCTCAAAGTCCCGTCTACATTTTAGACCTCAACCCTTTAGGACCCCACCCCCTCGCACATGGGAAACATGCTTTACATTGCGGTGATTACATAGCGATGCATTTAGAACGCAGCCGTTACAACACAAGTCGTTACATCGACTTGCGCTGGATGGCGCTATAACCTAAGTAATAGTACGATTTACTATCCCAACCCCTTCCCTACTGTACATAGACTGGTGTGGAATGGTAATTCTTACTATTCCTAAGTCCAGCGCCCTCCAGCGCAAGTCATTGTAACAACTTGCGTTGTAAAAACTGTGATGTTACATACCGCAATCATTTTGATCCTGTTGTAACATCACATATTCCTCGCACATGGTTACATTACTTTAAAAGTTGATAGGTCGAATAGTCTTCATTTCCTCCCACTCCCCAGTTAAAATGTAGGAAACCCATGCATTTGTCATACTTTCTGCACCACGTGTGTGAGTCACAAATGTAGATTACTGTGGAAAAGGACATTGTAAATGCATGTGAGGAGCAACAAAGAAATGTCTCTGTGAGTGTTCACCTAAATGGCATTGTACTTCCATAGCCTCCCTCAACACTTACAGATGTTGAAAGAATATTTGAATACTTAGCGTAGACTACAGTACTAACGACTAACTTATCCCCATAGAACACTACATCAATCCAACCTTTGAAAGTACAGAAAAAGTTTGAAATTGAAAAAACTCCGCAGGCAGGCAACGCGTGCTGGTGTATACCTAAGCCTCTTGAGGATTATTTCTTGCCATCCCTCTATTTTCCCATTTGTATTTTAGGTTTTTTGTGGTATATTTAACAATAATCAAGGTGCACTTTAAGTATGGGCACAGCAGAACATTAATGCTGTATAGTTGTCACTGGTGAAAACTGGTACTAGCCAATCATAGGCAGCCAAGTTGATGGACAAGTCTTGGAAGGGGCAATGGGTTAACATGTATGCTTTTCACTTGGCTTGATGTGCGGTGATTGAGTTACACGTAGTGAACACTGAGGAAAAAGTAGCTGATGAGGAATGGAAGCCATGTCACTATAATAGTACATGTCATGTGTGTGACACAGTAGTATATTGCATATTCATACAGCTTCACGTGAGATTAACTTATTGGTAAATCTAATGACTCAATATATTCTTAGTATGTGTTCTTGCTGTTCATTTAAACATTTACTTGTTCGCTGCAAATTCATTTACATGTGATTAATTAACAATATGTAATGAATAGAGTCAGTGCACCCTTTAAAACCTCCTATTCTGGCAAGAAGTATGGGCACATCTTTGTGTGGATAGATGAGTAGCTCTGCCATTCTTACCCTAATCCCAGGCGCCATCTTTGTATGGGTATTCTAGCACATTCCTGATCTGAGGTACAATCAAAGACAACCAGCAGAGGGGTCTTGTCAGCTGACCACTCAACATGGTTTCTACTAACTCTACAAATGGCAATGATTACTCAAAGGAAGGATGGCCAACAGGCAACTATAGTTTATAAAATTACCCAAATGGTTACATTTAACATATTTACACTGTTTGGGAATGATTTACAGCCAGAACACGTGCCATAGTCCAATAGACTATAGTGCGACTGTCTGTTTAACTATTTCACAATATTCTACAAAATGAAACTCGGCTGTGAGAACTGAATCCAGATGACAGTGGGGCGAAGTCAAACAAACCACTTCTTGTTTTTTCGTTCTTTCACAACCACCAGAGTGTGTGTAATTGCAGAGTAACCTGATGAATGCATGCACCATTGCAACAAATTAGGTAATGCTTGGCTTAGCCGCATACCTTTCTAATCAGACGCAAGTGGTTCAAGCTGTTTTATCAGCTGGCTATTTTAATTTGAATCAGCCTCGGCTTGATAGCAGACGCCTGGGCAAAGCTGTTCACAGCAGAAAGCATAGTTCTGTTCTTTTTCTTATGTTGTCTTACAGTCTAACTTTATTATTTGTGAAAATGTTTCAGTAGTTTTCTGTGAGTTTCAACCTAGCATTCTTCCATCCGAAGGTACCTGTGCCACTAATTTACCTGTACATTTGAGAAAATGCCACACTTTCCTAAGAGTGAAAAGCAAAAAATGTTCCTATTGGAGCAGAAATAAAGGGTCGAGTTGCAGATGGTTCCACTCTGCCTGGGGGGCACAAGAAGCTTAAAATTCAATGAACCAAAATGCTTCCCGAACTAATTATGAGACTGAGGTCATTTCACGTGTTCCACCTATCACTTAATGTTTTTTTTTATTCTGATGCCCTAGGTGCCCAGATGTGGCTAGAGTGACTCACTGTGCCATAGGACTCAAGCTGCACCATACTAACGATGCACAACAAGGCTGAAACTAGTCTGGGGTTGCTTGTATTCCCATTCAGAGAGGACACGGCCTGACAGTTTGAGCTGGACTATTCCTATTGGAGCAGGACCAATGCTGATTTGCATATGTTTTCTCCCTGTATGTAGTGGAACAGTGGGAAAAATGGGATGTATGACGTTACAACGCAGGCTATTACAACGCCTGCCTTTACAACGCGGTTTTTACATCGCAATCCATTACAACGCATAGTGCTTTTGGGTGTTGGATAGTGAATAGTTTAATTTACTATTCCAACTCCAGTCCCCGTGGACACTAGGGAAGGTGTTGGATAGTAAATTAAACGTATTCCCTATCCTAAAGCGCCCCCCAGCGCAATGCGTTGTAATGGTTTGCGTTGTAATGACCACGTTGTAATGGTAGTGCGTTGTAAAAGTTTTGTTGTAAAGGTTGTTTACCGGAAAAATGTGGTGGACTGGAATATGGCCCTGAGTATTTACTAATGGGCTGAGATTAATGCAAGCATTTGATGAATCACTTTTTAGGTCGAGCGTAGCGAAGGACCTCTTGTATACTTTAGTATACCTATTTGCTTACTGAATATGTGGACACGAGTCAGACGCGCGCATTTTCCGTCTCGGATTTGGCCTCGTGAGCGCGCTTTTGCTGCTGGCTGTTTGCTGTGAATGTCGGATTCTGACGCGCGCCTTGGGATTGGGTCGCGCGCGTCAGAATCCGACTCTGCCATGCTCCGTAGGTTTCAGTTTCGTTTTGACCATATGCACGACGCGACCGGGCACATAGTTAGTACCCAGCACTTTCCTTCAGTTGCTGGCGAGGATGCAGTGTCGTGAGACCACCGCTAGCCGATACTCTCTGAGAATATCGTGATTCTCTCCGCCGAAAACAGCAGGTCACACTCTGTTCCTGGAAGTTTCTTTGGGAAAACAGAGGTGCGCAGTGCCGGGAGGCTCTCTTCTAGCCCTCATTCGGGACAATGCACTCCGGTAAGCGTTCCATGAGCACACACAGGCCACAGCCGCTTTTTCAGTACGGCGGGCTGTGCCTAATAATGCTGGCGGTGCAAACAGGTGGTCGGGGCATGGCCTTTGTCCTGGGGGCCGTTGCGGGCTCGCTTTTCCCCGCTGAAGGGAGAGAGGGGCACGCAGTGTCTTATTTAGCTCCTTCAGGACACTGCTGGCAGGACGATCCTCGCAGGGCACCGAGAGAAGGTGCACAAGTGGCGGGGTTTGCAGTTAGCAATTTTTCTGCAGCGCGTGGAGTGTCATGGGTAGGTTGCTGCGGGGGCATGTGAAGAGGGACAGCCGCAGGGCCTTACCGCTGGATGTTAAAATCTTTGTCCGGTTGTATTCCGCCCCGACTCCCCCTAATCGGGCTGGCAGCAGGTGTGATACAGGGTGATTCTGGCTCCCAGATAGCAGCAGGGCGGCTTATCGACCTTGAAGTTCCCAGGGCTGCTGCTTTGCATGCGTACCGCACAGGCCTTCCTAGCGCTGTGGGCTGTACTCTGCTTTTCCGGCGCTAGATGCATAGGTGCAGAAGTGTGTTCCACCTATGCCACTGCAGTAAAGATAACAATGTTTGCTACGAGCCTAATTTGCACTTTATTATCCCGTCGCTGTCTCCTTTCCCAACACTTCCAGAAACTATTCAAACTTATCATACTCGTCCAGACTGCTTGGCTCCCTTCGTTTTCTGATAAAAAAAGCGCGAATATATTACAATTAGCTTTAAGGCAATTTTACCCTTTGTGATAATCTAAAACATCTTTCGACAAAATGGAGTTGCTTTGTTTTTTTTTGCTTGCTTTGGTGCATTTAATAAATGTATTTATTTATTTTAAAAATATGTTTACAATTTGCTGTTATGGAAATTGAAGTAGAGGATGTGGCATAATAGCCAAAGCCGCTGACTTTAGTGCTGGGGAACAAAGTCCGCATTTCGGGGTCAGCTCAACATCTTGTTTTTTAAATGGCTCATCATTTTACACGTCATCACACTGGTGTCACTGGAGCGTCTTGACAGATACATGCACATGTGAGATGGTGACGCCAGATACATGCACATGCGAGATGGGCATGTGCTTATTTACTTTTTTTGGGGCCTTTTTTGGAAATGCCTCTCGTCATTGGAAAACAAGCACTTTTTTTATTTTTGCTCATTCACAACAACATAGGCGAAACAATTGACATAGCTAGAGATCGAGTTGTGCCTTTGGCTTAACCTATTGCACTTGCCAATTATTCATATTACTGCTGCCAAGAAGGACCACGTGAAGTGTGATAAGTTCAGCCAGTTCAGCCCTTTTTTTATACAACAGCTCTTTGCATGCTGCGATTTATTAACCTATACTTACGCTGTTAACAGTGAAACTGCAAGTCCCAGCATGCAGTGTGCTTTTGACTGTAAAGCTAGACCTGGCTGAGACCTCATATGTGATATTGGGCAACATTGTAGCTGTGTTGACCTCAGAATCAAGGTGACGCATACAGTGTTAGTATGCAGATTACCACATATGAACACGAATGTTGCTATATTGCCAAATTTAAGCACCCACAACTTCATCTTTGACTCTTCAATCTGGGTCACCCTCACACACCCTCTCACACCCTCACACCCCCACATCCTCACCCTCACACCCCCTCAACCTCACACCCCTTCAACCTCACACCCCCTCAACCTCACACCCCCTCAACCTCACACCCCCTCACCCTCACATACCCTCACCCTCACATACCCTCATCCTCAAACCTCCTCACACCCCCTCACACACACCCTCACACCCCCTCACCCTTACCCTCACCCTCACAAACACTCACCCTCTCTCACCCTCACACACACTCTCACCCCCTCTCACCCTCTCACCCTCGCACCCCCCTCACCCTCACACACACCCTCACACACCCTCTCACCCCTCTCACCCTCACTTACCCGCTCACCCTCACTTACCCTCTCACCCTCACTTACCCTCTCACCCTGACACACCCTCTCACCCTCACACACCCTCTTACCCTCACACACCCTCTCACCCTCACACACCCCCTCACCCTCACACACCCCCTCACCCTCACACACACCCTCACCCTCACACACCCTATCACCCTCACACACCCCTTCACCCTCACACACCCCTTCACCCTCACACACCCCTTCACCCTCACACACCCTCTCACCTGCACACACACCCTCACCCTCACACACCCCCTCACCCTTACACACCCCCTCACCCTCTCACCCCCCCTCACCCCCTCACACCCCCTCATCCTCACCCTCACACCCCCTCAGCCTCACATCCCCTCACACCCCCTCACACCCCCTCAGCCTCACACCCCCTCACCCTCACCCCCCCAAACCCCACACCCTAACACACCCCCACACCCTCACACACCCCCACACCCCCTTGCACCCCTCACACCCTCACGCCCCCTCACACCCCCTCACCCACCCTCACACACCCTCACTCACCCTCACTCATCCCCACAACCCACACCCCCTCACCCTCACGCCCACTCACCCCCACACCCCCTCACACCCCCTCACCCTCACCCCCCCTCACCCTCACACCCCCTCACCCTCACACACACCCTCACCCTCACCCCTCTCACCCTCACACCCCCTCATCCTCACACACCCTCATCCTCCCTCACACCCTCAGACCCCCTCACCCCCCTCACCCTCACACCCATGCTCACCCACCCTTTCACCCTCACTCACCCTCACCCTCACTCACCCTCACACAACCTCTCACCCACCCCTTCACCCTCACACACACCATCACTCTCACACACACCCTCACTCTCACACACACCCTTACCCTCACACACCCTCACCCTCACACACCCTCACCCTCTCACACACCCTCACCCTCTCACACCCCCTCACCCTCACCCTCTCACACCCCCTCACCCACTCACACCCCCTCACCCTTGCACGCCCTCACTCACACACTCGCACTCTCACACACCCTCACTCTCACACACCCTCACTCTCACACACCCTCGCTCTCACACACCCTCGCTCTCACACACCCTCGCTCTCACACACCCTCGCTCTCACACACCCTCGCACTCACACACCCTCGCACTCACACACCCTCACTCACACACCCTCACTCTCACACACCCTCACTCTCACACACACTCACTCTCACACACCCTCACCCTCTCACACACCCTCACCCTCTCACATACCTCTACCACTCTACCGCCCTCACTCTACCACTCTATCGCACTCACTCTACCACTCTACCGCCCTCACTCTACCACTCTACCGCCCTCACTCTACCACTCTACCGCCCTCACTCTACCGCCCTCACTCTACCGCCCCCACTCAACCGTCCTCACTCACTCTACCACCCTCACTCACTCTACCGCCCTCACTCACTCTACCGCCCTCACTCACTCTACCTCACACACCCTCGTTCTCTCACACCCTTGCTCTGACACACCCTCGCTCTCACACACCCTCGCTCTCACACACCCTCGCTCTCACACACCCTCGCTCTCACACACCCTCGCTCTCACACACCCTCGCTCTCACACACCCTCGCTCTCACACACCCTCACTCTCACACACGCTCACTCTCACACACCCTCACTCTCACACACCCTCACTCTCACACACCCTCACTCTCACACAACCTCACTCTCACACACCCTCACCCTCTCACATACCTCTACCACTCTACCGCCCTCACTTTACCACTCTATCGCACTCACTCTACCACTCTACCGCCCTCACTCTACCACTCTACCGCCCTCACTCTACCACTCTACCGCCCTCACTGTACCGCCCCCACTCAACCGCCCTCACTCACTCTACCGCCCTCACTCACTCTACCGCCCTCACTCACTCTACTGCACTCACTCTACCTATCTATCGCCCTCCCTCACTCGATCTATCTATCTATCGCCCTCCCTCGCTCTATCTATCTATCGCCCTCCCTCGCTCTACCTATCTATCTATCGCCCTCCCTCACTCTATCTATCGCCCTCCCTCACTCGATCTATCTATCGCCCTCCCTCTATATCGATAGCCCTCACTCCCTCTATCTATCGCCCTCACTCACTCTATCTAGCGCCCCACCACAGCATCATTCAGGGGTACCACAGCATCACTCAGCACCACCACAGCATCACTCAGGGGCACCACAGCATCACTCAGGGGCACCACAACATCAATATGCGCTACCACAGCATCACTGAACGCCACAGCATCACTCGTCGCCACCGCAGTATCAATCTGTGCAACCATTCAACATCAACTGGTACAAATATGTTCTCTCAATGTTTCAAGCTTTATTACAAATGTCACAAAGATGTTAATATTTCACTTCTGTTCTTGGATTTTCGTCACAATAAAATACACTGAACATAATCCTCACAAAAGTTATTTACAAAAGTTTAAGCTATTGCCATTATAAATTACAATAACTTTTATTTAAGTATTATGTATTTAAAAAAATTAAAAGCCATTGTTATTTGTAATATCAATACATCTAAGTCACGTAAATACAAAACATGTTGCATTACAAATGCTATAGGTGTCACATGTGCAAAAGATAAAAGTATTGGCATTGTAAATGACAAAGCTATTAATTTCGCTATTTTCAAAACCAACACATAAATAAAAAATTTGTCATTTACAAGACCAATAGCTCAAACTTTCATAATGCCAGACCTATTGCATTGCAAATGCTTGTTTTCTCAGTGTGTTGCCCTGAGTGCAATGGGTAAGCACAGATGTATGTCTTGTAGCTTATTGTGCCCAAGCACTCAGTGTATGCCTCGTCGAAGAGTCCAATAAAGGCTGAAACTGGTATGGGAATGCTTGTTTTGTTTATGTTTTATCTAGCGCAAACTCGGCCCAAAGGTATCAGAGCACTTTACGTGAGCACCAGTTGCATTACAGATGGACACATTAATTTCTAGGCACGGTAAATTAAGTGATTTACGTAGAGTCACAGGATGATTGAGCCTCCCACCAGATTCAAACCTGATTCCCCAGCTTCAAGGTGAGATGCTCTAGCCATTAAGACATTCAGAGAGAATTCAGAGAAATGCAACTGTGCAGTTTGGTCTCGATTGGTCTACTGGAACAGAACCAAAACAGATTTGCATACGTCTGCTCCTGTGCATAGTGAGCAAAACAATAAACTGGATCACAGCCGAGAACAATTAACAGCAGGTGAGATTAATTCAAGCATTTGTCCCATCACTTTAATTTTCAAACTTGCCTAAACGTGACATCCACATTTAGTGTTCTCTTGCAACCAATATTATGAGCGCAGGTGCAGAGGTAGCCCACAAATCTGTGTTGGGACAATGTGATCAGAGCACAAGGCATCCTGTGAGACTTTGATATCTGAATACTTTGGAAGAAGCAGAAAAGGGAACTTGGCTGACTTTGAATGAAGGCTTTACCATAATACTATGCCTAGCTTCCCTACTTACATTTTTTTCAATAAAGATACTTTTTTTTGCATAGCTGAGATATCGCATCTTGAAAAAGCAGTAATTACAGGCGATTTGAACAGCCTCCCATAGTTACTGAGATGGTGTTCTTCTTTAGAGAGAAGCCTTTAAACTTTAGAATCGTTTTTCATTGATAGGGAAAAACTACTATAAGGATACAAGTGGGAGCTCTGAAGAGGAAGCCAGCAAAATATATATTGTTTCTACCTTTGCCCAAAAGAGTGCCTTCATCACAGTGAATTCTGGCACAGAGCATATAAATAAAAGCACTGTGAAGTGAACTTTTATAAAAACCAATAGTTTGCTATGTTCGAATGAAAGCCACTCATCCCAGACAAAGATAGCTCAGACAATCCCTATTCAGCCCTTTTTCTACTTTGTAGGACTATGACAGAGCATGGCCTGGTATAATGTTACAGCTGGTAAATTGGGCAAAGTGCATCATGCCCACTTGGTGACCTCGAGTTTAACCGTTTAGCCTTCACACACATCCTAACAGCACAGAGTGGTAGCCTAACAGTGGGTGCAGTAGTAGCATCACGTAGGCTTGCCTTTAGCACCTAGTGAGGCAAAACAGCAGACATAGGATGCCGGGGACCAGTACAGCATCTTCATGTAACCTCTCCCTTCCTTCCCTTCTCCCTCTCTACTCCCCTCTGATAGCCAGTGTGCCTTCTCACTATCAGATGCTTTTTTTGTACAACTCTCCATTGCTCTATGGCCACGTTTCTCCTATGTAAGTTTCTTACAAATGTAAATAACAGTTGTCTGGTGGGTTTGTGGACTAATGCGCCCAGTGTATGGGCCTGCGTTCAACCTCATGGTCACATGTTCAAATCCTGATGGGTCCACTCAGCCTTTCATCACTCTGAGTTCGATAAAATGAGTACCATTGAGTTGGGTAACAATACACATCTGTTATTCTGTGCCAAGATACCCTTGGGTGAACATGCACTTCTCACAAATACATGTTATGTTATTCCCCCAACGCTACTGATGCTGTCCATGTCTCTCATTCTGAATGTCGGTGGAAGCCCCCTCCCCTTCGTTCTCACTCAAGGGAAAACCATCATGATGTACAGGGGGATGCGGGGATGTGCTGGGACAAAGTGGTTGTCCACACAGTTTTCTCTATGGCGATTCTAGGTGCCACCTATGGCACCATCAGCAGAGGCGTCGCATCGGCCAGACAAACACCAAATACAGCCCCATCGTTGGGGTAAACATGGAAAGCATTCACATTTGGTTTTGACCCTTGCACCAAACCTGGAAGTCGCCACAGATCTTGCCTAAGGCTCCAAGACAGTGGCAGCTGTCTCCAGCTTCAGGTAAGGGACCATCCCCAGGACAGGAAAGTAAACACAGTGGGAGAATATCAGGTAGGAGCATGACTTGGGAGGGGCGTGGATAGGTTTGCTATGATGAGCATTGCTGCCCACTTAGGCTGCCAAGCCAAGCCCCAAGTATCAAAGGCTAGACTTTCATGTGTAACAAAGACATCACCTTTGTCACTTCAGAGCGCAGTCTTGATTTAAAAAGGAATGGTCATAGGCAATGCTCCAAATTCTGGGAGAAAGTCCTAATTCTAGTAGAGAGTCCAACAGTGGAAGTTCTCTAATCACAGGGATAGTCTGGGGGGGGGGAATACCATTGATGGGTCCTTAAGTCATTTTACCACTTACTAGAAACAGCAATCGTTTCCATTAACTCTCCTCTCTAAATCAGGACATAAGCCTTTTTTAATGGCAGACGCAGAACAAGCCTCTTTCACTTCTTTTAAAAATTATAGAAATATTTGTAGAAGTTTACCCCTACCAACTAAATACATATAATTTAGTTAGGTCACCACACAGGTCTAGGGGAATCTCTGCTCAACCCCTGATAGCTATGGCACAGGCAGCAAGAACTCCCCATGGAAGTGTATGAGTTCAAACAGGACCGACAATTTTAAAGTAAAGAACTCAACACAATAACATTCCCAGACCAATTTAGAAAAATACAGAACACTTAAATGGCTAAAATCCATCAAGATCATCAACACTGTTTCAACACTCTAGAGGGAGAACTTCGTCTCTTATTATGGGATGGGAGGGTACCTCGTATAGCCCTTCACAAGCTCACAAAGGGATGGTACGATGGTGGCATTGCCCTTCCTGACATGCGCTTATATTATTGGGCATCCCAGTTGGTAGCCACAAATCATTGGATCCACGGATCACCTTCGAATCCAGCCTTTCATTTAGAGAGATATCAAACGGGACGTGAGGGTTACCTAGGGGAACTATATAGTAAGAATACACGGAAACGTTACGTGGGACCAATGGCCCAGACAGTAGCCGTATGGCATCGGGCTAATAGATGTCTGGGTTGGACTAACAAATTCACTAAAGCCACGCCACTATGGTCTTCACAGAAGCTTGGCTCCCTTTGTTTTCAATTAGGATTTGACAAATGGGACACCATAGGTATATCTACAATGGGAGATTTGGTCCACAGAGGGAAGCTTTTAACATTTTCAGACCTCCAGCAGAAACATGCACTCACTCAAGGAGAAGTTTTTCGCTATTTACAGATTAAGCACGCCATTCTCACAAACATACCTGACCTCTCCTCCCTCTCTGAGGCCTCTCCCCTTGAAGACAGACTGCTCTCTGAACCCCTCCAGACAAAGGCCATATCATGCACCTACTGCAAACTATGTAATAATTTGCCTGACTCTTTTCAAACTCTACGTGATAAATGGCAGGGCGGCTTGGGGCACTTGGAGGATGAGGAATGGCAGACGGCGCTGATGTCCCCTAGAGAAACTGCAATAAGCCATTGCTTCCGGCTGATACAGCTGAAAGTTCTACACAGGGCCTATGTGTCTGGTCCCCTCCTGGCCAGGATAGGCCGACGTCCTGATGATTTGTGCTTGCGGGGCTGCGGCCAGACAGGCACCTTCTACCACATTTTATGGAACTGTTTTGTGATTCAAGTACTGTGGAAGGGGGCGACCCGGAAAATGACGGATGCACTGGGGAAACCTATCCCATTATCACCTCGGGGGGATCCTTAATGTTTGGGGGCCACGGATTTCACAGAAATAGAACTTCAGTGGGTGGCACAGGGATGCTTACTGATAAAACGTTCGATAGCGATGCACTGGGGCGCTCCTACACACCACTGATAGTTGGATGGGTGGCAGAAATGGACAGATGTATGGTTGCAGAAAAGACCGTCTATAAACTCAGAGGCTGCCCCAAAAAATGGGACAAGAAATGGGGACACTGGAATGCTTACAGAGGGGAGATTTGTAGTTCCCCCACCGCTGACATGGCCATGGACAGAGCTGGACCCTTACACCACTGTACCCGCTGATATAATGTGTCTATTACATAATATGTCTATCGTATTGATCCCTGTATGTCATTGTGCTATTGAATTGCTGACTCTGCTCTGCTTTATTTCAATAAAATGTTATTTAAAAAAAAAAAAAGATCATCAACACTGGATAAGGGGAAACAGAAAAATTAATTTTATAAAGTGTTAATGAGAAAAGCACCTAGAAAAATTAAGTACGATTGAAAAGCAACAGTTTGCAGTTGACTGGAATGTAAGCTCGGTCAACCTAACTGCAATGAAGTAGAGATGAAATGAACCAAGTCGGTCATCCCAGCCAACGTTTTTTACTTTAGTATACTGAATGGAAGTCACCCTCTTCCAGCATGGCAAAGACCACAGCTGTGGATTTCATGGGTCTCTTGAAGTCAGATAAGTCATCATCAACCTCCCATTGAAGCCAATGTTTTTTTATGCCAAAATCTCCAAGTGGAACCAAGCCGGATTTCAAAGCCACTGAGGGTGCAGAGCACAAAGGCATGAATTGATGACAAATTATTTTTCAAATCTATGCAGTGTCTATTTGTAAATAAGTACTAAAACCAAGATTTTTCCATGGAGCTTGTTGTCAGTGTGGTCGAATCCCGAAGCTGCCTGGTCTTGATTCTCCTCATGCCTCTTTTTTTCCACCACTCTACACTTCCTGTCTCTTTATCTCACTCTTGTACTTTTGTTTCATTCCTATTTTTTCACTATCTCTGCTGCCTTTCTCTTTTTTGAAACAGTTCTATATTGTTTGCCCTAGGAAATGGAGCATAAACAGACATCTTAAAGCAGTGTTCGGCCACCAGAACAATCAGAGAAACATAGCCACATCAGAAAATATTGGATGTTAGAATCCCTCCAAATTTTCCAAAACACCAACAACTTTGAACAAAAGAAGACTGAAGTTTGAAGGGAGGTGAACTAACACCAGAAAATCCACAGAACCACATATGGTGGGACGAGGGGTGCTCAGGATACTTAGGCAGTTTCACAGTGTTGAGAACCAGGAAAGGACCCAAATACGGTTAAACAGTTGCACTTGGTCATGAAACCGGTAATTAAGACCTTCGTGAGAAGACAAGCATACAATTCCAGTGAGCCATTCTGCATGTAAGAGAACTATGGCAGTCCTCCAGATTCTGAGTTTGCAGAGCCTCGCCATCGATGAGGAAGGAGCCATCCTACTTCTCCAAAGCAACATTGGGTATTCTACATCAGATATATAATAAAAGATAGTGAGATTTGCCGATGGTGGGAAGGTTCATTTCATGGTGGCAGTCAGTGTTCACCATATCTCCTTCAATAGTATATTTTTCTCCATTACCTTGTGCTTAATTTGAGCCGGAGGTTTCCGGTGCTCGGCACCAGTACCGAAATGCCATTTTATTTATTTGTGTTTGCCTGCTGCGCTTGCAGCAGGCAGGGCGACGCTCCTCCGCTCCTGGGGAGGAGCTGCCCCTGGCCCTAATACTCAGATTAATGGTCTTCAGGGCTCGAGTCGGGGTACCATGCTGGTGGACGGCATCCCCCCACTTATTTTGCCGGGTTTTTACCGGGTGGACGCTGTCCCCCCTGTCCAAAAGCTGGATTTTCAATTATGGCGTTACTTGCCCGCAAGGCCGCCCCGTCGATCTCCCTCTACCCAGTGACTCGAGAGATCCGTGCGATTGGAATTTTACCTGCATTATTACTATTATAATATTATGCATAACGCAAAGCAAGGAGAGTTGTAAAACCAGGACTGGCTGACATTGTCCACATGACAGTGGAGAACTTGAGAGCTCGATAACTGGAGGAAATGGAGCCACACATTCACTCTTTCGCCTCTCTGGGGCGAGATCGGAGCTCATTCAGAACACTGCTCACGCGATGGCTTCTCTGATGCAATCGCATCTAAGGGGTGAGCGAGGGGAGGCAATGAGTCTGATGGTGCAAGCCACCTTTCGTGATGTTACTTCCTGTCGTGACGTCACTTCCAATGACACCACCTGACTTGGAGCGTCCCCCCACTTCTTTTTTTAGGACTTGTGCCCTGAAGGTCTTCAACAGCTTCTGAGTGTTGGAAATAGACCGCATACCCCACAGGTAAGTAATGTACGTGCAACCACCAACATAACCACCTGCAACACCCTTACTCTTACTGCGGCGTCTGGCCCAACTATCACAATAACGAATCAGTTTAGCTGTGCTGGGAAAAGGAAATGCTACGAAAAGCTCTAACACCGAAGCTGAACACAAAATACCATTCCTGGAACTCTCAGAGCCAACGCAGGAGCCGGGGCTCCAAAGATGCTGAAAGATGACAGCAGTGCCTGGAATGTCGACTTGCTTTTGCGTCACGGTTGTTAGGCAGCACCATGAAGTCATAACAAGCGCCCTTCCTGGGCACTGGAGGCTTGCCCGTTTCTCAGGGCTCTGGGTTTTGTCAGGCAGCTGTGGTATGTCCCGAATCAGCCCATTTGGGCCAGTCCTTCCCGTGCCGACAGGTCCCGTTTGTCGCAGTTATGAAAGGGTGCACAGAGCTGCGAGAGCCGCGGAACCTGTGGAAGGCCTCTGCCACATAACTCAAATTCCACTTGGCCATGATAACACGCTGCTTCCGCCTTTGTCACTGTGGGAGGGTGCACTGTGAGCGGCGGGGGGAGACGAGGCGCTGCTCTCTGGCGAGATTCCAAATAACACAAATATCACTTCTGATACTCAACGCAAAAAAATTCAGATCTTAACTCTGACTTTGTGGCATCACCCAAGCAAATGAGATAAGCTTAAAAAAGACCACTTGTGGCTTAATATGGAAGAATTTATTTGAACCCTATCACCGTACAAGGGGCTGTGTTTTGCTGGCAGCTCTTACGCACAAGAAACAAAGGGCTCATTTACAGTGGGGCAGACCGTATAATCTATTAAAAGGTGGCGGACATCCCGGCATAGGCGATAACACACTGTAATACTGCAGACGTGACATCTACGACGGAGAATCCTGGCAGCCAACAATCCAAATAAGGTCAAAAAGTCACCTTTATCTTGGTGGTATTTCCAGCCATGGAAGAAAATGTCATTTCCAGCAGGCAGACAGCTCAGGTTTTTTCAGAGTCCAGTGAAGACAAAAGTAGGTTGAGAAAATCCGTGGAGAGAGGTGGCAGAGAGCGCTATTTTGATTGTGCGCTACACACGTGCTTAACTGTTCACTTCACAGTCTATATTTTAAAACTTTTTTCAGGTTAAGGCTTGTGCTAAACAGATCTTTGAATACCGAGCAATTTCCAGAGTATAATAACAGTAAGATAACTCTGCTGATTAATGTCTTTCCTGGAGAAATGTGTGTGCAGTCAAGTCACAAGTTCGACTCACCATAAAATTGCAATGAGGGTTGATGGGCCTTCTGCAAAGAACAATGGTAATGTTGTGGACAGCTCAGTGGATTACTGCTTTGCTGCAGAGACCCTTGCATTACTTCAGGTCCAAGTTATAATCCTTCTTAACAGCTCAGTCGGTTAAAAACACACTTCAAGGGTATGCATGCAAACTGTAAGGCATACGTGTAGACCTTTACAGATTTTTTCTAAATCTTTTGCTATTCTAAGTTTGCTAAAACGGGTTTCTTTGCGTAATAACAAAAACTTATTAGTAAGTGCTATAAATGGTTATTAGTGTAATTAGTCATATAGACCGATATATCTGACGTGTGTACACTGTATGCATTTCTTTTACATGTTACATACAGAGATCAGGAAATTCAGCAACTTACCACCAAATCATCCTTTAGCTGGAGGTTTTGTGAAGTTACAAACCAAAGGCTTTATTAGCTCAAAAGCATTGTCCTCCAGGTATTTGGCTGCAGCTAGCCCCAAGCCAGGATGAGCCTCGAACAAAAAGAGTGCTGATGGCCCTTTAAGTGAGGTCTTTGGATTGGGCCAGGCTGAAGCTGAACGTTTGAGACCACTCTCACTTCCTGATGGCTGTTCCCTAAACACAAAGCAAGAAAGGTGCAGGTATCGCTAAGTATGTCCTAGAATCAGAAAAGTATACCAGGACAAAGTCAGCATATTCCACCGAGGCTGGGCCAGAATCAGCTCGATAACAGCTGCCAAATCCGGCATCTGGATGGATCCCCCTCATTCCCAGCAGTCGTGATTAATATAAATACACCACATTCACCAGCCCTTCTTCTGAAGCGGAGGACGTGCCAGGTGGAGGGTCACAGAAATTGATTTCCAGACCTGTGATCTTTATTAACGTATTTTAAGTGCTGTTGTAGAAAAGGTTCACCTATTGGCAGTGGGCATAAAATCTGTAATATGGTTTGTACCCGAAAGAGAGATTAAGAGACAAACCATAGCTTGAAAAAACTGGGAGGTTGGTCAAGAGGTTGGCATTAGAGGTGAGGCTATCATAAGTGTAGCATGAGCAGTGGCACAGGGGCCTCTGGGAGTTCAGGCCCCAAAGCACCCTAATCAGAGCGTAGCAGAGCCCATTTTCTGTCTAACATTAAGGCCTGTGTTATTCTTGCTACCTCAGTAGTTGGCATTTTAGCAGAGGAACAACCAAGTGTTATGGAGACCCAAAATTCTGGTTCACACCAACCAAAAACCCCACAAGTAGAGACTCAAGAATTCAAACAGACACCCACTGGAGCAAAAGAGGCAGACAGTGCTATAACAGCCATGCACAAATTCGTAACATGAACAAACACAGTATTGTAGTGCTTGTACTGGTATTTATATCTAGCGCTTTCCTACCCTACATGAAGCCCAAGGCACTTCTAAGAATAGAGTGTTTTTGCCGCAGAACACTACTCGTAAAACTTCAAAGTACAATGTGCCACTGGAGTAAATAAATTCAAATAGACATAAATTACACACAGAAAATAATATCTCTGAGCGGGAACCAGTAAATGCTGCAGAATATGTAAAACAGGGGTGTCTGATGTGGGTCAACAGGGACCTGAGTTGTGCCAGATGTTCAGGATAACCACTGGCTGTTTAAATGGTTTAGAATGAGATTAATTGTATGTACACTTATCTCACGGGGATATCCATAAATCTGGCATTTATCTGGCCCCATAACTTACTTTGGGCAACACTGAGTTAAGTTATTTGTGTTGTGTGTAGACAGGTATATAAGCAGGCTCATAGAGCCTGGAAGTTGCTAGCTGGTGGATCCTACCCATCATCAAAGACTATGGCCAAGACAACTAACCTTCATGCAGAGCAGTGCAGCGCTTTGTGAAAATCAGCTGTGCTGCATTGCACGAATGGTAAATAAAACTGTGCAGCCCAGTATTTACGAGTTTCGTGCCGAAGATGTCATCGTATGCACTGACACAAAAAAGTGTGAATCTAAGCATTGCGTTGTGGTGTAAAGGTGACCCACCAGTTCCTTGCATGAGATATTTGAGGACATGCTCCAAAACATATCTCACCATTTCAAAGCATGGACAACCGTAAAAGGGTAAGGGCCGGACTGAGAATGCAAGCCAGACCTGGAAAGTAAGCCGGACCGGCCTGGGGGGAGATTTGGGGTGGGGATGCAGGTAGGAAGCACTGCTGCTACTTTTGCTACAGGGGGCCTATATTGCAAAACTGTCCCCAGTAACAAAAACGGCCCCCATCACTCCAAAAATGGCCCCCAATATTCCGGCCTACCCGTAGAACGTACAATGCCTGCTACAGCCCTGCCAAGGGTAAGCTGCTTAAAAGGTGTACCTTCGCTTTAATTAGCCATCTTTCACTTAGTAACATCATGCAATATTCAGTTTGCTCTTTTATGGCTCCTGGTTTCATTTGTCACTTGGATTTCATGCAAAGCCAGTCATGCTATTTCGGTAATTCCGGCTTTGCGTGATAACCTATGGGTGTTTGCATTATTCATATCCAGCTATTTTCTTTGTGTGTGTGTGTGTGGGGGGGGGGGGTGACACCCTTCAATGCAAAGATATTTTGCACTGTGCTTGTGTTCATTTTTCAGAACAAAATATATTTTGCACCTGGAAGTTACCCAGCACTGTCCTTTGCACCAATTAGCACCGTGAAGCAACATGTGAGCGCCGGTGCTACATAGTAAATTTGGGCATAGCTTTCATGAAAGATCAGAACAGAAAAAGCCAGGTAGGCCATCTCTAAACAACCCCCTGAAAGGTTCATTAACTTGATGTTTAACATTAACAGCACCCATATATGGCAATATATGTTCGCTACATTCGCTGTGGATCAACACATATACTGTGGGAGTGGGAAACCTAGGGACCTTTTCACAAAGGCTTATTGGAGTACATAAATCAGTACTCCTGCAAAACTCTTTTATGTCTTTGTGAACTTACCCCAAAACATCAAAGTGGTAATAAAATAGGAATATTCACACATAGTTTGTACAAATAGAAAGGACTGTGCCCTCTGTGCTCTTTTACCAATAGGAAGTTGGCCTCTCAGGGCGAATCATCAAAGAGAGTACTCCTGTAGTATTACTTCCTTTATTCAAAAATGGTACTGAAGGATGCCCTCATCCACACAGCAGGCATTTAGGTTTGTGAATAAGTAGGCCTTTACTGCTGCTATTTTATAAACAGCCTCTCAGCAGGCATGCACTATGGACCATGTAAAGCTTCAAAAGCAGAAATATCTGAATATGTGCGCTCTTTTTGCGTTTTTATTTCTCGTCATCGATGCTTGATAATCTGGGGTTGTCCATTGGTGCACGAGGTGTTTTATCAAATGCTGCAAAGTGCATATTGAACTTTGGCTTAGATGCACAAAGTAAAACCATTATAGTGAAAAACATATTGTAGTGTTTATTGCCATTCAGATCCTCACTGTTTCTGTCTGTGTAGCAGTGAAATGTGTGCAAACCAAAAATTACCAAACATGGGGAAAGTTGTAAATCGACTTCCCTTCTCATCTTGCAACTATTCCACCCAATCGCGGTGTCTCTGGGAGCTTAAATTTGTGCACCACAGAAGTGAGGATTTCCCAATAGTAAAGACTGGAGACCTGGAGGTGATGATTCCCATTCATAGGTTTGTAATCTGCATTTTGCAGTCAGTAGCACTACTGTAGTGATTCTTTACATGCTACAAAATGCAGTTTGTGATTCAGGCCACGAGTCTTAAGCCAACCTCTTAGCTGCAGTCAGCAACCAGAGAAGCCATAAAGCAACACCCACAAGCTCTTCCTCTGCATTCCTGCTCAGACAGAGCTTGATACAGTAAGCTCCCAAGGGCTAGCATCGTGCCAGACCCTCCTCCCACATTGTAGCAATGAATGGAAAGGATCATAGGAGGCTAGGGGCTAGATGTAGGTAAATTAGATTTACCGATTCAAAATACCGAATTTTACCGATTCGGTATTCATGAATCGGTAAATCTAATGTAGGTAATTATTCAGTAAAAAATACCGAATCGGTAGGATTCGGTATTTACCGATTCTTTGTCATTGATTCCTATGGGCCTTGAAGCCCATAGGAATCAATGGCAAATACCGATTTGGTAATTATCGAATCGGTAAAATTACCGAATTGCCAAAGGGGACAGGGTGTCACTTTGACACCCTGTTGCACCCCTGTTTCTGGCTTGTGTGCCATGTGACACACACACATGCCCTTAGGGCATGTATGTGTGCCACATGGCACAGGTGTACATGCACAGATGTGCATGTACACTGGAATTCGTTATTTACCATGCAATAGTATTACATGGTAAATAACGAATCGGTAATGGCCTGTGGCACTGTTTGAAGTGCCACCTACATCTGTATTTACCGATTCGGTAAATTTACCGATTCGGTATTTTACAGAATCGGTAAATTTACCGAATTGGTAAATATACCGATTCTGTAAATATGAGGCCCCCTACATGTCAAACACCAAATACCGGTCAGTAACGGCCGAAATCAGCCGTTACTGACCGGTATTTGGCCTCCTACATCTGGCCCCAGGTGCCTGCAGTTCATCGCTTTTTGAATCACCGACCACTCCCCGTTTTAATGCTGAATCTTTCCTTCAAACTTAACTAGAAAAGCAAAGTGGCCATATAATGGATCTGCTGATCCCTTAGCAATTTCACTCATTTGGGCTGAGTCTAGCTTTTATGTTTATTGTGGCAAAATGGTGGGATGATTCATTCCCCGTTGAAAACCAGAGCCAAACAACTGCTGTCAGTGTGTGAAAAAGGGGAAACTATGGATAATGTGTCCATGAACGGTACAATGGCAACCCATAAGACATCCTTAGAGACTTCACCTCACTGACATCCCAGAAAACCTTAAACTAAAACCAACTTAATTTCCTTTTTTAGTTCGCAACTTGTGGAAAATCTAGCTGTAAACCAATACGTGTCTGGGCATAAAACAACATTTTGTCGTTAATTTGAATAGCTGCCATCTGAAAACTTTCACGTTAAATCACAAGAAAGCAAGTTTAACGAGTAACTTACATTATTTAAGTGCATACATTTATAAAAATATATCCGTAGGCAAATATAGTATGGTATGTTTCCAGCGTTCAGTATAGAATTCACTGCATCCTCACTGAGTCTCATAGCGCTCATAAGGTGATATTTTTGAGCCATGTATCATTTATTTGTGAATACAATTTTTTAGCCACATTTCTTTGAAAATGCTACGGTACCCTAAAAATATGATATTTTATCCTTTGTGGGTTAGTAAGCTTGGATACTGTAAGCACAGTTGTAAGACACACTCACAATTGCGTAAATTGTCCCAGAGCATGTAAAGCAGGAGTTCACGCCCCCTTTCTCAATTAAGAAGCCCATACCAAATTAAGAATCCTGGGCCCAAACTTACTACTTCCTAGCAAGGCACAATCCCTATGCCGACTCTGGGTCCAGCTTTGCTTCCACATAACTATAACAGCTTACATGGAAATACATTGAACTACAGATAATTAACCATTTTAAACAATATGTACAATTCTCTTGCCACACAAATCCACACAACTTCATAATGAACAGAGGGATGATGTTAACACTGTAGAAAACCAAGTGCAATGGTCCTGCCAGTGCTTGCCCAGCTGATGTTTTAAAATCAATTATATTGTGGACTATGTGCACTGAACCGTGACACCGAGAGATGCCATCTAAAAAATGCCAACCCTGCTGCCCTGAAATGTGCAGCTAATGAACTCTACAGGGCAGGGCTCTTGAGACACAGTGTCACAGGAAGTGACGCTCCACCTAGTACTAGAATACAGCCGAGGGTTGTACTAATGTAAAAGATGACTAAGAATTGTGTATATAAAAAGAAAAAAGATTTGAGTAACCACCGGCAAGGTTCTTTTTTACATGAACAGCCCAGAGGAAGTGCTGGCGTATGGGGTTCATTATTTGAAAACAAAACATCTGGTGTTCCCCTGTAAAGGTATTTTGCTGTTTCACTTTAATGACCCTGGTCTTTGATGTCTGCTTACCTTCTCCCTACCTCCCAGTAATAACGCAGCCACCCTTCCCCCACCACGTTCAGAGCCTCTTTCAGTGACCTTTTTCACTGACCCAGTCTCACTGCCACATAATACTGAGAAGTAGGAGGGCAAGGCCTCAGCAGTGGCTTTCCTCTGTCAAATCACATGACATGTTGCATTGGTTTGAGTCCGGCTTATGTGAACCCAATGGCTATTTGTTAGTTAGCTGCCTTGCAAGACTGCTGTTTTCAAAAAGATGTATGCATAATTCACATATCGAAAGGTGTTTAGGTCGGCAGGTTTCATCCATTGGCCTAATGACTTGTCATTCACACTTTACTCCCACCCACCCCAGCCTACATCATATGGCAATGAGTCAGCCCTCTTTATACACCGACTCCCTTCACATTGATTGAGTGCACAAAGCTTCTCCACATAGTTCACATCAACTTTAAAGTAGTTACTTTATTTTCTGTGGCAAAGTTCTTTCAAAACGTGTTTTTCTAGTTTTATTTTTGTATACAAACTTTAAAAAAATGGTTATTTATTTTGCTGCCTCTTAAAGTACCCAGACGATTCTTTATGTCCTGTCTCCATTTTAAAGTTGCTGCGATAACGTTTAAATGACATTCTAAATAGCAACTACTTGCAATTCTTGTGCTTCTTTGGGTGATGATTTGTTCTCTTTTTCATAAAAAAGTAAAGGTAAAGTGCATGGCACAAAAATACCAACCCCAATGAGCATGACTAAATCGTGAAAGAATGTGTGATCTTACCTATTAAATAGAATTAATTGCAGTAGCCATATTTGCACAGTAACATAACTTGCATTTTATTTCGTAGCTTCTTTATAGTTTGCACGTTGCCCAGTAGCGAATTCTTCCCGCACCACATCTACTTGCTGGAAATATGGCTCAGCGAGTTAATGTACACCGCTGACATCTGCAATGATCTGAAAGTCACAAGTTTGAATCCCTGCGAGGCAGACTTAGCCTGTCATCCTTCCGGGATCGACAGACTGAAGACAGTTATATTAGGTAATGTTAATATCTCTTATTTGAAGAGCTTAGAAATGGCAGAAGTCTGGTCAGAGGCACTATCTAAAAATCATAGTATTATTATTATTATTATTATAGACGCACTTATGTTAGGCGCTTCTAAAGTTCACAGTACCTCTTGAACTCTGTTATGCAGCAGCTCGAACTACAGTTGTTGCTGGTAAATCTTATTTCAAGGACAACACCAAAGGCAGATGCAATATAGTGAATTTCAAATATGCACATGAAATTCATGAGTCATCATTCTTGGCAGTTGTGATTCTTAAACAAAGATATGTGAATTTTTTTTTAAAAACAGGAAGAATGTATTGTAGGAATGGTTCTTCTACGTTTTCTGCTTTTTTAAGACACCATCATACAGTACAGGGATCACTCGTTTTGGAAAAGTGAGTTTGTAGAGGGGGAGATGAGTTAGTTTTTAAACCCTATTCAGCAGAATGCTGAATAATGATGGGATGCTCCCAATGTGTCTTTGAACAGTCAGGCACCTTTGTCCTTGGAGATGGCAGAGACAGTATCTCACTGTGCTGGTGGTGCGGGTGCAGCTGCTGTAGAGGTGGATAGGCAGACAGCACTCTTGTGGTAAGACCTGGATGTGCAGCGGGCGGAAAGACCACAGTGTGAGGGGGGAAGACCGTATCAGCACTGACGCGTCTGTCTGGCAGCGTAAGCCTGCCACTCTGGCCATGCTCCTGCTGTCTGTGGTTGGCCTATCCTCCTCCAAGCTGCATGATTGGGCTGAGCTCATGGACACTTGGGTGAGGCCCAATTGAGTCCCTGCCCAGGTATGCCCATGAGTGAGAGTCGTGAGATATACGTATACGAGTAACATTGCATAACATCGAATGAAAAGTCAGGTCCAGAGGTTAAAGATAGACGGAACATAAGCACAGAAAGTGTGAAGCTTCTGAGAAGAGAGGACATGTTAACATATTGAGTTACCTAAAGATTCTGATACATATGAAACCATAAGTGTAAATATTTCTCATGCCTTTTTTTGGAATGACTTTGCTGCAGGATAGGACTCAATGGTGAGAATTATCAGTATCGTCAAGCGTGGCTCAGTCTGAGAAGAAGATGGATTGGAGAACCAAGACTGGCCTCTGGGCTTTGCAAGGAGAAATCATTATTGGTGTTCAGATCTAGCCTTTGGCTCTGATAAATGTCATCATCAAAGTCAGAGATTGCAAAAGAGGTGAGTGAGTCCACCCTACAGATGATAACGCAGATGACGAAGACCTCACCTTTGTGACCCAAGACGTCTACATCATCAATGCTCTACACAGAGTGTCGTCAAATGCATTCAATGATTGACTGAGCTTCTCTTACATACACGTCCTCATAAAATAATGGCAGATTTCCTGCACTCTTGATCACTGGAAATCTCGGTCATGCCATACCTGAAGATTCCCTTAGTGGGGTTTTGGAACAAGTCAACACATTTCTGGTAAAGGCATCTACACGTCTCACAGTGTCCGCCAAAGTAAAACTTTTGATGTTGGCAGGCCATTAGTTTTGATTTAGCGGTGACATTTGTGGTTAATGATTTTCCAGTTGACAATAGCATTCTCAGAAAATAGCATCAAAGTCATCATATACTGCCACAGCGAAGAAGATCTGTGCTGCTTGCGGACACGATGATATGCACAAATTCAGCTATCTTTAATGTTAGTTATTTTTTATTTTAGTTATTTATGCTGTATTGTAATTTTAGATATCATAGTTTGTTTGGAGCAGTGGTGTTTTAACCTGAGGTCCGGGGACCCTTGGGAGTCCGTGAGACTTACTTAGGGGGTCCATGACTATGTTACAAAGTTAAACAATATTAACATTAATGCTCTAAAATTATTAAAGAAAATACAGATACAGAAGCAAAATTGAAAATGTGAAAACTGTTTCTATATTTGACAAAATCTATACTACTATTATAAAGGAAGAACTTTGAACCTTTGAGGCGGGTAAACTCGGGAACCACAGCGCCAATCCACACACCCGATACATGGTTGTAATCATCAGGGTGTGCAGATGGACATAGGCTATATAAACCTAATAAATATACGTAATTTAAAAAATTTACCACAAAAAAAAAGTAGTCCCTTGGAAGAAGCGCCGGCCGCGACATGCGTGCTGACGTTAGGAGCGCGGGGAGGAGCGGCATACAGGAGCGCGAAGAGGACCGGTGGACATGAGCGCGTGGAGGAGCGGCGGACAGGCGGTGAGGAGCGGTGGACAGGCAGTGAGGAGAGGCGGACAGGCGGTGAGGAGCGGTGGACAGGCGGTGAGGAGCGGCAGACAGGCGGTGAGGAGCAGCGGACAGGCGGGGAGGAGCGGTGAGCGGCGGATGAGGTAGGTTATTTTTTTATTTATTTAGGAGCGGTGAGCGGCGGCAAAGTACAAAAGCAAACGTTACATTAAATGAAGCAAAAATGACAATCGTGAGCCAACAAAATACAAGAGGAAGCAAATGGTGCATTACAAAAGTGAGCCAAACTGTGCATTACAGGAGGAAAAAGTGACGTGTGCAGGTTACAAAAGCGTACAAAGTAAGCAAGCGTTACATTAAATCAAGCAAAAATGACAATCGTGAGCCAACAAAATACAAGAGGAAGCAAACGGTGCATTACAAAAGTGAGCCAAACGGTGAATTACAGGAGGAAAAAGTGACGTGTGTAGGTTACAAAAGTGTACAAAGTAAACATAGAGGTATAATACTGCAATATATGGAGGAAGGCTCCGGGGGACCCACGGACAACGTCGGGCCGGGCGGGGGCCCTGAAGCCTAATTGCTCCCGGACAACGTCAGGACGGGATGCTAGTATTTAAATATTTGAGCCATGTGGTTGGTGTATTCTTTTTGTATTTGGGTTTTCTTTGGAAGTTTAAATCCTAGAAATAGTTTAGGCCATGGGTCCCCAGCTTTTAATAATGACACAGTGGGGATCCCTGGAATCCAGTAATGATTCGGCGAGGTCCACAGAAGTCAAAGGATTAAGAACCCCTGGTTTAGAGTGTCAAATAAATGAAATAAATACAAATACAGTGACTATAAACCCTAATCTGAAGAATAGCCAGTTGAAAAGGGGATCCTACTCATGTAATCATTCCTCAAAAATTCAAGCAAATATTTACAACTTTCACAGACTGGAAAATAGTGCAGTCCTTTATCAAAAATGTTTTAGTGCAAACGTTTTTGCATGGGCAGCTCGTCTGCTCAAAGCTCTCAGGGATGTGGACCGGGTTCCTCAGCATAGAGACGCGAACAGTCCTTAGCCTTTATAGAGAGTATGCTCACCCCTGCCGCTTGCCTGTGACTATTTCAGACCTTCTTCTTTCTTACAAGGGAAAGGTAGGGGAAAGTTTATCTTTCTTTCCACAAACTAATCCAAGAGTGCTGATGAGGAATATATATGTATATATTTTTTCTAATTTTATATATCCCAAACTCGACCCGAAGGTATTGGAGCGCTTTACATGAGCATCAGTTACGTTACACAAGGACACATTCATTTTTTGTAGCCACAGGGAAATTAAGTGATTTGTCCAGAATTACAGGATGTTGAGCCAATGCCAAGATTCGAACCTGGTTACCCAGATCCAAAGTTGGCAGCTCCGGCCGTCAATCTGTTGTATGTCAAAATATCAACCACAAATATATCCACCTACAAGAATATCAGCTGAAAAATATCTACTTGCACAATAGCGTTATGGTAGGTTTACAGAGGGGCGTGTAGATGTCTCTGAGCCCGATTCACAGAACTAACTTAAGACAAAATCCTGAACTTACTACTTTTGGTATTCACAGAAGGCATTTAGTAGTAGTAAAGTTAGGATTTTGTCTTAAGTCTGTCTTAAGTCTGTCTTAAGACTGTCTTAAGACTGTCTTAAGACTGTCTTAAGACTGTCTTAAGACTGTCTTAAGACTGTCTTAAGTCTGTCTTAAGACTGTCTTAGGACTGTCTTAAGTCTGTCTTAAGTCTGTCTTAAATCAAACGTAAGACAAATTCCTAACTTTACTACTATTAAATGCCTTCTGTGAATACCAAAAGTAGTAGGATAGACTTAAGACAGACTTAAGACAAACTTCGGAGAGACTTAAGACAGACTTAAGACAGACTTAAGACAGACTTAAGACAAACTTTACTACTACTAAACGCCTTCTGTGAATACCAAAAGTAGTACGTTTAGGATTTTGTCTTAAGTTAGTTCTGTGAATCGGGCCCTCTAACACCACTTCAGTTACTGCAGTCAATATGGCTGCGGGTCGATATTTTAGAGTCTTTATTTTTTAGTAGCACACCTGCAAATGGTTCTGAGCTATTAATTAGAATGTTATTTCTACAGGATTTAAGTAGCAAAACCTAAACAATTTTAGTTTTCAAAAGTAAAATAACCTGCAAGTTGATCATCATCACTCATTCACGTGTTATGCAGTCAGGGTTCTCTCTCGGGTATTGAAGCAGCATTTCTAGTGAGTATGAGAGGCGCAGAGTATTTTTTTCCTAGAAATTTGTATGCACATCATATTTCTTTAGAAACTTTAGAAACGTAGGGCCTAATTATGACTTCTGTGGTCCAATGGAACGCCGTAGCCACGGTGGCGGTGCAGGCACTGACGTGGGACCGCCAAAGAACTGCCCGCCAGAGACTAAAAAAGTCGTAATCTGGTAGGTGGTGTCAGTACGGCTTTGATGGCCGTGGAGCGGGTCGGCAGCATGGCGGCCCCACTCCAAGACTGCCAAATTCTTAATTAGGCCCTAAATCATTTCCTCTCCAGCTAACTATCCAAGACACATGCTTGGCAGCCTCAGTTTGTTATCAGCATCAAATGTTTCTTAAGTCAAGTAAGGTGGAATGACATGTCAACAAGGACAGGCCAAAATGTAAATTACGCCAGCATTAAGCATTATGCTTGTTATTCGAAATTTCCGAAACAACACCATTAAGTGTACTTCAGGTATGCACACCATTCATGGTAAAAATTTACAAACGTGACATTACCGGGAATGCAAGGGAATAAGAGAGTGTGAGGACGCATTTTGCACTAGAATACAGCTCTAAATGGCAGATTTGCATGTAGTGAAAGGATATTACGTGAATTTTGCATTCCCTGATATCAAGTAAATAGTCTCACGTTTGGCCTATCTTCTCTGTTATGCTTGTCGCAGTTACTCAAGCTCAGGGTTTGCAAAATTATTATTCCATTGACGAAGTTTTGCAAAGAGGACAAATTTTGTGACCCACAAAAAAGTGTTACTGGAGACTTTTTCTTCAAATACTTTCTTTTACACAAGAAATCTCTAAAAATAGGTTCTACAGGGCTTTTCTCTGTTGAAAAATCTACTTATTTTAGGGCTTTCGCCCATAGTTTATTTTAAGCTTTATCAGATTAGTGAGATTGTTCAAAGTGGAAAAGGTGTTAAAAAAAGGGCCCCTTTTCTAATTTCGTACACCTTATCCTTAAATTAAGAGAAATGAGATCCTTGCACAATCTTTAATTGGTCCATTCACTTTTCATGTCTCTGAGTTTAATCATTAGTAAGATTAGAGGGCTAAGCTACTCAGAGCCTGAATTTCATATGAAATTTAGACGAATCCTTCCTCGTTCATTCTGAACAGACAGGGTTTTAAGGTTTTGTAGTGAATTCCTGGCAAGCAACCCCCAGACTTCCTCAAGGGAAGCTGAAACAAATACCAAAGCAGATTCAGGTCACGCTCCCAAAAGGACAGGATTTCCTTGCGGATCCGGGCTAGAATTGTTAGAATGCCATCAGCCTGGATACAAGCCATTTTCTAAGGCACCATCTGCTGCAGAGAGAGTTAAACTTAAAGCGTTCTACATTTAAAAAAAGAAAGGATTATAGCATGAAGATATCATTCTCCTGGCAGAGGAAGCGAGGTGAGAGTTCCTCTCCAGGCTTCTATAGATGATTAAGCAACTGAATTCCCTTTTCTCCTCATTTACCCATCTTCCTTTCTTAAGTGTGGGTTTTGACAGCATGGCTGTCAAACGAACCTACTGCTTACAATATGCATAGAGTGGACTTTGAGTCTGCCCACTTCACCCATTGGCTTTCTTTGATCGGCTTTTTTCAGCCACTGTCGGGAGGCTTTGTCAATCCCTTCTTTGACCACCACATTGAAGTAAACCGGTCCTAGGATGCTTGATTCTGGTCCAGGAAAGGCATGGCTTGGCAGTTCGGGCTGGACTGTTCCCATGAGGCACTGGGTCAAGGCTGATTTGCCATTGGCCATGTCTGAACTGGGGTGGTGTGGAGTGCAAAAAACGATGGATTTAGACCCAGATCTCTGTACTGGGGTGAATGTATGACATTGTTCTGCATTCTGTCCATCAACTGTTGTTTTTGCATTCACCACATTGAAGTATTCAGCTCTCACGTAATGCCAATGGCAGTTTGTGTCTCTCCTTCCGCCGCCATTAGAGTGTTTGCATGTAAATGCACGAGGCACTATTTTGCAAGTATAGCCCTTCTTTTTCACTTCTGATGACTTTTCAGTGCTTACACTGCACGCACCAGTACAAAGTGTGAAATATTTACAACATTGTTCTCAGTTCACCTCCTCTGGAGCACTGTCATTGCTGGACTGATTCTGATGACCAAGTACTGTGAGGGAATGTATCCCATGTGCCGTTATTCCTTCTCTAATGGAACGGTCCTGAAATCTACCCAATGATAGTCTTATCAAAGAGTTTTACTAACATTTTCCCATGGATTACTTAGACTTCCTAGGAATTCATTAGGAATCCCTAGAAGAAAAAAAAACCAACACAGACGTATAGCATTTACAATAATTTTCTATCTTTAGAAAACATTTGACAAATTCTAACTTCCATGTAAAGAATGCCAATAGGCCTGTCTCTATTGCATTCAGTGGGTGCCATAACCACAGGCAAAATCCAAAGCAGAGCACTAGCCGATGGTCAAGTGCAATGAGAAAAAAAGTGTAATTTATTAAGTGTAAAATTCAGTCTGCAAACAGGTGAAAGGCATTTTGGATTGGCCACATTGGCATTGTGTACCTTTTAATCTGAGCAGTATGTTTGTGACTTGCTGCACAAAGGAAATCGTAAATGTACTCCAGTTGGTTAGGTCCAGCACTAGCAGTAAACTTATATTTTTTCTGAATCATAAAACAATTAGGTGTACTCTTGTGAAGGTGTGACAGAGCTTTCCTTGGCTACTCGCATTCATACGCTTTTACACCTATTAATTATATATGCATGTATCCCTGTTTAAGTGCTTAGAAAAGGTGCCGTTTCACTTTCTGACGTTTTCCTTTTTTACCACAGAGAAGATAATTCCCAGTTATTCCCACCAATTTAAGATGTGTGACAAACCCCTTTTCCTACGTTTTGTGAATAATAACTACAAGCCATTTGCACACAGGCGCCATATTATAGAACGAGCCCTTTGCGGTGCAACAGATGTGTGAGCCAGTTGTTTGAGCCCTGCCACATTTTGGTTTTACAGGAGGTTCTGCAGATTTTTGTGCAGGCTTGTTTGCAAAATGGATTGCACCTGCGTTCCCTTATTTACATAGGGAGGTTGTCCCAGACAAATGAGGGAACATTAGCAGCAACCTCTCTCCGACATGTGTTTCACTTGTTCTGGAGTTTGAGGACACATTGTTTTTGTTGGTTATGGCAGTTAACCTCTCCCAGCAATAAAAGGCAGCCAGAAACACTGGAGCCGCCTTTGGAATTGCACAGAAGATATTACCATCGCCCCACTTGCCAATTATTGAATACATATGTAAGAGAGGAAAGGCGAAAAATGTATCTAACCTTATTACTGGGCATTTTCTCTCTTCAGGTCCAATGCTGGCAGATCTGATGAGCCAGTAAATTCACTAACTAGTCACTAGAATTCACAACAACATTCTTTTTACCACATTCTTCTGACTTGCATGGCCACATATTAGTTGTTTTTATCATTTCTTATAGCTTTTGTAAGGTGCTTGTGGAGCTACTTCCCACTACTCCAGGGCTGAAAGACGAGGGGTAGGACCTGGATAAGCACAGGCGAGGAGCTTAGTCAGAGTCTAAACCATACCCTTGGTGGAGGAGGTGGGTGTCCAAGTGTTTGTAACACTTCCTGAAATCCACCTGGAGTGTCAGAGGCAAAGATAGGGAGTTCCAAGGGTATAGGTTTTGTAAATGCAGGAACCTCCCCTGAACTGCTTGTATCACGTCAATCACGCGAAGAGATGCGTCTGGTAGTGCGTCTTATACAGGATCATCAATGTAGTGACATACTCAGTAGCGTTGTAGTGCAGTGACTTGCATGGAGTGCAGTTTTATATGCAACCCTCTGCTTGACCAGCAGTCCAAGGAGCACCGTCATTGCACAGGCGGTATGATCAGTTCTTTTTACGTGAAGATTAAGAGAACAGGAACATTTTGGGCTCCTCGTATCTTACCAATTAGTTGCTGGATATTTAATCGAGTATTTTCCAAGTCACTGATGCCTATTAGCTGTGAAAGTATATGTTTCACTCTTTCTTCTTACTTTCATGTTTGTATGATAGTTAATCAGGAAAACATCTGTTTAATACCTAAACAAAGCCACTCGATAAGAAATATCTATTACAAACTACTGCAATATAGTTGTAACTAAATGTGTCAGAGAGATCCTAAGAAAAACACTTGCAAAGATTATGAGCACTGGCAAAGCCAATAGATCTGAGTTTAATGTGCTAATCTATGCAGCATTAGCACAGTAAGAGTGAAACTCGCAGGATAGGTCCAGTAAGAGTGGATTGCAAGAGATATAGTTGTAAAGTAGTCCCTCATTAAGTTCAAAGCATAATTCGAGTGGAGGCAGAAGGATGCTCCCTATGAGCCAATAGCATTAGGTGAGAGAGCAGTACTCCACTGCACAGAGTAAAGAAGAGAGTGACAAAGCCTCAAGGCAGTGGATGAAACAGGTAGCTTAAAAATCCGGTGCTTGAAAGAGGTAGATAAAAAGTCCACTCTATGTATATTGTTAGACAAATATCTGTTTGACAGCTGTACTGGGAAAACCCAGACCTAAAACGGAAAACGTAACTTCCCATTATTTAATTCATCTTTGTCTCTCCTTCTGCAAAAACCTTAACAACAAGATTGGTTTTGGCTAAATGATAATAAAAAGAAACTGATATGACGAATGTGCAATTCTAAGCCGTTATTTTTGCTTTTTTTTGCTTTCCACTTTATTTCCCTGTCTGTGATTAATTTATGGGTGAGGATGTGGAGGGCCTATATCTTCCTTATCTTCTTTGCTTCCTCATCTTTTAAGCTTTGGCTCTGCAAATTCACATGCCTAAGTGTTTTTTTTGGTAGCTCTGTGGGGGACTGTTTGCTTCTAGCACTGTACTCTGGGTGCGGCTTCCACCAAATCTCCCTTCTATATCCACTAATTTCAAATGAAAGGAGACTTGCAAATATAAAACTCATAAATAAATAATTAAAACTCCTTCCAGCACCCAGTAAATTACCTGTGATGTTTCAGTTGCTCCCTCAAGGCAACAGAGATTATGTGGATGCTGGGACAGCTAATGAACTATTCTGATTCTAGCTACAGATGCTTGAGGAAAGTGCATCTTTCCCCAAAATATTCCAAGATGCTGATTTACTATTTTGACTAGTAACTAGGAATAGGTTTAGAACAGTCTAAAATTCAGCAGCGGCTAGTGCAGGTAAGTGTGGTGGGGCCGGCGGGCGGGGGTATGTCGACAGACAACAGAATAGGTCAAATTAAATAAAGAAATCCTATTCCGTCATCTGTCAGACCACCAGCCCCCACCCCACTGTCTCGCCGCACTTACCTGCACCGGCCACTGCTGCTAAAATTGCCCAAAACTGTACAATGGGCTGGAGATGTAAATTAGCGCGTCAGTGCAATACCTGCATGTGATGCACTGAGGGGACAGCTGAAGGCAAAAAAGTAGGAATTTCTGGTTAGAGCCAGCAGACAGCACATGGACGTCAATCAAAACTGGCTATTCCTAGTTTTGTTACTTATAATAGCATTTTTTCTTATTCCTATTTTTACATAAACATCGTTCTGTTATTTTAAGGTTTGTCTTTCAAACTACATTATTACATAAAGCAATTCTGAAAAGAACTTTTCAAAAGACATTCGGGGAAAGAAATTTACAAGGCACTTCAATCCCTGGGGGGAAATAAAATGCAGCCTCCCATGGATTCATTGCAAGTCATGAAAAATGAGCTCGATAACATCTTTAAATGACAGCCTAGGGTGATGTGTCATGGTCCTAAAACTGCAGTGCGTGGTCAGGCTGAGTGGTCCACGCGGTAAGACATAAATAGACATGTTGATCTGAGTCCCATAAGAACTTGATGTTTTCCACACAGAACTACTTGTCCCAAACAATTGAACATCTGTTAAAGGAGATTACATTTATAATACTATCTAAAGATGAGTATTATATAACAAAGCGTTTCATTTTAGTGCTGTTTTTCTATTGAGCGCAGTTTTCTGTGCTTCCAGGGAACTACTATTTTTTTTTACTCCGATCATAATAGCATCTCAAGAAGTGCAAGATTTTTTCTAGCCTCCTTGGACAGGTCAGGAGAAATTTCCAAAACAATTTTTATTGACCAAAATTAACATTTAAGAGCTATTTTTTCTTTTTTCTGAACATTTTTTACCAATAAAATGAAAACAGCATTATCTGTGACTAAACAGTACAAGTAAGTGAGAAATATTGCAAGCAAGAAATAAAAAAAAGTAAAAAAAAAATCTTGTTTTGTTTCAATATTCCAGCTCCCTATGTCAAAATTAGCACCTCCTACAGGTGACATGGGAACATCCTGGAATCACTTTGATTTTCTGCTATATTTGACAAGTTGCTACAGTTCAAAATGAGTGACTTTTATCACACACATCTTTTTGTTCCACTTATGTTATCCGTTAAATAAAGGACACGGTAAATCTTAGCTAGGCCAACTGAAGTTTTTTTCAGCTCCCCCAAAACTATAATTATAATTTTTTTTCTCAAAGTTACTTAGTATTTTTTCTCATTATCTGCCCGGAGTTAAACATGTCGAAAGGCAGTGAAAGAGAAAGTTATTCCATAATACAGCATGGTGGCTGATACTATTTTAATGAGGATATTTGTGTACCTTACTTTTAAATAGTGGTGTGATTATGCTTAATTGGTAGGTGAGACGATGAATATATTTATTTAATAACACATTTTTACTGAAATTGAGTGATTGGTGCTGCATTAATACAATGGTCAGCAGCCACTTATGGCAGGCTCCACCAGTAATGGTATGGAGAAGATCACTCCCAGAAGCATTATATCTGACCTCACTTTCAGAGGAGGAGAGCAGAAAAGAGAGGGAAAATGTCACTTTGCACAGGGACAAAAAATCACAATTGAATGGACTCTGTATATTTAGAGCTAGTAAACCAAATAGTTTGACCATGACACAAGGTGCAACAAAAAGGTTACCATAACATCTTCTCCCCCAAAACCATGCCCTTCCTGTGACTTTTTTCTTCTTTTTTTAGATTGAGCCAGGGCAGCGTATGCGCTGCTCTGCGAGACATGCTGTATTCGAGTATGAACTTGAAGCTCCGCCCATATTTTTCATTTGCTAGTGTCATTCTCCTTTGTAAATGCTGGCTTCTGATTCATTGATAGGCTTGTTAGTCCCTCCTTAGTACCGCCTTGTCTTCATTTGTAACTACCTAAGAGTACTGGCCCTTTTACTTCTGTTGTTACACGTATGCCTTATTTAGTCTGTAGCACTATTTTCTTTAATGAGTTTCTGCTACTGCAGGTACAACATGTTTTCCTGCAACATTCAGCGCGCCATGAGTGCTTTCACTTTCCAAGCAGCCCGGGACAATGGCGTCCGCTTCTATGAAGTGAAATAGGTCTTGCATTTACGAGAGTTTGAGCTATTGGCATTGTAAATGACAATGCCTTTTATTTATGTGTTAATTATCAAAACAGATAAATAAAAGGCATTGTCATTCACAATGTCAATAGCTGAAACTCTCGCAAGTGCAAGACATATTGCATTGCAAATGCTTGTTGAATTGTGCAAGAGGAGATAATTCTGGCGTCTGCTCTTGCCGTACAAGAACATCCCCGTAACCCAGCAGCCACCGTCGGACAAACAGCAACCTTCATTTCCAAGTAGAGGTTGCGGTAGGCTGGAATTTTCTTAGCAGTAGATGGTTTCATGTCCAAAACTGCATATGGTACCAACTTGATTCGATAGGAACCGTTTGAAACTGGTTAACCGGGATTTTCACAAGGGATGCTTAAAATGGTTTGATTCAAAATCTGTTACATTTTTATGGGATTGTCAAGCTTCTAGATGTGCATTTCTATCCCTCAAGCTGCCCTAATGTTATTTTTTTTAACAGTAGTACTCCTAGACTATCTGCCAGCAACTGGTTTCCTAGGAGAACAATGCAACTGACATCCCAAATATTTATTATATTTTGTATTTTTTTTTTTTTTGTATTTGGTGCCTTGCTTAACTTGGTGCCTTTGGTGACCTATTCAGCTACATGGATACGCTGCCCCCGCATAATGCAGCCCACTACATGTCACCTAGCGTGTCTACTCCTGCGGTGCCAGTCCTCAGTGTTGATCTAGTTTTCGGTTAAAGCAACAAATGTAATCAAAAGTTAACAAATGGCTTAAGTAGTTTTGATTTTTTTCCTAGAGTGCTGTAGGTGTACTCAGCGTCTACATCTGAGCACAAAAAGGTTTACCAAAATGAATGACTTAATGAACGAATGAACGAACGAATGAATGAATGTCCCCGGCAGGCAATATGCGATTGAACATTCTTCTCTGATCCTGTCTAATGACATGTCCTCAGCAATAGACTGAAAGCTGCTCTGTCTATTATTTTGCCAGAGCAGCAGCAGCAGCTCACCTGGAGGAACATTGCACCATCTCGCCACCTGGACACGCAGCCTCACGCCCCTGGGTCCGGGAACGCTGTTGGTCTCGCCGCCATCACCATCTCGGCGGCTGGAGACTACAGCTCCCAGCGGGCTTTGCGTGCACTTCCGGTCCCCGTTGACAGCGCGCCCGGAGGCGCTTCAAAAGCGGGCCAGCCCCTCGACGGAGCGGGGGTTTTTGCCAGAGCAGCAGCAGCAGCTCACCTGGAGGAACATTGCACCATCTCGCCACCTGGACACGCAGCCTCACGCCCCTGGGTCCGGGAACGCTGTTGGTCTCGCCGCCATCACCATCTCGGCGGCTGGAGACTACAGCTCCCAGCGGGCTTTGCGTGCACTTCCGGTCCCCGTTGACAGCGCGCCCGGAGGCGCTTCAAAAGCGGGCCAGCCCCTCGACGGAGCGGGGGTTTTTGCCAGAGCAGCAGCAGCAGCTCACCTGGAGGAACATTGCACCATCTCGCCACCTGGACACGCAGCCTCACGCCCCTGGGTCCGGGAACGCTGTTGGTCTCGCCGCCATCACCATCTCGGCGGCTGGAGACTACAGCTCCCAGCGGGCTTTGCGTGCACTTCCGGTCCCCGTTGACAGCGCGCCCGGAGGCGCTTCAAAAGCGGGCCAGCCCCTCGACGGAGCGGGGGTTTTTGCCAGAGCAGCAGCAGCAGCTCACCTGGAGGAACATTGCACCATCTCGCCACCTGGACACGCAGCCTCACGCCCCTGGGTCCGGGAACGCTGTTGGTCTCGCCGCCATCACCATCTCGGCGGCTGGAGACTACAGCTCCCAGCGGGCTTTGCGTGCACTTCCGGTCCCCGTTGACAGCGCGCCCGGAGGCGCTTCAAAAGCGGGCCAGCCCCTCGACGGAGCGGGGGTTTTTGCCAGAGCAGCAGCAGCAGCTCACCTGGAGGAACATTGCACCATCTCGCCACCTGGACACGCAGCCTCACGCCCCTGGGTCCGGGAACGCTGTTGGTCTCGCCGCCATCACCATCTCGGCGGCTGGAGACTACAGCTCCCAGCGGGCTTTGCGTGCACTTCCGGTCCCCGTTGACAGCGCGCCCGGAGGCGCTTCAAAAGCGGGCCAGCCCCTCGACGGAGCGGGGGTTTTTGCCAGAGCAGCAGCAGCAGCTCACCTGGAGGAACATTGCACCATCTCGCCACCTGGACACGCAGCCTCACGCCCCTGGGTCCGGGAACGCTGTTGGTCTCGCCGCCATCACCATCTCGGCGGCTGGAGACTACAGCTCCCAGCGGGCTTTGCGTGCACTTCCGGTCCCCGTTGACAGCGCGCCCGGAGGCGCTTCAAAAGCGGGCCAGCCCCTCCGCGTCGCGGACGCGCGCGGACGCCGGGCGGAGCCCGGGCAGAGGGCGGGCCGTCTGTGGCCGTCAGGGGCCGAGGGAGGCCGGGCTGGGCCACGTCCCTTTCCACGACGACGCACGCCTGGTGCCTATTGCTCTCCTGTTGCCCAAATCATGTCTACACGATCTGGTAAGCCTCTCAGGGGTGAGATTGAAAGGGGACTTAATGCCGCGAGCCCCGTGATAGGGTCAATGGACCGCTTCATTACCAGGGTGGCGGCGGTGATTGAAAAGGAGATTGCCATCTCTGAGCGGCGTCTATCTGAGGTATATCTCCCCGCAAGTCGCTCATTATTGGGGATAGACGCCCAGCCGCTCACACCATCCACTACACGGGTTCAAGGAGGTACCTCCCCCAGTATGGACAGTGCTCCCTTGGAACCCCTTTATCGGTCTGGTATTGAGCAAAACATTGACAGATTGGAATTCCAGGCTGCTCCTCCTTCTATAGACACTCTGGAAGATGATGGCCGTAGTAATTGCTCCGCATCACTACCACTTATTCTGTTAAGTGATGCTACTGGAGACCTAGAGTCCCCTAATTCCCTTGTATGTACCTCAGCTGTATCTGATGGAAAGCTGGTTGGGGCATCTTCTATTAGCGTGTCTTGTTATACTCGGCAGGAGTTTCCCCTCGTAGGTAAAAAATCACGTAAACGCAAGAAGGGTAAGCTAGTGAGACAGGCCGCCCTCTACCAAAGAGTAAGGAAGTCTCCTGTGCCAAATCCAAGTATTACAAGGGGTACCCCTATCCAGAACGAAACTGATACAGAAGGGGACATACTGATCTCTCCAAAGGGCCCTCATTCAACTAAAGTCCCAAAGCGAGCTGACTTGGTAGTGGTAGAAAATATTCTGGAGAAGGTTTATACCCTCTTGAAACCATTAATATCTCAAGTGAAGGGTCTAGGGGAGAGGATCGATAAATTAGAGCAGTCAACTCTGGATGGGTTACATTCACTCAAGACAACAATTAAACTAGCAACCAGAGTGACTGTAAATAAGGATGTGGGTGCAAAAGGGAATGAGTTGTTAGCGCAGAAAGGCCCTGAGCCCCAAATAACCCAAAATAAAGCTGCTCTTAATAATCGAGTAATTCCAGCTCCGAAACCCCCTCCGATTTTGAATCCAGGGCCAAGCGATAAGGGACTTCCAACAAATAAAGAGCCAGAGAAAAATCAGGCAAAACCAGATTCCCAAAAAAATCAACAGACATCTAAGGACAAAAAGGCGGTTCAACAAAAATTAGTAGCTAGTAGTAAACCCAGTGGCCCAACGACTAGGAAAGCTTCCAGGCCTGCAACACAAAGTCCTGCCCCAACAATCTTTTCACAGGCCCCCAGTATCCGCCCTCGACGGATTCCCCCAATTAATCTCCCACCTGACTGTCAACCATTTGTTGCAGTCATGGTTAATGTGCCTCCTCTAAAGGATGGCCAGTTGGAAAACCATCAATCACTTAAGAATAAGTGTATACACTGGCTGAAGGCAAATAAACCAATCCCCCCGGGTATGGACGGTATTATCTTAAGTGTCCGTAGAGTGGGATGGGTGGGGCAAGGGAAAAAAATGCTGGAAGGGGACTGTGTTATTATAAATTTCCAAGATTATAGAATGGTGCCATCCATTTGTACTCCTATTATAAATATGGGGGCCCCGGGGGTGAAACTGGTAGACCTCACGTATTTCTACCCTAGGCATCTTGTGAGCCCTATTGGAGGAAGTGGAAGTTCTCTCAATTCGGGCCAAAACTGGGCCGGGGTTGTAGGAGGCGACAGGGAGAACTATATGCGGGCAAATGGCCCCTGTTGACTGGAACCAGTGAGGAGAGCAGAACGAGAGGAAGTATCATCCGCCCATACAAACCCTGTAAGTGAAATAGGAGGGTCTACAATAACTCCACAAGATCCTTGCTCTCCTCGGTTATATAGAGGGAGCCCCAGGGATAGGGGCCTTCAAGCGTCCTGCGACTTTCCACCTGTGACGGACCTAGTCTTTAAGGTTTTCAGCTGGAACATCGCAGGGATTGCTGGAAAATTGGCGCTCCCAGATTTTACTGCATGGGTCGACAAGCACTCCTTGTGTCTATTTCAGGAAACTTGGAGCTTGATACCGGTCCATAGGGTGGGCTTTTCCTCATACTCCTCTCCTGCGCGGGCCTCAGAATCCGGGAGAGGCCGCCCAGCTGGCGGCCTTCTTATTTGGGTCGCGGCACCTTTAGACTGTAGAGTGGTGGACTATCCCACAGGCTCCCCGGACATACAAAATATTACCCTTATAGACCGAAGGGGAAGAATTGTTTTAAACATCTTTAATGTGTATGCCCGGGGTACAAAGGGTGGGAGAAAGTCTCCAGTGATAGCTCTTCTTGAGACCCTGCTAAATAACACCCCCAATAAGACCCGCACCCTGGTTGTTGGTGATTTGAACTGCACGTTCGAGCCTTTGGGCTCGGATGTTTCCCTCGACCAGGATGAGGAGGATGCCAGGTGGGGAATACCGGCTCTGGACATCGTACCGATCAAAAAGTGGACAGAAGTGGCGCTCCAAATTTACTCCCTTACTCTCGAATTTAATTTAAGGGCAGCGAATGGGAGGACTTCCTTGGATAGGGGGGGTGCACATACCTACAACAGACCAGGGCACACCTCTAGGCTGGATTATGTCCTAATAGATGTGTGCTTGTGGCCTTATGTGAAGGACATGCAGGTGGTCCCCTCGACGGAGAGTGATCACAACCCTCTCTCCCTAGAAATGGAGCACTGGTGGCAACCCCAATGGAAGGCCAACATTAAAGAGGCGCTCGTACCACTAGATGAATCAGAAGTCTCCCCATGTGGCAGAAGAATTAAATGGGCGAAACTGGTCCTATCCGAGGCGAAGGTTGGGGAAATTCAATCCCACTTAAACCGCGCGGTAACATCTTTGGAATCTTCGCTAGAAGGGGTTGGTAAAGTGAGTGGGTTGTTTCTGTCTCTGGTTGAAGACCTAACCAATGTCTTTACCCTGTCCTCTAATAAGCCGGGCACTACAGGAATTAAAAAGAAAGTTTATGAGGGGTGGTATACCCAAGCCTGCAGGACCCATAAGACAAAGCTAGTTGAGGCAGTTAAATCTAAATCCCAAAGTGTGATCCATGAGGCTAGGAAGGCTTATAAAAAGATCCTTAATTCGGCTAGAAGGGAGTGGGAAGAAAAATACTGGGAGGACCTACTCCAGGCTAGCAAAATCAGGGATTCCGGTGTGTTCTGGAATCTCATAAGGAAACGGACCAAATCCGATGCAGTCATGAGACCCTGCAGCATTCCACCTCAAAGTTGGGCAAAACACTTTGGGCCTTTATACCTCCCACCAGACGGGGAACTGTCTGTGGGGACGGATCTCACGCTAGCTATTGAACCTCATGCCTATGACCTTTTCACTCCTTCAGAGATTGAGGGGGCAATAGGCTGGGTGGCACCACGCAAGGCACCGGGCCCGGATGGCCTTCCGGGTGATCTGATGAGGGCTTACCCAAGGGAATGGGGAAGGATTATAGCTGCTCTACTAAATGACATTATGAGAGGAGGAGTAGTACCAGAATCCTGGAAAGGGGCGATGGTAGTCCCCATCTACAAAAAAGGTTGCAGGGAAACCCCGGGAAACTATCGACCTATAAGTCTGATAGACTCCACCCAAAAGATAGCTGGTAAAGCTATCCTAGGTAGGATCCTCCATTGGGTGGAGGAGAACAAAATCCTATCAGACTTTCAGGCAGGTTTCAGGGCTGGTATGGGGACTATAGAGCAGGTGTTCAGGTTGTCCCTCTTGGGGTGGAAGGTGGTGGAACTGGGCGGGGGCAGTCTTTACTTAGCCTTTATAGACTTGAAGACTGCCTTCGATCTAGTTCCCCGGGAAGAGCTTTGGAGGGTCCTTTTTGAGATGGGGTTACCACCTTACATCTTGTCCCTTCTTATAAGCCTTCATGCCCACACTTTTGCACAGGTCCGTTGGGGTAATAACGGAGAACTAACGGAAAAAATACCAGTGTCTAGGGGCGTAAGACAGGGCTGCGTCTTGGCGCCCACCCTATTCTCGTTATATCTGAATGGGGTGGTAAAACATCTCCTACAAGAACCAGCTGACGCTCCCTGTCTTGGAGGTGTCCGCATCCCAACCCTGCTTTTTGCGGACGACACGCTCCTGATCTCTAAGACCCCACAAGGACTACAGAAACTTCTAACACGATTCCAGGAGTTCTGTGCTGCAAAAGGTCTTACAATAAATGTGGACAAAACCAAATACCTAGTTCTCAATCCACCTAAAAAACTGGGCTGCTCACCTACACTTAACTCTATTCCCCTGGAGAAAGTAGCCGAATTTGACTACCTTGGCATTCGGATTACGGACAGGATGACATGGGCAAACCACATTGAAAAAATGGTCCTTAACCACCGGAGAGTAGGAGGAGCTCTCATGAGGGAATATAGGGCCTCAACTAGGAGATCGCTAACCCCAGTACTTGACATTTACAAGGCCAAAGTAGCTACTTCAGCCTTGTATGGGGCAGAACTGTGGGGTCATTGCCGCCTGGATGCCCTAGCTACTGCTGAGAGCAAGCTATTAAAATCCTTCATTGCTCTCCCCCTGAGCACACCATCAGTACCTGTGAGGATGGACACGGGATGTAAAAATATTAAAGACCAGGCCCAGCTTCGCCCGCTCCTGTTGTGGACACGGATCTGGAGGTACGAAGAACTAAAATCCTATGCTGATGCACTGAGGGACATAATGAGCCAAGGGGGTTGGGCCAAAATTAAATGGTTAAGGGACACCAAAAAGTTGTTGGAGAACATAGGCCTAGGGGATTGTTGGCCATCCCGTTCAGCCCCCCCAAAAGAAGTTGTCAAGGCGCTTTTTTGGAATTGGATTGCTGAGCGCCTAATCGCCAGCCCAAATCACTGCAAGTCCACCGCCACCTTTTTACAAATTAAAGACAACGTGGCCTTTGAACCTTATTTGGACTTGATTACTCTCCCCTTTGATCGGGCCCTTTATTTTAAATTTAGAGTTGGTTCACTCCCGTTGGGTGCCCTGGTGTCGAAATGGGCAACAGCGGACCGCACTTCTCCCAACTGTGCATGTTGCCATACTAGGATAGAATCTATTGTGCACGTTCTATTTGAGTGCCCGGATTACGCAAGGCCTAGGAGCTTTTGGCTGAAACCACTCTGCCGTAACATGGGCACACGCAGTTACTTAGTAGCCTTGCGTATCCTAAGCACGGACACTTCCCCCTCAATAGTCTGTGGAATAGCTAAATTTTTAAAGCAGTTTTGGCATATTCGATGTAAGAGACTGTCAGTAGCTGTTTAATTCTTGTTTTAGCTAATTTATTAACGGATTTATACCCTTTTATCACTCTTAAACATTCTAAATACTTTTTACTGACTTCTTATGGCATAAACTTTTTTGTATACTGTATTGATTGTATTATGTATGTGCTTATAAGATATCTCTGAGTATCGAATAAAAGCTTATGACTGACTGACTGGCAATAAATCTCCACTGAAGAAATTGCATGAATATTTCAGCAGCTCTTATTTCAAAAGAAATACTGGCGAGTGAGAAGAAATGGTAATGGGCTGCTTGGAAACATTAAGGAAGGCTTGCCCTGTTTTTAACTTGAGTCCCTCAGACATAAAACGATCAAATAAACCGGTGGCAGGCAGCAAGCATGGGAGGGTGCGCGGCTGCCATTTTAGAAACCATGTTATCATTACTTCAGCAGACGTAATTATTCAAATGTATTTAAAACGTTTGCTAAAGTACAACCCATCCCCTCCAATGATTGCCGGGTGCTGCCTGTAGAGAATCTGAACACCACCACCCAATTCAATGAGAAGAAGAAAAGATCATTTGAAGGCAAGGTATGAAACATCTGCTAATAAACAAAAGACACTGGAATAGCTAGGAGGAAAATATGTGACCATATTGTGACATATATACTCACTATTAAGACTTCCAAAACTGAGCACACCAGGACCATTTCCCTAAAACAAATGTGTTCCCGCCAATGAGATACCCTAAAGTTTCGCAGCGACCTGAAGTAAATATGCTATCATGCGGATCATCTCTCATCCCTTTCATTAAGATGCGTCAAGAGAACACCCTCAAACACTGCGGATCCTTTCACCAGCCTGCCGATCCCTCTAGCATACCTTTAGTATAAAGAGAAGAAGGGGGCAGTGGGCAGCTGACCCGACTATAGTCCACAGAAGCATTGATTGGCTTCATCTGGTCTGTAAACTCAGAATTCTTTGAGACAGTTGAGCTGTTGCTGTTCCAGTTGCTGGAGATGGCCTAATCTTCATGTTTTTGTATTACAGCAGTTGACTTGGTGTGTTGGGCTGTGTTGCTGGTGGCAGCGTAGAATCATCACAATGTGGTCCACTGCTCTCAGAATGGAAAGGCTCAGCGTCCGATGTGTTGTCTTTTGGTCGTCTGTAGGTATGTTTTTCTGCCCTTGGTGTGACTGGTAGTTCTGGTGGCCCATAAGATTGTGATGAAATGCAAGCCTAGTCTTGAGTGTTTTCAAATGTTTTTTCATATCAAAGTTCTCTTGACAGTGAAGTAATTAGTGATTCCAGTGACTTAATGGAGCGCAGAGATCCGCTCTTGGAATCAGAGGAGACTTGGGTAGTTCTCTATTAACCACATCTCCTACATTCTCATATGCTCTTCCTCATTAGGTGCTACCTGACACCTTCCTCTTAACATGGACTGTAGCTTCTCATTCCTCCCTCTTTTGTTGTGTCTTTCTCGGGCGAATTTGTGGGAAGATTTCCTGTGGGTGTATTGCGATATTTTCTGCAGCATGTTTATTCCTCCAGGGTACATGTGAGTTTCATGAACTGCTCCACTTGTTGACACCTTTTGCAGGTGTCTGCGAGGCTATACTCCCTTTGTGATGAGAGGCTCCATACCATTCCGAGGATCCACTTGGCTTGGTCCATGGTTGTTATATCAAACACAGAGAACCCAGTAATTATACACTTGATAACTCTTCCGTGTCAGAAAAAACAATGTTTTTCTTGTAATACTCTCACCCACCCGGGTTACCCCTCAGTGGCATGCTTCATTATTGGGTCCATCACGATCTGCTGCGGATAGGGGCGTGCTGCGATCTACGTGGAGCCCTTGCTGGTCTTTAAATGATGATAAAGAAGGGGTTTATAAAAGAGGGAGAAGGAGTGGAGAAAGGTGCCGAGTTTTGATGTAATTTAAAAATACCTGGCTAGTAGGTATATCTATTTTATTCCTGCCTCTAGTCGGAATGAATAAAATAGGGGGTAGTTAGGAAGCGAGGTTGGTAATGTGCCTGCGATCCTATAGGTCAACACGTCCACTTCTGTATCTTTAATCACAGAAAACACACTACTTGTATGCCATGCCACATTGTGAAAAATACATGCATATACCACCTAATTGGTGTTCTTTTTTTTCCTTTATACAGCGCTTTAATAGTGCATCATGGTTCCTCTGGGAGAGGGTGGACGGTTGTCACACTCGCATTAAGGCGAACCCTCGCAGTATCACCTATTGTGGACTTCGCCCCGGGGACCGCATCTTGGTCCGTGGTTGACCAGGTCATTGCTTCCTTTTCTGCTGTGTGAGGGACGGGACAGCACCATAGTGATTTTAGTCTAACACTGGTGTTTGTTCTCTTGAGACCTTTCTTTGCCCACACTCTTCTTTGCTTCTCTCTCATTCTCTTGTGTTTTTCTTCGATGGTGTTTGAGGACGCGCTCTTTATAGTTCTCCTTTCTTGCAATGAGGAGTGATTCTTTTTCTTTAGTTACTTCACCAGCTTTGGCCCTCTCAAGAGTTTCCTTTAATTAGAAAAGCTTTTATAAAAGCTTTCCTAGTTAGTGATAGGGAGTCCTCAAGGATCCTCAGTCAAATTGCGTCCTTATTCTTGAATGTACTGAAAGCATAATGTTGTACTAGGCTTTTAAACCATAGAATAAAAGGTGCTCAATATTTGCCTGGCTCCTGGCATGCTGAGCTAAAAATGTTCCATTCTTTGACCTCATTTCACTTGAGATTAAATAGTGTGTGCACTGTATCTTTGAGTTTGTCCTATAGCTCTGTCTTCTTTGTTGGAAATGTCCTGCTTAGGTGTCTGCAGTCATGCCCCACCAATTCAATGAGAAGTTGCAGTTTTTGTTTGTCATTCCTTATCACCCAATGACTTCCACCTCCTCATCCATCTGGGCTCAAACTCCATTTGTCAGTATTTACAACTGGGGCTGAGCCCTGAGGTAGCAAGTCCAGTTTTGTGAGCTCCTCTCTTTTGCTGTGATGGTGCAGCGATATGACGCTCTACTTATCAAGGGGTTCACCCCAGTGGTGTCACTTATTGTATGCTTTCACTGGCGCCTCTTTCAGACGTCTCCTTGCACCATTCTCTATTTTTCGGGTTAATTCTGACATCAACTGCTCTAGGCTTTTCTGTTCCAGTTTCTTGTGCCTTTTCCTCTTGTATTTGAATGTTAAGGAAACAGATGTGATCACATACCTGTATATGTGTAGGTAGTGTCATACTACAGATTGCAGTCTCTGCAAGTGATGGGTGCTGCTGTCATTATACTCAAGTAACTATTTAAAGACCATGAGAGGATGGATACTGGAGTAAAACCTGCAAGGTCTTAGCTCATTTAGTGATTCTGTTAGTTTGTTTTTGCTTTTCTTTAATGTATTCTATAGTTTTAATCGGTTTTACTATAGATTTCTGGGCCCCCAACATTTCTTGGTATCATACTACTTTAATTTGGCTTTCAGACTGCCCCTCATCAACTTCATAGGGAGTCACTGCCTGAGCATTTATCTCAAGGATTCTGAAAGCATCTTGCACGTAGAGTCTTTATTTTGTGACCACTTATTGTTCTCGCCTTCCTATTTTATGTTTTTGCTGTTGATCTTAATTTATTCTTTCCAAATCAGTATGTTTCTGTTTATTTATTGACAGGGTGGGCCCTAGCCATCATGGTTGCAACACTTCTATTTACATTCTAGCTTGAACTCAACCATTGCATTATATGGGTGCTCTCTCTTTTCCTATGAGAGCGCCTGACTTTGAAATGACTGACCTATTAGTTTCAATGATGTCTGCCTGATTTAAAGATGGTGGACACTTGCCCCTTCTAGATTTCTTTTTCCTGGAGATCTAGCTTATTTGCTTTATGGTCTACTTCCCGCCCATATTCGGAATGGCTGTTAAGAACTGTGGTACTATTTACTTCCTGTTTTCTGGATCACTGTACAGGGGCTCTATGACCCGACTATTCACCTGACGCTGTGATTCGCGCACCAAGAAAAAGTGGCTTCACCCAAGATGTGCTTCTATGGCAACACTACCTCTCTTCTCTGTGAATATTTTGTTATTGTTACCTTGTCCTATTATTGGGCCTCACTGGCCCATGCACTGCGTACCCCTTAATACCTCCCCTTCAGTTTAATCAATCATTACTTGTATGTTTAATTCTTTATTTCATTTATTATAAAAGAATATTACAAAATCATTTGTTCACAATCAATATATAAAATAAACAATATCATTTACTAGTACTCAAATTTCAATATTACCTGGGAATGTGCATTATTGAGATCTGAGTACTAATGAATGATATTGTTTATTTTAAAGATTGCATGTGAACAAATGATTTTATGATATTATTTTAAAATGAATAAGAGGAAGAACTAATTACACAGTGCATGGGCCATTGAGACTGAATAATAGGACATGGTACCAACAGAAAATTATCCACAGAGGGGAAATGTATTGTTGTTCTTTTCTAGAGAACCCTGTCCTCTTTGTCGAATGAGTGGTCGGTCTCTTCTTTAAAAGTTACACTGCCTCTCACTACACTCAGTGTACGCGAGTCCCTAGGTCTCCACTTCCTGAGGTGTAGCGTTTTTACGAACACAAGCATGGCCGACTCAGAGCCCTCTGGCAGAACTTCGCTCCTTCGTAGGCGACTACCTGCCTCTATACATAAGCAGCTGATCTTAGGACTGTGGGTTTTCTTTGCTGCTTTCCGGAGTGTTGAACATCACAAGCACAGCTGATACCAGGAGCTGTACAGGAGCAAGAGCGATTAAGATATTGCGGTTGAGCAATGAAGAATACTTGCCCACCGTGTCAGATATTTACGATATTTATTGGTGCAGCAGGATATTCCTTCGCAATCAAACTAAAGTACTGCATGGCTTGAAACAAACATGCAGTTGCCCCTTCTCTTAATCGACAGCTGTTATATTGGGCATGTCGTACTGTATATAAGCCTGGGAACCAGGTTCTTGCACCAAGATATCTTTCATTAAAAATGTCCTCCAAGGTATATTTCTTTTTCTACGTCTGAGGGACATTGCCTCTACCCATACAGACCATGCTCTGCGATACACTACATGCATTGCTCCCCCCCACGTCCTATCCAGTCCCTGAGTAGGAAGGGCTGTCCAGTATCATAAGTGTTTTTTCAAGACTACTCTATCATGCAGGATCCTAGTATCCTTCATTATGATATGACAGTGAGGTTACATGGGGTGGGGCTGTTTCAATCTACAAAAACAATTTGCCATGAGACTCGCTCTGTGAACCTTTTCAGAAAGCAAGAAGTGTAGAAAGACGATATATTGAAAGCGGTAAGGAATTGTAGGTAGAATTGGTTGCAGTTGCAGAGAATACCAGCCATACATTTTATAAGATCTGAAGAGAGGAATGGACAGTTTGTCACATTCTGATCAAGGGTGAACCTTTGAGCCTCAGAGACAAGGAGCTCCTCAACCAAAGACATAGACCTTCAAAGTACAAGCACAGATAGGTGACTGAGCAAATCTAGAACAAAGAATGATAGGGTAATGGAGACAAATGCAATGGGTTTAGAATAGGCTCATGTATCCTAATTCCTTCTATTGCCCATTACTGAGATGTTTACTTCAACCATGGACCTTACCTTGACCTTAACTTGACCTAAGTGCGTACACTTTTAGGGCTAGATTTAGGACAGTTAATCTGCCCAACCTCTTTAATGGCAGGTTGAAGTAATGTACGTAATGCCACAGTAGCAAAACATTTTCAGTCTCAGTCATAATTACTCCAAATAATGGTGCTCAAAAGGATGACATATATCAGAATACAGGTGATTTAATCCAACCTATAAGTACCAGCTTTAATACGAGCAGACGTACATCAAATGCTCTTGAGAGGGGTAAGTGGTGAAGTAAGTAACCCTTACGGTGTGATATTTCAGCCACCCAATCACGTTATAGCAAAGGATTAGACCTCTGACAAAGATCTGAGAGTATTCAGAAAAAAAAGAAAAAAATCATAGGCGAAAATTTAAAAGAGCTAGCTATATACAGGCAGAGGCATGAGAACTGAGATTAACATTAGTGTGAAGAAACAAAGCTAAGTGACGTGACAGGAGAAGCAAAAGATGGGGTGCTGGTCGTATAGGACAGGTAGAACTACCAATTCTAACCCAAGCAACGATGAAGAGGTGACAAAAAAAAATCAAGTTTCATTGAATTAAATTTAAAAGAGTGCAAGGACATCAGTGCTCAACTTCACTAGGACACTCTCTCTGGCATTAACCTATTATATAAGGATAAACTACCCACTGCCGTACATTATAAGGATATTGCAAGTCACATAGATGTTCAATGGCCATAAAAATGAGGTCGAACATTGACTTTCCATTTAAGGTCTCGGAACTCTGAGGTGACTTGAAATATCCTTTAAATGACCGGCAGAGGGTATTTAATTAATTAAAATACATGGTCACACCATTATCCTTCCCAAAATTTGCTTAAATCCATAGTGTCTTTCTCTTTCTTGTTCATTGTAGACAAGAAGTATAAAAGCAGAAAAAAGTAGTAATTTTTTAAAAACCCTTATCAGAATCAGTTTAATGTACATCAGATAAAAAATGATGTGCCTCAGATTGTGTACAAACATGCAGAGACTCTATCTTTCCAGGAATTACTTATAGCTTGGAAAAAATAAACATGTTGCCATAAATATCTTTCTAAAGATCATGTTTTCTTTTAGAAAAAAATCTCCAGGAGAAGGATTAGTCAGCTCCCATTTTCCTTGTCTCAAATATAGCTGTTGGCTGCTGGCTCTGATAGTATGCACTGTGATGTTAGAACACACCTGTAATAATGTATTACAGTTGATCGACTATGATGTCATTGTATATTTACTGGTGACTAGATGCACCAGAAGTATCCTGTAATAAACAAAATTAGAGAGGGCAGTTTATACCTCGATTTCAGACCCCCATATATTATAAAATGCTTACTATATATGAAACATAGCCCTGGGTATTAATTCGTTTCACCATCCAGCAAAAAAACGAACATGCAGCCCATGCCAATGGTATCCAAATACAGAACACATTTTAAAACAAAAAAATAAATCAAACTAGGTCAGGGCAAAGGAGCCTCCGTGCAAGGGTGAGTGAATGACAATATTTGTAGGTCTCCTAATTACAGTGTAAACACATTCACAAGCTGATATGGAGCACATATGCATTTTGAATGCTTCTTTACAATACATCTGTGGCCCACTGTTATAATGTTGTCAGGTCTAGGCTCAGCCTAATTTATGCAACAGTTTATAGAGCACCTAAATGGCAATGCCAATCATTGAACAAGCCTATACCAGTTTTCTGGTAGACTGACCTTTACCATGCATTGCCTTCTTGGGGCTCGACCAGACGCTCACAACGATTCAATAATGTAATTTCTTTCAAGCAATCCCTCACTCCTTTGTAGAGTATCAGCTACCCTATGTTAGATTGACGAAACACTTTCTTCGGCCCCATACAGTCAAATGCCACTCTGTGCTGTTCTTGTACACCCCCAAATAACAACCACAACACCAGGTAGAGAGATAATCTATGGATTTACTAAGCGTATCCTCTCTGACACTAGACCTCATTTTCCTGATGGAGCTTTCGGCCCACCATGCTGAACCTGTACTGTCCTGCCCTATGCTGCCCTTTGCCCCTACTCTCCTTCCTGTTTCCTATTCCTCACAGGAAGTGGGGCTCGGTGTCCACCTAAACAGTGAGCTATCTTCAGGGTCCTTTGGCTATTAAGGTTAAATGCCTGAGATCAGTGGCGTATCAAGGTCAAGTGGTACCCGGAGCGGAAAATTTCATATCACCCCCAGCTCAACGTACAAATACAAACAAATAGCATGCATCATAACGTTTACTGTACTTACCAAACTCAATATCATAGAGAAGAGGATGATCACAATGAATCAATGAACTAAAAAATTGAACAAACATTCATTCAGCACGGCACTTATAAGCTTCAGTAATAATGTACAACTAACTCAACAGAATGATGTGGGATGACTGACCGGCACTACAGCGGATAGGATTGGTTGCGGGTTGAGTGATGACAAGTCACCAGTTGTTTACGTCTCGCTCGACTACAAACTGCAGAGACAGACTTCGGCGGAAAGAAACACCCCCACTCCCCTTCCTTATCCATATGCTCTCCACTACACAGCGTCGAGTTCAGCCACGCTTCGTTGCGTTTGTTGGCTGAACTAAAAAGTTTCAATGCCGATTATGCTGACTTGTTGAGGTTAATTAATTGTCAGACAATTTATTAAACTAGTTTTAAATAACAATCTTTTTTCAATAAAATGGTTGTGAGCCCCCCAATTTTTTTTTTTTAAAACACATATTTTTGCCATTTTGCCACCCCCCTCAGTTATGACACCCGGGGCGGCTGCACCCACCGCACCCCCTCCTACACCACTGCCTGTGATATAACCTCGAGGACTGCTGTTTTTCAGATGCAGCTGCTCTCTCTGAGTTATCCACGTCAACACTGTGAGACAATGTGCTTGGACCATGCACCTCCCATGGGAGGTGCAGGCGTTGCGTAACACCTGGCTTGGTTCAAACACTGGCCATGACTGTTTGTCCACTACCTTTGCAAACAGCATGAACAGGGACTCTATGCATGTTTTTAAGATAGGAAGGACATGAGGTCGGTAAACTTTGTCCAGGTGAGGAAACCGAGCTGGAATGAAGAGGCCAATGTCCTGGAAAGGTCGTGTCAAGATGTACCTTTCAAACTCGCACGCAACTGGAATGCACAGCTGCAAATTGTCAATAGTTGGTCCAACAGGCGTTAAGCTAATTATGACTTATTCACCTCGAAAAAATTAAAGGCGGTTTCTACCCTGAAGGGTTTTGGACATGTGATATGCAGGTCGGTGGATAGGTGGTTTACCCACTGAGCTATCCTACGGAAAATAAGGTATGACAGCATGAAGATTTGCCCAAGTGCTATTACTTTGTTTTTCTTTACAGAACACTGTGGGCCCGATTGACATAGTGATTACTATGAGTAGTTGTGATGTGAGTTAAAAGTGAATATCCAGACATCATTCACAAAGTATTTTCTGGGGTGAAAGACGCTTAAAGGAAACATGAGCAAGAAAGAGTTCTAAAAATAGCTTTATGAAACTGGCCCTGAGAGTATCAAAGAGGAAATAGTCACCAAAAGCACAACATGGGTGCCATTTTGTCAGCATTGTTCCCTTTCCACAACCAATGCAAGTCATGGATGAAACTACAAGCGACACAGGTTGTCAGAGAACCCGGGTCACAAATAAACTTCAAATGTATGTTGACTCAATTACACCTACCCTAGGGCTGTCACACACCGGTCCATGAGGGTTGGAGCCAGGCCAGGTTTTCAGGATGATCCCTGGCTGCGTATCTGATACCAATTACGATTCACTGTATGCATCACATGTGGGTCTTATGATCATCTGGCAAGGCTCCAACCCTTGTGGGTCAAAGTTAAACATACTTCATGGATACATGCCAACATTTGGAATCAGAAAGGAGGAGCAGATTTGGAAAAGTAGATCGGGAAACTTTATTTTCCCTATTGAGTGGCATTTCAATGATGGCAATTAATTGCAGGAGAAAGCAGCGGCAGCCCCTACGCTAAGGCGGAGGAGCGTCGCCCCACAGGAAAAATAAATTAATAACACAATGTTATTATCATTTTATTTTTCTCGTAATTACCCAGTTCTGTTTCAGGTGCGGGGCTGGGCTGTCAGCCAGCAGGGGGAAGAGTGGTGGGCACTTTCTAAGTGCTCATGAAGGTTTGGCTGGCCGTCTTGGGCAGGCCAAACAGTCATGCACACTTAGCATGTTCTCCACCCAGCTGTATTGCAAGGCCGGGTGGAAAATGCACAGCCTTCCACTCCCTGTCTGAGCGCCGAACCACAGAGCTCAGACCAATCACGACACTGCTGTCATGCTGGTGACAGCAGGGTCTTGAATGGCTAGGGGAGACTGGGAGCCTGTGTGCTTCCTACTTCCATGGGATGGTGAGTTGTCAACAGTAGAACACAAGATAAACAGAGGCGGCGGCTGGCAGATATGTGTAATTTTCTTCTTTTTTTTTGTACCAACTCACCACTACTGCCCAGTAGCAGCCACCACTGGGAGAAAGATAAAGTAAAGCCATTTTTTGCTTAAAAAATGGGTCTCCAACCGAAATTGTGGATGTTGCCATTAATGGTCCTAGGATGTGCAAACTTAAGGGCCTCACTTTTCACTCTTTTTGATGATAAAAAGAGTTTGTTGTCGTAGGAACTAGATGGGGAAGAGCATCTAAGATAACGGCCAAGGCTGGAACCTTAGTGTGCCTTGTTCTGAACCCTTCTTTGTTATGCTTGTCTTCTTAGTATATTTCTTCCTTGTTCTGTATACTTTTAAATGTGTTGTGATACATAATATGATTTGTAGTAAATCTGTATTTCAGGATAACATATATTAACTGAACAAGTACATTTCTCATGCATTACGGAAATATATTTCTGCCTATCGAGATCTTAAAGCGTTAACTTAAAAAAAATATGCTTTTTCCCCATTATTAGTTCATTTGGACTGCTTGTCCAGACCTCAAACTTCCAGATACACTGTTTACTGGGACCCGTGTAGGAGCTGCAGACGGGTACAGATTATTCTTTCAGATCAGACAGCTACCTAACACCCTAAAGAAAATCCATGCAACTATGGTGAGCGCTCTCTGGTCAACTTAACCTCTGCTGTGCTGAATCCCTTTACTCCAACCTCCTCAGGGACCAACCTGGCTGCCACTAGAAGGGAGAAGACTGCAAGTGTTGCCTTATCACGTGCCTCACGTAGAGACATCTTGACACCCATTACTTGTAAATCATGTACTTCATGGCTGGGGCCTCGATTAAGAATACCATTTTTAAGATTACAATTTATCAGAGTTTGTTCCGGAGAGTTTCCTCATAAAAAGCTTTTGAATGTCAGTTTTGCTGGGTTTATTCATTCAAAGCTTTTTTTTTGCAAAATGTTCCACTTTTTTTGTTTAATCACCACTACGTTCAGGAACTACAAATGTTTTCTTTATGTATTTAATTTTATTTTTAAAAAGCACGAGCAGCTACCCATAGTTAGGATGTCTTGGTGCTAAAAACAAACAAACACACACAAACACACACGAAGTAGGAGAAGCTGTAAGCTAGATCTGCAGGAATAACCCTGTTTTGAGTAGGTAGAAAGCTGAACTGTAAGATGCGAGAGATGTGGAGCAGATTCTAGTTTTTGGCCCCAGAGAAAGAAAGATCGGACACCATATTTGCAAGTGTGGATACGAAGAATGGTAACAAGATGGTGATTTTGAATCACTTGTAGCTGTTTGAATCACTTTGTAGCCAATGGGTCAAAAAACCTAACATGCCAAAATATAGGGCCCTGCTGTCAGCGGCTGCTGCCACCCAGTTGCAAGGGTGAGGCGGGGGATAGAAAAATAAATGTTAAAAAGTGACTTACCTTGCTGCCGGACCGTCGCCTTGCATCGCCCTCTTCTGTTCCTGCTTGAAGCAGGAAGGAAACCCAGCCTCCCCTAAGCCAATCACAACGCTGCAATGCAGCGTTGGTTTTTGGTCTAAGCACCGTGGTTCAGCACTCAGACAGGCAGTGAGAGCCTGTGCATGTTTATCACCATGCTGTGTATTACTGCCTGGTGGGGAACATGCAAAGTGCGCATGACTGTTTTGCCCGTCCTAGATGGCCGGCCAATCCGTCATGCATACTAAAGTGCTTCTCCCCTTGCTAGATGTGAGGACAGCAAAGCCCCGCCCCATTAACATACCTGGCAAAAAAAAAAAATTACAATAACGTAGTGTTATTATCATTTTATTTTCCCTTTTTCCATTGCTCAAAATGCTGTGGGGCGGCGCTCCTCCGCAATCTAAGCGGAGGTTAATTGACTCATGGACAACACATTTTTGAGCTGGGGACGGCAATCAGGTGACAACTTTCCTCAGCATTCTTAAAGTAGAGAAACAGATTGCCATGACTTTTTTAATCTGTTTGGCCATGGAAAGATTAGAGTCCGGTTGACTACTAAGCTCTTAGCAGAAGAAGTAGGAGGGGGTATAGTACTTAAGGCAGCAGGCCACCAGGCTGGGGACTTAGAAGATGCTGGAGTCCTTGCTGAACAACCAAATGTATGTATTATTGGGGTTTAATTTTAAGCCGTTGATCGTAATGCCAGCCATACGCAATTGAAAATTTGCTTGAGTAGCATACGATTTTCCAAGAGAGAGACAATAATGTGAGCATCATCTATGCACATGAAAATGTCAAATCCAATGGATTTGACAAGACCGCAAAGAGACAAGTACAACTATCGAAAGGGTTGGGCTCAGCCCCTGGGGGGGCCCCACTTGACATGTTATAGAAGTTAAAAAAGAACTTCCCAAGGATGGTGATGGCCAACTTTTCACACCCCTATTGTATAATCACTAAACACTTTTAAAATGGCTGTCCCTCCTGGTGGAACTTTGGGTACAAATGGTTACTTTTAGATCTAGATGCTCGGGTTTGGACATAAACTACTATGAAAAAAAGTTCTGGTTGCCTCCACTTGAATTAGGTAAATGGTTAGTAGTGTCCAATTGTTTCTTTTGTATTCAAGTGATACTTTGATTTAACCAGTAGAATTAATCTTAGTTTTTCCATTGAACATATAATGTCCAGTATTCAAAGCATCAAATGCAACATCTAGATCCAAGGGAAACCATCTGTGCCATACCTTATTTTTTCTGATAATGTATAAACATCCAGACTGAAATGTGTTGCAATTTCTTAACAGTTTTTAGAACTTTCCTACATGTAGCTTTAGGTGTCGGTTGGCAAAAAGCCTATTATACCAAATATAGACCTAGAGTGGTCTTTAGGACAGCACCTTACTCGCTTACTCATAAGTCAGTGGCTTTTTTGTCTATCCCAGGTCTCTGCTCCTGATTCGATAGCTTTCCTTTCTGTTCTTTTTTTCTCACTCAAGGAGCCATTGGCTCTAACAGTATTTTGACTTGTTGAGTTGTATGCTTTCACTACTAATGTCGGGGCCTTGCATTGCAGTGCATGAGAGATTATTTTCTCTTCCTCGCTCTCTTTATCCGTGTTCTCCCTGCTCCCAACCCTTCTTTCTTGCCGTCACTTGTGCCAGTGGTTGTATGACATTACAACGCATGCTAATACATCGCATGCCATTACATCGTGGTTTTTACAACGCAAGTCGTTACAACGACTTGCGTTGGAGGGCGCTGGACTTAGGAGTAGTATAATTTACTATTCCAACTCCAGTCTACATACAGTAGGGAAGGTGTTGGATAGTAAATTATACTATTCCTTGTCCTAGAGCGCCATCCAGCGCAAGTCATTGTAACAACTTGCGTTCTAAAAACCGCGATGTAATGGCATCGCGATGTAACGACCGCGTTGTAAACGACGTTTCCCGTGCCAGCTTGCACCACTATGCTCTGTTACCACCAACCACTAATACTGAGGAGGTTGGCCATCTTCAAATGTGTTTTGACCATTCCAAAACGGCCAACCCTGAATGTGCATGCATGCGTGCATGCATGTGCATATTCACGGCGCCCATCTTGGAATACTTTTTCTAAAGCTTTATGAAACGCTATTCCAAGATGTCAGCCGTGCAAGCACTCCAGCCTCTTTGGAATGCTTATACTTAAACTTTAGAAATTCTATTCCAAGATGGCCACCAATGCGTGTGCACGAATGGGGGCCTTATGGAAAAAAACATTTGCAAAACCAGTAATTCTTCCGGCACCCCAGTGACACAGCTAAACCTATTGGATTGGCCAATTCGTATCCTATCTTACAAGTATTAGATGTAAGCAAAATAAACACTGATTCCCTTTAGGCTCCATTGGATTTATCTTCATTTTCCAATGGGAAAATAATTTCTCTTGTGTGACATCAATTTAGCATCATGCCGAAGGTGTTGTCAGGTGAACTGAATCACATCTGGGGCCAGAGGGCGACCAGGGGAGGTGGTGCAGCCCCGTAAGGAACATCAGGAATAAACATGCCTCACGCCTCGTGCAGGTCAGCTGGTGCTTGCATGCTTGGCTTTGTGGGTGAACGCGGTCTCTGGGTCAGAACAAGTACCGGTTTAATGGATGGGGAAAACATTTGTTTCCCCGTGAAAACTACAGAGAAATGCAATGTCGAGTTTTTTCCAAACACTAAGAAGGAAAAGATGTAAAGACAAAAGTGTAAGACATCAATACACTCTCTCAGACTAAAGCGTGCGCTTTGGGACAAGTTTAGCCACTAAGGGCCATATGTATCAAGCCTTTTGTGATTCGCAAAGGCCGAAATTCGCAGAATTTCGGCCTTTGCGAATCGCCAACGGTCTTTTTGCATGTTTTGGGATGTATGAAACATTCCCAAAATAAGGAATTGCAAAGTTGTGGGATTCCTTATTTTGCCATAGCATTTAGGGAATCGCAATTTTGCGATTCCTTAAATGCTATGTATGTAGCATTTTTGGCTAGCGAATTTTGGTTAAGAATTCGCAAATTACCACCAACTTGTAGTTGATGGTAACTTGCGAATTCTTCAAAAAATGCACAATTTGGCATTTTTTAAAGTGGCATGTGATGCACACACATGCCCATAGGGCATGTATGTGCGCCATATGCACACATGTACATTTCAGGGGTGCAGCAGGGTGTCTTTGAGACACCTCTGCACCCTTGAAATAATTCTCAAATTGCGATTAGCAAATTGCGAATTCGCAATTTGAGAATTATTTCGCAATCATTCCTATGGGCCTCCTGGCCCATAGTAATGCATTGGAAATTATTCCTTATTGCGATTTCGCAAAATGCGAATTCGCAAATAAGGAAGATTAAGGAATCGTTAAAAAATAGCGATTTTTTTCATACATACCATTTTGCAATTCCTAAATAGCGATTCCTTAAAAATCGCTATTTAGGAATCGCAAAATAGTTTCTTGATACATATGGCCCATAGACACTTTAAGGCAAGCACCAGGGTCGTTGGGGTCTGCCGCGTTTCCAATTTCCCGGTTACAGAAATTCAAGTCCAACTCTCCCTTTTCACTTAGATGCATTGGCCTGATTGGATACACACTTAGTAAGGAAGTGGTCTTGTTATAAGAAAACTATGCGTTGAACCATTAACAAAGGTCAGATGAGACCTGTGTGATGTTGCTGAATAATGCGAGATGCCTGTGCCAGGGCCCCTTAAATGCCCACTTACTTATTGCTCTGACTGGTACCGGGCGGCACAGGTAGGACTGTCACCAGTGTGAGCTGACAGCCAGGCAAAGGAAATATCGGGGGACGGGTAAGCTGTGATAGGGCAGACAAGGTAATGGAAGAGCAGGGAAAATGCAAAAGGGAAAGAGAAGAAAGAAACACAAGAAGGAGGAACAGAGGAGGAATGATTAGAGTTGGCACATCAATAAGGCAAGTAAAGGCACTACAATTAGACAGCCCTAAAATACAAGTTAAGAACCTGAAAATGTCTTTCTTATTAGATGATGGGAGCGCTCCAACGGTAAAATGCTGTTTTAAGCACAAGATCTTCTAGAAGTGACTAAAAGCATGAGTCTGCAAAAGAACAAACAAGTAAAAAAACAGGAAGGAAGGGGTCCCTCATCCCGACCAAACATCAACATGCTAGAAAAAAAGACACAGAAAGTAGGCAGGCCTACAATTTGGCAGGAACAAAAAGGTAATTTTGTTCGTATATCTTTTTCTCACTCAGAAATGCCGCTTGCTTTTATAAGTCTGTATTTTGGGAAGATTGATTGGCATATGGAGTTGGTACATTTCTCAAAGTATTATTTATGGAATGTGAATGTCAGAGGAAAAGTTGTCATTCTTTGTTAAGCACTGGTTTGCATTAAGCAGGATTCTGCACCATGGTCATACCAGCATGTAATGCGGCATGTGACACAGCAATGGACATGCTCTATTGTGAATGTAGAACATATGGATCCCACTTTCTTCCCCAGATGCCCACTCAAAGTATTCCTATGAAAGGGTTAGTCTCTGTAGCGCTAAGAGGCATTACATGTACTCTAATCAGCGCATCCCAGACATTTTAGATTGTGGTGACCCTCAGATGAATTCTCGCGGTCCTGGGGGTTGACCACTCTCACTTTATCGAGGGATAATCTCTATGGAAGGAAGAATGGATCGGGCTGAAGGTTAGAGTTTTGCCACTGGCCCTCTCAAATCTAAAGAACCTCTACTGCAAAAGTAACTGGCTTTTTCTGAAACGCTATTCGCGCTGTTAAACACTTCACATGCTTTTAACATGTCTCTTTCACAGCCAATCCCCAAATCCATCTCAAGTTGAGATCAGCCAATAAATTCTTCCTTACAAACTTCTAATCAACACAGTGAAGGCTGAACCAGATTCATTTATATTCTAATGCTTTTTGTAGGACAATCAATATTACATTTCCTGGACCATAATGCCCTTCGGTGAGGAATGAAACACCTTTCTTTATTTCCTCTATAATATGTTGGGCACAGTACGTTAGTTGCAATTACGGCCTTGGGCTTGTTAATTCTACTCTTGCTGGTGGCGAGCCAGTGGTGGCCTGTGCCAGCTGTGAGTGAAAGGGAATGCACGTGACCCCAACGCTGAGCGGTGTTGAGAATATCTGAGCAGGTCTTTGTCATGGTAATCAGGTCGCCTGCTGTGAGCAGGACTGTTTAATGAGGGCTGCCCTCCAAGCGCTTGTTGTGGCGGCAAGAGCTCCAATGACCTCAAATCACTTACCCAACATTCCCATGGCACTGGCAGTCTTCATTTGGGTGAGAGAATGCTGTGGGAATCAGTCAGTCAGGCATTCGTTCTATCAGGTGAGTGAGTCAATCAGGCATCAATCAATCAGCCAGTCAGGAGGTTAGGCATTCAGTCATTCAGACATTAAGGGGGCATCCAGTGTAGACAAAAAGCACACGGCTCTCTTCCTTCAGTCCTTCGTCTCTAACAATCAACCCACAAAATAGGCATTCCAGAATGTTCATTTTGGTTGGTGATGTCTGCTTGGGCTTTGAGACCTACTGTGAGATCATTAACTAGCTGGCCACGTTAAATCCAGCAGCCGAGTGAGTAAAGGAGTGAGTAAGCAATAGAGTTACCAGCCTCTTGGTGGTGAACATAGGTACGAAACAGTTTCATTCACAGATAGCTGAAATTAAACCCCTCCACCCTCTTTGTCTTGACATTAAGGCAATCATGCCTCCCCAACATAACATTTTCAAGGTGCGCACAGTTTGGTCTAGGCATTGCTAGATGTACAAGATGCATAGATGCAGTGAAGTAGTTGCAACACTATATGCGGATGAGTACTAGCCAGAGGCAGTTGTGAAGGTGGTTTGTGCACAGTTACACTTTATCCCATCATTCAAAGGGTTGATTCAATTATATGATTGTTTCGCATTAAGTGGTGTATGTGCAGAGCGCACGGTTTATTCGCTCTGTGATCCTCTACAATGAAAAGCGTCAACACCCTGCCTACTTTTTTAAAGAAAGGTTGCCTTTGATAATTGATTTAATGGTACCCTAAATATTTTCCTGGGCACTCGGGGTGTGTGAAGTTTTTATTATTCAAGCAAAATCTTGCATAGATCTTATAATGGCCCGTTGTTGGCTGCCTTTTCCCATACCTACACCAAGCCATAGCTTTTCCCCACAAAAGTCACAAACATTCAATATTTCCATGCAAAGTGCTCCATGGTGCTGAAAATGGATGTGCAGTTTTTCCCCCTCAAATTTTTATCTGGGTGATGTTGGCATTCTGTTTTTCTCAAAAACATCTTAAAAAGTGATGCAACAGTTCTGATTGAAGCATAAAAACCCACATGCAGAAAACTTTGCAAAGTACATGTAGTGACCGTAGTATCCGCAAGAATTTCGGGAAGTGTGCCTGAGAAAAGTGTTGCACCTTCCTAAACATGTCTCTGAATGCCACAAAATGACCAGGAGCTCTCTGTGCTGGCCTAACTTTCACCTTTGTTTCGTGTTGGAGTTTGTGGGTCATGGATGGCTTGATAGGATAAAGAAGGGCGCAGAGGATTCTGGAAATGGTTAGTGAACACGAAAATAGGGCCCAGATTTTTAACATTTTGCGTTGGGTTCACGCCACAAAAATGATGCAAACCCTGTGCAAAATGTGTTGGGATTTACCTTCTAAAGCAAATTCTGATCTGCTATAGAAAATTGCCTAAAGTAACACAAAATGGTGCTATGCCCTACTTTGTGTGCAGGGAGCATTTCATGGGTGGTATGTGGGTGTTCCCATTGGTTTTGATGCAAATCCATATCTACTAACATTGGTAGACAGTGAGTTGTGCAAAATCTTTTAAGCTTACGCCTCTTCAAAATAGGCGTAACTTTGGAACAAGTTTTAAAACTCTCCATATTTTTCTACTTTGCAATGTACTGCACTGCACAGCACAGTACAAAGCGGGAATAGTATTACAGCTTACGTATTATCCTGGAAGGATACTCTTACAATACAAAATCTATCCTCAACGTAAGGCACATACCCTTAAACTGCTGCGCTGCATTGTGCCAAAAGTTAATAAAACGCCCACAAGGTCTTTTTATCTGGTGTCATATCTGTAGCCTGCAGAACCTAAGAAAATGTAACTCCTTTTCATATCACAGATCAGCGTCCTCAGTAGTTTGCTCTCTTGCCCTGTGGTTTCAAACCTAAAGCAGTGATGCTCAGCCGAAACTCCAGGATTTGCGACTCCGGTCCTGGATTCAAAGTAAATTTGATGCCTGGGAAGCCCATCTTCAAGATCAAGAAAGTTGGTTGGTATTAAAGAACAACAAAACTTGAAGTAATCTTCACTAGAGCCGCAAGACAAGAGTGAAGAAATGTCATGGCCAGTGCGTTTTAGCACAATCTCCTGGTCCACTGCAAGGTCAAGAATTTGTGTACTACTGTGGAATCGTGTTTGTAGATTGAGCAACAGATCAATGCACTTGTATAGGATGTTTTTATTGGCCAACTACATCTCCTCCTAATGGTCCTCCCCTTGTGTTTGCTCAGGCTTCGCCATACTATTGAATGCTTCTAATTTTACCTGATGAAGGTGTGTGGACGAGTGGTATTTAAGGCTCCTGGTACACTCCACAGGATGCTTCAAAGCACCCTCAATGTGGCAGTCTGCCATCTCTCAGACAGGGGAACACATATCTTTTCAGTATGCCTCATCTTCGAAAACATTATTCTAATCTATTTGAGACAGGCCCTAAGTATACTTTTGTAGGTCTGTGCAGTGTAAGCTTTGCCCACGAAGCTGGCAAACACTGAACTTTGCAAGGACTGTGCGGCTTCGTCCAACTTTTCTTTACAGTTCTTGTATAAAGGTGACCTGTTGACAGAATTATTCCTTAAAAAGCATGCTTAGTTCATTAAATGTCTTTACAATCTGTTCTGGGGCCAAAACAACGTTGGCATTGTGCATACCCCTAATTATTTTCCAGAAGGGCCTGCTTCATAAAGACGTCAGGGAAACTTTTCAGTTCTGTTTTCATCTTGTAAAGACTAGCTTTCCATTCTCTTCCCTGAATAACAGATGTTTGCTGTTACCCAACTGAATGGTACTCGTGTTATTAACTGAGGGAGGTTAAAAGGCTGAGTGGAAGCACCAGGGGTTGAACCTGTGATCATGAAGATTCCTCCAGCGTGTGCTTTTGTCTACTGAGCAACCAGACCCTGTTATAAAACAAGTTTTATTAGGTTTAGATAAATGCCATGGCCAACATTTTCGCCACTTTCATACTATGCTAGATTCCAGTGTTGGGCTAAAAAGATCCTATCCATGCCAGGTTAATCACTAATTAAATGCCCCCTTTTTAGATGTATTGTATGCAAATCTATCTTATCTGGATAGCCTAAAAGTCTGCCATTGGTCTGGCCTTTAAAGACCAAAATAACACACACTAAATGCCTGGGTCATGAAGAAACATCCGTCACCAAACACCGCACATTTTGTCACTGCTCCCTGTGTATGAAGGCGCCAACAACAGACAGCTGCGGTACATGCCCTACAGAAAGAGAGGGAATGTCACAGGAAGATGCACAAAACCTGACTAACCTATCAAAAGTCATCCGGCTGAACATCTGGCAGACACGTGACCTCGCCAGCTCTGATTTGTGCTGCATGCCGATGACTGATACACTGCTGTGAAGTGTTGGCAGGAGCAATAATGGCCATTCCTACTTTTCATCCAAGCAGCTGCACTGTTGACACCTCCTCCAACTGTGATCTCATTGCTCAATGCAGTTGGACAGACCTGGTGTGTGCTGGACGCAAAACACTCCCATGATCTTGTTCTGGGGACCTAGTTTTCCTTTATTTGAGTGATACTAAGAATATTTCAATCTGCTGCGTGGGCTGCAAACGTCTGTCTGGGCCCTGCCTCTGGAGGAATCACCGAGTGGAAGATTTGGGTCTAGGATCTTAAGTTTTCCATCTCTAACCACAGACCACATCGTTTACGCCGCTCATTTGTGGGTGGAGTTGTGGCTCCAGTAACATGTATCGCCTTGCATTGTTTGCAGGGTCTTAAAACAATGTGTCATCTCATCATGCAATAATACTCACAAAAACACAATTAAAAGTTACTGGTTCTACGTATTTAGTTTAGTGAGAGGCTGGCTTCAAGCTTAGTTTTTAGGATTCTCAGCTCCAAGAAAAACAAACATTTTGCTGCCAAACAGAAATAGTGATATTTAAAGAGCGTACTTAACTCTAAAGAAATTCTGAAATTAACCCTAGTCTAGTGGCACTCCAACAAAACAAACAACCTCACCACCCAACAAAAGTAAGTGCAAGGCATCATACCAAGATACTTGGCCTGCGCATCTGGAGGTACATCTGGAGTCCAACGATTTCGCAAAATCAGAATCACCACATCACTCACTTAAAAATCTTGGACCTTAAAGCCCTGTGACGTGGTCTTTGGAAGCAGTATTATTGTGGTGAAGATGTGATTGAATCAAAACGGAAATGCTGGCTCACTGAGTTGACTTCTGCTGCCCAGAGTCTGGCTAGTGGAATGTGACTTTATCTCCACACACATATTAGTGGGCCTGCTCAGGTGTGTGTCCCTCGCTTGCTACAAACAGCAATCTGAACCACTGGCGACCACTCAGTGAGGTATGGAGGCCCATCACTTACCCGTTGTGCCACTCTAGACAGAGATCTGCTATAAACACATCAGTCTTTGTTCTCCAAAGGTAGTAGCCCAGACTGAATTACAAGGCCAGATCCCCTACAGACAAAAACACAGACAACCCCAGATTGGTTTCGACCAACGTAGGTCTCGTCAGTGCTGTGCAGCTTGGATCCTGTGGCACAGTGCACAGGGGACCTATGTTTGAGTAAACTCATCGTTCTAAGGGTCCCTACTTCAACAAACAACACGGTGATGGGGGAAATGCTTGAATTAGTCTCAGCCACTAAAGATCGCCTGGGCTGCATTACAGATAATTATTATTCATTCATTCCTGCTATGCCACTCTAGACTGACGCCCGCCATATGCAAGTCATTGTAGGTTCTGCTCCAACAGGGGCAGTCCAGCCTGACCTACCAGGCAGTTCCCATGTGGAGCAAGGTCAGCACCGATTTGCATAGGACGAGCCTTTCTCTGGAATGGCACAGTGGGTGAAAAAAGTAACATGGACTGGAATAGGGCACCAAGCAACTGCCAGAAACTGAGATTATCCAAGCATCCAATGCATCACCTTGTAGATTGTTGCTTATCTCTTTCTGTACACAACTCAATATTTGTGGAGTTACTTACATGGCTAATTCAACAATTTCTGCCACTTTACAATAAATGAAGAAGTATTGCCCTTTCTGATATATGTGGTGTCTGTTTGTCATTTTGGGGAAGAATACAAAGTGAGTTGGCCAGAATTACTGAGTATGGGCAATCAGAGAAAGCTAGCCTTCAAATGTAGCCCTTCCGAAACCTGTATCTATGGCTTAACTTTCTAAAGGAGGGGGTATGGTTACTATAGCTGAAAGAAAAAATGAACAGTTACTAAGCAGACTCTTTAAATGGGCAAGTACTGTCTGGTGCTGACTACATGCACTTTCATTCGAAAGGGAGAGTACCTGCACTTCTCAGCACTGCTGCACTTCATTTAATGGGCGAGTGCCGACTCGCCTTAAGAGCAAATTGGTACTTAACAGGTAAGTGAGTACATGCACTTGTATAATTCCATGTACCTGCACTTCAATAATTCCATGTACCTGCACTTCAATAATTCCATATACCTGCACTTCAATAATTCCATGTACCTGCACTTCAATAATTCCATGTACCTGCACTTCTATAATTCCATGTACCTGCACTTCAATCATTCCATATACCTGGACTTCAATCATTCCATGTACCTGCACTTCAATCATTCCATGTACCTGCACTTCAATCATTCCATGTACCTGCACTTCAGTCATTCCATTTAAAGCACTGTTGCAAAGAAACTGACCCAACGGCTGCACGTGCAGGGCTAGGCAGGCACAGTGATAAATATAACCCCCCTCTGCGCGCCGTGACCCGCCTGCCGGGGTCAGGGGGGCGCCCGGGGGGCACGCACCTTGCAGCAGCAGGGACTGCGAGAGCTGGCCGCCGTCCTCGGGGAAGGAGTCGAGCAGGCGCCGGAAGAGGCGGCCCAGGTCCTGGTAGCTGCGGTGCAGGTAGAGCACGTTGCGGTCCGACCACTCGGTGCGGATCTCGAAGAACTCCTCCTCGTCGCCGCGCCGGTTGATGATGAGCCGCCGGATGCCGTTCACCCAGCAGTCCCGCACGAACATGTTGACCAGGGAGGTGCCCTGGAAGACGGCCGAAGCCATGCTAGCCCTCCGCGCCCCGGGGCGGGCGCATGCCAGCCGGGGGCCGCGTGCGGGAGGGGCGGCGGCGCTGCCCGCCCCGCAGAGGCTGGCGCCCTGGGCCTCAGACCCTGCAAAGATCACACGCGCCGCCGATCCTGCGTGGGTCCATAAAATGCCCCTTATTCCGTGATACGTCAGTGGGTCACTGGTGTCTCCTCTCTGTGGGCGTCGTGTCCGTTTGTCTGCGCCTCTTCATTTTCCTTTGAGTGGCTTCGAGGCGCTATCCGCGGGCAGGAAGGCTTTGCATGGCTCCCGGGTCCACCATGTGTATACGAGCCGTGTGATCTGCGCCAAAGTGTCACCCGCTGTGGCTGCTCACTGCAAGCGGCGCGTGCTGGGTGACCAATGAGGGCCGTGGGTGTGTGCGCACTTTCTCTTGAGTAAGTCAGAGGTGTGCTGAGAGAGTGAGGGGAGTGGGAACGAGTTAGGGGTGGTAAGTGGGTGGGGGGCAATAACCGGCCTTTGAGTTGAGGACTGAGTGTCTTATGTGTGCTGAGTGAGTTAAGGGATGGGTGAGTGTGGAGAGGTCAGCTGGGTCCAGTGAGTAGGTATGTTGGGCATAAGTAACAGCTTAGGCAGGGTGAGTAGTTAGTGATAAAGGGTTCTGGTGTGAGAGGGTGGTGGGCGATGAGTGAGTGACTGGACACTTCTCCCTGTCTTATGGGGCCCAGAGCGGTCCCATGGAGGGGGCCCTTATCTCCCTCCTTGGCAGTGCCATCAGCGATCGCCTGGTTCTGGGTAAAACAACCCCTCAGCAGCCCAAAACTACAGGTTCCTCCTCAGTGTCGTGACTTCATGCTGCAGTCTCTGCCGCAGACCCGGACCCGTGGACTGAGCCCTGGGGGCACAGGAGGGGGGAATCAGCTTCCACTTTCGGAGGACGTCGTCTTGAGTGCCTGGAAAACAACTTTTTGAAGTGTTCGCAGCCAGTGAGCCCGTTCCTCCCCTCCTCGTACGAGTTTTGCTCTGTTCTCCTCGGGCAGTGGGCTCCCGGCGGATAGGGCTCTCTCAGACGGGCTGGGTGGATGGGGGGTCCGCAGGGCTACCGGTGGCTTCCCGGGCTGGTCACGGGCTGGGGCCGGAGGCTGCGACGTGTCCTCCCCGCTCCTCCTCTGCAGGCGGCTTCGCTTCCCCTCCTCTTCCTCCCTGGACCGCTGCTCGAGCAGGATAACTTGCAGGCGCGGAGTGGTCCCTCCCTGCCTCCCTCCTCAGTCAGCAGCCTCTGACACTGCCCCGCCTGCCTCCGCCCACCGGAGCCTGCACCAGGCTGAGGCCGAGGGGGGCGAGGAGCAGAGCGGGGAAGCAGTGTGAGGAGCGGCGGCCCCGGTCAGAGGAGCTGTCACAGGCTCTGACGCCCCAGCTCTGGACTCCAGCCCCCCCCCCCACTCCGAGGAGCTCACGGGGGTCGTGTGGACAAATAGTGATGTAAACAGGATTACGCCAGAAAGAGTTGCCGAAAATTAAATACCGCACAGCATGCTGACCATTATTTAAAAACTTGTATTGCTAGTTAAAAAAGACCACCCTGATTTGAACACAGCCCCAAGTATTACATGAAGTGTTTCAACTTTACATTTTGTTTATTGAGTTTTTTTTCGTTGTAGCTGCCATGACTGCATTCAGAGGAACTGGGTTTGGGGGTGCGGGGAGGGGTGCGGGGCAGTTCACTGAGGGCAGTCTCCGCGTGATATCCTGGCTCATAGAAGGCTGTCATATTCACGTTTTCTCCCACACATACCTCACCCACAGACCTTACTGGGAAGAAGTCTATTATTGCCCTTACAAGAAACTGTCTCATTCTCGTGGTCCCACGGCTGGGCTGGGTGCCATGTTCCATTGAGAGCTGTTTCTTTCAGAACTCTTTCCGGGCGGTTGTCTCATCCCCTCACTGTGCACTTTTTGTTACCGACGTCTTTCCGTTTTTTTTCTATTTTCTTTCTCACGCCGTCTCTGACAGCCAGCTCTTTGCTAGGCTGTCACGACTTGCTGGTAGGTGTCTTTTCCTAAGCCCTCCGCGAGAACTGCCCTTCCTCAACTGTCAATGACAGCGGCGTGTGTTCTTATGCTTTCACTATCAGCAGTCTCTTTCTCGTGTCCTCACAGAGAGCTGTCTCTTGTCATGCCCACATTGACAGCTTTGTCTTTTCTGCGTCCTGCAGGAAGCCATTCGCCCCCAACCCCACCTTTCTCTGTCCTCGTTTAGAGCGCTTTTTTTCAGCACTCTGTACTCTAACGGCTGTTTGTGTCCTCACTGACATTCGTCTTTAATTTTGACCGCCACACACTGAATACTCTCTCGTTCGTGTATCCTTCCTAGTCCCTAAGAGCTGTATCTTTCCTATAGGTTCGCTATCAGTTAACTCACTCCCACACGCACAGTTGTGTCTTCCCGGCGCTCACAGACACTAACACCTCTCTCCTTTATCCTCTTTTTTTGCAGTTTTTTTTTAGTATAGTGCGAACTTGACCCAAAGGTATTCGGGCGCTTTACACGAGCACCGATATTACACAGGACACATTAATTTTGTTTTTTTAGGCACATGGAGAAGTGAATCACAGGATGTTGAGCCGACGACGAGACTCGAACCTCGTTCTCCAGTTCCAAAGTCGGCAGTTCTGGCCGTTACACCATATTCTCTCCACCCTGGCTTCTCTGTCAGCTGTCTCTTTCCTGTGTCCTTACTGACATCTGTCTCTTCCCTTCTCCCGCACACACTTACGTCTGTCTTTTTTTCTGTATTCTCGATAGCAAGTTCCTCTTTTGCTGTGAATTTTCGCCCTCAACTGTCTATTTGACGCATCTTCGCTGACACCTGTCTCTTCTTTAGTCACTATTACACTGGCAGCTCTCTTTTTCCTGGATCATCGTTGACATCTGTCACTTACATGAGCCCTCGGTGGCGATTGTCTGAAAAGCTTCCTCTTTCCTGTGGTCTGGCAAATAGCTGTCTCGCTTTTCTGTTCCTTCATTTTCGAGAGCTTCTTCTTTCCTCTGTCTTCACAAACAGCCGCATCCTTTATGTGCCCCCAGCCCCGAGAGCTGTCTGTTTCCGTTGTCCCCTCTTTATACCCTCTGGCACTGCTGACAGCTGCGTGCTTCCCTCCTCGCTGACAGCTTTCTCTTCCTTATACACTTACTGGCTCTTCCCTGTGCTCTCGCTGACACTTCTTTTTCCACAACGCCACCAGGCCCACGGTGTAGCGTGCTACCCATGTAGTCCCTGCTTGGGGTAGTAAGCGCTATATAAACAGGCCCGGACTGGCCGTAGCGGGCACCGGGCAATCCCCCTGTGCGCTGCAAGGGTGGGGGCCGGTTTTGGGCCCCTGGGGGCCGTTTTTGTCACAGGGCCGTTTTTGCTGTATAGCTGGAGGCGGCCGAGCACTTTGCCAGGGCCGGTTTTAGTTCCCAGTCCGGCCCTGTATATAAATGTTCCAATACAATGTCAGTGGCGTCACAAGGCCGAACCACCCGCCGCCGTGCTCGGGTTGACTCGTTCTCTGCCTGGTGCAGCGGGGTCCTCTCCTCTCACCAGTGCCCACAGATGTCATTCCTTGTCTGTCTGTCCCGGAGCCACTTGGGGAGAAGGCATGGGAGTGCCCTGATATTTGGGAACAACTTCCTCTTGTCTATGCAAGAGCTATCAGATTTATCTATGTGGTTCTTGTCCATGCAAGAGCTATTAGATCTGACAATTTGTTTTAGCCGTGTTGTACAGCAGTGTGGCTGTTGTTCAGCATGGTTAAAAGTTGAGGATGCAAGGAGAGTGTCGTGGGGAAGAGTAGAGTGGAGAAGAGTGCCATAGAGTGGAGTGGCGTAGAGTGGAGTTGAGGGTTGTAGAGTGGCATAAAGTGGAGAGGAGTGTTGTAGAGTGTCATAGAGTGGAGTGTCATAGAGTTTAGTTTGGAGTAGCATGGAGTGGAGTAAAGTGGCGTACAGGAAACTACGTAGAGTGGTGTAGAGCGAAGTGGCATAGAGTCAACCAGAGTGTTGTGCAGCGGAGGGGCGTTTAGAGGAGTGTTCTGGAGTAGACTGGAGTGCGTTAGAATGGAGTGGAGTGGGGGGAGAATGAAGTGGTGTAGAGAGGCATAGAGTGGCGAGGCATAGAGTGTTGTAGAGTGTCCTAGAGTGGAGTGGTATAGAATGTGGTAGAGTGGAGTCGCATAGAGTGGCGTAGAGTGGAGTGTCATAGAGAAGAGTAGTGTGTCGTAGAGTGGAGTGTCATAGAGCGGACTAAAGTGGTGTATAGGGAGTTGCATAGATGAGTAGAGTGTCAAAGAGTGGAGTGGCATAGAATGGAGTAGTGTGTAGTAAAGTCGAGGGGCATAGAGTGGGGGTGGAGTAGTGCTGTAGGGTGGAGTGATATAGAGTGGAGTAGAGTGTTGTAGAGTTGAGGGTCTTAGAGAAGAGTGTCATAGAGTGGGGTTGAGTGTCATAAAGTGTAGGGTCATAGAGTGTAGGGTGTGTTCTGGAGTGGAGGAGAGTGGCACAGAGTAGAGTGGCATAGGGTATGGTGGTGCAGAGTGGAGTTGAGTGGTGTAAATTGCAGCAGAGTGGATGGCGTAGAGTTGAGTAGAATAGGGTGGTATTTAGTGGCGTAGAGTGGAGTAGAGTCACATAGAGTGGGGAAGAGTAGAGTTTTGTAGAGTGGAGTTTCCTAGAGTGATGTGTCATAGAGTGGAATGTCGTAGAGTGGAGGTGTGCAATATGCCGTAGAGTGGGTGGCGTAGAGTTGGGCGGTGTAGAATGGCATAGAGCAGAGTAGAGTGATTTAGAGTGGAGGAGACTATCATAGAGTTGAGTTTTGTAAAGTGGAGTTTCGTAGAGTTGTGTGACGTAGAGTAGAATGTCATAGAGTGTAATGTCATAGAGTGGAGGGGCATACAAGGCCATAAAGTGGAGTTTCATAGAGTTTAGTGTCCTAAAGCAGTGTAGAGAGGAGTGGCGTAGAGTTGATTGGTAAGTGGAGTACAGTGACATAGAATGGTGTGAAGAGACGTAGAGTGGAGGGGCACAAAGTCGAGGGGCATATATTTGAGTGGTGTGTCATTGAGTGGATTGGCCTAGAATGACATACAATGGAGTGTCGTAGAGTGAAGTGTCTTAGAGTGGAGTGGCATAGAGTGGAGTTTGGTAGATGGCAGTGGAGTGGAGCAGCGTAGAGTGGAGTAAAGCAGAGTGGCATTGAATGTCTTAGAGTGGAGGGGTGTAGAGTGGCATAAACGGAAGTTGAGTGGTGTGGTGGTGCGCCGCCACTACAGACAACACATTATCAATCGAAATGATCATTACACTTGCACAGACACACAGTTTTACTAATAAAACTATACAGCACACAAAGGATAATGTGTGGCAATGTCATCACCTAAGGTATTGAGTTGTTTGATTGTATTCAAATATTTCTATCCAGCACACTTCAGAATTACAAAAAAGTGCTTCATTTGTGCTTTCCTAATTCTGATATATTCATAAACATTTGCACAGTTAATTTACAGACATTTAAATTTTGTTGCCTGCTAGAAAAAAGCCCTTGCTTTTACACCCTCAGATTGTCAGACAAATCCTCTCACTTCAAAGTCAGAAAAAGAAATATAAACTCCAATCCCCCCTCCCCCCCAAAGAGAGAGCTTGACATGTGACCTCTGTCTCAGAATGGACAGCAAATCTGACAAGATAAGAACAAAATGTAAAGACCTGTTTACAGAAAGCTGAAGTATACAGTAGATAGACTATTCTCCACATAAGGGACAAAGATATGCTGATCAACCTAAAACAAATAAAGCCATCAAATAGAGAGCAAGCAAATGCATGCTACATACCACAAAGCAAATGGTAAGCAATGGGCGGAATGCATTCTTAGGTAAGTTTTCATACTGTAACTAAGTAACTAAGAAGTCTTTAGCGACCAGACACCTACAAATTGTAAAAAATTCTACAACGTCATATTTATTGAAAGTTGGGTGCCAAGGAGTAATTAGTGATGCTCATAATAAAAAAAAAAGATTTTGAGCGATGCAAAGCATGTACAATTTTCTACATGCAGATAAGCACCAATGGGTAAACAACGTAATTTAGTGGAAATTGCAGATATTCCTTACAGGAAAGTCATAAAATGTTCCTTTTGCTTATTGTACTATCACTTGCCGTTAAAACTGGATTAGTGTGTATTCCTAAGGGGTGTGTTTGCTGTTCCAGTCCATTACTTCCCCTCTGACTACAATAACAGTGGTTGGGAGCTACCTGGTGCAAAGCCACTTTGCTGTGATCTTTGGTCAAGTTGTCGAGGCCAAAACATTTCGCCCACAAAAGTTCATAAACGCTCTAATTTACATCACTTTGCGCCATCTGGTGCCAGCAGAAAAGAAAAGTAAATCCAAAGCCATATACAATGCTTAATTTGAACCTGTGCTTTCCAGTGATCAGCACCAGCATTTAAATGTCAACTCCGGCACTTATGACAGTCTGCCTCATGGTGGTCCTGTTTGCCTAATTTAGAGATGAGCACAACAACAGTTGTTTATGAATTCAATATAGGTAAAAAATGGCTACTACCTGCTGCCCAACCTTTCTTTTAGCTTTAGGGGCCTGGACTAGTCTGAAGCATCATGCTTGTCGGAGTGTGATGGTCAGTAGTTGAGTTAGTAAAGTAATTTGCAAGCTGCAGTGGCCTCCCGGTGTGGGCCCTAGCACTTACTTGTTTACAAATTAAGCACTGTTTCCTGATTCCATGTTCTCCACTGTACGGTAAGGGTCGTGCATTACTTTTTTGCACCTTCAGCACATCCATTAACTTGAAAAATCTCCAAGTTAGTGCGTTTTCCTGACAGCAAAGCTCAGAGGACTCTTACTATCCGTGTTTTTGAGCTCCATTGCTTGACGCCAGTGCACTAACCTAGAGATTTGTTCAAGTTAATGGATTCCCTCTTGACACGAAAAAGAAATGCACAGATCCTTCTGCCCCAGCACAGACAGAGATCATGATATGGCCCCTAAGAGGTCCAGATATAAGGCTGTGTGACTCTGTAAACACATAGGTGGAAATTTACTAACACTTTGTGCCAGATTTGCATCACAAAAGTGATACAAACCCAGTGAAAAGTGTTGGGGTTCACTTTCCATTGCAATTCTTTATTTGCATTAGAAAGTTTTATAAAGTACCGCAAAGTAGTGCTATGTTCTACTTTACATCAATGAAGCGTTCCATGGGTGATACGTGAGTATGAGGGTTTGACCAGACGTGGGTCCCTTGCTCACTTTGCCACTGGATTCAAGCTAGCCTGACTGATGAAGGGTGTTACCCAGAAACCGGTCCCAGGATGCTTCTTTCCGGTTCAGGGAAGACCTGGCTTGGCAGTTCGGTCTGGACTGTTCCCATGAGGCACAGGGTCAAGACTGATTTGCATATAGCTGGGTCTGAACTGAGGTGGCGAAGTGAGCTAAAGAATGATGATGGATTAAACCCAGATCTGTGACTGGGGGTGAGTGTCTAAAAAGTTTCAGCGCTCTGTCCATTATCTCCTTGTGTTTAATACATGAGTATTAACTGCATGCACGCTAGCGGTTTTCCCGCTGCACGCTGCGATTTAAAAAAAAAACGCGTTACGTAACGAGCTCAGCTCGTCATCAGCGTAGCGCAGGTTACGCCCATGACGAGCTGAGCTCGTGCGCCGAAGGGGTTAACATACAACCACCCATGTGTTTTGACACAAAGCCCTATCTACTACAAAAAGGTCGACAGAACTTTGTGCCAACAATGTACACTTCCTTGAGACAGGCGTAAGATTTGAGAATCGTTTTCTTGTCGCATGTACACTTTTCCAACTTGTGTTCTACACAGCACACATACAAAGTGGGAAAAGTAATGATACACTTGTGCAGCTTAACGTGCACCTGCGCAGGGAGAGAGAACATCGCCGTATCTTAGCAGATATGGTGCTGTTCCCCTCTATCCCTTTCGTGCAATGCAGCACAGTAACCAACATTACACTAGAAATTAGTAAATCTACCCCATAGTTCTTGGTATCACTCACCTGTCAACTTTTCCCTAGATAAAGAACTAGACTTACAATGTACCTGCGAAATGCTGATCTTTTTCGCGGTTTTACGCTCTCCCTCAAATGTTAACATGTGTAGTGTAACACAATCAAATGGTACTTATTTCATCAAAATGATAAAAGGCTGAGTCAGCCCAAGCAGCATACAAATATGCTGTGACCTGAAGGATGTATCCGATCTACAAGTGAACGCGATAACCCACTGAGCTGCTTTACAAACAGCTTTAAAACGTATCCCTTGGTGACTGTAGTTTCTTATAACTGATGCAAAGCAAAGGAATTCACGCTTGCATATCCCAGGACTACTTGAGGACTGTGAAAAGAAAACCTCAAAAACGTTCCCCCCAAACCTCAATCCCCCAGAAACCGAGAAGGCATATTCCAAGAAAGCAAAGCAAACATAACCGAGGGTTAAATAGGGTCGTGCTTCTACTGAGCTTACATTCTTCCTGTGTTGACAGCTTCCGGTTGAGATCCCCAGTGCCTTCTGGGAATGGATGCCCTCAAATAGCTCTCATTGATAGGAAGGCCAATGAGCGATGATTACAAACATGCCCCATTAGGAGTTCTTATCCATTAGCCTGACACATGTATATAAGTCAGACCATAAATTAATTATGCTAAAGTACTGCCCAGTTAAAACACTCTCAGAAATCTAAATGCAGCATCTCACGGAAGGGCAGAAAAGGATGACTGAAGCAGCTTCTCTGCTGCAGAGAAAGTTCACCAGTATTGTACTTTAACATTTATATAGCGCTTACTATCCTATTGTGGGGCACTGACGCACAGGGGCGGCTCTTCTGTTAAGGTGGAGGAGCGTCGCTCCACTGCTCTCAGAGCAAATCAGCAAAAATAAAATGATAATAACCTTATTATTATTTTATTTTTTTGTAGCTGCAGGGCGGGGCTGGTGGCACAGGGGGGAGGAGTGGTTTACACACTCCCTAAGTGCACATGACTCTTTGGCCAGCACTCTTGGGCCAACCAAACAGTCCTGCGCACTTTGCATGTTCCCCACCAGGCTGCATTACACAGCCTGGTGAGGAACATGGAAAGCCTCCCTGTCCCCGGCTGATAGTTCAACCACGGCACTCAGACCAATCATAACGCTGCATTGCAGCATTGTGATTTGCTCAGGGGAGCCCAGGTGCTTCCTGCTGCTGGGACTGCAGGAGGAAGGAACCTGAACAAGACAGAGGAGAAGCTGCGGCCGGCAAAAAGGTAAGTGGTGTTTTTTCATTTTTTTTTAATTTTCTCTCACTGCCACCCCGCCACTCTACCATTGTTCCCTGCTAGCCGCTACTGCTGACGCACTTGGCTACAAGGCAGCGTGCTTTGGCCCGTAGGTGTGTGATTGGAAAGGTGCTTTCTCTGGTTTGATACTATGTGGGAATTGTTTCCATGTCCTGCGTGATGACCACCGAGAAAGTGCAAGCCTGTGCACAACAATTGGTAGCCGAAAGTTGTCAGGAAAATCAAGGGATTAAAGTGCTCACAAGGGCATTATTACCCAAAAAACGGAAGTCGATATGGCAAATGAAATGCAAAGTTAAATGGTGCCAAAAGGGGAAAAGGCTTTTAGGTTTATGATTTATGAATTTAAGGCACTACAAAATGAATATCCTCTTGGCGCTGCAAAAGGGATAAGAAAAAACGCAGAGCAAAATAGCACCAAAGGGGGGGGGGCTTAATGTTTTGCTTCAGAAACATACCATACTACTAAGTGAATTGCCCCCAATATGGCAGAAACTAAGATCTTTTGGGATTGTCACAAGCTTCCCAGAGCATGCCAGTTAAAGCTCATCTTCAAGTGTTTGCCAACCCACTTGGCCAAGTTACACCTTTCAGAAACTCCCTATGTTCTGGTTGTGATCAATTAATAGGCAACCTCTTGTTGGTGACCAAATTATTATGGCATCCTTCACTTCATGTTCTGAAAGCCCCAACTCTGCATTACTTGTGAGGGCTAGCTGGTTTGCTTAAACTTACAGGTGAGGCCGTGCCCAGTGCGTTGGTGAGTGGCAACGAGCCTCCTTTCACACACCATTAACACCAGACGCCCCCCCCCAGTAGTGACAGGGGTACACGCGGTTAAAGACACAGCTGCACTTTGTCAGGTCGTGCTGAAAGCAGCCTTTGTTAATCACCGAGGTTCCATCAAAAGATGATTGTGTTTCACATTGACCATAACATTTATGCAGTGTTACATGAACACGTGCTATAAATGTGGTGTTAACATAGTGTAACTTGTTTTTATAATGACAAATACTTATCCAGTTAGCAGTAATTTCCTCAATCTTACAATCTTTAGTTAATCAAAATCCGTCTAAATAAAAAATCAAACTTTCACAGTGTCATTATTGAACAAAATTGAACCTATCTTCAAGGAAAACAAATAATTTATCATCCTATTTTAAGATAAGTTTCACTTTACTTTGTAACTTCAGTGCCCATTTATTTTCTGTTCCCTGTGTCAGTCACGTAATGTGTCCTCACACGTGGTGCAATTTTCCAAAGTCTAAAGATCTAAGCACTTTTTCATCACATTTAGAGAGTTAATTGAACTCAATGGTCATCAAAATACTGCTAAACTATTGCCTTTAGTCTTCACAAGTTTATCAATTCTTTAATTGAGGGATTTGGCCTGCCATTGTCAGCCATTTCACAGGCAAATTGCATAATAGTTCACAAATGTCAAGACACACTTAATAAACTATGTCATATTTTTACTTTTGATGTTTAGCAAAGTTAGTGAAACATGCTATTTTGTGTATACTTAATTTGCATATATTACATTGCCCAAACATAAGACACTTATGTAAACGCTTTTTTTTTGCTTGAAGAATTTTATTGAGATTTTAGAAAAGGGAACAAGCCAATCGTAATTGTAAAATGTTCTGCAGATTATATCTTGAATCTGGATATTATCACATACTTAAAGAAGAGATATTTAGAATTTTCTATGCATCACAGTTGTATAGATTATTGACGAAAAGAAAAAAAAGCATCAGGATTATTCATCTAATGATAATTAGATAATCATTAGCATGTACAACCACAAAATATCAAAGTCAAAAACTGTTTATTCTAAGTCTACAAGGCTGACTAAGATAGCATAAACATTCACTTGACACCTGTTCCATAAGTTGGGGTAAATAAGTAAAGTACCAACATTCTAACATGAAGCATATACATGTAGATGAATGAAAAAATGTACAGGCTAGTCTGGGTGTACGGGTGTCAGATTTGCACTAGCCTTGTGCACATGATCCAAGGGGTGATGTACTTTCCCATCGCTCAGTGATTCCACCAGTGACCCCATGCATGGTAAATCAAGAAGCCTGTGGTAGAAGTGAAAATGGAATGTGATAAGAGGAAAAACAAGCATTTACAATGCAATGGTCTCGTCTTTGTTAAAGTTAGAGCTATTGGCATTGCAAATGTCATTTTTTTCATTTATTGTTTTTTTTTAAACCAATAAATATATGGTATTGTCATTTACAATGGCAATAGGTAAGCATTAGAGAGTAGCAGAGAGTAATAGATTAATCTCTCGCAAATGCGAGACCTATTGCATTTGCACTCACACAGAGCCCCACTCACACACACACACACACACAGAGCCCCACTCACACACACACACACACAGAGCCCCCCACACACACAGAGAGACACACAAACACACACAGAACTCACACACACACACAGAGCCACAAACACAGAGCCACACACACACACACACACACAGTACCTTCCACACACACAGAGCCACACACACAGTCACACACACACAGAGACACACACACACACACACAGACACACACAGCCACACACACACACACAGAGCCACACACACAGAGCCACACACACACACAGAGCCCCCCCCCCCACACACACACACAGAGCCACACACACACACACAGAGCCACACACACACAGAGCCACACACACACAGAGCCACACACACAGAGCCACACACACACACACAGAGCCAAACGACAAAGCATGAGTGATCTTGAAGCAAGCTTTTTTAAAGCAACCCCACTGCATCAGCGTGGATGACTAAAACGGTCAGGGGCTCCGAAAGGCTCAACTATATTCCGGGTTGACAGCTTCCCAGCGCAAATGCAGTTCAAAAACAACAATAAACCGCCAGTTGTACCTGTGAATTCTCGGCTCTCCGCATGATTTTACACATTGTGCTGCAAGCTTGGTTCCCGAGGCTGAAAGAGGGCGACAATGCAGGGGGTCCGAGCCTGTGGCCCTCGTGGCCAGCAGCTGCTTACGGATATCAGATGCATTCTACAAAGCTATACACACGCATTCCTGGGTGGCAGAGCGCTACAAAAGATGGTGCTGCTTTAAGGCACACACAATCTACAATGTAACGGAGACAACCATAGGATAAGGAGTGACAAAAGAGTGGGGGTATTGTGGCATATCCACGACCTTTGATTAAACGGGCACTGTGAGCCGACGCATTTGAGAACAGGCGCGAGATGGCTTCACCTTCCCTGCGTAGGCAGGCACCTGTGGGTGGGGACCCTGGCTGCTGCCTCTTGGAATATCCATGCAGAGCTGCAGGTGCTGCACCTGCGGCGCCTCCTAGCGTGGGCCGTTCATCTGTGGATGAGGCTACCAACTTTCCAGCCGAGTCTGGGCTACCCAAATCTAGGCTTATCCGCGCTGCTTGCCAACCCCCACACAGACACTGCAAACGAGATTTATATGGCACACCGGGCTCTAGCATCAGGCAATGCAAACAGCGCCTGCTCTGCCACTCCAAGCTGCCCACGCGTGTTGTTTACAAACACAGCAGCAGCACGGTCTCTCCTTACCTGTCCCACGCAGCACAGCACAGACATGCTGCCGGAGTACAGCGCGCCCCCGGCTCCACTGAAGCGGCTACAGAGCCTCCCCAGAGTGCAGCCTCGGGCTCCACGGGCAGCAGAGGGGCAGGCGGTCCTGGTTGCTACCACTGCAGGCAGTCTGTCCCTCGGCACCTCTAACCGTTAGCAATAGGGAGCTTCTCGCTGGTCTCACAATAGACCAGGCTACCGTCGGCTCTTCAATCCCAGGAAGTATGGGGTCTCTCGAAGGTCCTACGTATGGCAGGGCAGCTGGCCGCTTGGTTAGTGCAGGGGAGATCCCCAGTGCTTCGCAGCATGCCCAGACCGCTGCCTCTGCGCTCCCTCCCTGCCGGCCCCTCCGCCTGCCGAGGCTCCTCATCCTGCCCCTCCATGCCGCCCTCCAGCCCGAGAAGACAAACAAACACTCGGGGCTGATGCGCGAGACGCCCAGCCAGGCTCTGGACACATTTCTCTTCCGCTGTCGTCAGTCAGTTCTGGGGATTTAACGCTTTCCGGTGGTGTTTCCCAGAGGATCTCCTTCCTGCTCGGTGTGTCAGGCTGATACATGGGGTGCTCGCCCCCCTTACACTGCCTGTTCCCACCACCTGTGGGACACTGGGGAGCCCGAAGGGGGTTTCGGGAGATCTAGTTACCGTGCACCTGTAGCAGCAGGTGTTACGTTAGTTGCAGAAGCATCTTAAAACGATACACAGCCGCTTTACGGGAGTCATCAAAACAAACAGACTTTCTTTCAAAATATGGCCAGTTTTTCGTAGCACCAAAATAAAAATAATGAAAGGAGCGGGGTGGCGCCCGTATCCATATCGCCTGTTGTCTGCTCACGCTGCCGGCACGCGCCAGTCGGCCCTCTGATTGGTTAATAAGGAAAACCAATGGTAGTGTTTATTTGGTAGTTGTCAACCAATCAGAGAGCCGACTTGGGCGTGCAGGCGGCGTGATGGGAGGCGTGTTTCGGAATGAGGACGTCAGAGAGAGAGATCCCAAATCCCAAAAAGACAGGGCTTAAATGGACAGACGCCCCTCTCCTCCAATGGCTGTCCTCCGTTTAGGAAGCCAGCCAATGGAGAAGAGGGGCGGGTTTAAGCCCCCATACTCTAAAACATAAATTCTCGCCAGCCTACGCAGGCCGAGACCTAAAAACAGAGGCACAGGCCTCCGTGCTCTGCTTCGTCGCTTTTGGGGTCAAGGAGGTCTACAGACTGTCATGGATCCTGAAAAGACAAAGAGATGGCTTTGGTAACTTGTCATTGGAACATTATGGATAACTTGTAATTGTGATGAGATATAGCTTCACAATATCTCTGTATAACTAAGTCTGTGTGCTTTGACAGGTAATTGGAATTTCCTGAAAGCTAAACATAAATATCCAATAGATTTACATGTATACATCTCCCTATGTTTAGCATAAATACCCCAAGCTGTGTTACTATGCATCCCTATGTGGATTTGGAACATGGATATTGTTTCTACTTGATTTCAATAGAATTGGAAAATAAGGAACGCCATTAACATCCTGTGGTTCCCTAGACTTAGCAATATATACACAGACTGGAATTCTAATATCTTATACACTATGTTCATTAACATTTATGTAGATGCGAAATATCCTCTCATGAATCCACTTAGCAGAACATACAGCCCAGTCTTTAAAATTAAAAGAAATGCTAAAGAAATAGCTCAACGTTCGTTTTGAAATCACACACAACGTCAGGATACTTTGCTGTAAACCAAAATGTCCATAATCCAATCCTTCAGGAATTAGATGTTTTGAAGCTTGAAAACCAACATCCATATAGCAAGATCTGGCTGCAGCAATATTGTAGCACAAACGCTTAGTAAGGACACCAAGCATCACACAGAAAGTTATACCTGATGGTCCCTTACGGCAGCTGTCGACCTACACATGCAAGTTTCTTTGACACACTAGAGACCTAGGGGCATAGTTGCAAGGGGATATCACCACCAAAATTTCACTGTTAGCGACTTGCTGGTGGTGGTATCCCCTGCTCCTTATTTACAAGGCGGCGTTAAGCCACTTAACGTGGCTTAACGTCACTTTGTAAATAAGGCCCCTTTACACGCTTCACTTAGCATGAAAGGGGCGTGCAATGGGTGTCGCAGTTGGCGTTCTACCGCAACACCCATTGCTTTTTGACACTGAACCAGATTTACAAGGCTGGGGCAGCACCAAAAACTAAGCCCAGAGAATACTATGTCTTAGACTGGTGATATGAGGAAAAATATTCATTTCTCCTTGTATTTTGCTCTTTTTATTTTTTCCATGTGTGCTGCATTCTGCAACACACATAGAAAGAGCAAATCTCCTTTCAAGGTTGCTTATGTGCAGGAAGGTGTGCTTTCCTGCACATAAACAATCGCCCCTGCAGCACAGGCACCCATGCAACATGGCGCAGGGGTGCCTGCGCTGGCACTTGGCAGCTTTATGAGCATCAGTGCTAGGGGAAAAACAGGGGTGCACCATATTTTGGTAAATACGGCCCATCCCTGCATTTTAAAAATTTCAGAGCACGGTGTTACCTATGTTGGTATAACACTGTGCTCCGACATTTTGCTGTACATATCCCCTTAGTTTCTCACAACGACACATGGAGCCGGAATTCATTCAACACCCACAACTGTAATGACCTGCAGCCTTTACTTCTCTAACAGACACTCAGCATGGCTGGCCTCAAGGCTCTGCTTCTTTGTCCTCGATCGAGACTTAATGGTAAGTGGCACCTCCAGCCCCACTTCCTGTCAGGGGGGAAAAGCCATTCCTTGTCTAGGTATGTCAGAGTGAGAAGAACATAAATAAGAAGAATGCTTTTCATTGGAGTTTTAGTTTCTGCAGGCGTCCATTTATTCTACATATGACTTCTGCTTGAGATGTCTGAGTATCTGAAACAGATAGTATTTGCCCTTCATGTAAAACAGAGCCCAGCCGATATTGTGTGTATAGATTTGTAATGTCTGATTTTCGGTTAGTAAGAATTGTCATAATTCCTAGCAGTGCTTGGAATGGAAACACCAGAGTACCTGCTTATTTTTGAGAAGTGCTGGTACTCCCCAATTAAAAGTATTACATTTCTCTTGAGAAGGGCTGGTACTCTCCCTCTCAAAATAAACAAGCATTTGCAATGCAATAGGTCTCGCATTAGGAAAGTTTGAGCTATTGGTATTGTAAATGGCAAAGTTTTTATTTATGTTTCTTTTTTTTAAATAGCTAAATTAATAGCTTCGTCATTTACAATGCCAATAGTTATAACTTTCGCAAATGTGATACCTATAGCATTTGTAATGCAATATCTTTTGTATTTACAAACCGCGAGAGGACAAAAAAAAGCTCCGGACCACCGCCTCCTCCCAGGCCTTCAAAAGGGACCTCAAAGTTCTCCTCCTCCTCCAGAGACACCTCCAAAAGTAATTCACGTCCTCTTGCTATTTGTGAGGAAGACTTCCCACTACTGATAATTTCTACTTTCCAGTGTATGCCTGTGATTGGAGGGTCTGCCTTTTTGCAGTATTTTCCATGTACTGGTGTTCGGTGCCCTTTTGTAACATGCACACACCACTCTGCCCTTGCAACACACGGCTGCTACCTCTCACATGTCTTTGCCTTTGATACTTGCACAAGTGCCACCATGCCCATGTAACGCTTGTTCCTGAGCCTGAGTGTCTAGCACTTATTGCAGGACTATACCTCTAATTATACTCTGTTTTCTCTTATAACTGCACACTTGTCACTTTCATTTCCTCTTGTGCACTTTTGACTACCTCATGTATTTTGGTTGCTCACAATTTTTACTCAAGTATTTTGTTTGCTCACGATTGTCACTATTACCTTTACTACCTCATGTATTTTTGGTTGCTTATAGTTTTTACTACCTCATGTATTTTGTTTGCTCACAATTGTCACTATTACCTTATGTAAGTAACGTATGTTTTTGCAACCTGTTCTTTTGTAATGTTTCTCATTATGTTTCATTTCTGTTCCTAATGTGAAGCGCTCTGACGCCTTCGGGTAAAGTCCGCGCTATATAAAAATGCATAAATACATAAATAAATAAATACCGCCTTCGGGTAAAGTCCGCGCTATATAAAAATGCATAAATACATAAATAAATAAATACCGCCTTCGGGTAAAGTCCGCGCTATATAAAAATGCATAAATAACTAAATAAATAAATACCGCAAATCAAACATCCTCGTTACTTTGCCGGCCTGCGACCAGGAAGTCAGGCAGGCCGGCGCGACAACCGGAAACAGGAAGTAGGAGGGCGGGAGCCTACCCCGCCTCCCATGGAAGAGTCGCGAGTTGGAGCACCGGAGCAGGCAGGAGCCTACCCTGCGCCCCGGTGCCGAAGGAGGGAAGAAGAGTCCTGCTGCCGGGCCCTGCAGCTGAGAGCCGCCGCACGAAGGAAGCCGGTGAGTGGGTTGCTGGGGGGGGCAGCGCATGTGTGTGCACGCGCGCGTGCGGGGGGGCTGTGTATGTGTGTGTGCGTGCGTGCGTGTGTGTGTGTATGTGTCTTGGAGTGCGTGTGTGTGACTGTGGGGGAGGGGGGGTGTGAGCGAGTGTGTCTGCGCGCGCATGTGTACGGCGCGGGACGCGACGTGCGCGTTTGCGCACACGAATCCAAGCTCGTACACCCTCTTGTCCTCCTTCCCCCCAGACTGATCGCTATACGTCTCCAGCTGGACACATGCATCCGCTTGCGGATGCATTGCCAGCGAGACCCAAAAAGCGCTGATACTCAGTACCAGACTGTACCGGCACATTTAAAGCACTGATTCCTAGTCGACATAAAAAGCCAATTAGAATAAAGTCGGATAAACCTATGTCCTGTGTGTCATGGACTGAGTTTACATGTAAGCACATTGGCACCTAGTTTGTTTACAACTGGGCCTTGAAAATATCTGTTATATGGATATTGATTTCCCACCTCGTAGGATTAATAATCTTACATTAAAACATCAAGTTGGACGAGTTTCCACTCCCCTCTGCAGTTGTTGCAGTTCCTGCATAGATAAATTGTTGATGAAAGACCTAATTTGTGTAGTCTGTTTGGCATCATAAGGGTTCTGTGAATCAGTAGAAGTCTCACTTGGCTATTGGTGGAAGGACTTTAGTCTTAAATGGTGTGGTCCATGTCAATGGCCGCTTGTTCCTTTGGGTAAGGGTTCTGGTTATGTTGAGTACAGAGCTCCTCCCATTTGTGCGGCGTCTTTTGGTTAAGCTTGGAAAAGCTGGGCCTAGCCGTTTGATACCATTTGCCCGTCTTGTGCTTTGACAGCATTAGGGGGCAATCAGTTTGCCATGGTGTTCAAGCTAGGATAGGTCCATCTTGAATTTTAAGAATTTATAAAAGTGTATTACTGTGAGTGAGTTATATTAAAACAAAATAATTTTACATATAGGGTAAACCAGTGGCATAGCAAGACCTTTTGCCGCAGGGAGGGGGGTGCTGACGATTCCTGTGTGCTTGTCGCCCCGCGAAGGGCCGCAAGTAAGAGAGCGGGAGGGTCCGCGATCCCCAAAACTCTTGCCACCTGGGCCCCCCCCCCTTGCTAGCCACTGGGGTAAACAACACACAACTGATGAGATAACAACGTTAGTTTACCAAATGTGTAAAGTTGTAGGATGCAACCAGTGAGAAGCTTTAGAATTCTCACATTTGAGATGAGGCTATTGGTTTTAACTCGATCACAAAAATAAGCATAGACCTGGGGAAATGTAGTAAAACATCGCAGAGTATATTCCTGAAGAGCTCTAGAGCTGGAAGCTAGCATCAGACCGTAGAAGCGAACACTCCAACCAAGCTTGTGTGCACATCAGTGCTGGTGACAGTGACCAGAAATCCCAGGATATTTGAACTAATACTGGTCTTCCAGAAACCCCCTTTTGCCATTGACCTCGAGGCCATCCTTGCACACCAGCGGTCAGGCAGGGAAGGATTAGGGATAAGGGGAATCCACTCGTTCATTAATCGATCCATTTTTCTCTTTATTCACCCAATCACCCATGTTTTGTTGTTTTATTATCTTTAAAGCACAAAAGTGTTTCAAGGTATGCACAAATAGCACAAATAATATCAAACAATACAAAATGAACGAAAGACAGACATGACCCATTCATCTAAACGGACAAAAATAAGCTAACCAATCTGGATACCCAGTCCTTGAATAATGAAGGGGTATCTTTATATGAGGGTTGCATCGCGTTTGCACCAGGCAATGTGGTGCATGTGCGATACAAACCTCTGACAGAATTATGAAGCCACGCATTGCCACTTTGCGTACCTCTGAGTGGCTAGATAAATCTGGAGTAGCGCAACGCAGTGCAAATTGCTGTGTTTTACTACTCTGCCCTGGTAGGCGTCCCATGGGTGTTGAATGGGTGTTCCGACACAACCCCCATGGATTTTGATGCATACCAGATTTACAAGAACTTGTCAACCTGGGAACGCGCCAACATCTTACACCTTTCCAGGGGCGGCATAAGGAATTCCTTTATTTGTCATCGTTACTTCCTCTTTCTATCCGTGTGGCATTCTGCAGCGCACATAGATTGAGGAATATGCCTCCCAGGATTGTTTTTTGTGTAGGGAGGTGTCGTTTCTGGTACAAAAACAATTCTGCTTACAACACAGACACCCTTTCACCATGGTGCAAGGGTGCCTGCGTTGATGCTAGGCTGCATAAAGTGCCCCAGAGCAGGCGAAAAGGCAAGAATGCAGCATATTCCCTGAAATATGTGGCATTCCTGCCATTTCCCTATGGCGAAGTGCAGCAAGATGACTTGCTGCACTGCGTCATAGTTTCATAAATATGCTTAAACAATGTTTAAAAAGATTAAGTCATGCAATGTATTGGTTTAAGCATTACTAAGATGCGCTCTTCCAGGTCTCAAGATTCACTTCCAAATTTTAAATGAGAAAAACATGGAATGAACAAGTTTGGATCAGAATAGACACCTAGTTAGCTAGGTGGGGCATTAAAAATTCCTATCTAGCTGGTTAGCAAGGGCGTGGCCATTTTCCACACTAGACCAAGGACTCTCACTTTAATTTGAAGTTATTTGAAACCTTGTACTATTGAGACAAAAAAGGGAAATATGATAATTTTTGCCAATCCCTACATTTTTAAGAAATGCTCACGTTAGGTGACATGTGGTAATGCGTAAACCATAATATTGTGTCTAAAATATAGAACTGTGACCTGAATTAGAAGCTCTCAATGTACTCAGGGGCCAATTTATGAGGAAGTGGCACAGTGCAGCGCAGCAAGGAACCTTCCAGCGCTGCACTGCATGACAAGGACAGGGCAGGAATGTGCCATAGTTAAGGCAGTATGGTGCATTCCTGTCCTTTCCCCTGCACTGGCACTCCTTTGGCTACCTAGCGCAAATGCAGGAAACTTTGCACCATGGTGCAAGGGTGGCTGTGTTGCATGCAGGATTGTTTATGTGTAGGAAGGGGTACTTTCTTGCACACAAACAATCCTGGGAGGCATATTCCTCTTTCTATGTGTGCTGCAGAATGCAGAAGAAACAAGTAGAAATAGATATATTTCTTCTCGTTACACCTTCCCTAAGAAAGTGTAGGATCTTGGCGCATTCCCAGGTTTACAAGTTATTGTAAATCTGGGAATGTGTCAAAAACCATAGGAGTTGCTTAGGAACACCCACACAACACCCTTGGAATGCCTTCCCAGGGCATATTGTAACGCAACTCAGCGATTTGCCCTGCGTTACTGGGTTTAAAAATCTGTTTTAAAGTTTGTGTCGCTCTTGCACCACTTTACATGGTGCAAGAGTGACGCAAACGAGCACATAAATAGGCCCCTCAATTCCACAGGTGATAACTCTTGGAGTGAGTAGGACTGGGATTGTGTGGCTTGTGTCAAGGGATAGACCTGGGGTTCAAAGGAGAGATTTCTGTCAAAGATCGCACCCAGATTTCTTACCGACTTTACAAGGGTTGGAGTACCCCAAGGCCTGTCAGGCGAGAGAAAGAAAGGGGTGTCAGGAGAGGTACAACCTAAGAGCAAGACTTTATTTAATATGTGTGCTGTTAGTGTCGAACTGACTCCGAAGACATGTAATTTGGTTATACAGGTAAAAGGCAGCATAGGGATTTGGAAATAATCGATGTGGACATAGTGGATCCATGCAGAATGAGCTTCACAAGTTTGCTCTGCATAAGTGCTCACCTAAGGTAACGTGTAAATGATATGTCTAACACCTAGTAGCTGGACGTTCCTGCTTGGCAGAGAAGTCGAGGAGCAATTTTTGCATCAGAATTCATGAATTTTGAAAAATGTTGTACTTGCTGAAAGTTGGTGTATTTGTAGATATGTTAGAAGGTCATCTGGTTCCCATGAGCTCAACCCTGCAACTGCTCATACTTAGAAGCATGCAACTAATTCAGAACTTTATGAAATTTGGTATAAATATGTGTGCTGCTTTTCCTAGGTCAGCTCGAAACCAAGACCAATGCAGGGGGACTCCCTGGTTGATTTTTCTGTGATTACAGCTTATTAATAAATGTCCCGCAGACTCAACCGAAAACATAACTCAGAATATTTATTCCACATTTGACCTGGAGAACATATATAACATGAGTTTCAGCATCTGACCTTTGTCGATACGAATGCCAGTACATTGCCCATCACTGACACTCCATTTTTAAAACTGGTCCTGGCATAGCTCTGTTTTTCTTTTGGAAATTCAGTGAGGTGGTGAAGCAGTATATAGTCTTACAAGATCTAGTACTATGGTCTTTTGCATAAAGCTGGTTCAAGATGGCACTCTTCCATACCGCAGGTGGTGCAGCAGGATGTGTGTCTCAACCAGTGAGTTCATTACTGTTGCTCACCACCAATGTAACTTTCCACTGACGCAATGGATAAAATTGGTGGTACCTAAAGTTTAATAGATTCTGTAGTATTTACACCAAGTACTAAAGAGTAGCTTTCTGCCATGGGAGGGGTACATTGCAAGTGTTGTACATCTGCTTCCTGACTGCGATATAGCCCAAAACACATTCTATCGAGATATTACCTTTGATTACCATCACTCAAATAAGTATCAGTCCCCTAGTTGCTATGGTAAAAAGCCACCACCAGCTAAGCTCATCCATTTTATTATTATCATCATTCTGATTACAGAATGCTACCTACATTTTATAAAAGTCTTGTCTATGGGCCTGATTTAGATCTCGGTGGACGGGTTACTTCGTCACATTGGTGACGGATATCCTGAAGGCCGAAATATAAATCCCATTATATCCTAAGTGGATTACATTTTGGCGGATCGGATATCCATCACCATTATGACAGAGTAACCCATACACTGAGATCTAAAATAGACCCCAAGTAAGCAATCCTTAATGTAAAAGTTAATGAAAATGATTACAAAAGTTAAAAGGTGGAAACCAATTAGAGAAAAAGTAATCAATCTTGCCCAATTGTGCTGGTCCTAGACTACAGAAGTTAAAAGTATGTTAATCTTTCCAACTTGTCACATTTAGTTACTAAATCCGTTTTACCTAGCTTGGCATTGCCAGCTCACAAGCCCCATGCTCATGTGTTTCAGCAGATCCTTAATTATACAAACAAATCTGACCATGAGGGCACTTAATTAATGATTTTCCTTAAAGCAGGGTACTAGCACTTCTTCCCCTGATGCAACTTCACCTTATACAAAACCTGTCTTTAGCAGCTTGAAGCCGGCCTTGGCATAAGCATATCTAATGCGTGTCATTAGGGCTCGGCCTACATCCCACGAAGTGGGTGTGGCTTCAGAGACCTTTTGAGAGGACTTCGAAAATCTAACCTACGAATTCCAGAGAAGCGTGTGAATTTTGTTCATTATTAATGGCAGCTGCATGGCAATTGGCCCTCGCATGGCTGTGTTTTCACAAGCCAGCACGCAATAGGCCATAGGCTGTGGAGTTGCTCCACTTCCTGCATATTACGTGCGGAGACGCGCAGCAGAAGGCTATATTTTATCAATTACCAGCTGTCAGGGGCCGTGGTAATTGAAGCCAGATGCCGGGCGTGCGTGCCCCATTCTTTGCTGTGTGCTCCTTCACCATGCATTTTTTAACAATAGCGATCGCGAAAGTGATCGCTTTCAATGCTGCTTTATTGCCGTCGCACGTATTTATTTATTTATTAACATGCCGGTTCTTAGTAAAGTATATGTCAAAGGCTAAGAAAAGTAGGTTATTTCAGTGAACTATATCAATAATGGACGTTTCGCTGGAACAATTGCACAAGAAAACTGTTCCACCCTGTTATACAGTTTTTTTTTCATTTATGCGTAACTATTGAATTGGGTGTACAATGGCACACAGGTACACGCTAAGCTGCTCTTGATTTGTTTTAGGCTCTGTAAAGAACGTCAGCCCAGATTTGTACAGGATCAACAAATCTTTGTAGTTTCAATGCCCCCTCCCTTCTCAGCTGGGACAAGCCCCTGCCCTCGGAGCACACTGTGTTCACTTTGTTGTGCGGCTTCCAAAGGGGCACTGAACCGCTGGTAACTGGCAGTGCTGGAGTGTATTAAACACACAAACCCTTGGTTACAGGACATAAGGATTATTATAGTGTGAGTGCAGAGTGCAGAGTGCGCACAGTTCAGAGTGCGCAGAGTGCAGAGTGTGAAGTAGTGAGTACAGAGTGAGTGAGCAGAGTGTGAGTGCAGAGTGCACAGAGTGCAGAGTGTGAAGTAGTGAGTGCAGAGTGAGTGTGCAGAGTGAGTGTGCAGAGTGTGAGTGCAGAGTTGTGAGTGCAGAGTTGTGAGTGCAGAGTGTGAGTGCAGAGTGAGTGTGCAGAGTGCAGAGTAGTGAGTGCAGAGTGCAGAGTGTGAGTGCAGAGTGAGTGTGCAGAGTGAGTGTGCAGAGTGCAGAGTAGTGAGTGCAGAGTGCAGACTAGTGAGTGCAGAGTGAGTGTGCAGAGTAGTGAGTGCAGAGTAGTGAGGGCAGAGTGCAGAGTAGTGAGTGCAAAGTAGTGAGTGTGCAGAGTAGTGAGTGCAGAGTGTGAGTGCAGAGTGCAGAGTGTGAGTGCAGAGTGCAGAGTGAGTGTGCAGAGTAGTGATTGCAGAGTGAGTGTGCAGAGTAGTGAGTGCAGAGTAGTGAGTGCAGAGTAGTGAGTGCAGAGTGCAGAGTAGTGAGGGCAGAGTAGTGAGTGCAGAGTAGTGAGTGCAGAGTTGTGAGTGCAGAGTTGTGAGTGCAGAGTTGTGAGTGCAGAGTAGTGAGTGTAGAGTTGTGAGTGCAGAGTTGTGAGTGCAGAGTAGTGAGTGCAGAGTGTGAGTGCAGAGTTGTGAGTGCAGAGTGGTGAGTGCAGAGTGGTGAGTGCAGAGTAGTGAGTGCAGAGTAGTGAGTGCAGAGTAGTGAGTGCAGAGTTGTGAGTGCAGAGTGTGCGTGCAGAGTGCAGAGTAGTGAGTGCAGAGTAGTGAGTGCAGAGTAGTTAGTGCAGAGTAGTGAGTGCGAGTGCAGAGTAGTGAGTGCAGAGTAGTGAGTGTGAGTGCAGAGTTTTGAGTGCAGAGTAGTGAGTGTGAGAGCAGAGTAGTGAGTGCAGAGTAGTGTGTGTGTGAGTGCAGAGTAGTGTGTGTGAGTGCAGAGTAGTGTGTGTGAGTGCAGAGTAGTGTGTGTGAGTGCAGAGTAGTTAGTGCAGAGTAGTGAGTGCAGAGCAGTGAGTGTGAGTGCAGAGTAGTGAGTGCAGAGTAGTGAGTGTGAGTGCAGAGTAGTGTGTGTGTGAGTGCAGAGTAGTGTGTGTGAGTGCAGAGTAGTGTGTGAGTGCAGAGTAGTGTGTGTGAGTGCAGAGTAGTGTGTGTGAGTGCAGAGTAGTGAGTGCAGAGTAGTGAGTGCAGAGCAGTGAGTGTGAGTGCAGAGTAGTGAGTACAGACTAGTGAGTGTGAGTGCAGAGTTGTGAGTGCAGAGTAGTGAGTGTGAGTGCAGAGTAGTGAGTGTGAGTGCAAAGTTGTGAGTGCAGAGTAGTGAGTGTGACTGCAGAGTTGTGAGTGCAGAGTAGTGAGTGTGAGTGAAGAGTAGTGAGTGTGAGTGCAGAGTTGTGAGTGCAGAGTAGTGTGTGTGAGTGCAAATTAGTGTGTATGAGTGCAGAGTCGTGTGTGTGAGTGCAGAGTAGTGAGTGCAGAGTAGTGAGTGCAGAGTAGTGAGTGCAGAGAGAGTGTGCAGATCAGTGAGTGCAGGTGCAGAGTGCTGTGTGCTGTTGAGTGCAGAGTGCTGTGTGCTGTTGAGTGCAGAGTGCTGTGTGCTGTTGAGTGCAGAGTGCTGTGTATTGGCAATGTAACTGACAATGCCATTTATTTATGATTTAAGGGAAAAAAAAGAAATGTCATGAGCAATGCCAATAGCTCTACCTTTAATGATGCTGAGACCATTGCATTGTAAATGCTTGTTTTTTTGTTGCCCCAGAGTTGACAACATTGAGTGAACTTGCATTACCCAGGCAGAATTAAAGGCCTTGTTCTGTATATCCCTACTGACACTCCACTACACCTCACTGTGATGTCACAACTTGGGAAAAATTGGTCTTCTGGATCGAGTTTGTACAAGTTACTAGCTGTTTTGATTTACTTCATGGGAAAGAATTTCATTTAGTGAAAAATCATGTGGAAAATGGCAATTGATTAGAACATATGATTGTGGGGGATTGTGGGGGATCTAGCGCTGAATGTTAGAAAATAATTCTTAAAGTTGTTATTCCACTTACCATTGGTGGAAACATATGTAGTGCCAGTAAATTTGCCATTGCTAAAGGTGACGCCACCGCAGGTCATCCTTTATGCAATGCAACTACTGGCACATGTAGATCCTGAGACCCACTTGCTTCTGTACGAATCAGGGAACATGTTTCCTGCAGCAGGAGGAGGACAACTTGTCACAGAAGCTAAAAGCACCCTTGCAGCAAAGACCCACTTCCACAGTTGTTTCTTCATCAGCATCTTTGGGTGGCAAGAAACATCATCGACATCCTCAACGTCTCGCCTCATTATCACATGCTTTGCTTTATTTATTTATATTGCTGATTTATTTGCTTTGTATGGTTCTTAATTTACCTATCGTTGTTAAATTGGATTTTATGGTGCACCCCTGCTCATGATTTTAACATTTTTATTGACAAATGTTCGATTTCTGTATTTAAATCATGATGATATTCTTGTTTTCATGGCCGGATCGGCCTAATAAATATTCTTTTGACTTGACTTTGATCACAGGTTGTGTACCCGTGATATAACCTCTGCAGAGAGTGGATCCCAAACACACTTTGGGCATATTCTCCGTTCAGACCAGCCCCATGTCACAGATCTATAGATGTTATCACAAATCATACACACCACTGTTTTGTTTTGTAAGTTAGAGTTTTTGCTCTACAATTTTGCATTGTAGTATTGATGGCAACAAATCAAACACATTGGCATGCTTGTGTTCTGTGCATTCGTCTACCATTTCTTTCATGTACAGAAAGTACATAGTTAGTCCCTTTATCCATTTACTGATATTTATTCATGAGACTGCATTTATATCTCTAGTTGATATCACTCGCAACTGTGGGGTTTCAAGCAACAGTAACAACAAGAAATGCCTATTCAGAGTGCGGTCATGTCAGTAGGGCAGAGGGAATGTAGACGCAAAAAGAAGAGAAGCTGGATACGTTTTTATCCCATTATCTCAAGAATCACTTTCTCCACGTCCTTCAGACTCAATTCCACTCTTTATACTCACACTGGCCACTTAATCCAATTTACATGATAGCTTGTAAGAGGGGAAAGAAAAAGATTGATCCAAAAGATGTTTTTGGCATCATCATTCATAACTTGAGACTCCGTAATAGGCCTTCATCACATTTTATTAGCAGCAAATGCCACTTCCTCCAGGTCCAACTGAAGAGCAAGCCCCCAAAAGCTCAAACTAAGACGCCTGTTGTATCCTCACACTAAAATGTTCTGATCATAAACAAGGAGGTTGATGATTCTCAGACTGCAGCATCAGATTTAAAACAATTTTAATTGTTCAGAAGGCAATATACAAGAGTGCTCCTGAGTACCTTTCAAAAGCCTTTTGAAAGTGTTGCTTACATATCATTTGACCCAACCCCAGCACCACTTTTCCAGAAATGCCTCTCTTTACTCTCAATAAGATACACGCTGTTCGCGAGGGGATCTATGCTTTCACAAGTCTCAGCCCCCTGAACACTAAACTGTACTTCACCAACTCAAGAAAGACTTCAAAAGGGATGTATGACGTTACAATGCATACTTTTACAACGCCTACCATTACCACGCAATTTTTACAACGCAGGATCCATTACAACGAAGTACCATTACAACGCATGTATTTACAACGCAGATACCTTAACAACGCATACCATTACAACGTAAGTATTGGTAAGTTTATAATATTTTTTTAAATGTAAATTAATTAAAATTATTATAATTTAATTTAATTTAATTAATTTTATTTAATTTTATTTAATTAATGTTATTTAATTTAATTTAATCAATTTAATTTAATGTAATTTAAATGTAATTGTACTTAATTTTTACCCTGTATCCCTTTACCCAAAAACCCAAAACTGACCATGAACCCTAAAAATACCCCATTACCCAAAAACCCAAAACTGACCCTGAACCCTAAAAATATCCCTTTACTCAAAAACCCAAAACTGACCCTGAACCCTAAAAATACCCCTTTACCCAAAAACCCAAAACTGACCCTGAACCCTAAAAATACCCCTTTACCCAAAAACCCAAAACTGACCCTGAACCCTAAAAATACCCCTTTACTCAAAAACCCCAAACTGACCCTAAACCCTAAAAATACCCCTTTACCCAAAAACCCAAAACTGACCCTGAACCCTAAAAATACCCTTTTACCCAAAAACCCAAAACTGACCCTAAATCCTAAAAATACCCCTTTACCCAAAAACCCAAAACTGACCCTGAACCCTAAAAATACCCCTTTACCCAAAAACCCAAAACTGACCCTGAACCCTAAAAATACCCCTTTACCCAAAAACCCAAACTTATAATATTTTTAATAAAATTATATACTTACCAATACTTACGTTGTAATGGTATGCGTTGTAAAGGTACCTGCGTTGTAAATACATGCGTTGTAATGGTACTTCGTTGTAATGGATCCTGCGTTGTAAAAATTGCGTGGTAATGGTAGGTCGTTGTAAAAGTTGCGTGGTAAAGGTTGTATACCCTTCAAAAGTGTCCAGAAATACCTGAAGACACAACGTTTTCCGCCAAGCATATGGTTGTATTTTATGTTAATTGTATGGGTATTTTGCAAGTTAGGGAAGACTGCATGTATTTGTGTTTGCTGCAGGCTATGCTTGTGGTAATATCAGGGAAATCAACAATAAAAACCGGCCCACCCGGTTATAATATAGGCCCGCAAACTGCTAAAAACACCACAGCTGTCAAAGCACCCCATCGAGCACTGCATGGTCGCCTTATAAGCCAGTCTGACCACAGGCCAATCGATAATTATGTAGCAAACAAGCCAGTCCGCATAATCGCATAACTCCAGTGGCCCTGCCCTAAAGTTACTTTCCAGTCACAGAGCTTTGAAGGTAGCAATGCGTGGGAATGTGAAAAAAAACAAGCTGAAGTCTAGGTAAATGACAGCAGATAATTATAGCCACACCTGACCTGTATCACCCTGCTCCTTCAGAAGCCACCACTTTCACCCTTGACCCCGCATTCCTGCTTGCTCGCGCCCCATTGTCTCCTGGGCGACAAATTTAGTTTTGATTTCGAGCTGCAGAGCAGATACCAGAGATAGGCAAGGCCTGCACTTCTCAACCAGCAGCTACCACCCTAACAAACCGAGCAGACTAATGGATTTTTCATTTCAGCGACCTTTGTCATCTAAACCAAAACATGTTGGTGCCAAAGACAGGAGAGCTTTAGAAGTCTGTTTTCAGATTAATTTGGTTTTCTTTCAGTGCTTAGCACCACATGTAGCAACGAAGTATTAGAAGAAACCTTTAAAGGTGCAGCTGGGCAAAGAGTTTGTCTTGGGTGATTTGCAAGTAAACACACAATCAAAAAGCAAACAAACCCCACACTTAAGACTTGCACTGGTATTTGTGGACTGAGTTTGAATTCTGCCGGGCGAGTGGGGCTTATAGCAGATCAGCCGAGGCGTGTTGTCAGTGGGGCTTATAACAGCTCAGCTGAGATGTGCTGTAAACATGAGATGTTTGTTCTTGCCTAAAACGCAGCCATCTTTGTTTGGTCAATTTATCAACGGATGAGAAGGTGAAATTTATGCGGTCCATTACACCAAGCACACATCCGCAGCCTATAAAGCGATTAAACAGCAAATATTAGAAGCTTTGCATGGGAGAAGAATTCTCATACAACAGAAAATATATAACTAAGAAAAAAAAGTATTGTACTTCAAATACACCTAGCAATCCACAGACCTCAGACACGCTTACATGTAAAATAAAGAACAGTCTGTGACCTAAAAACGAATGTCAAACTCTTTAGATCACACTCAGTGGCTTAGCTATCAATCGTGTGGCAGTAGCAGTTGACGCCAGGGCTCACTTCAGCCCCAAACTAACTCTCCTTCACTGTCCATAAAGGGTGGAGGGGCCCATTTCCCTTGCTTGAAATAGGGCGCACGGCTCCCTCTCTACCCCTCTTCCCACAGTGGACAATGAGAGCCCCAGTCGTACAAGGGTTTCTGAATAACTACGGACTATGTCAATTATTTTTATTTTATTGCAAGTAATACATTTTATTTGGGTGTACCGAAATCTGGGATGGTTGCTGCCCTCTCGCCCAGTGTATTTTCTTCTGGCGGAGATTTATTCAGGAATTAACCCCTTGACTTTTTTTACATTCTGTCTATAGTCAGCTTTGTTGTTGAAGATCGATTGTCTATAATATAATGCATAGAATATGCTTTGGTATAGCCCCTTGCACATTATTGAATGTCTATCTTAATAACAAAAAAAGCTGATCTTGCACACAGTAGGACGTTCTTAAGGAGAAATAAATACGAGTCAGTATATATATATATATATATATATATATATATATATATATATATATATATATATATATATATATATATATATATATATATAGAGAGAGAGAGAGAGAGAGAGAGAGAGAGAGAGGGAGATAGAGAGAGATAGATAGAGAGAGGGGGGGTTTGATGTAACAATGAAAGTTTTGGTCTGGCTAAAATACTAAGCACAGCAATTGACTGTTAGAATAGATTTTCTGAAATACACAAGGCCACAGGTCTGGTAACCTATAGTGTACATAAAATGTAGAAGAATAGTGCGGATCGGTGCTAGATAATCGATCTTACCCCACTTGTGAGGTTGTATGGAATGATAATCAGGGGTGATATTAACCCACTAGGGTTTAATTGTCAGCTATCCGCATATTTCATCTTACACATGTGGAATGACAAGTTTGTTTAGGTGTTACTTTTTAGCAACATACATTTCTGAATCACAGAGGGCTGAAGTTTTTATATTGTTATAACAGATTCAAAATAATGAAGATGTATCCAACAGAATCTTGTGTTGCCAAAAATAACTGCTTAGTGTATAGACGACTACATATGAAGTACTGCAGTAATGAAATGTAATTCTTAATTTCATAAGGTATATGAATTCAATTGTGAATTTTATTTTATGCACTGTGCACGTTTGTTACAAACACTTTGTGATTGAAGACAAACAAAATGATAAGTGTTTTTTCAGTTTCTATGTCGTGTGACATAGGATGATGGTAGAATAAATTGTAAAACAAAAATGGTGATGGCACTAAAGTGAGCAAGGTGGCCGTGACCACCGTAACACGTCTTTTGCTATTTTGCCAAATGAAATTAATTCGTATTGAATCCAGCCCCAGTGGTGCTGGTGCCTGCTTTTCGTTGATTCTGGGAAAGGAGCAGGAGTGGTGATTGCCCCCGCATATATTTAGATAATTGCCCCCGGGACCTGGTCCACCTGGGGGCTTAAGAAAATGAATCATTTAAAAAAAAGAATTCAGCAGGATTCGTGGACCCAACGTGACTCCTGCCAAAATGTTTTTAAAAAAAATGCTTTTTTGGGCCCTCTGGATCTCTGTGGGTCCCCGTGAGCAGGCCCAGAATGTCAGGTTGTTTCTACACTGCCCCCTTTTCTTGTTTTTATCTTTTTTTAAACCTTTTTTCTTGTGACTCGGTTCAACTGAGTCACAAGATAGCTGCCAACACTTCCTGGTTGGAACTGTTGGCAGCCAATGAGATCACTTTGTGTCGATATATGGATATCTTAGAAATGTTTAAATTTCTCAGCAACTACTGAACGGATTTACACCATTTAACATAAGTAGTGCTTTCTGGACCAAGAGCTACATTTTTTGCCAAATTTGGCGTAATTCCGTTCAGCAGTTTGGGCTGTAGCCGTATCTAAAGTTTCCTATGGAAATTAACATAGAGAAAACACGTTTTGGGACTCCCCTTTTTCTCGGCCCCTGCTTGACAAATCACCCTGAATCTTTCAACACAGGAGCTGGCCTGACTGCCCCATTAGTTTTGGAAATTTTCGTAAGGTTTGTCAAACCACGCCAAAAATATTGGCAAAAGGAAAAACGCTTTTTGAATAGAAAAAAGGTCCTAACTATAGCTCCTTACTGGTGACCGCTAGTAGGTAAGATATATATATAAATATATATATCGCTTTTACAAGTTTTCTCTGATAAAGAAACCTTGGCACTCCGGTGCTGATTATAAATCCTCACAATTTTATTTTTTCGAATTCGGAAGAAACATCAACCCGTTTCGGTGTCTGAACTCCTTGGTCAAAGTTCTCCCGGTTGCTGAATGCAGAGTTTTCATCTCTTTCCCTGCCCACATTTCTGCAGGCAGAGAAAGAGATGAAACTATTGCTCTCGTATGCAGGGAGCTGCATTTCTAGCAGGTTCCTGTGTGTGAGAGCAAAGCTGGCTCTCACAGGAGGCGGGGAGCCTGATGGGACTGCGGGGACCTTGAGGCTCCCCCGGGGTCCCATAGCACACTGGGTGCCCCCAGTGGGCTCCAAGTGACCCAGGGAGTCATAGCCAGGACCCGGGGAAGGGGTCCCCAGGTCCAAAATCGGCCCGGAGAAGGAGCCGTGTGGCCCCACTCCCTCCTACAATTGTGGCTAGGACCCGGGGAGATGGGGTCCCTGGGGCTGAAATCTGTCCAGGAAGGGGGGCTGCGCATCCCCCCTCTGCAATAAATATCTGCCAGCCTCTGGCAGATGAGGTCTCGGGGGCCGAAATATATTTGGATATATATATGTAATTTTTGAGAAGTTTAAGGTTTAAAGTTTATGTATTTATCAGGCCGTGGAGGATCTGTGTGGACCTGCAGATCAAAAGATAAAATCTAGTTGGATGCTACCACATCAACAAAGATGTGATGGCAGCTTTTTAGGGCTCGGGGACTCAGCCCCCTTTCCTACAAAAAGGTTTAGAAAAAAATACAGGTAGGCAAAGTAGGGATGCCCAGCCCCCCAAGACTTGGTCGGAGGGGTCCCAAAGGGCCCACCCTGGGCCAAAAGCATATTTTATTTTGATTGGGTCCTGCTGCCCGTCTCCAAAATAAGCCCTCTGGGGTGGGACAGGGACCAGGGGGATCAGCAAAAGCTATTTTGTTGGGGAAGGGGTGTGAAGGCCCCTCCCGAGCCATAGAGAGGCCCCAGTAACCCCCAGGCCCCTTGGCCAGTGTTTTTGACTGAGTCGAGCCCCCATGCTCTGGGGCCCAATCAAAGCAATATCCAGAGGACTGCACCTCTGAGGCCACTGCTGTGTTTCCTGCCCAAGAAAGTGCAGGCAGGTAATACAAACTGTATTCCATGCCCACACTCTCCCGTGCAGGGAACACAAGTTTGCTCCCGCCCAGACGGGACCAGAGAAAAAAGCTGCTGTGCTCGGGCCGGAGCAAAGAAACGCAGCTGACTCGCAGTGCAACCCATGAAGGGTGCTGTCTGGGGATATGGTAGGGGCTGCAGGCACCATGGGGCTCCCCGCCACAACCCCCAAATTTAGCTACATTGTGGGTGCCCCGGGGGGCACCAGGGCACGATCTGACCCCCATGAAGGGTGGCGACTGGGGAGCTGGCAGAGGTGCAGGGGCCTTGGAGTTCCCTCCTTGTCCCCCAATTTTAACAAAAAGTGTGGGTATCCTGGGTGGGGATATAAAACATGAAAAAAGAGGAAAAAGAATAATAAATGAGTGACAGGAGCCGCTCATTTACTAGTCACTGTTTCGGCAAGAAGCACCCACTAATTCTCTGCCTGGGCTTTTCTGTTATAGTTTTTGATCCTGGTGGTGCCCGGAGAAGGAGCAGGGACGCCACCAAACATATTTTTAATGTTCTGAAGGGTTGCAGGGAGCACAGCAGCTTTCAAGCAACATTAAAAAAACACAGTAAATCTTATCATTGATCCATGACCCCAGGAGAGTATGCCATATATATTTTAAAAGCACTCCGAGCTGGAGCTGTATTCTCTTCAGCTAGAGTGCAAGCACCCTTGTGGTTGGTTCTATGACTACATTTTGTTGCCTGAAAAATCTTTAAAATGACACAAAGACATGTTTAATGTTATTTTGAAAATGCTTTATTGAAAACAGGTTATTAAACATTGTAAAGGATGAATTTATGAAATATACATTTGATAGATATTGTGGACTGTTTGACAAAGTCAACAGGTCTACTTTATATTTGTTGTTTTGTTGACCCCTTGATAAAGCCAATAGGCCCCCTGCTTTTAATATTTTGGTGTTTTATCCCTTTGACAAAGCCAGTAGGTCTGCTTTACTTAAAGAGACAATGTTTATGTTGCTCAGTGACATAGCTGTGCGCGCCACCCACGCAGGGCTTGCTGTAGGCACTGCACCCAACCACATGCCGCTCACAGGTGAGGGGTGGCACAGGCTGTATATGGTAGGGGATGGGCGCCTGCTGGGGGTTGGGTGTAGGGCCTGCCCACTGGCCTGACCCGTGCACAGCACTGGACCTTTTACTTTACATTATCCACAACCACAGAAATTCACTGAAAAAAACAAAGGTTAAAGTGACGTTATAGTTACAAAGTGTGATAATTTACAACTCATTGAAAAAATCCTTCGAAATTTACTTTTAAAACCAAAGCTTTAAGGGACATTATAGTTAGGAGAAATTATCAATTAAAAAATACCGTTTTAACTAACAAAACCTCTGAAATTGACAAGTTACAGCTATCTCAAGTAACTATAACTCATGTAATAAAGTAACAATAACGCAAACTAACTATAACGCAAATCTCAAAACTTCTCTGCATACTCAGGAATGCTGGTGCAAATAATATACTTTATTGTTCCATGAAAGAATTTTAGACCAAATGCCTTTCTGCGCTACAATGAGCTGTTTTACAGTGAATCAATAATTAAGAACGGGTTATATATGTACACCCTGTAGGCACTCGGCCTATGGGGTGGGACCCACGATGATGAAGCTTGTCACCAACTAGGTTGGTGAGTGAGGGGTCTTCTATAAGGATATGCATTATCCAGTAGCAGGTTGGGGCATATTGTGCTGACTAGAGCACTCAAGCCTAGATTCAGAGAATCATTTCTCTACCTACGAGGGGATACTCCTCTATTGTTTATGTAAATTGTTCGGGGGACCAGGAGTTCCCACCTCACATAAATTCCCTCACTCTCTCTTTTGTTACTAAGATTTAGGCAGCGCACAGCTGCGAGAGTCAAAACACAATAGATCCCATTGCACCACACCGGCCAAACCCATTATAAACATGGCCGAAAACCAGGGCCTCTCCTACACATCTGCTGAGATAGAGGAGATAATGAGTGACCTATCTGTGTTTGCAGATGCAAACATAGCACAGAGCATTTCCACAACGAAATACTGGGAAAATTTGACAGAACTCAAGAGGAACAGAATCAGGACTATTCTACACGGGACGATATTAAAGCAATATTTGAACAACAATATGGCACCAAAGGGGCTACTAGTTTCCAATGCGCCTCGCATCTTCCTCGAAGATGAACTATTCCGAAAAGACTGGGCAGCCATAGCGTGGCATTGCACGCATGACTGGATAGTATTGATCCTAAAAACAGCCCCGCCCCCTCTGATTTAAATGCTGGGCCCATGGGATTGGGTCCCTAGGGCCAAAATCAGTCCAGGGAGAGGGTCCGTATGCCTCATCCCCCTTATCATAACATTGGGCGATGGAGGTGAAATCGGTCCTAGGAGGAGCTCCACGTGCCCCCCTCCCCCTTAGTATAATGCCGGGCCCTGGGGGGTGGGGTGTCCTGGGCTGAAATCGGTCTGGGAATGGGCCACACATTCCTGAATCCCCTTCATTTAAAGGAGCAAACCTGAAATATGGGGTCCCCGGGCCTAACAAGGCTCAGTGAGTGGGACCACATGGCCCCTCAACCCTTTAATAAAAAAAACAGCGGTCCTTTAATAAGGAGTCTCCAGGGCCTAATGAAGCTCAGAAAGGGGGGCTGCGTGCTCCCCCTACCCTTTAAAAAGAGGCCCTGGGAATGGGGTTCCCTAAGGTCAACTGACGCTCGGCGAAGGGGATACATGGCCCGTCTGTCCTTTAAATAAAGACCCTGGGGAATGGGGTCCCCACGGCCAGACCCTCCGGCCAACTCCCCACTGCGCACTGCCATAGGCTGTAAGTGGGGGTTGGTCACGGGCCTGGTCACAGGCGGTGCTTGGTGGGGGTTGGAATTATGCATCGTGATTAAATATTACTTTACTTTAAAAAGAAGTAGAAATTCACTGAAAAAAACAAAGGTTATAGTAAAGTTATAGTAGGGTGTGATAAAAAGATTTATTTTTTTAAACCTTAGAAATTCTCTGAAAAAAACAAAGATTAACATTATAGTTAGGTGAATTTGTCAGTGACAAAAGTAAAGTTTTGAACTAAAAAAACACAGAAATTCAACAGTTATAGTTAGCAGTGCTAACTATAACTTGCTCCCCCACCATGCACTGCTTATGACCTCACATATGACATCACTCATGACATGTTCTCTATGACATCCTTGATGAAATCACTGATTATACCACTGATGACATCATCCAATGAATGTGTTAGTTTGACTTAAAGTTTACATAGTGGTGGGTAACTACCACATTACTTTTCGACCTCATTTTGTACAGCTAATCGTTATAAGTCTTTAAAAAATTCCTGCTCTCCTAATGCACTATAGGTGTGTAGAGGTATTGAACATGTTATACATTTTTGTACAGAAGACCAACTCTGCGTGCAGGTGACGGATAACTTTTATTCATTCTGTTCCACACAATTTTTTTGGCACTGCGGGAAAAGTTCTAGCAGGGCAAAAATTCTATTTCCTACAAACCAAGTTTTGTAAGCAACCTTGAGTTATTAAAAATAATCGTCCCAGCATGACAATTTCTACATAACATAAAATACTGTGTGCAATAAGGTACTATACTAACCTATGTAAATGTGCCTGTTTTGCTGCAGAAGATGGACTATCTGTAAAGTTATCACCACAGTATGAATGCTGCAGGTAGTATGCTATTAAGCCCCTTCAGACGTTGCTTATTTTAAGTGAATAGTGTATTTTCTGCCAAGTGTTGCCTAGAATGTACATTGTTCTTAGTAACTACTTTCTAATAATCTGTAGAGAATTTTACATGAGTTTTTCCCTATTAGTAAACAGTGTGGTACGGCGTAAATTCTCTCCCTAGAGTTAATACTGTTTATAGTACCCACTTCTCTACTCATATCAACTTCATTTCTCAATGTAGGTTAAATTACTTCAGGGGTTTGATACAGATAAAAGCTGTTTGTTGTAGGGCATTTGTTTTGGAACATGCGTTTAGTATTTTTAAAAACTTGGCTTTCTTTGAACTGTTCTATACAGAATGAACACTGTATGTAATGAGGGTTTCCCATATATCAGTGGTTTATTGTTAATGTGAACTATGCTACCCATGAAGTGTATGGTATAGAGTCAATGCGGCACATAACCCATGCTTTCTACACCTAAGGGAATTGTTTGTGTGATGACATTAATGATACCTCCTATTCTTCTGAGCTGTTTTGTACTTACTTTCAGAGCTCTAATGGTATACCCGTTTATAGAGCGATGCGTACAAAAGAAGCTTGGATGATGTCATCAGTGATGTTATCAGTGTTGTTATAATGATGTCAGAAAATGCCGTGAGTGATGTTATATGTGAAGTCATAAGCAGTGCATATTTAGCATTGCTAATTATAACTGGTAAATTTCTGTGTTTTTTTTAGTTTTTTTTTTTTATTCATCATCAAAAATTACATTTGGTAATACCATTGTTACACAGAATATATACAATAAATCATGAAAAAAGGAAAAGACATAGGAAGAAAATTTCCATATAAGGGAAATGGCTGAATATGCGGACAAACACAATCAGACAAAGTATACGATGGAAGAAAGCAAAAAAAGTCATAACAAGCAATTTGTAGTTAAGAGTAGAGGATGCCGTGTTTGTTATATCTCTTTTTTAACCTTCTTCAAGCCTCTGTTTCCATTCCACTACTGAAGCCCATATCCGTTTACCCAATTGTTTTGCCTTCCATCTCTTTTTCTCATACAGTGCTTTTTCTAGTGTATATATAGCTAGCAATCTTGACATCCACTGCTGAAACGTTGGTGGATTTGGGTCTTTCCATAAAGTTGCAATACACAACCGACTTACAGTCATTGCTAGGTATATACATTTATAGTGAGGATTGTCTGCCCCATCTCTAGTGACCCCTAAAACCATGACTTCGTTTGCCAGGGTAATAGTGATCCCCAATGCTTTATCAAAAAATTGCTCTAATGATCGCTTGAATGTATCCAAAACGGGGCATGAAGCAAACATATGCACCGTGTCTGCCTGCGCACTTTGACACCTCGGGCAGGTTATCCCGCTCGTTCCGCCCCACCGTGCAATTCTGTGTGGTGTATAATAGAGCTAGCTCAAACATGGTCTTGTATTGTTGTACTTGGAGATTAGCTACTCTAAGTATTACATTTGCTAATTTAAGGGATTTTTCAGCCTCATTCCCTAAAAGACTTAGTTTAATTCTCCATTTCTCAAACACCTTCCCACAGTCATCCTCCTTGTATTGGCTCATTTCACCATATAATTGGGATATAGAACAGCCCTCCTCATCTCTCAAATACTCCATAATTTCCTCTCTTTTAAAATTGATGTCACCTCCCTGTTTTTTTTAACAAAGCTGACCTTATCTGCAAATATGTAAAAAAGTCTCTACGTTCTAAGTTATATAGCTGGTGTGCTTTATCGAATGTTATAAGACCTGTTGCGTCAATAAGATCCCCAATGGTTTTAACCCCTAAAGTATCCCATCCCTTCATTACTTGATCATGGAATATCACTGGTAACGATGGATTCTTATATAAAGGGGTATAGTAATTCATCCTCCCTAGTTTGATTTTTTCCGAATCACAGACCAGACTGACATTGCAGCCCCTAGGGTCTTAAATTTTACGTTTTTATAGTAACTTGCTTCATTAAACGAGAGCAGCCACTTATTAGATTCCTTAATTAATAGCTCGTATATGTCTGGGACACTCTCACTGGCCCTCCACTGATCATTCATATTCCCGCCCAAGAGCCCTCTAATATATTGTAGGACAGTCGCCCAATATTAAGCCTTGACATCGGGTGCCGCGAGGCCCCCTCGCTCTCTTGGTAGTGACAAAAAATTTAGCGCCCGCCGTGTTTTATCTTTTGCCCATATAAAGCGATTCGTGATTCCCTCTATTTCTCTAAACCAGTAATTATTGAATTTTATGGGAATAGTCCAAAATAGGTAGAGCACCTTTGGCAAGAATATCATTTTTATTGTATTACAGCGGCCTATTGTTGTTAAGTGCAGATTATTAATTCTATCTAAGTCTTTTTTTGCTTTTCTAATTTCTGGACCCAAATTCTTTTCCATACCTTTGATAAATATGAAGTTATACTTATCCCAGGATAGACTGCTGTCTCTGTTATTCTCTGGTCCACCATCGTTATCTTTTGATTGACTACAATTTGTGTTTTGCTCTGATTTAATTTATAACCAGATAACTCTCCATATAGTGCTGCTTCCATTTCTATTTCCGCTATTGCTGAGACCGGATCTGTTGACGTGATGGCTAGGTCATCAGCATACCCTAGGATTTTAGTTTCTTGCCCATTCAGGACTATTGGCAGAATACTTCTGTTTAACTCTATTTTTATTATAAATGAATCTATATAAAAGACAAAGATTAACGGGGAGCAGGGGCACCCTTGCCTAGTTCTCCGTCCGATGTTTATTGTCCTACTCTGCTCACCCATGACTCTGAGTCTTATCCTTGGATTCCTATATAACACCTTTAAGGCCCTGATGCAACCATCCCCTATATTTGCCTTCCCCAGTGCAGCCCAAAGGAAACCCCACGAGACCCTATCAAACGCTTTCTCAGCGTCTAAAAGTATTAAAGCCATAGGGTCTCGTGAGGCTGCCGTTCCATCAAATAGTGTACACACTCTTCTTATATGGTCTGCAGTATCCCTTCCGGGAATAAACCTGTGTTGTCGGGAGGAGATAATCTTGCCAATCACAGAACTTAACCGATTGGCCAAGATCTTAGAATATATCTTTGTGTCGCTATTCATTAAACTTATTGGTCTATAAGACCCGGGATCCGTTGGGGGTTTGTTCTTTTTAAGAAATACCACCATAGTGGCCTCCCCCAAGTCTTTGTATAGAGACCACCATAAGTTTATAGATATCCTCTTCTAAAACGGGAAAGAATTTTTGATAAAATTCCAGCGGAATGAGATCAGGCCCCACTGCTTTCCCTACAGGTAAATCCTTAGTTGCTCTCTGTACTTCCTCTAATGTAAAACTAGTTTCCAATGTCCTTTTATCCTTCATTGTTAGCTTCTCTACAAGTGCACTCTCCAGATAGCTCCCTATTTCTCCACTCCCCGCCCTTTTATCAGGATCGTATAATTTCTGGTAAAATTCCTGAAGTAGTGCACAGATCTCCCTTGGTGTTGTAGCGATGACCTCTGCTTCTGACTTGATCTCTAATATTTCCCCCTTAGTGGCCGCCTGCTGAGTTCTAATAGCTAATATACGGCCTATCTGCTTGCTAAACTCATATTGGTCTTGCTTCCAAGCCAGATATTTTCCTGCTGCCTTAGATGCAAATAATTCCCCTACAGCTGCCTTTGCTAAAGCCAAACTCTGTTCTATTCTTGCCACTTCAAGTTTAGCCCTGATCGCTTCAGTAAGCTCTTCTTCAATTGTAGCAACTGTTCTTAACTTCCCCTCTTTCTCCTCTTCCTCTGCCTTATTTCGTTTTATAGAAAAACTGATAGTTTCTCCCCTAATGCTAGCCTTCATGGCATCCCAGACAACTGCTAAGGAAGCAGACCCTCTATTTACCTCAAGGAATTCTTTAAGCCAGTCTTCCATCTGGGTGGTATATTTGGCATCCTGTAACAAGGCTCTCTCAAACGTCCAATTAGATACCTCTTTTTGATGGTTTGGAATAGATATATCTAATATCACGGGGTTGTGGTCTGACATTACCCGCGGCAACTTTTTAACCTTAGAAACAGATATTAATAAAGGTGTTATCAGGAAATTATTCAGCCTTGCTAACATTTTGTGCAGTGCAAAATAATACGTACTTCCCCCTCCACTTGTATTTTGCTCTTCCCATATATCGATCAGCCCATTGTCTTGCATCAGTTGTCTCAATGCCCTATGACTTTTCTTCTTCCTGCCAGAGAACCTAGCTGGGTCGTTTTTCCACAAGCCATGTAAACCATTGATGTTCAAATCTCCGCACATAATAATTGGCATGGGCCAATTGGCCATTTGTACATTAATATGATTTAAAACCTCCGGGTCATCACTGTGGGAGCATATACGGAACATAATGTGAAATTAAAACCATGCACCTGGCATTCCACCATAGCCCATTGACCATAGGCATCAGCCTTCTGTTTTTTCACTACCAGGATCCTTCCCCGTGCCATTATAGCCACCCCTCATGTTCTGGTCCCTTGTGTTGTATAGGTTAATAACTGATATCCCAGTTGTTCTAATAGCGATTTGTGAGAAAACTCAATATGAGTTTCCTGCAAACATATGATATCAGCATGCATTGTCCTTAGATATTCCTTGAGGTCTCTCTGTTTTTTTGCATCGTTTAACCCACATATGTTGATTGTAACTATCCGCATACATTTTTTCTATACTTCCCCTTCTTCTTCCTGTGTATACCACTCTGACCTTTTTTTTATTTTCTGATGATGATGTTTGTATTCCCTCTTTTACCCATGTGCTCCCCTTCCCCCTATCTCACACCCTCTCCACAAGCCCTCCCCCCACTTGCCCCCCCACTCCCCCACCTAATGAAGCAAGCAGACCTAAGGTCTCTGAGATGGAGTCTGGCCGCCAGCCTCCCTCTGCCGTACCTTATATATCTAGTGCATTTTTATAAAAAGTTAGTCCGCCCCCATTTTTTTCCCCCTGCTAAATGAACCCGAAAATATTCCTATTTATCTCCTGTCCTTCTCACCTCATATGTACTCTTACACCCTCTAACCTGCCCACCCCACTGTCACCATTGTCCAACATCTTTACATCCATATAGCCATACTAATAGGAACATCAAGGGGCAGAATAGTTCAGTCCACCTGGCTTTAATGTATCCATATATGCTTTCGCCTGTATTTCAGAGGTGAAGACTCTAGTGGTGTTTTTATATATAATATTCAACCTTGCTGGGTTCATTAGATATGCCTGCAAGCCCATTTGATGGTATGGATCTAGCAATTCTCTTAGTCTCCACCGCCATTCAACTGTCGTATGGCAATAATCTGGAGTTTTCAAATGTGCATTTGGCATTAGGACAGGCTTTGGCATACACTTCTTCCCTCAGCAGAAAATTGCCAAAGTATATGAGTATTCCTCTCGGCCTTTGCATTCCTCCTTGAGCCCTTGGCTGGTTCTTCTTCAGAGTCATTGGGAATCGATGTGTTCTTTGAACTTCTTTTTCCCACTCCAAGTGGCTTAGCTCTGGGAATGGGTCTTTTAGTAGCTTTAAGACGTAAGCTCTTATATCATCCCCTTCCTTCCCTTCGTCAATGCCCAGGACCCTAAGATTGTTTTGCCTTTGGCGATTTTCTAGGTCTTCTAGTTTCCATTGGACATCTACGAATTGCTTCTCGTATCCATTTAGCTTGGCCGAGTCCTTGGCTTGCCGATCTTCTAGGGCGCTTGTGCGATCCTCCAGATGGGTCACCCTTGTATTTGTATCTCTGCAGATCTTTGCGACTTTTCTGATTGCGCCTTGTAAGTTCTTAGTTGCGAGCCGATTTTTTTTCCCCTCAATCTTTGTCTCATCTTGCAATTGCTTTATTGATTCTAATATCAGCTGTAATGTAGGGGCTTCTGCCTCTGCTCCTCCCTGAGAGGTTAGCTCCGGATAGGTGCCCCGGGTAGTTGAGTAATCCCATTTCAAGGCTGTTTCTGTGTTAGCCCCACTAGCCCGCCTTTGTCCGCTGGCTATCTTTTCTTGGGATTGTGTATCTCTCTGCCGCCTTGATAGCCTCTTTCTCCTGATAGCTGTGTCCTTTTCCTTCAGAGAGGCTCTACTATCCCCTTCTGAGCTGAGGATTAGGCTAGTATCTGTGGGGTTCTCCCCTCCACTCACTTCAATGTCAGAAGGGGTGTCTTCGGACCCGTCCGTTACTGAGAAAAAGTTATCAGCTATATCCTGATTGTCCTCCGCACCGCTAGGACCACTACTTGCTGTGACCTCCTGGATTAGCTTTTCAACAGACAGCAACTCTGTGTCTGTAACGCCCATCAGATTGTCAGCCCCTGATCCCACCGCCATTACATCCTGGGGACCCGTGGGCGCACCTTGTTGTTCTTGCAATAGATCTATTGAGTCAGGCTCTCCCCTCCCCTTGTAGTGTGCCTGTTCGTCTCCATCCTCCAGAGCATCCAGAGTCTCTCCCCATTGCGTTTCAGGTGGAACTGCCTGGGAATCAGGAACCATTTGTGGATCTTGCTGCATATTTTTCTTGCCCTTGGGGGTGGCCGCTTTTTTGGGGGTTAGTGTATTCTTTTTGGCTAAATTAGCTTGATTAGCTGGGGAAAAATAGCCCGTAATATTCTAGGTAGCCCCGATATTTGCCCCGATATTCAGAGCCCCCATCTTCTTCCCCCTGGTGTTACTCCACACCCCTGCATCATTCTTTTTACTTGCTCCCCCATTCTCACCTGGAGTACAATCAGTATCCTTGCCTTTCCCCAAGTCTTTCTGAAGAGTTGGGTGCTTGGAGGGCACAGTCGCTCTACCAGTTTCCCTGGCTCCGCTGGCTCCGCTGACTCTGCCGGTTACGCTGACTCCGCCGGCAATACTGGCTCCACCCGATGGAGCTCGCTGGGCTCTCAATTCAGCCAACACTGCTGTCGCAGCCGCCAGGAGCCCCGAAATCAGCCTCTCTGCTACAACCAAGAAATCAACGTCGTTCAAGACCACTTCCATGGAGGTATGTGGTTTTAAAGCATCATTTCTAGCAATTATTCTATGCCGCCATCTTGCTTCTCCGGTTTCTAACTGTTCCAAATTGTGTTCCAAATCGTTAATGTTATCACTGACAGATTCCCTTAACTATAACGCTACTTGAACTTTGTATTTTTTCAGTGAATACACACATATATATATATATATATATATATATATATATATATATATATATATGTATATGTGTGTGTGTGTGTGTGTGAGTGTGAGTGTGAGAGAGAGAATATCAGTGACAACAGAACCACTGAAATTCATTAGTTGTAGTTATCTCTGTTAACTATAACTCTGACCCTAAGGTAAATATAACTCACCCTCGCAATGCACATTTTCTTATCAATCATTTAATTGCAAATGTTGCAGTGATATTATCAATGATGTCATAGAAGATGTCTTGAGTGATGTAATATATGGGATAATTAGCAGTGCATCGTTAGGGCGAGATTTATAGTTACCTTAGGGAACAAGTAATAGTTACCAATTTAAAACATTGTGTCGTGACTGATAATCTCACCTAACTGTACCTTTGTTTTTTCAGTGAATATCTAGATTTTTTTTAACGTGAAGTATTATTTTGTTACGATATGTAAAGCCACCTTTTGGAGTCTTTAAGAGAAGGGGGAAGCCCACCCTCCCCTCCTTGAGCCAGTAGTGGCCGCAGGAACCCTATCCCCTACTGCATTTACTTAAATATAGGGGGGATACCTGACAGCCCCTTTGCGACCCTTATTAGGGTCTTAGGACCCCATCCCCTGGGGCTGAATGTTATAATAAATGGCACCATGCACCGCCTTAATAGGCCCTGGGGACCCCATTCCACTGGACCAAATGCTATAATTATGGGGGAAGGGCCACATGGATCTTCTCTCCCCAATCCTATTGTGGCACCCGGGACTCCGTCACCTGGGACCTCTTCTAAGTATAGTTGGGTGGCCCGGTGCTCACTCGTTGGGGCTGCCAGGGGAGCCCACACGCCTTGTAGCCCCAGCTGGCTCCCCACACATGCCGGGGGCCGGCTTGACTCTCACCTGGTGGGAGCAGCTTTATATGCTTGCTCCCACTGGGCGGGAGCAATCTGTGTTTCCCTGCCTGCAGTCTGCTCCCGCCTGCTGGGAGCTTTTATAAAGCTCCCTCTGCGTGGGAACAGGCATGCCTTCCCTGCTCATGCTGCTGCAGGCAGCGAAGGCATATTTACTCCTGCCCGGCAGGAGATTTAAAAATCCCAACATATATTTTCCTGCTCGCACTGATGCGAGCATGGAAACTTCTGTGTCCCGGATGTGAGCTTCCTGGAATACAGTCTGTGAGCCAGCTCTGGGAGGTAGGGTCCCCGGGGCATAAAGAGGCTCAGGAGGGGACCATGCAGCCCCCCTCCCTTATTTTTTTTATTTGGGCCGGGGAGATAGGGTCCCTGGAGCCTGTGGCCTGTTCATGCTTTGGATTTGGACTTCTTTTAAATATTGGCCCCAGGGATGGGGTCCTCTTAGAGGATTGGAGAGGGGTGCCATGCACCCCCTCCCATTTTAAACGTGTCAGCCCCAGGGGATTGAGTCCCGGGGGTCTCTTGAAGGCTTGGGAAGGGGTGGCCATGCACCCCTCATAAATGATGTATGTGCCACCCCCTCAGGCCCTGGCTCACCTCGGGAGCCCATGTTTTTTTCCATGGATCATATGAGAATTTGCGACAAAATTATGAAAAAATATAACAATTTTGGCCTCAGGCGGGGTCTCTTGGGTATCCTACTCTGCCACCTTATGTCCTTTTTTCAAATTTGTTTTAGGATTCAGGATTGTGTCCCGAATCCTAAGATGGCTGCTGCCACATCGTTGTTGATGTGGTGGCAGCCAATCAAATCGGTCCAAAAGATCTGTGGGGCGCTCCGTGGCATGATATATGAAAGTGTTTGAACATTAATAAAACAACTTTTATTTCCTTGCCCGTGCTCCTGCAGGCAGGGAAACACACATTTCTTCTGCCCGGTGAGAACATACAAAAAAAATCCTGCTTCCACCAGGCATTAGCAGGGCCGGCTCCTGCACCATGTGGGGAGCCGGCTGGTGCTGCAGGAGCACTGGGGCTCCCCCGCAGACCCGAACTTGCTGTTTGATGGGTGCCCCGGGTGGCCACTAGAGCACACACCTAGAAATACAACAAACCCTGTGGGATGGGGTGCCCGGGCCACAAAAGGTTCAGGGAGGGGGGCCCACAACTTCTCTCCTTAAGGTTAAGTGCATCCCCGGGGAATAGGGTCCCCGGGCCTATTAAGGATCGAGGAGGGGAGTCACATGACACCCTCCCTTGTTTATTACAATTAGGTCCAACGTGATGGGGGACCTTTTAAGGTTAGGGGAAGAGGAGTGGGCCCCCTTCCCCTTAATAATGGAATTCGGCCCTGGGGGATAGGGTCCCCTGGGCCTATTAAGGCTCTGGGAGATGCACCACAAGCCACCTCCCCCTATTAATGAAATTTGCTCCAGGGGATGGGGACCCGGTCCCTTAGTGGCTCAGTGAGGGGGCTGCAAGCCCCCCTCTCTTCTTAATAAAGAACAAAGGTCCCAAGGAATGGGGTTCCGGGGCCACTATTGGATCACGGAGAAGGGGTGCACCCCTCTCCCTACATTAAAAAAAAAGGCACCAGGGGATGGAGTTGGTGCCTATGCATGATTGGATGCATGGGGTTGCCGCAGGCCAGTTCGGCTGTGTGCGGCATAGGGTCAGCCATAATATTTTATGTTAAACAAACCTTAGAAATTCTCTGAAGAAACCAAAGGTTACAATAACGTTTAGTTAGGTGAAAATGACAGATACAACTTAACTATTTAAACCTCAAGTAGCTATAACTCGTGCCCTAAGGGAGCTGCAACTTGAGCCCTCTCCATGCACTTCTAATTACCCCACATATTACATCACTCACGACATCTTCTTTGACATCATTGTTCATATCACTGCAACAGTTGCAATGGGATTATTTATGTGAAAACTGTGCATGGCAGAGGGGCAAGTTATTGTTGTTATCTTAGGGCACTTTGGTTTCTTCAGTGAATTTCTAGGGTGTGTTTAACATAAAGTATTATGGCCGACCATATATATATATCCTTGCTTCTGTTTCCAGTTATGGATTCGTCCGGAACCCATCCCTCTCGCATGGTGATCAGAGTGGTGGAGGTTGCAGACCTCTCTTTGGGCACCAAGCCCCTGCTCTATCTTTCGCCCTGCTGGAAGGACTGACAGTTTGAGAGGGCCCAAGGAGTGACTTTGTTTTTACGGAACAACCCGAATTAGCCCACCAAACCCTGCCGCTTTTTCCTTGCCTCCGATCTATTACACCATTTGGAACATCATTTACCCTTCCCCATCACACCGGCCTGGATTGTGTGAACATGATGCATTCTGGGGGTTGTGGTGCGCGGATACACAACGCACCGCAACAGGTGAGCGGAATCGCATGGGGGAGGAGCGAAGTGGCGCCTTTATCAACAAGCGGCAGGCAGGCTTTCGAGACATTCTGTCAGGTGCTGGGCGCTGGGGAAGGCTAATGTGCCGAAATGCATTCGCCGCCACCAGACTGCCATTGTTTTAATAAAGCCCCTCCTTACACTTCCTCTCTGGGCTGCTGCGTCTTTCTTCTGAGGAGGAGGGACTTACCTGCATATTTTCCTGCGCACAGCCAGAGGCGCGCTGCAGCAAGCCCCTGTCGCAGTTTGGGTCCGGACTTTACTGGCCAGCTTCACGGCTCCTTGCTTCTGTTTCCAGTTATGGATTTGTCCGGACCCGTCCCTCTCGCATGGTGATCAGAGTGGTGGAGGTTGCAGACCTCTCTTTGGGCACCAAGCCCCTGCTCTATCTTTCGCCCTGCTGGTAGGACTGTCAGTTTGAGGGGGCCCAAGGAGTGACTTTGTTTTTACGGAACAACCCGAATTAGCCTACCAAACCCTGCCGCTTTTTCCTTGCCTCCGATCTATTACACCATTTGGAACATCATTTACCCTTCCCCATCACACCGGCCTGGATTGTGTGAACATGATGCATTCTGGGGGTTGTGGTGAGCGGATACACAACGCACCACAACAGGTGAGCGGAATCGCATGGGGGAGGAGCGGAGTGGCGCCTTTATCAACAAGCGGCAGGCAGGCTTTTCGAGACATTCTGTCAGGTGCTGGGCGCTGGGGAAGGCTAATGTGCCGAAATGCATTCGCCGCCACCAGACTGCCATTGTTTTAATAAAGCCCCTCCTTACACTTCCCCTCTGGGCTGCTGCGTCTTTCTTCTGAGGAGGAGGGACTTACCTGCATATTTTCCTGGGCACAGCCAGAGGCGCACTGCAGCAAGCCCCTGTCGCAGTTTGGGTCCGGACTTTACTGGCCAGCTTCACGGCTCCTTGCTTCTGTTTCCAGTTATGGATTTGTCCGGAACCCGTCCCTCTCGCATGGTGATCAGAGTGGTGGAGGTAGCAGACCTCTCTTTGGGCACCAAGCCCCTGCTCTATCTTTCGCCCTGCTGGTAGGACTGTCAGTTTGAGGGGGCCCAAGGAGTGACTTTGTTTTTACGGAACAACCCGAATTAGCCTACCAAACCCTGCCGCTTTTTCCTTGCCTCCGATCTATTACACCATTTGGAACATCATTTACCCTTCCCCATCACACCGGCCTGGATTGTGTGAACATGATGCATTCTGGGGGTTGTGGTGTGCGGATACACAACGCACCACAACAGGTGAGCGGAATCGCATGGGGGAGGAGCGGAGTGGTGCCTTTATCAACAAGCGGCAGGCAGGCTTTTCGAGAGATTCTGTCAGGTGCTGGGCGCTGAGGAAGGCTAATGTGCCGAAATGCATTCGCCGCCACCAGACTGCCGCCACCAGACTGCCATTGTTTTAATAAAGCCCCTCCTTACACTTCCCCTCTGGGTTGCTGCGTCTTTCTTCTTCTGAGGAGGGACTTACCTGTATATATATATATATATATTCACTGAAAAAACCATAGGTTATAGACCATATATAGTTAGGAATTAGCATTTAAAAAACCTTATTTTACTCACACAAAACCATTGAAATTCCATATATAGTTAGTTGCACTAACTATATATCGCGCACCCGTAATCCACTGCTGATGATGTCACATATTACATCATTCATGACATGGTCAGTGACATCACTGATGACATCACTGATGACATCTCAAATGACATCACTGATGACAACATCCAGTGATTATGTGTTTCTGTAAAGTTTAAATATGTTTTACATATTGAAGAATGAGTGGATGTATAAGTGTCTGAATGAAGGTTTTAGTAGGTGCGTGATTGACTGTATGAGTGAGTGATTAAATGCGTCTTACTAAATGCACGGGTTAGTGACTAAACTGTCTGAAAGTGTGCATCAGCATGTCTGTTGTTGTGCAAGCTGCTGCATGTGTTGATCAGTAGCTATATAAGTAGCTATATGGGTTATTGATTGGTTGCACAAGTATTTGTATGGGAGACTGAGTGTGTGTATGACTGGCTGGGAGGTGTGTGACTCTGTGCAGATCAATGTGTACTTGTATCAGTGATTCTATAAGAGAGTAAGTATGTGTTAGTATATGTTTTAAAATGTAAGGTACTCTATGTTTAACTGTGTAGATTAGAAAATGGAACTGTGATTGATTCTTTACAGGACTGACTAGGTGTGTGAGTAACTCCATGGATGAGTGGCAGAGTGTGAGTGTCTGTATAGGTGTATGAGTGCATATGATAGTGTTGTAAAGATGAGTGATTGTATGTATGAATGATTGTATGGGTGAATGAGTGAATGTGTGTGTAGACGTAGGAATCAGTGAGTGGGTATGTAGTAACTAGTATTGGTGTGTCAATGGTTTCAAAAATTATACTCTGTATTTAACACTGGGTGTAACAGAGGTTATATTAAAGTGTGAGGAGATGCATTGTATTGTCACATTAATGATATCATCATTGATGTGACCATTGATGTCAAATGAGATATCATCAGTGATGTCATTTGAGATGTCATCAGTGATGTCACTGACCATGTCATGAATGATGTAATATGTGACATCATCAGCAGTGGATTACGGGTGCGCGATATATAGTTAGTGCAACTAACTATATATGGAATTTCAATGGTTTTGTGTGAGTAAAATAAGGTTTTTTAAATGCTAATTCCTAACTATATCTGGTCTATAACCTATGGTTTTTTCAGTGAATTTTCAAGGTTTTGTAAATGCTAATTCCTAACTATATATGGTCTATAACCTATGGTTTTTTCTGTGAATTTCATTGGTTTTTTAACAGCTAATATCTGTAGCTGTAAAATGTATTCTTCTTTAAATCCAAAAATATATTTTATATGTTTATGAATAATTTTTTTTTTTAAATATTTTTTTTTCTTCGTTCCCGCTTCGCGAATCGGGAAGCTTCCCGTTAGCTGACCTTGATGCCGCGAAATAGACCGCGAGCCGGTAAACGTTTCTTTACCGCAACTGCCGCGTTAGAAAACAACATCGTGACGCCTCCCGTCCGCATGACGTTTCGCGTTGTCGCGTGATACGTCATATGACGTGCTACGTTAGCGAACTCGTACGCTTACCGAGTCGCAAAGCACAGGTTTCTGGAAGCAAACCGGGAGGCCCTGCAAAGCGCGTAACGTAAACACAGCAGGTCATGTGACTTGGTAATAACACTTTTCATTGGTTCATTTCACTTTCGGTTTCCTAATGATGTAAGACTAGGTCATATGATCTAAAATGAACACTTTTCATTGGTTGAGAACTATTTTTTTTCCCAAATGGTGAAAATCCCTCCTTCTTTCCTCACTCTGACTTTCATCATTGTGAGAGAAAGACCCTTTGTTACCAGTGAGCAATGGCTTCTTTACTAGCTTCAGCTGGTGCTTCCCCACCACCTCCACCACATCCAAGGAAGAGTGGACCACCTGCTAAAGTTATAATTCAGCAAGAAGAGGAAGAAGAGGAACAGGACGACCTAGATAATCTCCCTATTATGGCCAGAAGATCTGTTGTACCGGAAGTAACGGGACCAGAGGGCAGGGAGATGGTGCCAAATATACAAACGAGATTTCGTGAAGTAAAACAAGTCTGCGTACATTGCAGTGGAATCATTTGCTACGCAGAAAGTAGCATCACTCTGATCAACAGAGCTATTAACAATCATGCTCATGTTTGTCCGAAACTCCCCAAACAATAAATTCTTTTTTTTGTTTTCTTCCTCCTGTTGAGCCCTTTACAATGAATCGTTTTCGTTGCCCCCTCCGAAAAAAAAACAAAAAAAATATAAAACTGTTCAGAAAAATTCAAAAAAAGTAAAAAAATGTTCAGAAAAATAATAAAAAAAATATAAAACAACAAAAACAATTTAAAAAAAAGTTCTTTTCAGAACTACCTCCCCGTTATAAAAAAATTGGTACAATATTTGCAACTGTGCCAACCTCTATTTCTCTTAGTTCGCTTCCCAGTTCGCTCCCCGGTACGCGAACCGGAAGCGAACCAAAAATTTTTTTTATAAAAAAGAACAGTAAGTATAAGGGAAGGAAACAGACAGTTATGTTAAAAGAAAGACAGCTATAGGGGAGTAAACTAGAGATACTATTACCCGTAATCCACTGCTGATGATGTCACATATTACATCATTCATGACATGCTCAGTGACATCATCAGCAGAGGATTGCGGGTAACAGTATCCCTAGTTTATTCCCTATAGCTGTGTTTCTTTTAACATAACTGTCTGTTTCCTTCCCTTATACTTACTGTTCTTTTAAAAAAAAAATGTTTAGATCTGTCAGAAACAGTGAAAGTAATGAAATATAAAAGACTACGTAGAATATGAGCACTGTATGCAACAACTTTGACACTGACAGAAGCCTCACCTTCTCCATGCCTCCTACACAGTTCTACATGTACATCATAAATGCAAACAGAACAGAATTAATTATACATGTTAAATGGTTTATTTTTGCTGTTCTCAGAATGTATCAAATTTCACTAAAACAGTGACTTGAAGGTATTCATCATATAACAGCGGGGAAAAAAAAACACAATCAAAATGATTGTGTTTAAAAAACCCATACATTACAAATCAGAATTCAGAACTCCTTAAAGTTAACTTACTTTCCATGACGGCCAAGGATGTCCTATGAACAGCTTACACTCTGTTGTGCTGTTATTACTTTCAACCCGCCACTTTCTGAAAGAAAACCTCCATCGTTTTCAAAAACATGTTACATACAATAAATGACTTCTCGCTCTCTACCACACGATTCCACAAGGCCAAATCGTGTCAGAGCCATGTATAACTCTTGGATTTCTTGTAAGCCAATCCCGTCTTTTCGCATTTCCGCAACTTTCAGAATTAAAATGTTGAAGATCATTTACACAATCCTGGACTAGTAATATCTTCCCCTTCTTGCTCAATCATGTTCTACATTTCCTATCACACTGATACTGCTTACTATGAAGCAGACTTACACTACCTTTATGACTAGTACAATTATTTAATTCTCTACATCACTTTTAATCACAAAGCAATGTAAAACAGTAGACAGCATTGCAGACTTACATTCCCTCTACTCCATGTTTTGATTCGCTGCTTCAATTAGCTTATAAAAAGAAATAGTTTTTCTGAACTCATTCAAAGTGCACGTATTTCTCAATAACGTCCAGTGTTATGGTAAAAAGTTATGTCTCTGTACTACACTTATCCTCAAGGCCAAATAGTGTAGGAGCCATGAGAACTTCTTGAAATTCCTCAGAGCACATCCCGAGATTCTTTCCCTAAAATTTTGGTTTTAAAAACACCAGGTAAGAGTTTTTAAGGTCATATGGCAATTTTTTTTTGAAAATTAAAACAGAATCATTGCAGAATGACCAGCCATTTCTACACTTTAAATAAGCTGTATAATGTCCTGATGTTATTGAAGGACCATCATGATATATAATTGCTACAGTTACAAAAGTCCTTCCTGATATTGACAACTGTGAAGCCACAAAATTTTTACTTAAAGTTGTCAATTTTGTTCCATCAGGCCTACATCGTTGGAACATTAAAATGACATACTGGCCATATGTTCGTATAAATAAAGTGGACATCATTTCAGATTTACATTGGCTACACTCCATGTTGTGATCAGCTGCTTTTACTAGCTTATTAAAAGAGACTGATTTACTGTCTGGCAAAGTTAAATATATAAATCTTTCTGAGTCTACACTAGTAGTAGCTGATACCCTACAGTTCTCGCAGTCATGCTGCCATTGATAAGAAAGCCCAAACAGGTGATCTACATCTACACCTTCATCATGCAATACATCAAGCATATACATTAAAAACTCCTGACAATCTTGCTGACTATTTTGAGAGAATTGTGTTTGGCCTGAACATCTGTCTAACAGATTTCGAATTTCAGACACACTTTCTATGTTTGTTCTATCAGTGCTACATTTCTCTAACACAGAATTTAACAAACTGCAAAATCTTTGATCCGAATTGACCACAATCTGTTCTTTTAAAGTTTCTAGAGAAAAGACAACATTAACCACTACATTAGCATAGCAGTTGACACCAGAACTGTTTTCAAATTGAAAACCAACAACATCTTCAACAGAATCCTTTTTGTTTCTGCTTATAATTTCAGGTTCATCAACTTTTCGTCTTTTTGCTACAACCTCCCCAGTATTGGTCACATTTCTTCGTTTCCGGCCTACCACACGTTTCTCAAACAAAGGATACTGAGGCAAATGTGGCGCATACTCTCTTCTCAACCTATTGTATTCCTTAACACAATCTAGATCCGCACAAATGTTTGTGACATCACACTCAATCAAGTACAATCCCGATAAAGTCCTAACTCGTGACAATGCCACATATGCCATACCCTCCTTGAACACAGAACTGCCAATATTCACCAATGCACAGTCTACACTTAAACCTTGCGATTTATGGATTGTCACCGCATATGCCAAGCAAACAGGAAACTGCTTACGACGAACATATAAGTCTTTTACAAGCAAAAATCTAGCAGAACAACGAGCAATTAGCTGTACTTCCTCAATGCCATCAAATTTAATTTTTAAAAATTCAATTCCATCTCTATTTCTGTATTTCACAAAATCAACAACATTACCCATTGATCCATTTACCAGACCTCTTTCAACATGTAAATTCCTTCTTAAAATTATACGGCAGTTCAAGCACACATTCAGAGTCTTTTCAAAACCCGCAGTTTTAGATATACTCTTCTCTAATGAATCCAATTTTGTTTTCAGATTCTCAGACAAAATAATTGTTGATCCCATATGCTCTACTCTGTCAATAGCTTCCAATTTCACAATCTCTTGCTTTTCTAAATGCAACATTTTGTTGTTGAATTTGGCACATTCTGCAAGAGTTGGCATCAAACATATTCCAGATTTTTTCTCAGTAACTTTCTGAAAAATATTCTCAGGCACAACATCTTCGTCTGGATATAAATTTGTCAGTAATCGTGCATGTAAAGCTTCTTTCCCATGCTCGGTCACTTTTCCAATTCTAACATCTTGTAGAATAGTCTTGTAAACTTCATCCTTTGCCTGACGCATATTTTCATGCAGTTCAGCATAATTGAAGTTTAACCATATATTGACGTTGCCAATACTCCCTAAGCACTTCCTGGTATCTTCATGCGTGAGCATTTTGAACACAGGTTGCCCTTTCACTGGTGTCAGCTGCAGAAGATCTCCAAAAACAATGATGTGTTTGCCACCAAATAACACATCATACTCTGTTTTGAGAACTTCTTGCATTCTCAAATGCACAAAGGCAAGCATAACATTGGAAACCATGCTTACTTCGTCAATGATAAGAAGTTTCATTTTCCTCAAGACTCTTGAAACTTCAAAACAAGCATCTCCAGATAGCTTGTGATATTCTAATTTGTTGTCATGCTCCACTGGCAGCATCAGTAAACGATGTAAAGTAATCCCTTTAATGTTATGTGCTGCCAGTCCAGTTGGAGCGGTGACAACACAAGACAGCGATGACTCTGTCCTTTCCTGCAAATAACATGAAATTGCTTTAATAAGGAAACTTTTTCCAGTTCCCGCTTCTCCACTCACGTACAGTCGGACAGGCTTCAACGACGTACATGAGCACTCTTTCTTATCATGACTTAATCCATGATCAATTTGCATGGTAAGTTCGTCATATATTTTCCTCTGCTCAACGTTGAGTTGTCTTTCCAACTCTTCTAAGTTAACCGCATCCTCCTGAGCATGTGCCATGGCTCTTTCCACTTCATTCATAGCAGTGGCAGCTTCATTTTCGATAAGAGGTCCTCCTAGTGGATCCTGACTCAATGAAGCAGAACTCTGACTGTCCTGAGAACTGTCTCTGGCAATCTCGGCTGCAATCGTTGCTTCCTGCTCAATTTCCACATTCAACATTTCTACATATTTGGGAAAAGCAGGACATTCTATGGTCTCCTTGGCAGCATTGAAAGAGTCTTCGTAACAGAGGAAATCTCCAAGCAGTTCCTCTTCTGCACGCCAAGGCTTAAAAAGTTGCAAAAGTGCTAAATAGAAAAACTCCTTTTTTTCAGGAGATTCGCCACTCAATTTTCGATGGTTTATCAAGTGGCATTTTCTTTGCTTGACCAGACATCCCTCACTTCCTATTACAGCATACACTCCTTTCTCAGTATCTTCTTTGATGTTCCTCTTGAATATGTAATTTTGCAGAACCTCATACAGACAAACATTCTCGAGGTGACTGCTTCGATTTGGATAATATGTATCCAACATGTTGCTCTTCAAAATGTCGGTACTGTTTGGCTCCTTTTCCGCCAAATACTCAATTTCCCGCACAGGTTTCAGAACTCGATTACGCGTTGCAGCAAGACCAACACTCGCCCAAACGATACTCCTGGACTTGGCATAGAGACTTGCTGAAGACAAACGGTCAGAACATTCGTAAGCTCCGATTTCTCGATGCGACAACATCTTCAGACTGAAACTGTACAACTTCTTGCTGAGGCTCTTTTCATGGGAAATGTCCTCCCACATATCCTTCAATTCTGTCTTCTCTTTTTTGGTGATGTAAGATGTCACATACCTAGCCACAGCCATACAGTTATCAGCCACAAACTGTATATCCATGTTAGCATTCCACATGGACAAAATCACCGGGTTGTAGTCGTTGATGTACTTAGACTCTTCGTTCCTCTTCAAATTGTATGTGTTTTTAGGTGATTTCTTCATCACATTATGTCGCAGCGAAGACATCAAACTGTTCACTCTTCCTTTAGAAATCACCGATCGTGGAAAGCCGAAACGACATTTGGTGTAGAACTTGTCTTTGTTCCGGAATTTACGACGACAGTACTTTCCACATCGATGGCTTTGGAAACGTAGAACTTTTTCTCGTAGGCTTTTTTTCTCCTTTGCGTTTGGAACAGCACACGTAGAATACTGTTCTATGAAACTCATCACTGAGTCGTCTGCATCCGTTCCAAATTTAGGTGCATCCTTGATCCACAGCAACATATGTATATGAGGAGCACCTCTTGCTTGGTACTCCTTCCTCCAGAAGAAATCCAACACCTCTCCAAGAGGTGGATTCTTCTTATTCATGATGAAAGACATCATACCTTCAAATCTATGATTGAAGTACCTACATACATTGACTGGATCCAAAGAGCACAGTTCTCCGGGTGTCTTGAATTCGATGTTTTCTACGTTAGCATTTGCCTCTCGTAGAAATTCAAGTAAGTCTTCCCAGCCATACTCAGCACAGCTCAAAGTGAGGAACCATGTGGGAGTTCCTAAGTTCCTCAGCATACATTTTAAATCACCATGACGACGGTACCAGTACTCATTAGTACCACGCTGACACGCCATGAGATTAATCAGGTGAGAATCCAAAATACTGTCTTGGACATTGACTTTATCCATAAAGTCACTTGCCGAGATGTTTTGCATGTGTATACCACTTTTCAAGATGTGGTTCACTGCATATGACAGTCCAGACAGATCGCTTTCAAACAGGAGATGAAACAAATAAGGAATGCATTGTCGAAACCTAGGATCTCCTGCATACAATCGCAAAGTCCGGTATTCAGAAGCAGGAATTTGATGAGGTCGCTCATCATATCTTCCTCCCTGACCTGTTGGAAAAAGCTGTGGGAAACACCGAGCTTCCAAACTTTCCTCCCAAACACTAATGGGACTCCCTTTCGCTTGTTTCATTTGAAACAACTCAATAGCATTCCCCATGACTTCCTTGGAATGCAAAGGATGAACACTATAATGTTCATATATTTCTTCACTAGTACAGGGTTCTACTTTCTCAATTTGACCAGCACACAAATCGCTATCCTCTTCCTCACTTACTTCCTCTTCTGCAACATATACATTTTTATAGTATTTATTATATTTTTTCAAATACAATGTTGCCCTTTTGACTTTCCTAACATCTACTAAATCTTGCCATATTTTCTTATTCTTTGTCGGAACCCCATTAACTAAGATAACCAGAGGTTCCTCTTCCACTTTTTCTACTCCAATTGTGTTAATGTTTTTCTTCAAATCTAGAGGCAAATAAACAACTCTTCCCTTTAATCCTCTCTGTAAATCTGATGGAGGCAATTTCCCTGTCTTTGGCTCCATTCTTACAATAGCCTGAAAGGGATGGATACTTTGAATCAAAATAGATTCATAAGTATTTAAATCCTTCAATTCAGAAGGAATTTCAACCAATTCCAGATTATTATGAACTGCTCTAGCAGGCATCTGGTTTTGATTTAATTTGTTACAACAATAAGTACACACACGTTGATCCAATCCCAAATCAAAACAATTTTCTACCATCAAGTATGTTGTAAAATCCTTCCATTCACTATTATTTTCCCTTTCACTTTTTCCATATAAATCCACTAACTTAGTCTGATTCTTATAATAAGTGCGTCGACAACACACACAAGTGAAATTTGGCCTCTCACTTGATTTCACCTCAAACGTCGCAATTTCCCTCTGGAAATTATCTGTACTGGAAACCTGTACACTATCTTCCACATTACTCTCTTCTTCTTGGTCAATTTCAACATTCTCCTCTTTACTTCCAAAGTAACAAAACTCAATTTCTTCACATATATTCTTCACATCTATTTCAGAACCATGCAAAAGAGCAGCGCATAATTGTTTTAGCATAATTGCTGGACTCTTAGCATAATACAACATTCTAACTAATTTCCTCACTTTATTATGATGCACTGCTAGCATCCTGAAATGATGAAAAACACTCTGGCATACTCTCCTGGAAAGACAAGCCAGTGAATGACCATGCAAACCTATCACTTCTCTCACTCTGCAAGGATCTAATTCTTGCAACAACTTCATTTTCTGCTTCAAACTTTTCTTACTAAATGACCGTATAAAATCACAAAGCAAATTGATGGAATCCTGTTGTACACTGCAAATACTACTACACTTCCAGGTGTACACAGGACCCTTAGGACGTCTCCCTAAAACCTCATTACCTAACACCTCTTCTATCTCTGTTCTCACAAGTTTTTCTTTTTCAACTGGACAACCATCTTTCACTTCATAAGCTCGACCACTGGTGTCAACTGCATGCACCAAATCATTATCCTGGAAATAACTCTCCTCATTAAAAAATGCCTCAGAGCTTGAACTATGCATCCATTCTCCAGAAAAAACTTCACAAAAATTACTACGATTAACTATTCTCTTCCATCTACTATTTCTTTTGAAATCATAAATTACCTTGTTTAGCTTCCTAATTCTATTGATTGTCAAAATAAATAACTTATGTTTAATTTCAAATGCCTGATCAATAACTTTCTCAACTATTTTTTTTCTCTTATAAAAAACCACTTTCTGCTGACCTTTCTTAATATTTTTTAACAAATTCCCAATTATCCTGTTGCGGAACATTCGTTTACGAATATCCCTAAACTGTTGTTTCCTTCTACTTTCATGCATAGAGTTCTCTCTTACTCTAGCAGTAACATTTCTCATTGGCCTTTCCTTACCATTTGAATTCTGTCTCCTTTTCTGGAGTGAAACATTTTCTGTAGTAATATTTTTTTTACTACACATATTTCTTATGACTGTTTTTCGACTCTTACCCGGTGCTTTCTTGGTGACTTGACAAATCTTTTTGTTAGAGGACTGCTGCAATATTCCATGCTCCTGCTGTCTTTGACGTTTTCCAGCCTTTCTTACTCTTTCTTTGCTAGGCATCCTAAAATCTTGAAATAATGTGCAGTTGAATCTGTGGTAAAATATAATAAAAAATGTTATTAACCACTATTACCCAACAGTAAATTAATAACAGTCATCAAAAACTTAACACACTACTTAAGTATATAATATACTGAAGCCTATCTCCAATTTTTCACTGAACAGGACTCATCTCTTCTTAACCTTGGATAAACCTCACCTACTCTGTGTCCCCTGCACATAATTAAATGTAAAGGGGCAGATTTATATTAACTAGCACATCCCCAGGGATGCACCAGTTAACGTGCACCGCTGCTCTGCCACCCACGGTGTGCCGCATTTACAATCAGATAGGACAAAGCTACATCAAAACCCTGCGCCTGCTTGAAGCAGGCATAGATCTTGACGCAGGTAGGCTGAAAGCTAAAGCAACAACTAAGTGTCGTGTGCAGAAGTTACAAAAAAGGAAAAATGGCGTTTAAACCAGTAATGAGACCATGCTAACGTAATACAGAGTAAAAATATCCAGGATCTACATCAGTTTGGGGTTCACGAACCTGGCAGGTACAAGGCACTGAGGCTTTCCACCGTGCATGTCTCATCCCAAAACATATGTTGTTTGTGAATGAAACAATTTCCCAGACCAAATGCTTTGGATTGGCTACTTCTAAAAAATTAAACACCCCTACTATCCCGGAGTTAGAGGAATACGATGGTTGGAGTAATTTTACTCGTTGTCTATTAAAGATTTACAGGCCCTACTCCGTAATTCTTCCTTTAACATTTCCAGTATAAATCCAAAAGGTTGACTGCTTTGGCAACGTGCCTTATCCACGGTTTAATAACGCTGCCTTTTGCTTTATATAAGTTTTCAAATTGTATGAAATATATACCAACAGGTCGTTATTAACCTTTAGGTAGTGGTTTTCTTCATCAAGTCTGGTCGCTTCCATACACATACAGATTTTCAAAGATGATCAAGAACTTTATCTGAATGGAGAGGAATGCACTGAGACGCCAGATCATTCACTAATGTGTAGGCACAGACAGTTACACGGTTCATGCAACAAACACCGACCAAATATGGCTTGCGTGTTGCAAGGCACGCCAGTTCCTGCTATCATCCCCACGTTCAAGTTCTTGGAAAATGGTAGTTATTTGATGCTCAATAATGAAGATTGTTCTGGGTTAATTAAAAGTATTCATTTTATCGTAACAGTAAATGAACGGGTTATTTGCTGCAGAAATGTTCTATTTCCTCCCACACATGAACATAGGGAGTTTTCAATCTGGCCACAAATACCAACCTTGGGAGCACATTTCAACAGCATGGCAAGAATAAGAGCTCTTTTGTCTCAGAGAGAGGTGGCCTTGAGTTCGGCCCGTGAAACTTTCGTGCTTCACATAGCGAACACCCGTACAGAGGTGCAGACCCTTTTAAATACAGATTCGACTTTGCATTTCAGCAAGATTACCCATTCATTTCCATGCAGCAGGAGGCCCATAGGAATGAAGGTGCAATTTGCGATTAGCAATTACCTCGTCGCAAATTACGAATTTTTCCGACGGTGCAGGGGTATCTCAAGAACACCCTGCTGCACCCCTGAAAAAAAAATTTGGGGTCATATGGCGCACATAAATTTTGAAAACATTCCTTTACCTCAAAAACGATTTTCAACTCATAATTTGAAAACACTGCACATGGGGAAATGACTTAAAATGTCCTTAAGACACATAAAAGCATTTTTTGATTGCCTTTGCAGCATGTTTCAGTCACCTTTAACATGCCTATGTAACGGAAACATTCAAAATCTAAATTTGCCATGCACAGGTGGGAGCATATTTACAAGCAATTTGCTCCACAGACAAACTTCTTACATTGAAATGGGAAAGACTCTCAATTACCTTATAAAGAAGCAGACACCATTATGTCCTTCTCATCAATATTAAAACCATTGCTTTTTCTCAAAAACGATTTACAAGTCATAATTTGAAAACACTCCACAGCTCCTATGCACATAAAAGCCCTGTCAGTACTAATACTTCACATTTTCTCCAATTACAATTTCTCAAACAAACAAAATCTATTTGTGAAACACTTGAGACAAAGCAACATTTGAAAAACACAACTTTCTTCATAATTTTCTCCTTAAAGCACACTATTTTCTATCTAAATTAAAGAAATTTTTTCTCACCTTAGCAAATACTTTGAGTTTCAAAACAGTCTCAGAAACACACCAATTTGTCTTCAGCAGAGCAAAAGGTATGCACTCCAGAGTCTGCAGCTATCAAAAGCACAGAAATGCTGTAATTCCTCACACAGATCTCTCATGTCACCCAATCAAAACTCTTCCCTCACTTTTTTTCAAAGCAAAACCCTTCCCCCCTCTGCCCCCTCTCTGCTTTTTCTGCATAGCAACCACCTCTTGCAAGACCTCTCACACAACAATGTTGCAATTGAACTCTGAACTCTCAGTGCACCTGCATATCCAAAGCATTCTTTCATTTAATGATTTTTTCTTCGCCACTCAAAATACATCTTTCAACGAACTCATCCATGCACACTAACTTTCTGTTTTCAGCAATCAAAATCCACCAATCACTCTTACTGCTTCATTAACACAGAAACTCCTCAGTTTTTTTCATTTTACACTCTCATTTTTTCAACTGCCATTTCATTGCCACACTTCATCTGACTGCAGGAGAACCTTCTCTCGCCATGTTTTCTGTCTGGATTGTTGGACATAGCTACATCTATTGGGCTCAAAGGTACGCTGAAAACAGGAATTTACCTAACCTCAATTTACAAGATGTGGAAATTAAGTGGTTTGGCCACAGAGGATTAAAATGTCACCAATTGATACCATTGGTGAAAACCTTTATGCATTTGCCAAAACCTGACCTGTTAATTGTGCACTGTGGAGGTAATGATTTGGGCACTTTGACTGGGGTAGGTCTGGAAATGCTTTTAAAGGACACCTTTGAGCAATTGATGGCACTTTTTCCTCAGACTGCCTTGGTATATTCAAATATATGCCAAAGACAGAAATGGAGGTGGTCGAACCAATTTTGTCCACAAATTGAGAAATCGAGGAAGCATGTAAACAAATCTGTTTCAGCTTACATGAGAGACCATGGAATGGGCTCCCTGTACAACAATAACTTGCGTTACTACATGCAAGATATCTACAGAGGAGATGGAGTTCACTTCTCAGATGAGGGCAACAGAGTTTTCACTCTGAATTTAAGAATGTGCATTGGTACCTACTTATAAGTACCTAAATGTACCATAAACCCAAAAGCTCTTCTCAGAGCTACCCTACATCTGATCACTCACAATTATTATTGTACTCTAACTTTTTTCACTAATTTTCAAGAAAGTACGCTCCCCAGAACGCTTCCCGGTTCGCGAACCGAGCGCACTCCACGCAAAAAAACTAAAAAAACGGTATATATTTTTTTGCCCTGCGAGAACCTTTCAAAGCCTCCACATCAAACCTAGGGGGTCAGGGACGATCTACTATGCCCCCTTATGGTCATTTGCCCCTTCGCTTTGGCCTCCTCTTGTCTCTCGGTCCTACCGAGAGACAAGATGGCGGCCGCTACGGACTGTTTGGAATGTTTACAGACGCCGAAAAACCAATCAGCTTCGCAAACCTCCGTAACGCGAAAAGTACGCGAAGCGGAGCGCTGTTACAGATATATATCTTTTTTTGAACGTTAATTTCTCAAAATCCACTGGAGCACATATATTGAGACCTAGCAAAGGCACATCGGGCTACCAGTCCCTACAATTTTGCCAAGTTTCGTGCAAATCCATTCAGCCGTTCGATTATTATTATTATTTTTTTTTTTGCCCCGCGGGGCCCTTTTAAAACCTCCACATCAAACCTAGGGGGTCAGCGAGGATCTACTATTCCCCCTTATGGTCATTTGCCCCTTCGCTTTCGCCTCCTCTTGTCTCTCGATCCTACCGAGAGACAAGATGGCGGCCGCTACGGACTGTTTGGAATGTTGACAGACGCCGGAGAACCAATCAGCTTCGCTTCACAAAGCTCCGTTGCGCGAAAAGTCCGCGAACCAGACCGCTGCCTGGTCCGCGCTTACAGATATATATCTTTTTTTAAACGTTAATTTCTCAAAATCCACTGGAGCACATATATTGAGACCTACAAAAGGCACATCGGGCTACCAGTCCCTACAATTTTGCCAAGTTTCGTGCAAATCCATTCAGCCGTTCGGGCTAAAAGTGAGGCCAACCGCCCTATGGAAATTAACATGGGAAAAACGCGTTTTGGGACCCCCCTTTTTTCTCGGCCCCCCCTTGACGAACCCCCCCCAAATTTTCAAAGGCTGCTCAGAAACAAAATGTGCCATTTTCCTGAAAATTTCAGCCAATTCCGTCCACAAACGGCAAAGTTATTAGACATAGAATTTTCAAAAAACCCATAGAGAAAAAATCCTAACTATATATACCTACTGGCGACCGCCAGTAGGTAATATATATATATATATATATATATATATATATATATATATATATATATATATATATATATATATATATATATATATATATATATATATATATGGGGCAGGTGCCACGGACCTGCCCCACCTCTAACACTCTGCGGTCCCTGCATTGGCTTCCGATTAAAAAGCGAATTCACTTTAAGGCTCTTAGCCTGGTTTTTAAAATTCTTCAAGAGTCGGCCCCTGAGATACTTAACGAACTGATCTCTCCCTATGTTCCAACTCGTTCACTCCGATCCCTTGGACAATCCTTGGTGGTTGTTCCCCGTTTTAGACTCAGTCGGATGGGGGGACGCTCCTTTCGAGTGAAAGCTGCAACCCTTTGGAATGCGCTCCCCTTGGAAATCCGCCTCTTGGATGATTTAATATCCTTTCGTAGGGCCCTGAAAACTTTTTTGTTTTAATTTTTCACTGTTTTAAGTTTCCTGCTTTTTTGTTGCTGGTTTTAGTGTTATGTCTACCTTTCCCTGCGCCAGGACGCTCCTTCGCTGGAGCATCTGTGCGCATTAAAAATGTAAATAACATAACATAACATATATATATATATTGGAAAGCAAATTGCGCAAGCGCTTTGGCAAGGGCTCACCACATCCTCCAAACCATCCGGTTTCTTTTTGGCTCCCAAGGCGAAGGTTAGGGATTTCCTCTTATTTTAGATGAACGTCCGACGCGTTTCGGGGCCAAAACCCGCCCCTTATTCATGGACTGTAGAAGGAAAACACCAAACGCAGCTCACACTTCCCAAATGCTTTATTACTTGAGAAGGGCGTTGTCCGCCCTGAGTGGGTGGAGTCACGATGCCGGGGCTTATGGATATTGCAGTCCTATGAGTTGAGTAGTCATTAAATCCCTTGAGTAGGGTGGTTCTTCCTTACAAAATAATGTCATTAAAATCCTTCGGTTTCAGGCGAGGGTAAACCCTAATCATCGCTGAATTAAAGTTGGATTCTGTGCTGTCAGGCGATAACGATTTCTTTCGCCTCAGCCTTCTGCTGCCTGGATACTCGTTCCACATTAGAAGTGGAGCCCCTCCAGTCTGCCTTGACTGTGGGAGGGGCTCCGCTTCGTCTAACGCGCTCTGTGACAAACCTGACGAGGACTGGAGCGAGAACACTTACCCTCGCTTGTACAGCACGACTCATCATGGAAGTAATCGTCATCCCATGCCTACCCCCCCACCTCAACCTACAGGTGATTAATCAAGATGACAAATAAAAGACATTGTTGCACAGCCTACTTAAGGAATACTGTCACACTCACCATAATGACTACAGCTACCAGCATCCCTGGCAGCACAGCTAGAAGAGCCACGCCCACTTAGGGCGGCCCCGATTTAAATAAACGGCATTTAAATCGCAATGGCGAGTGTTTTGTGCTCTTTGCTAATGTCCATATATATATATATATATATATATATTCACTGAAAAAACCATAGGTTATAGACCATATATAGTTAGGAATTAGCATTTAAAAAACCTTATTTTACTCACACAAAACCATTGAAATTCCATATATAGTTAGTTGCACTAACTATATATCGCGCACCTGCAATCCACTGCTGATCATGTCACATATTACATCATTCATGACATGGTCAGTGACATCACTGATGACATCACTGATGACATCTCAAATGACATCACTGATGACATCACTGATGACAACATCCAGTGACTGTATGTTTCTGTAAAGTTAAAATATGTCTTACATATTGAAGAATGAGTGGATGTATAAGTGTCTGGATGAAGGATTTAGTAGGTGCGTGACTGACTGTATGAGTGAGTGATTAAATGTGTCTCACTGAATGCATGGGTTAGTGACTAAACTGTCTTAATTTGTGCATCATTATGTCTGTTGTTCTGTAAACTGCTGCATGTGTTGATCATTAGCTATACGAGAGGCTATATGTGTTATTAATTGGTTGCCCAAGTATTTCTATGGGAGATTGAGTTTGTGTGGGGGTGGCTGGAAGGTGTGTGACTCTATGCATAGATGTGTGAACAGTTTATTCACTAGGTGTATGAGTTCAAGAGTGCATGTGGAAACAGCTACATGGGCAGTTGACTGTGTGCATGAGTGTATTGATGAGTGAATGGATATCTCAATGCTACATGTCATAGTAAGTACATATGTAAAACACAGTACATGTGAGAGTTGGCATATATAAATAACTGTGCATGAGAGCCACCGAATGAGTGAGTGGTTGTATCGATCATTGTGAACTTGTATCAGGGATTGTATAAGAGAGTAAATATGTGTTAGTATATGTTTCAATAAGTAAGGTGTGTTTAACTGTATAGTTGAAGAAATGGAGATGAGATTGTTTCTTTGCATGACTGACTGGGTGTGTGAGTAACTCCATGGATGAGTGGCAGTGTGTGAGTGTCTGTATACACTGAGTGTATCTAAGGTTATATTAGAGTCTGAAGAGGTTTATCGTATTAGCACAAGAATGATGTCAAATGAGATGTCATCAGTGATGTCATCAGTGATGTCATTTGAGATGTCATCAGTGATGTCATCAGTGATGTCACTGACCATGTCATGAATGATGTAATATGTGACATGATCAGCAGTGGATTGCAGGTGCGCGATATATAGTTAGTGCAACTAACTATATATGGAATTTCAATGGTTTTGTGTGAGTAAAATAAGGTTTTTTAAATGCTAATTCCTAACTATATATGGTCTATAACCTATGGTTTTTTCAGTGAATTTTCAAGGTTTTGTAAATGCTAATTCCTAACTATATATGGTCTATAACCTATGGTTTTTTCAGTGAATTTCAATGGTTTTTTAATAGCAAATATCATAAGCTGTCGAATGTCAAGTACGTGGTAAGTGAAAACATTTTCGTGTTTATGCACACTGATCTGCTTTGAATGGTGCCCCCCCCCCCCCTCATTTCTATTAGGAGTACTCTCTCTTTGCAGATAGTGAAAGGTAGTTAACGCAGGTCTTTGCCCCCATTGTAATCCGTCGTGCCTGCTTCTCTCTCCATTTGATTGATTGTTATCCAAGTATTTACTGTTTTAGAATTAGTTCTCTTTGGTTCATTCTCTATTTACAAACAAACACAGAGTCGCAATACTCTGTTTAGTCTTTGCAGATAACGAAAAATCGTGTAAAAAAAAAAGAAAAGGAATCGAGCAAAATCAGTAGGCCACTAATGGGATCTCTTTTTGACCTCGCTAAAATAGAAACATTAGGAACAACCCCTCATGACAAATACAAAACTAGTGAGATGAACTGAACTCCACACAATGATGGCTGCAAAACAGCTCGGCTCCGCCACCCACCCCGCCCAAAATAACGATAAAGAACGGCTGCCATGATTGGTTGCGGAATGACCACGACGGAGCTACGAAATGGTGCTGCTCTCATGCTAACCCCAGCTTCAGTCTGAAACATCCAGAAACACTGTAGACTACCAATTCGATCAGTTCCGGTAGCGCCCCAATGTAACCCGGTAGAGAAGAACTAGCTCTCCCCTCTTTGACTGATGGTTCTTGTTGCCTGTCCCTTCTGTTGTCATTTAACAGAACTATTTAGCCTGCTGAAAGGGGTTGTGTTCCGACCGCTGGTTGGTGGAGACATTTTGACTATATTCTGTACCTGCGTTGTCGCGTAATGCGTCATATGACGCGCCGCGTTAGCGCATCCGGAAGTCATCCGGGGCGCGCAGCGCGTAACGTAAGCATAACAAGTCATGTGACTTGTTAATAAAACTTTTCATTGGTTCATTTTACTTTTCTTATTGTAATGATGAAAGGCTTGGTCATATGACCTAAAAATTACGCTTTTCATTACTTCCGAACATTATTTTTTCTTAAATATATGTTATAATGTTCCAGGCTAATGTACTTTCCCGGAAATTTTACAACTGTCCTGCAAGTAAAATATATTCTTTTTTCGAGAAAAAGAGCGTTTCTTCGTCCCATGACGGAGCCGTTGAGCAAAAGAGGGTCGACCTGCTGTCTTAGTCGCCGATACGCCTGAATATGAGATTCTTATCGATCACTTTATGTTGCAGGAATAGAAAACACAACAGCCCTTGACCATTTATCTTTACTGCGTTCCTTCGTATTATACCTTTTACCCTTCATGTAATTGGTCTGCTTTATTTCACTTGCCTTTTAATGATTCTAAAACAGTCACTATTATTAAAAACTTTACCAATGTATATACTACTACCATGTTTTCTTTTAAAAACCTTTATTGTGAAAATTTCATTATACAAATACGAGCCTATAACCACGTGGGCCTGCCACAGAGCAAACTGTAATCGTATATGATGAATAGACATTTACACTGTAGAGGAACGTAACGGGCGGGCCATTAGGTTGCAAGAACTAAGGTGTCTAACAGTTACGGAATCGGTGGACCTACATTTTATAATTAAAATACGACAGGGCCAGTTACAATAAAATTATCTAGATATACATTTGCGGGCAAGTACCATGGGTGACGTTAATTCGAACTTTCAACAGTACAGTAATCAATAACACATCAGAACTTAATATCAATAGGGATGTCGAAATATTCAATCAATTCTCGTCCCCGCCCGCCATGTGCTTCAAAACTGCATACGTATCTCGTGATTTCAAGGTTCTGCAACCAGTACACAACAAGGAGTTACGAGTCCCATTTATTCCGGCGCCATTTTGGGCGAGGACGGGCAGGTCCAGGATATAGTTAAAATGTCTCTACCAACCATCGACTATGATGATGTTCATATGCTGTATTTATTAGAGTAACACTCATCTGTCCACATGAAATTAATTTGCCACAATCTAAACATGTCATTTTAATCTTTCCAAAGTTCTTCTAAATATTTGGGACCGTTTCCCTTGCCTCTGAAGCTCTCAGTGCCACTTCTTTGATGAATGTACTAGCAGGTCAGGGGTTCTCCTCCAAATCTCTCTTTTATGCAGCACTATAATTAATTGGTGCCACCTCTCCATATGACGATGCATGGTATAGTTACCACAACTATATTTTTTTTCGGTTCCTCTGGAGAGTTCATCGTGGCAGATGAAGCGTGTAACGTACCGGGCATTTACCTTTTTTTGCATGTACAGGAAAGGAAAAAAAAATCGAGCGTCCGAGTTCTAAGGTGTCCCAGGGCCATTTTGGTGGACCAGGCCCAAATCCAAAGAACAGCCATCTCACAGGCTAATGGGGCGACCCACGCCGAGTTTCAGCATTGTAGGATGACCACACAAGTACAGCAACTTGCTAGACATCACCTCGGTGCCATCCGGATCTCGGCGCCCCACTGCAGATGAAGTGCCTCTCAACTATGAAACCACCACGGTGACATCCGGATCTTGGCGCGTTGTGCTGCCTTCGGCCTATTCGCACATCGGTCCGCTACTGACGCCATCTCACAGGCTAATGGGGCGACCCACGCCGAGTTTCAGCATTGTAGGATGACCACACCAGTACAGCAACTTGCTAGACATCACCTCAGTGCCATCCGGATCTCGGCGCCCCACTGCAGATGAAGTGCCTCTCAACTATGAAACCACCACGGTGACATCCGGATCTTGGCGCGTTGTGCTGCCTTCGGCCTATTCGCACATCGGTCCGCTACTGACGCCATCTCACAGGCTAATGGGGCGACCCACGCCGAGTTTCAGCATTGTAGGATGACCACACCAACTTGCTAGACATCACCTCAGTGCCATCCGAATCTTGGCATCTCAACGCCTAGTGGTATCTTCCATACAAAAAATATTGTTACGCTGCCTTTGGCCCCATTCGCACATCAGTCCGCAACTTAGACATCACCTCGGTGCCATCCGGATCTTGGCATCTCAGCGCCTTGTGGTGTCAGTCAGAAAATATTGTTGCGCTGCCTTTGGCCCCATTCGCACATCGGTCCGCTACTGACGCCATCTCACAGGCCAACGGGGCGCCCCACGCCGACTTTCAACATTGTAGGATGGCCACAGAAGTGCGACAACTTACTAGACACCACCTCGGTGCCATCCGGATCTTGGCGCGTTGTGCTGCCTTCGGCCTATTCGCACATCGGTCCGCTACTGACGCAAACTCACAGGCCAACGGGGCGCCCCACGCCGACTTTCAGCATTGTAGGATGGCCACACCAGTGCTGCAACTTGCTGGACACCACCTCGGTGCCATCCGGATCTTGGCGCGTTGTATTGCCTTCGGCCTATTCGCACATCGGTCCGCTACTGACGCCGCCTCACGTGCCAACGTATTTTCTCCGCATTTTATACCCTATGCCGCATAACAGGTCATGTGACTTGTTTATAAAACTTTTCATTGGTTCATTTTACTTTTGGTTTCCGAATGATGGAAGGCTTGATCATATGACCTAAAAACAACACTTTTCATTGGATGAAAACTTTTTTTTTCCCCCAAACGATGAAAGCCCCACCTTGTTTCTGGATGTTTCAGACTAAACTGGCGTCAGCATGAGAGCACCACCATCTCGTAGCTCCGTCGTGGTCATTCCGCGAGCAATCATGGCAGCCGCTCCCCACCAGAAGCCTGCAGGAGTCGGGGCCCCCAAAACTTTTGATGAATTCTCAAGGCGGAGGGGACGCTTTCGAGAATGGGGTCCAAGACCTAGCAGACAAGCGTCCGATTTCCAAGGTGTCCCAGGGCCATTTCAGTGGACCACGCCCAAAAAGGAAAGTGCCTGCCGCCATTTTGAGAGTCCTGTGGCAGCCGCCTATCGCTGCACCGCAAGAGTGGGCGCAACTCAGCTGAATGGCGGATTTTGACACAGTGGACCAAAAGCGGACGGAATGGCAACTGAAACGGTAAAGGGGCGCCCCACTAAAACAGATGAGACTCCACCTGGAGAGGCCCGTTCACGCCGCCTCCCCCGGGGCGCTCCACGCCGTTATTCGGAGCAGCATTGTAGGATACCAAAACCAGTGCGGCAACTTACTGGACATCACCTTGGTGCCATCGTTCTGCTGCCTTGGAACTATTCGCACAACAGTTTGCTACTGATGACCCACCCCCCGCGACGCCCCACGCCGTTATTTGCTGGGTGGCAACTTACTAGACATCACTTTCGTGTCATCTAGATTTCGGCGCGTTCTGCTGCCTTGGAACTATTCGCACAACAGTTTGCTACTGATGACCCACCCCCCGCGACGCCCCACGCCGGAAATCTGGACGTTGTGCTGCGTTGGGACTATTCGCACAGCCGACCGCTACTTCGTTGTTTTTCCCTAAAAATGTTTATATGTTATTACTATTTTTGTTTTCTTGTATATATTTATAAATTATTAAAGTTTTATAATCTTACTACTTTGTCGGAGTGCTATATATTTTTAATGTGACACATAATTGTAAAAACTTTGATGTACAAAGAGTCATCCCTGGAATCTTCCGCTTCACGCTCGGTCCCCTCCCCAATCACAATACAGGATGGTTTTCAGATAATAGCAACGCTTCTGCTGTGACGGATCTCATCGAGTGTGGGCCTTGATCTACTATAACTCCTTTGAAGAGGGGTGATTCTTTACAGCTGTGGCCATAAACTACATCTGCAGGGCTAGCTGATAGCCTAGGACCGGCCTGGACAATCGGACACAGAGGAAAAGGAGTGTCAGAGGGTGCGGTAGTGAATAGGGCGAAAGGGAGGTGTCGGGCGGGCACAGGGTGTGATTCTCAGGGAAGAGCAGCGCAGATGGGGGGAGGTTTATTACCCATGCATAAGACAGAGAGCGGGGGTGACCACTGCCTGGGTGAGATGCTTGCGAGGGTGGGGAGCCATGCTAAGGATCGACAGCGTGCACAGAGTGGGTCTGGTCAAGGCATCTAAAATGGCTGCCGTGCACGACAAAAGTGTGGCATTTGAAAAAAGACAAGATGGCGCACACAATGTTTTTCAACAATTCCTGATTTCCTTCGAATCGAACGTTAACAGATGTTGGGGCATATTACCAAAGTTAAGCGATATTTATCCCTAACGATGCATTGCAAAGATTTTTTTACCGTCAGAAATTATCGCAGATAAACCTTGCTATTATCAAGGTTTATCGCAAATACGATAAAAAACGAGCGCAATGCATTAATATTGCTGAAAACTCCGCGATATTCATGCATTACCGAGCTAATGCTCTTAGCCATGTTATCCACCTCCCATTGGATAACATGGCTAAGAACTGCTCAGGGCAGCTGTTACTTTTTGGAGATATTCGCGCTTATCTCGAATATTTCCAAAAGTTGATAATAGGAGATAGCGATGTTAGCGACTGTTTCCAGTCGCTAACATCTTGGCATGCCCACTTTGCATGTCATTAGTGATAAATATCACTCACATGCAAAGTGGGACCCAAGATGGTCGCTATCTCCTACTAGCCGTCGCTAACTGGTGTTAGCAACAGCTAGGTAATACAGATATAATTTTATCTCCGCGAAGCGGAGCGCTGTTACAGATATATATCTTGTTTTTGAACGTTAATTTCTCAAAATGCACTGAAGCACATATATTGAGACATAGCAAAGGCACATCGGGCTACCAGTCCCTAATATTTTACCAAGTTTCGTGCAAATCCATTCAGCCGTTCGATTATTATTATTATTATTTTTTTTTGCCCCGCGGGGCCCTTTTAATAACTTCCACATCAAACCTAGGGGGTCAGCGAGGATCTACTATGCCCCCTTATGGTCATTTGCCCCTTCGCTTTGGCCTCCTCTTGTCTCTCGATCCTACCGAGAGACAAGATGGCGGCCGCTACGTACTGTTTGGAATGTTTACAGACACCGGAGAGCCAATCAGCTTCGCTTCGCAAAGCTCCGTAACGCGAAAAGTACGCGAAGCGGTGCGCTGTTACAGATATATATCTTTTTTTTAACGTTAATTTCTCAAAATCCACTGAAGCACATATATTGAGACCTAGCAAAGGCACATCGGGCTACCAGTCCCTACAATTTTGCCAAGTTTCGTGCAAATCCATTCAGCCGTTCGATTATTATTATTATTATTTTTTTTTGCCCCGCGGGGCCCTTTTAAAACCTCCACATCAAACCTAGGGGGTCAGCGAGGATCTACTATGCCCCCTTATAGTTATTTCCCCCTTTGTTTTGACCTCCTCTTGTCTCTCGATCCTACCGAGAGACAAGATGGCGGCCGCTACGGACTGTTTGGAATGTTGACAGACGCCGGAGAACCAATCAGCTTCGCTTCACAAAGCTCCGTTGCGCGAAAAGTCCGCGAACCAGAGCGCTGCCCGGTCCGCTGTTACAGATATATATCTTTTTTTAAACGTTAATTTCTCAAAATCCACTGGAGCACATATATTGAGACCTACAAAAGGCACATCGGGCTACCAGTCCCTACAATTTTGCCAAGTTTCGTGCAAATCCATTCAGCCGTTCGGGCTAAAAGTGAGGCCAACCGCCCTATGGAAAACTCAATGTTAAAAACACGTTTTGGGACCCCCCTTTTTTCTCGGCCCCCACTGGACGAACCCCCCCCAAATTTTCAAGGGCTGCTCAGAAACAAAATGTTCCATTTTCCTGAAAATTTCAGCCAATTCCGTCCACAAACGCCAAAGTTATTAGACATAGAATTTTCAAAAATCCCATAGAGAAAAAATCCTAACTATATATACCTACTGGCGACCGCCAGTAGGTAATATATATATATATATATATATATATATATATATATATATATATATATATATATATACATATCTACGTCAAATAAGTTAATACATTTCACAATAGTTCCTATGGGGAGGTGAAATTTCTGGCTCCATTGTTTTCTCGGTAAGTGTGCTACAGTACCTCTGAATGGCCATGTGTCATGCTTGACGTACTCCAGGGCTATGACGGAGTATAAATTAATGTATTACTTCTAGATAGCTATAACATTACTCTTTTGTAGGTGTGAGCTTGTATTAGCATGTCCCTCCCTAAACCCCCTTTACATTTCCTTAAACCCCTCCTATTCAGTAGTAAGTACTCCCCATTTCCCCCCCTCATTTACTACCAAAACAAGAGTAGTACTTATGTAGTGTTATGTGCAGTTCGTTTTAGCCATGCTGGAGCATTGAATTCAATTAATTTACTTTGCTCCTGTAACATTTGCCTTTAGAAAAAAATCGTCAAATTGTGAAAGACAATTAGAACCAGGCTGTGCTCCAAATACGATTCTTAGGCAGCCGCCCTGTAGTTGTTTCTGGTGAATAATGTATAGAACCCCCATAACTTTAGTGAGCCGGCACCACTGACCACCCCCTTCCCCGTTCAGAAAATTGTTCCAGCACCACTGCCTCATTTGTAGAGATGCTAGCAGAGAAAGTCCTTAACAACACAGATATGCAGGGGTCAGGGTAGACAAAGATGTAAGCAGGTGATATCTTGATTGCACACACTGACTGGTCTAACTGTCCTGGGGCTGATGCAGGAATTCACTGTGAAGGGTTCAACGTGAAGTTTCACACATCTTAGGTGTTGAGTGCCTTTGAACCCAGGACCAAGTGAATGAATTACAAGTTCGATTCCCTTTCATCTAGTCTTCCATAGATATTCAAGGCATGGGCATTGGCATAACATGCTCGCTAGAACAATATTTTTGGTCCAGCTATAATCCACTCTTACAAGGAAGTCGGATGGAATTATAGTTTGCCACATGGGTGGGTTCCACTGACAAGGAACAGTACCAGTAGTGAAAATGACAAAGTACTACCCATCCCTCTACTATTCCCAACTCCTTCAATTAAACATTTGCAGAGATCAATAGAGGGCTTTATTTGGACCACCAGAAGTATAATGAACTGATACTCAAAATTACTATCAAGCTACCCAGCTCAGGTTTTGGTAGAGTAATAAGGGCCATAAGGCAAAGGTGCTTCATCCACCTGGTAATAGCCGGAACCCACATTAAGAAAGTCCACAAGTCAGACAGAAAACCTGGAGCGTGGGCCTTGTATCACTGTGCAGTCACTTGGTGGCTTTGATGGGATGGGTCTTAGTACCATCTTTCTTCGTTCCCTTCCCCATTCACTCCTGCAATGGAGAACCCATTGTTCAGTCCAGCAGTGGCCCCACTTTCTTACCAGGCATGGACATTAGCCAGATGTTTTAGATGGGGGGGTTTATTTTTTAATGGAGGGGAAATTAAATCTTTTAACACTATCAAAAGAGATTTCGGCGACCATGAAGAAGAGAGGATTCACAACTGAAAGGTGTGCCACTGTGCCCTACAGCCCTCGATCAAACCCAATCCATTCAGACACTTAAGGAAATTTGAAAGATGGTTATTATTAAAGGAAGGAGGCAATAAACTTGTCTCAGGAATATAGAAATAACTTTTAGAAACAAAACAGCTAATCACCAAAGCTGGGCGGGGTCTTCTCCTGAAAATAATGGGAGTCGATGTACACTAGAGCTTAAAATTCAGGACGTTATTCGACAGCTAGAGAAGCTGTGGTCAAATTGAACGGGTAATGGTGACATAGACCTTATAAACCTATTGAATGGGGTACTAATAATGCGGACAGATGCTGGCAGGAATACAGAGCAAGGGGCACCTTTACCCATCTGCTGCCAGAATGCCCAAAACTCCAGCCATACTTTAAAGAAGCCCTGGATGTGACAAACATTATGTTTCACACAACCATACCTAGATTTCCTGCACGTACATTTGCTGGGTGTGCCAAACTGCCTCATATTCCCATTGTTCTCATTACAAAACAAGCAGCCTCGTGGAGCTGTCATTGGTATTGTGCTCGCCAAGGCAGGTCATCACGGCCATATGGGCACAGCAAGAACACAGAATGCCTCGGAATGTTTACATTGCTCATGGGGTGTGCTAGGAACGGAGAAGTTAACACCTGTGATGCCAGCGATGATGAGAAATGTGGAAAACTCTGGACACGTTTCTTGTACACTGGGATTTGGGAACTGCCCTATCCCACATTTATGAAATTGTTGCATAAATCCCTCTTTATCAATTAATCAACCTGCTGCGGGTTGGGATGCGAGAACTTGAGGGGACGTAGCCAGGTATACAAGACTTAATTAGTGCTAAGTTTTAGCAGAAAAATCATTGGCAACTGGCGTTACACGTGGTAGGAGGGAACATAAGGGATACTTAATGAGCGCTTTCTTATGCTTTCAATGCAGGACTCGGGGTGACCGACATCCCTTGTTTTATTGTACTTTGCAGGGTCAGGCCAGGAAAATTAAACCTGGCACCAAGATTAAAGTGCCCCCCTGGGCAAACCAGATAGCTAAAAAAAGTGGGTCATATTTGCGATTCAGGACAGTTTTGAACTTATAAAGACAAACTGGGAGTATTTTTTCAAGGTCTGGGAGACTGCATGTATTTGTGTTTGCTGCAGGCAATGTTTGTGGTAATACCAGGGAAATCAACAATAGCCCTCCAGACCAAAAAGCAGGCCCACAAACTGCTAAAAAGAAACTGCCCACACACTGATTTGTGAGACTAGCCCATTGGGCACCGCCTGATACCCCTATAGACCAGTCTAACTATGGAACTTTGAAATTCAATGAGCAGATTTGATCCATAAAAGTAAATCATGTGAACCATCTCATTTGGAATCATGCATTCTTTTCTTCTTTGTAAGGAAACAACCGTAAGCATTAGTACCATTAAACAAGTACTGCAAGTTATATAGAGGTATATTCCTAATCTAAGGTATATTAATTAACCCCTAAAACAAGTGTGTGTCGCTCCTTTGATTCTTCTGCCAGCCTCCTTTGTGAGACTCCAGTTGCTACCAGCAGACTAATGGTCCTGGTTCTTCTTGAGGTGTACAGGATTCACATGCGGCTACAATGTCACTAGCAGTCCCAGACTTCACCACATGGTAATATGAGCATAAAAATGGTACTAGGCTTTCCTTTAAGGCCTTGTGCATAGTTCATAAGGCCCTCTACTGGACTGGCCCTACATACTTCCAGGAACAGTTCTCCTGGTATACCCACAGTATGAACCTCAGGTCAAGCTCGGTGTGAAAGGTTAAAGTCTGAGAATAAACAAGGCAAAATGGGGTGGAAGAATGTTTTCCTACTGTGGAGGGACACTCTCGAAGACTTTGCCGTTTGCTCTAGGTTCTCAGACTACATTGCAGAAATTTAGGAAGCAGTTGAAGACCAGGCTATTTACTCAATAGATCAATTGCTCCCCTTAGATCTGTCTTTGTTCAGGCAGAAGTGTCTCCAAGTTTTTGCTCTGCCCAGCACTAATACACCTTCTGGTATTGCGTGCTCTATAAAATAATTTCATTTCATTTCATTACTATGATATAACAACTACGTAACACAGAGTTCATCTAAACCTGAAGCACCAGTATTGGTGTGGGCACCAGCAGTGGATAGGAATCGTCTGTACCGGAACTGGTATCACCCTTCGTGAGGAAATGCCTCTTTTTGTATGGTAACCAAAAGTCTTTGGACTGATACTGCTGGACTTTCGACTCTGAGAGTGCACTGAGGCCTGTAAACCAGACCCCAGTTAAACTCATATGTCAAATTGCCTTTTACCCAATTGGCTGAGCTAGCTTACCTGTAAGCCCCTAGTAAATGATACCTAGGTTTTCCAGAGCATGTAAGTTAGAGGGTTCCCCGCAGATTGCGGCACTAGTTGTGCCACCCTGAGTGGGACACAAGTGAAACGAGACTGCCACCCTTCCATTTGAGGACAGGTAGAGCAGTTTAACTGTTGGCCCGACTTTGCTATTTAAAGCAATGGCAAAGCCAGACTTCCTCCTGATATAGCTGTAAGTCACCTCTATGGCAGGCCTATCGAGTCCTAAGGCAGGGGACAACATATTCCACTGACAGAACATGTAGCTTTACATGTTTTGACAATGAAAACGCAGAACAGTTATTTTGTTTGCTGTGGAAAAGCTTAGTCTCCCAATAGGCGAGTGTAGAATTACATGCTGACCCCTCAGCTGTGCTTCATCAGGAACAGTGTGACCAAAGTGGGTCATCCAAGCTATCAAACAACTTGTTAGATAAAACCCAATGTGATTCTCATGTTGACATTAATGTAACAAGTTTGGGTGTGGAACTATAGCAAAGTTTCCACTTTGTTGCCTCTAATCCCCTGTGTCCATACTGGCTGCACACAGGGTCCTGTAGCTGAGACAGCTTTCTGCCCTCCTGGGGAGACGTGCTAATGATGCCCAGGAAAGGATATGATAGGGGCCTGCTCTGGTAAGAAGTGTAACCTCCCTCCTGCAGGAACCCACACAAATATTGCCCCAAAGGCGATCTACAAAGGAGAACCCGCCTTTGAAGGGCAAATGGGTAACACTTGGAGATGGGGCTACTCCATTGTTCAGGCAGACAGGCTGGCACTTGGACAATAGAGGGGAAACCAGTTGCCAAACTAGTTATCCAGGGGTGTATAGCCCCTTTGGTAGCCACACCTCTGGGTTGGGCTAGAGAGGTCCACACGCCGAGAGAGAGTCCTGCCATATTGGAAGTGGGCAGAATGGTGCATCCTGTGATACCCAGATGCCACACCTCGCATGAATGTTCATCGGGTGGGAGGGAACTTGGTAGCCCATTGGCTACAACCACATCCTGAACTTAGGGCATTTTCTTAACATAAGTAGGGCACCCCTGGCACCCCAAACTGAGATCTCGACTAGACTGGAAAGCGGTCTGAAGAAGGACTGCCGTGCTGCACCGTGGACCCAGCAAAGAGAGGCTGCACAGGCTTGGACAACAACTGCTGAACTTGGTGGCTATCAAAAGAGAGGAACGTGCCTGGTGTGTGCTTGAGGAGAAAGTGTTTCCCATGCCCAGCCAAAGTCAAGAGACTCCAAGGGCCAGTGAGCTGGTCTCTTGCTCACAGCAGAGGGACAAAACAGCTGAAAATCCTGCTAGGGCAAGTTGGTAGCCCATAATGTTCAACAGGCCGCCAAACGCCACCGTGCAGCACCAGAATCCAGAACCTGATGCACAAAGTTGCACCTGAGTGTCGACAAAGTGCTGCTGAGACCTCCAGAGAATGAGCTTTCTGCCCTCCTGGGGAGACGTGCTAATGATGCCCAGGAAAGGATATGATAGGGGCCTGCTCTGGTAAGAAGTGTAACCTCCCTCCTGCAGGAACCCACACAAATATTGCCCCAAAGGCGATCTACAAAGGAGAACCCGCCTTTGAAGGGCAAATGGGTAACACTTGGAGATGGGGCTACTCCATTGTTCAGGCAGACAGGCTGGCACTTGGACAATAGAGGGGAAACCAGTTGCCAAACTAGTTATCCAGGGGTGTATAGCCCCTTTGGTAGCCACACCTCTGGGTTGGGCTAGAGAGGTCCACACGCCGAGAGAGAGTCCTGCCATATTGGAAGTGGGCAGAATGGTGCATCCTGTGATACCCAGATGCCACACCTCGCATGAATGTTCATCGGGTGGGAGGGAACTTGGTAGCCCATTGGCTACAACCACATCCTGAACTTAGGGCATTTTCTTAACATAAGTAGGGCACCCCTGGCACCCCAAACTGAGATCTCGACTAGACTGGAAAGCGGTCTGAAGAAGGACTGCCGTGCTGCACCGTGGACCCAGCAAAGAGAGGCTGCACAGGCTTGGACAACAACTGCTGAACTTGGTGGCTATCAAAAGAGAGGAACGTGCCTGGTGTGTGCTTGAGGAGAAAGTGTTTCCCATGCCCAGCCAAAGTCAAGAGACTCCAAGGGCCAGTGAGCTGGTCTCTTGCTCACAGCAGAGGGACAAAACAGCTGAAAATCCTGCTAGGGCAAGTTGGTAGCCCATAATGTTCAACAGGCCGCCAAACGCCACCGTGCAGCACCAGAATCCAGAACCTGATGCACAAAGTTGCACCTGAGTGTCGACAAAGTGCTGCTGAGACCTCCAGAGAATGAGTTATCGAAGGAAGGATGGGCCTGTAACCGTTATACTGGGCGACCGGTAGTCTAGTGGTGCCTGGGCTTCTGCCAGCGCTGAGAGGACTTTGAAGGACGTCGACCATGTGATCAGGATCACTTCACACTCCTTTGTGAACCAAGGAGTAGTCGCAGCAAGACCCCCGTTGGCCACATTGCATCCACAGCATCCTTTGAGCATCTCCAGCATCCTTCATCCCTTGCATGAAGACCACTTCCATAGGAAAGCCCTACAAAGGATAACAGTGCCTGGAACTGACTGAAAACTGCTTCACCTGCTGAGGTGACTGATTCTGATGACCTTGCTGTTCCCTTTGACTGGCTCCCAACTGGAGTTGGTCACCTAAAGTGACTCTGAATGACCGCATTTCAACTAGCCTAAACTTTTTGATGAAAAAGTTGCTAAGTGTCAATTTACTTGAATTTGCCAATGCATGTTCACGGTTGAGTGAAATAACCTGATTTACTATACCTTGTAAATTCTATATCTCTGGAACCCTCTAGTTGATTTTTTTCATTCTGATGTCTAAATATACAGTCTATTTTTATAAATTGGTGTAGGATTTCTTTGGCGTCTTGTCTTCCTCAATTGTTTTGGTGCTGTGATGAATTGCCCCTTGTGATGTTTTTAAAGGTGCTTGTGAGTGCCTTATTTCTCATATCAAAACCTTAGCCTGTGTTGGGAGTGCCACTTTGATTTCCCACTTTTCAGAGCCAGCACAGAGTGAGAGCTTCTATTCTCTTGCTGGAAACTTGGGGCAGGGGGCCAGGCGGCAGAGTTCTTCTGCAGGGAAGCGCGTGGAGAGCACTTCCCTAAGTTTGAGGAAATCGGTGTTGGACCCGGCGAGGAGAGAAATCCTTGCAACCAGGCGTTGTCCCGCATTCAGAGACTTGCTCAGCTGACCCAGCAAACGACCCAGGTCCCTTCCCAGAAGCCAACATCATCGCCCGGGAGAGAAGACTTCTGTGGCACCTGGGGGGAGAAAGGCATGGAGCGTTGATTGCTGCCCCGCGCGCTCGCAGGCAGCTGCCTCGTGAATTTCTGCCGCAGGGTACCCAGTGAGGTTTCCCCTGCCTTGATCAATAGTGTCTATGACCTCCTCTCCTTTGTTGGTGCTGAAGTGAGGCATTACTGTAAACCCAGGAAGGGAGTGGGACATCTTTTCCTATGGCCGCGACAGGGTTGTGCTGAGCATAGGGACCGAGCGAGGTCTCCCACGCGATCCTGTGGTGTCTGCCTTGTTCTTTAGCAGCGGTCCACGAGGCCCCGGAGCAGTACTGGACCCGCTGGGAGGTCGGGGCAGTTTGGGGGGATCATTCAGATGATGCCTTACTTGCAGCACCTGCACCATGCGTTTGTGGGCTGCCGCCTTTTACTGTATGGTCAGTGGCGGACTCTAAGAGGGTTCCCCACCTAAATTCAACAGGGTGTGTGCCCCCTCTGCATGTTTGCACATAGCTGCGTGCACTGTTTCTTGTTTTAGAGAATGGGGTGCGTCCTCGACGGAGGCTCCTGTGGTCCTTGCGCAAAGTTCACACATTACCATAGTTCCTTTATTAGGCAGGAAGGAGTGCCTGCACCCACATTAGGAACTGGATTTACCAAATAACATGTGAGGGAAGCGCAAGTGCGCTATATCTAGGGGAGGAGTACACCATTATGGTGATTTCCTGTGATTCCTGTCCCTCTGGTTCTATGTGGCGATTTTTGGCAACCCATGTGCTTTCGCTTTCTGACCTACCTGCAGCCTTTTCTGCTGTGATTTATGATGTATGTTGTTTGATGCCTTACAATAACAGGATCAGTATTATTTCAGAGGGTACATTATATGAATAGTAATGGGGTGGTTTTATGAGGTGTGCAGCCTATAAGTATTTACTTTAGGCTCTAATTGTGATGTTATGGCAAGTGTCTGGTGGCCAAGTGATTTTATGATCTATGTGATGTCATGAAAATTGCCTAATTGGCAAAGTGATTTATTGTTGTTGTGGTCTAAGATGTTTCATATATAATACAAAGAATATTTTTATTTAACCTTGCATGGAGTCTCTTTTTGTGGTGTGCCTAGTGTGTCACTGGTGTGTGTGTGTGTGTTGCACAAACGCTTTACACATTGCCTCTGGGATAAGCCTGACTGCTATGCTAAGCTACCAAGGGGGTGAGCAGGAGTTACCATGTGTGTGTAATTCCCTTACCCTGAATAGAGTGGTGGGTTCTGCCTGGCTTAGGTGTATATCCTAGCCAACCAGAAACCCCATTTCTAACAAGTGTATTACGCTGTGAGGTTACACAACTACATCATATAATACTCCCCAGTTTCCCACACCCTTTCAAATATGTATTTCAGGAAAGAGGCCATATTAGGCTGTTCTGTGTTAAGCAGCAGATACTGCAGCAGCATTCTTACAGTTGCTGCCAATCTGAGGATCACGGCCACTGTCATTGTCTGAGCCTAATTTGGCAGTGATGTCACAAGCTCTTTAGGGTTCTGTGATATTTTCTTGCCATGGTGCCTGTCCAATACAGGCAGTATTAACCGGTTCCTATGTGGTGCAATTCTCAGAGCTGCAGTTTTTTTCTGGTGTATTTCTTCTGGCTTAAAGATTCTATGTTTCACAAGATTGCTTCAAGAAAAGTCCTTATTTTGGTGGTTCATGCTCTACTGATTCTGGAGCAAGTAGAGTGATGGGATGCTATCCAAGAGAAAGCCAGCTCTGAAACATGCTGAAGCCGATGATTAAGCAGCCAGTGGCTGCAGCTTTGCGGTTGAGAAATTACCTTCCAGCATCTAAGGAGCCTAGGTTTGCTGCTCCAAACTATGACAAGGAAGTGCCTGGAGATGAAAACCTTCGAGGATATTTTTTGTAGGGCAGAGATCTAGCCAAGGTTTTACAACACCTCTGCAAAAATGTATTTGCTTCGGAGTCAGCATCCCAAGAAGCCAAGAAGAACAGTAATATATCTTCTAACATTATCAGAAAAAATAGCCTGCATGAACTGCATAATGCAGTACAAAAAAATTCTCTCCAGGGAATGGATGGAGGTAGAACATCCCGATTTCCCTAGAAGTCTTGTAAAATGTCATCCTCTGAAACAATTTGGGGAAGAATTTCGATCTGTGGTCAAGGTGCATTGTTTAGTGGCAAGTTTATAATTCAAGCGAGGAGAACATAATTTCCAAGTATGCTTCTCCATCGGATGCCATTAGCAATAGGGTGAGGATTGCTGTTAAACATTTATTTGGCTTCTAATTTGCCATCTGTGCTAATACTCCTACAAATTATACAGGTCACTCTCTGTAGGAAGACTTCTAGATGTTGACTGATCAGCTGCAGCAGGAGATGGATTGCACTGCTACTTTCTCCATGATGAAGCAGCAAGTGTGTTTTATATGGGACATCTGTTTGAAGATCTTTAGACAGCAGTCACTGCTTCTGGCTGTCTGTAGCTGCTCAAAGATATATCTGAATGAGTACTTGAAAGACAGATGCCTCTCAAAAATCTCTTCTAATGCACCTTGTTTTTACTAGATATAAACTCCTTTCAAGTAATTAAGAGTGGCTGGAGCCTACACCCAGTGTCCATGGAAGTCTTTCTTTTTTGTTTAATTTGTTTAGCTAGAATTAGTAAACTTTTTTATGTAATGATGCTGAACCTCACATCATTAGGACTGTGACGAAGGTGACTAAGACTCGGACTAATGAACATTACCTGTAAGTAACAGTGTAATTTATAAACACACATAACCCATCCAAATTCTCCATCCGTCCACATACATTCTTCCTTGATCCAATTTCTCCATTCATCTACCCACCTACTCACCCATCCATTGACTCACTCACCCATCATCAATTTATGGCTCATAATGTTTCCATTCATGCTCTCACCAATGCTTTCACTCACTGTGGGGCTTATTTATCGTATCCACCCAACCAGGCCTCCACTCACTTTTTATGGAGTGGGGAATATTTCTTATCAACGTGCTTTGAGGAGGAAGAGAAAGACAAGAAAATAGTGATATCGGACCAAAGCAGGGATGACAAAGTGCCTGCAAGAGGCTTTGCCATTGCTTGTTGATGGAACAGTTCCACGTGGGGTCTTTTCCATTTCCTTAGTTCCTAAGGAATAGCTAACATGCTGGGGTTCTTTGCATCGACATTGCGAGTGGTTTTCGGGAGAGCTCCCACCGTCTGAAGCAGGGGTCTGTGATGGTGGCTCAGCCAGTTAGAACGATCATTTTTAATTAAAAGCCATTTACTAATGCTTCCCCTTTAATCAAATTCTAAGTTGAGCTGCTACTTTCTTAAGGTACACACTTCGAAGCAGTAATGCGGAATGTTTATTAAATAGGTGCAAACTCTTTGAATAAACTCTTTGACCCCATGTCAGTGTGAGCTAACATCAAAGCCACAGTACAAGCCTTTTAAAGATCCGCTTTTAGTACCAAAATGTAAATATGAAATTAAAGGCGCAATGCTCGAGCTTCAGGTTGGCCACAAGTTTCTTCTCAGCACCTGTAAAGCAAGAGATAAATTAGCTTGCCACGTTAAAAAAAAATAACTGAATGCATAGGGGGAAAAAATCTAAAATGCAGTCATTACTTTTAAATGCGCTCCAAGATCCCACTTTACTTAACTTAAGTGTACGTTTTCATGTTTTTTTTGTTGGTTTTTTTACAAAAACAGAGGGGGTGTTCTGTCCCAGAGCCAAAGGAGACTCTCGTCAGTAATTTAACTACATTTAACAATTCACATGATTTGAAGTGCATGTCTCTTCAATTACCATTGGAGAAGTTGACATTTCTGTTTTTTTTCCTTTTCACATTCCTAAACTCATGTTGTGAAGACGTGCTCATGACAGGTATTACTTGCTCCCTTTCCCCACAGAGCGCTCTCTAATTGGCTAATGTTGTAGTTGGCCCAGTAAGGAAGCTCGACGGGGTCAGAAGGCATGAGGCCTGCAGGAGGTCGGGGTAAGCTCCACCTGGTCTCCTCTAATAGTGAACACAATCCTGATGTTTGCCTAACTGGCACGAAGAGGCAGCTTTATGCCTGCTGCAAACGTAGTAAAACACTGTAATATTCAGGGTGCACGAAAAGCAAACACAAAAATCAAACCAGGGTTTTTATCAAGGGGCTTAGATGTTCATTGCCTGCTTAATAGCCCTAACTGCATTTTGAAGATATGGTTACTCCCCTCTTCCTCATGTTTCCCTCCAAAATTACATTCTTGTGTTATCAAGCCACAAAGCGATGTTGAACCTACCTATTCACCCACACTTAATTCTCTATGATTACTCCCAGATCATATTATACTTTGCTAATAAGCTTGTTTTGCTCTGATTTTCAGATCATGGCCATAACCATTCATCAGTAGCTATAAAAACGTGTAACTAAACTGACCATTCCCTGTTAGTACTCACATGAATTCAATCCCATCTCAATCACACCCGATGAGGAAGTTCACAGTAGTCATTTCGTACTAAAGCGGCAAGCACGAGGGAGATCACAGAAAAGCACAGAGTGCCAGGGGGGATTACTGGGGAAAAAGCATGGATTTAATCTATAGTCTTTTATATGTTAGAACGTTTTTATTTTTCTTATCTCTAACATCTTGTTGTTTTTGTGCTTTTTTCAATCTCTGTTTATTGACATGCTACTACTTCCCACTTGTATAAAAATATTTTTTAAAAGCCCATCAAGGTACACAATATGTCTTTCCACATCTCACTGGGGTATGAGTGGTCACAGGAAATGTGATGTTAATATCACTAACCCTATTATATTGCTGTAAAAAAAAATTGAATTGGGCAAGAACTAGGTTAGCCAATCCAGAGCGATCAGATAGCCCCCCCCCCCCTTGCGCCCGATTGCTCTAGATAGTGCATTCAGTGATGCAGAATGCCTCGTGGCCTGTACAGCACTTTTGAATAATAGGCACAGGCAGTGGTCTTAAATTGCTCCATAACATCTTGAAGATGTGTTACTATGGAATCTAAAGACACATATAAAAAACTATTTATTGACAGCTTCTGAGCACATTGTATACCCCCTTAAAATAAATACAATTGGGTATCAGCTAACAGTGTAGATCTATCAGTACTGGAGAGATATTTTGATGCTTTTGAAAACATACTCAGATGGGTAGCCACATCTTGGATGTGTTGCAAGAAGAACATTCAACTTAGTAGTTTCTTCAGATCCAGGATGCTGCCTTAGTTTAGTATGTCACTATTGCTATAATAATTGATGAACATAGAACAAGTTCTCCAAAGAGAAGCAGCAGATTAGAAAAACATGGCGCTTAATGGCATCAATCTACTCGACTAATGACCGCTGATTGTCAGGGGTAAGGGTTCAAATACCTTTCCAGTGGACTGTCGCCTTATGAGCAGTCTCAGAATTATGGCCCACAATAGGATAAGTACTCTAACACTTTCTCTTAACACCAAATCTACTGCAATCATGTGCAGCTTAAATTCATTCGTCTATGACCACTGGTGGATTACGTCGCACCCTCTATTTTTATGCCAGTAGCTTCTGATTGATGAGTCGTTCGTTTGATCTGTATCATAAGTGACCTTTGAGAGAACTGGTTCATTGTCCTGTGCAATTAGCACGTTCAACAGACTTGCCAAGAGAATACACAGCATAAGATGAGCGTAAGACCCAAGAAGCTCCACAGGCTTTGAAAAAAGAGGAAGGGTCTATGCCTCAAAAGCGCCTGTTTTAGGAAGAGTATGACAATCAACAATAGTATCAAATGCAGCTGGTAATTAAAAAAAAATGATGCACAGACCACACCACTATTCACTTTCCTTCAGTAATCAACATTACACCCAGTAGCACAAGAACATTATAAACAGAGGCATGCTTACATACTTACGTGCTTATTCTCTTTGAAAATCATTTCTTGTGTGTCCTTCACTTTAGCTTTAGTCACACAATATTTTGGTGCATGTGTTTATTTTTGTTAACTGATGTATAATCTTGTAACAATATTTTTGTTATCTTGTTACAGTTTCTAGCTGTTGGTCCTTGACAAAAAGCATGTTTTTTCTATTGAAGCTACTGATTGATGGTAAGTGACCTTCCTTGACAAGCACCATTATGCTCACTGGAGAAAACAACTCCCTTGTAAACCATCTCTGTACTGTAACCAATAATGTTTACGTGTTCTTAGCTAAAATTCCTATTAGAGTTTTTCCTCCAGGCCATCTCTGGTTGGTAAAATATAAACTTTAAGAGAGATCAGTGGAGAGGGAGATCTGCCAATCTTTTCATGCCACATATAACGGTGAGGACTCCACTGTTTTTTTTTCTTCCAGAAACAACAATATATATATATATATATATATATACATATATATATATATATATATATATATATATATATATATATCCAACACAAGTTTTCAAAATTGATGGCACTCCACTCAGAGGTTGCTTTTCAAATTATTTAATGACAACAATTGAGATCGCCTACGCGTTTCGAACTGAAGCGTTCTTGATCACGGCATAATTTTAGAATTATGCCGTGATCAAGAACGCTTCAGTTCGAAACGCGTAGGCGATCTCAATTGTTGTCATTAAATAATTTGAAAAGCAACCTCTGAGTGGAGTGCCATCAATTTTGAAAACTTGTGTTGGATGTAAAGCGGGAGACGACCTCGATCCCGATGATGGCACCAGCGTGAATGTGTTCCCCCTGCGACGAGGCAAAGTGCGAAGGAATATATATATATATATATATATATATATATGATAGAGAGGATTTATACACCTGTCTTTAGGAATTAGGAGTTTCTCATAGATAAGACCTGTCCGGATGCAGTAGTTTTCATTGTTCTTGATATAGGGTTCTTCCCATATTGTTTAACTGTATTTACTGATGAATTGAATTTCTTACAATTTGGGATATTTTGGTACATATTTTTAACATTTGAGAAATTTTAAATCTTTATGCACTTTATTGATATATTTGCAATATCTCTTCTTGCACTTTTTTTGGCTATTGAGTCTTCTAATGTGACTTGCCCACTTGGGCCTTACTTTTGAGATCCAGTTCCATATGGCTTTGGATAAACGCTGCTAAAACTCATATATGAGCTGTTTTTTCATGGGGCATTACATGATTATGAAAAAAACACCCGTTGTACATAGATAATATCAATTGTCATGTAAATACTTCGTTTGGTTGTTTATCATGTCTTTTTGCCTTGTAAATATGCTCTTTTTTCTATGAAATCTGCTTTACATGATTTTATGGATTGTGCTTTTTTCATTGATACATTTGCTCTATTTGAGACATTCATTGACTATTTGCACGATAGTGGCGTCCTTATTGTATAGTATTTCGTCCATGCCTATGGTCTAATTGATTGCACTGTCACTTTAAATAGCTTTGAAGAGCATGTGTAGTTTGTCATGTGATCAAGCCTCCCTGGAGGCGAAACGCGTCATGGCGGCAGCGCTGGCTTTACAAGAATAAACTTCACTTTGCACCAGCACCTTTTGGGTCGGCTCTTTGTTGCGGGATACTAGTGGTGTACGCCTGTTCACCGGAAGCAACAACTAGTGGAATATATATATATATATATATATATATATATATATATATATATATATATGTATATATATATATATATATATATATATATATAACCTACTGGCGGTTGCCAGTAGGTATATATAGTTAGGATCTAGATTCCATAGGAAATCCGCAACATTCAATTGGGAATAACTTTGGTGCCGGTTGAGGAATTTGGGTGTAATTTTCCAAAATTTAGGCCAGCTCTGCTCCGCTCCTTCCCTGGAAGTTTCGGGGGGATTCGTTATGCGGCGGCCGAGAAAAAAGGGGGGTCCCAAAACGTGTTTTCCCCATGTTATTTTCCATAGGACGTTCAGACACGGCTACAGCCCGAACCGCTGAATGGAATTACACCAAACTTTGCAAAATTGTAGGGACAGGTACGCAGAAGTGCCTTTTCTATATTTGGTGAAAGTTGCTCCAGTGGTTTTTACGAAAATTAACTTTAAAAAAATGTATCTATCTATATGCGCGCACCATACACGTACCCGTACGCGCACCCGTACGCGTACCATACGCGTACGTACGCGTACGTGTGCGTACCTCTCCGTGCACGAGCTGCATGCTGATTGGCTGCCACGGTCTGTCAACACTCCAAAACAGAAATTGTGGGCAGCCATCTTGTGCCTCGGTAGACGGAGGCACAGGAAAGCAGAAAAACAAACGTGTAGAACTCAAAAAGGTGGCAGGGTAGAAGCACCCTGACCCCCTAGGCCTGCTCAGGGGGTCCCACAAGGACCCCCAAGGCAAAATTAAAAAGTCGCGGGGTACACGTACCGTACCCGTAATTTTGCCTTGGGGGTCCTTGTGGGACCCCCTGAGCAGGCCTAGGGGGTCAGGGTGCTTCTACCCTGCCCCCTTTGCGAGTTTTCCACCTTTGTTTCACTGCTTTCTTGTGTCTTGGTTCTACAGAGGCACAAGATGGCTGCCAACACTTCCTGGTTTGGAGTGTTGACAGACAGTTGCAGCCAATCAGCATGCCTTCCCGAGAAAGCTGCATGCTCATTGGCTGTCAACACTTCTAACTAGGAAGTGTTGGCATCCATCTTGTGCTCGGTAGACCGAGGCACAAGAAAGCAGACAAGCATTGGAAATGCAATAAGTCTCGCAATAACGCGAGTCTGAACTATTAGCATTGTAAATGATAATGCCCTTTATTTTTGCGTTCTGGTTTTTGGAACATAAATAAAAGGCTTTGTCATTTACAAGGCCTATAGCTTAAATTTGCGTTAAAACGAGACCTATTGCATTGCAATGGTGGTGGTGCTGCTGAGTTTTCTCTGAATCTGCACCCACAATCTGCACTCTGAATCTGCACCCACAATCTGCACCCACAATCTGCACCCACAATGTGTGAGTGGCGTTGCGTGGATGAGTGGCGTTGCGTGGATGAGTGGCGTTGCGTGGATGAGTGGCGTTGCATGGATGAGTGGCGTTGCGTGGATGAGTGGCGTTGCGTGGATGAGTGGCGTTGCGTGGATGAGTGGCGTTGCGTGGATGAGTGGCGTTGCGTGGGTGAGTGGCGTTGCGTGGGTGAGTGGCGTTGCGTGTGTGAGTGGCGTGTGTGAGTGGCGTGTGTGAGTGGCGTTGCGTGTGTGAGTGGCGTTGTGTGTGTGAGTGGCGTTGCGTGTGTGAGTGGCGTTGCGTGTGTGAGTGGCGTTGCGTGTGTGAGTGGTGTTGCGTGTGTGAGTGGCATTGCGTGTGTGAGTGGCGTTGCATGGGTGAGTGGCGTTGCGTGGGTGAGTGGCGTTGCGTGGGTGAGTGGCGTTGCGTGGGTGAGTGGCGTTGCATGGGTGAGTGGCGTTGCGTGGGTGAGTGGCGTTGCGTGGGTGAGTGGCGTTGCGTGTGTGAGTGGCGTTGCGTGGTTGAGTGGCGTTGCGTGGATGAGTGGCGTTGCGTGTGTGAGTGGCATTGCGTGTGTGAGTGGCGTTGCGTGTGTGAGTGGCGTTGCGTGGATGAGTGGGGTTGCGTGGATGAGTGGGGTTGCGTGGATGAGTTGCGTTGCGTGTGTGAGTGGTGTTGCTTGGGTGAGTGGCGTTGCGTGGGTGAGTGTGGTGTTGCGTGGATGATAGTGGGCTTGCGTGGGTGTGAGTGGCGTTGCGTGTCTGTAAGTGTTGCTGTGTGGGTGAAAGTGGCACAGAGCCTTTGATGTGGCCTGGCGCAGGAGAAATGCTGCTGCTGCTAATTAAATACAAGAGCGGCCGGGAAGCGGCCGGGAAACACAAGTACGGCCGGCCACATAATTAGGGGAGGAGAAGCCGCACAGCACACGCTGGGAGAAGCCCTTTGATGTGCTGTGCGGCCGCGATGCGCGCTCTGTGCTGGGGGAGGGGGGAGGGCCATTAGCCTGAACTCGCGGCAAGATCAAACGAAGGGTGGGAGGGACATTGAGGAACAGATGGCCATGAAAGTGTATGGGCCAAAAGCGCGTGCCTGTGGCCACGTGCACTCGAAGAAAACGCCACGAAAAAATGCGGTGGTTTGACAATCAGTTCGAGCACTTGAATTCTCGCCATTTCCCATTCCTTCGGAATGGTAAAGGCGAGACCTAAAAAACAAACTTGTAGAACACAAAAAGGGGGCAGGGTAGAAACAGCCTGACCCCCTAGGGCTGCTCAGGTGGTCCCACAAGGATATTAATATATTTAAACGTTAACCGCTAATAGAATTAGCATTTAAAAAACCTTGCAAATTCACTGAAAAAACCATAGGTTTCAGGCCTTATATAGTTAGGAATTAGCATTTAAAAAACCTTTGAAATTCACTGAAAAAACCATAGGTTTCAGCCCTTATATAGTTAGGAATTAGCATTTAAAAAACCTTTGAAATTCACTGAAAAAAACCATAGGTTTCAGGCCTCATATAGTTAGGAATTAGCATTTAAAAAACCTTGCAAATTCACTGAAAAAAACATAGGTTTCAGGCCTTATATAGTTAGGAATTAGCATTAAAAAACCTTTGAAATTCACTCAAAAAACTATAAGTTTTAGGGGTGTTATAGTTAGCTGGACATTTCACTCATACAAAACCATTGAAATTGCTCCTATATAGTTAGTTGTACTAACTATATGTCGCGTACCCGCAATCCACTGCTGATGATGTCACATATTACATCATTCATGACATGGTCAGTGACATCACTGATGACATCTCAAATGACATCACTGATGACATCACTGATGACATAATCCACGTGACAATACAACTTTTCTTTCTCTAGTAAAATCTTTCATCACTCTTTGTAAAATACAGAGTATCATATTTGAATCCATTGACACAGCAATACAAGTATCTAAAAACCCACTCAGTGATTCCTAGATGTATACACACATCTAATCACTTACCTGTAGATTCACTCATACATGCTGTCAATGAACAATAGAACACTATCAAAAATACTTAAACACCTATATCGACATTACACACCAGCACACAACCTATTCACATATGAAGTTATCCTACTCACTTATGCAAACAATGGATCATACTTACATACTTACTTAGCTACACACTTATACAAACACCACTTCATAGCAAGTCATACTTAGTGTATTATAAAATCATTATTACAAGTATACAGTCACTCACACAATCATTGAGTCTTATGTATACTTATACTGTCACATACACTGCCAACTGTTAGAATATGTTGTTTTAACTTCATATATCTACTGAATCAACTATTCACACATCTTTGGGCAGTCACACCCCCCCTACCGAACCACACACACATTCACTCTCCCATACAAATACTCAGTTAACTAATTAATAACTAAAATACACTTTCACATAGCTAGTAAGCAACTTGAGAACCAGTTTACACAACAACTGACAAAGTGATACAGATATTCACACAGTTTAGTCACTATCCACTATATTTAGTGGGACACTATACATTGTTAAAGTAAACAGTCAATTACACTGCTACTAAATCCTCCATCCAAATATTTATTTTATATATCCACTCATTCCCCAATGCAAATTGCTATATATATAATGCATATTTAAATAACGAAGCAAACCACATTCACTGGATGATGTCATCAGTGATGTCATCAGTGATGTCATTTGAGATGTCATCAGTGATGTCACTGACCATGTCATGAATGATGTAATATGTGACATCATCAGCAGTGGATTGCGAGTGCGCGAAATATAGTTAGTACAACTAACTATATAGGAGCAATTTCAATGGTTTTGTATGAGTGAAATGTCCAGCTAACTATAACACCCCTAAAATTTATAGTTTTTTGAGTGAATTTCAAAGGTTTTTTAAATGCTAATTCCTAACTATATAAGGCCTGAAACCTATGGTTTTTTCAGTGAATTATATATATATATATATATATATATCTATATATATATATATATATATATATATTGTACCAGTCCTGTTTTCAAGCATACAAAGCAGACGCTGACTCCGTGGGACGTAGTTTGTCAAAGAGAAATATTTATTCCATAATGATCACCTAGACGCATAAATTCACTGAAAAAAACATAGGTTTCAGACACGTTATAGTTAGAAATTAGCATTTAAAAAACCTTAGAAATTCACTGAAAAAATCATAGGTTTTAGGGAAAGTTATAGTTAGTTGGGCATTTCACTCGTACAAAACCAGAGAAATTCCCCCTTTATACTTAGTTCAGATAACTATAACTCGCGCCCCCCCGCAATGCACTGCTGATGACGTCACATATTACATCACTCATGACATGGTCAGTGACATCACTGATGACATCACTGATGGCATCTTAATTGACATCACTGATGACATCATCCAGTGACTGTATGTTTCTGTAAAGTTTAAATATGTTTTATATATATAGGGAAAGTCACATTGAAGAATGAGTGGGTGTATAAGTGTCTGAATGGATGATTTAGTAGGTGCGTGACTGACTCTATAAGTGAGTGATTAAACGTATCTTACTGAATGCATGGGTTAGTGACTAAACTGTGTGAATGTCTGTATCCGTCTGTCTGTTGGTGTGTAAGCGGCTACATGGGTTTGTGAATAGCTACATGAGTGTCTATATGGGTTATTGATTGGTTGTCTGAGTATCTGTATAGGCGCCTGAGTGTTTATGTGGGTGGGGTGTGTGTGGCTCTGTGCATAGATGTGTGAGTGGGTGATTCAGTGGGTGCATGGTTTCAAGAGTGCATCTGTGATGGACTGTATGGGTGGGTGATTGTGTGTATGGGTGTGTTAGTGAGTGAATGTATATCTTAGTGGTACATGTGTGAGTAACTACATATGTGAAAGGCAGAATATATGTGTGTTGGAGTATATAAATGGCTAAAAGTGAGAGTGTGTGATTGTGAGAGTGGCTGTATGGATGAGTGTGTGCTTGTATCAGTGATTGTATAAGAGCGTAAGAATGTGCTAGTATTTGTATGAGTGATTGAGCTGGTGTGTGTATAACTGTATAGGTGAGTAAATGGCAGTGTGATTCATTATCTGCATGACTGACTAGGTGTGTGAGTACCTCTATGGATGAGTGGTGGTGTGTGAGTGTTTATATAGGTGTATGAGTGCATATGATAGACCTCTACTGAGTGACCATAAGTATGAGTAACTGTACGGGTGAGTGAGTGGATGTGTGTGTAAACCTAAGAATAAGTGAGTGTGTATGTAGTTATTGCTGTTGGAGTGTCTATGGTTTTGAGAATGGCAGTCTGTAATTTAGAGTGGGTGTATCAAAGGTTATATTAGGGTGTGAGAAGATGCATCAAATTATCACATGGATGATGTCATCACTGATGTGATCAGTGATGTCATTTGAGATGTCATCAGTGATGTTATCAGTGACGTCTCTGACCATGTCATGAGTGATGTAATATGTGACGTCATCAGCAGTGCATTGCAGGGGCGCGAGTTATAGTTAGCTGAACTAACTATAACGAGGGAATTTCTCTGGTTTTGTATGAGTGAAATGGCCAATTATAACTTTCCCTAAAACCTATGCTTTTTCAGTGAAATTCTAAGGTTTTTTAAATGCTAATTTCTAACTAGCCTACAGAAGTAGGACATGTGAAGAAAGAAGAAAAAACACACAGAAAGAAGCAAAAGAAATGCAGAAAGAAGCAACAGAAGTCCACAAAGACAAGAAAAGTGCAGGAAGAAGCAAGACATGTGCAGAAAGAACTAACAGAGGAGCAGAAGGAGGCCTTGTTCCAAAATCATCCTGTGCCCACAACTTTTTCAGACGGGTACTGGTGGTAACTGACTCTGACTAACCAGGCCTAGAGCCAGTGCTATGCTAAAAGACACTTAGAATATAGTGAAAACACCTACATACACTAGGGAACACTATGCGTTGAGGTACCCCTGTGAATAGTACGACCTCCTCTGTAAGGCCCTAGTACATAATAGGGCAGGGGGATTAAAACTACCTCTTAAAATGTGCTTTGGGGCGTGTTTGCACAGTGGTGAAGGGAAGGGGAGCCTGAGGTGACATGTGTGCAAACACGCCCTGTGGCCCCCCTCCCTGGCCTTTCTCTCCCCGGGGACCCCATAGGGACACCCTAGTCTCTGCAACCTCACTCGGCCATCAGAGCTTGTACCAGCCGGGAGGACAATATCATCGTATATCTGCAACCCTCAACATGGGTCGTCAAACCTTCCCTTCCTAATTTGCGCTGTTACCGGAGGTGTCTGGCATGATGGGCGGATTACATGCCAGACACCTCCGGTAACAGCGCAAGGACTGTCTGGGACCCCTTTTTTCTGTAACGCTCTACTACCCAGGTCCCACTGACTTTGAATGGGTGAACCCTTTATTACAACATACTTCGAGCAGGCAACGCCTGCGAGGTTCTTTTTACACTATTATACTTTGGGAATATTGTGACATCATCTCAGCCAGCTGAAGATGGTAGATAAAGAAATTCTCACGTACACAGAGGACTACATACACCAACTCTTGCATGATCCTGTTAACAATTTTCTGTCAACTAATGTACCTGTTATCGATATCACCCTGAACGACAAGGTCACTCAGCTAGAACGCTTAGAGAAGAAACTGATTTGAACCCGATTACACGGCCACTATCTCGCACAGTGTTTGCAATCCAACATTATACCTACAGGATTGCAAATCAAAGTCGAACCAGCTATTTTTATTGAAATCCCTAAGTTTAGGGTAGGTTTTAGCTTCGTCGCTAATAATTGTTCCCGGCACTGGATGGTGCTGGGGATTGAAACGGCGGCGGAGCAAGTCCAGATTCTTGCAAAACAAATTTTGGATTTGAAAGCTGAAATTACATCGGATACTACTCTCACAAACTCCAAAGAAGCATTGACCAAACTTGTGGCAACACTTCAGGATTTTGAAACTACCACCATAAAGAAAAAACTAGAGAAACTTGCACGTGATCTACGTTTCTACGACAAGAAGAAAACGTATCCCTACCTCCAAGAGGATTACTATCGGCAAGATCAGCAAGGGCGTTTTACCAATCGTGGGAACAGAGGCCCGAGAGGTAGACGGCCATACAACACCTTCTCTGATTCTTCTTACAGTTCCGGGGAAGAATCCGAACAAGCAGGATCCAGTACATCTTACGGATATCACGACCCCTATCATCCAGCATATCAACAGATTCCTTTTTTAGGCCAGGGCGCACGGAGATCACCACGTGGCCGTGGGAACAACTGGAACAGAGGGGGCAGCAGGGGCCAACAGGGCCCTCCAGCGGGATGGGAAAGCGACAATGGGAGAGGAAGAGGTGTGAAACAAGTACGTTTCCCTCCAGAGGAACACGGGGAGAGGTCAACCCGCCGCAAGAATTATCGATGGTGAGGCCTTTAACTACTCCTGTGATCAACCTTTCATCATACACCTTGAAAGATGAGGAAATGAGCGTGCTGAGCAAAGGTCTGTCATATGTCCCTACTACAGTACCCAATGAATTCAACACCTTGGCCGAACTGGCCAGATTTAAAAAAAAAATAAGGTTGCGGTATTTCTTTAAAAACCGGCCATCACAAATGAGGACATCAGCAACCGGCCTGAGGATACCTTCGACTTTTGTCCCTCCTACGCATACTATGACACAACGGATCCTGGCATACGAAAGCATAGTAACCAGCGATGTTCAGAAAGTTTTGAACGAAAGAGCATATGTAAGATATAACATAAAGAAGACTGAGAGAATGGCCTTGTCATCCCTGAAAGAGAACCGTGATGTCATCGTGAAACCAGCGGACAAGGGAGGAGCCATCATCATCCAGGACGTGACGAAATACACAGATGAGATTTTGAGACAACTCAATGATGGGATAAGCTACAGGAAATTGTCAGGTGATCCATCCAAAGAACTTGCGATAGAGATACAACAGGTGACCCAAGCAGGTTTGGACCAAGGGTTTATATCGGAACAAGAATACCAATACCTAAATCAGAAGAATACCCGACTACCTACTATATATACGCTCCCAAAAGTTCATAAGGATATGCAGAAACCACCAGGTCGGCCAATCGTTTCTGGCTGCGGGTCGATTTTAGAACCCTTGTGCCGCTACATTGATGTTTTTTTTAAACCTTTGGCTGAACAGACTGAAACGTACATACGCGATACCACCCATACCATAAACATCATGGACGGGCGCCCATTCAGATCCAAAGATCAACTCTTGGCAACATGCGACATCGTGTCTCTATACACGAGCATTCCTCAAGACGAAGCACTCGAGGTGGTGGCCATGGACTTGGAACGCCGCGTAGCACCAGTACACGTCCCCACTTCATTTATTATCCTACTTTTGAAAATTGCTATGATGCGGAATTTTTTAATTTTTCAGAGTTGCTTTTATTTGCAGACGAAGGGAGTCGCTATGGGGGCAGCCTTCGCTCCTGATCTAGCGATAATATTTATGTCAACATTTGAGAACACCTTCATCCTGAGTGACACGAATCCTTACAGATCTAACATCCAATTATGGATGCGATATATTGATGACATCCTTCTAGTATGGACAGGAACTAAAAATGAGATTTTGGCTTTCCATTCATGGCTGAATTTGATATCCCGTGATATCCAGTTCACCATACAATCTGATGAAAGAAAGATTGATTTTTTGGATTTGACTATAGTAGCTGAAAATGATGTACTTTACACTACTCTATTCAGGAAACCTGCGGAACGCAATTCATTGCTACAATACTCCAGTCATCATCCCCGTGGCCTCCGTGACAACCTGCCCTTCGGACAGTTCTTGAGGATCCGGAGAAACTGTAGCAAGAAGGAGCATTATATGGAGGAGTCTGCCAAATTGTTGGAACGTTTACTTGAACGTGGGTACCCTAGGCGGTTGACCAAAAAGGCAAGCAAGAGAGCATGGTTCAACCATCGTGAATCACTCCTAGAACCTGCCGAACGATCAAATAACGAAGAACAGCGTATGATATGTGTGACTACCTATTCCACCAAGAGTAATGCCATCAAAAAAATAATCAACAAGCACTGGACGCTGATATCGGATGACTTGGGCAGCAGTACCCTACCGATGCATTCTTTCAAAAAAGCTAGAAGCATCCGGGATTATGTGGTATGTGCATATTTGGAAGCTCCGCCAATACCCACCCTAACGTCGATGTGGAATTTGCCACCCATCCTGGGACATTACAAATGTGGCAAATGCAAAGCCTGTCCACAAACTATCCAGACCAAGGAATTTGTTTTCAAACAACATCAGATCAAACTCAAGGCACACACTAATTGCAACACCATGAATGTCGTGTATTGCATTATCTGCCCGTGTGACTTAATCTATGTGGGGCAGACTGAACAACGGGTCAAATCACGGTTTCTGCAACACTGCAGTCGTATTAGATGCAGAGTCACTGGGGCACCTATGGTGGAACACTGTGAGATTAAGGACCATGTACCAGAAAGTTTAAAGTGGACTGTCCTCGAACATGTGAATCTGGGACCCAGGGGTGGTAGCATCACCTCCATTCTCAATGTGCGTGAGCTGAAGTGGATTACACTCTTTAAATCAGTACAGAACGGGCTGAATGAGTCAGAAAACAGTTTTGCACAACTAGCTAACCTATAATCTAATGCTCTTATCTCGTCTCTTAACAAGTATCTTCTACCTTTTCTATTTATTTCCAAACTGGGGCTCATTGAGTCCAATTCCGTAATGCTTATAACATCGCTTGCCACCGATCTAGTCTGCATCATCTACTAAGTATGTAGTTTTCACCACCCTGCGATGGTAGGTGCACTATATTGAACATGATTATATGTAATTGGCAATGAGCATATATACGTAACAGCTTTCACTGCTCTGTGAGGCGAGTGCGCTGTTAATTCCCCTTTTTTTAATCAGCCAATTCAAAACAATTTTCAAATTCTCTTTGTAACCATTTTATGCGGTATACATATTGAATTTTGAGGTCTATTGCACAACCTTGATCGTGAGCAACCTGAGGGCGAGCTCTTTCTTCCCAAGAGACCCGTAGCGTGTAGTCTTTCTATGGTGTCAATCCCCTCTGGGATGACACGCCCCTCAACTACACTTCCTGGTTACCGGCCAGTCATGCAGGTATCTGCACGAGCAGTGACGCCGTGAGAAGAAACTTCGAGTGATCTGCCGAGTTCCCTTTCTTGTCTAGCCTTTTTTGCTAATCTTAGGTGAGTGCCGGTTGGGTTCTGCCTTATTAGTTTACCTCGCGGACCATTTGGGAAGTGTAACGACCAACCCTGTTCCCAAATTGACGCTTGGTTTCTTCATTTCAGCACCGGTATTTCCAGCGCCAACCTAATTACGTTCCAAGGCGGAATACCTTCTGAAAGCACAGGTATTATTTCTGAATAGCATGTAGGAGTATAATCTGGAAGTGTCACTTGATGTCCATTTGGAGGAGGTGCTCCAATCATTTTTTAACACGGCCCCTCCCCTGTTTTTTTGATTCTTCTCTGTTTTTGATTCTTAGACGATTGAAAGTACAAGGCACACGGAGTTCCCGGGCTAACCCGTGGTTGGGTTTCTGGAGGTGAGATAACGTGTGACACATTTTTTAATGAGATTTTCTGCTTCAGGGTATATATACTCGGGAAATCATGAGGATTTCTAGACTTAAGTCAAATCTGGCATCTATCCTACTGGTGTTGATGTATACAGATTGCCCATTGGTGTACAGCACTCTGGTTTGTACGTGTAGATTTCTCTAAAATTCACCCAGTGGGTCTCGGCCCACCAAGGGCTACATAGGGATCTTTCACATAGACCCCAGTGTAATTTCGTTTTTAATTTCTCTTTCCTAGGAAGTCTGCCCACTTCACCACCTGTCCTGATGAAGACCCGCTTTGTAAGGGCAAACTTTCCCTACCTACTATAGGGTCGAAACGTAGACCGCTTACCCCACCGGTACCAGCTTCTACCCCCAAGCAAGATTGATACTGCCACAATAGAAGTCTGGTTTTGGATAATTTTTTGATTCAAGCTGTCATGTGTGGCCCCTTGATGGGTGACCACTCTGAATAATGTTTTTAACAAACATAAGAATTGAATGTATTTGTTTGTTACGAAATTGAAAAATCTTTTGCACTTTTCACTGAACACCCTTCACAGTACCTCACTCCCCTTCCCCTCGCGTTGTGCATGTGGGCACATAATGTTATAAGAAAATTTAAAAATTTAAAAATTGATGTGTATAACCCATTTTTATGGTTGTTTGGTACCTTGTGAATTAAAACATCGTACTGTACTTTTGATTATTTACATAGTGTCTACCTTTGAAATCTATTTTCCTCTTCCCTGTCTGGGACCCCTTTTTTCTGTAACGGTTCCAAGGACTGCAGCAGCAATGCGGCTCTCGTGACGGGTCCAAATCACGCAGCAGCGGTGATGCACTGGCTCTGCTTGGACATGCGCCGCAGAGGAGATGCTTCGGTTGAGCTAGGTCCACAGAGGCTGGAAAGTGCCTTAAGCCCACTTGCAAGGGTTCAGGACTGGGGCAGCACCACTTGGCAGGGTAACCTCACAGATGGCAGATTCCAGGTGCAGGTACAAGGTTGCTGGAAGCTTATGTGCCTAAGGATTCAGATCAGGAGGCCAGCCAATTAGCCCTTGGAGTCACTCTGGGTTCCGGGTTCAAGAGATGCAGGTCCAGTACTTCTTACCCAGGTAGGAGGGCAGCAGGTCAGCACAGCAAAGCAGGAGTAAAGCAGGTTGCAGTCCAGCAGAGTGGCAGAATGGCAGCCCTTCAGCAGCACAGCAGTCCTTCATGGCAGAGTATCCACAGGTCCAGAAGTGTTCCGAAGAGTTGGTGTCTGAGGTCCCCTTTTTATACCCTGGTGCCCTGGTACTGGAAGGTGGGAGAAGCTTCTAGACTGTGTCTCGAAGTGCATGGATTTCCATATTTCTCCTGCCCTTGCTGCAAGCTGGTTGAAGTGACAATGCAGAGTCGTTAGGCCCTTTGTGTGGAGACTGGACACAGCCTATTCAGGTGCAAGTGAGGCTGGGTCCGGCCTCTCCCTCCCATAATGCCAATGGTGGCCCATCCAGTCACACCAAAGCTCCTATTGTGTGCGGTTGTCTAGGAGGAATACACAAAGCCCAACTGCCAACTACAACCAGTCATGTGACCAGAGACAGGCTGCAGGCACCAAATGGCTAAGGCCAGAAAATGCCACCTTCCTAAAAGTGGCATTTTCATTATTTGTATTTAAAATCCAACTTCACCATAAGTGAGGATTTTATATTTTGATTCCAGAGAAACCAAACATGAACTGGTCATCCCTCCCATTTGGAAATTAGACTTATAAAATAAATATAATAAGGCAACTACAATGATATCCTATGGGAGTGATAGGCCTTGCAGTAGTAAAAAACTGATTTAAGAGTTTTTTACTACTAGGACATGTTAAACGTAAAATAGAAATGCCCTGCTTTTCAAATACAATGCACCCTGCCCTCTGGAGTGCCTGGGCTTTCTGTAGGGATGATTTATATATATTAAAAAGGAAGGTTTGGCCTGGCAAAAGGTTTATTTTGCCAGGTCGAAATGGCATTTTAGAATTGCACAAACAGGCTCTGCAATGGCAGGTCTTGACATGTTTAAAGGGCTAAAGAAGTGAGTGTACAATCAGTGCTGCAGGCCACTAATAGAATTTAATTTATGGGCCCTGTGTGTATATATAGTAACACTTACTAGGGGCTTATAAGTAAATTATATACAGCAATTGGGTATAAGCTAATATTACAATGTTTAGAGGAGAGAGCACATGTACTTTAGCACTGGTAAAGTGCTCAGAGTCCTAATGCAATAAAAAACGAAGTCAGAAAAAGTGAAGGAGTAAGAGAAAAAATTCGGGGAAAGACCACCCTAAGGCTAGCGGATCTAACAGTGAGCACAAACACATTAGTATTGATTAGCAGTGCTAAAGTGTACAGAGTCCTAAGGCCAACAAAAACTAATTTCAGCAAACAAGAAGTGCTAAGGCACAAAGTTTGAGAGAAGACCTCACCAAAGGCTATCAGGTGTAACAATGACCCATGGTCCAATATTTTCACTAATAAGCACTTCCATCACTAAATCTTCCTGGACTGCCAAACATGAACACCATCCTGACCCAAGCTCCTACAGGGGAAAAACAATGACACAGCATACAGTGACCCTGAGACTCGGAGTTCCAGGACTGCTGAATACTGGAAGAGCTGATTCCCTGCCATGGAGAAAGGCCATGCCTATCCATTTAATTCACCTACATTTTCCCAAAAACAATCATCCCCGTAACACGGGCACCCTTGGAACATGGAGCAAGGGAGCCTGCGTTGGCACATGGCTGCTGTTTGTGTGCAAGGGAGAAGGATAGGAATGTGCCATATCTTGTAGATATGGTGAATTCCTGCCCTTTTCTTTTGACACACAACAGAACAGCAGTAAGGCTTGCTGCGCTTCTGTGCGTTAAAAGTTTGCAAATGAGGACCTTAGAATTGAAAACAATGTTTTACATCAGGTCTGGAATCCCAGATCTAGAAATTCCTTATCTGTGTTTATTAATGTATATTGGTTTCAGTTGGAATTGAATAACCAGCAGAATGATCCGTTTTCTATGTTTGAAATTTCTATTCCAATGTCTATATGCCCATATGCCACAACAGGACCCAATGGACGCCATGTATCCCTGGTTAACTGGAATTTTCTCCAGACATGTCATCTTAAATAGCCTGACGTTTATTCATGGCTGCACTTGGTTGAGCTCCATATGTAGTTAAGCCAAGTTCATAAAATTGCGTTATTACTAAAAACAATGTGGGCCTTATTTATGAGGTCCTTACGCCGCCGTTGCGTCACTTTTTGTGTCGCCGCGGCAGCATAAAAAATGCACCACACTGCGCCATATTTACAAAGTGACACATCTAGGCAGATGGACACTTTGTAAACCCTTGAGCTACATTATACCTGCGACAGGTATAATGTATGCAGGGTGGGTGTTCCAATGTAGAAAAGACTCTTAGAAGTGTTGCAGTGAAATCTATGAGATTTCACTACGACACTTCTAGGACGCCACTGCGCCAAATCCTTACACCTGCCTCACAGCAGGCGTAAGGAGTGACGCCGGCCCTTTCACATGGGTTTTGCCCCATGTGAAAGGACACATTGCTGGAGTTGTGTCTGTTTTCAGACACACCCCAGCAACGCGTCACTTTTGCGTCTACAGATACGTCAGGAATACTGACGTATCTGTAAATCCTTGCGACATGGAGCGCCATACAGTAAATAGGGCCCATCCAATGTGTTGCAAAGTCAGGCGCACTGAAAGGTGTTTCATTAATGTTTTCACACAGCGTTGCAACACTTTTCCTAAATGAGGCCCTGTATTGCTTGAACAAGGCTCACCATATCCCAAGATGTCTCCACAGCTTAGAGTATGTCCACGTCTTTTAGCAGGATGTCATCACATGTGCTATATAGACCGGATCCACGTTAAGTGGATGCTCATATGCTGAGTCTGGATCCATGCTGCTTGGAAGTGCTGCCAGGACATGTGCATGTGATATTTAAAGCAGACATGTCAACAATGACGTTCTCAAAGTCTCACCGAAGAGAGGTGGCCATATGCAGGAAGAGGACAGGTTTGTCATGCAGAGAAATGTGTGGTTGGTTGTTTAAATCCATTTCTAAGAGGCTTGTGAGTGTGCAGTGACGTAGATGGATGTTTCCCTCCATGATATGTAGCTATTTATGCCCTGAACCGTAAAATGTGTATATTTCCGAAATGTAAATAAAACGCTGAAATGAGGCTTAAAACACGAAACATTAGATCTCCATGTTTCCTAAGAATATCCCATTGTGAAAAGGCTGTGGCAGAGACCGCGATTTTTATGAACTTTCCGCTACACTCAGCGACGCCAAAATGGATTCTTGTGCACACTGCAGATTGGAATGTCAAAATCATATTTACGCAGAAAACCTTAACCAATCATCCATTTTTTACAAATCCCCACAATGTCTTCTCATTTAGGCAACATTGTTTCTGACCCTCCTCTGAGGAACTTTAATCATAGACGCCTTTAATTTGAAAAGGACTTCAGACCAGGTTGTCGAAAATATGGATTTCAAGTTTTCATGTCACAGGGATTGTGACATTATGCACAACCAATGCCTTCCAATAACATGAGCTACTGTCTTAAAACAACAATAGCTAACTATAGAATCACTGCACCAGCCTTCGCCACTCTTCAAACCTCAAATGTCTAGCCCTCCACCCACCATGAAAGCTTCAGATGCCGAAAAAAACCCTAGTCCAACGCAGAAGTGCTATTCAAGCCTTCTTTATCATATCCCATTTCAGCGAAATATATGGGTACAGGCTTCCTATGGTATTCTGAAGGGAATGTATAGTTGGGAAAAGTAGTTTCACTTCAAGACCTACTCTTACATTCTTTCAAATATTTCCCCCACGCACACCTGCACTGGCTCCCGGTCAACAAGAGAATCACGTTCCGCCTCCTCACCCACGCACACAAAGCCCTACACAACCAAGGCCCAAGATACCTCAACAGCCGCCTCAACTTCTACACTCCCACTCGCCAGCTTCGATCAACCAACCACGCCCTCGCCGCCGTCCCCCGCATCCGAAGAGCCACCACAGGAGGAAGATCCTTCTCCTACCTCGCCGCCAAGACGTGGAACTCCCTCCCGACCCACCTCCGCCTGACCCAAGACCACCTCGCCTTCAGGAAGCAACTCAAGACCTGGCTGTTCGAGCAGTAGCGGACCCCCCCTCCCCAAGCGCCTTGAGACCCTCCGGGTGAGTAGCGCGCTTTATAAATGCTTTGATTTATTGATTGATTGATTGATTAATTGATTTAGTGGCTTAAAAGTATTAAAAATACCCATCGATATTGTCTTTGTAGTTCATGTTAAGTAAAAGCACACTCCTCAGTTCCGAAATTCTTATTCAGCACCTCTACTGCCTCTAAGGGGCATATTAGCATGGGCTGGCGATCAAATTATCGCCGCTTTAGCGTCCGTTTTTGGGCAAAAAGCAGTGATCATTTTATAGCTTTATCAACAAGGACACAATAGCGCGTGTTTTGCTGACTTAGCGCCCGTTTCCAGCACGCCTAACTTTGCATCGCTAATGAGATGCAAAGTAGGCGTGCCTGACTAAACTGCACGGGTAAACTTCGCTAAGCCAGCTTTGCAATATTTACAACATGCCCCATATCTGCGAAACGATATTCAAATTTCATGCTAGGCACCCCTTAACGCTGGATTCTAACGTCTGGTATTTTCTTGACTACACTATGTTTACTATGGGAGGTGGATTTTAGGGTTAGGCCACAGGGCCCTATCATCAAGCTTATCTCCATTTTTGCTGGATTATCGCTGGTTTTCCAGCGATGTTGCCCCCTATCGCTGGCTATCGCTGGAAATATTATTGCCAAAGCTATAAGCATTGCTGATACAGCACTAGCCTGGCGATAATTTCCAGCGATAGTAAAAAACACGCTAAGCGCGTTCAGCGATAATTATCGCTGCAGCTTGCTAATATGCTCCTACATTTGAAATCAGTCTGTGAGGCAGCAGATATAACATAGTCAATTTCCAGATCGACTGCTTCAAATTCAACACCTCACTCATCTCCCAACTAACCACTGATCTCAATGCCTTAGGTACATCCTACTGTCATGAACAGCCACATCAAAGCTACCCAATGTGCTATGTATTGTGCTGTGTCCACCTCATGCCCTGCATTGGGTTCACATTAGTCCAAAATAGTCTGTCCTTGAGGAACCTACCCTCATTGAAGTCCCAATTACCATATTCTGAGAGTAACCACTATCAAAGTTTGACACCAGCACTTGGTCAGGAGGTTATGACAATGTTCCCTTCAACTATACAATCAGTACAGAGGTTCTTGTACAGTTAGAGATCGCAAGCCTAGTGTCGTAGTTCACATATTTTGATTTATCAATCTGCAGGAATACCATGGAGCAAGTCCTACTCACCTCCACAGAGAAACCATGACTTCTAGTTGCAAGAGATCACTGCAGCCCATACAGAAGGGAAAGGGATAAGTATCAGAGAAGGAAAACACACACCAAGCTTGTCACAACTGCTCCTGGACCGCTATAGAAGAAAAAATAACAGATTAGTAAAGAATCTTATATTACCAGTATAATATACAATTATTCTACCTAATTACCTTAAGTAGCAAGTCCTCTAACTCAGCCCTTTCTTTTCTAATCTTAGATGCTATTTTGTCACTGGAACTATAAAAAACAATGAGTACTCCAGTCCATTGAAATCCATGACTTGTAGTTTTCACATATGACTCTGCAAACCTATTGAGAGTTCAATGCACAGGTGTTCAATTTAGTCCATTCTTGAAAATCAGGGAAAATGGTGAACTAACAATGGGGCAATGAAAACAGGAGAGATGCAAGGTGCAAAATATGAATGTGCCCGAAAAACCAAAAATGTGATTAAACTAGAGTGTGAATAGGCAAGACAGTGCAAAAGCAGGAAGTCAACGTTCCAACCTGAAGCTCCTGCCGCAAGATACTGGCTCCTCAAAGATCCTGCAACCACTGCCAACCATGGACATCAGGAGAGTTTGGCAAATGTTGGGCAAGTTAGCATAGAATGGAATTTGAACTTAGTAATGTATGGATAATGGAGGTTTGCAGGTAAGTAAACATATAAATAAATCAAACGAATTTTGTTGCGTGCACTGCATCCCCAAATGCAATGCAGTGCGCGCAACGAAATTCGTTTGATTTATTTAAATGTTTACTTACCTGCAAACCTCCATTATCCATACATTACTAACCCCCACCCTGCCCCTCCCGCTCCCCACGTCACCGCCCCAGCAGGTACTCCCCTACCGACCGCGTCTGAAGGAAACCTCACCCGCTTTTTCGTAGTTTGCTTCATCATTATTAAGATAATAGTACTTGGGCCCACACAACCTCTTTTTGAGGGTGTTCCTTATAAGAAGCTACTGGATATGATAAAGGAATTCAGTTTACTGAAATTATCTTCAGATAAACCCAAAGAATTTAATTCTATTAAGGGTATCTTGAGTAAGAGTAAGAATTAATGTATACTGAGCGCTTATGAATCATATATCAAAAGAGGTGCCAACCTGTTTCAGCCTGTTTTAATGACGAAGCAGGTCAAAGGATTTCATGAGGGTTACTGTAGATCCATATCTAAATAGTACATGTACTCATTCATAGATTCAGAGTTACTGCTCTCCCCCGGGCAGCCCCACCATTGTGTGACTGCTCTTAGCGCCGCCTGAGCTCCTTGCCAGGTAGGTGTCCGAGACTGTCCTCCACCCGCAGACTCCTGCCTGCACCTTATCACTGGTGGTCTAGTGGAAGAGCACCCTGCTCTTCTGCTATTCCGCTCTGATTGTGCCCTCTTTTGCCTTTTCCTGTCTGTTTGACTCATCTTTTTCCGTATTCTGTATTTCTGTACTTTTTGTTTTTTCTCTTTTTTTGCCTTTTTCTCTTTGCCCTTCTCTTTGCGTTTTTTCTCTCCTTTCCCTCGCGGTCCCCGCTGCTGGTGCCCCGCGGCCTCTCACACCCCCAGCGTGTCGCTCCTGCCTCCCAGCTGATCACCCTACTCCCAACCCCTGCTTAACGGTGGCCAATGCGTGGGCGCGCACAGCAGGCTCACCGAAGGTGCGCTAAAGGCAAGCCCGTCTGCGCCCATCCGTGACCCGACCGCAACTAGCACCAGGGACCCTTATCCCCTGCCGCTACGACCCCAGTACTGTTTGCGCACTCTACTCTGGGCCCAACAACAAGTGCCAGCTCTCGACACCGATTCAGAAAAGGGGGTGGTGATGAACAGAGTGTCTGAATTAAGCAGACCACTCTTACCCAGTCCAAAGATCAGGGCTTGATCCATCACCGTTATTTAGCTCACTGCCCCATCCCAGCTCAGAACCTGGCTATATGCAAATTAGTCTGTCCCTGGCCCAGTGCATCATGGGAACAGGGCAGACCAAACTACTAAGCCAATTCTTCACCAGAAAGGATACAAGCTACCGGGGACCGGTTTCTGGCATTTCAGCCTCATCGGCCCGGCTTGCTTGAATCCTGATGGAGCAGTGAGCAAGGGACTCATGTCTGAGTATACCCTGCCACACCTATAGTGGCCAAAAACGATTCAGAAAAGGGGGTGGTGATGAACAGAGTGTCTGAATTAAGCAGACCACTCTTACCCAGTCCAAAGATCAGGGCTTGATCCATCACCGTTATTTAGCTCACTGCCCCATCCCAGCTCAGAACCTGGCTATATGCAAATTAGTCTGTCCCTGGCCCAGTGCATCATGGGAACAGGGCAGACCAAGCCAATTCTTCACCAGAAAGGATACAAGCTACCGGGGACCGGTTTCTGGCATTTCAGCCTCATCGGCCCGGCTTGCTTGAATCCTGATGGAGCAGTGAGCAAGGGACTCATGTCTGAGTATACCCTGCCACACCTATAGTGGCCAAAAACGATTCAGAAGCACCGATCAACACCCAAGGCCCGTTCTCCTGCGGACACTGCTGTCCAGCTTCACCCACCTCTGGACCCCAGCAGCCAACTCACTGGACGCCAGTGCACACAAAACACTGAACTGCATACTCCTTGACGTGCACTCCTTGCACAGACACTTCATAGAAATCTGGGACCTCCTCAACACTCACATGCCTGACACCTTCATCACAGAGTCCTGGACCAACGCCAGCTCCGCAACCGACATCGCATCAGCCATCCCCGATGGATACAAGATCCTGAGGAAAGACCCTGCCAACTGCCCAGGAGGAGGCCTCGCCATTGTCCCCAAAGCTCCCTCCGACTGACAACCACCAACTCGGATGAGGCCCCCATTGAACTCATCCATTTCTAGATCCAGCCCAACCCCGTGGAACGCTTGCCTACAGACCTCGTGGACCCCGCACATCCTTCACCAACGTCATCGCTGACTGCATCGCACCCCACGCCCTCGCCTCTGCAGACAACATACTACTCGGAGACCTTAACTACCACCTGGACAACCACAGCAATCCCAACACCACCACCCTCCTGGAGAACCTCACACACATAGGACTGAAGCAACTTGTCTCCAACCCCACTCACATAGCAGGACATGCACTCAACCCCATCTTCGCCGGAGGAAACAACATTTGCTACAGGAATTCGCCAAATCCAACAGTAAAACAACCAACGTATTCCCCTCCCTAGACCTCTGCAACAACCTCAGCACCTTCTTTCACCTCAAGATCAAGACACTCTTCGAGAAGTTCGGCGACCAAGACCACGGCACCGCCTCAACTCCCATCCACAATGACGCCACCCAACAGACCCTTCTCTCCTGGACACCTCTCACCACAGAAGACACCTTAAAGACAACGAAGAGCATCCACTCTGGAGCACCTTCTCACCCCTGCCCACAGCACATCTTCCACAAGGCTACAACTGCCATCGCATCCGAGCTATGCTGAACTATCAACTGCTTCCTTGAAACTGAGAGAGCGCCATGTAAAGTGAATTTTGTAGAGGTGCACCATATGTACAAGTAGTCAGCGCCCGGATATATAGAGGACCTTTAATCATGTTTAGATGCGATATATGACAAGGCCTTTGAACGAATTGACATCTGAAATGTATAGAACTAGCGTTACAAGGTGCAATTCCATGCTTATTGCAATGTAGAAGTGTTTTGAAATGAAAGCTTTCATTTAGTGATAGAAGTGTTTAATAGATTAATAACGTGCCTTTGGATGAACTATAGCGAAATGTATAATCATGCTTTATGTACTAGATAATTAGTTTAAGTTAGAGACAATGCTTTTGTCGTTAAGGTTGGAGGCCTAAGTGAACCAAAAGGTTCTAATGTAAAGCGTGGGGCCTATAACCAGCAGAGGCCTAGTAAATGGAAATGGCGCAGGCCGTATGAAAATGTCTTGCTTAAACACATAAACGATAGAAATGCTTATGAAAGACCTTTTAGAATTGTTGCAACATTTGTAGACTGTGAGTTATGTGCGTATTTCTTTGCAGGCGCCTCATCAAGCAGATAGTAGAGTAGAAGGGCCCATTGTGTATGAGCGTTAGGATGCTAGACTCAGACATGGAGGAGTAGACTAGGAATTTACAGAAGCAGCTTGAAAGGATGAAGAGCCTGAGACCCAAGGACGTCTGAACGGGCAAGGATGGACTTGTGCCACATGGAAAAATACAGAACTCAACACCTTTTTGAGGGGCGTCCCTGGAGGCGTGACATTAACATTGTGGGGTTTGGTATTAGGGACAGTGCCCCGAGGGTGGAGGCAGAGCAGACGAGCTGAGGAGCTAGAGAGAGCGGTCAGATGGGCAAAGGGCATAGATGCAAGCTAAGAATGATAGTCTAAGAGAATGTGGGTGAACTTCGCTTGGAAGTTACCACAGCTGACACCTTTTGGATAGGACGGGTGGTTGTTGAGTAGGGATGTCATCTAGTATAGAGTAGGGACAGACTAACCTGAATTTATGTCTATTATCCTGATGAGTATCAGAACTCAAGTGATAGCAATTTTGTTTAGCCTGATGGTCCTGGAATTAATTTTCGTTCTGTTCATTAGCCGACTGAGACTTTTCCGTAGGATTATGTTTGTATTAGTACCTGTTTATCTTTTGAACCTCTTGCTGAGGTGCTTGTATCTTCAGTTATTTTTGGTTATGTAATAAACCTTCTAAATTCAGTCTTTAGTCAGTGGTTCTTTGGGGAAAGCAATTGGGTATTTTGAATTTGATCTGTTTAGTGTCAACTAGGTTGCCTTATTTACTCCATGACAGGTAAAAAGGTCCAGTCGACCTGTGATGGGATTCTAGAGAATGAGAAGCAGACTCTAGAGGAGAAATCCCGCCGTATCAATTGGTAGCAGTGTAGGATGGTTATCTTCTGAGTGAGGGTAATCTAGAAGTAGGTTGAGATTTCCCTGAGGCCCATAGAACACAAGGATGAGTGTCCAGAAAATCGCGGATGGCGGATGGCGTTCCATGGAATCTGACGGAGAGTAACAGTGCGGCAGACAGCAGCAGGTCGGAGGAGAGTGAGTATGAAAAGGGTCATGCGTTGTTAGATTGCGGTGTTATGTGTATTGTATGTGTATTGTCTTGCGGAGTTGAATGCCTGTAGTGTGAAAGAGGACAGGTTGTGAGCGCGCGCAACCGGTGAAAATCTTAAGCTCAAGGGTAGTTTAAGTGGTTCGGGTGTATCGAACACCCAAAGTAATTGTCGACCATTGTGAAAGGGGGTCATGAGGTACCATTGATCGCCCACAGGACCGAGATAGGGGGAACGTGTGTGTAAGAGTGTGGGTAACGGACGCTGGTCGGAAGTTACCGTGAACTTGTAACCTATCAGAGTGGCGAGGTTCCGGTCGTTCGCGGACAGACATTTGCCAGTTGGTGACAATTACAGTTAGACTGTGGCCGTACAGTCAGGGAAGTGGTTGCTTGGTCGGAAGTAATCATTTTCAGTGTATGAATGGGACGCATGAGAGACCGCGAGAAGAACGGAGAGAGGAGGGGAACTGCTGCGAAACGGAGGCGAGTGACGTCAGAAGGAGCCGCGCTGGGATAGGGCGGTTAGTGCGAAGCCGCGCTGTGATAGGGCGGGTGGCGTGAAGCCGCGCTGGGATTGGTGGATTGTCTAAGGAAGTACAGCGAGTGTTGTAAACAAGGAAACGCGTTGTTTTCATCATGAAATGTTTTAAGATATTGCGAAAATGTTTCTAAGGAGAAAACAGGATAGAACCTCGGGGTGGGGAGGAGGCTCCACCCGAGGATACCCCGGCTTACTACATGGCAACGAATGTTGGGTTGCATACCATATTGTGGCTCGATAATTGGTGTAAAATGACAGATGGAAACGAGGAATTGACTTTTCCTAAATATGGAACGTTTAGACTAGAAGTGTTATACCAGTTGAAAGCGATTATGGCTGCATTGCGACCTTTGCCCAGACCAACACAGTTCGAAGCACTAAACGCATGGATAAGGGCAGCCCACGACAGGAACAGAGATAGGAGACAAGAAAGAGTGAAACGCTCTGTAAGGGCGGTTCAAGAGGCGAGGTGGGATGCCATGGAAAAGAGATGGAGGGTACAGACCATTGCAGTAGACAAGTTGTATCCATTGCTGGAAAGTACAGGCAATGGGCAGAAAAAGAGTATAGATGATGAGGAAAGCGAGACAGACGACAGCCTGATAGAAAGGCTGTTGTCCGAAAGGCCACCCCCATACAATCCAGAATTGCAGGGAACGCAGGCACCGACAAAGCACTGGGAAGCCCCAGTAGGGGAAGGCGGGGGTCCAATGGGGAACGGATGGGAAACCCCAGGGGACAAGTTTACCCCAGAAAAGGGAGAAAGGGAACCCCCACCCTCCCCAGTGTCGAGAGTAGTAGGACGGTTTACAGTACAGAAAATCAGGGTAGAAGAGGGTGTCCATTCTCAGAAATTGCCAGATGCCCTGACGGTACCTGTTACCATAGGTCCTATAGTATCAGTGTACAATCCAGAACAGACCCAAGGTGAGAGTCCACTAAAGAGGGGGAGCGAGAGGAGTGCTAGTGAAGGTAGAACTGATACGGCAGATGGGTGGAAGACATTACCCAGACCGGTAGAACGAAGCACCCCTTTGGTGGCATCGGCAGACTCCTCAGAGGAGAAAAGAGGTTGGAGGGATTCGATGGATTTGAGAGGACCAAGGCCGAGGTCGATGAGGGACTTAAGGCCAGATTTGAGAACTTGGGAAACAATTGTGGACACCCAGAGCGACAGAGCAAGGAATGTGTTTGGGACAGAGAACGAAGAGAATAGGATGGGTTCTCACTGTGCAGCTAGCGAAAGCAGGCAGGAGTGGGAAAACGGAGGTGCGGGGAGCAGGGGGACGTCTCATCATTCCTCCGGAGATAGGCGGCAGGAGTGGGACTGTAAGAGTTGCGAAGGTAGAAGGGTTCCTCCTAATACACCTGAGGAGAACAGGAGAGGGAGTCAGGAAGGTGGCGGAAGGGACTCTAAGGAAACCTCTAGCCAAGGCACATTGAGAGCGGCAATAAAGGCAAGGAGGTTAGATGTGCTGAGATTAAAGTCAGAAGTAGAGGAAATAGTGGAAGGTACACTGCCACTAGAAAGGATTGAACTTTACGAACCAGATGAGTTGTTGTTTGTGGCAAAGAATGTTACTAGGAAGGCTAGGGCAGCTCATGAGAGACTTTCTGAATTGGCAAACAAGTATGTGGTGGACTTGACAAAAACGAAAGCTCTACAGGGGGGCCACAGGTTACAGTATTCAGATCAAGACCTAGAAGAAAAGAGGGTGATCGGATTAAAAACCCATATTAGAGAACTGATAATGGGAATCCGGACATGGTCCCAGCTGGAGAAATGGGAAGAAAGATGGTCAAGGAAAAAGACAGTCAGGCGGAGTGTTATCGAGACATCCCCGGGAGGAGGGTTGATGCACGCAGAAGCATACCCCTTGAGGGAGGTGGCTCATGGGGGATATGTACATGTACCCTGGAGCAGGGGAGACCTGGCTGCTTTTACGAACACATTTTCTAAGTTGAGGGAGAGTCCAGTGGAATGGTACAAGCAGGTAGAGAGGTTTGTTAAAATTTCTAAGGTGCTGTGGATTGATCTGAACACACTGTTTGATATTGTGGTTCCAAGTGATTTATGGATAGCATGCAAAGTCAGTGTCGAATGGCCCACTGCGGAGCCACAGAGAGATAGTGCCACGAATGGACCGTCACCTAGGGTGATGGCAAAGTACGAGCAGGCGATCACGTGGCTAAAAACAAAAGTACCACCACAAGACATTGATTGGGTAAAAATAGACCGTACAAGACAGGAACCTAAAGAGACAGTGCATGAATTCTATGAGAGGCTATTGTTGATCTTCAAGCAGTACAGCGGATTAGATGTGATGGATCCGAAGGATATGGGACAGTTCGTATCCAAGTTTGTGCTGGGATTGAGGCCTGATATCTGCCTTATGATACAGCAGCATTTGATTTGTTGGCAAAACAAACCTCTAGATGAGATTTTGAGGTATGCAAGGTACTGCAGTGATGAGATAGACTCGAAGACAAAGAAGCTTAAGGACAAACTAATGTTAGTCCAGATGCAAGCAGGAGGACAGGGTCAGTCAGGAAACGGCACCATGGGAAGGCGATCAGGGGGGCAGAAGAAGGATGGGGAGGAAGGTCCGAGACCTAGGATAGACATAGAGGCCCTGAAGAAGACGACCAGGTGTCATCAATGTCACGAGGTCGGGCATTGGAGACGCGAGTGTCCCCATAACCCAGACAATCAGGTACAGGAGCAGGAGGAGGAGGAAGTCCAAGCCCCTCCGGTGAGGAAGGTGACAGTGCCTAAGTCTCAGATGACGAAAGGGGGGTCTTCAGCCCCTAGAGCTCAGGTTCCCCAGCCACCAAAGATTTCAGCAGGGAACAAGGTATACCACCAGATGCCTTTCATAGTTGAGGGGGATGAGTGCTATTATTTTGACCCAGTGACAGGTCGGTACCAGGATGGGGAGGAGGGTTGTACCCTGGGAGCAGTACTGGAGGTAGATCAGAGAGGACCGTTTGTGGAGGCGGATGTAGATGGACATCCCACCACCTTCTTGGTTGACACGGGCGATTCTCGCTCCACTGTGCGGTCTGCGCTAGTTCCCAACTTACCCCTCTCAGGACAGACCATACAAGTGATAGGAGTAGCAAACAGAAGAATGACAAACCCCCTGACTGAGCCGGTCCCTGTGAAGATTGGAAGCTTTAGAGATCGACACCAGTTTGTGGTGTGTGATTCCAGTCCTGTGTGTCTGTTAGGAAGAGATCTTTTGTGTAAACTTAATTGCACCATCTATTGTACCCCAAAGGGAGTAGAATTGCAGACTAATGACGACAATGCTGATTTTAAGGTTGCAAATACGCAAGTGTGCATTGAATTGTACCCTGCCATAACTGTGGATGAACTCCCATGGGATTTGAGGGATTCAGTTTTGCCGGAGGTGTGGGACTTTACAGGAGAAGAGATTGGACTGATAAAAGGGGTAGAGCCTGTCCGAATCCAAGTGAGACCTAATGCTGAATTCCCGAGAACACCACAGTACAAATTGACCCCAGATACACTTGCAGGTATAAAACCCCTGATTGAGTCCATGATTAGACAAGGGATCCTGAAGGAGGTTATGGGCAGTCCCTGTAACTCTCCGATAATGGGTCTGCAGAAGCCAAGTGGCAAATTCAGGATAGTGCAGGATTTGCGAAAGATTAACAACATTGTTGTCCCATGCTGTCCAGTGGTACCAAATCCATCAGTGTTACTGTTTCAGATACCGTTCCGAGCTGAATGGTTTTCTGTGATAGATTTGTGTCAAGCCTTTTTTTCCATCCCATTGCATGAAGAAAGCCAATTTATTTTTGCGTTCAAAATAGAGAGTTGCGTTTTAACATGGTGTCGAATTCCTCAAGGGTATACAGAGAGTCCATCAATCTTTAATCAGTTGCTGAAAAGGAATTTGGAGAGTCTGGTACTGCCACAGAACTCAGTTCTCGTACAGTGCATAGACGACCTCCTTGTTGCGTCAGACACCGAAGATGCATGTAGGATTGATACCATTGCCTTGCTGAACCATTTGGGAAAGAATGGACACAAGGTGTCTCCCAACAAGTTGCAGTACTGCCTACAAGAAGTGCAGTATCTGGGTCACAGAATAGAGCAGGGAAAGAGGAAGGTGTCGCCTGACAGGATCGAAACAATCATGAGAATGAACGTGCCCTCGACCCAGAGAGAGGTTAGAATGTTCCTGGGCATGGTTAGCTACTGCAGACAATGGATTGTTAACTTTTCCCTGAAGGCGAAACCCTTGCAGAAACTGACGCACAAGGACGTGAGTGATCCGGTACCATGGGACCCAGACTGTATGATGGCTTTTCTTGAGCTGAGAGAGGACTTGTGTCGGGCTCCGGCTCTGGGAATGCCTGATTACAATAAATCATTTGCATTGTTCTGCTATGAAAGAGAGGGATGCGCATTGGCAGTCTTAGTGCAAGATCATGGAGGAGTCCGTAGACCAGTTGCATACTTCTCGGCTACTTTAGATCCAGTAGCCGCAGCGTTGCCCGGATGTCTCAAATCCGTTGCTGCAACAGGTGTCAGCATTGAAAGGTGTGAAAGTATTGTGATGGGATATCCACTGACAGTACATGTACCGCATTCTGTAGAATTGCTGATGACCAGGACCAGGACACAGCACCTGACCAACAATAGGCTCACACGCTACGAGCAAGTTATACTTGCAGCGGAGAATGTGACTCTCAGGAGGTGCTCTGTCTTGAATCCTGCTACCTTGTTGCCATTACCCAATGATATAGATGATGATTGGGAAGATCATGATTGTCTTGATGTAACTGAACTGTGTACCAAGCCTAGGCCGGATATTGTCGATGTGCCGTTGACTGACCCTGATGAAATTTACTTTGTCGACGGCTCATGCATAAGAGACAATACTGGTCAGCTGAGAGCAGCGTTTGCGGTTTGTACCATCTCTGGAATAATTGAAGCAGCCTGCTTGGAAGGAGTAAACTCCACGCAGGTGGCTGAGATAGTTGCATTGACGCGTGCCTGTTTGGCAGCCAATGGAATTCGGATCACCATTTTCACAGACAGCCAATATGGATTTGGGGTGGTTCATGACTTCGGTCAGTTGTGGTCCCAGAGGGGTTACATGACATCATCGGGCTCCCCAATCAGAAATGGCGAGTTCATCAGGTTACTGCTGGAAGCTTTGCAGGGTCCTGCAGCAATAGCAGTGGTGAAATGTACAGCTCATACGAGAGGAAGTGACTTTGTGACAATGGGAAATAAATATGCTGATGAAGTCGCACGCTATTGTGCGGAGCAAGGTTATTCCTTTACCGAACAAAGCATTGAAGGACCAAGGGAAAGGACTGAACTAAGCATGATGCTTGAGATGGCAGACACATGGGAAGAGTTGAGAGACATGCAAGGGCAAGCGACAAAATATGAGAAAAGGGTGTGGACATTGGCTGGTTGCACCAAGGGAGACTTGGACATGTGGGTTTCTGCAGATGGAAGGGCTGTGTTGCCGAATGAGTTGGTGAGTGCAATGGCACGACAGATACATGGTCCTGTGCATCTGGGAAGGGATGCGATGTGTCGTGTGTTCAGGCAGACATGGTTCAACCCCAAGTTTAGACAGGCTGCAGAAGCAGTGTGCCAGAGGTGTGTAACATGTCAACAGATAAATGTGGGAAAAAGAACACCGGTTACACTAAGCCACATTGGAAGGTCCGGCGGACCTTTCTACAGGATGCAAATAGATTTCATTGAAATGCCGAGGTGCAATAGCCTTAGGTATGTCCTGGTGATTGTGTGTGTGTTTTCTAGATGGGTTGAGGCATATCCCACTCGTAGGTGCGATACACTCACGGTAGCCAAACTATTGCTGAGGGAATTGGTGCCACGATTCGGGGTCCCAACCTCTCTGGAATCAGACCGAGGAAAACATTTTAATAGTGAAGTTGTGAAGATGCTTTGCACTGCCCTGAACATTGATCAAAGACTGCATTGTAGCTACCGACCTGAGGCATCTGGTATTGTAGAGCAGATAAATGGGACATTGAAAGCCCGAATGGCAAAGGTGTGCTCATCTACATCCCTGAAGTGGCCCGATGCACTGCCGTTGGTACTAATGAGCATGCGTAGTACCCCAGATAGGAGGACAGGGCTCTCTCCTCATGAAATCTTGATGGGGAGGGCTATCAGATTGCCATCGATTCCTACGACTGCTTTGCTGAATATCACAGATGATGTCATTCTTGACTATTGCAGAGGACTTTCTGATGTCATGCGTTCTGTGTCCCTTCAGGTGCAGGCTGCTGAAGTTCCGGCTTCTAGCGACCTTTGTCACGACCTGTGTCCAGGAGACTGGGTCTTCGTGCGAAAACACGTCAGGAAAAACTGCCTGGATGTGCGTTGGAGAGGTCCGTTCCAGGTTATCCTAATAACCACGACATCTGTGAAAGTTGGTGGACTGCCAAATTGGGTACATGCTTCTCACACCCGACGAGCTCCAGCACCCAAGGAGGGAACAGCTCCCCTCAGAGACGAAAACAATAACGAAGAAGAAGACCCGGGTGAGGGAACAAGTCAAGCTGTGGAGGTGCCTGTGGAAGTTGGGGATTCCCCGAGTCAGGCTGTCTATGATCACAACGACAGTGACACCGAATCTGCCCAAGAAGAAGGAAGTGGCGGAGAAGGTGATCTGAGTGCAGAAGAGCCTGAGAGTGGGGACGAACAGGGTGTGCAAACAAGAAGCAGACGGGCAAGAGGTGCAGAAGCTCATTGGCCTGAGAGACAGAGGCGAAGAAACGTGAGACTGGCTTCTGAAAGAGAATTTGCCCCTGTGTCGGAAGAATCTGATCTGGAAGGGGAAGAAGGAGAAGCTGAGCAAAGGGGTCCGAGAAGGTCAAGGAGAGTGCGAGTACCTTGCGGAAGATACGCTACTCCAGAGTGGACCTACCCTTTCGCAAATGCTAGGGCTACCAATGCCAGGAGTACTGAGGTCCGGGAGGGTGAGGACAGTGACGGTGATCAGCACGATTCCCAATGTTAAGCTGGAAGTGATGTTGTTGGTACCTGGACTTGAAATTGAAGGTATACTGACACTCACTATTCCTAATCCCCCTCTCCTAAGCAAGATACGTGATTTACTCCTGGATAGATTGATTTTCCCTACCTTTGTTCCGGACATGCCAGTCTATGATGAAGTTGTGCTCCGTATGGAACTCTTAGATTATGTGCTGCAGGCAATCGGATCAAGTATAATCATCGACTATTGAGAACTTTGAACTTTGAACTTGGATTTGAACTTTGATCTTTGCTTGAACTTTGAATTGCTTAAAAGACTTTTGAAAAGACTTTGTCAATAGCTGTTAACTTAACCTAGAGTCAAGTGGAAGAAGAATTAATTTAGGGACTTTCCACAGAGGACGGAGAAGGGTTAAGGCTGTCTGAGGATTGAAGCAAAAAGAAGAACTGAAACAGGGTTTTCAAGCTGCCAGATGTGGTTCAAGAGACTCGAATAGCAGAGAAAGAGACTTTGGGTGCTTTCCGAGAACGAACTGCTTTGTGCTGAGACCATGGCGCCTGGGAACCCGAATCGTAGAGCCAAGTGCATAGTAGGCACTCTTTTAGCTGTAGTGATTCTTCTTATAGTTATAGTAGTTTCCGTTTCCTATTTTGCACCACACGAACAGGTAGAGGGGGCTGGGGGGGCACCAACACCTATTACCCCTAGCCAGAAGGAAGAAAGAGAAAGAAGAGAGAAGGCCTTGCTGGCTGCAGAAAGTCGTAGGTTACATACAGATCTGTCTAAAGGAAATTTTGGGCAGAACGCGTATGCAAAGCTGCTGTATGAATACATTGATGCGATGGATGCGAAAGATTGTTACGTGTGTATGCAATTGCCAGCTTCGGTAGATTAGGGTATCCGATACCATCACCTTCCATTGACATATGGGATATCCTATAGTTTGCTGATTAGTATCCTGTATGGGCGAAATCATTTTGAATATTTCTTTTCAAATTATGATGCTGTGTTACCAGAAGTCCCGAATTACAAGCATTTGAACAAGTGGGACTATTATAAGTCTGAGGACAGACTTGGATACTTTTTCATTCCTACTCAAGAGCTAGACACTCCATATGCACACCGACACAACTTGACCTGTTCATTATCCGAGGTAGAGAAGAAGTTCATTGAGCAAGTGGAAGATAGGTACACGAAGCAAAAGAAGTTGCGAGATTCAGGTCAAGGCAAGGTAGATTGGACCGAAGAGGAGAAACAGCATAAGTCAAGGGGGAGTTATGGTCCAATAGCTCTAGATGTAGTACAGAAAGGAAAGTTATGTCTTCATCGACCACAGACGTATTATGAAAATGTGTACGTGGGTCAGACCACGTGTGACCACACCTTCACATTAGAGTATTATACAAAAGACTTCCTGAAGAGTGTGATTCAGGTGATTCCTACTGTGTATTTTGTCTGCGGAAGGAATGCGTATGTGAGATTGCCAGAGAAGTGGTATGGAACGTGTTACCTGGCAATTATCTTTCCCAAAATTTACCACACTGAGGATTTTGCTCTCTTAGAGGGAGGGTCTCAGAAGAGGGTGAAGCGGGGGGAGAGTGCTGGAGCCATAATTGGAGACGTGTTTGGGGCAGCGATACCCATGCTAGGAGTCATTTTAAATGACATCAAGATAAGGCGGTTAGCAACTGTAGTGGATGAACTGTCAATGAGTACAGCCAAGTCATTGGTGCTGGTTGAGGGTGAGATGTTGTCGATAAGGACAATGGTTTTACAGAACCGTCTTGCTCTAGACGTCATCCTAGCAAAAGAGGGCGGAGTCTGTAAACGTTTGAAGGTTCAGGAATGTTGCACTTATATCCCAGACAACTCTAAGGATCTGGAGACATATATATACAACATTACTGCAATCCATTATGAGATTGAGGATTTGACCCCAGAGAATACATGGGAGACCGTTGGCAAGGGATTTGGAAAGGTTGGAAACTGGTTTGCTAACATAGGGAAGGGTTTCCTGGGATTTGTACTGAAACCCCTCATTATAGCAGTGGCATGTGTGATTGCTTTATGGGGACTAGTGAGGTTGTACAAATGGTACAAATCAAACAGATTGGCGAGATCAATGAGAGCGCAAGAGATGCGAATGGAAAGGATACAAGACAGTCAATACCGCAGTTTGAGAGCATTGGAGATGCTCAAGCGAGGGAACATGGCCACAAGTTCCGTTTAGTTCAGTTCTTACCCTGAGTATGATGTGAGGGTGGTGATGACACAGGTCATCAAAGGGGGGAACTGAGAGAGCGCCATGTAAAGTGAATTTTGTAGAGGTGCACCATATGTACAAGTAGTCAGCGCCCGGATATATAGAGGACCTTTAATCATGTTTAGATGCGATATATGACAAGGCCTTTGAACGAATTGACATCTGAAATGTATAGAACTAGCGTTACAAGGTGCAATTCCATGCTTATTGCAATGTAGAAGTGTTTTGAAATGAAAGCTTTCATTTAGTGATAGAAGTGTTTAATAGATTAATAACGTGTCTTTGGATGAACTATAGCGAAATGTATAATCATGCTTTATGTACTAGATAATTAGTTTAAGTTAGAGACAATGCTTTTGTCGTTAAGGTTGGAGGCCTAAGTGAACCAAAAGGTTCTAATGTAAAGCGTGGGGCCTATAACCAGCAGAGGCCTAGTAAATGGAAATGGCGCAGGCCGTATGAAAATGTCTTGCTTAAACACATAAACGATAGAAATGCTTATGAAAGACCTTTTAGAATTGTTGCAACATTTGTAGACTGTGAGTTATGTGCGTATTTCTTTGCAGGCGCCTCCTCAAGCAGATAGTAGAGTAGAAGGGCCCATTGTGTATGAGCGTTAGGATGCTAGACTCAGACATGGAGGAGTAGACTAGGAATTTACAGAAGCAGCTTGAAAGGATGAAGAGCCTGAGACCCAAGGACGTCTGAACGGGCAAGGATGGACTTGTGCCACATGGAAAAATACAGAACTCAACACCTTTTTGAGGGGCGTCCCTGGAGGCGTGACATTAACATTGTGGGGTTTGGTATTAGGGACAGTGCCCCGAGGGTGGAGGCAGAGCAGACGAGCTGAGGAGCTAGAGAGAGCGGTCAGATGGGCAAAGGGCATAGATGCAAGCTAAGAATGATAGTCTAAGAGAATGTGGGTGAACTTCGCTTGGAAGTTACCACAGCTGACACCTTTTGGATAGGACGGGTGGTTGTTGAGTAGGGATGTCATCTAGTATAGAGTAGGGACAGACTAACCTGAATTTATGTCTATTATCCTGATGAGTACCAGAACTCAAGTGATAGCAATTTTGTTTAGCCTGATGGTCCTGGAATTAATTCTCGTTCTGTTCATTAGCCGACTGAGACTTTTCCGTAGGATTATGTTTGTATTAGTACCTGTTTATCTTTTGAACCTCTTGCTGAGGTGCTTGTATCTTCAGTTATTTTTGGTTATGTATGGGATTCTAGAGAATGAGAAGCAGACTCTAGAGGAGAAATCCCGCCGTATCAAGACCACCACATTCCCCGACATCTGGGAGTGCGAAAAAGTCAACCCCCTCCTCATCCTCCTGGAACTATCAGCAGCCTTCGACATCGTCTCCCATTGCACACTAGCCACCAGACTCCATGACGCCAGTATCCAAGGAAAAGGTTTAGAATGGATATGATCCTTCCTCTCAGGCAGAACACAAAGAATAAGACTCCCGCCCTTCATCTCAGAACCGACAGAGATCAGATGCGGAGTTCCCCAAGGATGATTCCTCAGCCCCACGCTCTTCAACGTCTACATGGCCCCCCTCGCAACCATCGTCAGAAATCACAAACCCAGCATTGTCTCCTACGCCGATAACACCCAGCTCATCCCCTCCCTCACCAAGGAACCCGATATCACCAGGCGCAACTTCCAAGAAGGGATGAAAGCTGTCGCGACCTGGATGAACAACAGCTGCCTGAAGCTCAACTCAGAGAAAACAGAAGTCCTCATCCTCGCTCCACCCCATCTGCATGGAACAACACCTAGTGGCCCCCTGCCCTCGGAAACCCACCCACTTCAACGGACCACGCACGTAAGCTCAGCATCATACACGTCTCCTCACTCACCATGAATCACCAGATGAACGCCGTATCCTCCGCATACTTCAACACCCTCAGCCTACTTCGCAAGACGTTCAAGTGGATCCCCCCGATTCCAGGAAAACAGTCACCCATGCACTCATCACCAGAAGACTGGACTATGGCAATGCCCTCAATGCCAGAATCCGCAAAAAACTTGTCCGCAAACTCCAGACCATCCAGAACGCCGCAGCTAGACTTATCTTCGAAATCCCATGACACGACTGCATCACCCAACACCTCTGCAACCTCCACTGGCTCCCTGTCGAAAGAACGATAACGTTCGAGCTGCTCACACACACCCACAAGGTCCTCCTCAACACCGGACCCCAATACCTCAGCGACCGGATCCCTAGACACCTTCCCGCTTTTTTACAGGACCAGAGCAGGCGGAAGATCCTTCTCTTACCTTGCAGCCAAGGCCTGGAATGAGCTCCCCCTTCACCTCCAATCGAGCCGACACTGCACCAGTTCAGGAAGGACCCCAAGACCTGGCTCTTCGAATGACCCAAACGGACTCCAACGGAGCTGCTCATTCCCTCCCTCAGCACCTTAAGACCCTCACGGGTGAGTAGTGCACTTCACAAAACCTGATTGATTGATTGATACATATCACTTCCAAATGAAAGGTGCACCACTTGTGAAACAGTAAAAAATCTAGAACTGAAGTTTCCTAAGTGAGAAGACTGTGATCACTGGAAATCAGCACAGCACGTGTGCAGAGGGTGGGTAAAACACACAGTGACGCTCCCTACTTACTCTAAGTAGAGAATATGAAGTCGTCATTAATCTGTTTGGTATCAGACGCTTACAACACTGTCTATGTTGCCATTACCATTCTTACGCTTCGCATGCTCAGTCATTGGTGGCAGTGGAATGGGTATCCATTGCATGAGGGTATCAGCACTCATCCCCATTGTAAACTACCATACTCAGCTCGTTACTGGGGTTTGTTCTGTGGCTAGAGATGCACGTTTCAAAATCAGAGGTAAATAGGTGAGTATGAGTCTTATGATATCCCCAGGTATTTTCATTCACACCTTCCAAAAATGCGTTAATAACACTGGTCTAAATAAAGGTTGCAGGATGTTTATAGTACAGCATACTAAGACTCATTCAAATTTCACACACCATCTAGCAATATAGAGATAGGGTAGGTAGGACTAAGCCTTATAATTCATATGCACTCAATCTTGTTCTCCTATTAGGCTGTTGACCCAAAAATCAGGCTGTTGTGACATTCTTACACGTGCTGAACATCCACCATCTGCCATGAATCTGGATATTAGTGGGAATACTAAGCATTTCAATGCGTTATAATTAATGCTGATTCCGCTGAGAGATGACATGGTCATCACATGACGCTCTGGGGCATGCGGACATTACTAGTAGCATTAGTGCGTAAATGCACGATTGGCCTCCCTTAATTCCCAAAAATATCATGAAAAGTGATCATTACAGTGCAATATTTTATGAATTCAGGGTTTAAAGCTTAACATAAAAAGTGAACATTACAGTGCAATTTTTATGATTTTAAGGTTTAATACATATTATAAAAAGTGAACATTACAATGCTATCTTTTATGATTTCAAATTTCAATAAAAGAGTCATTGTTATGCTCAGCTCACAAATGACTTGCAAATACAAACACGTGATTAGCCTCTTTTATTTGCGAGAAATAATATAAAAGTTATAATTACAGCACAATCTTGAATCCGAAAAATATATTATAATTATAAGGTTCACTGATAGATTGTGATTTTTATGTTCTGCTTACAATCAAATTACAGGGTATCTGCAACACTTTGGAGGCCGGCTGGTATATAATAACGGATCCTGTATACTGAAGGCAGATTGATAAGAAATACAATCAGAGGGAGAGAATTTTTGCTCTGCCCACACTTTACAAATCAAGTATCGTCTCAACAACACCTGAGAGGTCAGCTGTTGAATAAGGGGAGATGTTATATAATGAAATCCACAGTGACAATGATGTCCCTCCGTTTCCTAGTGTTGTTAAATAGCAGCATGCCACTCCGTTCAGTTGAGACCAGGGAATTTCATCATTCAGTCCATTCAGTTTTGTCCCCATATGGTGCATCCAGCATTGCTCATATCTGAGTAGCAACAAGAGCTCAGAACGCCAAGCCATATCCTTTTTCCTAAACCTGTAATACACTAAGGGCCTCATTTATGAGAAGTGACGCATCTCTGAGTGAAAGCAGCGATGCAACACTTCTCTATGCGCCTTCCTTGCGACATGATTCATGCGTCATATTTACTGTATGACGCATCATGTCGCAAGGAGTTACAGATACGTCAGTATTTCTGAAGTATCTGCATGGTGCAAAAGTGACACATTGCTGGAGTATGTCACAAAAGTGATGCAACTCCAGCAATGTGTCCTTCACATGGGGCCTGGTAGATTTCACTGCGTAACTTCTACGAGGCTTACTTACGTGGGAACGCCCACCCTGCATACATTATACCTGACGCAGGTATAATGTAGCGCAGGGGTTTACAAAGTGACGCATCTGCTTAAATGCGTCACTTTGTAAATAGGGTGCAACAGGAGTCATGTTTTACGCCGCTGATGCGTCACAAAAAGTGACGCAATGGAAGCGCTAAACTGTCGCAAAGCCTCATAAATAAGGCCCTCAGTCTATAGCTTAATATTCCTGTCCATATATATATATGCCAAAACTCCTATGTAAACTCAGCAAGAACTTTCGCCCTTGGTCTTCATAAACTGCATCCAATGTGATCCTGGGGGACACCTATACAGTTTTGCAGAGAAACTGTCTGTTACACAGGACAAATATTAGGGGCTTTAAGCAGGGTTGTTGATGGCCACCCCAAGTGAAAAGGGGATCTAGAGGTGCATCAGAGGATTTTCTACATGTTATTATAAACAACAGGCTACCACTTGGGAGATGCAGAAACCAAATAGATTATGAGCTGGAACGAGGACAGGGAGAATGTAATGTGGATTGATGGTGAGAAACTTTAAGTAAATCCTACATCAGGAAGTGACCCCATAAGGAACAACAAAAGTGGGAGGTAAAAAAACTCCCGGTGCCTCTCTTCAGGCTGCACTGGTGATGAATAAAGAATACTCAAAGTCCTTGATGCTCTCTTCAGTGATCTTGCTGCATATTCAGATTCCTATATGACTTAAAGCAAGGCCCAAGAGCCCTTACACAGAGACCAAAGGTTTGCTACTTTTTCCCTCCATCAGATTTGTAATTGTCAAGCCATCAGTTAAATTCACCAAGAATGATGATGTGAGAAGATGTTAGTAGGTAGGGGGCAGGTGCTGGGGAAGGCCTAAGTGAAAGATATGCTAAAAATGGGGTGACATATCTGGAGAGGTGGTGTATATGTGATTAACAATGTGCTCAATTGAGAGGAGGTGACTATACGTACTCAGGGCGCAGGATATGAGTTCATGAAAATGACTGCTGTGGCCCTTTCCTTACCACTGCTAAGATTGATAGTGTGCATTTGTTTATACCATACAATTAGCAGTGAGTCTGTTTTTGGAACTGAGCCTGCCTGGAACCAGGTTTCAGTGAGAAAGAGCTGGAGCCTCATTGAGCTTAGATTGTGACAACATAGTTTGGGGGTTAGAATCTTTTTTTCTGGTGGGAGGAGGTTTTAGTACTTATGACTTGTGAGCGATTAACTTTTGTAGGCAATCAATTGCTGAATATGATGACAGTGTATGTGGTCGAACGTGTTTGGGGTAGTGTGACCATGGTTTGCTTTTGCTTTTTTGCGTTGTTGAAATCCGAAAATAGATATGTATGACTGTCAAATGGACTTTCTGGGCGATTGATATTATCAGCCAAAAGAGTTTAAACAAGCATTTGCAATGCAATAGGTCTCGCATTAGGAAAGTTTGAGCTATTGGTATTGTAAATGGCAAAGTTATTATTTATGTTTCTTTTTTTTTAAATAGCTAAATTAATAGCTTCGTCATTTACAATGCCAATAGTTATAACTTTCGCAAATGTGATACCTATAGCATTTGTAATGCAATATGTTTTGTATTTGCAAACCGCCAGAGGACAAAAAAAAGCTCCGGACCACCGCCTCCTCCCAGGCCTTCAAAAGGGACCTCAAAGTTCTCCTCCTCCAGAGACACCTCCAAAAGTAATTCACGTCCTCTTGCTATTTGTGAGGAAGACTTCACACTACTGATAATTTCTACTTTCCATGACCATGGAAGTGCCTTCCCAGTGTATGCCTGTGATTGGAGGGTCTGCCTTTTTGCAGTATTTTCCATGTACTGGTGTTCGGTGCCCTTTTGTAACATGCACACACCACTCTGCCCTTGCAACACACGGCTGCTACCTCTCACATGTCTTTGCCTTTGATACTTGCACAAGTGCCACCTTGCCCATGTAACGCTTGTTCCTGAGCCTGAGTGTCTAGCACTTATTGCAGGACTATACCTCTAATTATACTCTGTTTTCTTTTATAACTGCACACTTGTCACTTTCATTTCCTCTTGTGCACTTTTGACTACCTCATGTATTTTGGTTGCTCACAATTTTTACTCAAGTATTTTGTTTGCTCACGATTGTCACTATTACCTTTACTACCTCATGTATTTTTGGTTGCTCATAGTTTTTACTACCTCATGTATTTTGTTTGCTCACAATTGTCACTATTACCTTATGTAAGTAACGTATGTTTTTGCAACCTGTTCTTTTGTAATGTTTCTCATTATGTTTCATTTCTGTTCCTAATGTGAAGCGCTCTGACGCCTTCGGGTAAAGTCCGCGCTATATAAAAATGCATAAATACATAAATAAATAAATACCGCCTTCGGGTAAAGTCCGCGCTATATAAAAATGCATAAATACATAAATAAATAAATACCGCCTTCGGGTAAAGTCCGCGCTATATAAAAATGCATAAATAAATAAATACCGCAAATCAAACATCCTCGTTACTCTGCCGGCCTGCGACCAGGAAGTCAGGCAGGCCGGCGCGACAACCGGAAACAGGAAGTAGGAGGGCGGGAGCCTACCCCGCCTCCCACGGAAGAGCCGCGATTGTTTGGAGCACCGGAGCAGGCAGGAGCCTACCCTGCGCCCCGGTGCCGAAGCCCCTGCAGCTGAGGAGAGCCGCCGCACGAAGGAAGCCGGTGAGTGGGTTGCTGAGCTGCGGGGGGGGGAGCATGTGTGTGTGCGCGCGCGCGCGTGCGGGGGGGGCGGGCTGTGTATGTGTGTGTGCGTGCGTGTGTGTGTATGTGTCTTGGAGTGCGTGTGTGTGACTGTGGGGGAGGGGGTGTGTGTGTGAGCGAGTGTCTGTCTGCGCGCGCATGTGTACGGCGCGGGACGCGACGTGCGCGTTCGCGCACACGAATCCAGGAAGAAAAGCTCGTACACCCTCTTGTCCTCCTTCCCCCCAGACTGATCGCTATACGTCTCCAGCTGGACACATGCATCCTTGCGGATGCATTGCCAGCGAGACCCAAAAATGAAAGATGACATCTGGTATGGTAGGAGGGGACTGATGATCCTGTTACTGAGAGAAAAGCCAAAGTGGTCATTGCAAGTTGCAGTCACACGCACATGTGCATGTATTGCTGCTCAGGATGTTACTGCAGAGTGCTGGTGAAAGCCAAGGACGTCTAGAGTGTGACTAGAGTTAAACATTTGTTTTTGGTATAGTTTTATTTTTCATTTGATTGATGTGCAAAGCCAGAACTAAGCCAGGGCACCTCCCCCTATCTCTGCTCCCTTAAGCAGTTTTGACAAGAGAAACACATGGCCACATCTAACTAAAATAAGGAATCCTGCTGCAACTCGGACACGAATAAAATCTGAAAAGTATGTCTTTAAGTTTGCACCAAAAGTTCACATAAATGTTGAAGAAGAAAGTGAAAATATGCTTAGTGACTACAGCTGAGCTGAACTTCATAGATCTGTCCCGCTGAGAGCGTGTAATCTGAGAGGAAGGTTCATTAAACCCCTTGAACCCAATTGACTTGTTGGTTTATTTTATTGCCTCTGTTGATGTATGTAGTTAACTTTGTTAACTCAAGGAAGATTTGAAATAGTAACGTGTAAAGAATGTGCTCAGAATCCTCATGTTATATTAAGGAGAAGAACAAAAATGCACAATTTTTAATAAATGTAGTTTTCTGAATTGTTTTATACTTTAAAGATGTCTTTTGTGCAGTTGTCCTTTATAATTCTATAGCGCAAATTTTGCTGCACTTGTATTCAGAAAGTTTTTTTTATTCAGTGTTTCAATGATTTTTCTTGTGCTTCTGTACCTTGCGTGAGAACATTATTTTATAAGGTACACACCTTAGGCTCCTCAATGACAGCTCTACACAAAGCGCTTGCATTTCAGGTAAAACTAGAGGTGGAGGAGATAACGTCCTGTGGCTGAATTTTAGACTGCCTTCCCCACTTGCCCAACTTGTGTCCTTTTGAGAAAATCTCTTTACATCACTGTACCTTATTTTTAGCTCTAACCCCGGGCAGCTTCAACTGTATCCCCAGCCACATTTGTTTCACAAAAATCATAATAAACTGTACTATATATAAATATATATATATTTTTTCACTGAAACAAAAACAAAGGTTTTATATATTTATATATAAAATACACCCACTTGCGGTCACGAGACAGTAGTTATGGTTAGGTCTTAATTTTCATGGGAAAGGCGTTTTTGATTTGCTAATAACGTTTGCGCCATTTGATGAATTTTCACGAAATTTTCAAACCTAGTTTTGCCACTCACTTCAGCTGCTGCTTTGACAGTTTTAGGGTAATTTGTCAAGTGGGGGCCGAGAAAAAGGGGGGGTCCTATAACGCGTTTTACCCATGCGGTTTACGGTAGGGATTTTAGAAACGACTACAGCACGAACTGCTGAATGGAATTACACCAAATTTGGCAGAAAGCTAGATCTTGGAACAGATAGAGTGCTTGTTGTAAATCCATTCAGTAGTTGCGGAGTTATTAAGGAAAAAAGAAATAAAGATATCTAAGCATGCAAACTCTCCAAGGAGCTGAGAGATCTCGTGCTCAGATCTGATTGGCTGCCAACACTTCAACCCACATCTGTTGGCAGCCATTTTGGGACTCAGACTCAGCTGAGTCAAAAAGCAGAGTTAAAAAAGAAAATGAAGCAGGATAGGAATACCCCGAGCCCCTAGGCCTGGTGGTGAAGTCCCCCAGGGACCCCGCCAGAGCCAAAAAGCATTTTTTCCTCAATTTTTCAGCAAAATCACAGGAGAATCTGCAAATTCCAAGCGCAGTCTCCCTTGCTTGTTTTTAGATGAGTCCCCAGTCGGGTCAGGTCCTGATGGCTAAGTTAAATATTATTTTTGAGGAGGGGGAGCTTTTGGGAACCTTCTCCATGGCCGTTTACTGCCTAGGTAACACCCACCTCTCCGGGACAAGGCCAATAAATTAAATAGTAGTGGAGGGAGGGAGCACACAACCCCCCTCCACGGCCTTTTATAGCCACGGGGACCACAAACCTCCCCGGGGCTGGCCCTACATAAACAAAGGAGGGGGCTCACTCCTGGAGCCATTAATGGCCCTCGGGAACCTCTCCTCCAGGGCCGACTGCCTATGTTCTGAGGTGCCCACTCTCGGGACATATTAATTTGCTGTGGCTTGGTGGGAGCTTTGCCAACTCCCACCAAGCAAGAGCAAACAGTAAGTCCGCTTCCAACGGGCCTGAGTAGGTAAACTGCTCCCATTTGCTGGGAAAAAACTTTTCATCTGTTTCCCTGCCTGCTGTTAAGCAGGCAGGAAAACAGATGAAAAATTGCTTCCACGGGCAGAGAGCAGAATTGTTTTGCTGCTGCCCTCATGAGAGAGCAATGCTGGCTCCTACTGGAGCTTTGCCAACTCCCACCAAGCAAGAGCAAACAGTAAGAACGCTTCCAACGGGCCTGAGCAGGTAAACTGCTCTCATTCGCTGGGAGAAAACTTTTCATTTGTTTCCCTGCCTGCTGTTGAGCAGGCAGGAAAACAGATGAACAATTGCTTCCACATGCAGAGAGAAGAATTGTTTTGCTGCTGCCCTCATGAGAGAGCAATGCTGGCTCCTACTGGAGTCAGGAAGACAGCAGGGATTGCTGGGGCATTTAGGCTCTCCCCAGCTGTCCCCAACAATGCACACTGGGTGGGCTCCAGGGAACGCAGCATAAATGGCAGGGCCTCGGGGATGGGGTCCCCAGGGCTAAAATCAGCCTGGGGAGAGTCGTTGTGTCCCCTCCCCTTCTTTAAAGGACCTCCTTGGTGGAGATGAATGCATTGATAATCTATCGGAGCGCAGTGTGAGTGTAATGAAGGGTTTATTTCTTGTCCTCGCCTGGTGAGAGCAGAGTCAATGGTTCTCCCTTTAGATTACTACAAGTATGCAAATGTGCAAAATTACCTGGAAGCCTTGCTCATTTGGCCTTGCCCGGTCCACTTTAATAGTATGCAATGGTCTACCCGCCTTTTGCCAGGATGATAGACGGCTTACCAAAAGATCCCCCTGCACGGTTCCTGCTGATTTTACTGATGTATTAGCATAGTCCATGGTTCTCCCTTTAGATTACTACGAGTGTACAAAAGTACAAAATCACCTGGAAGCCTCACCCGTTTGGCCCTATCCACCTTAGTGGTATGCAAAGGTCTTCCCGCCTTTTGCCAGGATGGACAGCTTACCAAAAGGCCCCCAGCGCAATTCCCGCAGATTTTAGTGATGCATTCTTGATGACAAAGAATATGAGGACATCTCCACCAAATAAAGAAGCACTATTTAATAGGAAGTACCCTTGTTTGATGGTGATTTACCTCATTGTAGTCTCGCTGCCTTCTCTATATGGGGATTCCTGTTATCACGGATTTCTGGATTAAGCCGAACAGAGGAACAATCACATTGCTGAAATGCACACAAGGTCAATGGAAATATTTACTTGTGTTCGATTACACAGCTGAGTGTAGAGTATACACTAGACATTTAGCCAACAAGGTAGCACTTACTAATAAACCACTAGAAAGTACTCCAACTGTGGCCTCCTGTTGAATAAAGGGGCAGGTGAGATTCCCTTCTGGCTCAGACACTCACACAGCTACTGACACAGACAGCCACTCACACACCCATTCTGCCACTCTCACGTATACTCACAGACCCACACTTCCATTCCCACACTTACACACCCACTCACATACTCACAAATCCACATACATACTCACTCACAGACACATGCAACCACTCCCACACCCACTCGCAGACCTACATAACCACTTACACACTAACAAAATCACTCACACAACCACTCACAGACCCCCTACAATCACTCACACGCCCTCAAAACACTGACACATCGCTCATGCACCAATACAGACACTCAAACACCCACTTACAGACCCATACTGCCACTCACACACCCAGTCAGTCACCTATACAGCTACTCACTGACCCACTCACAGACCCATATAGCCACTTAAACACCCACTCAGAGGCCCATAAAGCCCCTTACATAACCAATGACCAACCCATGCAGACACTCACACACCCACTCACACATCTATAAATCCACTCACTCACCCACTCGTAGACCCATATAGTCACTAAAACACTCACTCACAGACCCATACAGCCACTCACACACCCACTCACCAACCTATACAGCCACTCACACGCACACTCTTAAAGGTTAGAGGTTACAGTTAGAAAAAAATATTTTAAAAAACTTTGAAATTCACAAAAAAAGGAAAGGTTAAAGGGACGTTATAGTGAGGAAATAACATTAAAAAACCAAACAAATTCACTCAAAAAAACCAAAGGTTACAGGGCAATTATAGTTAGGAAATAGAATTGAAAAAACCCTAGATATTTACTGAAAATAACAAGGCTTACAGGAATGTTAGTTAGGCTTAGATTTCACATGCACAAAACCATAGAAATTCAATAGTTATGGGTACCTAAGCTAACTATGGCTATGCCTCAGTAATGCACTGCTTATGGCCTCACGTATGACATCACTCATGACATGGTCAGTGAGATCGCTCATTACATCTCAAATGACATAAATAATGATATCATCCAGTGAGTGTAAGTGTTTTGTAAATGTTTCTTAGACTTAAATATGAATACTAAGCTACTGCATAAGTTAAATTACTATTCTTTCTGACTATAAATGTGTCATACTATTTCTATCATATGTTATCTGAGTAGCTGTGTGACTGTATATATATATATATATATATATATATATAAATAAATATATATATATATATACACATATACCAAACCTCCTTCCTCCAAGGAGACCGGGACACTTGGATCGGCGGTGCGACTCGGGTTGGAGGTCCCTGATGTCAAATGCTGCTCCACGTACTTGCAAGGTACCACGCACTCCGCACAAAGGAAATAACGATAAATGATCAGTCTGTGTAGTCAAATTTAGGTTTATTACAAAACCATAAGCCTTCAAAAAACCCTACGCGTTTCGGCGGACAACCGCCTTGCTCACGGGTAAAGTGTTTCAAAACGGCCAATACTTTTAACTTGTGCATGTGACATCAAATCTTAAACACACCCAGAAAGAGAAAGCTCCTTTACACAGATAATGGGTCGGCCATCTTACAGAGGGTTATCGTATGTACAATGTTATAAATGCAGAGTGTCTGAAATCATTAATGGGTTTTAACAGACAAGGGAAACATACATAATTATGTATTATAGTGTTTTCTAACATCTCATTACTATTACAGGGTTTTGATTCTTGTCTTTGGTAAGCATTGCGCTGGGTATTCGAAATGCATTGCCCAGTGGCTTCCCCCAGCAGGCGCCAAGTGGTATCTATTGACAAAGTGCGCCATGAAACTAAATATACCAAACAATGTACTTTAGGATTTAGTATCTATGAAAATTCATTTTAAACTGCAAGGAAATAAACCTCTAATTGTTTAAACAACATGCCAAGTGGCAGATTAAATCAGGTGGATAGAAAACAAAATCAAATCCAAACTCATGTTTAGTGGAAAATGGAATTAATCTATAAGTGTCTATTACACCGTAACCCCCCATTTATAACACAAATTCATGAATGTACTCATGTGGGGCTCAGTCCTGCCTGTAATGAAAAGGATCATCATAGTGTGCCAAGTGGCAAAACAGTTAAATCTAATAGAAGCCCGGGTGAAATGAAATACAGGTAGTACATAAGTATCTAAATAAAAACGACCCTTAGTTTGTAGCACGAAGTGCAGCAAATAATAAGCCAAATGGCATCAGGAATTAATTACAAAAGTGGGTCATAGTTGTTCTTCTCACATCCCCTGGTTCATACAGTCCAACCGGGTCAAATACGTCATAATTCATACACTTCGTCTATTCGTGCTTCTTAATCGTGTGAACTTGATCCTAGGACATTTTCCACATCCACTTGATTGATAGTGTCCCAATCTAGAAAAAAGAAGTACCCATGGCTAATTATTCTACAGACACCAATTGTACCTCAACCTTGTAAGAAGGCATGACTTCATTAGTTGTTACATTAAAAACAGGTGCAACAAAGTGAACGTTTAAAAACATTAGGGAAGACATTTAGACTCAGTGTAATTCATGATACCCCAAAAATAGAACAAAAACAGAACGTAAGAAAGCAGGCAAGGGTTACAGTGTATGCCTCTAATACGGTCGGGATAGCACATATCCCTAGATGTATAAACTGGGTTACTGCATGAATCAGAGTAATGTTGAATTACTCTCCTAAGAACCATGCCATCTCTTCCTCAGAGTTTAACCCTTTAGGGATCTTGGAGTCTAAATTAAGTATATATTGTGATTCCAATTGGCGTAGTTTGCGAATTCTATCGCCTCCTCTGGTGCTGGGTAAAACCCTATCTATAACAAAGAAACGCAGCACATCCCGATTGCTTTGATGAAATTCTTCGAAATGGCGTGCGAGGGGTGATTGTTTGTCTTTGTTTTGGATGGCTCTCATATGTTCTAACACCCGTTTCTTGGCAGCAAACATCGTGCTGCCCACGTATTTCTTTGAACATGGGCATGTTAGTACAAAAATGCAATGGTCTGAGAGGCAGGTCAGATGTTTATCAATTAGTTTTTCTACATTCTCCACAGGGAAAAACACTTTCTTGATATTACAACTGAATTTGCAGGCCTTACAGGCCATGCAAGTATAGAATCCCTTGATGTCCAATGAAGATTCTTTCTTTCGAGTTGTGTCACTGCTGCACAATTTGTCCTTAAGGGACTGTCCTTTTCTGAATGTAATGCTCGGGAAATTTTGTACAGCTCCATCAAGGGTCTCTTCTGTTTTTAATGTTTTCCAATGCTTAGCCAAGCATTGTCTAACCTTGATGGACCCAGAATTGTAAGTAGAAATATACCTGATGTAAGTGGTATCTTGTTTCGTGCTGGAAGAATCCAGCAGTTCACTCTGGGTAAATCGACCTGCCTTCTGTTTGGAAAGTATCACCACATCCTTGCTGTAACCCCTCTCTATAAATCTGTCAGTCATGAGATCACATTCCTTTTCAAAATCTATCTGTGTTTTGCAATTCCTTCGGGCCCGAAGGAACTCCCCATAAGGGATACTGCGAATCAGCATGGGGGGGTGACTACTTTCTGCATGCAAGAGCGTGTTGCCTGCAGTTTCTTTTCTAAACAGGGTAGTCACTAGCTTTCCATCCAATACTGCTATCTCCAGATCTAGAAATTTCGCATTAGTCTTGCTCATAGTACCTTCAAATTTTAAGTTCCAATCATTATCATTTAGGATCTTAACAAATGACTGTGCGAGTTCTTCACTGCCATCCCAAATCAAAAACAGATCGTCGATGTATCTTAGCCACAAAACCACGTGGCTGCGGTATAGATGATGTCTCATGGGCACTGCCTGCTCCCACCTGCCCATAAATAGATTGGCAAAGCTGGGAGCAAAGCAAGTGCCCATGGCAGTACCCTGTTTCTGTCTATAAAGATTGCCATCAAAGAGAAAAAAATTGTTTTCTAGACAAAAATACATCATTTGTACAATTATCACATTATGTTCCAAAACAAAGACAAACAATCACCCCTCGCACGCCATTTCGAAGAATTTCATCAAAGCAATCGGGATGTGCTGCGTTTCTTTGTTATAGATAGGGTTTTACCCAGCACCAGAGGAGGCGATAGAATTCGCAAACTACGCCAATTGGAATCACAATATATACTTAATTTAGACTCCAAGATCCCTAAAGGGTTAAACTCTGAGGAAGAGATGGCATGGTTCTTAGGAGAGTAATTCAACATTACTCTGATTCATGCAGTAACCCAGTTTATACATCTAGGGATATGTGCTATCCCGACCGTATTAGAGGCATACACTGTAACCCATGTCACTGATCATGTCATGAATGATCTAATATGTGACATCATCAGCAGTGGATTGCGGGTCCGCGAAATATAGTTAGTACAACTAACTATATAGGAGCAATTTCAATGGTTTTGTATGAGTAAAATGTCCAGCTAACTATAACACCACTAAAACTTATAGTTTTTTGAGTGAATTTCAAAGGTTTTTTAAATGCTAATTCCTAACTATATAAGGCCTGAAACCTATGGTTTTTTCAGTGAATTTCAAAGGTTTTTTAAATGCTAATTCCTAACTATATAAGGCCTGAAACCTATGGTTTTTTCAGTGAATTTGCAAGGTTTTTTTAAATGCTAATTCCTAACTATATAAGGCCTGAAACCTATGGTTTTTTCAGTGAATTTCAAAGGTTTTTTAAATGCTAATTCCTAACTATATAAGGCCTGAAACCTATGTTTTTTTTAGTGAATTCGCAAGGTTTTTTAAATGCTAATTCCTAACTATATAAGGCCTGAAACCTATGGTTTTTTCATTGAATTCGCAAGGTTTTTTAAATGCTAATTCTATTCGCGGATAACGTTTTTATATATGAAAACGTTTTTTAAATCTCAAATGCCTGCTTTGCTAACAGAGTTTTTTAAGCACAGCCTCTTTTGTCTCTGGTGGCCATCTTGGGAGACTGCATATCAGAATTTTTTTAATGAAATATAAGAGGATTCACTCAAAATGTGCCCTAATTTTTCTTTCTTCAGCACTAATCATAATTTCTATGGCAAAATGAACCCCCTCATTTTGTTCCTTTGCAAATTAAATGTTTTAAGTGTTAACACTTTATTCCAATCAAGATGACTTCAGGTGTGCCATACTTTTGTCATAAGTAAGACTGTTAGCGCTCTAGTTGTTCTTTAGAACACTCTGGGACATTCTGTCATTGGGCTATAGTTGGGCTACATCTGGCTGATATTTGGGCTACATTTGTTTTTTTTTTGTCTCTGGTGGCCATCTTTCGGCTACATTGGGCTACATTTGGGCTCTAACATATATATAGCCCAATGTAGCCCAATATATATTTTTTCAAAGTTAATTTCGTAAAAACCACTTGAGCACATATCTTGAGACATAGCAAAGGCACATCGGGCTACCAGTCCCTACAATTTTGCCAAGTTTGGTGGAAAACCATTCAGCTGTTCGGGCTAAAAGTGAGTCCAACTGCCCTATGGAAATTAACATGGGGAAAACACGTTTTGGGACCCCCCTTTTATCTCGGCCCCCGCTTGACGAATCTCCCCCAAACTTTCAGGGAGCGCCGCGAGGCAAAGTTAAGGAAAATTTCAGGAAGATTCCTCAACTGGCGCCAAAGTTATTCCCAATAGAATGTTGCGATTTCCCTATGGAAAACAATCCTAACTATATATACCTACTGGCTATCGCCAGTAGGTAATATATATATGTATATATCCCGAGCACTCGAACCACTTCCAACTGCCGCACACACGGCGGCTTCAGCGAGGAAAGAGACACAGACCTGGTAGTTTTCTGGGCGATGTTCCATTCTTTATTCAAAAAGACCCCACACACAACGCGTTTCGAGCTCTGAAGCCCTTGATCACGTGTATCCCAGTGAAAATGCCATCTACCATATATATATATATATATATATATATATATATATATATATATATATATATATATATATATATATATATATATATATATATATATATATATATATATATAAAGGGTGCCACTGAGCACCCAGCAAAGACAAGGCATTCAAAGTCTAAAGTTAGCCAGACGCGTTTCAGGTTGTTCACCTTTCTTCAGTGGCTTTGTTGACTAAAACGGGAAAGTGGTTCTCTTCCACACTTAAAATATTAAAGTCCCCGCCACTGTGGGCATGGCCATTCCCATGGCCTTCTGGATCTTGCAGTGTTTGGGTAATTCACTCCAGTGAGTCCCTCTGTCCAGAATTTAAATAAAACAAAATGTTGATACCCCATGTGGGGGATGCACAGTCCTTACAGCAGTGCCTGTCCCGTTTCTAAAAAAGGGACGTGGCCTTGGACCACCTCTCTGCAACGCAGCTCACTGGCACTTACTGGAGGTACCTGGTGGGCTAGTTGGCCACCAGGGACCCTCAGGATTCAAGGGGAATTAATCCCACAACTTAAAACCTGCCAGGGGGCGCGTTTGCATAGTGGTGAAGGGAGCGGGCGGGACTGATGTGACATGGGTGTACTTATCCAATCACTCCGCCAAAATCCAAGCACTTATAAATTCACCATGTACTCTCCTTGCAGTACTCTAATCTTCCAGTCAGTGCCCATGTACTCATGGAATGGCCCAGGCACTAACACATGCACTGCTAAAATCCCCTAAGCACTTCCCATGCAGTCCTCTAACCACCTATACACTACTGATTCACTCCTCCAATTACCCAGGTAGTACCTATGCACTCCAGAAATCCCTCTGTCACTACCCATGCACTCCTCCAATCACCCAGCCAGCACTATGTACTTATCCAATCACTCTCCCAAAACCCAAGCAGTTATAAAATTACGATGCACTGTCCTTGCAGCACTCTAATCATCCAGACACTACCCGTGTACTGTGTAGTGCTTGTGGAATACTAGTGTTTGGTTCTGGGTCAGTGAGGTGCGGTAGAAAAATCAAGGTAGGTTCCATGTGACTAGGCACATTTCTCGCTATGGATGGGTGCTAAGCAGATGGAGTAAAAAAGAGCAATAATACATATCTTTTTAAACATTGCAGATCTTGGGATGGTGACTGGGGGCGGTCGTCTGAAGCTTTCTGATGTCTAGAAGTTGTCTTTGCTTGCCACAGTGTAAAGAGTCTGTTTGCAAAAATGTCCGTAAGAAAGAGTCTATGGTCTTTGTCAGCTTGAACCCTCAGGTTTCGTTGGGACTTTGGATGTTGCTACTGAAGAGATGGCATGCTGCAGTATAGGTAGTGCACATAAGGCTTGATTGCAGACCTGTGGGATATGAGCTGTGGGCTGTAGAGAAGCTTTTAGAACAACATACATCATTAGTCGGTCTTGGTTATTCCTGTGCCTGCCCTTTTTGGGTAATATTCGATCCATCCATTTTACGCAATCTTTTAGTGGGGTACTGGAAGGTGGCCCCAATTAGGGAGTTATTTTAGAAAATGGTGAACATTTAGTCATTGAGCACCTGAGTTTTATTTTTTTGGGTCATTTGGTCCTTTCCCCCTCACCATGATAGAGGTGAGTGTTTTAGTGGGGTGATCTTTGTGTGTGGGTGACTTATTTTTTTCCTACCTATCATTTAATGGGCAAGGCCAGCCGTTTATTACTCCACTTTCCCTAACATTTGTGTGTGCGTTTATCGATGCGGACGGTACCTTATGACCTACACATGCACGATATGCCGTGAAAGGAAGGGTGTGTGTCATAATTACAATATGTCCTGAGGACACATGTTTGCCTCTCTGGTGCCTGCACTTGGTGTGTAGCAAGGTTTTTCCTGATGGAGTTGGGTGTTTTGACTACAACCATTTTCTGGAAGCTTAATTTTTGGGATGCTTGCTGCAGGTCACTGGGCCCCTTAATAAGGTACTGCGAGTGTAGTAGTCGTTGTTTGTGTAGTAGTCGTGTATCGCACTCCAAGGTGTACAAGTGTAAAACAAGTTTGTGCTTGTAAGTGGTGCTATCGAAGTATAGCTCACTGTGCTCTGAGCTAACTATAATCGCAACAAGCGGCACGTCCCTCGGGAGTGACGTCCCTTCGAAGCACTCATGTATTAAAGTTCATTTCATTTGTTCGAAAAAAAAATTCTTTCAGCAAAAGTGATACTTCAGTTCTTTTTAATTCATATATTCTTATTCATTCATGTAACGGTTCAAAAAATATTTTCATTCCAATTATGCCCAATGCATTTTGGGCAACGGCCCTTCATCAGGGGACTTATACGTTCTGTGGAATAATAATACAAGCAAGATGTGGGTTTATCTAGCAAACCTTACAACGGTTCTTAACTAAACATGTCATTAAGTCATGCATGTAAATCTCTTTGACTGCTTAAGGTATGATTAGGAAAGACAGGAATACATATTTCACACGTTACCCGTTAGTCTAATACGGCTAGTATACAGGTGGAGGTGAAGGCGTGATGGATATCGTACTGAGTTAATGAATCTAAGTGCCGATAGTGGATCATGTGCCCAACGTGAACCGACGGATTATGTGACTTTGTAACCGTTGCGTGACGTGCAGAAAAATATTACCATGCAAGAGAAAATTCTGACCTATGAATTAAATAGTCTCCGTACGTGGTACGTTTCAGTTCGGAGAATGGTCAATCTGCTAAGAGAACAGTGATTCTCATAAAAAAAAACTCTACATTGCTAACTGGCGTGCTACATGAAAAGTGACGTACTCTTGCTCAACGCTTACCGTTTTCTATCGTGAAAGTCGGCGTGTGTCCGAGATTCAATCGAGGTTCTGAGTGAAGCAACTAACGCGTCATTATCTATCTTCGAACGTGATTGGTCTCTTAAGAGTCACGTGCTTGTTAAAAAAGTGAACTGTGATCTAATAGGTGGTAACTAAGTAACGGCGAGGCTGTGTGTTATGTGTCTTCGAACGTGATTGGTCTCTTAAAAGTCACATGCTTGTTAAAAAAGTGAACAGTGATTCAATAGGTGGTAACTAAGTAACGGCGAGGTTGAGTGTGATATTTAAAAAAACTTTATGAATTCGACGTTCTGAGTAACTGTGAACAAGAATCTGTTCAAAGAATAATAAATAAAATCAGTATATATATTCTAATACCGTGTGTGTGAGTTGAATATTAGCGCGTGATGGGTAACGAATGTGCTAGGTCTGCAAAGATTGTGCGAGAGAAAGATTGAATTCTGTACTGTGCTACAAGATGCTGAAACAATAGTTCTATGCGAATGTCATTCACATGTAATAATAAATTCAAAGGTAACAACTGTATTCTAGACGTTCATTTAGTCCCTTTGGTTTTACCGTAGATAAACGGTCTATCCAGTGTAATTCATGTCTGAGTAGGTGTTGGGTATTGTCTCTGCCAGGTAGTGAGGTCACTGTCTCCAAAATGCAAAATCTGAGTTGACTTGGATTGTGATTCTGTTCATTAAAATGTGTTGCCACCGTTGATTTGCCGGTTTTTAGACGTATACTGCTTTTTTTTAGAAAATGGTGAACATTTAGTCATTGAGCACCTGAGTTTTATTTTTTTGGGTCATTTGGTCCTTTCCCCCTCACTATGATAGAGGTGAGTGTTTTAGTGGGGTGATCTTTGTGTGTGGGTGACTTATTTTTTTCCTACCTATCATTTAATGGGCAAGGCCAGCCCTTTATTACTCCACTTTCCCTAACATTTGTGTGTGCGTTTATCGATGCGGACGGTACCTTATGACCTACACATGTACGATATGCCGTGAAAGGAAGGGTGTGTGTCATAATTACAATATGTCCTGAGGACACATGTTTGCCTCTCTGGTGCCTGCACGTGGTGTGTAGCAAGGTTTTTCCTGATGGAGTTGGGTGTTTTGACTACAACCATTTTCTGGAAGCTTAATTTTTGGGATGCTTGCTGCAGGTCACTGGGCCCCTTCATAAGGTCTCATGTAGCGTTGGTTTTATTGCAGCATACTGGTGAGGGTCGTGAAGCTGCTCTGTGGCACCCATCTGAGTCAAATGTGGCAATGAGTGTAATCAGACTGATTGCTCCATTGGATGATGTTCGGGAGGCCCTGTGTATTTTATTTGACAAGCTGGGTGATGTGGTGAGCATATCTGTGCACCTTGTGTGGAGACTGCAATGGTCAGCTACAGAACACTTTTCCCTCTTGGTGCCTCCTCTCCCTTGGATCCAGAATGCTTTGAGTTTGCCGCCCTTGATGGGAATAAGGGACATTTTACATGGTGACAGGCTACTCCCACTGTCTTGGAGGGACATGACCCGATAAGCTAGACTTTGGATTTTTTGGAAGCATTAGGGTAGAAGAGGAGGCAAACAGGAGTCAGATGCGTGGCTGGGACTCGTTGTTTCTAGCTAGTTACATACTGAGATGACTGGTTGCCCTGGTGAATTTCTCTACTGACTTGGTGCCAAATTGTTGCTTATTTGTGCGCGGACTACCGAGTTCTATGGGGAATCTCGACATACTGCCTGTGGCGAGAGGCCTGGCTTAGGAAGCTTGAACCGTCACCTCGTTTTGGAACTGAAAGGGGGGCAGCACTAGCTTAAGGCCTAATGTGTGTCCTTTTGATCTTGTGATAGGAACCTGTCCCAAGTGGATGTGGTTGTAAGGACCTGGGCTCTTGTTTTATGTGCTGTTTGGGGGCTACCCCACCCCTCTCGTCAGACTGCCCTACCCCTGGGGTGTGGCCAGCCAACTTAACTTTGGGGGACTAGCAGCAGAGTGGATCCTAGGCCCCTGCAGACCCACATCACGGTGGATTTTTGCATGTATTCCCGATCGACCTAACATACAGCAGCCCTGAGCTTTTCTAAAACGTAAATAAAGATTTGATTGTTCCTTAATGCTGTGTCACTAGTCTTTTAATGTTGTGGTGAGTTTTCTGAAGTGGGTATGGAGTTGATGTTGCCATAACTGGCTGGTGGGTTGTCACCCCCAGACTCAAGTCACGACAGCCATGCAAGCATTAAGTGCAAAAATCAAACATCACAAATTCAAGTTTTATCAATGCAGTCCATAGTAATCTATTATTAAACCAACATTCTTCAATAGTTTTTAAGTTCACACAGAGGCTCGTGATGCCAAACTTTTACTGCTAAAGAAATGCCCAGACAGGCTTTTTTCTGCAGCACATAGGAATTCTCATTATATCCTGGGTAGCCACACAAATATTCACCCAATGCATTTCAAGGTTAAAAGCCCTTTGTCAGGGGTCTGTAATATAAAACAGGCCCATCAATAACTATTCTCATCATACCTCACAAACATAAATAAACCTTTAAGCTGCATTCAACCTATTCTCCCAGAAAGAATACACAGAAACCTCCCTCACAACATGCTGCAACCACAGAAGACGCGCTCAGATGAAATCCAAAACTGTGAGGAAAGCATGCACTGACTGAAATGTCCAAAGTTTAAAAATATGTGCGTAGTAGACCAAAAATCAATTATACTGATACAGAAATCACCCTTATGTGTAAACGCATTTATGTAACAACAACTAAATTGTAAACTCACCGTGCTACAAATGTATGATCTATGTCTCTATTGTCTCACCGCCGGCAGCATGAATTAATAGGAAAACCATAGAAAAATACATTGAAGTGCATTCTTCATGTAAAACCATTCTAATTAAGTATTCTAGAAACACTAGAGCGAAACACTATGTACTACACATGACCTTTTAAATCCAGCACCAACTTAGTTGTGCGCAAACCGGGTTAATCTTAAATTTACATAAAATGTATCTCACAGATGAAATCAACCTATTAAAACATGCCATCAAGTTTAAGCTCAACTCGTGACTGCAGTGACTGGTTCAAAAGGTAAACATAGAAAAAGTACATCAAACGCATTCGTAAACCACTTCATTCACAAGTAACAAGCACACCTTTTATATTACAGACCCCTGACAAAGGGTTTTTTAACCTGAAAAGCATTGGGTGAACATTTGTATGGCTACCCAGGATATAATGTGAATTCTTAAGTGCTGCAGAAAAAAGCCTGGATGGGCATTTCTTTAGCATTACATTTTGGAATCACAAGCCTCTGTGTGAACTTAAAACTACTGCTGAATATTGGAATAAAAATGGATTACTTTGGACAACATGGATAAAACATGGATTCTCGAGGTTTGATTTTTGCATTTAGTGCTTGCATGGCTGTCGCGACTCAAGTCTGGGGGTTAAATACCCAGCAGCCAGTTATGGTAATTCTATTTTCGAGCTACTGGAACAGAGCACGCAACGAGTCAGCACGCTAAAATCTTGCCGTTGAGTAGTTCTAAAAAAATTTGATCAAGAGCAAAACATGGAGTGCATTCTATCACTACAGTTTGGTATGAAGTGAATGTGTCATATTGGTGGTGTGGATTACTGCATATTTGGATTGGGTGATTGCGTGAAGGCATTGCCTCCCCAGACAGTCACCCCACCCTGCATGGCCCCAGTGCTTGTTGGGCTGTGTTCCCTGCCTGGTGCAGTTGCCATGTGTTTGGCCAGCCACCTGGTACTTGTTGCGGTAGTGTGTTTGCTGACTAATTTCCTTGTGGCTTAATGAGCTCCACGTTCAGGTTGATCGGGCTTGGTTTTGTGGATGGGGATTTTGCGGGGACAGGCCCAGGCATATCGATCGTTGCTCATGTTAAGCTCTCAGGCAGCAGTGGTCGGTCAGGTGGCCCATCCTGAGGCAGTAGAAACATTCTCTATGTTTCTTATTGCTGCCAACCTTCCTAACTTATGCTGTAATAACTGGTCCAGAACCCTCTGGAGTTCTGCAGTGGAGTCCCTTTCAAGGCTGGTGCCATTTGCACGCTTGCGACCAATGAGGCCTGCTTAGGGCTGGTTTTACTCAGTTTGTGGGGGCCCGGCTTAGTAGAGTGTTTTCTGGCTTGATCCTGGTTTTGGCACTTTCTAGTGGACCATTAGCAGGGGGTGAGTGTGGAGTCCAGTCCCTCTCGGGCTCTGGGACTCTGGCCATGTGGCTAGTGTGGGTTCCTCCTTGGGGTGGTGTATCATTTGTAGGGTGTGTTGAGTTCCCTCCAATGGTCACTCACTTGGGTGCCACATTCGGTGGCCGGTAGGGGGCTTAGGGCGTGGAGGATGTACCGCATAGTGATGGGCAATCTTGTCTGCGCCACTTCCTCGCTCTGGGATATACCAGAGTGGTGACAGAAGTTGTGCTTGGTAATCCCGGGAGTATGTGTGGTCTATTTGTCACTGCCATTGCCTCTACAGAGGCTAAAGGGGAATCTAGGTATATTTGAGAAAGCTGGAAGTTTATTTGTTGGTACCACGTAAGTCATTGACACTCCGGCTCATGACCAGTCAGAATCTAATACTAGTAACCCTCAACAAAAGAAAATAGGTTCCTGATTAGGGTTTATTTTAAGACTCACTGGTACTGGGACAAGTCCACCCTCCTGCAAGTTCTAGAGGGTTTTGTCACATTTCTCCGACAGCAATAAAGGACTGGTATAGTCAGGGTATGGAGTAGACATAAAGAAAATGAAGTGAAAGGAATCTGTGGGAATACACGTCTCGTAACCCTCTGATGTCAACCAATATTTGAGTGACTTTTAATCTATGTTTTAGAACTTTGGGGCACCCCTATCTGGGCGGCGGCATCCAAGGCGGCGCCCATCCCATTTACGAAGACGAGAAGACCCACCAAGCTTATTCTTACTGTCCTGAATTGGTTGTCCTGTCCTGGTGCCCACTTGCTTCGAAAACGGGATGTCCGTGTTCTGATTCTGAAAGTTCTTCTTTATCCCCAGCAGTGTCCTCGGCAGCACAGACAAGGCGAAACCAGGCAGAACCTGGGGAACTGTCCTGCCACTGGTTCTAGTTCCTGAGACTTCTCTCTCAGGCCTCTGATGAGGCTCCTCCCCAAGCAAATACACTTCAAAATATTGTAACCCTTCAGCCTGGTAAACAACCTTTACAATGAAACTTTTACAACGACCTACCATTACAACGCAACTTTTACAACGCAAAATATTACAACGCATTGCTCTGGGGGGCGCTCTAGGATAGGGAATAGGTTAATTTACTATCCAATAACCTTCCCTAATATCCACGGGGACTGGAGTTGGAATAGTAAATTAAACTATTCACTATCCAGCGCCTAAAAGCATTATGCGTTGTAATGGTATGCGTTGTAAAAACCGCGTTGTAAAGGTAGGCGTTGTAAAAGTATGCGTTGTAACGTCATACATCCCTTCAGCCTTCCATCTGAGGTTGCAGGACAGATCTCAGTACTGCAGAATTATCTTCCTCAAAAGTAACTTTGCAACAGTAATTGCATCATTGTGACGAGTGGGAAACGCTTCAACCCATCTTGAAAACAAACAGACAAATACCAAAACATAATGCAGTTTGTTATGCTGTGGCATCTCAATGAAATTCATTTGTAACCTGGTGAATGGACCACCGTCCCGTCCTATGGTTCCCATTCCCACAATGGTTTTCCTGATTGGGTTCATTTGCTGGCAAGTCAAACACCTTTGACAAAGAGATTCTGCAATAGTTCTGAATTTGGTATTAAACCAAGTTTCTTTGAAAAGTCTGATCATTGAATCTCTACCAATATGTCCCAGGCCATGATACATCCTGGCCATGTCAGCAATCATGCAGTTTGGTCAAACTACTCTGCCATCCTTGTAAGTCCAGACTCCATCCTCATCTCGCTGTCTACATTCTGCTCTCAACCATGTGTTTTTCTCCTCATCATTAGCTTCATCTTGTAAATCTTTGACTTCTTGCCATGTCTCAACTATTGATGTTAGCATTAATGAATTCAAAGCATGCTCATCATTTCTTTCCCGATTAATTGCAAAATTGTTTTTTGCGCAGTATTTGGCTATCTCATCTGCGTAAGCATTTCCTTTTGTGATGAAATCGTCTCCTTTTTGGTGTGCTGCACATTTCACAACAGCAATTTTCTCTGGTAACTGTATGCCATCAATTAATCTTTTTATTAAATTTGCATTTCTGATTGGTGACCCTGCAGATGTCAAGTAGCCTCTCTGAGACCAGAGCTGTCCATAATCATGCACAACTCCGTACCCATATTGGCTATCAGTTTTTATGGTGACTTTCAAATTTATTGCTCTTTCACATGCACAAATTAAAGCAATCAATTCAGCTACTTGAGCTGAACGAATTCCTTCAAGACATGATGCTTCCACAACATCTGCAACTGTGCAGACAGAATAAGCTGCTCTCAAAAAGCCGTCCTCTGTTCTCAAACAAGAACCATCAACAAAATAAACACGATCTGAAACAGGCAATGGAACATCCTTAATGTCCTGCCTTGGCTTGGTACAATATTCCAAAACATCCAAGCACTCATGATCAACATCAATTTCGTTTCTGATTTCTGTAACAGTACCATCAGGCAATAATGTGGAAGGATTTAAATTCACACATCTTGCAATTGAAACATTATCTGATCCTAGAATAATTTTCTCATATTTTGTAAGTCTGTTACTTGTTAAGTGCTGAGTTTTACTTCTAGTAAGAAGAATTTCAACTGAATGGGGAACATAGACTTTCACAGGAAATCCCATTATGATTCCTTCACTTTGCTCAAGACTTACACTAGTTGCAGCTACTGCTTTTAAGCAGCCTGGTAATGCCTTTGCAACAGGATCAAGTACTGCCGACAAGTATGCTATTGGTTTTCTCAATTTACCATGTCTCTGTATCAACACAGACAATGCACATCCTTCTCTTTCACTGCAGTACAGCTCAAAATCTTTCTCATAGTCTGGCATGCCCAGAGCAGGAGCTTCACACAAACTTCTTTTTAGTTTTTCAAAAGCTTCCATCTCAATTTCTGTAAGGACAATTGGATCTTTTATGTCTCTCTCTGCAGTGGTTTCGCAATTACTGAAAATCCACTAATCCATTGACGACAATAGCCAACCATTCCTAGAAACATTCTGACTTGTCTCTGTGTTTTTGGAGGCTGCATCCCTTGAATCATTTTAATTCTCTCAATTGTCACTTGTCTTGTTCCCTTTGCAATTCTGTGACCAAGGTATTTTACTTCTTGCTTACAAAACTGAAATTTTGCAGGTGACACTTTATGTCCTTCATCTGCCAGATGATTTAAAAGAGTAATCATATCTGTAACACAGTTATCTCTCGAATTTGCTGCAACAAGAAGGTCGTCAATGTACTGAACCAAAGTTGATCTTCCAGGTAAATTTAGATTTTCCAATGATTTCTTTAACAATTCATTAAAGATAGAAGGACTCTCTGTATACCCTTGAGGAATACGACACCATGCTAGTGTGCGACCTTGGGACTGGAACGCAAATATTTCCTGACTTTCTGGATGTAATGGAACTGTAAAGAACGCATTGCACAGATCAATGACAGTGTACCACTCCGCATCATGTGGAATTTGATAAAGAATTACTGCTGGATTTGGGACAACTGGACAACAAGGAACAACTATCTGATTAATCTTTCTCAAATCCTGAACAATTCTGTACGTTCGATTTGGCTTTTTAATCCCCATAATCGGTGAATTACAAGGACTACTCTCAATTTCTTTTAAGACACCTTGCTTTATGAATTTTTCAATCACAGGAATGACACCCTCAATTGTTTCAGTCTTCATTTTATACTGAGGAATGTTTGGAAATTCTATTCCCTGTTTCACAGTAATTTTAACTGGATCAACATGTTTCATCAAATCCATTTTACTTCCTGACAAGTCCCAAATTTCAGTTTTGACTGTCTTTTTTAATTCTTCAGGTACATTTTCTTTGTCAAAAACAGGAAATAATTTTTTTTCTCTGCTTCAACCATCAACATTGTTAATTTATAAAGCCCATCTTCCTCCATAGTTTGTAGCTCAATACCCTCCGGTGAGCAATATATTTAGCAGTTCATCTTGCATAGGATGTCTCTTCCCAACAAGTTTACAGGACTGCTGTTACAAACTACAAATCTGTGTTTGTCTTTGAATTTTCCAATTTCTATTTTCACAGGCTCTGTCAAATCTGTTTTAATTTGCTGATTTGTTACACCAACTACTTGGATGGTATCCCCAGAGAGAGGCAGGTTTTCAATTTCCACTGATCTAGCAGTAGAACGGGTAGCACCAGTGTCCACAAGAAAAGTGATTTCTACATCATTCACTTTACCATTTACAAATGGACCAGACTGGTCAACCTCAAGAGTGGCTCCAAGTACACACTCTTCCCCCTCTCTCAGGCACCGTCATAAATAGTCATCAGAGTCACTCCCTTGATTCTCTGTTAACAAAAATTGTCCAGAAGCAATTGACACATTTGCTCTTTGTGTTCTAATTACCTGATCACCTCCGCAGAATCCTGTCTCTGAATTAAACCTTTGAACACCTCCACAGTTTGGGAGAGGAGGCTGTGGAATTTGGCTCCGCTGATTCACTAATTGTCGCTGTAGCTGTTGCTGAAGACTCAATTCATTAAGCTGACGCTGTAGCTGTTGCTGCAGATTTACATCATTCTGCATCTGTGGATTTAATGATGCATTTTTAAAATTTCTGGGGGAATTTTACACTTGTGCTTCCAGTGTCCAATTTCGCCGCAATTAAAACAAGGCAATTTTTGTTTCAGCTCTTCAATGTTAACATTAAATTTTGGTTTATTAAAGTTTCCTTTAAACTTTCCCTGACCCTGGTTTTGGTTGAAATTTACATTTTTATTTTCTAGGTTAGTAATCTGATATTCAGCTACTTTCACCTGTGCCCACATTGCTTTTTCTTTTAATTTCTTCTGTTTTGCATCTAACTCATCACTACAGTATTTTGCCTTTCTCAAAATATCATCAACTGAGTTTGATTGCCATCTGACAATATTATTCCTAATCATCTCACCAATCTCAGGTCTAAGACCATAAACAAATCTGTAAATGAAGTGACTCATGTCCTTTTCATTTAATTTTTCATAGCCACTGTATTGTTTGAAAACTAACAGTAACCTTTCATACAATGAATGAACTGATTCTTTTGGCTCTTGGTTTGTTCTGTCTATTTTTACCCAATCTACCTCTTTTGGGGGAATCTTTTGTTTTAACCAGTAAATCACTTTGTCATACAGTCCCATGACTTCTGAAGATGAAGCACCTGTCTCTTTGTCTCGAGCTGATTCTACTTTGGGCCAACTCACAGCAATTTTACATTCTGTCCAAAGATCTGATGGGACAACAATGTCAAAGAATCCATCAAGATCAATCCACAGAACCTTCGATACCTTGATGAATCTATCCACCTGTCGATACCATTCCACTGGTTTTTCTCTCAGCCGAGGGAAATCATTTGTAAATGACAAAATGTCTTGTCTTGACCAGGGGACATGAACATAACCACCACCAGCAATTTCTCTCATTGGGAACTGTTTTGCTAACTTTTCTAGCCTTTCCTCTTCCTTCTTTTTGGTCCACTTCACTCTCCATTTACTCAAGTCACCCAATTTTTTGATATACACAATCAAATCTTTTATATGCATAATTCTTCCCATCGCATTGAAATTTCCAATGTCCTTTTCAGAAAATTCTAATCTGTAGTGTTTTCCCAAATTCTTTTGTTTGCTATTATCAATTTCTAATTCTGCAGCCAATTCTTCCAATTTATCATATTTATTTTTTGTTTTCCATTGAATGCTCTTGCAAATGAACAGGAGTTCATCATCTTGATAAAGCTTCAAACTGTTAGGACCAATTGTGCCAATTATTAACTCTTCTAAATCTGCCTTTAGTCTCGCAACATCAAGCTTTGAAGTAGAATCTGTTTTCTCTGGTAATTCAGTATCTGATTCTGCACCCATTAGTGTTTTGCATAATGAATCTGGATTAAAAGTTAAGTCAGGCATCCTTATTTTTTCTCGATGTATTTCAGTTAATTCTGAGTAAAAAATGTCAGCTACTTTTTGAATTTCTGCATTTAATGGAATAGTCAAACCTGGTTGTTTAATTTCTCCCTGATCAAAAACAGGTTGAACAGGACCAATCGTTACTGGAACTGTTACTGCTTCCATGCCTTTAGTTAATTGTCGAATTAATTCCTCTTTTGATCGTAAATATTCTGATTTGTCTGTAACTTCCTCATCCCCACTAGCTCCCATCAAATTTCCAGAAGTTTCTCCTCTCATTGGGGTTTCAGGAAAATTTCTGCTTTCATCGTAAATACTAGAAATTGTTCTTGTTTCTAACCTCATAGGAGTTTAAATTTTTTTAGAATTATTCGGATACAATCTGGATGACTCTTCATTTAATGGAGGAGCACTTGGTGTGGTTCCTGTAGAAACCATCGGAGTAGACCAAGAACAAGCTGGTTTTAAAGGAGTCTGTTTTTTATTTACTAAATAAATATCTTCTAGAACTGGGTCTTCTGATTCACTTACAACAACAGTATTATTTTTCTTTTGGATATTCTTTTGACCTGGTATTTCTGTAATCATTTCTCTCACTATGTAGAGACCATCACACATATCTGCCTGTCTCCACCGACGCATTCTATCTTCATGAGTTTCATGTTTACATTTTTATGAATTTGGAGGTCTTATCATGCCATTTGCTTCCCGCTGAAGTTGAAACATCTCATCCTCCCATTCAACCAAAGCCTCAAATTGTGTTGGTCTAGGCTTCGGCACAAGAGCTGTCATTTTTTATCTTAAGTTTTTCAAAATTCTCATATTAAATGAACCATCTTCCGGCCATGCTAAAACACCATCGTTTTTAGTATAATGCATCCAAGCATCAAACCAAAGGCAAGTATGATAACCATATTCACCTTCCTTATAAGCTGCAGGTGTTTTGTACTTATGAAGTAATTTTCCACCTCGTGTTTCAATTTTCTTATCGGGTGAAATAAAACATTTTAATTTTTGAAGCCATGTAAGCTTTTTCTCTTCTTTCTTGTAATAATAACTCATGTTTTAATCAAATCCGCTTAATTAGAAATGATCGTAAATATCTCCTGGTTGTTCCGCTAAATTTAGCCAATCCGTGCGCGAAACACACCAACAAACTAATCAGGTTAAGCCACGTCACCACCTTTATCCAACCAATAAGAATGGAGTTTTTTAGAAGAGCCAATCAGCTTACAGCTTGACTCAGTCACATGAGCTAATCAGTGCTCTAGCTGTGACGTATGTTAGCCAATCACAGCACAAACCCTGTGACGTATACAGCCGCTGCGGCTTCTCGTGTCTCACTCCTAGAACTCACCCCTCCTTCACAAAAAAAATTTCACAGTGCCATTTTAAGAACAACTTTTCTTTGAAATTCAATTAATAACGACAAAAGAACAAACCATTTGTCTGTTTCACTAAAATAAAGTGATAGTTTTACAATCAAGCAAGTATTCTTAAGTGTGGAATAGACTACGCTATTCTCACAGAATATTCATTCGTTGATAAAGTAAACCTTTACTCTATCCTTCAAACAAGTAATAACAAACTTGTTTCCCTCTGAAAGCACATAAGGTAGCAATTCAAAGTTTGACTTGAACGGAATTACAAAATCATTTATACTCTTTCAAACGGGAAGTTTCCCTAACCACACATACACGAAATCCTGGCAGGACTTTAACCCACCATAGAAATCCTGAATCGCCAGTAAAATAAACGACGTTACTTTACTCTTCACTCAAGTTTGAATATATTCTATTACTCTTTTCGCAGTGAGTTTTAGAACGGGCCCTTTGTCCTTATACTCAAATCTAAGATTTCATAGACAATCCTCACTATACATTCTCCCTAGCACACCTATATCCCTAACACGTGTTGTACGTCCAGAACACTAGTGATATATTAATACCACTATTCTGAAACAGATCAAATGCACTGTGTAACTTCACTCATGTTACACCACTCTGTGCCGGTACAACTAGGAATTTTCACACTGCAGGAAAAAACCTTTCGACTACACATAACACTTAAACAAAACTCAACATATGTTAAACATCGATCCTATGTAATTACCATGTAGCATATCGGTTACCAGAGCAACCGTATCTCTGCTACCAGTTAATTGATCCAGCGCCCCTATAGAAAATATGCCATAAGCTACGCTACCCAACTCCACAATACTCACCATTAATCATAAATTATTCACAAGGCCCATAAACTAACATGTCATATTTTGAGCAACTGAATCATGTGACCTAATTAATAAACCTATTCACAAAATTATATACATTTATATACATCTGCAGAAAAACGACTTCATCCTAACCAATAAACCTTATGATTAATTAAGCCACTGAGGCAAAAAGATCTGCTAATGGTAACCTAAACACATGAAATAACAGACCAGCTTGTTTTCAAAGATATTATTTATTACTTATTTATTCAATGAAAGTTCATTAGAAATCTTTTTATTCAAGCATTATTAAAAATTATTTTAGCAAAAGGTAATGACAGTTTCAGGCTAAATCAAATAGCATAATTCAAATTGGAAAATAGTTTGGCATCATCTAAACCCTAAGTCCCTAGCTACACGTGCCCCATTAAAGAAAAAGGGAAAAAGTCTTTAAGCCTAAAGGGAGTCTTACGTGCTCCAAGTAAAGTCCAATGGCACGATACGCCCTTCTGGTAAAAAGCAAGCAGCAGCGCATTCCCTCCCAGGGGGACAGTTTTTAAACCCTTCTAACTAGCTTAATCTATGAAAAATTAAATACTTTTTCTGCCATTCAGAGTCGTCATTGGCTGTCAAATGACAGACCATAATGTCATCACATTCTTTTGAGACCAGTTCGGACTTTTTCTTAGAGTCTATTGTCTTTTATTCCAAGTCACGAAGCTTCCTCCAGTTTGCAACATTTAATAATTTTATTCGCGACTTCCTTAGCTTGAAAATCTTCCTGCCGGTTCCTGTCCTTGACCACACTGACCAAAAGTACAGTCATTTCATTTGTACAACCACGTTCGCATTTCCTTCTTTCAGAAACTTGGCAGGAATTTTTCCACACCGGACTCTTGCTTTCACTAAGCAGAAATCTGCCAACTGCTCATTTAGATGCACTAGGCCTCAAACCCTCTTTTCGTTAACTAGTGTAAAAACAAACACAAAAGAATAATTAATGCAAGAAATAAAGTTTGTTCTGTTACCCACCCACCTTTGCTAATTATTAACCCATTAATCTATGTTACCTAGCATAGGCAAATAAAGCAACAAACAGATTCATGCAACATTTAGGACAGAAAAAATAAAACATGAGCACACAGAAATAAGCACATGCCATTAATAAACAGCCGCATTTAGTTCTGACATGACAATAGACAGGATTAATTCATTATTTTTCACACACATGCAAATGCAACATAATGCACGTTTATTGTGCACACATATTAGTTTCCCACGTTTTTATGTAAATGCAAATTTTACTCTAGGTTGGTTAGTAATCTCCACTGCACACTTTATTAATATTATTAATTTATTATGGAAGTTTAACTTCACGAGCAGAAATAAATATATTTCTAAATCTCGCTCCATCAACTCCCTCATCTGGTGATTTCTAAATCACTAAACCACACCCAAATTTAGTAAAATTTTATCTTAAGATGAACTTGATTTGATTTCACTGTATTAGTATTTCTAAAGACTTGTCCCAACTGTCTGTCTGCAACTTTCATATTGAGCTTTATGAAACTCCTCCAGCTCTATCTCTCTCTCTTGTTCCTTTTTGATTTTGTAAATTCTCTTCTTTTCTCTCAGATATTTCTTTCTCTTGTGTAACATGCAACTAATTTTCAACAAAAGTATCACAAAGATTATTACAATTAAAGGTGTTAGAATCTTGCCAAGAACTGAACCACCAATCTCTTGAAACCAGGTTTTGATTGCCTGAATTCTTTTGGATAGACGTTCTGAAAAATCATCCTCTTCTAAGGGAACAATTTCCGAGTGCATCTCTGTAATATTTTTAATGTACATCTCAATGTTTCTACTCTCATCAGGGATATACGTACAACAATGTTGAACATGTAGTATGCCACAGACTCCTCCCTCTTTTGCTAGGAGTATGTCTAGGGCAAGACGGTTTTGCATTACCATAGATCTGATTGCGATAACCTCGGTATCCACTAATTGGAAACCACCAGCTGTGTCTGTTGACAATCTATCAACAATTGTGGACAATTTTCTGATTCTTCCAGCATTCAGAGTTATTCCTAACAAAGGTATCACTGCCTCAAAAATGTCTCCCAAGATTTCAGTGAAACTTTCTCTTTTGTACCTATTTACATGATTACTGATTTCAAATGAGCCTTCTGCATTTCTGTCAACATGAAATATTTTTGGGAAAAACAAGTCCAACAAAACACATCCCATACCAATGGTCTGGGAGGTTATAATAGGCTTTGTCTCAACAAACAAAATAGATTCCAGGAAAAATTGGGTCTCTACCTCCCTTGAAACCCCAACCCCCCATGATTTGGTAAGTGTCCTCATAATTGCTAGCTCCAACAAAATAATTATCGAACAGAGTATTATCTCTTCTAATACAAAACTTGCCACTAATTGGTTTGTCCATGTGAATTGCAACATTCTCAAAAGATTTGCCATTAAGTTTTTCATCCTCCCTTTGCCAAAATTTTGATTTGGTCTGCTTGACCATCTCATTTCTTTTATAAATTGCCCTTCTCTCTTCAACACGGTTCAGAAAATTCTTTTCCTCAGTTCTCAATCTGCATGTTAGATTATTTCTAAAAGCATACTCATATGTGAGTTCATTAGTCACTATGAAGAATTCCCTCATCTGTTTAGCTTGCTTATGTTTATTTAAGCTTTTCTCAATTTTCAGGTTTGCAAAAATCTCATCATAATTAGAGTAATAATACTCTAAACGACCAGTCTGATAAAATAAGCTAGCTATCACACTGCAGGTTATGCCATAAGTAAGAGGAAGCATATTGTATGTTACTCCCTCTGAAACAGAAGCAGGCAACTTCACACAAATGTAGCAGTCTTTGACTTCCATAACCTTTACATATTCAGCTAGAAGTCTTGAAAAAGTATTGCTAGAAAAATCACCAACAGACCTATCTTGATGAGCCTCAGGTCTGTGATCAATAACTTTGTTAGCTTTGCCTGTTGCACTATGTTTGTCTTGACTAACTGAAGCCTTACTTGTCATATTGACCTTGTACATCTCCTTATCGATCCCGAAAGGAAAGATGACAGCTAAAACTAACCAGAGCAGAATTATCAAGAGCATACATATCAGAGACATCTTACAGCACCTTTTAAAGATGGAGCATCTTGAGCTGTTATTTACAAATACATAAGGCATTTTCACTAAGTTTGCTATAAAAAAGAAAACATTTTTTAAATTAGTCAAAATTTCTAAAATTCTAACACCCCCCTATTTAAATTCTTTTTTTTTTTTTTTTTTACAACTTCAACCCTCTAACAGCTTTTCTTCGACCTTACGTCACAATTTATTTCCAAGCTAACACAATTTCTTCGACCTTGTGTCACCTAACACATTTTCTTCGGCCTTATGCCAAAACAAAGTACCTAAAATTTCAACAGGTAAATATTTCAATCATTGTCACTATTGTCTTCAATCTCTTCCTGACTGCTACTGTTTATCTCAACTACAGGCGGAATGATGATGTACGTCCACTCAGGCGATTTATATTTTTGATTTGGCTTTAACGTTCTCTTTGTCTTTCTAGAAATAACCTCTATTTTCTTCCCTGACTCACTTTTCTTTTCAGGATCTTTCTGAATAGTTATTTCATTGATCTGCTCCTTTGATTTCTTTATCAACTTGAATTTCAGCCCTTCGTTTTCACTCGGCCAATTATCACCTTTTCTTGGTAATTTCTTCTTTGGCTCAGTCACATTACATTCTGTTCTCCAAGCTCTTTTTCTGAATTTTCTTATTTGAGAATCTTTATCACTCTCATCAGTATCAGTGTCAGAAATTTCAATTCTGGACTCAGGTTCTTCTCTACTAGGCAGCCTCACTCCGTTAGGAACATCATCTCTATAACTGGTACTTGGCAATTCGTCTTTCTCCTCTTCTTCAATTAGCTTCAACTTCCCAGATTCGGATTTCTTGTCCCTGCTTTCAGAGCTTCTTTTCTGCTTTTCAATACTCTCCTGGTCTCGATATTGAACTTGATCAGGCTCTTCTGCTGCTTCTTTTTCTAGCAGATCTTCATTATTTTCAGAGTCTACAACTATGATCTCCAAATCTTTTTCATTTAACTCTCCATTCACAGATGAATTTTCCAGATGTCGACCAGCCTGTCGATCTTCAGAATTCGGATTTCTTTCTGATTCTTCTTCTGAATCTGAATCAGCTGTGGTATCGCTTTCTTCATCAGAGTTTTCAGGTGTAGGCACACGAATGGTATGACTAGCATGAATCTACCTTTTTATGCCTCTACACTTCACTGCATTTGTTGTCACAAGAATCACTTGTCTTGCTTTCTGCCACCTTGGTACCAAACAGTTTCTTCTTCGGTGAACTTTTGTCCTCACCCAATCACCAGGTGACAGATCATATGCTTGCTCTTTTTCTCTTGATTGTACTTCAGTTCCCACCTGATTAGACACAGAAGTCACGACATCAGACAGTTTCCTGCAATACTCTAAAATGGCACTATCATTAATAGTTAACAATTTCCCTACTGGTATAAATGCTTGTCTCGTGACTCTGCCCATAAGAATGTCATGGGGGCTTAATCCTGTCTTTTTATCTGGTGTACTTCTTAGATTCATCAGAACAAGTGGAAGAGCATCTGTCCACTTCATACCTGTAGCTAAACACATTTTTCCAATTCTGTTCTTGATAGTTCCATTAATCTGCTCAACAACTCCAGATGCCTCTAGTCTGTATGCACAATGCAACTTCTGCTCAATGTGCAACGCTTCACAAATCAATTTTAACAGTCTGTTTTCAAAATGCCTTCCACGATCACTCTCCACAGTCAATTGGCTGAGGCGGGTTACCACTGCAGAATAGTTGTTTAACTTTTACGAGTGTCTAAGTTTTGATTTTCCTTTTTACCATAGCCGCATCTTGTATGTCACAGCTAATAAGTGTTTTAACAGCAGACAAGCATGGGGTCATAGAAGAAATTGAATTGTTGGTCACTGATTGTAGTGTCCCACGGGGCTGCGTATAATTTATTAACAGCAGCATTTCATGGACGAGGTGCATTGGGAAGATCGCGCTGCGTTTGAAATGGTTGCACACTATATTTAGGTTAATAACTGTATAAGAATCACGTTATTGTGAACTAGAGTACTCTTTCTGTAAAAATCGAATGAAAAATACTACAATCGTATAACATCTTTATTATTTCTGGGGAGGCTAAAGGGGGAGAACGGAGAATCCTGTAAGTCTTCCCCACAACTGATATTTTGTGTATATTGCAAAATAAGCAATTTTAAACACCAAATCAATTGTAGATGTTTTCATTTATGTCAGTCTAAGTATTTTCATTGTTATTTTTGAAAAGCACATTTTACTGCCTCAAATAAAACGTGAATGCAGGTAAATTAAAAGAAATATTAATTTAAGTAGGAAGTTCTGTTTATGGTGCAAAGTATAACATTACATATAAGGCCAATAAAGTGAACATAATTTTTTTTGTGATTACATTTTAATAAAAGTAAATATTTTATAAAACATGGGTAATTATTATCTAAAGAAAGAGAAAATTATTTCCTGGTATCAGAAAATGAAAAAGGTTGTTGTTATATGTGAGAGCAAATTAATGAATACACTACCTCTCCCAAAAGAAATAGTTTTTAATGAAAATTCAATTGCCAAATCAGCAAATTTAAATGATACAATTTTCAGAGTAGAATTTATTGATCACTGTAAAAATGATGTTGTAAATACAGATCAGGACAAAAATTCAAGCAGACCCCCAGAACAGATTAATGTACCAAGAGTCCCAGTACAGAATAATGGAATCCCAGCCCAGATCCCTTCTCAACATGTCACAACAGAAAGGTATGATGAGATGCCTAGTACTTTTGGAATTAATATTCCTGATCATGTGAATTCTACTAATGATTTAATTGAACAGTTAACTAGAAACATGGAAGCAGAGACAGCTCCTGTAATAATTGGACCTGTTTACCAAGTGCTTAGAAAAGATTAAACTAGTCCCACAGCTTTAACGGTCCCATTAAATTCTAAAATTCAAAGTTTTGCTAAAAAACTTTATTATAATATATCTGAAAGTCAACCAATAATGATTTTAACTGAGCAAGAGAGAGTAATTACTCCAGCTTCAGCTAGTGAGGATTCTGATATTGACTTGATTGACCTGACACAGCCTGATGAGTATAAATTACTCGATGTTGCAAAATTAAAGGTTGATTTAGAAGAATTTATAAATGGTACAATCAGTACAGACAGATTAAAAACATATCAGGATGATGAATTGATGTTTCTTTACAAAAGCATTAATTGGAAAACTAAAAATAAGCATGATGCTATTGAAGAAATGGCTTTTGATTTAAAAATTGATTTGAGTAAACAAAAACTGTTTCAGAAAAGTTACAGAATGGATTTCACTGAGAGGGACATTGAAAGCTTGAACAATTCAGGTAGAATTGCCCATATAAAAGATTTAAATTGGACTTTGAGAAAACGGGGTAATCTGAATAAATGGAAAATGGACGAAGAAAAAGGAGAAGGAAAAAGCAAAATTAGCTTTTGTAAAAGCGTGTAAAAATTCGTCCAGAAATATCATTAAGAATGAATCATGGTCTAATAAGATTACTCTTTTAAATCATTTGGCAGATGAGGGACATAAAGTGCCACCTGCAAAATTACAGTTTTGCAAGCAAGAAATAAAATACCTTGATCATAGAATTGCAAAAGGAATCAGACAAGTGACAATTGAGAGAATGAAAATGATTCAGGGAATGCAATCTCCAAAAACACAGAGACAGGTCAGAATGTTTCTAGGAATGATTGGCTATTGTCGTCAATGGATTAGTGGAATTTCAGTAATTGCGAAACCACTGCAGAGGCTAACAAAATCAGATATAAAAGATCCAATTGTCATTACAGAAATTGAGATGGAAACTTTTGAAAAGCTAAAAAGGAGCTTGTATGAGGCACTAGCCTTAGGCATGCCAAACTATGAAAAGGATTTTGAGCTGTATTACAGTGAAAGAGAAGGATGTACATTGTCTGTGTTAATTCAGAGACATGGAAAACTGAGAAAGCCAATTGCATACTTTTCAGCAGTGTTTGACACAGTTGTAAAAGCATTACTAGGCTGCTTAAAAGCAGTTGCAGTAACTAGTGTGAGCCTTGAGCAAAGTAAAGGAATCATAATGGGATTTCCTGTAAAAGTCTATGTACACCATTCAGTTGAAATTCTTCTCACTAGAAGCAAAACGCAGCACTTAACAAGTAACAGACTCACCAAGTATGAAAGAGTTATTTTGGGATCAGATAATGTTTCAAAATGTGTGAATTTAAATGCTTCCACATTATTGCCTGACGGTGCTGTAACAGAAATTAGAAATGAAAACGATGTTGATCATGAGTGCTTGGATGTTTTGGAATATTGCACCAAGACAAGGCAAGACATTAAAGATGTTCCTCTGCCAGAGTCAAATTATGTTTACTTTACTGATGGCTCTTGTCTAAGAACAGAGGAAGGCTTTTTGAGAGCAGCATATATTGTCTGCACAGTTGCTGATGTTGTTGAAGCAACATGTCTTGAAGGAATTCGTTCAGCTCAAGTAGCAGAATTGATTGTTTTAATTCATACATGTGAAAGAGCAATAAATTTAAAGAACACTATAATAACTGACAGCGAGTACGATTATGGAGTTGTACATGATTATGAACAGGTCTGGTCCCAAAGAAGTTATTTGACCTCTGAAGATTCACCTATCAAAAATGCAAAATTAAATAAAAGACTGATCGATGGCATTCAATTACCAGAAAAGATTGCTGTCGTAAAATGTTCAACTCACAAAAGAGGTGAAGATTTCATTACCAAAGGAAATGCATATGCAGATGAAACTGTAAATTATTGTGCTAGAAACAATCTTGCAATTAATTGGGAAAGGAATGATGTGCAAGCTTTGAGTTCACTAATACTAACATCTATAGTTGAAACATGGCAAGGAGTCAAAGATTTACAAGATGAAGCAAGTCATGAGGAGAAAAACACATGGTTGAGAGCAGAATGTAGGCAGCAAGATGAAGATGAAATTTGGATACACAAAGATGGCAGAGTAGTTTTACCAAACTGCATGATTGCTGACCTGGCCAGAATGTACCATAGTTTGGGACATATTGGAAGAGATTCAATGGTTAGGCTTTCCAGAGGAACTTGGTTCAATACAAAATTCAGAATAATTGTAGAATTTCTTTGCCAAAAGTGTCTGACTTGCCAGCAAATGAACCCAATTAGGAAAACAGTTGTGGGAATGGGAACAGAAGTACAGGAGAATGGTCTATTCACCAGATTACAAATGGATTTTATTGAGATGGCACTGCATAACAAACTGTGCTACGTTCTTGTGATTGTCTGTTTGTTTTCAAGATGGGTTGAAGCATTTCCTATGCGTCATAATGATGCAATTACTGCTGCAAAGTTACTAGATGGTGGAAGACATTTTGAAAACGGATTGATACAATTGATTTGTGAAGTTTTAAACATTAAGCAAAAGCTCCATTGTACATATAGACCAGAAACTTCAGGTGTTGTGGAGCAAGAGAATGGTACTATAAAGAACAGAATTGCAAAAATGTGCCTAGCTACAGGTATAAAGTGGACAGATGCTCTTCCACTTGTTTTGATGACTCTAAGAAGTACACCTGATAAAAAGACAAGTTTAAGCCCAAGTGATATTCTGATGGGCAGAGTGATGAGACAGACATTTATACTATTAGGGAAGTTGATAACAATTAATGATAGCGTCATTTTGGAGTACTGCAGGAATTTATCAGATGTAGTGACTTCTGTATCCAATCAGTTGGGAACCGAAGTACAGTCAAGAGACAAAGAGCAAGCACATGATCTGTCACCCGGTGACTGGGTGAGAACAAAAGTTCACCGAAGAAGAAACTGTTTGGTACTCAAGTGGCAGAAAACAAGACAGATTATTCTTGTCACTACAAAATTAGTGAAATACAAAGGCCTGAAGAGGTGGATTGACGTTAGCCACGCCATTTGTGTGCCTACACCTGAAAATTCAGATGAAGAAAGTGATACTAATGCTGATTCAAATTCAGAGGAAGAACATGAAGAAAATTCAGATTCTGAAGATCGACAGGCAGGTCAGCATCTGGAGAATTCATCTGTGAATAAAAATTTGAGTGAAAAGGATTTGAAAATCATAGTTGTAGACTCTGAAAATGATGAAGATCTGCTAGAAAAAGAAACAGCAGAAGAGTCTGATCAAGCTCAGTATGAAGACCAGGAGAGTATTGAAAAGCAGAAAAGAAACTCTGGAAGCAGGAACAGGAATTCTGAAACTGGGAAGTTGAAGGTAATTGAAGAACAAGAAGAAGATGAATTGCCAAGTACCAGCTACAAAGATGATGTTCCTAACGGAGTGAAGCTGCCGAGTAAAGAAGTACCTGAGTCCAAAATTAAAATTTCTGACATTGGTAATGATGAGAGTGTTGAAGATTCTCAAATAAGAAAATTCAGAAAAAGAGCTTGGAGAATAGAATGTAATGTGACCGAACAAAAGAGGAAATTTCCAAGAGAAGGTGATAATTGGCCAGAAGAAAATGAAGGTCTGAAATTCAAATTGGTACACAGATCAAAGGAACAGATCAACAAGATATCAAGTCAAAAAGATCCTGAAAAGAAAAGTGAGGCAGGAAAGAAAATAGAAGTGATACCTATAGTGGAGGTAAATAGTAGCAGTCAGGAAGAGATTGAAGACAATAGTGACAATGATTGAAGCACTTACCTGTTACAATTTTAGGTTTCCTGTTTTTGGCATTAGGCTGAAGAAATTGTGTTAGGTGACACAAGCTCGAAGAAATTGTGTTAGCTGGAAAACAATTTGTGACGAAAGTTCGAAAAAAAAACAGTTAAAGGGTTTAAGGGTCTAAAAAAAAAAAAAAGATTTTAAAAAGGGGGGTAATAAAAAAAAACTCTTAGACAAATTTTAGACAATTTTTAAATTCTTGTTTTATTTTTCCTTGCAAGTTTAGTAAAAATGCCTTATGTTTTTGTTAATAACAGTTCAAGATGTTCCATCTTTAAGAGATGTTATAAGATGTCTCTGATATGTGTACTCCTAATAATTCTGCTTTGGTTAGTTTTAGTTGTCATTTTCCCTTTTGAATTGACAAGGAGAAAATTAAGGTCAATATGACAATCAAAGCTTCAGCTAGTCAAGACAAATATGGCGTAATCACTGAACTGCAATAAGAAATTATTCCCTTAAAAGAGGATGAATTTTCTGAACGTCTGTCTAAAAGATTTCAGGCAATCAAAACCTGGTTTCAAGAGATTGGTGGTTCAATTCTTGGCAAGATACTGACACTTTATTAGTTTTTTTTTTGTAAAACAGTTTTTATTGCAGAGTTCAATACAAGGTATACAACACTTTTGCAAACAGTCTACGCGGGACCAGAAATTCCAGCACTCTTTCCAAGGTTTGCATACACAGCCTTATAGCCCGCATCCCGGAGGCTGGGCGGCGAATTAGTATGAAGTACACATTTCCAGTCTCATGGTGCAAACTTTTCCATCGGTCCTCCGCCGTCTGCTTTTAATTTTTTTCCCCCTCAACCTTCCCCTCTCCGCCATCCGGCATATGTGTGTGGGGCTCTCCGCCCCAGCTGGGTAATACATCCTCTTTTCCCCCTCCCCCCCTCCCTGGTGTCTACGCCCGCGTCTGGTGATTGTGCACTCCATCGTGTAGGTAGTCTCAGGAGTTCGGTATCGATTAATGGGTGTGTGTGTCCGGTGTCGGTGCTGGGATTAGAATCATCTCCCCTGGAGCCCCTGGGTCTACAGGTTCTTCCTCCTCATCACTCTCCACTGCACTGTCCCTAAGGGCTTGGACCATCGTTTCCCATGCTAATGCCACTTCCTGGGCTTTCTCGTCTGGCTTGCGTCTAGCCAGTTGGTACCTAATTGTGCTCTCTGCTGCAGCCCATTTCAAAAACTCGTGCAGCCATTTCCTATGTGATGGCGCTACCTTTGATTTCCATCCCCTGGTGAGCTCCCTCTTTGCAATAAGTAGGCCCATATCTATAAATTTACTAGATAGCTTGGTTTTGCGTGTGTGTGGAAACCAGTGCAAGAGTGTAACCGCACTATCGTATTGCAGTTCTCTATCTGTCACTTCGTTCAGGACGTCTCCCACGTCCCTCCAATAGTCCTGCAATTGTGGACAGCCTCGTAGCATGTGTAAGAAATCTGCCCCTAGCAGTGCACATCTGGGACACGCTGCGTCCTCAGCGCCAAAGTATTGCATAAGTTTATTCGGGGTGAGGTAGGCCCTATGAAGTATGTAAAGGTGGATCAGTTGGAAACGGGCGTTCCTGGTGCTTTTCTTGGCTCTCTGAACCAGCTGGGACCACATTGTGTCCGGGATGTCTTTCTGTAGATCCGTCTCCCATTGTGTCTTGAGGCGTGTTAGAGGTGTTATATTTTCAGTGTGCATTCTGGAGTAAAGGCACGTAACTGCCTTGTAGGTCCCTGCCGCCATCATCGTGTATTGGCACGCCAACGATGTCTTGGGTTCAACTAGTCCCTCCCCCCAATGTGCCTGTATAGTCCGCACTACTGCCGCATGCAGTAAATAGTCCCCTCTCGGGAGATTGTATTGTTCCTGCAGTGTCTGGTACGGTGTCATCACCCCATCAGTATAAAGGTCTCCCACCATCTGAAGACCAGCTTCCTCCCAAAGTTGGAGGTTCGACCAGTCTCCCCCGTGTGGTAGGGCTGTTAACATTCCTAATGGGATTTCAGGCGCATATGGATGCCCCGGGCCAGCTCGTTTCTGCATGCGATTCCAACATAGTCTCAATGTCCGTTCTTCTTGGGACAATCCTCTGAGCACTAGTTTCTGCTGCTAAGCAATATACGCTAATACATGTCGTGGGGTGCCCATGTCTCTCTCATTTTCCGGACCCCGATACACCCTTGCCACCTCCTGCGTATAGAACTGCAGTTGCGCTGCCAGGTAGTAGAGTTCGAAGTCAGGGATCGCCAATTCCCCTTCAGTCGTCGGGCGAGTCAGAGTCGTTAGTGCTATCCTCCGCCTGCCTGTTCCCCAGAGGAATGACACTATTCGAGATTTAAGGTGTTTGAAGACGTCGCCTGGTATCCATATGGGAAGGGTTCTAAAAAAGTACAACAATCGCGGTAGGGCGATCATTTTGAGTAGAGACACCCGGCCCGTCATGGATAAAGGAAGGGTAGCCCAGAAGGTCATGTTGCCCTGTAATGCTCGGATGCATCGACCAACATTACCGTCCAATAGGTCTGCAGGGTCGTGGTAAATATAGACCCCAAGATAGTGCAAGCAGGATGGTTCCCAGCGTAGGTTGAGGCTGGTCAATGGACACCTCTCCATTTTCCGGAGGGGAAGATGCAAGTCTTCGCCCAGTTCACATTTAAGCCTGAGACTCCTCCGAATCTCGCCAGTAGGCCCTCCGCACCCTCCACCGCCTCTTCGGCATTATCCAAGAATAACAGAAGGTCGTCAGCGTACAGCGATACACAGTGGCGGGTACCTCCGACATCTAATCCGCAAAATGAATCTCCTCTTCTAGCCAATGTCGCCAGCGGCTCCATCGCCAAAGCGAATAGCAAGGGGGAAAGTGCGCATCCCTGTCTAGTTCCCCTATTCACCTCATATCGGTCCGAAATCAGCGCCCCCACTCTCACCCTAGCGACTGCCGATGCATAGAGCACCTTCGTCCACTGTATATAACCCTCGCCCAGACCAAAACCTTTCATCACCCTATACAGGTAGTCCCACTCTAGGCTATCAAAAGCCTTTTCTATGTCTACCGACAGCACCATAGGGGCTCTTGCGGTCTGTGGAGGATCTGCTATGAGCCGAAGCAGCCGACGGATGTTGTGCGACGTGTTCCTAGTGGGGATAAAACCCGACTGGTCTCTATGGATCAGACTCTGCATATGGGTCACAAGTCTACCGGCTAGGATTGTACTCAGTATTTTATAGTCCGTCGTCAGCATCGATTACTGACACTTTATTAGTTATAGTTTTTGCGATACTTTGTTGAAGATCAAGTTGCATGTTACACAAGAGAAAGAAATACCCGAGGGAAAGAAGAGAATTTACAAGATCTGAAAGGCACAAGAGAGAGAGATAGAACTGGAGGAGTTTCGTAAAACTCAACATGAAAGTTGCAGACAAACTGATGAGATAAGTCTTTAGAAATACTAACACAGGTGAAATCGAATCATGTTCATCTATAAAATAAATTTTTTGCAAAATTTTTGGGTGTGGTGATTTTGAAATCACCAGATGAGGGAGTTGATGGAGCGAGATTTTGAAATAAATGATTTCAACTCGCAAAGTTACACTTCCATAATGAATATAATATTAACAAGGTGTGCAGTGAAATGTACTAATCAACCTAGATTTAAACTTACAGATCACAACACGCGAGAAACTAATATGTGTGCTCATATATGTGCATTTTGTGCATAGTGCTTGCATGTGAGAAATAATTAACTAATCCTGTCTATTGTGATTGTCAGAATTAAATGCGGCTGTTTTAAATAATGACATGTGCTTATTTTCTGTGTGCTCATGTTTTGTTTTTCTGTCTTAAATGTTGCATAAATCTGTTTTGTTGCTTTATTTGCTTCTGCTAGGTAACATAGATTAATGGGTAATTATTAGCAAAGGTGGGTGGTTAACAGAACAAATGTCAATTCTTAAATTAATTCATGTTTTATGTTTGTTTATATAATAGTTTTACAAATGAAGCTTAGGGTTGGCTGCAGAGAAAATAATGCATTTAAAAAGTGACGCAAGAAGAAGTGGCGCAGAAAATTGACGCTTTCTGAAAAGAGGCCTATTGATGAAAAGCCACAAGAGAACATTTATTTTCAAAAAGATGAGAAACCTATGAACTTTTATTGTGAAAAGTTTTGAAAAGAACTGCCAAAAGTGACTCTGTGGAGAGGTTTGCTAATGTGCCACGGGAAGCTCAGAACGGACAGGCTCAAGGTTGGAAGGAAGAGCCCTGACATTTTTGTACATTGCTTGAACATCTTTGCTACAAAATGTAGCAGCCTAAGGAAGTGCTGCCAAGACTCTGTGCATGAACAATGGGTTAGTGAAAAAGCCCGGACATGAAGTAGAAGATGTCACAATTTACTGTGGCATGAGGTGGCTCAGCCAATGGAAAACTAGAATTTAGCTGTTGGAATGTGAAAAATAGTTAGTTTAGCTTAGCTTTAGGGTATAAGAATTAGCTCAAACAGCAAGCTTTTGGCTTGCGCTTCTTGATTCCAGAGGGACGTGTTCTGCTGATGGACGAACGCACGTAAGGAAAGGACATTTTTAAAAGACTTTATTTTCAGGCGATGAGGGCAGAGACAGGTAATAGTTAGGGTTTGGAAATGCTTATTTTCACTTATTTCTGCTAATGAATAATATTTCTTGAATTAAGCTCTCTTTATTAATGCTAAATAAACCTCTCTTTATGACATTTTCTAATGCTTGTTTAATAAAATTCAAAAACGTACGTTTTTCTAAATATGTTTGAATAAACTTACTAAATGACAAGCTGGTCTTGTTTATTGTGGATAGTTTAAACAACATATATAGATCTAATCGCCTCATGATTCAGTCGCTCTGTTGTTGATATGGGCCTAGTATTATATGGTAAGTCTGGTGGTAGTAGGTAGAGTCATTTATGTAAAATTTTGGTAGGGGCGCTGGATCAATCCGAAAACCAACAGACTCCTAGAATATCAACTCTTCAACCACATCCAGTTGCTCACCTGCAGGCACACATCCAATCAGACCTCTGCAGGCACTGTCAGTCACAGAAGGCTCCGTACAAGTGGTAGAGCGCGCGAGGCCACCCGACCAATAGTTTTCGCCGTTTCCGGCTTCAGGGCCCATATACTTTCAAATCCCCATATACATCGATCAGGTGACTTCACGAGCTCTACCAATTTGTGTGTGTGTTCCCTACTCTTAATTTCCAGTGCACCCGACTTACCATCCACCGATGCGGGTACCTAATGACCACAATGAATCAGGGAGCTAGCTGTAAAGAAAAGGCAGCAAAATACAAACCCAACCAATAACATTCAAATACTGTTGAAATGACCACGGACAACTGGAAGTTTTAAAATGTTTATCTAAAGTTCATTATTTTCTTGCATGAGGTACAGTAAAATAAGGCAATCGATAACCAAGATAACGTAAATTATATAGGCATAAAGAAATAATGACAGGGTAATCATTCAAATGTAATATGGTATGCAGATGGGAAAATACTATAAAATCTCAGAAATGTTTAAGCATGGACAGTTTATGCAAGGATAACTATAGGAGGGCCTATAAAGAGTAACACGCTTCACTTAAGGTGAATGGGCCTTTGAACAATCTAGGCAATGAAGTTCTAGACCATATCAGAAAATTACAAACTGCAATGCAAAATATAATTTCTAACAAGTGAGAAGACATAGGAACAAACTTATGGAAAAATATGTAATTGACTTTCAATAGTTGCGGAAAGGCATGGAAAATATAACATATGCAATGATGAACTTTATTAAAGCAAAGGTTAGAAATTCAGAAGGTGCAAGATTTTAAGAGTTTTCAGAGCAATATTTACCTAGAATGGTGTGGAAACCAAACCCTGGCCACGGGTCAGTTAAGGACAGGAAACCCTCAAGGAAGGATACCCCTCAAAGGACAGCAGGTGAAGAATGGACACCCAGGACAGGACAGGATACCCTCGGGATAGGAATCAGGACAGGACCCTCAGGACAGGACAGCAAACCCTCAGACAGGACCGCTCAGGACAGGACCGGAACCCACAGTTTGGAAGCAACGCCTGCGCTCCACCCGCTCTGCAGTTATCGATCAAGACCCCGATTGGATCAGCGAACTCCCAGCAAAGTGCTTCGCCAGCACTTTAAGGTTCAGTAGAACCTTAGTCTATGGTCAAATTCGGACAGAGTGCTCCGCAGCTCTCTGTATCTTCAGTCACCTATTGAGTGCGTTGGGTCAGTGACAGGTCAGCTAAACCAGACAAGTCGGACGGTTCACTAGGTGAACCCAAGGTAGATATACAGTTTGGGGACAGTGTACCACCCCCCAATGTTGCAAAGTGTCAGAATCCCTCAATTTCGATTGGTCCTAAGGTAGGATTTGGGTAACACACCAATCACGACATAGAGTTTCAAGTCTACATTTGCATAGTAGGGTACCGCCTAGTAAGTTTGGGGTTCTCATGAGAACTGGTGCAGAAATACAATGGCTACTTTAACAATGTTGCTCTGTGAGAACATATGATTGGTTCAGCCGAGTTTTCGGGTCGTTTCTCAGGAGCATCTTGCTCATCACTGCCAACTGGCTGTGTTCCATCAGTCAAGGTCTGCTATGCCTCGGCAAGTCGCGCAGGCGCAGAAGGACCTCCAAAATGGTTCTCGGTACAGACAAACCCCATTCCCCGCGGTACATAAAAAGTAAGCGAAAAACAAATTAATACATAGTAATGTCATTATGAAAACACATCACAGGATTTGTACTTTTAACTCATCATCAAGAAATAAAACTATTGCGTTTAAATGTTAGCCACATTGATACAGTCACAAGAGCAGTGGCACGAGCAGTACCACATGATAAGCACAGCTATGAATTACGCATGCGCATAAATTTCCCTCCACTTCTGCAGACGCGTCAGGACACGTGAGTGTGGCTGACGCATGCGCAGTAACTAAAATACAAGCAGCGGCCATTTTAGGTGACTTGAGTAAATTATTTTAGTAAAACACATGTGCAAGCTTCACGATCCTTATCCAATCTAAACATAAATGTTAGTAAAACATACACTTGTTACCGTATTACACATAAACGAGGTTCTTGACTTCGGCAAGCCGCAAAATATGCGAAGCTTTGCTTCATCAATCCCCTCTTTGATGATATTTACTATCATCACAAAAATGGAACCAGATGCCAACTTTCTTTCATACTTTATATAGCTCTATCTCTTCCAGCAATCGTTCTAACTTTTCTCTCTCAGTTTTAGTAGGGTGAGAAGTCTTCACCTTTTTGTATATCTGATCATTCACTTCCTCCAACTCAATCTCATCCACACTCCGTTTCAACCCTCTTGCATTTACCTCGTACTTCTTGGTGCGCTTGCGGCATTTACAACAGATAAAAATGAGAAATATAATAAGACCTATAATACCAATTGGCATCAGTATCTTGAACAACAAGCTTTTACCTATGCTAGCAAGCCAATGACCTACATTTGAGAGACCATCTACCAGTCTCTTCCAGGCACTATCAACCTCGAGTGGTTTGAGTTCCTTTGTCAAATTAGTAATGTTTTTCACATATCTTTTGATCTGTACACTTTTATCCGGAATATAAGTGCAACAATGTTGCGCCTTCAACATCCGGCAGACTCCGCCCTCTTTCGCTAATAAGGTGTAAGAGCAAGTCGATTCTGCAAAACCATTGATCTGATCGCAACCATTTCAGTATTGACCAGCAGAAATCCATGAGCTGTTTCAGTAGACAGCACATCCACTATAGTAGACAATTTGCAAATTCTGTGAGTGTTCAGAACCACTCCCACTCCAGGTATCAGTGCACTGAAAATACTACCCATAATTTCACCTATACTTTCTCTTTTACTACGCACTAAGCCATTAGTATCTTCATTGCTTCCAGCTTTTCCATTCACATGGTATATTTTCGGGAAAACAATGCCAAAATAGCAGCTTCCATACCAGTGATCCGGCAATTTGAAATAAGCCTTGTCCCCACAAATATAATAAATTCCAGGAAACACAGGCTCTGACCCATTTTTGAAACCCCAACCTCCAATTACCTTGTAATTATGTTCGCATTCACTGGAACCAATGAAAACATTATTATAATAGCTAGTCTTCTCGCGATGAAGACATAGCTTGCCTTTCTTTTCAAAATCCAGCAACAGAGCAGGTCCCGCCCCACCATTTGAGGTGCTCTCCATGTTCTCTGCCCACTTTGGCCTTTTCTGACTTTCGTCATTAGCCTTCTTTTGTATTTTAATTCTTCTTTTCTCTGCCATGTTCAGGAACATCTTTTCCTGTTCACGCAAAGAACAAGTCAAGTTATCTCTGTGTGCATCTGCTATGTCAATGTTACCTATGGTCAAGAAGTAGTCTCCCATATATCTTATGGTGTCGCTTTTGGTATGTACAGGATTCAAGTTCCCACGTATAGGAAGTTCAGAAAATATTACGTCATTATTAGAGTAATAGTACTGTAATGGTCCTCTTTTGTAAAATAAACTAGCTAAAATGCTACAGGAGATTCCATATGTCAATGGCAGGTGATGGTATGTCACGCCTTCAGCCACAGAAGTAGGTAGCTTCATGCAGACATAGCAATCTTCAATTTCCATAGTCTCTACATAGTGTATTAACAAGTTTGCGAAAACATTTAAATGTGTTTTATTCTTAACTCCATGATAATGTAGTCCTCCCTCATCTGATGCTTCTAAGTCTCGTTTTGTTTGTCTTAGTGCTCTCTCATGTCTTGCTACACTCTGTGTTGTCAACTCCTCACTGTCGGTATTTACAATTTCAGTAGGGACAATGTTAGTATCTTTACTTACAGTGAAGGGTATAAAGATTGTTAGTCCTATCCAAATTACTATCAGTACTACTATACTACATATACACACTTTGCAGCACGTCTTGCAACGACTGCAACTCGGTCTACCATTCACAGTTGAATCAGACATTTCGGCTCAGAAGAAGTTTCTCGACCCCTCTTTGTGTCTTTACACAGCTAGCTTACTTTGTGCAAATTCACGGTGGTTCGTCTTCTTCTTCAGCAGAGTACTCAGGGACGGGCTCTCCGTCGCTTACGTCAGTTATATCAAGATCTTCAAGTTCTTCCAAAACGAGTGTCCATTCAGGAGACTTGTATTTCTTGTTTTGTCTTTTTAATCGTTCACTCCTTCTTTTGGAAGAGTTTTCTTCTTGCTCTGCTATCCGTGCACTTCTCCTTGCTTCTGCACGTTTTTCTTCCACCGTCTTTATCCTTAGCCTTAGTCTCTTTATGAACCTAGGCTCAAGGTTATTTCTTTTCTTTAGTCTCTTAGTTGGTACTTGGACTTCACTTTCTTCTCTTATCCTCTTCTTCTCTTCAGCTTGTGGCAATTCTGCTTCACTTTCTTCTTCTTCTTCCCTTATCTCGCTAGTTCCAGGGCTATCATCAGATTCTTCTGCCTGGTTACTAATCTGGCCTTGTTCAGGAATATTTTGTTTTTGGCTTTCGATTGTCTCTGTTTCTGTTTCTGTTTCCTGAACCCGTTCTTCTAACCCTATCTGATCCTGTTCAAGCACTTCGATCTCTTGATTTTCTTCTGCTCGAACTATCACTCTATGTCTAAGCTGTCCCTTATCCTCATCAGGTGTTAGCGGTGGTGTATCGAACACCTGTTCTGTCCCTGTCTGACCTTCTCCTTCCTCAGTTTTGATGTGAATCTCAGGCGGCTGAGGTTCTTCGCCTGTGCCTTGCTTTTCCTGACTAGTCCACTCTCTACCTTCACTAAGTCGCTCTCTTGTTCTGATAGGATCTTCGGTCAGATCAATCATCGGTATCCATTCTTCTGGCCATATGCTTGGCAGCTCGTCATCAGCTACTCCTGGCTCAGCTTCCTGGACCTCTTCAGCAGGCTGGATTCTTGGCAGTTCGTAGTCAACTACTCCTGGGCCAACGTCTGCTGTTCCTGTAGCCTGACTGGTGCTGGGCTGCTCGTTGTCAGCTACTTCAGGTCTGTCTCCTGCAGAGTCCTCTGCTGGTTGCCCTTCTTCTGCAAATTCTTTGTCTGGTAATACCTTCTGGGTGTGGCCAGCGTGGATCCACTGGGGAACACCTGCGACCTTCACGGCAGTGGTTGTTACCAGGATTACTTGGCGTTTCTTTCCCCACCTTGGTGCCAGACAGTTTGATCGAGTGTGCTTCTTTATTTTGACCCAGTCTCCTGGAACCAAGCTGTGGAGAGGAGTCGTTGGATTGAGGATGCCGTCGTCTCCAATCTGGCGAGAGATAGAACGCACTTGGTCACCCAATCTTCTGCAGTATTCAAGCACCAAATCATCAGTAATACTCAACAGTTTGCTTCCTGGCACCCATGCTTGTCTCATCACTCTTCCCATAATGATTTCATGGGGACTTAGGCCTGTCTTGCGGTCAGGAACACTTCTCAGTCCCATCAGGACCAGGGGCAGGGCCTTCACCCAGGTCATGCCAGTAGCATCTGTCAGCTTTGCTAGTCTGTTTTTGATAGTTCCATTTACTTGTTCCACTATTCCAGAAGCCTCTGGGTGGTATGCACAATGGAGTTTTTGCCTTATTCCAAAGGCCTTACAGAGTTCAGCCAGTATTTCATTCTGGAAATGTCCACCCTTATCTGATTCAATAATGAATGGCACCCCGAATCTAGGTATCAGTTCTTTTAGTAAACACTTCGCTACTGTCAGTGCGTCACTTTGGGGAGTAGGGTAAGCTTCCACCCATTTTGAAAATACGCAAACAATGACAAGGACATATCGCTTCCCTTCACAACGGGGCATGGTGATGAAATCAATCTGTATCCTTACAAAGGGACCCCCTGATCTCCCAATTTTGCTCAGTTCAACCATTGTCCTCTTGCCTGGGTTCATCTGTTGACATGGCAGGCACCTCTGGCAGAGGGACTCTGCTACTTTCCTGAACTTTTTACTATACCAAGTCTGTTGAAATACCAGAATCATGGCATCCCTACCAATGTGTGATCCTTCATGTATTAATCTTGCCATTGTGCCAAGCAAGTGTCGGGGTAATACAGGCATACCAGTTGGGCCCAAGATGACACCATCCACACGTCTCGGTCTACACCCATCCTCCTTCCATTTCTCTCTTTCTTGCCAAGGAGCCGACTCCTGCCACTCTCTCACTTCATCCCAAGTAGGCACTTCCTCAAACACCTGAAGTTGGCAGCTGGTTCCTGGCCCCCCTCGTTTTGGATTTACGATATACCGATCTCTGGCGCACCATTGGGCCACTCGGTCAGCATAATCGTTTCCCAGTGATACTTTGTCCATGCTCTTCTTATGAGCTCCGCATTTTACCACTGCCAGTTCCTTGGGTAACTGGATGGCCTCTAAAAGGTCATGCACCACCTTTGCATTCCGAATGGGAGTACCTGAGGAAGTCAGGAATTCCCTCTGTAGCCACAATTGGCCAAAGTCATGCACAACTCCATAACAGTACTGACTGTCAGTATACACTGTTATGCGTATGTTTTTCCCAATTTTGCAAGCTTTTATCATAGCAATCAATTCGGCTACTTGTGCAGACTTGATGTTATATAGGTAACCTGCTTCTTCGATTTTGGTTAAGGAGACTACAGCATAGGCAGCACTCAGGCCTCCTAGTTCATGTCTTAGACAGGAACCATCTACAAACAGCTCTTTATCATGCTCAGGCAATGGCGTTTCTTTTATGTCTGGGCGGGGTTTTGTGCTGAACTCTGTCAGATCAATACAATCATGTTCATCATCATCCCCACCTTCCATTTCCAGGGAGTCGGGGAGTAAGGTGGCAGGATTCAGAATACCGCACCTGACAATGCTTACATTTGCTGCACCCACAAGAATCCTCTCGTATTTAGTCAGCCGACTAGGGGTGAGATACTGCGTTTTAGTTCTGGTCAATAGAATTACCACTCCATGTGAAACATACACAGTCACAGGATGTCCCATGACTATGGACTCACTCTGTTCCAAACTTGCACAGGTAGCAGCTACTGCTTTCAGACAGCCTGGTAACCCAGCAGCTACTGGGTCCAAGGTAGCAGAGAAATAGGCCACAGGCCTTCTGGTCGTGCCATGTTCTTGAGTCAGGACTGACAATGCGCAATTATCGCGAGTGTCACAGAATAGGGCAAACTCTTTGGAATAATCTGGCATTCCCAGCGCAGGGGCTGTACACAGACAGTTCTTCAGTCTTGTGAAAGCCATTAGGCTTTCATCGTCCCATTCTACAATGTCTGGCATTCCTCTCGTGGTCATTTTTATCAAAGGCCTGGCTAAGGCTGCAAATCCCAGAATCCATTGCCTGCAGTAGCCTAGTACCCCCAGGAACATTCTGACGTCTTTTTGAGTACGGGGCAACTGCATCTTTTGAATTATTCTCACTCTTTCTGATGTGACTTTTCTAACACCCTTTTCTATCTGGTGTCCTAGATATTTCACTGATTTTGCACAGAACTGTAGTTTGTCAGGGGCCACTTTATGCCCTTTCTCACACAGATGATTTAGGAGGGCAATGGTGTCAACTACACAGTCCCTATGACTTTTAGACGCCAGTAGAAGGTCGTCTATGTACTGCACTAAGACAGAGTTCCCAGGTAAGGTCAAAGTCTCTAGACATTTTTTCAAGATCTGATTAAAGATAGAGGGGCTCTCTGTATACCCTTGAGGGACCCTGTTCCAGCAATACACGTGACCTTCGAAGGCAAATGAGAAAAGAAATTTGCTGTCGGGGTGCAGGGGTATCGAAAAGAATGCATGACATAAATCAATCACAGTGAACCACTCGGCATCCCAAGGAATCTGGTACAATATCACTGCAGGGTTCGGGACAATAGGGCAGCAAGGAACTACAATTTTGTTAACCTTTCTCAGGTCTTGCACTACCCTATACTTGCCACTAGGCTTCTTGATGCCCATAATCGGTGAGTTGCATGGGCTGCTCATCACTTCCTGTATGATGTCTCCTTCTAATAATTTTTGTATTTCCAGAGTGACACCTGCTTTCACTTCAGCATTCATTCGGTAGGGCTTAGTGTTAGGATATACTGCATTGTCCTTGATGGCTATCTGTATGGGGTCCACATCTTTCATCAACCCCACATCCTTTCCAGTGAAATCCCACACCTCTGGCTTAACTGCTTCCTGGAGTTCTTGGGGCAAGTCCTGCAGGGTCAATCTTTTAATTTCTGAGTCAGGTCTAAGTAACAATAGTTTATAAATGCCATCTTCATCCGGGGTCTGTATTTCAACACCTTTTGGTGTGCAAAAGATGGTACAGTTCATTTTGCACAGCAAATCACGACCCAGTAGATTCACTGGACTGGTGTCACAGACGACAAATCTATGCATTTGTTTAAAATTTCCAATTGAAATCTCCATTGGTTCGGTAACAGGAGTACTAATCAATTGATTAGATACACCCACTACTTGGATATTTTCTCCCGAGAGGGGTAGGTTTGGAACGTCCACTGTTCTTACAGTAGAACGGGTAGCACCAGTGTCCAACAGAAAGGTGACATCATTTCCGTCAACCTTTCCTTCAATGTATGGTCCAGACTGGTCTACCGGCAAGGAAGCGCCAAGTACGCACTCCTCGTCCTCCCCTCTCAGGCCCCGTCAGTCTTGATCATTACAAAGGAAGGTATCATTTAGCAGATACTGCGAAGTTGCTGTATTTCTGTTCTCACCGCTTTCCCAAACTTCTATCTCCTCACCCTCTGCTTGCTTTCCCCTGTATACCTGCTTGGGTGCTCGAGGCACCTGAACTGTTTTTACCTGGGGTTGAGTCTTTCTTGGCCTTTCTTTCTGCGTCTGTGGATTTAAATCAGGAGTATTTGCATTATCATCTATCAATTGAGGACACTCGTTACGCCAGTGTCCAATTTCGCCGCACTGATGGCAGGGAAATTTCTTCATAGCCTCTTCCCTGCTAAATTTTGGCCGGGGCTTTCCTCCACCCCCTCCCCCAGGACTTTTGTTCTCAGCATTTTTAACCATGTTACTCAATTGTTTTTCCTGCTGTTCTGCGAGCTTCACCTGAGCCCACATCACCTTTTCCTTAAGGGCTTTTTTCTTTTCTGCCATCTCGTCCTCGCAGTACTTAGCGTACCGCAGGACCTCATCCATCTTCTTTGTATGCCAACAGATTTTATTATCTTTTATCCACTGACAAATTTCAGGTCTTAACCCATTTACAAACCTGTAAATAAAGTGTGTCATGTCCTTCAAATCGATGTTATCAATACCACTGTATGTTTTAAATACCTGCAATAACCTCTCATAGAAGGAGTGCACTGTCTCGTCCCTTTCCTGTGTTGTTCTATCTATTTTTTGTCCAATCAGTTTCCTTTGCGGGCACCTTTTCTTTCAAATGCTGAATTACCTGCTCATATTTTCGCATGACATCCTTTGATGGCTCCCCTGTTTCCTTATTTCTTGGGTACTCCTCACTGGGCCAGTCTATGGCTATTTTACACTGGGTCCATAAATCTACTGGAACCACAATGTCGAAAAACCCATCCAGGTCTTTCCACAGACATTTCTGTACCTTCACGAACCTTTCCACCTGCCTGTACCAGTCAACTGGTTTCTCTCGTAATTTTGGAAAATCGTTCGTGAAGGACACAATATCCTGTCTAGACCAGGGGACATGCACATATTTCCCTCCTGGAACTTCGTGCATGGGGCATAACTGCTCAGGTTTCTCCACCTCCCTTAAAGCAAATTCAGGAGTCACTTGTCGGGAGCGAGCCTCTTCCCTCTTTTTCGCCCACCTGCTTCTCCATCTTTCCACATCTCCCCATTTCTGCAGTACCCCCATTAATTCTTTAATCTGCAACTTTTTTCCTGCCACATTCAGGTGCTCTATATCTTTGTCTGAGAAGTCTGCTCTGTACGGTTTTTGTAAGGGCTTGGATTTTGAGATATCTACCCCCATACTAACTGCTGTTTCGGTCAGTTTTTCGTGGAGCACTCTGGTGTTCCTTGTAAAGCTTTTACATATGAACGACAATTCTTCTTCAGAGTAGGTATTCAATCGATCCAACCCCACATTTCCTGCCATTAATTCTTCTATTTCTACCCTCAGCTTATAGAGGTCTAAAGGTTTCGTTTGCGGAGTCTGTTTCTCTAATTCACGACTCCAACTCTCAATTTCATCCGGAGTTACCAGAGAGACATTCCTAGTGCCTGTTGCGGATTCTAATTTAATCTCTTTCGCATTAAAAGGGTTATGCCTCTGCTGCATTCCCTTTCCGGTCGGTTTGTTTGGCAAGTCCAAGAATGCGACTTCAGACTCGCACTCACTGGACTGATCATCTATGATTATCGGTTCCTGTCTCGGGGTTGCCATGACTGGGGTCATAACTGGAGTAATCGGATTTCCCTGACCATTTCCGTATAACGGGACCACCGGTCCAATATTTACTGGAATAGTCAATGCCTCAGGGCTGGTATTTAACTGGGAGATTTTCTGAATTATTTCTGTCCTTTGTCTAGCTAGAGCCTCTTGCTCCTTTTCCTCTAGTATCCTTCTTAAAGTCGTGTCATGTAATATCTGTGGGGTCAAGGGAGGAGTAAAACTCGGGGCAGTAGGATGCGTTTCACTTGGTCCCCCACCATAATTTGGTTTCGGAAATAAAGTTCCAGTGTTAAAGGACCTGCGCTCTTCCCCATATGGAGGTTGAACAAAAGGCAGTCCTGAATTCGATGGTTTCTCTTCGCTTTCATACAAGGGTCTGGGGAAAAAAACTTTCGTACGTGAATATTTTTCTTCCTGGCTTGCGGGCACTTTGGGATATATATCCCTTGTTTCCGCCGGTTCGGGTTTCTCAGGATAGGGCAATACTTGACCACCCCCTCCCAGTCCTAGGAATCTGTCTTCTTCCTTGAGGAAGTGGCGTCGGGGAGCATCTCCTACACTTGAAGGGCGGGTTCCCTCATTATAAGGTGGCGGACTTCTGGTACAGATGTCATCTATCAGTTCATCATCTGATTCCCCCGGGGCCCCCCAATGCTTACACTTTTCAGTACTTTTCTCACCCGCTGCAGGGTTATGACATGCCGGCATCATGGGAAACAGACCCTCAACAATCATGCTCTGCCTCCACTGTTTCATCCTTTTATCCCTGGACTCCTGTTTCAGCCTGGGGTACCACTTGGTCAAACCCTTGTCCATTCGGGGTCTCTCTCTTTCAAAAGCCTCAATCTCCCATTCCTCTAATGCCTCATACTGCGTTAGTCTCGGTCTGGGATGCAATTCGTTCATCCGAGTCCTTAAATTAAATAGGATCCTACCATTGAAAGTACCATCTAACGGAAAAGCCAATACTCCGTCATCTTTTGTGTACTTCACCCAATTCTCCAACCACACACAGGTATTGTACCCCCGGTCAAACATCATGAATGAGGCAGGAGTATTAGGTGGTGGGACAAGAACACCTTCCCTAGATTTAATTGGTTTGTCCGTTTTGAAATAATTTTTCACCTTACTTACAAGAGACAATTTTCTCTTTGTTCCGTACATAATATCGTATCTATTAGTTTTCCACTGATCCCTCTCAAACCCTAGGTGCCTTGGATCAGGTCGAGTTCCTGTAGTCTGCGAGTGCCACATACGACTTCTACGCTAAACTTTGTTTACAAACTACCTCCAATCAGAACGCGCTTCAGAAATCCGTGCGACCAATGGGTGCGCGGCTCTGAATAAGCTCCGCCAATGGGTGCGCGGCCCCTTCGTGAGACAGTTCCCACGCTCCGGCGCTCACCCCTCCTTTACAAAACTCAGCTCCGCTACCCGCCCGCTGCTTCTACCAATCCTAGCGCGGCACAGAGTGACGTCAGAGACGCTTCGCGGCTGACCCCCTCCCTTCACAAGGTAACGGAAACTTTCTTTCTTTTAAAGTGCTCAGTGCTTGGTTATTTTACAACAAATACACATTCGCCACAGTGCTCAAGTGTCTAGACAGAGAAAGAATTGTTTTACTGCAAGTAAACTACTTCCATTTACTTTTCACTTGCTGCGGGCAGATCTCTTCCGCCTACCCTTCACTCTAGCATCGGTGAACCTGTTATTCCCCTAAACTCATCCACTTCTTTCCGGGATATATTCCGAGTTTAAGGTTTCTCAGCGGACCCCTCTGCTTTCACGCTAGCTCCGAGGAACCTGCTACTCTTCCGATGTGACCCTTACTAGGTTACGCCACTATGGGAATTTTGCCAATGAACCCCGTTACTGTCATTTATTCACACATGTATTCAGAAAAACCCTAGTTAGTGCTTCCCGGTTAGCCTAACCTGCACCTAACTTTCCTCGAGCCTGTGACCTCAGGACAATGGATTCTATTCACCACTTGCCCTTTCAATTCCCCGGGGAGTTCGGACAACATGAAACGATACGGTTTACAAATGCATGGATTAGTACATATAACAATATAAGAACAAGAATAATAACAATGCAAAAATTCATGAGTTTCAGCAGCGTATTCACAAGAGAATGATCAGGTCTCTTAGAACAGCCGCTCTTCTAGCAGCATCAATATACTAGCAGCTTCCGACTCAACTAGTCCAACTAATCCCTGCCTTACTCTCAACTAGTCCCTAACCATCCTCTAGCTACCAGAAAAACTGGTAGAGCGCGCGAGGCCACCCGACCAATAGTTTTCGCCGTTTCCGGCTTCAGGGCCCATATACTTTCAAATCACCATATACATCGATCAGGTGACTTCACGAGCTCTACCAATTTGTGTGTGTGTTCCCTACTCTTAATTTCCAGTGCACCCGACTTACCATCCACCGATGCGGGTACCTAATGACCACAATGAATCAGGGAGCTAGCTGTAAAGAAAAGGCAGCAAAATACAAACCCAACCAATAACATTCAAATACTGTTGAAATGACCACGGACAACTGGAAGTTTTAAAATGTTTATCTAAAGTTCATTATTTTCTTGCATGAGGTACAGTAAAATAAGGCAATCGATAACCAAGATAACGTAAATTATATAGGCATAAAGAAATAATGACAGGGTAATCATTCAAATGTAATATGGTATGCAGATGGGAAAATACTATAAAATCTCAGAAATGTTTAAGCATGGACAGTGTATGCAAGGATAACTATAGGAGGGCCTATAAAGAGTAACACGCTTCACTTAAGGTGAATGGGCCTTTGAACAATCTAGGCAATGAAGTTCTAGACCATATCAGAAAATTACAAACTGCAATGCAAAATATAATTTCTAACAAGTGAGAAGACATAGGAACAAACTTATGGAAAAATATGTAATTGACTTTCAATAGTTGCGGAAAGGCATGGAAAATATAACATATGCAATGATGAACTTTATTAAAGCAAAGGTTAGAAATTCAGAAGGTGCAAGATTTTAAGAGTTTTCAGAGCAATATTTACCTAGAATGGTGTGGAAACCAAACCCTGGCCACGGGTCAGTTAAGGACAGGAAACCCTCAAGGAAGGATACCCCTCAAAGGACAGCAGGTGCAGAATGGACACCCAGGACAGGACAGGATACCCTCGGGATAGGAATCAGGACAGGACCCTCAGGACAGGACAGCAAACCCTCAGACAGGACCGCTCAGGACAGGACCGGAACCCACAGTTTGGAAGCAACGCCTGCGCTCCACCCGCTCTGCAGTTATCGATCAAGACCCCGATTGGATCAGCGAACTCCCAGCAAAGTGCTTCGCCAGCACTTTAAGGTTCAGTAGAACCTTAGTCTATGGTCAAATTCGGACAGAGTGCTCCGCAGCTCTCTGTATCTTCAGTCACCTATTGAGTGCGTTGGGTCAGTGACAGGTCAGCTAAACCAGACAAGTCGGACGGTTCACTAGGTGAACCCAAGGTAGATATACAGTTTGGGGACAGTGTACCACCCCCCAATGTTGCAAAGTGTCAGAATCCCTCAATTTCGATTGGTCCTAAGGTAGGATTTGGGTAACACACCAATCACGACATAGAGTTTCAAGTCTACATTTGCATAGTAGGGTACCGCCTAGTAAGTTTGGGGTTCTCATGAGAACTGGTGCAGAAATACAATGGCTACTTTAACAATGTTGCTCTGTGAGAACATATGATTGGTTCAGCCGAGTTTTCGGGTCGTTTCTCAGGAGCATCTTGCTCATCACTGCCAACTGGCTGTGTTCCATCAGTCAAGGTCTGCTATGCCTCGGCAAGTCGCGCAGGCGCAGAAGGACCTCCAAAATGGTTCTCGGTACAGACAAACCCCATTCCCCGCGGTACATAAAAAGTAAGCGAAAAACAAATTAATACATAGTAATGTCATTATGAAAACACATCACAGGATTTGTACTTTTAACTCATCATCAAGAAATAAAACTATTGCGTTTAAATGTTAGCCACATTGATACAGTCACAAGAGCAGTGGCACGAGCAGTACCACATGATAAGCACAGCTATGAATTACGCATGCGCATACATTTCCCTCCACTTCTGCAGACGCGTCAGGACACGTGAGTGTGGCTGACGCATGCGCAGTAACTAAAATACAAGCAGCGGCCATTTTAGGTGACTTGAGTAAATTATTTTAGTAAAACACATGTGCAAGCTTCACGATCCTTATCCAATCTAAACATAAATGTTAGTAAAACATACACTTGTTACCGTATTACACATAAACGAGGTTCTTGACTTCGGCAAGCCGCAAAATATGCGAAGCTTTGCTTCATCACAAGCACATGACAGGATCTCTCCCACACTCCGCAATTACATGTTTCTCCCTCCATGAGTGTCATCACTCTGGTATTTCCTCAAAGGTATGGAGGGACACTTTATTCCCACAGGCCTACAAATATAAGAACCGTTCCCCATACTCCTCTGGGACGTGGGACCTTATGTGGCAACATGCCAAGGAACATTGTCATCACTGAGGCCCACGAACAATGGCACCAGGTCAGAGCTCCACTGTCACTAAATCTTAAAGGCTTCTTAGGGGGCGGAGCTGGAAGGAGTGTGTTTGTTGTTGGACAGTTAAACAGCGGATGTTGATAAACTCAGGGGGTCAAACCCGTACTATGCATGAGATCCCACCCTCTCCTGCAATTATGCAAGTATTTAGGGGCATCACATTTGCACCGCCGTTGCGTCACTTTTGTGACGCAGCGACGGTGCAAAGCCAGCGCCGTGCTGCAGGGTATTTACAATGTGACTCATCTAGGGAGATGCGTCACGTTGTAAAGCCCTGGCCACATGTGGGCGTTCCGGCGCAGGGGGGGCCTTCCGGCGCAGGAACGCCTCCTAAAAGTGGCTGAGTGAAATCTACAAGATTTCACTCAGTCACTTTTACAGCCATGCTGCGTCAAAACCCTGCGCCTGCTTGAAGCAGGCGTAAGGATTGACGCAGCATGTTAGGCATAGGGGCACCCCGACCTTTGCTGGAGCTGCATCACGCTTGCGACGCAACTCCAGCAATGCGTTACCTTTACGGCAGAAGATGCGTCACACATCTGTCTATTCTTGCCCCATGGTACGCCGCATTGTAAATGCGGCGCATCCATGGTGGCGCAAGAGGTGTCTGCTGTGACGTACAATAATTGGTGCATCCCTGCTGATATGCAGGGATGCGCCAGTTATTGTAAATCTGTCCCTTAGTTCTTATGAGCAGAGAGACCAAGTGCCGACATTGCAAGGATTGAATGAGCACAGAAATCTATTATGTTTGCTTTATTCACAGACAGAATATCACGACAACACTAGTGTGGAAGCAGCATTGGGGTGTAGTCAGTGGAATATAAAAGAAACAGAAAACCACTGGCGCAGATGAAGGGTTCAGTTTGTTATTGAAAGCGCATGCCGTGGTGACAGATGGAGCTGAAAATATTCTGACCGCTTCCTATGTGTTTTCAGTGGTTTTCCTTTACAGCACTTTCCCCCATTTTTGTGGCTTCTTGTGGGCTGACAATGTCTCTTAATTCAGCACCCTGTTGGGAAAACATACACAAAAGCAAGATATGTTTATATTATTTATGTAACGTTTTATAAAAAAAAAATCTAGTTTGATACGGAAGTGGTGGTGGAATAGCGTTGAGTAGAGTGAGTGCCAAGTCCATTATGTACACATTTTAATGAACCTGGATGCAGTTAACATTTTAGAATTCTTCGTGGAGGGACTTATGTAGTTCAGCTTCTAAGGTTACTACATAAAAACATGCCCTTTTGTATGGTTGAGGCCCTAATAATCAGTGCATATTTACATTACCGCAAATATCACGGGTTTGAACTATTTGAAAGTTCCTGTTGATACTTTTCTGGCTGTTAGTTTAAAACACATTTTTGGTGAACAATCTGTGAATAAATTATTCCTGCAAGTAAATGTTTGTGAGAAGCTTGGCACGTGGTTCCACTCAAATGTCAATCACTAATATTTCATATAAACAAAGAAAAGTACGTGCTTTTGTGTCAAATAGAATTTCACACTGCACAACATATTGCTTGTCTTTTGCTGGTATGCCACATATGGCCAATGCCGGAACACCAGATAATGAAGGGCCATTGGTGACAACCCATTGGTCGAAGGGTTATTGATGGTGAGCTACATGGAGAATAGAAATTGATTGCAACCACAATCAGCATGATCACTGTCGATCTAACTCTTTATGTATTTATTTTTGTATTTTGCAGGTTCTATAATGTGGACAAAGTGCTGCGGGGCATTCATTAGAGCATTGTACTGTTGGGTAGAAGATGGATACAGATTTTGACTTTGCACCTTTGGGTAGGCCCTTAGGCAATAGGTAATTGGTTGGTGTTTTTTGATTGGGTAGATGAATTTGACAGGGAACAATCAGTTGCAAAAGATGCGAGGATTTAAATAAAGGCCATTTTATAACTAAAAGTATTGCGGTTTGGGACATTGCATGAGCGAGCAGAGATACTAGCATTGATAGAGGTGGTAATGGGATGTGGCATCGTTCTGTTGAGTTGTTTGGGGATGAAGTTTAAACAATTCCTGATTGAAAGTGGGTGGTAGAGGAGTGCTGATAGGTGTGGGGGCTTGATTTGTTCATGGATCTAGGATGACCTGTACCAACTCCAATCACGGTGGATCTGTATGCTGAAGTCTCTATTGAAGAGGGTGAGGCAGGGTCAGGCCTTCATGGAAACAAAAGGAAGAACTCAGTCTGAAGGGAGTAGAGCACATTCTCGAGTCTATCCAACAACTACTTACATAGCATGCACCCATGAGCTGCAGAAGGTATTGAGAGATGATAGGAGGGCGTGGTGGAAGAAAAGAAATAGTAGCAATGGCTTCATGTCTGAGATGGGATGAAAAATGTCCTAGCTATCATAATGGAAAGTTTCAATTCTATTAAGGAAACGGAGGCGAGGATTAGGCTTTTCCTTCTTTGCTTTTGTATTACCGGCGACTTTCAAAACAAAATTTTTTAATAAACAGACTACATTTCCCATGATACATTGGGAATATTAACAAAAAACAGTCCATCCAATCACAGTGCTGCAGTGTGTATAACGGTCCCTGTAGACGCTCTATCTCCCTCTTTCTTCCTTCGAGCACAGCATCTCCGCATGTAGACTACTCCTGTTTATTGGTTTCCGATCCTGGAAAGGTGTTTCATCTAACCGAACCATTTGCGCCAAGTATAGAACACATTAATCATTACTAGATAAACCATCAGATAATCTCAAGGCAAACATTAAGCAATTCAACTTCTGAACAATCCCAAATTTGCACATAACCATTGTTGTCCCCTGACAACCAGGAGTCCACAACCCTATGTCTGGGTGGGTGCCAGTAGGTGGCTGTATCGGGTGGGCAAATCCTCGCCTCTGTGTCCTTAATAGAATTGAACTTTCCATTATGATAGCTAGGACATTTTTCATTCTATGGCAGGACCCGGAGGCAAGGATTAGGCTAGCTTAAAGCTGGTTTGCCACTACATTTGCCAGAGATGATATGGTTTGAAATAGAACTTTTTAAAAGTGGAGTCAGATTTCTAATCAGCGGCATTGAGGATATCCTCCAGCCTCGCTCCTAGAGTGAAAGCCTTGGAGGTCTTATTCACATCCCATAAAACAGAGTATCTGGGTTCAGAGGGAAGAGATAATCTGATACCCCTCAGGAGTTTGCAGTCCAAAGGATGTTCTCCCACCAGATGTCTGTCCACGGGTAGATGCCCCACCAAGATTACTGATCTGAAAGTGCTAATGGATTGGTAGGCCAAGCCAGAAGCCAGGTTTGCCTGAAAATTCAGGATTTGGAAAATCTCTGCCCCCATGGGATCCACTTGCTGTTGGACACACCAGCACAACCAGCTAGACCAGGCCGATTGGTACCGCTTGGTGGTGCTATCTGCCCAGGCTCTAGCGAGTAGCAAGGCAGCCTCTGCTGAAATTCCTGGGACTTCCCATCATTCCCGGTAATACTGCATGTCATGAGCCGAAGGAAACCTGCCAACACCAAGGGGTGAAGGTTGCCCTGAGGGTCCCTCAGGAGATCTGGACCTAGGGGTAGTGAGATAGGAAAATCCCAGGAAAGTTCCATCATCAGTGGAAACCAGGGTTGCGACCCCCAGATTGGGATGATCACGACCAAATCCGCTCTCTGCCTGCGCACTTAGCCGACAGTCGCATTATCATCACAAATGGAGAGAATGCATAGGCCTGTTCCGAGCTCCAGTCCTGATGGAAGGTGTCCATAGCCAGTGCCTGAGGATCTGGTCTCCAACTGCAATACCTCTTCACTTGGAAGTCCAGGCGGGACGCAGAGAGGTCCATTGAGAACAGGGCCCCAATGCTCTTGAAGTGGTTGGAAGATTGGGAGGTGCAATTTCCACAGGTTGAAATCCCTCCAATGGTAAGAGTGCCAATCCGCTATCTGGTTGGCCTGGCCAGGGAGATGCTCCACCACCAAGGAGATGCAATTGGTTAGAAAATGCTCCCATAGAGTCTGGGCGAGATCCGACAGAGCTTTCGATCAAGTGCCCCCAAGGTGATTGGCGTACCGGACTGCTGCCACATTGTCCATATTCAAGAGGACTGAACATTGAATGTTGTCCTTTGTCCAGCATCGGAGGGCGAAAGAGCCTGCCATCCACTCCAGGCAGTTGATATGAAGAGCTTGCTGTGTGGAAAACCAGTTTCCTCCATTGAGCAACTCAACCACAGCGAGAGCCCCATCCGGTCCCACTGGCGTGGGACTCGATCACCAGATCGGGTTGAGAGACGAATATCGCTCTGCCATTCCATGCCTCCATAGGAGAGATCCACCACCTCATCTCCTCCTTCGCCTCCGCAGAGAACGGAACCAACTGGAAATATGAAAGCCCCTTCTGAAGATGCATTATTTTCAAGCTCTGCAATGCGCGGTATTGAAGGGGCCCCGGAAAGATCAACTGAATAGAGGACTAGAGGATCCCCACTATGCATGCCAGTTGCTGCAAGGAAATTTGGGGTTTGGCGAGAGTCCTCCTGAACTCGTGTCTGAAACTGGATCATTTCTGAGGTGAAAAATTGTGGATCGCCTCTACTGAGTTGAGGAGGAACCCTAGGAACTGGAGGGATTGGGATGGAATCAGAGCAGACTTCTCCGTGTTGATTAAAAAGCCCAGTTACTCCAGTAGTTCTATTGCCATTTGCAATTGAATGGAGAGAGCCTGAGGGCACTGGTTCATGAGGAGTATATCGTCGAGGTAGACGATCAGACGCACACAGTGTGCCTGCAGGAATTCGACCACCGCCTCATCAGTTTGATGAAACACTGAGGGGCTGATGAGAGTCCGAAAAGCAGGTAGGTGAACTCAAACACCTGAGATTTCCATTGGAATTGCAAGAAGTGCCTGTGAGGCGGGAAGATCGGCAAGGCTAAATAGGCGTCCTTTAGGTCCAGACGGACCATCCAATCTGACTGCTGTAGGAGATCTCTGAGGTGGTAAATGTCCTCCATTTTGAAATGGCAGTAGAGCAGCCACCCATTGAACTCCTTTAGGTTGATCACCGGACGTTGACCTCCGTCCCTCTTCTCCACCAAGAAGAGGTTGCTGAGGAACCCATTGGAATGCACTGTTGTAGGGACAATAACATCCCAATCCCTCCAGACGGCGAGGATACATCCGGATGTCTGACTTGCTATTTCTAGATCTATCAAGGTCTGTTGTTCCTGTGGTAAGACCAGAGGTCTGGGGCTGTGGAGTTGGGTAGGGGTCCCGTAAAATTATATGTGAAACCCTTTAACCATTTGAAGGACCTAGGCATCTGTAGAAAGTGACTCCCAGTTCGGCAAAAATGCCACCAAACAACCCCCAAGCAGGAGACCCTCCAGGCTTTGCGTTCTCACCTTGAGTATTGCCGTCGTTGTTATGGCCTCTAGGGCCACCTCTGGCTCCTCTGTGGTGTGCATAGGTCCTTGTCGGGTAGAAATTCCTGAACTTGCTGGAGTCCTGATATTGGCCTCAACGAGAATATCCCCCTCTGGAGGAGTGGTGCAGAGGGCAGCTGGTCGAGTGCCCCCTCCCTGGGCCGGCATTGGCAAAAGCACGGAGTTAAAGATTCTCTTTATAGAGGTCTGGGCTTTGTCGAATAAACAGGTCCCCAAAAAGGTTGCCCTGGGCGACTGTACCTGCCTCGGAGGTGAGAGGTCACCTAGCTTGGGATTGATTTTGATTAACAATGACCTGGACCGTTCTGTAGAAATTACGCAGTTCGCTTTCCCCAGAAAGATTACTGCCCATTGAGCCCAGCTATATAGGGCCTCTGGGGAGATTAATGAGCCAGAGGCCTTTGAGTCCTCCGCCATGTCCGTGATTTTGGCAAAGGTCCTGCCACGTCTAGGAGTTTGTCCAGGCATGAGCGCCAGGAGCTGTCAGTACCCTTCTTGGGGCTGCGGACAAATTTGGCAAGGAAGGTGGCCATCTTTGCATCTCTCTCGGGGTTAGGGCCACCTTCCCCTCCAAGGACGGCCGTGGGCACTCTACTTTGAGACAGTTTCTCACCTCCTTGTCCAGGGGCTTTCTAAGCCTGCTAGCCATATAGGTTGCCACTTTAGGCGCTGGGTACCACTCCACAGAGAGTGGGTGTATTTGATCATCTGGGTCTAACAGGTGTGCCGCTGTGGCTGGGGTTGCGCCATTGGTGGGATATGAATCAGGTAGGAGAGGAGGGCTCAGACGCCAGGGGCTGGAGTAGTCCCCCTCGCCATCTGTCACAGCTAGCTGAAGTCTGCTTCAGTGCTCGTGTTATAAGGGCTGGTATAAAAATAAAGCTGCCCGGCAGAGAACCGGTTTCTGTTTCCCCAGTGGGCATCTGTGGTTACTTGGGTAGAATGACACAGGTTTCCGCATCTTTTAGGAAAACAGCTGATAAGACATGAAACATTTTACAGTTATTTTTTAAAAAGCGCCAAGGTTTGGGCACAGTCTGCCACGAATTACACATGACGTCCTCTTCCTTTCCTTGTGGCAGCGTCAGTCTGGATGAGCCCGAAAATAATGGGCAGATGGGGCCAAGGGCGGGGCTGCCAATGTGTCCTGATGTGACCATTGTATTGGTCACAGTGGGGGCAGGTATGTGGCCTCCTCACTAAATGAGGCGTTAATCACTGCACAGCCGGGCCAGCGGAGGTAGCCGTTTTTTCGTCCAGATTGCTCCTCCAGTGCAACACTGCTTCTACAGTGCCCTGCCCACAGATACAGAGGGGAAAGGGGAGGAAGTCCTGGCAACAGCAGCGGCCTTCCTCATGTGCAACGCACAGGGCTGGAGGATCTTGTAATATTTTTTATGTTCGGAGCTTTCCTGACGTCCTGGGACGTATTTTTGAAATGAAGAAGTAGTGGAACGGACATAGTTAAATTCGAAAAGTAGGGGCACGCTGCACTGCTGGGCTTGTTGGGGAAGGTTCAGTTAATCACTGATAAATGGTCACTCATCAGTGTTGGGGAAAGAGGAAGTAAACTAGATGCTGTAGGAGAGGAAGGGCACGTCTCAGTTGAGCCCACAAATTGTTGAGAGCTGCAACTACTCAGTTGGAACCTTCCCATGGTATTGCCATTATCCATGGACACTCTCTGTGGAGTACGTATTAGAGAGGAGGGCTTTCATGTCTTTACAGAAGGAGATGAGCAAATACCCCAATTGTGGGGGAGAGTTATATTTATTTAGTAGACTACCAAAGCAGAACTATCTTAGGATTTTAAGCTTTTTGAATAGAGGGAATATCTGGTAAAGCTGATTGTTCCTGCCAAAGTGTTGTGAGACTCCTGTGCAGAGGGATCAAAACCACAGAGAAGGGATGTATGACGGTACAACGCCTACCGTTTCAACGCGTGCCTTTACAATGCGTCTTTAACAATGCAAGTCGTTACAACGACTTGCGTTGTTGGGCGCGGACAGTGAATAGTATAATTTACTATTCTAACACCAGTCCCCGTGGATAGTAGGGAAGGTGTTGGAATAGTAAATATACAATTCTTTATCCTTTAGCGCCCTCCAGTGCAAGTCGTGGTTACGACTTGCGTTGTAAAGGACGCGTCGTAAAAGCACTGCGGGGTAACATCCGCGTTGAACAGGATGTTCCGCCAGAGAAGTAGTCGGACAATTCTTTAGGAGCCCTGTGAGAAGAGGAATAGCAAAGATTATTTTCGCAAAACTTGTGTGTGAGCCCCACTCATGCTGAACCTTTTTATGCCCCTCAGGGACATAACTGAAGTTGAGAACCCTTCATGCTGTTGTTGATTTATAAGCTAAGCTTAAAGTGAAGCAGTTGACTCAAAGGTGCTGTTGAGAGGGCACTCATCCATGTCTGGATAGGGAGCTATGATGAAGAAGAGGAATGATGTAGAACTTCGGTATTCATTTGATTAGGATTTAGATAGTGAAGGGACATTAATTTCTGAATTTGCAACTCACAGTCACCAAAGTGTTGGGGAGAATAGTCGGCTATGGTGGTCATCCTTGAATCTCGGGAACTGGGTTTGAGTCTCGGCAATGACGTTTAACATCCTGTGATTCTGGGCAAATCACTTAGGGCCAGATGTAGGAGCCATTTACCAACCGGTAACGGCCGATTTCGGCTGTTACCGACCGGTAAATGGGTTTTTGGGATGTAGGGGCACATTTTTACAGAATCGGTAAATTTACCGATTCGGTAAATTTACCGATTCTGTAAAATACCGAATCGGTACTTTTACCGATTCGGTAAATCTCAGATGTAGGTGGGACTCTTCTGAGTCCCAAAGGCCCTACAAATTCGGTATTTTACCACCCAATCCAATTGAGTGTTAAAATACCGAATTCAGGTGTGCATGCACATGTGTGCATGCACACCTATGCCATGTGACAGACAGACATGCCCTTAGGGCATGTCTGTGTGCCACATGGCGCACATGTCAATTTTTGGGGTGCCAGAGGGTGTCAAAGTGACACCCCCTGCACCCTTGCAGAATTCACAGCCCATAGGAATCAATAGGAAATAACGATTCGGTATTTACCGAATCGGTAAATACCGAATATTACCGAATCGGTAATTCCACATCTGGAATTACCTACATCTCCCCCCTTCATATTTACCGATTCATAAATACCGAATCAGCAAAATTCGGTATTTATGAATCGGTAAATACAAATTACCTACATCTAGCCCTTAATCTCCCCATGCCTAACAAAAATGAACATGTCCTAATGTAACACAACTGGTGCTATGTAAAGCGCTCTGATACTCGATTCGGGTCAAGTTCGCTCTATATAAAACTCAGTTAAAAAAGAAATGAATAAAAATAAAGTGTGATATAGTGGTGTCTGTGGCAACCTTTAGATAAAGTTAAGTGCCAATCGCCTATATGTTAATGTTCAATCTTTTTGTGGTGCCCCAAGTAACTTTTAAATAATTGTTGAACCGTTGGAGAGTGGAGTGAAAGGCGAAACTCTCTATTTTAAACATTTCTTAATGGTCGTACAGAAAAAAACCTGAACATAGTTTTTTTGTTTATATATATTTAAACATTGCGAATACGAAACATTGCAACTACAAATAGGGAATCACAAAGTACGATTCCCTTAGCACATATACCAAGCATTTTCTAAATGCAAACCGTGCATTTAGGAAAGTCGATGGTAACCATCTGCAAATTTTGGGAAATGCACAAAAATGCATTTTTCAAAGTACCATATAACACACACATGCTTCTAGGGCATGTGTGCGCTATACATGTGCACATTTGTGTTTTTTTGGGGTGCTTCACCGGACCTTAGGCCCCCAGGCACCCATGGCTTTGCATTAGCTAATTTGCGATTATCAATAGCTAATTGAAAACCATTCACACCTATGGGCCCTTAGGCCCACAGGAATTAATGGAGAAGTATTACTTAATAGCGATTACCAATTTACCGAATTGCTATTTGGTAATATTAAGGGTTCGCTAAATCTTTGGTGATTCTTTACATACATAGCATCTTCTGATAACCAAATAGCAATTTGGTAAAAATCACTATTTGGTAATCGCAAAATGCTTTTTTGATACATGTGGCCCATTAAGTCTAATGTTCTGCTATAGTTTACCACACATTCAGATTGTTAATAACATCTTTCTATCTTAACGTGCATTTCATTGTGGCGGCCTATCATCGATGGATACATCAACTCAGTAAGTGCTAAGCCCCATAGATTGAACCCATGTCCTGCTTCTCTGGTTCCCTTCTGTATTCTATGCACCTCACATTCTGTTTGCATTCATTTGATTGTATTTGTTATCAATAATCTTACAACAAGTGGCTTAGTGATTTCCTAGCCATTAGCATATGCCTCTTTGCCACTGCAAGGTCAAGCAGAATTAATTTTGTGATTGGTTTACCTTTCTCTAGATCAGGGGCATAGCTTGGTCACTAAGAAAGGGGGGAGGAGGTAAGCGTCATAATTCTCAACAATCATGCCGGCATATCCTGTTAAAGTATGTCATGAGAAGAAGGACACAATGAGATCTTAAGAGGCAGTGGAATTTCTACAGACACCTCGCCATACCCGACTAAAAGCACCTGTATCCAACTATTTGCTACAGAATACATTTTTCAGGGGGGGGGCGTAACACCCCAGACACCCCTCTGAAGCTACGCCCTGCTTTAGATAGGAATAGCTCCTCACAAGAAGATCCTAGGCTAGGTGTGAGAGCAATATTTCAAACTGTCAGATCTCTCAATGTGCTCCAATAATCTAATTTATTAGCATCCTCACCAGACATTCATATAGGCGCCCATTTCATGTCCACATCTAATGCAAATATGGGTGTTTTTATTATTGACCTTATGCATTATTTGTGGCATTAAGTATATACAGTGTATGCATTTACAATGTTTTCTGTCAATTTTCAGTTTCTAAGACCTTACAGAGATCTGGTGCCCATTTATTTTTCTTCCAGCTTTGGTAAAGGAGTCAGTTATGTGGGTGGACATACTCTATATCAATCTGTAATAATTTCTCCAACTCCCTCAGTGATGGTATCTGGTGATTTATCATATTGATTTCCAGTTCCTTTAGAAAAGCTCACCAGGCTTTCATAAATCCCTTTGCCAATGTTCCAAATACCAAGAAATGTGGGCCAGATGTACGAATCGGTTACCAGTTGCAAAGTGGTTAGCAACCACAAAGAAAAGGTCTTTTTCTACTAACCAAAGTCATACGCTTTCTTTTTGTGAACCAAATAAATACAGAACTATATGTTTTTGAAAATCTAAACAGCAAGTCACTTTTTATGATTTCACGTTACCGAATCACTATTTCAATGTACGAAGCATTCGCAAATTGCATAAAGCTGCAGAAGGGTTGTTTTGCATGTGCAATTTACCACCAACTCAAAGCAAGTGGTAACCAGGTGCAAACTATTTAAACAGCCCCAGATTGTATCAGTGTTTTCCACAACGGCTGATTTGTAGGTGATGATGAGGAGGATGCAGATTCTGGCTGTTTTCAGCTGATGAGGAGACAGGAAAGCATTGTTTGGCTGAGAGTTACACCTTTCCAACAGACTGAAAGGCATATTTGATAAATACAGGCTAAGTAGTGCAATTAGTTTAAATCTCATATCTGAAATTAAGCCACAGCTTCAGGGAAACACTCTCTGGAGGAATTCTACCCCCACCCATGATTAGGTATTATGCTCACTGCACCTCTTAGCCTCTGGGAGTTCCCAAGGTGTGATCGCTGCAGCAGGTGGGGTTTCCCAAAGTGCACTATCGAAGGTTTTCAGTGCTTTACCGAATGCTATGCTAATCAGAATGAATTCTCATATTAGTTTTCCTAGCGCTGCACAGGAGTTACAATTAACGAAATTGCAATTTTACAGGATTTCACAATTTCCACGTCATTGGTTGTATTGATGCAACTCATTTTCCTATATGTCGCCTTCTATTTTGAAATAGAGGGAAAACTCATACCCTAAACATCCAAGTGGTCTGTGATGCCTCAAATGATATAACAGATATTGTGACATAATTCCCAGGCAGCACTCATGAGTTATTTATGTTTAGGTATAGTGGCATTTACACTCAATTTCTTAGAAGAGATTTTAGAGATGGATATTTACTTAGTAATTTCTCTCAAATTTTCTAAAGTATCTCACCCATATGGTCATTCAGTTCATTTGTTACCTAATATGTCTATTTTCATTGTAGGCGACAGTACTCATGCCATGCATTCATGGATTTTGACACCTTCCCGTAACCATTTCACACATAGCGAGGATAGTGATAATGCTGCACACAAATTAACCAGATTTGTGATTGAACAAACATTTGGCTTCCTGAATCATTTTTGCTGTCTCCATAAGTGTGGTGGTGCCCTACAATATAGACAATAGAGAAGCTGCAGGATCAGCGCAACATATACAATATCGCTCTATAAAGCTACTCGCAAAGGATTACCAGTAATCACTCCTGAGCCAGACTCAAATAATGAGAATAATTAGCAGCCATCACATCTAACACAGCATGCCTCTAGGGTAGCAGAAGGGAGAGCAAGACATGCCGCTGTAACCAATCATTAATTTTAAGGTAAGAGTGATGTCTAATTGTTAACTTGAAAAATAGATTTAAAAAATGGTAGGCTTGCAAATAAATGGACCTTTATTTTCAGGTATGCATATGTATGCACAAACATAGAGCTTCAGCATTCTTTCAAGTACTTATTTTTAACAAATGTCTTGACATTTGTAATATCAATTATCATAAATTTGAATATAACGGAAAATGTACACTTTTACAATGTTTTAATGGTTGCATTTACCTTGACCAGCAGTGTATCTTTCAGATGGTGTTGACCCTGCACTTCCCACAACTCCACCACAAATCTTACTGCGGTGCAGACTCATAGCCTCTGTCACAGAAAAACTGTTCACACTGAAGAGTCCTTCACTTCATCCAAAAATTGTCCCCCACTAATAATATGTCAGATTTGCTAACTTTCCACGGCATTTCTCACTTGTACAAGGCTATGTGCAACATCCCCACTATAGTGGCCCATTTCTACCTGCACGCTTACATAGCAACAAAACAAGGTTGAAGTCACCCGTGCAAGTGAATTTATAGAGCGACTCAAACCAACTACACAAGCAAATGTTGCCTTTGTGTTACATTTTCCTGCTATATCTGGTCCTTAGTGCTCATTAGTCCCCGTTTTTTACAGAATTCAGTATAGCCCTTGGTTCAGTCATCTCTCTATTGAATTTGCAGGTTGATTGGGATTGGTCTATCTCTTGATTCTATTATACATTTGGGTCTAAGTGGGTGTAGCGGTGTGTCTCAGAGTGCCAGTTGAGGCTTATACAATCATTTTGTCAGTCAGCTTTTGTGACTTTGATCCTGTTATGAGGTGTTTATGTAAATTGGAAAATTACTACCATTCCATGTTTTGTATGTTCTATATGAAGATCTGGCATTGCGAGGGCGGCCATTGAAAACTGGCCGGGGAATGGCGACGCTTGAGTTGTATTGGAGAATAAAGTTACTTAACTTCCCTCAAGGTATTGTGATTTGGAAGGTGACACAAGAATTGGCGATGAGGATGGGATACTCCACTTGATACCCCCGAGGATTATTATCTTGGGTAATAAGACAGCATGTGGCCAATGTTCAACAACCAACATTTTAGGAATAATGGTGTACACGGATCCCGAATTAACCATGAGTTCCACAACTTCACCATTAATCACAAATTTCACTTTCGGCCTGCACTTCCTACCCTTCTCTTATTCTGTATCCCCAACACTTAAGAGTCTATCACGAGGTACATTTGCGATATATACTCATCATCTATTGTGGCAACCCTAGTTTCGTTTCCTTGTTTACAAACAATTGCAAAATAACCTCTTCGTCCACATCTCCTACAATCCTTATGGATTGCAAAGCTCTTCCTAAAATCAACAGTGTGAAAATTGCTCCCATACGACTTGGTATGATGTTTTCTCTTACCCCCACTGTTGCTAAATTTCAACACAGCACTCACATCAGACTCCCCTCTATCCACATTTGAAACCTCATTAATGCCAATATCATTCTTTTCCATTTCTTTCATGCACAGTTTTTATTGCTCTACCACCTCGGCAATGTCAATGACATCCTCAAGCGAAGGATTCTTTGCTGCCCATAAACGTCCCTGAATTTGTTTGCTTTTGCATTGAATAGTTAGCTGGTCATGAATCAGTGTTTGACTATAGCTTCTAATTTACATTTAACTGACAACTCCAAGAGCCTTGATACAAATTCTTCCACTGCTTCATTATCATTTTGTGAATGGTATCAAATCTATACCTGGTCATAACTAAGTTCACCTCTTTAGCAAATCTGATAACAAGACGTCTCGTTGCATCAACATCCACCTCCTGTATAGGATCACCATTGGGTTCTGTCGTAATCCATAAGTACTTGAATGCGTGCTGACCCTTGTTTCCTAACATATTCAATAATAAAGTTTTCTTCGTAGGCGAACGATAGTTCTGATCATCAAGTACCTCAATATAGGTCTCAAACATTCCTACCCAATCCTCCCATTCAATAGGTGGTGAACCTGGTTCTGACAAAACTAAGGGAGGTGAAACAAAGGAACTGTGTGGTTCCATGTTGATTATCAACACAAACTAGCAATCTAGGCACAGGTGAAATTCTTATGCAATCATACCACAATTCAGATTTAGACATGAGTAATGAAAGTTATGTTACTCAAAAAGATACCAACAGGTTTGCGCATCACTGATAGAAGTGCTTCTTTATAAACTATATCACATCCATGATGCCATATATGCACGTGAACACACTAATGCCTAACACTGGTATGTGCATCACAGGTACACAAATACATTAGTGTTGGTGTGCGCATCACCACTTTTATGCCTCAAGGAAAATGACTACCAAAAATGCAGACTTCCAGAGAGTCAGGTGTGTGTATCACCGATACAGGGACTTCAATGCACGCAACGTGAGTCCAATCCAATATGGCGCTTATGTACATCAGGTAAGCAGCGGCTTGTGCATGTGCACATGTTCACTTCAAGAGATCATCAATACAATGCTCGCGTTGAACAGTAGTTGCGCTGGGGGGCAAAAGTAAAATAAAGTATCAGCGTGGGCCCAATGCTTTTTTTATGCTGGATCCCGCCACTCACTTAGGAACTTGAAGGCTCTTTCAATGCAAGTGAGGAATTGGTCTAGCAACCCTGTCTAGTTCTCAGGCAAACTTTACATAGATTGAGAGAAGCAGGCCTTACCCTTAGACAAGACAAGTGCAAATTCTTGGTGGAACAAGTAAATTATTTAGATTATAATATATCCACCATGGGGTCAAACATAAAGAACCTGTATTGAATACAATTAGGTTGGCTATGGTCCGTGAAGATCCTACTTAGCACTAATTAAATATTACAATATGTTTGTTTAAAAGTTTTCAGATGAAACAAATTGTTTAAGCTTGTTACTAAAGAAGGGGTCAACCTTTGCGTGGGGTGATGAACAACAGAAGGGTAGCTTTGTACCAGAAAGTGGAGAAGTGTGGCTCACTGGCTAGAGGAGGCAGACCTGGAAGCAGAGGTCAGCCCGGGACCAGGGTTCAATTCCCGGCTCGGCGGGGTCTTGAGTCCTAAAATGTCCATGGACTCGACAATTGTCGCTCCGGTGCCTACTCGATTCACGGGTTCACACTCTGCTACTCTGGGCAATAGCTTGCTTAATCTCCACAACAGCTCCTCGCGGCGGGATGCCTGGCTTTCACCTTGCGGATACCCTGCCGGGGTTATCTCACATGGGAATACCAGGACGGGTTCCCCAAGCAAGTGCTTAGAAACTGCCTGGTGATTTGCGCTATATAAATTCCTGTACATTTTACATTTACAAAGTTGGTGAATGCGATGTGAGTTAAGGGAAGGAAAGATGTAGTGGCTTCATGTTGATGTTTGATGAAGATTTTAATCTGTCAGTGCATAAGACAGACAATACGGTAACCATGGTCCGTAAGAGAAGTGATGGTGGATTAGAGATCCTAAGGGGGTCAAGTCAAAGTCTGGTGTTACCAAGAAGAGTTGGACATCGCAGACCACCTGTGTTCTTAAATGATTATATTTATTAGGCATTTATGATTCTTAAAATGTACACTTTAAGAGATTTATGTTTCATTATTTGTATTCCAATTTATTTTCTTGTTTTCCATTAATTTGGTCGTTTCTTTTGATTTAGTTTTCTATTATCAAGTATGTGTTAAAGTATTTTTCATGTTTGTAAGAGAAAAGGATATGTTTTATATAAACTGGAATACTACTACCATTTTATGGTCTGTATGTTATACGTGAAGTGCAGGCATTCAGAGAATAGCAGTTGAAGATTGACTGGCTGAGGGATGGCTACGCTCGAGTTGTAGTGGAGAATAAAATTGCTTAACTTACCTCAAGGTGTCATGATTTGGAAGGTGACACAAGATATTCACACTGACAATTGTGGCTACATGTTGAGGTAAACTGTGGATTTTGTAAAGAATGGAGAGTGCCATTAGTTATATTGGATGTATCAGTTCTCAAATTAATCAAGTTACTTCATCCATTCCAATTCCGATGCCAACGGAACAACACATTTAAGTTGTGATGCATAGTAATATCTTGAGAAGCCTGGAACCATCATACCACCCTTTTCCCTTGGTAGCCTGAGTGTAGGTAATGCTATTCCTGCCAGTTCCCTCTCTCACAACATGATAGCAGCTGGCATTTTGAAATAGTGTTCTGGGAACAGTATGGGAACATGTTGTAGTATGTACAGTCACTTTTGATCTGCCTCATCAAAGACATAAGGTATTAAAGCAATTCCTTTAAATATGGTAGAATTGGCTTACACCAAGTTGGCATATTTAATTTACTTGTAAGTCCCTACTAAAATGGTAGTACAAGTACCCAGGGCCTGTAAATTAAATGCTAGTAGTGGGCTTGCAGAACTGCCACCCACCTGAGTAGTCCTTTAAGCAGGTATCATGCCAGCCATTGCAACCTGTGTGTGCAGTTTTCAACTGTCATTTGGGCCTGGCAAAATAAACTTTTTGCCAGGCCCAAACCTTCCTTTTTAATACACATATGTCACCCCTAGGGTAAGTGCTGAACAGCCAAGAGGGCAGGATGCAATGTTTTAAAAAAGTTGGACATGTACTGTTACGTTTTACATGTTCTGGTAGTGAAAAACTCCTAAATTGTTTTTTCACTCCTTCAAGCCCTACCTATCTCATAGGATAACATTGGAGCTATCTTATTACATTTAATAAGCTGTGACTTCCAAATGGGGCCGGGTGAACAGTTCGTGTTTGGTGTGTTTGGAATTGTAATGAAAAATCATTTTTTATAATGAAGTTGGAGATTTGGTTACATATTTAAAAATGGCACTTTTAGAAAGTTGACATTTACCTGCCTTAGCCATTTAGAGCATGCGGCCTGTCTCTGGGTCACATGACTGGGTGTAGTTGGCAGTTGGTCTTTGTGTATTCCCCGACACAGCCATACAGAACCGAGAGCTTAGGTGCGCCTGGATGGGCCATCACTGGCAGGATGGGATTGCAGAGTTAGGCACAGTCCCACTTTCACTTGAATAGGCTCTGCCTGTCTTCACACAAAGGACTGCACACTCCCTGTAGTTAGTCTGGAGCCAGGGCAAATGAGGCAGGAAATGAAAACCTCTAGAAGCTTCTCCCACGTCAAAGGAGGCACCAGGTATAAATATTGGACCTCAGACCATTTCTTCAGTACACTACTGGACTCCTCCAGGAAGAAGGACTGCTGTTCTGCTGAAAGGACTGGAACTCTGCTGGGCTGCTGCCCTGCTGTGCTAATCTGCTGCTCTGCTGCCCTCTTGCCTAGCTGAGAAGGACTGCACTTCCATCTCTAAACCCAGGACCCAAAGTAACTCCAAGGACTAGCTGGCTGGCCTCCTGATCAGAAGCCTCAGGAACAGAATAGGCTTAAAACAACTTTGAACCCAGCACCTGGACTCTGCAATCTGTGAGTCCTGCCCTCACAAGTGGTCCCACCTCAGTCCAGACCCATAGAGGTGGGCCAAAAGGTGCTCTGCCAGCCCATCTGTTTGTAAGAAATGTGGTTAATTAGGATTTTAAACCTCCCCCCATTAATAACCCACATTTCTTACATACCTCATAACTGTTAAAGTAGTAGGAAAATTCTTCTAATAGTGCAAGTTGTGTCTCTCATTTATATACAGCCTGTCTGGTCTTCCACCCCTAGAGTATACATACTTTTATAATTTTATTGTCAACATTTATCACTGAAAGGGGGCAATAACAGTTACACATGAGTGGGTCCTTACCTACTTTAGGTAGATTTACAATAGTAGCTTTCTTCATAGTATGTGGCGATTTCTGAATATTACATATGACATATATTTCCAATAGCGAAGTACTTCATAGTCCACTGTATGTTTTATAGAATTCTACAGGCATCCGTAATTACCTTGGGTCTTGCCGATTTCAATTGTGCAATTGCCATCTTCAACATCTCACATTAATCATCATATATTACTTGTGGTTTCACTTTATCCAACAAGACATCATGTGTGTTATATTCCACGACTTGTGCCCTTTATATAGTTTCCACTAGAACTTTGTGAAGCTGTCATTGATCAACTTCTGATCTGTTCATATTTGTGTACCCTTGTTCTCTAATAACAAGCCATGCTAGCTTCCTCCTTTTTGGTCTTCAGTTCTGAGTCAAAATTTCATAAATGAGGCAGTTACATTTTCTCACCCCTGCTGATATATTTAACTCAAATAGTCACTTTAAAGGTCAACCATGTCTACAGAATCTTTGTTAATCTCATAAGAGTTCTTTATTGCTCTTTTATGGAGCTCTGAAATGAATCATCCAATAGCGTGTAGCCTGCAAAATCCACGTGGAAATAAAGGTGCTCCTCTGCTCAAGATGCAAATCACCCCCAAAGGAGCATTACTGGATATGGATCTGTTAAAGTATTTGATCTTTTGAAATCTTTCTATGTAGTCGGCTTGGGTGATCGCAAAAACAATGTTTGTATGTGAATCATGTGTGTGGCGGGGAATAGAATAAGTATACTCTAATATTACCATGAAGCATGTACCAAAATTCGACTTCATTTATTTTAGTGATTGTTTCTGAGAAGGATCAGGACGAGTCCTGGGAATGACATTCCCCTCCTCTTGCGGAGTTTTTTCCACTTTGTGCTCTGCGTAGTGCGCCGAGTTCCAGAAAACACACGTAGAGGAGTTTTTTCCTCACTTGCGCTCGTTGGTGAGCGCAAGCGAGAAAAATCTTACTGCAGACCACCTACCAACAAGTTTCTCAAAGCGGGCGGACGCAGATGGCTGCTACCGCTCGCATTAAGAAACCCTCTGTTCGTGTTGAGGAATCTGCCGCTTGAGTAGAACATCTACTCGAGCGGCAGAAAGCAGCGGCGCCCTCTAGCATTGGCACATGGTGCCGTTCATGCTGGAAAATGTACCAGTGTGGGACAAACACCCAGCACTAGAAATCTGCGTGAACGGCATGACCTAACACTCTCCGATGCTTGCGGAACTCCGCATAGAGTGACTGAGTTTTTGGTCAGTTCATGGAGTTCCGCTTAGCAGAACTCCACCCAGGCCTAATCTGGGCACACTTGCCAATAGTTTTCCGGATGTATCAGATTGCACTAACTTTGTGTGTAGGATCCAAAATGAGCAATGCTCTTTTCTGTCTCTCTACAATCCCATCAGAGGCCACATAAACAAGGATATGAGGACTGGTAGTAGAAGCGGGAGAAAGAGATTAAGGGGTTAAGACTGTAACCAGAAACACAAGACTTCACCACTCTACCTTGTCACTTCTGTTAGTCAAGTACATCTACAGACCGTACTGGATCTCAACAAGAAAAAGAGATATCTTAATTACACCCTGAGTTAATGCACTTTCTGTGTACTCAGAAGACATTTTCAAGTCCCTAAGAATGATCACTCTTGAAATTCTGACCATTCACATCCATAGATATACTCAAACCTCATGAAGATCTAAGGTGTATAATAAAATAACAGCACACCGATATAATGGTGCACGATGAGGGCTACTGGAATTAAGCTGCAATGAACAACCAAATTATGCAGAAGGACTGACTAAATGTTGAGAGAAAAAAATACATTATTTCCATCATAATTCAGCACATTGTATGGTTGTATTAAGTCACTATTTTGTCAGTTTAACACACCTTAGGCCTGCCTGGGTACCATTTAACACCAGGGTTCAGCAATGAGCAACTACAAGATGACCATTTAACCTTTGCAAATGGTCTGCACACTGCACAGCAACATCTGTAGCACTTTTTTGTAATTTTTGATCCGTTTGAGCTAGAATTGTTTTTTGTTGAGATCTACAAATTGAGCAGCAGATGGTGGATTATGTGAAAAGCGCAGCCAATCCATAATTACACAGAAAACTGACCAGCTGCAGAATCAGATAATTTGAGTGGCCCGTCCTACAATACTCCAGAGAAATACTGTCTTGCTCTCTACTGCAACCTACCATTGAATCACTGACAAAATATTGAGTACCACAATATCGAGCTACAAAAATATCGTGACATAAATATTAAAGTCAAGAATATCGATATCCTATCTACCTCATGGTAAGTACAAAAATATCTAAGTCTAAAATATCGTTGGATAAATATCGATTTTTTTTAAATGTTAAAAAAATAATGTACAATAATGTAAATAATACATATGAATAAAAGAAATATAGTGAACATTTTTTTAAATAATAACTAATACATATAATGTTAAAATTCATTAAACATATACGTATCAAATATAATAAACCTACTTAATAATATTCATAAAAACATATTTTAATAACTTAAATTATAAATACATATATGCACATACAAAAATATAAAATGCATATTACAAATAAAAAACGACAATATTTTAATCTTTTTAAAATATAGTATACACAACATTAACTAAAATAATACAGAAAAATATAGGATAGTGGAGGGAATAAAATTACTATTACAACTCCAGAGAATGTCACAGTAAGGAAAGTGTTGGATAGCGTAGAGGTAAAAATAACTATCCCAACTCCAGAGAGTGCAACAGAAGGGAAAGTGTTGGATAGAGTAGGGGTAAAAATTACTATTCCCATTCCAGTGAGTGCAACAGTAGGGAAAGTGTTTGATAGCATAGAGGTAAAAATTACTATTCCCACTCCAGAGAGAGCAAAAGTAGGGAAAGTGTTGGATAGCGTATGGGTAAAAATTACTATTCCAACTCCACAGAGTGCAACAGTAGGAAAAGTGCTGGATAGCGTAGGGGTAAAAATTACTATTCCCACTCCAGAGAGTGCAATAGTAGGGAAAGTGTTGCATAGCGAAAGGGTTAAAATTACTGTTCCCACTTCAGTAAGTGCAACAGTAGGGAAAGTGTTGGATAGCATGGGAGTAAAAATTACTATTCCCACTCCAGTAAGTGCAACAGTAGGGAAAGTGTTGAATAGTGTAGGGGTAAAAAATACTATTCCAACTCCAGTGAGTGCAACAGTAGGGAAAGTGTTGGATAGTGTAGGGGTAAAAATTACTATTCCCACTCCAGAGAGTGCAACAGTAGGGAAAATGTTGAACAGTATAGAGGTTTAAAATTACTATTCCCACTCAAGTGAGTGCAACAGTAGGGAAAGTGTTGGATAGTGAAGAGGTTAAAATTACTATCCCGAATCCCATTATTGCAACAGTAGGGAAAGTGTTGGATAGCATAGGGTTTAAAATTACTATTCCCTCTCCAAAGAATGCAACAGTAGGGAAAGTGTTGGATAGCGTAGGGGTTGTAATTGCTATTCCAACTCCAGAGAGTGCAACAGAAGGGAAAGTGTTAGATAGGGTAGAAGTTAAAAATATCATACTTATCAATTAATTAATTTTTAAGATTAAATAATTAATTCATAATAAATTAACAATAAAGTACTTATAAATACGAATAAAATTAAATTAATAATTACTTCTCACCCTATTCTGCAATAAACCCCCAACCAGCTCTGCATAAAAATTAACACAATTAATATAATTATCAATTAATTAATAAATAAATATTAATTACCAATTAATTTTAAACTAACAATTAATTATCAATACCAATAAATAATAATAATCATTAATTAACAAGTAATAATTAATTAACAATACATTAATTATCAATACCAATAAATATTAATTAATAATGACGTACTTATAATAAATTACTTCCCACCCTATTCCCCTATAAAAGCACAACCCACTCCTCAACTAAATTAACACAATGAATATATTTATACATTAATGTAAATAATTTAACAATTAATAAACAATAAATTATAAGTACTAAATCAAAATATTAATTAATTTAATATAATTAATTTACTTCCCACCCTATTCCCCTATAAACCCACAACCCACTGCAATAAAAAAATTCACACAATTAATATAATTTTAAATTAATCAATGAATAAAAATGCATTACCAATTAATAATTAACAATAAATTAATTATCAATCCCAATAAATAAAATTGTATCATTACGTAATTACAAATAAATTACTTCCCACCCTATTCCCTTATAAACCCACAACCCGCTGCGGAACTAAAAAGCATAATGTAATGAAAAATATTTAATAATTTCTAAAAATTATGATTTAATTTACTGTAATTAAATTACTTCCCATCCTATATCCTATAAACCCACCCACCAGTACGGTACTAAAACGCAAAATGTACTTTAAAAAAAATTACTAACTTCTAAACATTTAATACATATATTAAAAAAAATACAAAACATGTGAAACACATAAATATAAAATACATACAAAAATACATAACACTAACATAAACATCTATATTAGTAACATCAATATTTTTGCTATTGATATTACTAACATCGATATTAACAAAAACAATATTTCTTACCTTCAAGCCGATATTGTGGTCACCGATATTCTTGATGTCGATATTCTGTCCCTACGATATTTAACCCGTTTGCTGCTGCCGTCGGCCATTGGATGTCGCGCGAGCTACCTCCCTGGTGCTGCGCACGTCCGAAGGCCGACGCGGCCGCACCCGTTTCTTCGAACGTTCAGCACTGGCGCTGAACCTTCGAAGCAGCAAACGGGTTAAAACTCGATATTTATGTAGGTCGAAATAAAAAACTTGTTATTATGTCTGTGCACCCTGCCATCTGTCCTATGTGTCAACGTACAGAATGTAGCTATGCTATTTAGTCTGTGAAATAAAATTAAGCATTGTATTCAAACCGTAGTCTTTCACTACTGTGTGGTTATTTGGAAAATGTACTATATCTGTGTAATTTCGTTTTGGATTGCAAGTGACACTAAACATTTGCAGTGTGTAGAGCTTTAAACATAATATTTGCAATTATAGTTAGCTAACCATCAATAAAGAGGCTGTTTTCCTATGGAGCAATTGCAAGGGACACGAGCTAGAGCGAAGCTTCAGATCTCTATGATGTCACTTGGAAATCAAAGGTGGAAATTACCTGTCATTGCTAAGAACCTACAATTTTTAGGTCTTGCCCTAGACAGTGCATGTGCTGCATGCACTCTTGCTTGCAGGGAATATGGTATGCAACAAGGGGATTGTAGTCCACCCATTGCTTACCATTTGTTGGTTTAATTGTCACTCTTGTTTTCTGCCTTCTAATAGGACAGCTCCTGACGACTTCACTTCCTCTTCTTTCAGCTGAAGCATGGACCAAGCACTGACTGCTTCAGCTTGATTGCTGTCCTTCCAGTGATCACGGTTTTTTCTTTTTTTCTTTGCCTGTAGTCCTTTTCTGTCTTGTTTTCCATGTTGCTTCTTCCCCTCCCACCCCCATGTCTGTATTCCTTCTTTCTCACCCCCCACCCTTGACCATTTTGCTTCTTCCTATCCCAACCCGTTGTCCATGTTGCTTCTTCCCCTCCCAATCCCGCCCCTCCTTTGTACATTTTACTACTTCCCCTCCCAATCCCACCCCCATTGTCAGTGTTGCTTCATCCAACTCCCATGTCATTATTGTCTGTGTTGCCTCTTCACCCTTCCACCATCTTTTTTCGTGTTGCCTCTTCTTCTCCCACCCCAACCCTCCCATTTACTGTTACCCACCACCACAGGAGAAAAAATCGCTATGATAAGGCCAGCATTGACCATATCATAGCGCTTTTTTGCTCCATTGCCTTTTCCCTCCTAGTGTTGCCCATTTCTTCCCATCCTCCCTTCCGTTGTCCGTGTAGTCACGTTATATATAGTGCTATTAAAAAAAACTTTTATCCATGCTTAACAGCAGCAATGCTGCTCTGCAACATGGCTATAAGACATCGCCAAGACCTATAGGCTTTGCCAGTGCTTGTTATGTTGTGCATGTAGATTGGGGATGACAATGAATTCCCTCACCACACCCGCATCTTCCATTTCTCGTCCTCCTTTGGGTCGCCAGAGACAAGAGAAGGCAGCAGATCACAACTGCTCTTCAGCTCTTACCTTGGGACCTTGGGTCTTTGTTGAACAGGATTATGCAGGAAAAGAGCGTGGAATCAATTAACCACTTCTTCAAACTACATCAAAGCAGTAAAAACACTTTCCTTTTTCACTGTTGCCGTGTGATAGCTGTGAATGTCGTTTTAACAAACATCGCCTGGCCCATAAACAACTTTTGTCTAAAAAGGAGCAGTCAGATTTCTCACTATTGTTCTGCCTACTTAGAAATGGGGGAACAAATCGATCTAAAGCCACACCTTTGACTTTTGAAAATTGGAGACAAATGGATTTTCTACACTTTCAAAATGGTAAATGTTTAATCTCTACTGCTCTTTGCTTCATCCACGCCCAAGAAGTCCTCTAAAATATAATACATCTTTATGATAAAATGTTTTACATGAGGATTAGAAATGTGGGAATAAATGGACAATTATGCCTTTTCTTATCACTAAAACTGGACATAAACGACACTGCAGTCAACCTAGAGGAGTGTTATTTAGCATAATGGAAGAGCACTTGGAAATATCCAACTATGCTAATTTTCTGGACATACTTCTGGGGTTTTTCTCAATCCCAAAAATAAATAAACGTATACAATTCATAGTAGTAGGTCGACAATGCATAGTTTTACTCTGGTTTTTTAACCTAGCCAACTGTTAATACAATTGATTGTAGAAACTGACTACATTTGGCAATGGAAGAAATTGTATATTCTGCGTTAGACACTGAACTTAGACTTTCTAATGGTACACGCCTGCAGACGAGAAGCAGCGCTAATTGTGGTTAAAACATACGGTTCTGGCGCCAAATACTGTATTCATAAAAACAAATATCTCTTTTGAATGATTTTTAAGGAGTAAAATGTCATACCTGATTTCTAAGAAATACACAACATACCTCTACAGATACACATGAAACACCAAGAAGGGCTCTTATTCAGCACCGTCTAGCTTTTGGCTTGTTTGGGCAAGATCCCCTTCAACTATTAGCCCCCTGCATTGCCCATTACAGTTTGGTCAAACCCACTGCATCACACGGATGTCCAAAGTGATAGCTGCGTTTGTTGAAAAAAAATTGAGTTTTTTGTTAAAGACATTTTATGTGTACAACTTAAATTCAGCGTACACACCATGCTCATACACACAACTAAAGTTGGCTGTTGCACCATGTCGTGTCTCGCTGGTGGGCGCCGAACAAACACAATGCGTCGCACACAGGTCAGTTTCTCAAGTATTCTTTATTTGCTTATCTCTGCTGCGGATTACATACACGTCCGTCCCCTCTGCCCGTCCTGGTCAATCTGTCCCCTTCCTGTCCCCTGACCAGATGTGGTGTCTGGTGACCTGGTCACCTCCCTCATGACCCATAGGGTCCTAGTGTCCTCAGTCCCTACTTGTCAGGTCACGACATCTCCCCCTTTGTTGCAAACAAATGTTCATGATACTATTCTTCTGATCATTTCCGCCCCTTCAACCCTTGACAGCATTTGCTTATTGTTGTGGTCAGAAAAGAAAGAGAGAGAGAGAGAGAGAGAGAGAGAGTGAGAGCGAGATAGAGAGAGAGAGAGAGAGAGAGAGAGAGAGAGAGAGAGAGAGAGTCCATAGGTCTGGTCGACCCTTCTCCCGCCGTCTCTGACTCCTACGTTTTATTACTTAGTCTCTTTGTCCCCTTGCATTCCCCTTTTGGTCGCTGTTCTCTGCGACCAGCTTTCCTTCTCTTTTTCAGTTGTTCTCCTTCTGCTCTCCGCTTGCCAGCCTCTCTTCGTCTGCTTCTAGCTCCTCTCTTTCTACGGCCGCTCTTTGTTGTGTTTGTTCCCTTAGTGATTCTTTTTCGTTCTCTTCCTCTTTCTCTGGTCCCTGCGTCTTCTCTCCGCTTGCTCTCAGTATTTCTTTCATTTCCCTTTTTGTCATATGTCATAGTTATGAGACCCATTGTTTGGGCGGTGCTGTTGCTCAGCAAGCATGGTCCTGGGACATCGCCTTTCAGCACATGAATGTCCTCTTTGTTCCTTTTTCCTCCATATTTCAGTTCCTCTGTGAACTTTCCCATGTTTGTTACCTCTTTCTTTGACCCCCAGGTGAAAATCTTCACCTTGGACGCTTTCAGTGTCGGCTTTGCTTCCATCTTCTCGTACTCCGATACGCACATGACATTGCATGTTGCACCGCTGTCCAGTACGAATTCCGCTTCATGTGTTCCTACTCCTATCTTCGCCAAGTCCGTCTTTTCCTGGGTGCTTCCGCCTGTACAGTGTGTTTTTTTTTCTTTTTCGTCTCCCCCACTCAGTTCTGTGTGACCCTCCGACATGTGGTATAGTCTTTCCACTTTCTCTTCTTCCTCTTCTTCACCTGACCCTCGTGATGAACTTCTTCTTTCTCTGTCGACATACCTGACATGTCTTGCTGTTGGCTCTTGTTGTCTTCCTGTTCTTCCTCTGTCGTCTCTGAATTGTACGCCTTGGCACATACTGGCGTAGTGATTTCTTCCATTACACCTTCTGCACGTCTGGCCAAACGCTGGGCACGGGCCTCTGTGTGGAAACTCCATTCCGCACCTGTAGCATGTATCCTCATGCTGTCTCCTCTCTTTCTGTTCCCTCCAGTCATTCTTCCACCGGCCTGTGCAATATTTGTTTGTCATGAGGTGTGCGTGTTCGATTTCAACGTTCTTCCCTCTTTCCATTTCCTTGGCATGTTCTGTTGCTCTCGCCTCTGCTCTCGCTAGTGACAGGATGTTCTCCAATGAGGTCTGTTCCTTGAGTATTCTTGCCCTGAATCCCGTGTCGCGACAGCCTTCTATGATCCGTAGCCTTATTGCTTGTTCGTTATCGAATTTGTCGAACTCACAATGTGTCACCAGTTTCCTCAGCCTTGTCGCGAAGTCATCTAGCATTTCGCCGACTTGTTGACACGCAATAGTAAATGTATATCGTTCGAAGTCAATGTTTCGTTGTGGGTCGAATTTGGCTGTTGGGCATTTTTTTAATTTTTCATATGTCTTTGTTTCTTTGGTAGGCAGTGTCACCAGAAGTTCTTCGACGTCATCCCTGCTAAGTTCAGCAGTAACCCTAGTCTCTTTCCGTCTGTTACATCTGTCGCTTCCATATATCTTTCAAACCGTCTGATCCACTTCTCCCACCTTATTCCTGTTTGTGGCTCCGATAAGTTGAACGGTAGTGGTCTCCTGTATTGTGCGCTGGGCTTTGGATCTGCAATTCTTGCCTTCTTCCCTTTATCTGCTCTTTCTTCTTTTTGTTCACCTTTTTCTTCTTTTCTCTTTTGTCTCTTTTATTTCCCTTTTTCTTCTTCTTCTTCTTTTATTATACTTTATTTTAGCCTTTTCTAGGCTTTCCTGGTCCTTTTGCCTTTATTCTCTTTTCTTTTGTCTCTTTCCTTGTTCTTCTTTTGTCTTCTCCTTGTATATGCCCTTAATTCTCTTTCATTTGTTCCCCTTTATTTACTCCTTTTTTTCTTTGTTCTGTTGCCTTTATTTTTCTTTATTTCTTTCTTTGATGCCCTTTATCTGTCCTTTTGTGTCATTCCTTGCTTTTGCCTGTGCTTGTTGTGCACTTCTGCCTTCCTGCCTTGAAAATCGGCACTTTCCTGGGCAGATCGATTTTCCTGGCCTTAAAATGGCCGCCGAGCCAATCTCGCTTCTGATTGGCTTATTTGCCTGGTTTCAAGATGGACGCCGATAGTCTCGCGGGACTTCACAGCCAATAGAAGTGCTGCCTGACTCCAAAATGGCCGCCGAGCCTTTTTCGCTCGCTGATTGGCCCTCTCGCCTGACTCTAAGATGGCCGCCGAGACTCTCGCGAGAGCCCGCAGCAAATCTTTAACTTCGCGCTTTCTTGCGCTACGTTCCGTTTTCTGGCCGATTTCTCCTTCTGGGCACGCCGAGATCCTGGTCACCGGTCCCCTGGAGACGATCCTTTCCGCCAAGGTGTACAAATTCACGCAGGTCGATGTCGCCGCCTTTGTCGCCAGTTGTCGTGTCTCGCTGGTGGGCGCCGAACAAACACAATGCGTCGCACACAGGTCAGTTTCTCAAGTATTCTTTATTTGCTTATCTCTGCTGCGGATTACATACACGTCCGTCCCCTCTGCCCGTCCTGGTCAATCTGTCCCCTTCCTGTCCCCTGACCGGATGTGGTGTCTGGTGACCTGGTCACCTCCCTCATGACCCACAGGGTCCTAGTGTCCTCAGTCCCTACTTGTCAGGTCACGACACACCAGATAAAAAGATAGTTTCACAGAGAACTCCCAACACCGATGTCAGCCAGTGTCATTGAAGTACTGGTTTCCAAACCCCAGCATTGTCAACCGTGCCAATATGGCAACCATACATGTGAACTGAATGACCTTGCCTGTAGCTCTAACTGCTGTTTTTCAGGCAACCAGTATGTCTGGCAGCCATATTGAAATGGCTGATGAGCCTGACGGCTGGCAGGAACTCTGCAAGCTGTCCATGCTCACCACCAGAATCTGCTTCAGTGGAAGAACCCACCCTTGCTGCAGAACATCAGCTAAGTTAAACCTCGGTGCACTCACTATCCACAACCACGCTCTAAATATTATGTGATCTGCTCCAAAGCACCCCTCCTCTTACTTAACCATCCGCTGCAATTTGACGATGCCAGGTTCATTCCAAGTTGCAATAAAATTAAGTTGATCTACTAATTGAAAACCTCTGGTACCACTTCTCAGAAAAGTCCGAGGATACTGTGGCATGAGAATTGGCATGTGCACACTGCAGACACAAGTGCAGGGACCATCTGCTTAGCCGTGGGGTGCCCATAAATGCCAATAGACCAGATTCAGGCGGGAGATTCCTGAATGTTAAGCCTAAAATGCCTTTATTTTGGCTGTCTCCCGACTGAAATTACCTCTGCTTCAATAGAAGTCAATGGGGGAAATATTTTCTCCCAATTATTTTTTTAATAATATCACACTTTCCTCTACTAAAATATTGGCATGTATCCCGCAGACGCAGTGGAGTTCCCTCTGTGGCCTGAGGCATGTTATCACACACACCAACAGGCCCTATTTAGTCTGGAGAATCGCAATTTTTTTTTTATTTCAAACAATTTTTATTGACAGATTATAACATTTGCAGAGTACATTGTATATACAGCGAGGGTAGTACAGATGTGCAAACATAAGCCGTTGTTTTTACGTTAGGTGTATCTTAACCGCGTGATGCTGGGCTATGTTGTATGCCCCTTCGCGGCCGATTGGTGGTCTGGCGATGAAGATTAACTGTACTACCCCCAGGTAGCAAGGGAAGAAAGATAGAGAATCGCGATTTTTTAAGCTGAAAATGGTTTTATTGGAGCTGTCTGCTGACAGAAATTGCCTCTGTTTTAATAGAAGTCAATGAGGAAAATACATTACCCTGATTTTTTTTCAAAATCTCCCACTTTCCTGGTCTAAAATATTAGCATGTATGGACTATCAGTGTCTGCACAGTGACAGTAAGTACAATGCAGTGTGCACTGTTCTCACTGTTGCGGGCAACCCCGCCACACAGTGAAAAGTTTTTATTTACTTTTGTATTGCACGGAATTAATTAAGCTCAGATTTGATGTGGCTGCGTGTACTACTGTGTGTCAGGTCGGTGGTGACCTGGGGTCGCGCATGTAAGAGGCGCGCTATGCAAAGACTCACGCGGACACTTGTCTCAGTCTTACGCGTGGTCCCGACTAACCCGGGGGCACGCCCACCTTTATTTTTATAGCGTACGCGGCGCAGTACGTCGCCGCGTATGCGCACGGCTACGTGCGCTTGTCAACTAGACCGCAACCGTGCGGTCCCAACATTACATTCCTTTCCACCTTTAATATAAAACAAAATATCAGCAGCAGCAAACATGGCAACTGTATGGAGATCAAACAAATAACAAAGATCACGGCCATCCGGCCTGTTACCAGTCTCTAGTCTCTCCGAGTATCATCAGCCCACTGCATAATCGGCCATCTGGGAGTTAGGCGCAGGGTTTCTCCTCAGTCCGTAGCCAGCCGCTTCCCCACGGAATAGCACTCTCCGGGGTGGTTCACTGCTGGGAGCTCCAGGGCTCCGGGGACTCTGGGAATTCCTAGGCGTAGCGGCATTGGGCGTCGCAGAGGCACGTGTCTCCTCTGCTGGGCTGTTATTCCATTCCTGGTCTACGCAGTCCGGCGGACTTTGGTTGCATTCCGGCCGAACGGGTGACTTTCCATTTCCCTCGGCGTCAGGCAGGTCATTCCTCGGGCTGACGGCTTTCTTAAAGAACGAGACGTTCCTGGTGACTGTTTCTCCTCCTCGTTGGGCAGTGATCATGGTTCCATTGCGGCCCGTGACAGTCCATGGTTGGGGTTCAAACGGGAGCCGGAACTTGCTCCCTGGATACCTGTCCCGGACATAGACCCAGTCGTTTTCCGCAATGGATGATTCTTTGGATTTACGCCGGAAGCTGGCGTAGTCATTAGATTTCTTCCTGTTGGACGCAGTCCTCCATGACTCTGCACTGGTGGGGTTCCAGGTGTGATGATTTGGGAGAGTGTCTCGGATTATGCGTCCCATCGTGGACGGACCGGGTGCTGCCTCCGTGGTGCGGTGTGGTGTCAGCCTGTATTCTCTGAGGAACGAGTAGATCCCTTTTTCCACAGACGTTCCTTCCGCATGGGCAATTCGGATGGTTTTGTTTAACGTGCGCATAAACCTCTCTACTTCTCCGTTTGCTTGTGGCCACCTGGGTGTTATTTTCCTGTGTTGTATCCCCCACTCTGTTAGATACTCCGCGAACTCCTGGCTTTGGAAGGGGGGTCCGTTGTCAGTTCTGACTCTCTCGAAGATGCCATGGGTTGCAATTGTCTTCTCGAACTTGGCGATCACTTCCTTTGCGGTGAGGGACGTTATTATTTCCACCTCTGGATATTTTGTGTAGTCATCCATAATGACCAGCATGTGTCTCCCATCTGGCAAGTGACCAAAATCAGCGCTCACATGTTCCCACGGCTTCTCCGGGCCAGCCTCTGTGATGATCGGGGGCGGGCTCTCTGGAAGCCCCGCGGCTTGGCACCACTGGCACTCCTTGACGGCTCGTTCCACCTGTGAGTCCATGTCAGGAAACCACAGCTTTGCCCGAAGTCGGCTCTTTGTTTTCACCACTCCCTGGTGTCCTCGATGCGCAAGCGCAACGGCTTGTTGGGTGAGGGTTGAAGGCATCACGATTCTCGGTCCCCTTAGTATGCACCCTAAACTGTCCACTGATAGTTCATCTTTGACCCTCAAGAATGCTTCCAAGGCTGTTTTCGCTTGCGGTGTTCTCTTGCCTAGCGATGCGTGGAGAGCTTTCCACTCATTCGTGCGTATGGCATTCGACACAAGCTGGGAAACCTCATCATTCCTGGTGGCTTCGATGATCATGTCCAGGCTCATGGGGAGTGGTCTGGACCTCTCAACCACTGCATTCACATATGACTCTGTATCCTCTGCCTCCTCTTTTTCTCCTGGGGTGGCCGCCCTTGGGTGTCGTGAGAGGAAATACGCTGGGTTGGAGGCTCCCGGTTTGAACTCTAGCAGATAGTCATATTCCTGCAGCTGCAGTATCCATTTTCCAATCCTGGGGGGTGGTTTGGAGACTGATCCCCGGAACAGTGGGATGAGGGGTTTGTGATCCGTCGAGACAGTGAATGGGTGTCCATACACATACATGTGAAAATGCCTGCACGCCCAGTGAATCGCTATGGCTTCCCGTTCTATTTGAGAATACCTCTGTTCTGTCTCCGTTAGAGACCGGCTTGCATATGCGATCGGCGCCCAGTTGTCTCCATTTTGACGTTGCGTGAGGACGGCCCCTAGGCCGAATGGACTGGCGTCGACGGCGATGTTGGTCTGTTTGGAGGGGTCAAAGTAGGATAGTGTCTTCTCTGCTGATAGGGCCGCTTTGGTGTTGCGGAATGCTTCATCCTGTTCTTCGCCCCACTGCCAGGGTGTGGATGACTTCGTGAGCTCTCGGAGGGGTCGGGTGATGTTAGAGAGATCTTGGATGAAGCGACCACAGAAGTTAACCATCCCTAGAAAGCTCCGCACCTCAGAGATGTTGGTTGGGGCGGGAGCTGCCTGTACATCCTTGACCTTCTCTGGATCGGGAGCAATGCCTTTGTCCGAGAAGGTGTATCCAAAGAAACTGATGGTGTTGCGGAGGAATTGGCATTTTTCTCGGTGCAGGGTGAGGCCCGAGTCTTTGAGTCTCCGCAGAACCCCTCTCAGCCTCTGGTGGTGTTCTTCCACAGATTGGGCGTATATTAGCAGATCGTCGCTGACGTTCAGTACACCCGGGAGTCCGCTGAGCACCTCACGTATAGTATTCTGGAAAACTTCCGCAGCACTTGATATGCCGAAGTTGAGGCGGCGATATCGCCGTAGGCCCACATGGGTGGAGAAGGTGGTGATGTACCTGGAGTCTGGGTGTAGGGGCAGCTGGTGGTAACCTGAGCGGAGATCCATTTTGGAAAACCATTTGGCTCCATTGAGTTCACTCAGAATGTCGTCGATGGTAGGTGTCAGGTGACGCTCCCTCTTCACCGCTGCGTTGGGCAGGCGCATGTCCACGCATATGCGGACCTGCCCTGGCTGTTTAGGCTTTCTTGCTACCACGATCGGTGACACCCAGGGCGTGGGCCCGTCGACTTTCTCGATTATACCCTGTCTCTCTAGACTTTCGAGTTCTTCTTCCACCTTCTTCCGGAGGTGGAACGCAATCCTCCGGTGTCTGAGGGCCACTGGTTGGATGGAAGGGTCTATGTGCAGCGATACCTCTTTTCCTTTGAGGCATCCGATGCCTCGGAACGTGTCTTCAAATTCTTCTAGAATGGCATCTAGTTCATCCTCTAGGACTGCCATGGCATAGAAGATAAGTTGCAGTTCTTCGGCTGTCCTCCCACTGAGTAGCATGCCGCTCCCTTCTTTCGTCACGTATATGGTGGAGGGGACTTTCTTGTCCTGATGACAGATTTCAGTTTGGAAGCACCCGATGAGTGGTATTGGGGTTTTCTGTCCGTAGGCAAATACCCGGATCTTCGCCTTACATAGGGTTGGCTTGTCACGCAGTTGGTTGTACACATCTGCTGCCATCAATTCTATTGAGGCTCCCGTGTCTATGGTGGCTCTCACCTCTTGCTGGTTCACTCTTATTCGACACTTTGGGAGACGCTTCTTCTTCCTGGCCGGATGGTCGATGGCAAAGACATAGTGTATGGGGTAATCATGGACGTCGTCATCCATGTCCTCGCTCTCCGGGCTGTCCCTGATGGCGTGTGCTGCTTCCGGCTTTGGTTTAGAGGATCTGCATACCGAGGCGAAGTGATTCATCCTCCCGCATGCGCCACATTTCTTGCCGTTTGCTGGGCAGTCTTTCGCTCTGTGAGGTGTACCTCCACAGTATCCGCAGTCTTTCCGCCGTTCTTGTGGCTTCTTTCCTCCGAACGGCCGTTGTTTGGGTCGGACGACATTCACTTGTTCTGCTACGTTGACCTGTTCACTCTTTACCGGCCTGTGCAAGGCTGCCTCCATGTGCGACGCTCTTGCTCGCGATAGTTCCTTGGAGCGGCCCAGTTTCAGGATCTCGGCAAGGGGCTTCCCATCTTCTTGGAGGATTTTGACCCTGAGGTCGGACGAGTAGCAGTTTTGAATTATTTGGCCGCGTATCTCTTCTTGTTCATCCCTGAAACCACAAGTGCTGGCGAGCTCCCTCAGTCTCCCGTGGAAGGCATCAAGAGATTCATCAGCTTCCTGCCTGGCCTGGCGAAAGAGAAACCTCTCGTAGTCCTTGCTGGCCATGGGCTCGAAATAGGCGTTGAGTGCCTGCAGCAGGGTGACATAGGAGTGTGGCGTGGCCTCCGTCAAGGTCTTGTAAATACGGTGAATGTCCTTACCTCCTAGGTGGAGGAGGAGTGCTCTGCGCCGGTCCCTCGCCGTCCCTGCACCCTCAAAGTAGAAATTCAGCCGCTCCGTCCAGTCTTTCCATCTGGGTGCTAGAGATGCAGGCGCACCGTCGACCACAAAGGGCTCAATTGGGGGTATGGCCGTCATCGTGGCGCGGGTAGGGCAGCTCTCTCCTGGGGCACTCAGGGTCGCCGGCCTGGGCCGGTCCGGAGGTGTCCGCTGGATGGCCTGGGGAGGACTCCCTCTCCCGGAATCCTCGCCACACCCTCGTGCAGGTCTGGCGCCGACTGGCACGTGGCGCGGCCTAGTGACTCCGTGGGGGCACCACCGTGCTCTACCCACCGTGCTCGTCGGGGACAGGAGACGCCAGGTGTATAAGCTGCAGGGCGCACAATGGAGCGAGCGTATCGCCACACCTCACCAGAGCCGAGGGCAGGGCCTCATCTGGGCCCGTCAGGATTGCGTGCAGGAGCCGGGCCGGCTCCGTAGGTACTGGAGGGCAGGTCGGAGCTGCGAGGAGCACAGCGTGGGGTCAAACAACCCTCGTCGCCATTGTCAGGTCGGTGGTGACCTGGGGTCGCGCATGTAAGAGGCGCGCTATGCAAAGACTCACGCGGACACTTGTCTCAGTCTTACGCGTGGTCCCGACTAACCCGGGGGCACGCCCACCTTTATTTTTATAGCGTACGCGGCGCAGTACGTCGCCGCGTATGCGCACGGCTACGTGCGCTTGTCAACTAGACCGCAACCGTGCGGTCCCAACATTACACTGTGCAAACGCATAGTCAGCAGTTTGAATTATGGTACTTTATGGGGAGCTACTTAGGGCATGCAGCAGAAGTGCAAGACCTATTTGCATCACTTTTTAAAAATCGTACATTATGGAACAAACACAAATGGGGACATCCGAGAATTGATGAATAATTAGTACAAATTAAATTAAACAAATCCTTTTCCTTTACTTGCTCTCCAACCCACATGCTGCTGCAAGGATATATATGGGGACTATTCACAAACTGCATTTCGTGAAACATTCTTTAGTAGTACAATCGTACTATAAACATACACCCAAATGCAATTCACAAACCTACGTGCAAAGTTTCACTACTAACTTTTACTGTCCGGAGATCCCCACCTTGACTGTGGAGTCTTTGCACAAATAAGCATAAGTTTTAGTAGTAAATGTAGAATGGACGGGGTAGTGGCTGGAAAATGGGGTATACTTATACTAAAGGGGAGGGGATTAGAGTGGGATAAGAAGGGCTTTAGGGAAGTTCAGTGAAGGGTTTAGGGAGAGAAATACACCCACCCACAAAAGTGTAAGTCCATTGCTATTCACAAACTTTACTTTTAAAGTTACTACAACCAAAAAGGGACCCCCTACTCTAGTTTATAATGCCAGCTCAAAGCTGAAGTAATTCAAACACCAAACATGGCCAACAACTTGTTCTACACTACCCTTCCGAAGATGAAGACTTAGAATTAAACCTCACAGGAAATATTACTGAATTCTGTGAAATTAAATTATTTGAAATAGTTAAAAATATAAATAAATTTAATTTAATGTTAGAAAAATATAAAATAGAATATATTCATTATTTAGTTGTAATATTTTCATAACTTTTTAAATTTAAAACTATATGAATCAGTAAGTTTGATAAAAATGCAATTACAATCTTCTTACTTAATTCTATTCATCACTTTTAATAATTCTCACTGCATAATAAATTTTTATTGTTTTGCTTTAGGTGAAAAATATTTTTATTCATTTCAACTTCCGCAAAAGATAATTTAATTTAATATATTTAAATTAATAAAATATTTAATTAAAAAATTAAGTTAGCAATGTAGCATTTTGTCTTTAGTTCTACATATGAATTAATAGATAAAATTATTTTACATTAATATCTAACAAACAAATATTTCTACTCATTTTACTGAGTGGAATAAACTTTTTTAATTTTCCCTTTTCCTTACCACAGGGACACTCCGCAGACGGAGTTGAGATTTGCGCATGGTAAAATAGAGGAAAATTAAAAAGCTTTATTAAACTTGGAAAAAGATTTCAAAAATATTATTTACGTTACACATATTACACCAACATCTTTTTCTCCATTTCAACTTTCTCACCCCTTCCCACATCACCTATTTCTAACTGCCTATTCGTCAATGGGATGGCTCAACTTCCCCTCTCTTGGTGAATGCATCCAAGACAGAAGCCCTGTACGTTCCTTCACTGTCAGCTCTATCTTTCTACATTATTCAGTCTACCTTGTCCGGTACTCTGACTTTCGCCTCCTCTGCTAGAGAAATTTGGGGGCAATTACGATGGTGGTGAATACGCAACCGCTGGGCCAGCAGTGAGGCCCGCCGGCCCAGCGGTCGCGGATTCACCACCATCACCCTTAAAATTCCCACCGCCATATTAGGATGGCTTAAGGGAAAAGGTTTGCGGTGGACGGAAAGACCGTCCGCCGTGGTCCCGCAAGGCGGGCCTGTGCCGCCCGCCTTGCGGGACCAGGTACAGGGGGTCAATGGAGGCGGTGCCGTGCAGGCACCGCCGTGGGTATTTGGATGCCTGTCTTTTGCGGCGGAGTGTCTGCCGCAAAAAGACAGGCAGAAAATGCCTTTGGGGCCCCGTTGCGGGCCCCCAGGGGGGTGGAGGGCGGGGTGCTGCACGTGGGGGGTACCTATGGTACCCCCCTACAATTGCATGTACAAGGTGGCAGGCACCGCACGGTGCCTGCCATGTTGTACATGCAAATGTGAAACATGTATTTTTATATTGTGGCGGGTGCTGCCACCCACCACAATGTAAACATACAGGATGCGCCCGCCACTGTGGCGGGCGTATCCTAGTTTGTTTTGCGGGACCGCCACACCTATGGTGGGCGGTCCCTTTTGCACCACGACGCCATCGTAATCGGCCCCTTTGTGCTCTATTGAACTCCTGTGGGTGAAGAGAAATAGCAATTATCACTACAGGGGTATCAAGTAAAAAACATACACAAAATCCGCCAATTGAGCCCTTTCCAAACAGCTACAGAATTGTATAATTCACCAGTTCTTAATATAACTTACAACCTAGTCTATTTTTGTGTCTACCCCAATACTTGCTCACCACATTGGACAAGTTCTTAATTTTCACCAGCAAAACCTCATACAATCTACCAAAGCAATATCCTACATCATCAGAGCACCCTTCTGACACTACTCAAATAGTGTCCATGGCATATACTTTACTACATTTCTGACACACTAGCTCATTATACTTCTATGCATACCCTAAAACCTAAAAAGCTGCACCTTCTAGCCTCATTGAAACCACCCTACCCTGTGACTAAGTGCCAGTCCATTGACATTCTAGGACAAGAGCATTAGACCACAACTCTACGAGCCTCCACGCAAGCCCGAAAGTGCCATCTCATGATGCCAGATGATAAAAATTGACATCTGCTTTTCATCCATGCTCCATATAACTCATAAATACAATACTGTAAACATGTAAGGGTCTTAATGACCATAGATATATTTTAAGATTTTTGCCTTCATCTTTAAGATCTTCCAATACTACTTCTGCAACCCACACCCCAGTTACTTATTTTTAGCTCTTGTCAACCAATCCTTCCACCCGCTGTTACTTTCTGTTGAAATGTTATAGCTGCAAAATAAATAACGGTATTTAAAAAATAGGCCACTCTTTTCTCTGTTTCCATTCACAGTAAATGTAAATTGATACTTGTATAGCGCACTACTCACCCGCAAGGGTCTCAAGGCGCTTGTACGAATACCGCTGTGGAACCCATCCTGGCTTTCCCTGTGAGGCGTCTACTCCTGGGCACCCCCAAGGTGGAGGCCAGGCATCCTTAGCGTTGTGGGGGCCGTTGTGGAGATTAAGCAAGCTATTGCCCAGAGTTGCAGAGTGGGAGCCATGATTAGACTAGGCACCAAGGCGAGAATTATCGGGTCCGTGGAATTTGGAGCCCAAGACCCGCCGAGGCGGGGAATTGAACCCTGGTCCCGGGCCAGACCTCTGCATCAGGGTCTGCCGCTCTAACCATTGAGCCACACTCTATTTGTCTAGGCAAGTGTGCGAAAGGCAGACTATTCATTGACTATTCATGTTTATGGCTTTCCATGGATTTTGTAACTCAGCCCCTTAGGACCCCATTGATAAGTTAATTTCTACATGCTTGAAATGATTTCTGCTGCAAATGCCCACATTTTAAGTTCTATTTTATGCGCCTGGTATGCCTTTCTGCAGTGCCTATGCTCATAGGCGCTGGAAGCTGAGGTGAGAGGGGTGCTGCAGCACCCCCAGTAATAACCATGTTGGAGGTCAGTAGGCGAATGATCAATAAAGTTCCCTTTAGATTTTGTTTTTATCTTGCCACACTTGCTGCGTGTTCAAGACAAAGGTCAAATCCCAAGCTCTGTCTTCTGACAAGTTGCTGCTAATTCAGAAACTGGTGTTTATTTTTATTTCTCTAACTACAAAGTGGGAGGATTTTGTAAAAGGGGGTAGGTCACAATCATGCTGAAGCAGAGGAAGCGAAAGGTATGGCTGTAGGATGTTACTTATTTCTAACACACATCAACATTTAAATACCTATAAACTATACACATATTTCAAAATATATCAGGAAGGCACAAATGAAGCATTTTTTTTTATAATTCTGAAGTGTGATGGATTCAAAGATTTTAATAGGATCAAAACAAATCAAGGCACTTTACTTGGTAATGTGCAAATATTAAGTATTTGCTGAAACCTGACTGCACATTATTGGTTGTGCGCTATATAGTTTTACCAGTAAAACTGCATGTATATGCAAATATAGTGTAAATTTCAACGGAAAATGTGCTGCCTGCTAATGACAGTGTACTACCTCACCACTGATCCAAAATGCACCACTGGCTCCATACCACACCCATACCACTTTCCTGCTGAATGGGCGTTGCACATTTGTCACACTTGTTTTTTGTGTTACGCTTGGATTTTTCGCAACTCCTGCGACTTCAGTGATATAACATTAATGGCACCACCCCTAGTCTGAAAATTGCTCCAGTACCACTGTCTGTGCTCTTTCACCTATGAAGTTGAAATATTTATATCAATGCAGAACTGGTTCTGTCTTCTTTTCCAGAGCAGCAGACGTCTGGTGCTTGCATATTTATTTATTTATAAAGTTTTATATAGCGCAAACATGACCCACGGGGGTATCAGAGCACTTTACTGTACATTGTTTTCACATATTATACATACAATCGGAAATCACATATAATACAAAAGAGGTAGACATTGGTGTTTGGATATAATCGGTGGCAAATAAGCATCAGAGAGCTGAAGATTTAGGATGTTAATTTGTTATTAGAAACATTTTTGTTTCTTTTTTTAAGGCGGTAAAGGAGGAGATTCTGTGTACGTCTGGGGGAAGGTTGTTCCAAATCTTCGGGCGATACATGAGAAAGCTCTCCACCCAATTCTCTTTTTGTGGAAGGATTGAGGTTTTAGTAGTAGTGAGCTTGAGCTTCGCGAATGTCTGCAACCTCCCGACTGCTCTAGCTTTTGTGCTAAATACCTGTGGGTGTTGCTACGTAGGGCTTTATGTGTTATGAAGGCGATCTTTAGTTGTATTCTCGACTCGTAGGGTAGCCAGTTCAGAGCCTTCAGGGCGGGGGTGATGTGGTTATTTCTTTTTATTCCAGAGACCAGCCTGGCTGCAGCGTTAAGCGATGCCCTGAGCGGTGCTAGCTTGTATTTTGGAAGACCGCATAGAGTGGTGCTTCCATAGTCCAGTCTTGGTAGTACTAGAGCTTGAACTGCAATTTTTAGATCAGTCTGTGGGAGAAAGGGTTTAAGTTTCCCTAGGATTCTCAACTGATAATTGGCACCGCTGGTGGCATTGTAGATTTGTGTCTGCATATTTAAATGTTTGTCCAGGGTGACTCCCAGGGATTTTGCAGACTAAATGATGTATGGGGCATAATCAAAGGAAGTAAGATGCTTCAGCCATAAGTCTATCTTGGGTGTGTGATTGGGAGGGGAGATGAGGAGGAATTCATTTTTCTTGGTGTTGAGCATGAGGTGGTTGCCATTGAGCCAACTTTGGGTATTATGAAGAATGACGTTGAGGGAGATGAAGTCATCTGGTGAGGAGATTTTCATATATAGTTGAGTGTCGTCCGCGTATAGGTTATATAGAATGTTTGCAGAATTCAACGCATTAGCAAGGGGTTCCATGAGTAGATTAAATAGGATTGGTGATAGTGCTGATCCCTGTGGAACTCCTAGTGTGACCATGGATGGTTGAGAGAATGATTGCTTCATCTTGATTCTTTGGGTTCTGTTGCTTAGGAAGGAGGTGAACCATTGTAACACTGGACCGGTTAGGTCCATCCTTTGTTCAAGTAGGTACAGTAGATTGTCATGTTTAACCGTGTCGAAAGCGGAAGATAGGTCAAGAAGTATCGATAGACACGATTCGTTATGATCTAACATTTTTAAAATGTCATCCATTATATGGGTGAGTGCTGATTCGGTACTGTGGCCTTGACAGAAGCCAGATTGGTGTTTATCTAGGAGGTTGAAGTTCTCAATGTGGTTGCAAAGTTGAATTTGTACACATTTTTCCAATAACTTTGCCAGAGTGGGGTGCTGGATATAGGGCGATAGTTGTTGAGGTCTGCGGAGAGGGAGTTGGCTTTCTTTAGTATAGGTGTGACCTGCCCTATTTTAAGGCAGCCAGGTATGGAACCTTGACTCAGAGAAGCGTTAACAATTTTTGCCCATAAGGGTAGAATAGAGGTCTTTATCATTTTGAATACAGTGGGGGTAGGGGATCGGAGAAATAATTGGCAGGGTTGATTGCTAACAGGGTGCTATAGATTTTGTGTTCAGGGATGGGTGAGAAGGAGTGCCAGCTGGCATTGTTTTTGGAACTTCGATCAGAAAGCGAAAAAAGGTCCTTGATCTGTGTGTATAGAATAGACTCTTGGTCAGTAATTTGTTGGCGTTCTTTCTTGGATTGAATGTCATTTTCAATGGTTCTAGTCTTTTCTAGGAAGAATTTGGCAAGCTCGTCGCAGTTAGGGGTAGCCGGGTTGCTTAGCTTCACTACGTTTGGAGAGTTACGTGAGTGTCGTTTTACCATTTCAAATAGTTTTTTGGGACAGTTAATGGCTTGGTTCAGCTGTGTTTTAAAGAAGTCTTCTTTGGCTTTTAAGATTTTTCTGTTGGAAGTATTTCTCAGTGCTCTAAGTTGGTATATGTGATCAGTGGAGGGTGCTGATTTCCATGCTCGCTCAGCTAGTCTTAACTTGCGCCGGTCCGAGTTTGGATTCTCATTGAACCATGGTTTGCAGATTTTGGTGGAGGCGAGTTTTTCTTGGAGGGGCGCTGTAGTATCAAGGATTTCAAGCATAGTGGCGTTGTAAAAGTCTGTGAGATCATAGACGTCAGTCATGTCGGCTGATGGCATCAGGGCGGAATTGCATTGGGATTGATATTTTGGATATTCCTTTTCCATTGTTTTGTTTTTGTAGGTTGGCTTAGTCTTGGAGTTACCTCACTGTTGATGTAGAAGAAGATGCTGTAATGATCAGTCCAGTTACATGGGGAGATGGATTCTAGTGATATAGTGTTTGTTTTTGCCATGATGAGGTCTAATGTCTCCCCTTTGTTGTGGGTTGGGCTGTCACAGAATTGGGATAGATCCCGGTCTGACAGAAAATTTTTGAGACCTGTTACATCATGATCACCAGTATTGTTCCAATGGAGATTGAACACTCCGTGAAAGATCTGCGGCACTTGTGAGTTGATGTTGGCTGTAATGAAGTGGGCAGATGATGCCCTTGTCATCAGAAATGTTGGTGCAGAGATATTCACAGGAGGATAAGCAAATGGAGTCTGCTTGATTAACTGTGAATGTGTTTCGATAGATGCAGGCTAACCCCCCTCTGGGTTTCTCAGTTCTATCCAGGCGAAATATATCATGACAAGGGGGGACCAGTAGGTCATGGATGGGAGCAGAGGAACTCTTTAGAGATGTTTCGGTGAGGATGATGATGTCCAGATCATTTGAGAGAATGAGATCATAAATGACCGTAGCATGTTTGTTAGCCGATCTGCAATTGTTTAGTGCACACTTTAATTTGCTAGTCGAGTGAGTGAGGGTAGATTGCATTATGTTGACCTTTGTGAGGTTTTCCCTAATTATGGATCTGTAATTGTTAGTGGGTTCTCTTTAGGGGTTGGGTCGGATGGATAGGATAGTGCCATCTAGAGACTTGCTGATGTCATTATGGCTGGTGTATGAAATGAGAATGTCATGTAAGTCATTGCCAGATAGTCCATACATTGCCCTCGTATGATGATCCGGGTAGTTGGGGGAGGGTATTTTACTCTGTGGTGTATAGTCTGGGTGTGGATTCGTGGCGAAGTATCTGCTGGTTTGCTGATTAATTTGGTTCATGTGGCGCTAGTGGCTTTATTAGGATTTAGGAGGCTTACCTTCCTTATAACTGCATCCTGTGCTTGGTGCTTGCTTGTGTTGTGCGGCACACCGGATTCCTGAGCATTACATGAAGGTCTTCAAGGAATAGTTTCTTCCCTCTGCCTTAACCAGTTCTCTGTCGCGTTTGCTGGTCTTCCGAGTATTGATTTACAATCTGTCTTTTTCACTTTTGTTAGTTTCTTGCTTTACCTCCAAATCCATGTAAACCTTCCTCTAGTCTTTTCTCTTATTGTGGTGGGTTATTTGTGTGTATGATTATTTTTGGTTGACCGTGAACAGTTGGAGCACTGGCCACTGTCCACGAAGTCACTGTTTAGAGACAGTCTACAGGGTCAGCAGAAGCCAGGTAGAGTATGTGGATTTACGCCCAGAGCTGTCGACTTTGGAACTGAGAAACACGATTTGACTCTGGGCGTTGGTTCAGCATCCAGTGTTTCTGGGTAAATCACTAAGGGGCTTATTTATGAGAGGCTTGTGCAGCAGGAGCATCACTTTTTTTGACACTCCAGCAGCGCAAACCTCTCATTCATATCTATGAGGCCACACAAAGCCACTTTGAATGGCCTCATAGATATGGAGTAAGACAAAACAGCGCAAGAGGCTGCGTTGCCTTACTCTGCGCCAGGGCGAAGCTCCAAGGCTGCAAGATCCATGGATTTTGACGCTGCCCCAGATTTTCTTAATCCTGTAAATCTGTAGCAGCACCAAAACCTTACACCTCCTCAGAGCAGGTGTAACAAGGAGGATTCTTTTTATTTCACCTACTTTTTTCCTCTTTACATGTGTACTACATTCTGCAGGACACATAGAAAAAGGAAAACACCTCTTAGATTGTTTTTGTGCAGGAAGGTGTCCCTTTCTGATTAAAAACAATCCTGCATGCAATGCAGACACCCTTGCACCATGGTTCAAGGGTGCTGCATTGGTTATAGGCAGTAAATTGTGCATCAGTTCAGGGGAAAAGGATAGGAATGCGCAGTATTTAACAAATGTGGTGCATTCCTGCCCTTTCACATGGGCTTAGGGCAGCATAGCAAGAAGCCTTGTGGCGCCGCCCTATGCCAATTCCCCATAAATGAGGACCTAAGTCTCCCTGGGGCATAGTTACTAGAAAATAATGCTGTGTTGCGCCAGAAGCCATCTTGCTGTACTGAGTTGCATCATTACAAAAGTGCAGTTTAACATTCTATTTACAGAAATACAATGCATTTCTGTCTTTTTATCTGCGCTGGCGCACAATTGGCTGCCTAGCGCCAATGCAGGCACCTTTGCACCATGCTGCATGGGTGCCTGAATTGCAGGGATGGTTGTTTATGTGCAGGAAGGGACACCTTCCATAAATAATCATTGATGGAGTTTTCCTTGTTCTATGTGTGCTGCAGTATGCAGCATACATAGAAAGAGCAAAAATTAGGCTAAATAATGGCATTTCTCCTTGTAGCACAACTTTTACGCTTCCCACTGAGGAGGCATACGAATCTGACGCAGTCCCAGGCTTACGAAACCTTCTAAATCTGGAAATACAGCGAATTCCATGGGCATTGCGTGGGAACACCCACTGCAACACCCATGGAACGCCCCTTTCTTGCAGAGTAATGAGTGAAAGGGGCCATATTTACAAGGCCATGAAAAGCCAGTCAGGGTGGCTTTATGTGGCCTTGTAAATATGTGCAGACACACTGTACCTCAGGAGTATCATAAAAGTGACGCTCCGGCAGCTTTAATGTGCTGCAGGGGCATTGTAAATATGCACATTAGAGACAGACACACAGGAAGGAGCCAGAAAGAGCAGACTGAGAGGGCTATAATTGTGAAAAGCAATGCAAGCACTTGAGTGAAGGTGGAAAGATAAACCAAAATAGCAAGTGACGTTAGGTGAAAGACGAATACTCCACTGGGCTGAGCCAAGGCATGATTGGCAATGTTTTAAGCCAAAAGCTAAAAAGCCTATGGTTGAAAATGGCAAACCCAAAACCCACGCTATGTATTTTGTAAGCAATAGGTCTGTTTGACAACTGCAATGTTGAAACCTTAACCCAAAAAGTAACTAAACACTATAGTAGTTAAAGCAGCTTCACACATAATGTACTAACATCTTTGAGTCAAAGATGATCTTAGACAATGGGCTTATGTTTTAAAGTAAGCATTTATACATTGTTGCACATGGGGCAGAACTATCATGTTCTTCAAGGCATCAATGTGTATTTTACACTGTTTGGCATTAACCCTTTTGCAAGTATTATGATGAAACACCTATTCAGGAACTGAATTGTATGTGTGGACTTGCACCCAAATATTTTAACAGCTTATTAGAAGTGCTTTCACCACCGAGAGCCTTACGGTCAGTCGGAAAACTCTTTTTGGAGATACTCAGGATAGACAAGCTCTGGCAAAGGCAATTCATCTCAATAGTGAAGTCTCTCAGCTTCCCAATTCCTTTTTCTGTAAGATAGTTACCACTGTTGTGTACGCGTCAACAGAGGCCATCCTTGAATGAGTTTGTAATTTTTGCAATGAAAAATTTGGAACTTGGTGAAATTGTGCAAAATCTTTTGCACTTATTCTGGAGTTTATTTCAATTTCTTTCAAAAGGATAGTGTGCCTTTCCTCCAGTAGGACAGTATGTGAACTATAACCAAACTGAATTCATGAAAACGTTGTATTGAACGATTTCTGTAAGCAACAGTGAAGTGACTAATTTCTTGTTATACATTTTTTGATTTTTCATGTAATCTAAAACTCTGATCATTGTGCTTTTGGGATTAAAATGACTGTGGCTTCTTTAAGGTGAAAAGAAGCATACTTTGAGTCTAGGGATAAATATTTGTATTGTTGTTCCATCATAAATTAATTTAGTCTAATTATTGTTTCTTTCCTTTGCTGTAGAATTCCTAAATTGTAACAATACGTTCTTTTTTGGGAAGATGACATTCCGGTTACCTGTCAAGCTGGTCAAAATCACATGAAACCCATAGATAGAAATACCTTAGAAAACGGGAGAATACTTCTAATAATTTGCTAATTTCATATCCGTCTGATTTTTAATAGGTATCATTAGAGAATTTCAAAAGGTAAGGAGTCCACATAAGGTTCATGTTAAGAATACACAATTGTTTCTAATAAAAACAACTTCAAAAAAAGAATACACAATTGTTATTCTCTTTTTTCTCACAAATCCCATTTCCCTTTTTTAGGTCCAGCCTAGGCGGCGCATGCGCTGCACTGTCTCTCGACATACTGTATCTACTGTATTGGGATTCAGCAACTCCCATTGCATGTGATTTTTTTAAAGCAAACTTTATTGGGTTTGACATAAAATTCCAGTTGACCTCAATACATCTTGTGCTTCCTTGTTGAGGATCATAATTCTCCAAGTCGTTATAAAGCTGATACATTATTAGGTAAAAAGGAATAGTGATCATTACAATTCTCATACTTCTCCACCCCTCCCTGAGCAACTCTCTGAGCATACGTCCATTAGTGTTCAATTTTGGAGTTCTTGTATGTGTCCTGATTCTGGATTGTAGACACCTTACCCATAACAGCCCTCCCCATCCACTCCCCTCAGGCGTGTCACTGGCATACAGACCCCCGGCTTGTAATGCCCTACTCCTCTAGTTTAGGTCGCACATTAGTTCTGAGGTATCGCTACAGGATCGCTCGTACAGTGAATGTGATTGGTTCCTCCATGTGATTTTGGAAATTCCCATGTTTTCACTGGTGAATAGGTTACATTTGTCCCTCCTTTTGCTGTTTTGGTCTTGCCCTGGAGACAGGCCCTGTTACGTAGGTCATCTCACAATCAGCCGATATTCTTTGTTTTGGTGCACTACTTTTTCTTTTGAATCAGCTTGTGGTTTAGAACTTTTGTCTTTATTGGTGTCTCGGGCCATTGTTAATGCGCTTCCTATGTTGGTTTCCCCACACCTCACTACGTGGCATGTACCCGTCGGGACTGCGGTCTTCATTTAGCACCCTATGTGTACGTATTCTCTTCTGAAGTTAATTCTGGACAGCGCTTCATGGAGTTTTATGCACTTCCTTTGTGGACTTCGACACGCAACACATCCTATCTTCTTTTCAGGCACCCCGTACGTCTCCCCATGAAGCCACAGCAACATGCATCGCTGATGGCTCACATGAGCTTGCCTACATCACTCGGTCGGACACAGCGCTCCATTCAGCAGTCTAGTTCTTTCCCACAGCTGCTTCGAGTCCATGACCCACTCAGGCACAGATGCCTTTAATGACCACACTTCCTGCTACACTATCATCAGCATGCAAGGATTTACACCGGTGCTTCCAACAGTGGATTTCTTCCTTCACTATGCTCAGTGCTTGAAATGGAAAAATAGAAGAGCAGGTACTCTGTACCAGAGTACCTGCCTGTATCTGAGAAGTGCCGATACGGTCCAATTCAAAGTATTGCATTTCTCTTAAAAAATGCCGGCCAAGGTGGGAATCTGGTCCATCCATGCAGAGGGGATGAATTCCAGGGGGTCAAGGCACAGAGTGGAACAGGAGCGTAGTCAGTGCTTTAAATGGGCAATTCGCATAAGGCCAGCTGCATGGTTCAAATCACCACCTCCCGCTCGATGGACCAGATTCCCACCTTGGCCGGCATTTTTTAAGATCATCCATCTATCTCTGTGCCCTTATTGCCCGCCTCCTGTTGATCGCTCCTGTGACATCCATCCACATTGCCAAGCGCTTTCACACCTCATCAGGGGTAGTAGGCGCTCTATAAATGCAAATACAATATAGTACAATACAATTGCCCTGTGCATGTCCCCCTCCCCCTCATATCATCCCTTGGTCAACCCTGTCATTTGACTGCTCTCTGTGTCCTGTGTCCCTGTCTCTCATATCTGATTCTCCCCTGGGCAATACTGCGGATTGTATGTTAATGTCCCGCAGGATGCACCTCTATTTACACCCAGGCAGCTGAAAGGATCTGAGGAACCACCCAAAATCCACCGACCCTTGGTGGTATTAGCGCTGCCATCTTGTCGGTGGAGGTAACTCAACCAGTTAGCATAATGGTGGGAGAGTTAACACTGGTATCAGGTGATTTTATATTTATAACGATCTCTAAACCAGTCGCTAGCCATTTGCAGTTGTTGACTATGAAAGCAGAGCCTGGCTTCTTGTAGCCTCGTTACCAACTGCGACCTTTATCTGCTACAACAGATACACAGGGTGAGAGAGAATAGGGCTGTAAAGGTTACTAGGGAGATTTCTAATGGAATCTTAAAGCACAAGGGCACCTTCTGAAGTTTAACCAAAAAGTAGCAACTGTGCTATAAAGTGCACACTACGACCACCAGGAGTGCAGTCTGGGGACACCTGTGTGGGGCACAGCTCTGCCGGCCTCAGCCTGGTCTCCAGGAAAAGGCTTATTGTTCAACAAAGACAATCCCAGATAGACGAATATCCAGCCACGGCCTGTGCAGGTAAGAGCGGTGGGGCCGGGTCGGGTGGGGAGGATTTCGACAGCGACAACGACGGAAAATTATTTATTTAATTTTCCCTCCTGTCGAAATCCACCCCCTCCCCATCCGGCCCCACTGGTCTTAACTGCACGGGCTGCCGCTGGGGCTATCATGCGACTAATTTCATAGAAACAAACTGCATTGACAACATTTACAATTAAATAGGATTGAAGCTTTACCCATCACAAATATTTTTGTAAACAGATTTGATATGTATGGTCTAATGTGCTGTCAAATGGTACACAGAGAATCCGATGACAAATTACATGTTTGTTGATTGTTACCATTTCATTTCTTACCTCACTCACCCTTTACTTAACAAGCCACCTGTCATGCTGCATTTTGCAATTTCTTTGAAAGGCCTGTTACCAAATCGCTAGGCAACATAATTTGTTCCATTAGTATCCCTGATATGTTTTTGCGTGGAAGTTTAACCACCAACAGTAAGGTAGATCTTGATGCTTTGGACGCACATTAATTTGATATTGTAAAAAAAGAGTACATTGTAAATCGATGGCCACTGAACTCCCATGTATTCCAAAGATCACACATCACCTCAGTGAATGCATTTGTGCATTAATTCAACTAAGGCCAGCTGCATGGTTCAAGCTGTCACCTCCTGCTCGATGGACCAGGTTCCCCCCTTAGCCGGCACCCCTTGATTTGATGCCTTCCATGTCCCCACCGCACCCACCACAGCTCGGCTGTTAATGCTATTGCTTAATCCTCAGAGGGCATGCAGGGCGGAACTGTTCGGGTCCAGCCACTGTTACACGAAATGTGACCGGTTGCTCTGTCTACTTTCTGATGTTTGTAAACTCGTAGCTTGTGCGCTGCATGGCTAAACACTTATAAGGTCCCAAAGGTGAGAGCTATTGGCTATGTCAATGCTTGTTCCCTTTTGGATTTGACCACTCACTGTCTACAGACAATCGCTGGTCCTGGGTGGATAGAGAGGAAACCTTGGGAGCCATCATCTTAGTCAATTGCATTCTTGCATGAACAAAAAGCACAACATTAATAGGTGAATTCTTGAGTTGGTATGACAGAGAAACGGACACATAGTGAGGGAGAGGGGATGTAATACTTCTAGCTGCAAAAAAATCGTACAACACTTTCAGCTGTACTTTTGAGTGTGTAAATGATTCATCTCTACCTTGTAACATTTCTCTTTTCCAGTATTTATGAACACATTCCGTAGAACGGGTGGTATGCAGGACAACTGGAGTTACAACATGCTGCCGTAGGCTGGCCTGAGACACCAGGAAAACAACCGCACGTGTTGACATCTCGTTGTATAACTGGAAGAATGCAGTACAACAAGACCTGTAAAATAACATAGCACGGTAACACTAGCACAAAGCTCTTTTCAAGGAATGCCATAAATCCAAAGCCAATGACAGCTGCCTATTCTGCTACCTGAAGTAAATAAATGAGTGCATTTTTATTCCAGTACAGTTCTCCTTCTAAGGAACCATTGGCATCATGATTTTTAATGCTAAAGAAGCATTGGAAAAGCCAATAGGTCTGTAGTGTAGCTCCTATTTTCCCAATAGGCTCTGCGCATTGGAATAGTACCTACAGCAGTAAAGGCCTAGGCCAGACGTTAACTAGGTCTACTACTGTCGATACTAGACTTAATTTTGGGGTTTGCCAGCTAAGCTCAGAGTTTGCTAGAAACTTTCTCGAATGTTCAAGGAAGGAATTAACTCCCCTGATTAGACAAGAAGGGATTTAGTTTCTGACAACCATAGAACATGACAACTTTGCTCTCCCCTAATCAAGAGTCAATCTCGAGAGTCGTGTGAGCACAAGGTAATTATTTTACTCAGTCAGTACGTGCATTCTTAGTCTCATCAGAATGTAGAGAAAAGGAAGAGACGGGCGTGTTCAATAAAAAGGTGTTATTTATTGATCAGTCTCTTTTCTCATACATGAGAAATGGATCGATATTATTGCAATACTTATAGTTAAGTAAAGTGCATACATTAAAAGCAATAGTATAAAATAATACTGTAAAAACATTGATATGGTTTCTGAGCCATATGATGTTTAAAATGATTAAAATATATTTACATACACATATACATTTTGACTAAACGTGCTCAACTGGTGTTTCTAAATACGCCTACCCCGTGTACCTGACCTAAGTCTAATGCGTGGGCGGGAATAGAAAGTTACAGTTTAAGTTAAGTTTGTTTTTGCCAAGTGAATAACTAAAGAATTCTCTGTGAGGGGTTATTCAGTTCTGTACCTGGAATTTAGGATGGATGAGGAATAGTATCTCTTTCTCTGCTCTCGATATTCCAGGCTGCCTGCGAGGGCTGCCCGAAAGCGCCGGTGCTGGGTCTCTCGGCTTGAGATAGCAGCGCGTCTCTCAGCGCGTCAGGAAGGCGGGGCTGCTGCCAGCGGGGTCTGCTTCTGCTCTCGGCTTCGGCAAGTATGGCTGCTCCGTCTTGTCACCACGCGTGTGTTTGCATAGGGCAAGGTCGGCAATATTTATACCTTAAAGGTGCCGAGATTGACGTAAGGATGGACATAGATACGTCAATAAAGATGTCATACGATTTGCTCGTTAGCACATTCTTTACTAAAGTTCTCTGTGAAATCAAAACAATGGCCGCACGGATTTTCCAGGTTGTCATAGGTTTGATTTGTTATGAGAACGTCGTATGCCTTATCAGGGGCTGGAGGAATGTCGCTTGTCTAATTAGATCTCAAGCGTTATGACCTAATCAGATAACACGTTCCTGTGCCGTAGTGTGACTGCGTCAGATAACGGTATCTGCATCATGGGGGTTTTCTTGCCTCATGGGCTGACTGTTAGTTAACTTGATAGTTAGTTTAACCAGAATAGGGTCAGGAATAGGGGGATTGATTCAGAACCTATAGAAATACACGACACCCACTCCACGCTAACTATGGTCATATCTACTAATCTATGCATAGTATAACATAGTACAACATACTATAGAGTATAGTGTATACCTTACCACCCCAAAATACATAAATGCATTTCGAAATTTTCAAATATACTGAAAAATTGCAGTCATATATATTGTATGCACTTAAGCTATGAATTAAATGCAAAAGTAAACACGCATTTTTATGTATTATTGCTTATTGGTATATGAGAAATACACATGAAATGGCTCTTAATATGGCTATACAGAAAGGAAGGTCGAGACCATTTCATCACATAATAAAATATTCGTGAACATCCCAGCGAGCAGCTAAAGTCTATAAAGTATCTAAAAATAGAAATTTTAGTTCTCTAGGAATAGTTTCTTACTTTAAGCAGAAGATCAGTGTCCCGGAAAAAAATATGTAGAAAAATATTTTAAGGGGCTTGCTGAAAAATATTGCTGTCCGTGAGCTGGAGTGAAATTGTTCATGTGACTTTATTTTTAAAGTTGAAGGCCGAATTCAGGGAACGCCGTGTGCGAGTTTACTCAAAAGTCTCTATTTCTGTTCTGGAGAGAACATCATATCATTCAGGCTTTCGAAAAAACTGTCAACAGCTTCATGGGAAAGTTCCACTAAGTCGGAAATAGGGGTAACCATGCATTCGTGCGCATGATTGTCTCCATTGACATTCTGATTCGCATTGCTGACAGAAGGTTGTACCTGTTCGATGCTGCTTTCACCTTGAACTTCACTACTCTTCAATCGTAGTGGTGAAGATTCCAGGAATGCCGTCATCAGGATTGGCAGCCTTTGAGGGCAGCACAAAGCGTGAACCTTGGTAGGAACCAACAGTGTATCTGCATCCACTGGCGCATCCGATTGTAGCGTCAGACAGGTGTCTAACACGCATTCTTCTCCGCATAGCAGACACCTTAGTACAGGTAAAACACACCTTTGCCACATTGGTCGAAATGATAGAAACCAAGTCATGTTCAGGTCTCTAAGCCGGGAGAGTCCCAGGATTTTTGATATACGGTCTCGGTATCCAATGGCTAGGATCGTATCTTCCATTGTCGCGAGAGTTTGATCTGTGACATGGGTTGCCATAACGAAAAATAAGGACTAGGAATAGGATTCCTGCAATCAGTCCCAGGATCAGGGGAAGTCCGCCAAAAATCGAATGGACGAAATCTGGAAAAATACCCAGTATGGCTTTGAATGGTGTTAATGCCATCGAAAATACTGTCTTAAATACCTTTGAGACCCCAGTGGTATCAGAAATATTTAAGATTTCGCTTAGGATTTCCGCGAAATGTACGGGGGAATTAGTTGATAATAATGTATGTATCTCTGCAGTCGTCCTTGCGACTTGTAGATCATACGTTTCTTTTGATGACGTGAGCCTTGTAGGCGTCTGAAGAAGCACTGTTTTCATTCTGCTTAAAGTATCTATTCGAATAGAAGTAATTTTCAAATTGGGCCATGCCCTTGCCTCCCTGTCTGGAAAGGAGCTGGGGAATAAAGAACGTCCACAGCACTTGACCTTCGCCGTTGTAGTTACTAGATAAGGAGTCCCGGGCATAAGACTGCAACATCTGCGGTCTACAATAAGAATGTAACTCCCATTATAGAGTCTTTGAAAGAATGGTTCTATTTCAGTTGCAGGTGCGCCTTGCTGGTGACATGAAAGGTTGTATAAATTCCCTTCACAGGCTCCATGCAAACTAATTCCGTTACACAGAAGCGTGCCGCTTAGTGACATAGCACAATTGTTGCCACTAAGAAACACTTTCTGTCCTTTATTACTGACACATGCATGTGAATAGGGCAGGTTCCAAGTTGTTTTAAGGTACCCCTTTCCCAATTTCTCGTACATGCCAGCCTGTATATATTTTTGGCAGTATTGAAACCTGAAGGTTGAGATTGGAATATTTATGATTCCGTGGATTATCCATTCACTGACAGGTCGTTCTGACATTGTCAACGGTAATCTTTCTAGTTTTTCAATGCTCAAGATTGTATAATCAGCACCCTTTTGCGCCATACCGATTTGTCTATCAGTAAGGTTAAAGATTTGGAATAGTGACGTTGTGTTGATTAAACGCCAAGGCACATAGCCTGAACGCAGATTTTGTAACGTCCAGCCAAGCTGTACAATAGAACGCAATTGTGACTGACCATGTTGTAATAACAGTAAGTCTTGCGATAATATATCGATTGCTGACGACACAATGCTGTCCAATGAAAAAATTCTGGAGGACAGAGTCATTAACCCATTGTCCACTACAGAAAGTGATTTTTCCAAATTGATACGGTCAATTTCCCGTATTCTTTCTGCTGTCTCAATTTGAGTAACCTTCCAGGCCTCATTGTATGCTGCATATACAGAGGCTGCTATGAAACGCTTTTGACGCTGTTTGCGTGGTCCCAGTATGAAATCACGCAAGTCAGCACCATCAGTAAGTAAAGTTAGGTGTTGCTTAATTTCAGGCAGTGTGGAAGTCTGTAGCCATTGAAGGCATAATTTGCCCACACTGTAGGTTGTTATTATCCCTGGGTGATGTCTTTGGGGATATCTAGGGTCTGGCCTGGTCATTTTGAAACCCTGTGTTTTATTCAGGAATCTATCTTGACAGTAATTTGTATCTGTGGGCCAGATCAACCATTGTTTCCAATCAGGATGTGTTCTGTTTTGGTTTAATATATGGTTTACGTCTATCTCTTCATCTGTATCAGAGCTATTGCTAAACATTGTTGGCTTCGGAATAGACGGTTTATTTAAATCTTTGATTTTGGCTAAGCCAAGACAGGTGGTTTGTTGAACAGTGTCATTTAAAAATATCATTTGTTCTGGGATCATGCAGGCTCTAAACAAAGCTTCTATACCCTGTACTTGCCATTCTTTTGTACCCCAAACACTTTTCAAATCAACATTTTTGTCCCAATAATCAAATCCAAAAGTATTCATTTTTTCGAAGAATGAATCTGAATATATCAATTTTGTGTTGGTTATCATGGTTTTCATCCCTGTCTTGTTTGACAATTTAAAATAAAATGTTTCAGCATTACTTATGTTAAAACCTGAAAAATATGAATATTTGTCATAAACGGTTCTAGAGCTCCCTTTTGGAGGTGTAGCACAATGTTCCCATTGATTATAATTTAAAACATTTCTAGGTTGTGCCGATTTATGCAAAAAATGGTTACCATAATGGTTATAGCAATACATACTATCATAATTTGTAGAACCTTGCAAATAATCATGTTTTGTAAATTTAGCAGACATTACTAAGTCAGACATCATATTGTTGATGCTTTCGAAGTCCCAATCATCAGCAAATGAGTTTGGTTTTGCAAAGTCACTCAAGGAGATCTTGATTTGGTGTGGATATTTCAGGATCTCGACCGGACCATAAATTTCATAGTCAGTGTTGTCCCAGGCTACCCCACCAGGTATCGGATTGGCTGTGAAGTTGGCTGAAGAAAGTTCTGAAGAGAGTTCTCTTTTCTCGACGTGTGAAGATGTGTGTGGTTTGAGGATCAAGTTGATGTTCTGACTTGCTGTGTCCATTTTAGCATATTTTCCCTCAATGAAGCGTCCCAAAGTAAATACCATGATGAGCCAAAGTATGAGGATAAATGCACCAAAACCCACCCAAAATTCAATCCATGGAGAAACCAGATATGTTTCTTTCAGATGTTTCAAAAGTTCCTTAGCTTTGTCTTTAAAGGATTTTGATGATGGCTGCGTCTTTGATTCACTGAGGCTTTCAGAGGAATCATCGAAGTTGATGAAGTACCCGGATGCAGTTCTGTCAATTGTTCCAATTGCTTCAGGATTTTTGTTTCTTGCATTGTCACTCGGCACTTCATTGTAGATTGGTGTGTCTCTGCTAAATGTCTTTATTTGGGTTTTAAGAGGTCTGAGTTCTATTGCATTGTTGCATAGTCCTTCTTGTTCTTCTTTAGGCGTTTCGAATGTGATGAGCCTTTTTGTTAGGACCTCTGTGCTGGTAGCAAACCTTGGTGTTCTGCTACTTATTGGGAGTCCACTTGGCCTACTGTTTGTTATCGGCCACATGTTGTGGTTTTACCAGGTCGATGGATACAACTCGGTTCTCCTTTTTACCAGCAAGTGGCGGTAGTACAACTGATCTTGTCCCGTTGACAGACAGGACAGGAACTGCTTTTCTGTAAGAAGGCCCAAATTCCTTCTTTACCGCGATCTTCTCCCTGACTAGATCCCCGACTTTTGGAATCCAGACAGGTCTTGCTGGGACAGGTGGTGATTCTTCAGTGGTTGTTGGCTGTTGTTTCAACTGTATGTTGCTCAGGTCTTTTCTTGTTTTGTTTAAGTCCTGCAAAATAGCCAAACGGTCTTTGACATCAAAGGTTTTTTCTATTACCACTGAAGTCTGACTATCAAGGTCAGAGATCAACATCCTAGTTCCGAATAATAATTCGTACGGACTGAATCCCTTCAGAGAATTTCTTGGCAAGTTATTTAGACTACGTTGGACACTTATTAGATGTTTGACCCACCCAGCTCCCGAACCTAATACCTTTGCCGTTATAGATTGCTTTATGTCACGGTTTTTTCTTTCAACAATTCCGTTCCCCTCAGGGTGAAATGGACAAAAGTACCGCAATTGCACGCCCATGCTGACCATGGCCTCCTTATAAGCCCGAGAGCTAAAAGCAGGACCATTGTCCGAATGCAGCATGCCAATTGCGTATGTGCCGATAAAGACTCGCAAATCTTTTATAACAGTTCTGGCGTCAGCCGTTCGCTGGGGCCACATCCATATGAATCTCGTGCATGAATCCACTGCGACCAAGATATATTTATAGTTACCATCCCTTTGTAAGGGACCGCAGTGGTCTAGATAAACACAGGCTAATGGTTTATCCGAGATTAGAAGGGGCGTCTGTGCTGGACGTCTCACCGTTGATACTTTCATTTTTTGACATATTTCACATGCTAGAACATAGTTCCTTGTTTGTCTTCTCATTTGTGGCCACCAGTATCTCTGTTTTAATAATGATACTGTGGCTGAGACGCCAGCATGAATAGAAGCAAGCCCTTCGTGTGCCGCTATTATTAGTCCTAACCTATGTTCCATGTTTGGAATTGCCCTATCCCCCACTCCAGGGATTCGAGCAAAAGGAACATTGTTTGCATCAGTTATGTATGAGTATTTTACTGGAAAGCCTTTAGGGAGTGGTTCTATCGAATCCTTTTCTGAAGCGCTGACAGCTTGTAAAATTTCGCTGTCTATTTTTGTTTTTGACCGGGTGACGGCAGCTACGGAAGCCGTTTGCACAGCTGCCTTCGCGGCCTCATCAGCCAATGAATTCCCTGCAACGTGAACGCCATCACGTTGATGACTCAGTGTATGTATCACGTGAGTCTTTGGTAGTTCTTTTTGTAAAAGAGCTACTTGTTCCCAGAGCATTTTATGCTTGATTGTGCCACCTTTCGCATCCCTGAATCCGTTCTGAAGCCAGATCTGCAAGTATTCATTATAAGATTGAACGCAATAATACGAATCGCACACTATGAGTGTGGGGAATTCTCGATCGGTATTTTCAAGCGCCATCTTGAATGCTAGTAGTTCAGCTCGCTGAGCTGTACAATCTCCTAGGGATTGTGTTTTAGTGAGGGTTGGTTTAAATTTCCCTTCGTGCCAACGACCTTTAACAATCGCGCACGCAGCACTGTAAGCTTGTTTACCCCCTACTGCGGGTTGTGCTGATCCGTCTGTATATATTATACAGCCGTAGTGATCTAGAGGCAGAATTTCGGTTGGCGGAGGACATTCAAATTCATATTGGAGAAATTCTTGTGTTTTTAAGTAAGGATCAAATTCGTACACCACGTCTGTTGCAGCAAGAGAGTTAGCCCATTGTATCCATCTCGGATGGAGTGCTTTAGCATTTGGAATGCTTGCCTTTGTTACCGCCTCTAAGGCTGGTATTGGTGTCACGATTACTATTCGTTTACCTTGTGCCAGGGCTCGTTCTTTTGCTATAGCTGTCTGTGTTGCTGTAAGAATTTTTTCCGTTGGGCTAAATTTCATTTCAGCCTTAGTGTACAAGTGTGATTTAAATGCAATTGGTACCTTTTCTCCCTCATTAGAGGTCAGGTATGTGAATCCGCATCTCCCTGGGATGACTCGGATCACAAGGTTGCGTGTGTTATCACGTGTTTCTAATTTTGTTTTAATTAGCATGTCTGTTTGTAAGGATCTCAAAATTTCTGTGTGTGTTTGAGTCCAATTGGATCTTTTAAAGTCTGGTTTAATTAGATCATAAAGGGGTTTGACCCTTTCTGCGTAATTTGCAATGTATGTTCTTCCGAAATTTAGGAAGCCTAGAATTGACTGTAGGTTTTTTAGTGTTTTAGGAGCTTGGATTACGGCACATTTCTCTAGGAAATTGTCTGCCAGGCTTTTGCCTTCACTTGATAACTCATATCCTAAGAATAGGACTGTCAGATGGGCAATTCTGGACTTTTTGAAGTTAAATTTGTAACCCTCTGCAGCGAACCCAAGTATTATGGTGTTCACTCTTTTCAAGTGAGTATCCAAGTCATCATCTGTTAAGTAAATGTCATCGACATAAGATAATGCTTCATCATCATATAGTTGTAGTAATTCTGTTACTCTCGCTGAGAATACCCCTGGGCTGTTCTTGTACCCCTGGGCTAACCGACAGAATTGTTTTTGAGTGCCATTTACTGAGAATGCAGTTAAATATCTGCTCTCTGGTGCTATGTTTTGACAAAAGAATCCATTGGAGATGTCCAAGGTTGTTTTGTATTTTTTGCACACTATGTTATTCATTAGTGCAGCACTGTGTGAGTTTTGCACTGCAAAGGTTTTGCAACATGTGTTAAGGTGTCGGTAATCCAAAACTAGACGATATGAATTGTCTGGTTTGGAGACCGGAAACAAAGGGTTGTTCATTTGTGAGACCTGCTTGAAGTCTTTTAGTAATTTCATACCAAGGGTTAAAGACCGTTCTGGACCGTATTCATCTTGAATTTGTTTTAGCACATCTGGTATTACCGAAATGGATGGGACACTGTGCGTTTTTGTATAGATGGAAGCAAAGACTGTACCCCAAGTGTCACAGTCCTCAATGTGTGGTGCGATTCCCATTGGGAGATATATAGTCAGAATCCTGTGTTTTTCTAATGGGGTGGTGTCAGGAAACACCGCCTCTATTTGGGTGATTTTCTGTGCCAACCAGAATGGTATCTGTTCCCGTTTAGCTGGAACTTTACCTAGGCAGGATTGGATGTTCTGTGGTGTGATTTTATTTGTGTTCCCCTGGTGAGGGGTCAGCTGTGGAAGTTTAATCGCTGGCTGAATTGTTGAAGTCCGCATTACATACTGGACTAATTGTCTATGAATTTTTAGTAATTGTTTTAGCTGTATTAACAGCTCAGCTGCAGGCATCCTATCGATGTCTGGATGTGGTGTGTATCCGGCTAAGACCGGCCACGTTGCTCCTGGTCTTCCTAAAGGACCGAGCCTTGTAATGTGATTGTTATGTATTAGGGCGCCATCAAATAAGAGCAAATGCTCTTGGAATTTGAGTGGTACTTCCACCTCCTCGAAAGGAGTGTATGTTTCAGGAGGTTCCTCTACTTTGTAATAGTGGAAGTACTTTGTTACAGCATTTGCTGCTGGAAAATGTATCCATGAATAGTATACCTCTGTCTGCCGATATTCGTGTGCCTCAATTACGAGTATGACTGTGCCACCTCTAGGTGTCAGTCCATTTTCTATAAGTTTTAAGGTTATAGATCTCCTTTTAATGACCGGAATGAGTGTTATATTCGGGTCTGCTGCTTGCATGGTAGCATCAGCATCTGCGAGTTCAGTAGCTAATCTAACTGCTAATCTAACTGCCTCTCTTTCTTCATCACTGTCTCCCATTTTACAGACAGGATGGTATTATGTCTATTTGCAGATCAGGTTTCTTTATGGAACAAAGATTAGATGCACAATATTTTGGAACTGTTTATCCTTCAACGTTGACTTGACCAAGAACCATACATAGGAGTTCCCTCCTGCGAGGTTTTGGAGGATATAACCTTTCACCCACTCCAGACGTCTTTGGAGTATTTGGGAAAAGGGGTCTGAGTGAGAAAGCACGACTGAGTTACTCTAAATGTCTTACGTTAGTTTTATCGCCCTTTCCAAACGCGTTGGGCGCCATGTAGTGTAGCTCCTATTTTCCCAATAGGCTCTGCGCATTGGAATAGTACCTACAGCAGTAAAGGCCTAGGCCAGACGTTAACTAGGTCTACTACTGTCGATACTAGACTTAATTTTTGGGTTTGCCAGCTAAGCTCAGAGTTTGCTAGAAACTTTCTCGAATGTTCAAGGAAGGAATTAACTCCCCTGATTAGACAAGAAGGGATTTAGTTTCTGACAACCATAGAACATGACAACTTTGCTCTCCCCTAATCAAGAGTCAATCTCGAGAGTCGTGTGAGCACAAGGTAATTATTTTACTCAGTCAGTACGTGCATTCTTAGTCTCATCAGAATGTAGAGAAAAGGAAGAGACGGGCGTGTTCAATAAAAAGGTGTTATTAATTGATCAGTCTCTTTTCTCATACATGAGAAATGGATCGATATTATTGCAATACTTATAGTTAAGTAAAGTGCATACATTAAAAGCAATAGTATAAAATAATACTGTAAAAACATTGATATGGTTTCTGAGCCATATGATGTTTAAAATGATTAAAATATATTTACATACACATATACATTTTGACTAAACGTGCTCAACTGGTGTTTCTAAATACGCCTACCCCGTGTACCTGACCTAAGTCTAATGCGTGGGCGGGAATAGAAAGTTACAGTTTAAGTTAAGTTTGTTTTTGCCAAGTGAATAACTAAAGAATTCTCTGTGAGGGGTTATTCAGTTCTGTACCTGGAATTTAGGATGGATGAGGAATAGTATCTCTTTCTCTGCTCTCGATATTCCAGGCTGCCTGCGAGGGCTGCCCGAAAGCGCCGGTGCTGGGTCTCTCGGCTTGAGATAGCAGCGCGTCTCTCAGCGCGTCAGGAAGGCGGGGCTGCTGCCAGCGGGGTCTGCTTCTGCTCTCGGCTTCGGCAAGTATGGCTGCTCCGTCTTGTCACCACGCGTGTGTTTGCATAGGGCAAGGTCGGCAATATTTATACCTTAAAGGTGCCGAGATTGACGTAAGGATGGACATAGATACGTCAATAAAGATGTCATACGATTTGCTCGTTAGCACATTCTTTACTAAAGTTCTCTGTGAAATCAAAACAATGGCCGCACGGATTTTCCAGGTTGTCATAGGTTTGATTTGTTATGAGAACGTCGTATGCCTTATCAGGGGCTGGAGGAATGTCGCTTGTCTAATTAGATCTCAAGCGTTATGACCTAATCAGATAACACGTTCCTGTGCCGTAGTGTGACTGCGTCAGATAACGGTATCTGCATCATGGGGGTTTTCTTGCCTCATGGGCTGACTGTTAGTTAACTTGATAGTTAGTTTAACCAGAATAGGGTCAGGAATAGGGGGATTGATTCAGAACCTATAGAAATACACGACAGGTCTGGCTTTGCCAAGGATGCATTTCTTTAATTACTTTATTATTTGCAAACATATGCATTATGCAAAACATATTTACCAGACATAGAAAATATGTAATCAGACAAAAATGCTGTTACTCACAGTGCAAGGCCGCCAATGGATGGACTGGCCCACTTGGTCACAGTTTACTTTATGGTTGGTAGAAGCAAAATGTTAGTTACCTTAGAACCGATCAATGGATGAACAGGGTTCACCAAAAGCTCCAATATATAAGTACGTATGTATGCATTTGCATTATGAATTCTTTAGAAATCATTAGGCTGCGTTTACAATGAAAAACTAATATTAATCCCAAAATATGAAGGAGTACGATGACAAACACTCCCAACAACCCATAATTCAAACATTATTTATTTTACATGTCACACTTCAGATCATAGTTTCTAAAAAGCAGTGGCAAGAAATTGACAAGCCTACAGTTACTTACAAACCCAAACATAAGCCTTGAGTGTCAACAGGAGAGACGCATAAAATATAAGCCTGGGCTTCCACACTGTATTGACACTACTTTTTTAACCACCTGCTAAGATTCTGCTGTCCGCTTTAGCACAGTCCTTATTCCGTTCTTAACCACGGTATATAATCTGCAGCCCTATCTCCTTCCATGCTAAGTTTTTGCTATTCCTCACATGCAGGCACATGCATCAAAGGAAAAACCGATCGCAAACGGGCATATTCTCAGAATCTGCCCCTTTGCGACCAGTATTTTTGCATTTGGGATGCATCATCCCAAATGCAAAAATTGCAATTTAAGGAATCTCTAAATTGCGATTCCTTAAAATGCGATTGCATTTAAGGAATCACAAATTGAGATTCCTTAAATGCAATTCATTAAAGTAAAAAAAATAGCGATTTCGCTAATAGGAGTAGCAAATTACCATTAAGTTGAACTTCAAAGTTTCATGTTGCGCACACACATCCCCTTAGGGCATGTGTGTGTGCAACATATGTGTACAGATTAATTTCAGGGGTGCAACAGAGTGTGATTTTGACACCCTTATACCCTTGAAATTGCATGAGCAATTTGAGAGTACCTACTGGTACTCTCAAATTGCTCATGCAATCTCCAATTCATTCCGATGGACCTGGAGGCCCATAGGAATGAATGGTACAGCATTCCTTAATTGCGACTAGCAATTTGCGAGTAGCAATTAAAGAATGTGTAGGAATCGCTATTTTTATAGCGATTCCTACATGCATAGGCTTTTGCGATTCCTACATAGCGATTCCTTAAAAATCGCTATAAGGAATCGCAATTCCTTCTGTTGATGCATGTGGCAGATGGTCTTTATGGCATAAATATTTTGTTGAATTGATTGTAGTGCTCTGTCTCTTTATTGTTTTGGCGGTAGTACAGGAAGATGGTTGTCAGAACATTGTCTGACATAAATATTGTGTCCTAAATATCGATGGCAAAAACATTACCCAATCTGAGTTAATAACAGAAAATATTCATTCAATGGAACTGACATAAAACGTTTTGGACTTTAATCACCTACACATATGCACAACCCCCATCTTTTCGATTGTGCTGAGCTATCACTATATAATTTCCCATACTGCTCAATGCCCTCTTTTCCTTTCTGATTGGGGCATTTTACACTTTGCAGAGGTGAACCTGGAACAGCCATTTTCCTTAAACGACGCCTCCAAACACAGAGCAAAATTAGACCAGATGTGCTCACCCGAAAGTGCAAAAAAAAAACTAGAAAACAATCTCTGTTAGACATGGGCTACTTAAAAAGGATGCCCAATCCCAAGCGTCAAACCGTCTGACACAAATGCATGAGAAGCATTTTCACAGTGACAGCACGGCTGTGGTCGAAGCTTCCTCTTGGTTTCGTAGATGGCACTCACTTCCCGGCCATGTCTGTCTTGTCTGCTGCCTCTTGTAACCACCAAGATCGATTTAGACAAAAAGAATGCTTCGCAGTTCATTTATTCTAGACAGAGCCGAGACCTCTGTGTATCCAGATACTAATTAAAAGCAACCACGACTCTTTCTTTGTAGAATTGCTGGTGGTCACAGGCGAGACTGGCGGGAGGTGTACTGCAGAGTATTAAATGCGTACACAGGAGAGGGAGAGTGTGTGAGTCTTCCAGTGGATGCCGGCCTGTGTATGTGTGTTTGTATGCCAAAGGAAGATATCTCAGAATAGAACCCCACTGTAACCATGGCACACAAGATACAGTATTCACACCACAGGGCCAGGGTACAGTCCCAACAATGAATTCCAAAACCTGAGCCTTTAACACACTGAGCTTTGCTTCCAGAATGAGGTGCTATGGGGAAGTGTCATCTTTATTCTATGTAGGCATAAGCCCAAAACAAATATGACTTTTCTTGTATCGCCTTCAAAGAGCCGCCTACTCTTTGCTCCTTTCACTGGGATCTTTATTGGTCTTTTATATGTGACGACCACTCGCGGACTGCATTATATCTCTCTCTGGCCAGTCCTTAGGCAGTTGTTCTTGAGATACGTGTTCTACTTTCTGTTATTTCTAAGGTTTCTACCTTACATCTTCCCTGTTTCTCTGCCTCTGCTGTTCAGCCAGTGAGTGTAGAATGTTAGTGTGAATGTGATGTCATTGGAATGTGTGGTATGCTGTGAGTGGACTGTCAGTTGGGTACTGGGCTGGGCAGCAGAGAGGATGCTCCTGGTGGGGCCTGATTACATATTTACTGGAAAATCTATCTAACCATCTAAGTACAATAAACTTATCATCTTAGACCTATCCAAGTCTAGTGGAACTTCTTACCTACAACACAACATAAATTGGCGACGAGGTGGATCAAATCTACGCAGTGAGGGCCTTCTTCAAGCTTCTAAAGGACCTTCTTCAAGCTTCTTAAAGGTACTTTTATTCAAGATTTTACTCAAAACGAACCTACTTAAGTATTGTACGCCCTCCCGTGTTACATCTGCTGTTTCCACTGATGAATATTCGTTTTTGGGTTGGTTATACCAAGCATGTATCCTATAGATGCGAGTATATCAAATATTCCCTATCATCGAGACTTTTACTTTTTATGCTTTAACCTTCTTCTCTCCCCCAACACTGCCTCTCCTGCTCCCTCCCTTTCTTCCTGTATGCAGATGCTACGAAGGGCTGTTCAAAATGCACTATCACTCTGTACGGTTTAATACTAGTGTTGCTCCTATTTTTTGTTCAGCCACTTTAATCCTGAAAATCCTGAAAATGATGATCCAGCCTTGATTCACTGCACCTTACCTGCACCCAGCTCAATGACCTGCTCATCACTGCAACTGATGATCCTCCATCCTGACCTCACACAAGTAACTATGCCACCTTCTCAATCGAGCCATGGTGCAACTGCAAATTGAACATTCAACTGAACTGCCCTCAAACTCATCCAGACCAGCCACAGCATGGCCCGCTTCTGAGTCAAAAAATGAAATTGAAGGGGCTAAAATCCAGATTGTCAGAAACAAGCTAGCTTTGCTATTCAAGGTGTCTCAGGACTTTATAGCGAACCATGAAACCCTCCTCAACATTTTAAAGACTTGCATGTGCATTGGATGGATCTCCTTATTCATACACACTGCTTGCAGCTAACCATAATGGAAGAGTCAGGTGGTATGCCATGCTGTTGCCATATCATCTTGATGCCATGTAGAGTTCCTCCACCTAACTTATGAACCCGCAGTTGGAGCCTCTTGGAGCCAAGATATGAGAGATTGAATATCACAGCTCACAAGCGGGGCAGTGATACATAGCTCTACACAGAGCTTCATTTGAACCGATGGTTGCAGGTGGAGCCCGCCGACACGTATTTAAGAGGCCAGCACTTATTTTTCCTCATCAGACTTTGGCTCAGAGCAAGAGAGAGAAAAACACACAAGTGGGAATGTAGGAGAAAGACGGAAAAACAGCGAAAAAGGTAGAAAGCAGGAATCTGCCTTAGAGTGAAATAAAGGGGGAGGGTGCATCAGGAGGTAAATTAAAGAGGCATGAGGTGGAATAAAGACTATACAGTACCCTGCCCACTGATCTGTGATAGTCCTGGTTGTGTACCGCTGAGCAAAACTTTGTCCCTAATCACTTATTCTTTTTACAAATTAGGCACTGACTCGATCCGCAACCAATCAAGGACTGTCACAGCACTTCATGCAGTCAAACTCTTTTAGTGAGTTGAAATGAAATTCACAAAAAGCAGCATGTATTTCTACCATTCCTCAGTTACCTCTTAAGTTGGCTAAAGTAGAAATGTATATGACAATTAAAATGTCACTAGCCATTTCACATGAGCAAAGACCAGATGGATGGACCTTAGATGGTGGCAGCCAGTCAGACTCAATGGTTGTGCTGAACTAGAATGGATCTGGCTTTCACATGGCTCACTGTTTATGGTGCCAGGTACTCCTCAGAGCTGCAAATACAGCCACAGATTGCAAGGGGATATAAAGTGAAGTTAGGGGAGAGAAGCATCAGGATGGAAGTTAGGAAAAGCACCACAAACTACCAGGGCCTTATTAAGGAACACTTCTTGAAGAACACATCCCAAGGTGTGGATCCCAGAACTGAACCCAGCATACTAGATTACCCATATAGCCCAGCAGAGGTGTACCACAGGATGAACTAAGAGCAGGACCAGCAAACCAGATGCCACCCTTCAAGCTCAATACAACAGTCAAGCACATAGACATGTCACCCTTCAGACGATCCAGGGATAACCTGCTAGAAGTGGACGATTGAAGTGAAAACATCACCCAAAGTACATCTCTAGTGCTGGGAACAGAACTCATGATGAAGCCACGAGGACTAGAACAGCATTCCAGAAGAGTTCCTCCCAATGAGATAGAATAGAAAGAATCTCTCCTGAGTATGTACATAATATGCCCAAGCTAAACACAACTCACCAGGTGCAGACTTCCCCAGACCCCCCACTTCCATAAACAGAGGACTTGGCCTTGGCTGTTTGCAAATGCGCTCAGAAAAATATTTGTATTCGGTTAGGAGAACCAACAATTGTTCTGGGTAGGGAGGGTTTGAAGAGCGGGGTAGGTAGTCTGCGGTGTAGGCTGTGTTTCTTGCCAAATTTAAGTTGCAGAAGGAGAGAGAACACTGGCGCACAAGGGAGGGAGGTCATGGGGGTAGAGGAAGATTATGGGACACGTGGTATTGGGAGGGAAGAGCAGCGGGCAGCAATATATTGTGCCCACTGTGGAGGTAAGACCCATCAAGAGTAGGGGTATTTTTCCCATCAGCAGCAGGAATACCTTCACTCCACCTGTTAGGGAAAGGCGAAAAGGACTGGGCATTAATTAGAGTAGGGGAAAACAGGGTAAACAGAGAGGACCACATTGCAAGGTAAAGGACCAAGAGAGTTAAGGGTGGGAAGAAGTGTAGAAAGGGAAAACTGAGATATAGTGCAAAGTGTAAGTAAAGTGTCCCATCCCCCCCCCGAGCCGTTGACAGAAGCTCCCTTCACCCAAGATTATGAGAATATCCCATGCATTTATCTTAATATATTTTTGCATCTTTTAGACAAGATGCCTTTATTTTGGAATGGCTATTACTCCAGTTAATTGAGCTAACATATATATGCATAGGCCCTCTCTTTTTCTTTTTCTTTCTCAGTCTTCTCATATAAGTTTTTCGTTTCTCTTTTCTTGTTCCCCTTTTATTAAACATGCTAATTTAGCTAACTGCAATTGAGTAAGGAGAGTATGATTAAATGGTAAGTATATTACTAATCATAGGGTGTTATTTAGGTCCTAGATGCATTTATTTCTTCGTATAGTTGTTTGACTTTTCCTAATTCTATTTTATTGATGGTTATGTTATTGCCATTTTCATTTGTACTTATTTTCTTATCAATAAAGCCTTCTTTGAAAAAAATTAGACCGACCCATCGTCTTGTCACTGATGCCAGATTAATGAACTATGCTAGGGGACGCAAAGACATGCGAAAGTGTAACCTGGGTAAGAACCCATAGGAGCACGAACTGTCAGACCAGGGAGACCAGTAGACGTCATACAAGACGGAGCAGATTCAGAATCTACAGAAACAGGATGCGAGATCTGGAACCACAAAGAATAAGGAAAATTGACCATGCCAATAGTTTGGCTTTTATGTTAAAAAGGGGCCCTCGCTCAGACAGACAACTCCAATGACACACATAGCCACACACCCTGACCCAGTTGTTCCTCCGCCCACACATACTCAGCACTTACCACTAGTTTCCTGGACCGTGAATGGCCTCAGAGATAAAGTAAAGAGAGGATTGGTATTACAATATCTTAAGCGTAGGGCACCAGCAGTGATGCTCCTGCAAGAGACCCACCTTGTTGGATCCACATGTAAGGCCCTAGACAGATGGAGCTTTAAACTGATAGTACATTCCGAATTTACATCTGGTTCATAAGGGGTGGGATCTTAATTAACCCCATGCATGCTTATGACGAGCCAAGCTCGTCATGAGGCACAGTGGAGCTGTGCTCATGACGAGCTGGGCTCATCATAACGGCCGCGGCACTCCCCCGTGTGGCGAATTCCACGCCCATGCGGGCGTTCTATTGGAGTGGGCAGAGTCATGACGAGTCCAGCTCGTCATGAGCCCAGCTCCACTGGGCAGCATGACAAGCTGGACTCGTCATGAGCAATGCTGCGTCATGTGCGGCCCCTCCCCCCCTGCACCACGGGGGAAGGGGTTAAAAAAACAGTACCCACTCATCATTAAGCACACGTACACAGATGAGCAAGGCCGCTTCGCGGGCGTCACCTGCCAATGGGAGGGGAGGTCGATCAACATCATGACAGTGTATATTCCCCCAGCACTTCACTCGCTATCATTCCAGGGGATCACTTACATAATATAGAATGACAAAATATAGACTTACCAAAATATAGTCACCAAAATATAGAATGCCAAAATATCGAATTCCTATCTACAAACAGGTAAGTACAAAAATATCGAATCCAAAATATAGTCTGTAAAAAATATAGTCAGTCAAAATATCGAATTTTTTTAAATGTCTTAAAAGTAATTTAAAATTAATGAAATAATAAATATATTTAACTAAAACATACTTAAAAATACTCACATAACCTTAAAATTAAGATATAATTAATTTAAGTTATTAATAAAAAATGTACAATATTTTACCGTAGGATAGCAGGAGGGTAACATTTAATATTACCACTCCAGTGAATGCAACAGTAGGGAAAGCGTTGGATAGCGTAGGGGTAAAAAATACTATTCCCACTCCAGTGAGTGCAACAGTAGGGAAAGCGTTGGATAGCGTAAGGGTAAAAATTACAATTCCCACTCCAGAGAGTGCAACAGTAGGGAAAGCGTTGGATAGCGGGAGGGTAAAAAATACTATTCCCACTCCAGTGAGTGCAACAGTAGGGTAAGCGTTGGATAGCGTAGGGGTAAAAAATACTATTCCCACTCCAGAGAGTGCAACAGTAGGGAAAGCGTTGGATAGCGTAGGGGTAAAAATTACTATTCCCACTCCAGAGAGTGCAACAGTAGGGAAAGTGTTGGATAGCTAGGGGTAAAAAATACTATTCCCACTCCAGTGAGTGCAACAGTAGGGAAAGCGTTGGATAGCATAAGGGTAAAAATCACTATTCCCACTCCAGAGAGTGCAACAGTAGGGAAAGCGTTGGATAGCGGGAGGGTAAAAATTACTATTCCAACTCCAGAGCGTGCAACAGTAGGGAAAGCGTTGGATAGCGTAGGGGTAAAAATTACTATTCCCACTCCAGAGAGTGCAACAGTAGGGAAAGCGTTGGATATTGGAAGGGTAAAAATTACTATTTCCACTCCAGAGAGTACAACAGTAGGGAAAGCATTGGATAGCGTAGGGGTAAAAATTACTATTCCCACTCCAGAGAGTGCAACAGTAGGGAAAGTGTTGGATAGCGTAGGGGTAAAAAATACTATTCCCACTCCAGAGAGTGCAACAGTAGGGAAAGCGTTGGATAGCGGGAGTGTGAAAATTACTATTCCCACTTCAGATAATGCAACAGTAGGGAAAGCTTTGGATAGCGTAGGGGTAAAAATTACTATTCCCACTCCAGAGAGTGCAACAGTAGGGAAAGCGTTGGATAGCGTAGGGGTAAAAAATACTATTCCCACTCCAGAGAGTGCAACAGTAGGGAAAGCGTTGGATAGCGGGAGGGTGAAAATTACTATTCCCACTCCAGTGAGTATAACAGTAGGGAAAGTAATGATTTAATATATTATTAAAAATAAATTAAATATCAATACCAATAAAACATTAATTGAAATTAATAACCAATGTAATATTATGTAATAATTAATCAGAAATACAACAACATATTAGTTATTAAAAATTAATAACCTATTCATAATTATTTATCAACTAATTAATATTCAATAACAAAAACGAATTAATAATAAAAATTAATACCAATTAAAAATTAACAGTAAATTAATTATCAATACACAAAAAGTATTTTTAATATGTAATTAATTACATTACTTCCCACCCTATTCACCTATAAACCCACATCCATCTACAGAAAATACATTAATACAATTATCATAATTATCAAATATTTAATTAATACAAAATAATTACCAATTAATAAAAATTAATTGCCAATGAATAGAAATTAATTACCAATTAAAAATTAATTAACAATACATTTAAAATCAATACCAATAAATGAAAAAAATTATTTACTTAATTACAATTAAATTACTTCCAACCTATTCCCCTATAAACCCACAACCCGCTACAGAAAATAAATTTAGAAAATTAACATAATTAACAGTTAATCAATTAATACAAATTAATTGGCACTTAATAAAAATTAATTACCAATTAAAAAATAACAATACATTCAAAATGAATACCAATAAATAAATAAAAATATTTAATTAATTACAATTAAATTACTTCCCACCCTATTCCCCTATAAACCCACAACCCGCTACAGAACTAGAAAGCAAAATTTAATTAAAAATTAATAATAATTGCTAAAAGTTAATATTTAATTTAATATAATTAAATTACTTCCCACCCTATTCCCCTATAAACCCACAACCCGCTACAGAATTAAATTACGCAAAAATTAAATAACATAAAATTCATTACTTAAAATACAGTAAACATACATTACAAAAATTAATATACACTTTTCACACATATACTAACATACAAAACACTTTAAAAAATTGATATTATTAGAAAATCGATATATTTAATGCCTATATTGTATACTTCGATATGTTGACTTCTGTATTTTGAAAATCGATATTACTTACCTTAAATTCGATATTTTTAACCACTATATTGTGTCCATTCGATATTTTGTCCATTCTATATTTTTACTTCGATATTATGTCCATTCTATATTTTGGAATCGATATTATGACTGTTTACCCATTCCAGGCACTTAGTGCACTTCTACTCCGACTTCCAGACGGAGAACTTATCTTGGGGGACGACTTCAATGCGACCCTCAATGACAACTTGGACCGAAAGCCCCCATGGCAGCAACACCGCGCACATTCCATGCTAACAGACTTTCTTGAAACAATAGGCCTAGTGGACGTCTGGCATTTACATTTCCCGCAAACCCTGCAATATACATATCACTCAGGGGCACACAACAGTCTCTCTAGAATAGATTATATACTGACACCAGCTGATAGTGTGGAGAGGTTTGCAGACATGACACACTTACCACGGGGAATATCGGATAACTTCCCAATATTTGTTAAATATACATGAAACACGTCCACACAACGTCGTATATTTCCGATATACCCAGACTACCTTAAAAACCTCAAAATCAGGAAAGGTCTAGCCATGGCCACAAAACACTATTTTAAGAAAATGAACCCTCGGCCTCCTCGCCCCTCACTTTGTGGGAGGCATACAAGACAGGTCTATGTGGACAGGCCATCACTTTAATCATAGACCATAAAAGAGAAAAGGCCAAAACAGTATTGACACTTGAGCAGGAACTAAGCGCACTAGAAACACTACATTCCCATGACCGCTCAGACATAAACACGCACCAGCTTCAGCTCAAAAAACAAGAATATAAGGAATATTTGTAGGAAGACGCAAAAACCCGACTGACAGCCATACTCCATACCATATACAAAGTAAGAGATAAAGCCGGCAAGCTACTGGCATGGCTTGATAAATGGGAGCATGTAAGTCTCTGGGTGGCAGAACTCCAACGCACCATGGGCTAAGTAGTAACAGACCCCCATACCATAGCAGACACACTGGCGCTTCACTACGCCAAGGTGTATACCCAGGCAACATCAGTACAGCAGGACGAAGAGGAGGCGTTTCTCCAAGATATCCAGCTCCCTAGACTTACAGAAGAGGATACAATGCTACTGGAGTCAGAACTCACTGCCAAAGAGTTAACGATAACAGTAGGAAACATACAGTCGGGGAAAGCTCTGGGGCCAAATGGCATCCCTATCGAAGTATTTAAAAGAAGTGCAACCATAATCACCCCACACCTACTGAAAATATACAACGCAAGCTTAGAAAGGGGAGAGCCCCCTAAAGACCAGAGGATAGAAACGGTCGTGGCCATACAAAAACCGGGGAAGCCAGTTCGAGAATGTGCCTCTCACAGACCCATCTCCCTAATTAACGCCGAAGCCAAGATCCTGGCCAAAGCGCTGGCAAATAGACTGACACCTCACCTAACTAAACTGATACACCCTGACCAGTCAGGGTTCATGCCAGGCAGAAACACAGCCCTAAATCTATGGCGTCTCCACAATGTGCTGGGACGCAAATACACCATACAAGAAGAGGCCATAATACTATCTCTTGATACCCGTATGGCCTTTGATACAGTCGAATGGCCTTTCCTATTTGCAGTTCTCGCAAGGCTGGGATTCAGACCTAAGTTCTGCTCAAGGGTAAGACTGTTATATAAGAAACCCCTGGCACACGTAGTGGCAAATGGGCACATATCCAAAGACATTCTGCCAGGATGAGGCACAAGGCAAGGCTGTCCACTATCAACACTGCTCTTTGCCCTAGTGTTGAAACCCCAAGTGGCATGGGTAAGGCAGGATCCGATAATTTGTGGGCTCCGTTGGACAGAGAGCTGCGAGGACCGCATATCTCTATATGCAGATGACATCCTGCTATATATTGCCTCTGCCTACCGTTCATTACATAGAATCCTAAATATATGTGACCTTATGGGAAACACTCGTTGTACACGATTAATTGGAGCAAATCAACACTGTACGTTCTGCAGGGTACACCGCAGAGCCTATCTAAAGGATGGGCAGTTAAAATAGTAGAGGACAGCTTCAAATACTTGGGGATTCATGTCACTTCGTATTCGGAGGATTTCATGGCCCTCAATCTGCTAGAACCCCTACAGAGATTACGTAGAGACACTAAACATTGGCAATCCCTACCACTAACACTCCTAGGAAGAGAGGCGCTCTTCAAAATGATGGCGCTCCCCCGATTTCTTTATGCTTTACAGAATACCCCATTCTTGGTTCCCCCATCCTACTTCCAAGCAATAGAGAGAGAAATGACCAAACATCTGTGGAACGGAAAACGAGCCCTGATAGCAATGAGGAAACTAGTAAGAACCAGTATGAAAGTGGCATTGCGCTTCCAAATATACAAACATACTATTGGGCATCCCAACTGACCATAATGAATCAATGGAACCATGTCCCCCACACTGGTCCGGCTTACCGCCTCAATAGACTTATTTGAGGTACAGAAGGGCTCAATCGAGCACTGTATAACACTAACCATAAGATGGCTTTATTAGGACCGACAAAACATACGATTCATCTTTGGCATACGGTGCTCAAAAAGCTCGGATGAAAAAAAAAGATCACGCAGGCAACGCCCCTCTGGGATACCGGCATGCTAGGCACATTACGCAATAGCAAAGGGTTGAAAGAATGGGACACTATAGGAATATCGTGGGTGGGAGATCTATGGTTACAAGGGAAAATCCATTCACTCAAATCCAAGACCAATACGAGATGGCGCCTAAAGAAAGGTTTTGTTATCATCAAATTAAGCACGTGTTGGAGGCTGTCATCCCACCTGGCACCATCCTCCTGGAGGCTTCCCCTTGGAGAACAGACTACTCATGGAACACATGAACAAAAAAGCCACATCTTTAACATATAACATATCGTAAACTCATCAATAATCACCCTGACCCCACACAATCCCTCCGGGCTAAATGGCAGAAAGAGGTGGGAGAACAAGACGAGACGGACTGGCAAGAGGCACTAGCATCCCTGAGAGAGATGGCAATCTCCTCGAAATTACGCCTAGTCCAACTTAAAGTGTTACATCAGATCTACTGCACTAGGGTGACACTATGCAAAATAGGAAAGACAGACAATGAACTTTGCCTACGGCAGTGTGGAGCAATAGGCACATTCTATCAAACATTGTGGGAATGTCCAGAAATAGTGACATACTGGGAGGCAGTCATGTCCACAATAACAAGAGTAAGTGAGGCCCCTGTACCACCAGAGCCTAGGCAATGTCTATCAAATATATGGGAAGGCACAGACCTTAATAACACAGCACAAACCTGGGCGACACTGGGTATGATCCTATGAACATCGCTAGACAACGGGGAGCACGAAACACTCCCACTGTAAGGGATTGGCGCAATGATATGGATATGGCTATGGTGGCCGAAAGGGTGGTATACATGCACAGAGGGTGCCCCAAAAAATGGGAACGGTTGTGGGGAAAGTGGAACACCTTCGGAGGTGGCATATGTGCAATACCGGCTGGGGAGTTATTATTGAAGAACAGTGAATGAACTGTAAAGCATAGAATGATTCTGACTGTAAAATAACTCATGTACTCATAATGAACAAGTCTTACTGTAACGGAATGTTAGACCGATAATATGTAATGGATAATGGTCTCAATGTTTACTGAAGGCAAAAATTTAAGTTATGTACCAAATAAAAAAAAGTTTTTTAAAAAAGGGGCCCTCGCAGGCCCCAGACAAATAAAATAGGCGTCACTTTTGCAGTAGCAATGCGAGACCATCCGCCTCACATCTATACATACAGAATAGGCAAAAAATAAGCAATAGCTGCATAAGAAATACAGGCAACATCAGAGCAGACTTCCATCCCTCAAAGCAGCACAAAGTGCACCCCCACATAGACATGAAATATCTGCAGCAATAGCATCAGCAGTATGGCCTACCCTCACACCAGTGCTCGAGTCGAAGTATCACGTGGGTGGACGGCGTCCCCCCACTTATTTTACCGGGAGCTTAATAGCTGGAGCAAATGGAGCCACACATTCACTCTTTGGCCTCTCTGGGGCGAGAATGGAGCTCATTCAGAACGCTGTTCAGGCGCTGGCTTCTCTGATGCAATCGCATCTAAGGGGTGAGTGAAGGGAGGCAATGAGTCTGATGGTGCAAGCCACCTTTCATGACGTCACTTCCTGTTGAGACGTCAGCGTCCCCCCACTTCTTTTTTTAGGACTTGTGCCCTGCCTTACACACAGAAAAGGTACAGCTTAAACAAGCTCCTCTAACATGCCTAAAACGTTAAAGGCAGCGGCAGCAGGAGTGCAAGCTGCCTTTGTCCTTGTAAATCTTGGGAGTTCTCATATCAAGTGACCCGAAACTGAGAAACTACATAAAAGGTCAAGGACAGCCCGATGCAACATAAGGGCGTCTTAAGCAACATTATGCGGGTGCCACCATAAAAGTCAACAAGAGGATGCCAATCTGCAGAATACAGCAGAAAAAGGGACTTTTTTGCAAAAAAAATAAAAATAAAAAAATAGATAATTTATTGACCCGGGTGTCCAAAACTCATTGCACCATGACGGATCTTGGAAGAGTAATAGGAATGTTGAGTCATGGAAAGACTGACGTAACTGGGAGAAAAAATCCTAGTACTGAATTTAAACAGTATATATCACTAAGGCTACAGATCCATTGTTGTTTCCAGCTTTCAGTCCCTAGGGTGGGCTGCACACTCAGTTCGGAGAACTCCTGGATTGCATTCCAGATGAGAAGCCACCAATAGTGGCCCACACCCAACCTTGAAGACCACTCCCCTAATGTGCAACTAGCCCCAGATCTGAACCTCACATCTAGGAAAGAAGCATCACAGTGATTCCCCCACCACCCCATCCTCAACACCACAATTTCTGGCACCCACTCCTGGTACCACAAAGGGTCAGTGTAAGCATCCGCCGGATTGCATCTCCTTCCACCAGATGCACAGCACTGTGCCTGTGGCAATTCTAAATGGATGTACTGAAGCAGGAAACAGCTGAAGCTACCTGCCTTGTTATTTGGGCACCGTGGGCAGCACAGAGCAGGTGAGATGAGAGCAGGCAAGGGATCATCCATATGAGAGTAACCGAGGTCTGCCTGCCAAGGCTGTGCAAAGGACTCTTACAGGGGTTAGGTCTCTGTAGGCCAGAAGATGAGAGTAGCCACAATGCAACAGGTCAAGAAAGGGAGAAAAAAAGCAAGAGGCATGCTGGTTCATTCCGTGAGGAGAAGCGGTCCAGATAGATATTAGAGAACACTCCAAGTCCTTTCACGACTAGGAAAAGTGCTACAGAAGGGGTAAGAGAGTCCAGGGGCACTGACGAGGGAAAAATACTAAGGAGGAACAAAGGTGGGGACTGAAGACCAACATGTGCTTGACCATAGGGCATGCTTTTGAATCCAGCTCGCGGTACCATGGGATAGAGAGGCCTGGACCAACAAGGGCACCAAGAAGCTAAGGCAAGTTGTTAGGGCAGATGAGATTGGATGCCCCAAGAGGCATCACATAAGGTACAAGGGAGGCACGGAGAGTCATTGGCCAACAAGATAGCCAGATGCCCAAGGAGACCAGCACAGTGGAGGAAAGCGGAGGCAGAGCAGCAGTGGTGAGGTTCTGTCACACCAGGAAGACCAGCAGAGTTCACAGAAGATGCAGTGAATTCCAGACTAGCAGGACCAGAGTGGAAGTCCTAGGACCACAGTCACCACATATCACCATGCACCTGCCGCAGCTTCTCTCATGGATGGTTTGGCACAGTTCGACAAAACCAAAATACTTGTTGAAGGAAAAAAATTAAGCTTCCCGACTACTCAAATGTGCATGATTTTCAGCCTAACAGGTCGCTCAACTTTGAGATTTGTCTGGGGGCATCTTTAACACCTGCCTGTAATATTTGCTTGTTGTACACACATGCATCTGCAACACATGCCACTATCACAGCCCACTGTAAAATGTATAGTTTTTTGTGTAATACTCAGTGCCTGTAACAACTGTCTTGGCTAGTCAAGCATAGCCATCAACAGGCCCCAAAAAGTGAAACGCATTTGATGGCTGGTACGTTTTCTTCACCTTCAACAAAAACATCAAAAATTATTATTCGATTTAGAGCACTATTCCATTCAGCTAACTTGCCACCTGCTATTTTCACTCAGTTACACCCTTTCTAAGCACTAATACAACCGCTCCAAGTTTTGGAATGTCCCCTCCGACTTTAGCACGTGCACCTCGTCCCCCCTATATACCCCCACTTTCCTATCCCTTTAGTGTACATCTTACGCTTTGAGTCGTGGGCTGGCCGTAGATTGAGCTTCATGCAGCCTTCCCCACATCAGCCTGGACATCATTGGGGCCACTCCTCACACATTATTAAAGAAACAAAAGCAAACAAGTGACACCCGGGCAGCGCCGAGGTCTTCGCTCCTTCCACAGCCCGAGTGAGTGGGTGGCCGGCCAGTAGCTGAAGCCTTGAGCAGAGTTTGGGTCTGTGGGGCGGGTCCTTTCTGGTGTCAGACCCGGGAGTAATCACAACAAGTAAAATGCAATTGTGCTGTTGCGAAAAGGAGCACTTCGGGGCGCGTTGACTGGAGCCGATGGCTGAGGTGGGATGCGGCGGAGTGACGGAGCCTGTAGCGGAAAGAGCCCGGTGAGTGGGGGGTGGGAGGGGTTGTGTATGCGCGCGTGTGTGTGTCCGCGTGTGTGTGTGTGCGCGTGTGTCTGTGCGTGTGTGCACGCGTGTGTCTGTGTGTGCGCGAGTGTGTCTGTGTGTGTGTGCGTGTATCTGTGTGTGTGTGTGCGCGCGTGTGTTTCCGGCATGCTGTCTGCGCGCGACCTGGTCCGATTCCGGATGCACGTGCCCATCTCCTGTCTCCTGGGAAGCAGAACCGGTGACTATAGGTCTTTTAGGCGAGACAACGCTTTTGCGCTGTAATCGCCAGGTGCGAGACCTAAAGAGATGGGGGAGGGATGAAAGCCAGACTCTGAGGACATGCTAAGTAGGGTGCCTTTATAGTTAACATATCTATAAGAACACATCTTCAAACATTCAAGGCAATTGTCTGCATTTCTTTCCTGAGTTCCACTTTTCTGAAAAGGCAGTTTGCTAGGAATGCTGCCAAGAAACAAATTATGGACATGCGAAAATATCTATCAGACAAATACATTGGTCAGTTAGACTATGAAAGGTTATCTGTCTAGGCTATGGCAGAGACCCAGCCTTCACCCACCCTGCAGTAGGCTACCCATCCTACCTAGGGGCATATTCTCAAGGAGCTATGGCCAAGTTATCGGCACTTTATCATAGCCAAAGTCGCGATAAACGTATCTTACCGTTCACAAGCTGGTGCTAACAGCCCATATCACCAGTTTACCTGCAATAGCAGCCGCAAAAACATCACCACAGATGATCCCCGCAACTATTGCTAATGAGATGAAGAGTAGGCATTCCCGTGCAAAAAGACGCAACAACACCACTCTGCAACATTCTCAACGACCAGCCAGATCGGCGATGAGAACCCAAAACAGGTGATAATGCGTATTAGCTGCATGATATTAACACTTGCTCTGACCCGGTGTAAAGTCGGGCCACAGCCTGCACCAGAAAAGGGAGCCAAGGCCAGAACCACACATGAAGAACAACAGATGCCATGGAGCCACTTATCATGCAGGCCGGACACCCAAGAGGGCATCAACACCCACCGGCACCCCCCAGGACCACACCCCACCCTCCCGGACTCCCGCCGCCCCCCCGACCAACACTGAGGCAGCGCATACAAAGAAAGCCACCCTCAGACAACACACCAACCTCAAAGACCCAACACCAGAGAATGCCATTGCCAAGGGACAACCATCCTCCGCATCCTGACCACCATTGCCCACAGGTTGACAGTACCAACACAGCGGATAACCAACATCCCACCTCAGACAAAGCTGCTGACCATGCTGCATGTGTGGGCCACTGGTACCCTCCATCCAACAACCGCCAGAGTCGGAGGAGTTTCACAGACAGCCCAATACAAGTTCCACACAACAGTCGTGGGTGACATCATCAGCTTGGTACCCCACTATCTATACCTCCTCCACACTGTGCAGGAACAGCTGGAGCCCAAGCAAGGCATCTACACCATTGCTGGCTTCCCGCACGTGTGAGGGGGCACTTGACTGCACACATGTCCTACTTGTGCCCCCTGGCAACACTGCACACAATAACAGCAACAGAAAGCACACGTATTCCATCAATGTGCAGGCAATAGTGGACCACCTGGGAATCTCCACCAATGTCGACCCCAACGACCCAGGCAGTGTGCATGATTCCTACATCTGCCAACAGTCCATCATCAACTAGCGCTACCAGGATGGCAGCTACAGAACAGCAATGCTCGTAGGCAAGTACCAACTTAACACACCACACACCTCAACTCCACAATCATGCAACGCACACCACTGGGAATGCACATGTTACCAACTCACATAACACATTCCAAAAAACATGCCCACCCACCAGACACAACAGCACTATTCCACTGTGGGAACCTGAGCCAGCCATGCACATAAGCCATCAATGGCATGGCACCTCAGCCACACAATAGTAGATTGTGGGAAGAGGTGGGGACCAGGCATATGCAAAGGAGGCAAGTGACCAGGCATATGCGAAGGAGGCAAGTGACCGATGAATGAGAATGTACACAATGCCAAGTGTGGCTTGGATGTGATGGTCAGACTACAGTATGCAGATCAAACACATATCCATGTCGACATACACCGCTGGTTTTTGTTGTGCAGTGGACGCAACCATGTCACCCCAGCCAGTGGAGAAGATCGCGGAAATGTAGCTTGTTATGTACCCCCCCCCCCCCGTAGGCGTGAGTGGAGTTGGCTGGCCCGGCGTACGCCAGACCAGCGAAGGGCTGTGAATAAAAGGCACATAACTCTGGGCATGGTCCTCTTCCGGAATGTCCAACGTGTCTGCCAGGGTGGCGCCTCTCACCCCGCAATGAGGCCGTCGCCGTGAGCTATGTTGCCTGCAATCCTGTGCAACTGCTGCACCCCGGGACGCTGGTCCCCGAACCAGTCTTGTCCGCCCCTGCGCACTCAGGCTTCACTGCTCACCTGCCGACACCGGCGTGTGTCAAAGAGGGCCCATCACATGCAAGTGCAAGCTCCAAGCCTGAGGGCCGCAACCCTGACAGCCTCCTCTGACTATCACGGCCTCTGCGACACAGGCCCGCAGTACTCCTTTCTCGTTGATGTACTCTACCGGCATACACAGCGGACTAGTAGGTCACACATATGGAAGTGAGTCTTGATTACACTATGGCGGAGGACGATGTTTATGGCTGAGTTGAAGTCACTATACTCCCTTTGATGTGGTGCCACCAAGTATGTGTATAGCATTCCAACAACACGTGTCGGTGGGCGCACGCAGACTACTGCCCTCGGGCCACACAGCAATCGGGTAGGACACACATGTTGAACTGAGTATTGATTTTGAAATGGTAGAGTACATATTATTGCACGCAAGGAGAGGATTAAGAGGATGACGCGTTTCAGTCTGGAGGAAAAAAGGATCATCGTTACGGAGGTGATCGAACACTACCAACAACAGCCCAGGTGTCACTAACTCTGTGCATCGCGAGCCAACGACACATGGCTGTGGGCCCCTGCAGACCATTGCCTCTGGCCTACACTGCGGTCAAGTAGGTCACACATTTGGGACTGAGTCTTGATTTAGGAATGGCCGAGTTCATATCATTGTACCGGCATCATCGCAGACTGCATCCCCTCTCAGCCCGGTGCCACTAAATCTGTTCCCTGACATTCATGAACACTCTCTGGTAGAACCTCTGTGGCGTCTGAGTCTAAGGACTGGGGGTTGTCTTCATCCTCATGTAGCTGATACCGAAATGGTGGTGAAAACGAGACTGTAGCATTCCACTTCTCCATTTGCTGCTTCCGGACGGCTTATGCCCTCTGCATCATGCCCTGGAGGACACCCTCCACTGTCCACTGTAGCCCTCCGCCACATTCCCCTTGGACATCGATGAGGACCCGCTCAGTCAGCATGGCCCTGCCTCAGTGCACCGCAAGGCACCGTCCCTTGGTGGGGTGACTGCGCCGGCCACTGTGCATCCGGGGCCACTAACTCTGTGCAGCTAAAGTCTGGGACCCTGTCTTCTGAGATATTGGATGGCCTCTGAGATGATGGCCTTGGGTCATCAACACCATGCGTCTGTGGCCCTGCGCTGTCCGCTGCCTTCGGCCTCAACTGCAGTACACAAGGGCTCACTCATCAAATCGAGTCCTGACCGGCCCGAACATCGCATCACCGCAGGAGGCACACGTCACCACCGCCAGGACCACCTCCAACCTGCAACTGCCAGTGTCGAATCGGTCATACTGGCAGACTAACGGAGGTGCTCACACCTGTCGTGGATGTCATCATCTGCCTGATACCCTGCTCAGCACTCCAGGTGCCACTAACTCAGTGCACCACGAGTCATCGTTCATTTCTGTTTTGGTTAAGTGCTATGGCGAGCTCATGCAGCAATGTCACCTCAGGCAGTGTGGGAGACCTGGGACGATGATGAGGAAGATGATGCATGTGTGACACTTGTGGGACACCCCCGCGCCGCACGGCCACCAGCTGCTGCGTGTGCCCCCAGTGCCTGCCTCTGTCTCAGCGCCGGCCTCGCTGCCGCCCTGAGCGCTCTCATTTGTTTTCCCCGTTTTTTGCCTACATTTGTGCTTGTTTGCCTCGTGTTTCTCTGTATTTTTCCCCGTTTTTTGCCTGCATTTGTGCTTGTTTGCCTCGTGTTTCTCTGTATTTTTCCCCGTTTTTTGCCTACATTTGTGCTTGTTTGCCTCGTGTTTCTCTGTATTTTTCCCCGTTTTTTGCCTGCATTTGTGCTTGTTTGCCTCGTGTTTCTCTGTATTTTTCCCCGCTTTTTGCCTGCATTTGTGCCTGTTTGCCGCGTGTTTCTCTGCCTTTTCCCCGTTTTTTGGCCCGCATTTGTGCTGGTCTTCGCATCTGCCCATCTCGCCGCCCCCCGCTCCCGCTTCCCGCCACCGCCTTAGCCCCGCCCCTTTTTTCTTCTGTTTCCCTCCCCGCTCCCGCCTCCCAGCTGCCCCGCCCACCCGCGCACTTGGCCTTAAATGGCGACCGTGCGACGCAGGTGAGTGTGACCCACTTGTGGGACACCCCCGCGCCGCACGGCCACCAGCTGCTGCGTGTGCCCCCAGTGCCTGCCTCTGTCTCAGCGCCGGCCTCGCTGCCGCCCTGAGCGCTCTCATTTGTTTTCCCCGTTTTTTGCCTACATTTGTGCTTGTTTGCCTCGTGTTTCTCTGTATTTTTCCCCGTTTTTTGCCTGCATTTGTGCTTGTTTGCCTCGTGTTTCTCTGTATTTTTCCCCGTTTTTTGCCTACATTTGTGCTTGTTTGCCTCGTGTTTCTCTGTATTTTTCCCCGTTTTTTGCCTGCATTTGTGCTTGTTTGCCTCGTGTTTCTCTGTATTTTTCCCCGCTTTTTGCCTGCATTTGTGCCTGTTTGCCGCGTGTTTCTCTGCCTTTTCCCCGTTTTTTGGCCCGCATTTGTGCTGGTCTTCGCATCTGCCCATCTCGCCGCCCCCCGCTCCCGCTTCCCGCCACCGCCTTAGCCCCGCCCCTTTTTTCTTCTGTTTCCCTCCCCGCTCCCGCCTCCCAGCTGCCCCGCCCACCCGCGCACTTCGCCTTAAATGGCGACCGTGCAAACGCGCAGCGTTGACGCGCAGCGGGCGCGCCGATTGTGCGCCGAAGGCGCGCCAAAGGTAAGCCCGTCTGCGCCCGTCCGCGCCTGGACCGCGCCCAGTGCCAGGACCCCTGGCCCCCACCGACGGAAGCCGACCCGACGATCCTACAGCGCCTCCGACCTCGTCGCACTCAACACCGGCCACATCCCAGGATGTCACCGAGCTGCCCCGAAGCACACCCACGGACCCTTCAGTTGCCTCGCCTGCAAGTTCACCTGCGTCCGGACCTTCCCTGCACCCGCCAAGCCGAACTCCAGCAGCACCCACCTCAAGTGCATCCTGCTCAACACCCGCTCCGTCCACAGACACGCCGTAGAACTCTGGAACCTGCTCGACACCACCGCCCCCGACGTTGCCTTCCTCACCGAGACCTGGATGAACGCCTCCTCAGCCCCAGACATCGCCATCGCCATCCCAGAAGGCTACAAAATCACCCGGAGGGACCGCGACAACCAGACCGGAGGAGGCATCGCCATCATCCACAGAGACACCATCCGCATCACGACCAACACCGACGACACCCTCACCACCGCTGAACACCTGCACTTCCAGATCCACACCAACCCGAAGACCACCCTCAGAGGCACCCTGATCTACCGACCCCCGGGACCACGCACACGATTCAGCGAGGACATCGCCGACTTCGTCAGCCCACACGCTCTCCCCTCCGCCGACTACATCCTCCTGGGGGACCTCAACTTCCACCTGGAGAACAACAACGACCGCAACACCACCACCCTGCTCGACAACCTCGACAACCTCGGACTCAAGCAACTGGTGACCACCCCCACCCACCTCGCCGGACACACACTCGACGCCGTCTTCTCATCCAGCAAAGACGTCACCTTCAGCCACGCTACAGGACTCCACTGGACGGACCACAGCTGCGTCCACTTCACCTTCAGAAGAACGACGATCCACCACCTCCAGCAACAGGTTGCTCGAAGAAGCTGGAACAAGATCACAGCCGACCAGCTCACCGCCTCCCTGAGCCAGCACCCTCCCGCCAACTCAGCGAACCCCAGCCAGGCCGCCGACAACGTCACGAAGTGGATCAGCAACTGCGCGGACGAACTCGCCCCTCTGAGGACCCCGCCCAGCAGATCCTGCAGCAGAAAAACACCATGGTTCACCGACGAACTCAAGTGCTCCAAGAAGAACTGTCGAGCCCTCGAGAAAGCCTGGAGAAGGGAACCAACGACGGACAACATGGCCACCCTCAAACTCGCCACCCGGAAACACCACCAACTGATCCGCGCCACCAAGAAAAACGCATACAAGGACCGGCTGGACAACAACGCACACAACTGCAAGGAACTCTTCAACATCGTGAAAGAGCTCTCCAACCCCAACGCCGGAAACAACGACATCACCCCGTCGCAAGACCTCTGCAACTCCCTCGCGTCCTACTTCCACAACAAAATCTCGGACATACACAACAGCTTCAACAACCAACCAACGCAAGCCACAACCGCAACGACTCCACCATCCACCACCCTCCGCACCTGGACCCCGATCAGCACCGAAGACACCATCCGCACCATGAACTCCATCCATTCCGGATCTCCGACTGACCCCTGCCCTCACCACGTCTTCAACAAGGCCGACGCTGTCCTCGCACCCCACCTGCGGGACATCATCAACACCTCCTTCGACTCCGCCACCTTCCCTGAGAGCTGGAAGCACGCCGAAATCAGCGCTCTCCTCAAGAAACCCACAGCAGACCCCACCGACCTCAAGAACTACCGTCCCATCTCGCTCCTCCCGTTCCCGGCCAAAGTCATCGAGAAGATCGTCAACAAACAGCTGGCCGCCTTCCTCGAGACGAATGGATCCCTCGACCCCTCACAGTCCGGCTTCCGAGCGAACCACAGCACGGAGACCGCCCTCATCGCCGCCACCGACGACCTTCGAACTCTGATGGACAACGGAGAAACAGCGGCCCTCATCCTCCTGGACCTCTCCGCGGCTTTCGACACTGTCTGCCACCGCACCCTAGTACAGCGCCTCAGCAACATCGGAGTCCAGGAGAAGGCACTGGAATGGATCACCTCCTTCCTCGGCGGAAGAACACAAAGAGTCCGCCTACCACCGTACAAATCAGAGGCCACCAAAGTCATCTGCGGCGTACCCCAAGGATCCTCGCTGAGCCCAACCCTCTTCAACGTCTACATGAGCCCCCTCGCGGCCATCGCACGCCAACACAACCTGAACATCATCTCCTACGCCGACGACACCCAGCTGATCCTCTCCCTGACCAACGACCCCGTCACCGCCAGAGCCAACCTGCACGAAGGGATGAGAGACGTAGCCGAATGGATGACGACCAGCCGCCTGAAACTGAACTCAGACAAGACGGAGGTCCTCATCCTGGGCTCCACGCCCTCCGCCTGGGACGACTCCTGGTGGCCCCCCGCCCTGGGCACCGCACCCAAACCGACGGACCACGCACGCAACCTGGGCTTCATCCTGGACTCCTCCCTCTCCATGACCAGACAAGTCAACGCCGTCTCCTCGTCATGCTTCAACATCCTGCGCATGCTACGTAAGATCTTCCGGTGGATCCCCACCGAGACGAGGAAGACGGTCACCCAAGCCCTCGTCACCAGCCGACTGGACTACGGCAACGCCCTCTACGCCGGAACCACGGCCAAACTCCAGAAGAGACTCCAGCGGATCCAGAACGCCTCGGCGAGACTCATCCTCGACATCCCCCGACGCAGCCACATCACCGGACACCTGAGAGATCTGCACTGGCTCCCGGTCAACAAGAGAATCACCTTCCGGCTCCTCACCCACGCGCACAAAGCCCTACACGACCAAGGCCCGAGCTACCTCAACAACCGGATCAGCTTCTACACTCCCAAGCGCCTCCTCAGATCAACCAACCACGCCCTCGCCGCCGTCCCCCGCATCCGAAGAGCGACAACAGGAGGAAGATCCTTCTCCTACCTGGCAGCCAAGACCTGGAACTCACTTCCGACCAATCTGCGCCTGACCCAAGACCACCTCTCCTTCAGGAAGAAGCTCAAGACCTGGCTGTTCGAGCAGTAGCGGCACCCCCCCCCCCTCCCAGCGCCTTGAGACCCTACGGGTGAGTAGTGCGCTCTACAAATGACTTGATTGATTGATTGATTGACACACCCCACTGCAGCTGCATCAGGAATATCCCGAGGGGACCCACTCCTAGACATTTTCTTCACATGAGTGCACTCAGCTCTAGTGCCCCAACCTCAGTGCACTGCAACTCACTGTCACATGTGTTTGCTCATTTGGTGACCTCTGTACTTGCTCCGGCTACCACCATATTGCTCCGCTGTTGTCTGTGTAATGCTGGTGTTTTCGGTTTCCGTCTTAATAGTGTTCACTATTGTATTTGCTGCCAGCACCAACAACTCCCTGAGGGCTGGCTTACACTCACCCCACACACATCCAGCACAGGCGTCACTGTACATGTGACCCTGTCAATAAAGGGGCCGGGCGCACGTGCACGGATCCAGTTCCACAAACTATCTGCGAGTGTCCATGTGGTCATGGTGTGTGCATGAGGGCCCCGGGCCCTACAACATTAAAGTGTGCTGATGCAACCATGTCATCGAAGGCAGCGGGTTAGAGCTTGGTTAGAGCTTGGACATGTAGCTTTGTCATCAGCCACTCAAGAGGAGTGGACTGGGCTGTCGTACGGGGGTCCAGCGTGGGTGTGTGAATGGTAATTCCAGGGCTCTGGGCGTGGTTCAGTCCAGGAAATGTGCAAATGCATGTGTCTCTGTCGCAGTGTGGGTCTCCTTTGTGGGGTGTAGGTGGTCCCTGATGGTACGTAGATACACCGTATGTAATGTAGTTCAGCTTCCATGAGCTCTGACCCCACCCGCACCTGTTCGAACACCTCCTTTTGGCATTCTGACACCTGGCATTTGAATGCGATGTGCCTCGGTGGCTTGTTGTGAACCAGCCGTGGTGGCGGGTGCTTTCTGCTGTGTGGTCTGTGCAGGGGCTGGGGTCTCCTTTATGTAGCTTGGCTGCCCTGCTCCTTGGGGTGGGTTGCCTGAGATGTTGTGGTGCGTCGCTGTCAAAGGTGTGGTGGTTGTCTCCAGCATCACTGATGGGTTGTCCGGTCTGCTCTGCTGGAGATGTTGTTAGTCCCTCTGCAATGTGAAGGAGAGATGCATGTTGACATTGTGTTGATATGTATGTTGGCGCATTGTTCTTGTTGACATGCAGCCTGTATGACAATGTACATTGTGACTGTGTGGGCGGTGCTAGCAATGCGGGACAGTGGACATTTGGACTACGTGACGAATGTAAGGTTGTACACATACATATGAATCTCACAGTTTTCCTGCTCTGTTCGATGTGATTAGCCTGTTTCTGCGCATGAGCGGAACCGGTTGTGTCCGCTGTTCTGCAGTGTCGGTGTTGCACTTTGTACCACATTGTCGTGGGATGTGCTGTGATTGCTATGTGTGTGTGCTGCAGTGTGCCACAGGGATCAGGGATATGACCCAGGGTAATTGTGGATGTGCAGTGTGCTACACATCGTTGTGCATGTGTGTCATTGTGCCCATCTCCCCCGTCCCTCCAGTCCCTGGTTGTTACTCACCCAGTTGATGTTGTGTCAGGTCCTATCAAGCTGTGTCTACACTCCCACCTCATTGCACCGTCTCCACACTGATTACTGTGGCCTCCATTCCCTCCAGCTCCTCCTGTGGCGCAGGACTCCCACCTCCTGTCGCCATTGCTGTCTTCCTGTTGGCAGCGAGTTTGTGCTTGGTGTGGCTTTTCATGTCATGCCAGCGCCTCTTGACCTCCTCGACACTCCAACTGCATTCACGTTAGTCTCATTGTGGGTCAGTTGATGGTAGTGTACTGTCACCTCCGTGACGCTGATCTGGTTTGGGTGCGTACTGCACCCCGTCTTCCTCTTCCTCTTCTCCGTGGCCTTCCCCGACCCTGAGGTTCTTTGCTGGTCGTCTGTGGGGCTTGTGGGGTTGGTGTTGGCTTCTGCACTTGGTCTGGGTGCATCCGTGGTGCTACACTGTTTGAATTGTTTTTGGTGTATTCTTTTTGTTGCCTTTTTAATGCATTTTCACGCCTGACACGTGGGATTTGCAGGCCTGACGTCGGTTTTCGCTGCTTTTTGCATCGCTGTTGGCCTCATCGCAATTTTTTTGTGTTGGTGTTTCGCATTTTTGCGGCATTGCGTTGTCTTTATCGCGGACATTTGTCGCATTGTCATGGGCCTATCGCATAGTATCTCTGTGTTGTGAATACTGAGTTAACAGGGTGAGGGATTCGAGGTGCTGCAATTTGGCATTTTGTGAGTCTTGGTTGGTGCCTGAGATTTACAGTTTCTCTGAGAGGTATAAGGGGAAAGAGGAGTATAGAGCTTTATGAGTGATGACACAGTTTTAAATTGAGCTCTCCTTTCTAGGGGAAGCCACTGATGAGAGCATAGAATCAGGTTGGTGTGGTTAAATTTCTCGAGTCTTTTCACAAAGTAGGCTATCATATGTAGGACTGCTATGAGAGGACCTAGGTGAACTTTGGGAATGCCGGAAAGGACTGCAATGCCATAATCAAGACTGGAGAGCACAAGTGCCTGGACAACAGATTCAAGGACATGTGCTGGGATATGGTTCCTGATTCCCCAAAGAAGCCTTAGATGGAAACGGACACTGTTAGCCATGGAGGAGATATGGTTCTGGAGATTAAGGTGTCTGTTGAGGGTGAATCCTAGCAATATTGCATTTTGTATGATGGAAGGGCGGTTGTCCATGTCCGTGAGGAGGTCCATCCAGTCTCGGATCAGCAAGTTAGCGTTCTCTAGAGAGATGAGAGGAAATTCTGTTTTCGCTTGCTTTAGTTAGAGGTGTTTGTTAGCCATCCAACTTTGCATTATATTATAGGATTTGTATAAGTGACAGCAGTCTTCTGGGCATAAAACCTTCAAGTAGATTTGGATGGTATTGGCATATAGGTGGAAAATTACTCCTGAGTCCCTGAGGATTGTGCAAAAGGGTTTAAGGTTGTGGTTGAAAAGGGTGCGCGAAAGAATTGAACGTTGTGGGACCCCTTGTTGCAGGCTGACTAGATCTGAGATAGCATTTCCAATTTTTCCAATTTGGGAGCAGTTAGTTAGTTAGGAGGTGAAACATTTACGGATGACACCATCAGTTCCTTTTGATGCTTAAGTGTGTCTAGCAGGGCCTGGTGGATGGCTGTTTTAAATGTTAAGGAGAGGTCAAGGATCACAAGTAGACAGGAATTGCCCATGTCTAGGAAGCGGAGGGCATCGTCTACAATCTACAGAATTGCAGTGTCAGTAATGTGGCCCTATTGGAATATGGATTGAAGAGAGTTGTTAGAAATTGGGTCTCTAGTTGGCAGAGGTATGCAACCTGTCCAAGTAGGGAACACAGTCCTAGTCAGCGCAAGTCAGATACACACCCCAAATTAATCTATGCTCACCCCCTGTTAGCTTAGCACAGAGCAGGCAGGCTTAACTTAAGAGTTAATGTGTATAGTATTTGTGCAACACTTATTACATTAAAATAGTGAAAACACTACACAAAAATAATCCACACCTGGTTTTAAAGAATATCTTGTAATATAGTGCTTAAAAGTATAAAGCGCCAACCTGGGCTATCTGCTTGCGCTTGACAAGGTCAAATCTGAAAACCCAAGCTGACAGCGATGGAGCATGGGTCAGTTACATGAGTCACACAGGGCCTAGTGCATACAGTAGCTTCACGGAGGAACCAATGATGTTGAGGAGCAACTGCAAGGGGCCGTCAGAGGCGATGCGTCGTTTGTCGATACGTCTGATTGTAGGTGATGCATCAGTTCTGAGTCACGCAGCTGGGTGATGCGTCATCATTGAACTGATGGCGAAGAAAGCAATGCATCTTCGCCGAGCTGCGCAGCCGGCGCTGTGATGTCCTCAAAGTAGTGTAGCATTGGTGTCGAAGGGAATACGTCAGTTCTGACTTGCGCAATGTAGGCAATGCGTGGATTTTGATGCTGCAGCACAGGAAACCCACTTCCAAGAGCCCAGGACTGGATTGGCACCACTTGGCAGGGTAGAACTCACAGATGGCAGAGTCTAGATCCTGGTTGGAAAGTTTCAGGCAGTCTTTGATTCCCTTGAGACTGCAGAATAGGAGGCAAGCAGACAAGACCTTGAAGTCACTTTGAGTTCAAGTGATGTAGGTCCAGTCCTTTTCACCCAGGCAGAGAGGGCTGCAAGTAGCAGGTAGGTCATCGCAGTACTTCCAGAGCAGCTGTTTAGCAGAGTGTCAGTTCTTCAGCAGCACAGCAGTTCTTCTTCCTGGCAGTGTCCTCAAGTCCAGAAGTGTACTGATTTGTTGGGGTCAGAAGCCAAGTTTTTATACCCAGTGGTGCTTGTGAAGTGGGGGAGACTTCACAGTGGGGCTTTGAAGTGCGCACATGTCCTCCCTTTCCTGCCCTGACTCCAGACATACTACAGGGGGTATTCAGCTCTTTGTGTGGGGACAGGCCCATCCCTATTCAGGTACAAGTATCAGCTCCTCTTTCCCATCCTGTCCAGGATGACCCATCAACATCAATATGTTAATGGCCCATGGGGATGTCAATGGCCCACATACCTAACCTTAAAGTTTTCATAACAAACCCAACTTTACCATTAAAGAGGGGTAATTATTACAAGTCCATAGGTACCAAAAATGACAGTTCGACTCCTTCTCAAGCAGGAATTCCACCTAATAAATGTATTAAGGAATCCCCAATGTTAACCTACGAGAGGTGTAGGCCTCACAATAGTGAAAAATTAATTTGGGAGTTTTTCACTACCAGGACAAGTAAAACTAAAAAGCATATGTCCTGCCTTATACTTACACAGCACCCTGCCCTATGGGCCACCTAGGACTACATTAGGGTAGTCTTATGTGTAATAGAAGAGGAGTTTAAGGCTTGGCAAGGGGTTTTAAATGTCAAGTACACATGGCGGTCTAACTGTGTATACAGACTCTGCAGTGGCAGGCTTGAAACATGTTTAAAGAGCTACTTAAGTGGCTGTCAAAGAACTTTGTAACGTTTTTGGAAAGTATTTCCGGTGCCTCAAATGGGGGTGGGGGGGTTGTTGGAGGGAAAGTTATTGGCTTGAATAATTACCTCAAATAGTTGTTTTGGACTATTATTATCCTGATCAAGGAGAGATCCGATATGTGATGCCTTGGCTATAAAGATGTGGCCTTTGTACTTTTGTCTTGCAGCACAAAGCTTTGCTAGATTTAATGGTGAGGGTGCTCGCCGCCAGTCTTTCTCTAATTTTCTGGAGTATATCTTTTCTTTGTAGAGGGCTTTGGAGTGCCAGAGGCAAGGGGGTTTGGGTCTACTGCATTTGCTCTTGATGGTGTGAATTCCTCAATCAGGGAGTCCATGCATGAGTTAAATTTGTCTGTGGCTTTGTTGATGTCAAGTTGAGGTACTTTTGAGGTGAGGTTTGATAGGGCTTGGTTCGCCATAGTTTCCGTATTGATGTTACCGGTATCTCTAAACCAGATTTTTTCTTTCTTAGGTTGACCAAGGGTTTTTTTGTTTGAGAAAGACACTATAAAGGGAATATGTAGGTCATCTGATCAATTAACCAGGATGGGATCACTAGTTAAAAGAAGAGGGGATTTGGATGATCTGGTCGAGAGTGGCGCCTTTGTGGTTTGTTGGTTTCTGGCAGTGCTGGTGGAGGTTATTGTCATCTAGAAAAGTTGCAAAGTGGTCAAGTGGTTTATTTCCTTCGGAACCCCAATGGAGGTTGAAGTCACTGAGAAAGATAATGTTGTTCAAGCTGATTAATTGTGCTGTGAAGAATTCCATGCACTCTTTGATTAAGATATTGGTTTGACCAAGAGTTCACAATCAACCTGAGGTTAGAGGAGGCTTGTGAGATGAATTCCAGTGATAAACACTTGAAGAATTGAAAGCAGGTGTTGGGAAGTAGTCTGCCACTCAGAGAGTTACTGTATATACCAGCTAGGCCTCCATCTTTGTTCCCTTCCCTGTCGCTTCTCAGAATGGAGTAGGGGGAGTAGGAGCAGAAGAACACTATTTGTGGTGTCATTCACCTAATTTCAGTGAGGATGAGGATGTCAATGTTGTGTTCGATGATTGTGTCCGAGATCTCAAGGCTGTATTTCCCTGCAGAGTGACAGTTGAGCAGCATGGAAGTAATGGAGGAACTGGCAGGTTGGTGTTCGGTGTGTCTGAAAGGAAGGGTGGTGATATGAATCAGGCTAGAGGATAAGTTGCAATGTTGGTTGCAGATGGAGAATGCGTCTTGCATTCAGTTCGAGATCATGGTGGGGATAAGGAGGCAATTTTGTGTTTATCTGGGGAACTGAGTTTTGGAGGCACTGGGGTTGTCACAGCTTTTTACAAGGTTTTGTATTTCGTACTTTTAGGAGGAAGTATGCTCATTTGGGTCTGGGAAACGATTATCCTGAGAGATTATGATTGGAGAAGGGCTCTTGACCCGTGCCAGGTGAGGTGGATTTGTGAGAGATAATCAAGTTGCTGAAATGAGAGAAGGCCTGTGTAAGGATGTATATTTTCTTTGTGAAATAAGATATAGGGGACAGAAGTGCAGAAAGAGGGACTCAGGGGTATACCGGGTAGGTCTAAGGCTTATGATGTTCTTTTCTGGTAGGTGTTGTGGAGGAATTGTGGATTCAGGGAGTCAGATGCATGTGGGATGGAGTGGATATAAGTGGAAATGTAAGGGAGGGAAGGTTTCGGAAGGTGATTGCTCCTGTTGGAGCAGATGGTGAGGAGGGATGGGTTAATGACCTCAGGAGTTTTCGGCGAGTGAATTACGTATGGTATGGAGAGAAAGTTGGAAGAGGAAGGGGTTTTTTGTGTGCGATGGATTGGATGGGTTTGTGTACTCTTGTTGAAGGTGCTGGGTGTAGGGGGAGGTATATAGGGCCCGATTCACAGAACTAACTTAAGACAAAATCCTAAACTTACTACCATTTTGGTATTCACAGAAGGCACTTACTCATTTTGGTATTCACAGAAGGCACTTACTCATTTCGGTATTCACAGAAGTTAGGAGTCCTAACTTTAGGACTCCTAAATGCCTTCTGTGAATACCGAAAGTCTTAAAATTAGGATTTTTCTCATTTTAGTAGTAGTAAAGTTAGCACTCCTAACTTTCAGACTCCTAAATGCCTTCTGTGAATACTGAAAGTCTTAAAATTAGGATTTTTCTCAGTTTGTAGTAGTAAAGTTAGGACTCCTAACTTTAGGACTCCTAAATGCCTTCTGTGAATACCGAAAGTCTTAAAATTAGGATTTTTCTCAATTTAGTAGTAGTAAAGTTAGGACTCCTAACTTTAGGACTCCTAAATGCCTTCTGTGAATACCGAAAGTCTTAAAATTAGGATTTTTCTCAATTTAGTAGTAGTAGTAAAGTTAGGACTCCTAACTTTCAGACTCCTTAGTGCCTTCTGTGAATACAGAAAGTCTTAAAATTAGGATTTTTCTCAGTTTAGTAGTAGTAAAGTTAGGACTCCTAACTTTAGGACTCATAAATGCCTTCTGTGAATACCGAAAGTCTTAAAATTAGGATTTTTCTCAATTTAGTAGTAGTAAAGTTAGGACTCCTAACTTTCAGACTCCTAAATGCCTTCTGTGAATACCGAAAGTCTTAAAATTAGGATTTTCTCAATTTAGTAGTAGTAAAGTTAGGACTCCTAACTTTAGGACTCCTAAATGCCTTCTGTGAATACTGAAAGTCTTAAAATTAGGATTTTTCTCAATTTAGTAGTAGTAAAGTTAAGACTCCTAACTTTCAGACTCCTAAATGCGTTCTGTGAATACCGAAAGTCTTAAAATTAGGATTTTTCTCAGTTTAGTAGTAGTAAAGTTAGGACTCCTAACTTTCAGACTCCTAAATGCCTTCTGTGAATACCGAAAGTCTTTAAATTTGGATTTTTCTCAACTTTACTACTACTAAACTGAGAAAAATCCTAATTGTAAGACTTTCGGTATTCACAGAAGGCATTTAGGAGTCCTAAAGTTAGGAGTCCTAACTTTACTACTCCTAAATTGAGAAAAATCCTAATTTTAGGACTTTCGGTATTCACAGAAAGCATTTAGGAGTCCTAAAGTTACGAGTCCTAACTTTACTACTGCTAAATTGAGAAAAATCCTAATTTTAAGATTTTCGGTATTCACAGAAGGTATTTAGGAGTCCTAAAGTTAGGACTCCTAACTTCTGTGAATACCGAAATGAGTAAGTGTCTTCTGTGAATACCAAAATGAGTAATTGCCTTCTGTGAATACGAAAATGGTAGTAAGTTTAGGATTTTGTCTTAAGTTAGTTCTGTGAATCGGGCCCATAGATCCTACTGGAATGTTGGTGGGTAGAAGATTGAAGCTGGGGAGTAAGAGAGTGAATGAGGGTAAGAGGAATATTGAGAGGTGTTAGAGCTGGATGACGGTGTGAGGAGTGGAGCAGGGATTTGTTCTATCGATAAGGCAGCAGGTGTACTGGATTTCATGATGAAGTTAACATAAGCTTCAGCCGCTTTAGAAGTGGTGCCATGACAATGTATTTGTACACGTGAGAAGTAGTCAACCTGATTTTGATCTTTTCTGTTTGATGCACAATTGTATAATCATATTCCTGCAGCTGCAACCACCACGAGGCGGCATCTTGGCTTTAGGATTGCCTAAAATGGTGAACAATGCTTGAAGGTCGGTGACAAACGTGAATTGTTTCCCATACAAGAACACATGAAAATGTTTAGATGCCTACACCACAGTGAGGCTTTTGTTTTCAGGTTGTGAATAGGTATGTTCTGTCATAAGCCACAATGCGTTTTGGTGCATTGGGATGTCAAGTGTGCTGAGCAAGGATGGCACCCAAACCCAGTGGGCTAACATCACCTACAACCTCTGTCTGCAATTTCAGATCAAAGTATGGCATTTCAGTGGCGTTCTCAATTGCATGTTTGATTTTCTTGACGCTTTGTTCACCATCACATGACAATCAAAATGAAACATTTTGTTTAATTAAGTCTCTCCAAGGGGCGCTCAAAGTTGCAAAGACACATATATACCTTGAAGAGTAACTGGCCATACCAAGGAAGGATCGCAGTATAGTTATATCTTGAGAAGGAGAAGCAGATGACACCGATTGTACTTTATTCGGATATGGAGTCATCCCCCCATTAGAAAAGGCATGACCAAAAAACTTGAGTTTTATTTCATGAAACTCAAACTTTTCTGCATTTAAAGTAAGACCTGCATCAGCAAGTATATAATACACATGTGTAAGATCTATTATCTCATCACTGTAATTGAAGCATTTGTAACAGGCTGTATTATGCAATGAATGACATCCTGAAAGAATTCTGCAGTTGAGGACACTCCAAAACGTAGGGGTCCATTAGGATTTAGGGTGGATCGCCACTGCCCGCATTGCGGTGGCGATCCGCCCTACATCCTACCCCGCCCGCCACCCATTTCCCCCCTGTCATATTAGTATGGCGGGAGGGACCCCGGCGGACGGGAAGACCGTCTGCCGCTTTTCCACCCGGTCAACGAGTCGACCGGGCGGAAAAGGGTTTAATATGGTGGCGGTGTCTGCTAGACACCGCCATCTATATTAGTTTGCAGGCGGAGAGCAGCCTTTCCGTGGAGAGGCATGCGGATTTCACTATTGGGGGCCCGTTGCGGGCCCCCAGGTAGTTGGGGGGTGCACATGGGGGGTACCTAAGGTACCCCCTTCATTTGCATGCACAATGCGGAATGCACCGCGTGGTGCCTGCCACTTAGTGCATGCAAATGCACACATCGCATTTTTACCATTGCGGCGGGTGCTGCTGAAAGCACTGCCCGCCGCAATGTTAAAAATGCGTGATGCGCCTGCCAGTATGGCGGGTGCATCCTAATCTCCCCCACGGGACCACCGCACATATGGCGGGCAGTCCCGTTTTCCGTCAGGATGCCCTTAGTCTTTTATATCTAAACAACCCAACATGAGTCAAAAAGGTAGCAATGTACCCGCAATTTCAAGTTCAAGTTGGTGATACCCTTTGTTTAAAGACTTCAGCTCCATTCAGCTGCGTAATCATGTCAGCAATGTGGTGCTTGTGATAGTCTGCCACCAGGTGGTGCTGTATCAGATGTACACAAAATTCAATTATTAATTCAATATACGTTAAAAATGACTATTACCTGCTGCCCAAGCCATTCTTACAGCTTTGGGGACCTGGAATAGTCCGAATTGTCACACTCGTAGAAGTGTGATGGTTATTAGTTGTTTTGTTACTATCATTGGCAGCATGGCAGGGACAATGTGTGGTGCAAGCTGCAGTGGTCTCCTGGCGAGAGCCCTAGCACCTATTTATTTACAAATTAAGCACTGGCACTAGGCCTCCACTTTCCTTCTTCTGCACCACCACTATGGGGAACATCCATGGTGTCGGATCACTGTATCTCAATTTCTTTCTTACCAGCCTCTTATAAATAAAATGGAATTCAATTATGTCACTGAGCAACAGGATGGATGTACTCATTTATGTGAAGTTGCACTTTCATTGTCTTAAGTTTTCCGAGTCCATGAACAACATTGGAAACTGATTCACTATCTCATGATAGGCATGACATTGAAGTTTACAGACATCAACCCCATATCATCAGCAGTGCTGGAACGGAGTAAACATGCACTCGATGAAGTGCCTGGGAGGACATGAATTGGTGCTTGAACTTTCATCTTGTTATGTTTCACAGTTGGTATAATTGAACTTTGACTTTGCAGTGGCGTCGAAGTAGCCCTTGTATACACTTTGGTTTTCAACAGAGTTAGACATTGCACTGGAGATAGTTCGTTGTACTTTTCCACTGGCTTAATGTTTATTGACACGCCACTGTCTATGACAAATGGTATGGAGCACCAATTGACTTTCAGTGTGATTTTGGGACAATGTCCAAATTAATTTTGCACTTTCACTTGTCGATTAGCTTTATCTGGCATTCCTCCATGCAAGAAGCTAATCCTACATGGGCACGTCGTTCAGTAGTCAACATTAACATCGCACACTCATGTTCTTCACTGTCGCTCGATAATAACTGTGACAAAAGTTTAGATGAGCAATTTGATGACAATCAATGTTGTTCCGTTTCTACTTGCCTCAACTGATGTTGCCACTTGGCCTTGTGGGCGTGGGTGAAACATCTCTGGAACTTTCTGGCATCAATTTTGTTTTCTGGATGTGACACACTTCATCTTTCCTCACTTTACAAACCGTTACAAAATGGTTCTCTTTCACACAGCCTTTGCATATCTTTCCAATGGGAGGGCATTTACCTTCATGTGGAAAGGAAAATCCACATTGAAAGTACAACTTCTTTTTCTTTGGAAACATTGCATTATGGCCTTCTACCTTGTGTTTCTGCTTGCTTTTCACATTCAGCGCTGATTCATTTTGGCCTGATCAGCCTCCGTGTTAACTGCTTTTCTGTCAGCTCTTTCTTCAGTGATAGCAGCCATGAGTACTCACTCCAAGCTGAGTGTCTCTTTCAACATTTGTCATCTAAAGGAATCAGAGAGACAGTCATCTATTACTTTGAGACGTGTGGCCTCTGCATCATTGAACTCATTGAACTTGCAATGCTTCATGAGCAAATCAAGTCTTTCTACAAACTCATTCATCCCCTCACCAGTTCTCTGCCTATCCTGACTGAAAATGTACCTTTCGTAGTCGACATTTGGCATTGGTTTGAACTAGGTATTTAATGCTTCTCTGATTTGATGGTAAGTCACTTCACCACTGTGTGGAATTTTCTGAATCACTTTGTTGACTCCTTGACCTGCCAAAGTTTTCAAATACTTAATGTTATTGTTGTCATTTGCTTCTTGCAGCACATCAATGAAATCATCGAATGTTTCGATCCAGGCAGTCCATCTCTCGCCAATATTCTGCTTTTTGGCGGTGTCTAAGGGAGGCATTGGTTTTAAGAAAGCAGCGGCATCATAACCAGTTATGGCCCTTACTGACTAGAGTATATGCTGTTCACCTGGGCTTGCACCATCAGTAGGTCCTTAGGACATGCTAGCTCCAGGATCTTCATGGCCAATCTGTACTTGAGTGGTTTCTTATTTACATTGCCATTGAAGCTTTTCAATTTCTGAAGAACTTTCGAATTGTGCAAAATGCACCCGACACCGTGGTGCTTCGGGGATCACCGGGTCCGTATTCACAACTCCTGGGCCAAAGACTGTTATATGATGACTCTCTTTGCTGAAATTCTGGCAAGCGTTTTTGTATTCTCTTTATATTTGGTAGTTGCTGCTTCTAATGTTATTGTACTGTATGAATGACAGCTCTAATAGGCTGTGGTGCAGGATCTCTTGTCTTGACCTTACCAATAAATTTCTTGCTGACAACAAAAAAAACTTTATGTAAGGTCATTACTTTCTTCACGCTCCACATATGCCAACCGTCCATTTTCGCTTCGACTGAGGCACACGTAACATGCACGAGCAGTTTGCTGGACCACAGCAAACTCTCCGGGAGACGACCCTCGATTCTGCGGGTTGCGGGGTTAACAAACTCCCTTATATCGTCATCAGCTGTGGCGTCCTCCCCAGCCTGGGTACATGTGTAAATGATTACGCCATACACTGAGCTTGGTATTACAAGTCTTCATTCCTAAGTGTGGACCCGTAAACTCAACATTCTACAGTATGAATTCTATTCCAACACCCAAGCACTTACGTCACTGTTCTACGGAGTAAATCAGGGGCCAAAAAGGGTCCCGTCATCTTTAACTCACAAGACACTACACTAGGTTTCACATCCAACTTCCTTCTTTATGGAATTGTGTGATATTGTTCCAGTTCACTAGTTTGTCCACTTGGCCTAACCATTCTGTCACACAGGAGCACTGTACACAGCAACCGTACTATGCCTCAAAACAAATGAAATGCCATTGTGCCACGCTATCTTTACATGTCTCACTGCACAACTTTATCCTATACACACCTTAAAGCCTTATTTTTGGGTCCTTTTACATTAGTCGTGCCAGGCTACTCAATGCTGCTTTCTCCCTGGTTTCTAGGTGTGCTTGTCCTATAGATAAAGGACAGAAATTAGCTTCTTCAGTTTGTCAGATACTATTTACTATGGTCCACACCTTGTGTAGAGCAAATAACCCATTAAAAGGAGTCCTAATTGCATGCTCAAATGCTCTACATATTCGTTATGCACACATAAATCAAATCTTACTCACGGAGGGGCACAAAAAACAGCTCTTATTGGGTGAAGCTTTCAATTTAACACCAACGTTCACTAAAAAAACACATTACTGTTTGAATAACGGGGACTCAAGATTTTTGGCCTTACTAGCCAAGCTGACAGCTTTGCTTTTTCTCAGTTCTTTCCGGCATATGGAAAACTTTTCAGCATGGAGAGGTAATTTGCGGTCTCCAGCTCGTGCAACTCTTCTTTCCAAATGGCAGTTTCCAGAATCACCAAAAGCTACTGTTGAGCAAACTGCAAACTTACCATCATTATTGGAGGCATGATGTACAAAGTCCTTTTGCAGTCAGAAACCCTCTGATTTGTAAAATCCGTTCTTGCGGGCGCAAAATGGCTTCTTACTAGTTCCTCATTCTAAATCTCAATTAGGAGGCAGCTTGAAAGGAACATCCCCTTCTAAATATTTTTTGCAACATACTCAGACGTGAGTCCCTTGCTCACTTTGCCACTGGATTCAAGCAAGGCTGGCTTAAAACGGCTGAAATGCCAGAAACCGGTCCTAGGAAGCTTGTTTCCAGTCTAGGGAAGGCATGGCTTGGCAGTTCGGTCTGGACTGTTCCCATGAGGACAGGGTCAGACTGATTTGTATATGGCCATGTCAGAACTGGGGTGGCAGAGCGGGCTAAAGAACGGTGATGGATTAAACCCAGATCTGTTAACTGGGTGTGAGTGTTTGATTGGTTCAGATGCTCGATCCATCACCACCCCTTTTGTACCGCTTTGTTCGCCATAAGTTGGCAGGGTATGCTCAGACGTGAGTCCCTTGCTCACTTTGACACTGGATTCAAGCAAGCCTGGCTGAAGACGGCTGAAATGCCAGTAACCGGTCCTAGGAAGCTTGTTTCCGTTCCAGGGAAGGCATGGCTTGGCAGTTCGGGCTGAACTATTCCCATGAGGCACAGGGTCAGACTGATTTGCATATGGCCATTTCTGAACTGGGGTGGCAGAGTGGGCTAAAGAACGGTGATGGATTAAACCCAGATCTGTTAACTGGGTGTGAGTGTTTGATTGGTTCAGATGGTCCGACCATCACCACCGCCTTTTGTACCGAATAAAGGAAACATTCACCCCCAGTCAAGAGATCTGGGTTAAATCCATTGTTCTTTTGTTCACTAGGACACCCCAGTTTAGACCAAGTCATATGTAAATCAGCCTTGACCATGCTCCTCATGTGAAAAGTCCAGTCTGTTCTGCCAAGCCAGGTCCTCCCTGGACCAGAAACAAGCATCCTAGGGCCGGTTTCAGGATTTCACCCCTCATCAGCCAGGCTAGCTTGAATCCAGTGGAACAGTGAGCCCGGGACCTACATCAGGGCATTCCCTGGCGCACTTAGGGCGAGAAAGCAAACGCCACACAATTGATGGATGGAATGCAGAACAAATCAAAACATTCACCCTCAGGCAAGAGATCTGGGTTAAATCCATTGTTCTTTTGCTCACCATGCCACCCCAGTTTAGACACAGCCATATGCAAATCAGCCTTGACCATGCTCCTCTTGGTAATAGTCCAGTCCCAACTGTTAAGCCAGGTCCTTCCTAGACCGGTTTACAAGTACACCCACATTTACATTTACATTTACATATAGGGAAAAAAGTTCGGCAACACCTATCCAGTTTCAGTCATGAATAAAACGTTTTAAAATTACTTTTTCCGCAGACAGAAAACGCTTTTGAAATTACAGTATGTCGCCTCCCTCTGCCTTACTAGGACTGAGAGACACATGCTATTTACATGTAAGCCAAACGAGAGGAAAGTGGATGGTGTTTCCAAAATATGCACTCAGAGGGCAGTCTACTCAAGAAAGGACGACGAATCTACTGTAGGAAGAAAAAAAGGTACCAACATGGCCGCAAGCACCGCCTTCACATCATGGGTACTGCTGCATGGTGGAGAATACAAATGTGTAGCCACCTTCATGAATGACAGGCCGATTTTTCCCATTTCCAGTTAATTCTATTCTTCCACATTCTTTCATTCTTTCAATTTTTTTCCCGCTTTCCGGAATTTGCAGCGCGGTTTTTGTTCTGAGGCGTGAGGTAGCTCCTCTGCATTGAACTTGGCTTTCAACTGTAATCCATTTACAACTCGAGCGGGGATTTAATGCAGAGGCCTTGATTTTCCCAGGAAGCATTTGTCTAACTGTTTCTAAAGAAAGCGTCTTTCACTTGAGTATTTTTTTTTTAATTGTCATCGCACTCCATAAGTATCTGCGCAGTGTTGAGAATTCAGAGCTCGTGAGGAATGTATTCCTTATGCTTGTCCTGTTTTGTATTTCTCTCCCAGTTCTTTCAAGGAGGAAAACATTAACGTTTGGTTTTCATTTTAGTTCCAATTGTCAGAGCAGGCCCTGCTGCCTTGTGGACACAACATATTATTAAAGCAAAAGCTTTTGTCTGCTCATCACTTTCAGTTCACATGGTATTTACATTTAATTTCTATTTTCGAGCCCTCTGGTTTTTTCTGTTGTAAACTGCCGCTGTTATGAAATGACATGCTTCTTCTGAACAAGTGAAACCAGATTACCCAGGGAGGCCTGAGAGAGTTTCTTTTGCATAGGACAGCACATTTTTGTTAAAACGTCCTCCCACCGCAAAGGCAAACAGAAAAAAGAAGAAAAAAACATAACCCCTGACATTATGACGTATAGTCACATCAAAAGAATTTAACCCTATGTTGAAAAATAAAAATCTGTATCCCCCCTATTCAATCCTTGGTATAGGGGTTGAAAGAGGGTCGGACTGTCCTGTAGGCAATCTGGCAGTGCCAGAAGGGCTGGTATGAGTGTGTGGTCCAGTTTTTTGACTGTTTGTGGGCCTGCTTTATCGTCTGCTGGATCGATTTTTACTGTTGATTCCCCTGACATTAAAACAAATCTTACCTGCAGCAACCTCGAGTCCATGTCGTATTCCATACCATGTGAAACCCTCATACAGCATGTCTTTAACAAGTTAAGAACTGCCGTAATTTGCAAACAGGGGCCACTTTTTTAGCTCTCAAATTTACTGTGGGGGTCATTCTTATTGTGGTGCCCATGTATGCTTTCTGTCCTCGTCCACGCTAATTGCATGATAATTAACATTATATTTATGATAACTTGTCCATATTTGTGCATACTTCCATACTGCTAAATAGAATTCAGGGAGCAAAGGAAAACAGTAAACATTGCGTTCAAGCAATAACACGTCTAATGCTGTTTTTGCATACAAATAAGTATACCAGAAAATTTGTCATGGCGGCAAAGGTTCCTCGCCCATCGTCCTTAGATTTGATGTTAATGTTTGCTATTTATTAAGTGCGGTGCATTCCATATAGGTTTACTTTTTTTAAGGTAAAGCAGCTTTATTAAGCACAATAATGACATAACCAAAACAACTACAAGAATGAGATAAAACAGTAATCTAAGAATCATAAGAAGTAAAAGAAATGAAGCTGTTTAACAATTTTGAAACTATACAGAGGAGAGGGAGGAAGGGGAAGGGGGGGGATGAATAAGAGGAATACCAGGTTAACAGCAGTTAAAAATTATTAGAAAAAGGAGATAATAATATTATGTAATATAAAAAATCAGAACAAGGAGTAAATACATTTAGAACTCATGGCAGAAAAAAAGGAACTCAAGGATGCTTCATATTTTCAGAAGTAGAACTGGGATAATTATGAGCGACCTCATCCAGAAAAGAGGTCCAGGGTAACCAATATAAAACTCTATTTGCAGAAGGAAAATACATAGAGGAGAAGGCAGTATCTAAACTATGACAATGACAAACATTATTCCACAACGCTACATAAGAGATATTTGAAGCACATTTCCAATTAATAGCAATCTGTTGAAAGGCAAGGGCTAGCATAGGGTCTAACAAGCATAAATTTGGGTAGTCTTCAGAGAGACTACCCAAAAAGAGAATCAAGGGGGATAATGGACAATTTAGATGGCATAATAGGGATGATTGAGACCAAATATTTTCCAGAAGGAAGTTATAGGTGGGCAATGAAAAAACATATGCATAAGGTCACCAGATTGGTGATCACAGGACCAACATTTGGGTGAGGAGTCCATGGAGAATCTTGCTAGCAGAGAAAGGGTGAAGTAAAGTCTATGATATAGGAAAAACAAAGATTGTGATGTAGAGGCAGTTCTCGAGGTTTTAAAGAGTTTGTCACAAATTTTATTCCAAAACTGGAGAGTTCAGGAACATCCCAAAACCAGTTCCCAATGCAATTCTAGCTTAGATTTGGATCTGGCGTAAATTGAAGAGCGGAGAAGTTTATAAATAGGTGAAGCATTAGTAACGAAGGTGAGAACTGAACCAAGGAAGGAAAGGGAAGAGGAGGAAGGGAGAGTGTCAGGTAAAGAATATCGAGAAGAATATTTATAAGAAGAAGAAATTTAGGTAAAAAGCAGAAAGGACATTTGAATAAGAGTTGGAATCCTGAAAAGGGTAGAGGATCAATATTAGCGAATAGGCCCTTGACCCAAATGATACGTCTTTGTCTCCAAGTTTTCCACAAAAACGTTTTTTTGTTAATAAGGATAAGTTTGTTGTACCAGAGAGGGGAATGACAAAATGAATCGCGAGTTGCAGGCTGCATATGGTAAATTGGTTTCAGAATATTACAAGTATGTTTAAAAAGGGAAGAGGAGATTATGGATGTTTTAGCTGAGAAGGCTATAACTTCACGAGGGAGAAAGAAGAGAACATTTAATATCCAGCCATAAGGAGGTCAACAAGGATTGCATCAAAGAAAGCCGTCTAGAAGCATGTCGGGGACAGAAGGCCCTGTGGTATAACCGAAAGTCAGGAAAATTGACCCCACCATCATGTCTAGCCTTCCTAAGAGAAGCTAGGGAGAATCTGGCTCTCTTGCTATTCCAAAGGAAACTAGAAAGTTTAGAAACCAATTTCTTCTTTTTACCATCCTAGTACTTCCACTTTTACCCTTTTCTTCACATCTTTTATCTCTTCTAAGTTTTTTGCCATTCCATGAACATGTTATTCTCTTTCTTACTAGATTTTCACTTTTCTCAACTCTATTAGTTTATTTCTTTTGCATTAATAAGCATGTTACTGTTAGTTGTGTTTCTCAAATATTCCATTCTGTGTAACAACATGGAACGTTAAGGGATTAAATAATCCCAGTAAAAGACAAAGGGTTCTTTCACATTTAGCAAGACTTAAGACTGACATTGCTCTCCTTCAGGAGACTCATCTTGCTGAGGTAGAGGCTCTAAAACTCAAGCGTTGTTGGGTAGGTCATGTTATTTGCTCTCCTACGGCAACTAGAAAAAATGGTGTTGTAATTTTGTTGCATAAAAAGTTAAACGTTTCTTCTATTGTTCATGAATGTGATGCTGATGGCCGTTGGGTTATTGTTACATTACTCATAGATAATATTCCTCTTACCCTTTTCAATGTGTATGCCCCTACTGGGATTGACAGGTCCTTTTGGCCCTCTACCTCTACCAAGTTGTCCTCCCTATCTGGGGACTACATCCTTTTCGGAGGAGATTGTAATCAGGTTGTTGACCCCTTCCTTGACCGACAGTCCAAAGTCAAATTTGTTCCTTCCAGAATGCATACTCAATTTCTAAATTCTTTTCAAAATAATGCTTTAGTAGATATTTGGAGACTGTGTAATCCAGATATTAGAGAATACAGTTTTTTCTCCCCTCCTCATCAATCCCAATCCCGCATTGATCATATTTTTCTTAGTAAATCCCTGTCCCAGCATGCTATCCGCTCTGCAATTGGCTCCATCCTGCTCTCTGACCATGCTCCAGTTTTTGTGGATCTTGATTTACTACCTTTTTCTCCCCACTCTGGCAGGTGGCGTTTCAATAATGCTTTGCTTCTAGAACCCACTTTTTGTACCGAATTTACCACCTTTGCCAAGGAATTTTTTCTCTTAAATCACACTCCCGATTCCTCTTTTGTTATGGTTTGGGATTCATTTAAAGCAGCCTCTAGGGGTTTTATTATCAACTTTGTGGCTAAGCGGAAGAAACTCCGAGAGGCTAAGTCGGAGAGAATCTTAGCTGATATTAAATCTTTAGAACTTGCATATTACGCTTCTAAATCTTAATCTGCCCTTAAATCACTTATTGATGCAAAAATCTCATTTAATAAATTCACAACCGATGCTGCTTCTAATACCTTGTTAAAATGCAACTCCAGATATTATGGAGGTAAGAATAAAATGGGGAAACTCCTGGCCAATTACTTAAAGATACGAAAGGAACGTACAAAGATTGAATCTGTCAAGACTTCTTCTGGGGAATCTACATTTAAAGATAAGGACATCCTCTCCGAGTTTGTCAAATTTTATGATAATCTTTATACTCCTGAACAAATACCGACGCCTACTGATCTCCTTTCTTATTTCCATTCTCTTCCTTCTCCTCCGATTTCCTATGTTGATCTTCACTCCCTGGAACGAGACATTTCACTATCCGAGGTCTCCAATGCTGTTTCCAAATTACGTCACGGTAAATCTCCTGGTCCTGACGGATTTACTATTGAATTCTATAATCACATTGCCTCTCTTCTTCTTCCCAAACTCCTACTCTTGTTCCAAACTTTCCTTGCAGCGGGTTCCTCAGGCGGTTCTTTTCAACAGGCTTTAATTTGTTTGATTCCCAAGGAAGATAAAGATCATTCATTATGCAAGAATTACAGACCAATATCATTGGTCAACACTGATTATAAGATCCTAGCTAAGATACTAGCGTTACGCATGGGTCCCCTCTTACCAGATCTCATTGGTCCTGAGCAGTCAGGTTTTGTCAAAGGGCGTCTCTCCTCTGATAATTCCCGTGTCTTCCTTAATATACTTAGCAAAGCTTCCTCCTTGACTCTTCCTTTCGCAGCTATCTCTTTAGATGCCGAAAAAGCCTTTGACAGGATTGGATGGGACTTTATATTTCAGGCTTTACGTTGGATTGGCATTCCTTCCAAATTTATTTCTATTGTGTCTTTACTTTATTCCAATCCTCAGGCCTCTATCTTTGTCAATGGGATGTCCTCAGACTATTTCTCTCTACATAGGGGTGTTCGGCAGGGTTGCCCTCTCTCCCCCTTACTTTTTGTGTTAGCCCTAGAACCTTTCCTTACTAAAATTCGTCTAGACAACGGTATCTCTGGTTTTCAATTTGGTTCTCATCAGGTTAAGCTCTCGGTTTATGCTGATGATATTCTTTTTTATTGCTCCGATCCTATTACCTCAATTCCCGCTTTTCTTCAGCAAGTCTCTTCCTTTTCTTTAGTTTCTGGTTATCGCTTAAACGCCGATAAATGTGAAATCTTGCCTCTGAATCCTCTCTGCCAGAAACACCTTTTCTCTCAAACAGGTTTCTCATGGCAACCTTCTAAAATTAAATATCTGGGAGTTTGGTTTGCCCCCCTTTTATCCGACACTCTTAAACTAAACTTTGATTATATCTCCAAGAAAATGGACACGGCTATTACCCGTTGGCATCTGCTCTTTTTATCCTGGTGAGGCAGGCTCAATTCTATAAAGATGATGTTATCCCCCCTTCTTCTTTATACTATCTCCATGCTCCCTTTGCACATCCCAATTTCTTTCTTCAAAAAGATTGACTCTTTATTACTGAAATTTCTGTGGAATGGCAAACGTCCTCGGATAGCTCTTGCTTCCTTACGAAAGGATAAGGCTCACTCCGGAGTACGTTTTCCTAATTTTAAGGAATATCACCGAGCCTTCTCCTTGAAACAATCAATCCGCTGGTTTTCTTCTGACCTTCCTCATTATCCTCCTATCTGGTTGAGTATAGAATCCTCCTTCATTTCTCCATTTACTTTTCGTGAATTCATGTCCTTTACATCTTCCTTAACTCGGCTTCGCACGCCTATCATTTCCCATTCTCGGAATCTACTTCTACCATTTTTATCTTCATCTTATTGTGGTATCTATGGTTCTGTCTCTCTATATTCTCTCCTGTCTCTATTGCATAGAACGCTCTCTCTAGGTTCTTTGCTGAGTATTCTACCTTTGTCAGTTATTGCCTGGTTCCTGCTCAGAGCTGACGTTGCTTTGTGTTTGCTGTGAAGGTTACTAATTAAAGAACCTTTTCTTCACCAACTTCATCTCTGCCTTTCATTGGAGTTTGGATTTAACATTTGGCGACGTTTTGGGATTTTTCCTGCATTCCTTCACATTACCAGCATCCACAGAAGCACTGGGAGGCCTTCTCGACCATCCGAATGCGCAACAACGTCTTTTCAACAACAAAAGCGCAACCTCTTCAAAAGGTCGTATGCAACTTATAATGATTGACTGCTTTTAGCGGCTTTACGCTACCTTTGCCCTCATTGCGCACTTCATTACCCTCGAGCGACTTTTCCTCGAGCGCCACAGACTCTACGTTCCTCTCCTCGAGCGAACTCCTGCTCGAGGATTCCACTCGAACGTACCTGACTGAGTCTTCCATTCCGGCCATCTTCGTCCCTCCTCCCAGTCAGCCTCCGCGCACGTCACAGTTCTCCGCCTGGTCCATGACGGAGTGACGCGCCTCACGTTGTTTCAACTCACGTAACCTCTACTTGACTCCATCTTGGTAAAGTTCACGCAGCATCCTTCATTTGCATGCGCAGTCAATTTCATGCGCTCGTTTCTTTAAGTTCATTGCATTTCTTCGTCAAGTTGAACAACGCTTACTTCATCATATACAGCGTTCCTTCAATTTTTATCCTAATCATTTCGCAACGCTGTCCTGGACTTCAAGCAGCTTATTCGTTTTCAGGTTTGACTTTGATATTCAAAAAAAATTTTTTGATTCTGCTTCTCCCACGGCACATCTTCTAGTTGGCTACTCGATGATGTGCACATCTTACCAAGTACTTTAACCCTTATTGGACATACAATTTTAATTATTCCTTATTGTTCGTGTAATTTTACCTGTTCTGTTGTTTTACTGTTTTCGCGGCACACACTGTTGCTTTAACATGTCTCAAAATATTGTCACTCCTCCTTATTTTCTTCCTGATCCTGGTGTACCTAAAACTAAATGGAAACAATGGTTCAAGGGTTTTGGCAGTTATATTATTGCTTTAGATGGTCAAAAATATGAACCAGACAGAAAATTAGCTTTACTCTATAACAGTCTTGGAGCAGAAGGCCAACGTATATTTGACCATTTACCTGTTTCTCCTCAACCTCATGAAACTGAGTGGGATTGTTTTCAAGAAGCTGTTTCTAGATTAGCCAAATATTTCATTGACGAAACTAGTGTTGTGGTAGAGCGTCACAAATTCTATACCAGACATCAATTTGAGTATGAGTCAATTGAAACCTTCTTGACAGAACTTAGAGTCTTAATTGCAACTTGTGAATTCGATGGGAATATTGATTCTTACCTCAGAGATCAGATAGTGGTTAACTGTTATAACAAAAAGGTACAAGAGAGATTGCTTTGTTGTAGGGATCCATTTCTCAACGAAACTCTTGAACTTGCGAGAGGAATCGAGAGATCTGTCTCTTCTCAAAGGGTTTTGAACAAAAATAAAAGCGAAACTGTAACTGAAGCTGTCAATGCCCTAAACATCAAACCAAAGCCTTCCCAATTTAAAAACAAAGATTCCAGAGAAACTAAAAAAGGCTTTGCATGTTTCAGGTGTGGTTCTTCTTCACATCTTGCGAATTTCAAAAGTTGTCCAGCTCTTAATAAGACTTGTCTTAATTGTAAACGTACTGGTCACTTCACCAGAGTATGTAACAGAAATCCTGTAAAAATTAATGCAATTGAAAATGTTGAGTTTTCTGAACCTGAGAATGTATGTACAGTTGTCTCTTCTAAAAAGATTGTTTTGTACATTGATGCTGAATTGGATGATGGTGGTCCCATCTGTGATATCACCATTGGTGATACAGTAATCCAAGTGACGGTGGATTCTGGCTCTCCGATCACCTTTGTCACTGACTCTTTATTTAATTTACATTGGAATTCTTCCCAATTATTCCCTCCTGATATTCACACCATTTCTTTTGGTGGACATTCCATTGACATGCTGGGATTCTTCAATGAAACCATAAAATTTGAAGACAGGTCCATTGCTACCAAAATATACGTTGCTAAAAATGGGTACAACATTTTGGGTTGGAAAGATCAGGGCAGATTCGGCATGGTATTAAGACCGGGCACTTCTTGTCCTATCTCCTTAGTTGATGTTTGTTCCTCTAATCTTGCCTTACACCAACTTTTAGCCAAACATAGTGCTCTTTTCAGGGACAAGCTGGGTCTTGTTCATGGCTTTGAGCATCGCATTGTCCTCAAAAAGGATGCCATTCCTGTGGTCCATAAAGTCAGGAATGTCCCCCTATCTGTGAGGTCTCAACTCAAGTTACACTTAGAGCAGCTATGCATTGACAAAGTTATTGAGCCTATAAATTCGTCAGAATGGGTCGCCCCCATTGTTATCGCGAAAAAAAAGGGTAGCAAAGACATCAGATTATGCATTGATCTAAGGTCCTTAAACAAAAACATTTTAATAGATTGCTTTCCCCTACCCAAAATACAAGACATGTTAGCTCAACTTAGTGATTCTAAAGTTTTTTCATGTCTGGACTTAAGGTCTGCCTATCACCAGGTTGAACTCTGTGAAGACTCCCGTGATTTGACTTCCTTTAATACCCCTTTTGGACCATATAGATTCTTACGCATGCCTTTTGGGCTTGCGTCTGCTGCCTCTGTCTTCCAGAAGCTCATGTATAAAATGTTTGGCAACTGTAGCAATGTGTTGGCTTACCAAGACGACATTCTCATTTTTTCTAAGTGTGAAGATGACCATTTAAAGAAACTGTCTGAGGTGTTGAACATTCTGGAAACCAACGGTTTAACTGTTAAAAAAGAAAAGTGCAAATTCATGGTTGATAGCATTGATTATCTTGGCCATCACATCTCTAGCAGTGGCATCTCTCCCAAACAAGATCTCATCAAAGCCATTGTCGATAGTCCCAGTCCGGAAAACAAAGATCAACTGAGATCTTTCCTCGGTGTTTGCGAGTATTATTCAAGATTTGTGGATTGTTTTGCCTTGCAAACTGAACCTTTAAGAAAGCTCCTCAAGAAAGGTGAAAAGTTTGTGTGGGATGATTCTATTAACAAGACTTTTGTGCACTTAAAGAACCTTATTGTTCAAGCCCCCTCTCTTCATTCTTTCAGAGATGATATTCAATCTGTTGTCACGGTGGATGCAAGTGGCATCGGTTTAGGGGCTGTCTTCTCTCAGTTGGTTGATGGTGTGGAACAGACTGTCGGCTTTGCTTCCAGATCCCTTTCTCCTGCAGAACGCAGATACAGCACCATTGAGAGGGAAGCTCTGGCTTGTCTTTGGGCAACTAAACATTTCGAGACTTACCTCTGGGGTAGAAGATTTATTTTGGTGACCGACCACAAACCTTTAGTGTTCCTTTTGTCCAACAAAGACCACAGTAATCTCAGTCCTCGTTTAATCAGATTACTTTCTAGGATGTACGATTTTAATTTCTCCATTTCTCATATCCCTGGTGGCAAAAATACCCGTGCTGACTTCCTCTCTAGGTGTCCCCTTAAGGATTCTGAAAACTCTTCTTCCCTTTGTGAGGACTCTGAGTGTGTTGTAGGCATGGTTGATGGTTTGTTGTTCTCTGAGAATATCATCAGCAAGGATGAGTGGTTGGATTGTGTTAAATTGGACAAGGTCCAAAATTTGGTCAAGGATCATGTTATCAAGGGCTGGCCCGATGACAGAAATCTTGATTCTGGGTTACGTTCATTTGCTAAAGTTAAAGATGAACTTACTGTTGAGGATGATTTTTTGATGAGGGGCTCTTTGTTGATTCCTCCTAATAAACTCAAACTGAAATTGTTGAATTTGGCACATCTTGGTCATTTAGGGATCACTGGTACCAAGAAAAGGTTACGACTTTACTACTGGTGGCCCAATCTCGATGCTGATGTTGAAAACTTTGTTGGTAGGTGTTCTTGTTGTTTTGAAGCTGACAAGTCTCTCAAGCTTCGGAATACCCCCCTTATTCCTGTTCCTTACCCTCAGGGCCCTTGGGAGAAATTAGGCATTGATTTTATTGGTCCCATGTACAACTTGAAGCCTCATTTAAGATTTGCCATAGTCTTGGTGGATTATTTTTCCAAGTGGGTTGAGTGCAGGTTCATGTCTGATCCTTCCACGGTTGGTGTCATTGATTTTTTGGATGACCTTTTTCACAGAGAAGGTATCCCTAAATTTCTAGTCTCTGACAATGGTGTCCAGTTTAAGTCCCATGTCACTCAAAAGTTTTTATCCAATCTTGACATCAAACACTTGACTGTTGCCCTTTACAGTCCACAAGGAAATGGAATGGTCGAAAGGGTTAACAAAATGCTAAAAGACACTATCCAGTTAGCATGCATGCAAAATTTGGATGTTTCCAAAGCTGTAAAAGAAAGGTTGTGGAGTTATCACAATACACCCCATTCCACAACTGGCATTACCCCTTTTGTCTTGTTAAAGAAACGTTTTGGCTCCTCCAAGCTTAGCCCTTCCTGGGTCCTTGACAAGACAAAAGTGGATGAGAAATTACCCAATGTTGATCAGGTTCGCAACAGGGTTGTTTCCATGCAAAACAAGATGAAAATTGCTTATGATGACAAATTCAAAACCAAAGTGGTTCCCTTCAAGGTGGGTGATTCCGTCAAGGTCAAAAGACCTCTGAAAAACAGTAGTCATTCTTCAAAATTCTACCCTACTTCTAAAATTGTCAGAGTTTCCAAGAATGCTGTGTTACTTTCTAATGGGAAGTGGTGGAGCAAGAGAAATGTCGTTATTGTTAATCCTTTTGTATCCAAGGACTTAAAAGGCCAAGAGGACAACTACTTTTCTAATTCCTCGTCCTTGGATTTTCAGCCCTCCACCTCTTCTCCTCAAAGAGACTCTGGTGTCGATGATTTGGAACGTCCAGGTCCTTCTTCCCTGCTGTTGGACCGATGTTCTCCTTCTGATCTCATCAATGATGGTTGTACCTCTAATGTTCTTCCTGTTGGTTCTGATTCTCCCTCCAATGTCATCTCTGCTCAATTTGAGCTTCCTCCTGCGCTCAGGCGGAGTTCTCGCAACACTCGTGCTCCTGCTTATCTAAAGGACTATTGTCTCTAATCTGTTTCTTTTTCTCTCTTTCTTTCTTTTCTCTTTTCTTTCTTCCTTTTCTGTTTTTTTTGTGGGAAAGGGAGATGTGTGGTATCTATGGTTCTGTCTCTCTATATTCTCTCCTGTCTCTATTGCATAGAACGCTCTCTCTAGGTTCTTTGCTGAGTATTCTACCTTTGTCAGTTATTGCCTGGTTCCTGCTCAGAGCTGACGTTGCTTCGTGTTTGCTGTGAAGGTTACTAATTAAAGAACCTTTTCTTCACCAACTTCATCTCTGCCTTTCATTGGAGTTTGGATTTAACACTTATCCCTCCCGCCTTTCCATACACGAACAACCGATTTGGTACAATTCACTTCTTAAAGTCCGTAACCGCTCCATCTTCTGGAAAACTTGGCATTCTCGAGGACTATGTTGGATTTCTCAATTGCTTTCTCAGGGTACTCCTCTCTCCTTTCAGGATCTTCAATCCCTTTTTTCATTGCCCACTTCTACCCGAGCACAGCACGCTGCCCTTCTTCCAGTCTTGATCTCTTATCTTGATTCCCTTTCACCCTCCGGCGATGTTCCTTTAGAATGTAGACCCACTTCCCTCTTGTTGGAAGCTTCTCCTTCTGCGTCTGCTCTGTATAACTCTTTCCGCTTTATTAATGATCGACTGAAGTCTCGTATTGAGACTGCCTGGGAATCCGATTTTTCTCAGACTTGGCCTGTACCTCTTTGGGACAGGATATGGACTAAACTTCTTAAAACCTCTAGAGCTGCTAATACCACCCAAACTCTATATTTCATTTATAACAGAACTTTATTCTCTCCATTGGCTCTCTCCCGTTTTTCATCAGACACTCCCTCTACTTGTTGGTCTTGTCCTCATTCACCTGCAGATCTCAAACATATGCTTTTTGACTGTCCTCCTACTGCCCAGTTCTGGCAATTAGTTTGGAAGCAAATACAAAACATTTTTCACTTCCAGGTTCCCTTTTCCCCTACACTAGTTTTTCTAGGTTCCCTATCACCGGAACTTCCTCTCTCTCCCAGTCATTATCTTTTACTTGACCTCTTTATAGCTGTAGCTTTCCATACCATCACATCCAACTGGAAACAAGCTGCAAATATTTCCTACCAATCGTGGTGGAATGCGGTCTGTTTTCATCACCGTCTGGATACCAACTATGTTTCCCCTATATCCCTGGCTATTAAACGGGACCTGATTTGGCTTCCCTTGGTAACATACCTTTCTTCCACTGCTCCTGCATATCCTTCTCCTGATCTCAACACGGTTGAAGTACGTAAACCCCCATGATTTTCTTATTACCTGATTGCTGTACCTATTAATTTTCGATATATTGTTTTTACCTTTCATTTATATCCACATACCATTGTTCATAAATTCCTCATGCTTGTTATGCTTACTTTACATGAGAATTGTTGTTGTATTGCTTATTTTATATATCTGCTTACTGTAACTCTTACTCCCCATTTCCTCCCTCCTCTCCTCACTCTTTATTTTCTTCAATAAATCAAACTTAAAAAAAAAAAGAAACCAATTTCTTGAAGAACGAAGCAGGCTTACTAACTAAGATTATTGAAAGTACATATAAAATTATGGGTGACACCATCATTTTGATCCATGTAGGTTTAATGTTAGCCCATTTTCTTAATTCGTGATATAGGTTGGTTTTGTTATATGTATGCATGTATATATGTTGTATTTGTATAGCTTGAATCTAGCCACAACGGGTGAAAGGCAAAGGGACAGTCCATGTGTGATAGAAGTGGTAGTTGGTGAATAGATTATTCCTACGCTGTGATGTAATGTACGTATGTATGTATTTGTTGTTTGTACAGAGCGTAACTATCTGAGAGTTCTCATCTTGATCTCCTTATAATGTTAACCTGTATAAAGCAATTCATGTTATAACTTTGTAGGCTCCTATGCTCAACCCTACTTGCAATGGTAGTAGTTGTGTGTCTATGCAAGTGTAGGAGAGTAGGGTCTGCTTTCCTATGGTCACCCCAATTTTTGCTTTTTGCTTCACTGGTTTTCAACTTAATGTGGCTGTGGGCCTGCTAATCAGACCCACAGCCTGCTGTTCTCTCTCTAAATTTACATACATGTACTATAGGTACATCACCAATTTGGTATTGGACACCCTATCAGCCCCTGTACAGTGTACTATAGGTACCCAGGGCATAGGCGCATCCAAGGCCTACCAGGGGCTGCAGCATATCTTTTGCCACCCCTTGCTGGCCACCTAAACAGACACAACTGGCTGATCACTCAGCTGGGGCAAGGTCGTGTAATCACCCCTTGCTTAGATATAGTATACCTATATCTAAACCTATATCTGGACAGATATATACCTATAAGTCACTCCTATGGCAGGCCTTAACAATCCTGGAGGCAGAGTGCTTGGTTTTATGTGAGATGGTGCTCTGGCATGAGCTGAGCCTGTCTGCAGCTTTCGGAACCATTTCCTTACAGCTGTTCCAGAGTATTGCCTTACCATATACTCTTAAGTGCATTATAATCCTAGCGGTTATTGCTAACTTTGGTTTGGCTTTATCAAAACATGTCGTGTAAGGTGTCATACACTTTGGAATACTACCCCCTCGCCAGTTCTGGTGACGGGGGTAGCATTCCACCCTTCTAGAGGGAGAAGACATGTAACTTTACTTAAATGCGGTTAAATCTAACCAGAGCCCCAGCATCACAAAATGGATGCTGCTGCCACCTACACAAGTCTGGCCTCCTGCTGCTGACCGAAACTCCGGCAGGGGAGGCCTGGACAAAAGGTATCCTGTCACAGGGAGGTGTTACACCACCCCAGACAGGAGATAGTGGATTGAGGCAGGCAGGGCGAGTGAAACTAGACACTGCCTGGGGCGCACAAGGCTACCCATACATAGCCCAGTTCAAACCGGTCCTGGGGCACTCCAGCCCCAGCTCTGGCGCGAAACTGGACCCCTTCGTGGGTCCCACCCATAGCAGGGACCTAGCAGGATATCCAGCTCCTTGATTTGAAATAAAGGTAGGAGCTGTGCCCATAGACTTTAGATAATCCTGACTGAAACTTTGATACAGAACTCTGGACCCTTCGACATCCCACTCGACGTGGAAGACTAAAGAATCTCCCTTGTGGTCAAGGAGTGACCACCCTGTGCAAACAGGCACCATCCAGCGCCCAACGGTTTGCTTTGTTGCAGCTCCAGCCGGAGCTCGAGCGACAGAGATCGACAAGACCCAGCTTCACTGACTTCTAACAGCCCGATCCACAGTCCCAGCGAATCTAGTGGTCACTACGACGACAAAACTACAAAACTACTCTGCTAGTCTGGTTGCTCCAGACTGGCCCTCGCTCCCCTGAAAAGGAGCCACCTCTCTGACCTTGCTGGTCCGAGTAAGAAGCGATCTTCAAATCCTGCGTGGGTTGCATTTGCCAAGGCCTGTTAACTCCGATCCGGAAGCCGACACCGCCGACAGCGAGAGCCTTCGTGGGACAGCTCGTGATTCACTCCTGGTCATCCTCGGTGCCCCAGAGTCGAAATGGCAGCGGAGACAAGCTTCTCGATAACCACCTGATTGCGCCCGACATTGCCTGGTTCCTTCCTGGTTCCATCCTGGTCACTGCCTAGTGACCCAGACTCTGTCCACTCTGCTTTCAGGTACTCTACATCTTCGATCCACCCTTGGATCCAACCGGACTCTTCTCTTGTGGCCGCCTGCAGCATCTTCATCTCCAGGCTCCATAGAACTCCACGACGAAACCCGACACACTTTGGCACCTATGCACCCGCTTCCTGTGGGTGAGGTAATGATTGAACGCCGGTGCTCCTGTAGTGGTTAACACCTCTAGTGTCCTAGTTTTTAGTGGCTAAGTTCTAGTCCAGTCGGAAGACTTCTAAAACAGTAACTTTGTAACTTTTACGCACCATTGACTTTGCATTGGTGCATGCGTGTGCTTTTAGCGCTGCACCCGAATCCCGCGGGCTACTCCCGTCCTAACCACAGTTAGTCCAGTGTAGTCCCAGCGATTCCCAAGGCCCTAGGCCTTACCATTGTTCATAAAGTGATTCTTATACCACTTATTTAATATATGGTTTGAGTGGCCACCGGCCCTATCCATAACTGTGTAACTTTTGTATGTTTAACTGTGCTTTTGTTTAAACGCTTGTGCCTCTGCACTCATAAAGAGTACAAAGGATTATCCTAGTAATAAATACATATATTTTTATAATATATAACTTGTGTGGTGTCCTTTCATTTGATATTACAGGACTGCATATGGTAAAACAGCTGGCTTCACATGCCCTCTTGAGTTAAGCCTAGGACTGCTTAGGTCTATGCTACCCCTAGGATAGCTAGTCTATAAGGTTGATTTACAACCACCACCATAAGGGATTGTTTGGACTGATACAAGGTGCCCACAGAACTGTGGACATCATACATCAGGCCAACTTCTCACAGCAAGTGTTACTTATTCTCGGAATAGCGTCACGGTAGACATATGCCACACCAGCCATAATATTTTTTGAGAGTGCACAGGACAATGGGAGTGCTGAATCTAGGCTGCATTATGTTCTATGCACCTCACCCGCATGTACAGTTGGGGGTCACAGTGGTCACCACATGGGAAACAACTCGATGTGCTCTCTTGGCTGCCTATGATGGATGCTGATACAATTCAAGCTGGGGCCAGCTGTGTAGGTGCATAGTGGGGGCAGCTATCCATTCTTAATTAGTAAAGTCTACCCCAACCACTGTGTTACGTCCTGAATCCTGAGTTTGTACTTCCCCAAACCAAGCACTATTAAAAAATGTCTACCAGTATGGATGACATGTGAATCATATACCTTGTTGTCGCCATTGTCTTATGTAACACTTTCTATACACTGATTTACACACATATGATTCATTGTCTCTGTATAATGTGTGTGATGTAAAATGCTCCAACACCCTACACTAGATTGAGAGGTGCTATAAAACAAATAAAATGCATGTGAGAGAGGGGCTATGGACAGATACTGTTGGAGGGTGATAGTGAGGGAATCATTTAAGAGCCCCAATACAGTTTGCAGTATCCTAGTGCACTAAAGGTCATCATTTACTATGCTTTCAAAAACGAATACCGTTGAATATATAATTTAAAATGTATTGGAAAATGCACATATTGTCAAATGTTTCCCAAATTGTCTTGGGGGGGAACCCCCAACCCTTCTTGTAGTGGTCAGACTCGTTTGTTGCGCTCGTTTGTTCGCTATGCCCTGTATGTGGGGCTGGTCTAACAGAATTTGCTATGGCGACTTTGGGTTCCCGGTACGGCCCTGGTGGTCAGACTCACTTGCTGTGCTCGCTTGCTACGGCCTGTATAGGGGGGGGCTGGTCTTACAAAATTTTCCAGGGCTGCTTTGGGTTCCCGGTGTGGCCCTGGTTCCAATGCCTATTTTTGGTCCCAGTCAGACTCTGCTTCTCCACACAGGTGTCCGGCTAATTGCATAAGTACTGGAGAGGCCAAAACAAACCAAAAAGCACACTTTTTTTGCATTAACGATCTCAGAATGGAGTGGCAGCAATCAACTGGTAGTACAACATTGTTAGTTCCCTCCCAGAGAAAGCACCCCGTTTCCATGTATGCAAATCCAAGGCGAGGCGTCTCTTTGGCTTGCCCCCACTTGTTCACACAGGCCTTGCCATCCTTAAAGCTGCTGTAGAAAAGTCCTGGGTCAAAGCAGGACAGCCACTCAGATGTGCTTTCATGCAACTGGAGAGAACTCTGTGTGAAGCTCGCCTGAATGCACCGTCAGAAGAATGTGCGATTTCCATAGCTTTGCAGTGATACAGTGACTACATTTCAAAACAAAGTACAAGAGTGAAAAAAAGAAATGAGACCATTCATATGTAAATAACGAGCGCTAAACCCCCTTGGATTCTGCTCCTCGGGTGGACATTACTCAATTCTATTAAATGTTTTAGTTTTGCTCGCTGCGTTGAGCTGTCTAAAAGCGGCTTCAACTACTGAGCTGGAGTCTGCACGTTCCTTTTAGGATATCTAGGAAGAGAACTCGCTTTAAATTGTAATGAGAATGAGCACAATGAGAACCCTAGCAAAAATCCAGTTTTGTAGATTGCAAACATATCTCCATTCTGTGCGTCCCAGAAAAAACAAAATAAAGATCAATTTGCCCAGAGGCAAAGGTGTGCATGTGTGTAGAGAGCTTACATAGTAAGTAGTCTTCGAGCTTACATAGTAAGTAGTCTTACCAGCAACTGCTGCACCATATTACCCATCAGATTAAATGGTAAATTGCAAATGTATTTATATAGCGCTTCTAATCCTTGACGATGCATTGAAGAGCTTCTTTTGGCAAGTAGCACGCCACTCTGGAACCCAAGAGTAGTAGTTAGTGGGATAGTACGATTTTTTTGTTTTGTTTTTCCTTTGCATTAGTTCTGTTAGGATTGTGCTCTTGATTTCTTGAGTGTTTAGTAGAATTTGAGTTAGGCATAGAATGATAGGAGCGGATTTGACAAGGGGAAGTAGTGAGTTGTTTTTGTAAGTAATGGTGATTGTTAGCTGGGTAGCATGGCTAACAAGCATTGGCAAAGCCAATAGTTCTCGCATATGCAAGAGCTATTGGCTTTGCTGCTTTGCTAATGTGTTTTAGCCATGCTGTACATCAGTGTGGCTGTTGTTCAGCATGGCTAAAAGTTAGTGGTGTAGAGGAGAGTGGGGTGTCGTAGAGTGGAGTGGAGTAGATTGTCACAGAGTGGATTTTAGGGGAGTGGAGTTGAGTAGAGTTGAGTGGAGTGGAGTGGAGAGTCGAAGAGTGGAGGGCCATAGAGTGGCGTAGAGTGGAGCAGTGGAGTACCGTGGATATTGTATGATTGAGTAGATGGAGTGGTGTAGAATGGAGTAAAGAGGCATAGAGGGAGTTGTGAAGAGCCGAGTAGGGTGTTGTAGAGTGGAGTGGCGCAGAGTGGACTATGGCTCATGCCCTAAGGTCACAATAAATTGTGCCCTGCCATGCACAGTTTTGTCATCAATAATTTCACTGCAAATGTTTCTGTGATATTATCAATGATGTCATAGAAACTGTAATGAGTGATGTAATATGTGGGCTAATTAGCAGTGCAAGATGAAGGCGCAAGTTATAGTTACCTTAGGGCACGAGTTATAGTTGCTTGAGATAACTACAACTGCTGAATTTCTATGGTTTTGTGTGTGTGACATCTGAACCTAACTATAAAGTTGGGGAGACGTTAGGGGGCTTGCGGACCAGATTGCCGCACTGTAGTGAGGCTCCATCAGCCCCGGAGCCCCAATCCAGCAATTATCCTATAATCATGGGGCAATCGCACTGTGTGACCCCGCCACACTGAAGCGGAAGGTCAGCGGAAGCAGCACGTCTGCTTGGAGGTCAGACACCGGCCACAGAAGACCATCAGAGCGTGGGTGCAACTCGCTGCCTATGCAAAAAGTCGCGACTGGTTGTGTCGCATGAGGTGAGGCCCAGCCGCTGGCAGTACGGATCGGGCGCATTCGCCCACAGGGATTCTTCCCCCAACCCCCGCCATAAGACTCCTGACTGCCACTGACGTGCCTCGGGTTGAGGCGATTGCTGCGCATTGGGGAAATCAAGAGAAGCAGCTAGGGCCTGCATGTCGCCCGCGATCGCCCAGGCAGCGTAAGGAGACAGATCGTGGTATTACAATTTAAAAAACGATCGTAAGTCACTGGGTTAAAAACGTGAATAGCAGCAGTGGTACAACAATAATCCCTCCTAGCCTAACAGCCCCCGGCTTCCGCCTCAGGGGTGTGAGCACACTTGATCTGTGCCGCGCGTCGTTCAATGCGAGTTTTAAATCAGCCGGGAGGGCGGGTGTCAGCCAGCAACTGGAGCGCTGCCCCTGCCTTCTCCCAAGATGGCGTCCGCCTTCTCTCGCCCCAGCAAGTAATCTGTTGTGCGAGGAGTGTGTGTAGATACAGAGAGAGCTTGGGGCTTAAATAAAGTGCAATGTCAGATTAAGTCACCAGCCAAGAACACAGATCGTGGTATTACAATTTTAAAAACGATCGTAAGTCACTGGGTTAAAAATGTGAATAGCAGCAGTGGTACAACAATAATCCCTCCTAGCCTAACAGCCCCCGGCTTCCACCTCAGGGGTGTGAGCACACTCGATCTGCACTTCCCTCACTTATCCTCATTCTCCATTTCTTCACTGCCCTTTCCCTCTCTCCCATCCACCACTTTCCAGCTCTCAGTCACTCTACGTCACTCCCCCTCCCCTTCTTTCCTTTCTTTGCTCCCTGAATAATTCCCGTTCTCTCACTAACCTTACTCCACTTCACTCACTCCTTCTTTCACTCCCTCTGTCCTCTCACATCCTCACTCCCCTTCCCTCACTCCCTCTCTCTTAGCCTCAATCTCTCGGTCCCCTCACTCTCTCACTCCTCTTCCATCACGCTCACTCCCTATAACTCACCCACACTCCCTTACTTACCTTTCTTTGCTCCCTATCTCAGTCCTTTTCTCTCACTCTTTCCTTCACTACCTCTATGTCCTCACTTCCTCAGTCCCCTTGTCTTACAATCACTCGCATTTATCCACCCTCTATCACTCCTCTTTCCTCAACCTCACTGCCCTTCTTTCAGTCTACTTCACCCCCGTACCCTTACTCCACTTTCCTCAGTTATTTTCATTCCTCGTGTTTACTGCCCTTTCCCTAACTTCCCTCCCACACTCAACTTCTTTCAGTCTCCCTTCTTCACTTCCCTTCCCCTCTCTTTCTTTCCTTTGCTCCCTCACTCACTCTTCTTCCTTTACTCACCTTACTCAAATTCTCTCACTCCTTACGTCACTCCCTCTGTCCTCTCACTTCCTCAGTCCCTTTCCCTCAGTCCCTCTCTTTTAGCCTTACTTTCTCCGTCCCTTTAGTCTCTCACTTCTCTTTTGTCTCGCTCACTCCCTATAACTCAGCCACACGCTCTCACTTACCTTTCTTTGCTCTCTCACTCAGTCCCTTTCTGTCTCTTTCTTTCACTACCTCTATGTCCTCACTCCTTCACTCCCCTTGTCTCATGCTCACTTGCCTTTATCCTCCCTCTATTTTCCCTCTTTTCTCAACCTCACTGCCCTTCTCTCACCCTCCCTCACCCTTGTTCCCTTACTCCAGTTCCCTCAGTTATCCTCATTCATCATCCTTAACTCCCCTTCCTCTTTCTCTCCTCAAGCACTCACCTTTTCCCAGTCCCTTTGCTTCACTTCTCTTCCCCTTCTTTCCTTCCTTTGCTCCCTCAGTCATTCCCCTTCCCTCACTCACCTAACTCCCCTTTACTCACTCTTTTTCTCACTCCCTCTATTCTCTCATATTCTCACTTGTCTTCCCTCACTCCCTCTCTGTTACCCTCATTCCCATTATCCCCTCACTGTCTTACGACCCTACATTCACCCTCACTCACCTTCCATCCCTCAATGTCATGAATCCACCATCAATCACTCCTGCTTCCCTATCACTCACTCCCCTTTCTTTACTCCCCTTTCTTTCTTTAGTTTTCCTAATGCACATTCCTTTAGTATCTTACTCACTTTCACTTCATTTCTCTCTCCTTCTCTTGTTCTCTGTCACTGAATGTATCCATGACATTATCCTCTTAGTAATTTGCTCTCCCTCTATTTCTTTTTCACTCTCTCTACCTTTCACCATTCCTTTGTTTTCCTTTCTGAGTCCTTCACTCCTACTTTATCTCTTACTACCCGTTTATGACTTTTAATCTCCTGCTTTCTCTCTTGTATTGTAAAATATATATTATAAATATTATAACTTACTTTTTTTCCTCTTCCACAGATATTACATTTACTGAAAATATGTAATTAAGTTTACATTACTTATAAGGTAGGTTTGACATACAAAATTTAGTTTCTTAACACTCTTTTCCTTAACCTCACTACTCTTCTCTCACCCACCCACACCCCCGTTCCCTTACTGCGCTTCCCTCACTTATTCTCAATCCCCATGTTTACTCCCCTTTTCCTCACTCCCCTCCCACACTCACCTTCTTTCAGGCCTTCTCCTTCATTTCTCTTCCTTTCTCTTCCCTTCCTTCGCTCCTTCACTCTTTTCCCTTCCCTTACTCTCCTTACGCCACTTCACTAACTCCTTCTCTTACTCCCTCTGTCGTCTTACTTCCTCACTCCCATTCCCTCACTCTCTCTCTCTTACCCCCATTCTCTCCGTCCTCTTAGTTTCTCACTCCTCTTATGTCACGCTCACTCCCTAAAACTCAGCCACACTCCCACACTCACTTTCTTTCAGATCTCCTGTTTCACTTCCCTTCCTCTCTCTTCCCTTCCTTCGCTCCTTCACTCTTTTCCCTTCCGTTACTCTCCTTAGTCCACTTTACTAACTCCTTCTCTCACTCCCTCTGTTGTCTTACTTCCTCACTCCCCTTCCCTCACTCTCTCTCTCTTACCCCCATTCTCTCTGTCCTCTTAGTCTCTCACTCCTCTTCTGTCACGCTCACTCCCTATAACTCAGCCACACTACCTCACTTATCTTTCTTTGCTCCCCCACTCAGTCCCTTACTGTCACTCTTTCCTTCAGTACCTCTATCCCCTCACTTCCTCACTCCCTTTGTCTTACCCTCACTCACTTTTATCCACCCTCTTTCATCCCTCTTTACTCATGCTCTCTGCCGTTCTTTCACTCCCATTCTCTTAGTCTGGTTCCCTCACTACCCCTCATTCCCTATCTTTCTCTCCCTTTCCCTTTCATCCCCCACTCACCTTCTCTCAGTACCTATGCTTCAGTCCTCTTCCCCTCTATTCCCTTCATTCGCTTACTCACTCATTCCCCTTACCTCACTCACCTTACTCCACTTCACTCACTCTTTCTCTCACTACCTCTGTCCTGTCACATCCTCATTCTCCTTCCCTCAGTCCCTCTCTCTTAGCTTCACTACCTCAATCCCCTCACTCTCTCACTCCTCTTCCATCACGCTTACTCCCTATAATTTACCCACACTCCCTCACTTACCTTTCTTTGTTCTCTCACTCAGTCCCTTTCTGTCTCTCTTTCTTTCACTACCTCTGTGTCCTCAGTCCTTCACTCCCCTTGTCTCATGCTCACTTGCCTTTATCCTCCCTCTATCTTCCCTCTTTGTCCAACCTCACTGCTCTTCACTCACCCTCCCTCACCCTTGTTCCCTAACTCTGGTTCCCCCAGTTATCCTCATTCATCATCCTTAACTCCCCTTCCTCTTTCTCTCCTCAAGCACTCACCTTTTCCCAGTCCCTTTGCTTCACTTCTCTTCTCCTTCTTTCCTTCCTTTGCTCCCTCACTCATTCCTATTCCATCACTCACCTAACTCCCCTTTACTCACTGTCTTTGTCACTCCCTCTATTCTCTCATATTCTCACTTGTCTTCCCTCACTCCCTCTCTTTTACCCTCACTCCCATTGTCCCCTCACTGTCTTACGACCCTACATTCACCCTCACTCACCTTCCATCCCTCAATGTCATGAATCCAACATCACTCACTCCTGCTTCCCTGTCACTCACTCTCCTTTTTTACTCCCCTTTCTTTCTTTAGTTTTCCTAATGCACATTCCGTTAGTATCTTACTCACTTTCACTTCATTTCTCTCTCCTTCTCTTGTTCTCTGTCACTGAATATATCCATGTCATTATCCTCTTAGTAATTTGCTCTCCCTCTATTTCTTTTTCACTCTCTCTGACCTTCACCATTCCTTTTTTTCCTTTCTGAGTCCTTCACTCCTACTTTATCTCTTACTACCCTTTTATGACTTTTAATCTCCTGCTTTCTCTCTTGTATCGTGAAATATATATTAAAAACATTATAACGTACTTTTTTTCTCTTCCACAGATATTAAATTTACTGAAAATATGTAATTAAGTTTACATTACTTATAAGGTAAGTTTGACGTACAAAATTTAGTTTCTCAACACTCTTTTCCTTAACCTCACTACTCTTCTCTCATCCACCCACACCCCCGTTCCCTTTATGCGCTTCCCTCACTTATTCTCAATCCCCATGTTTACTCCCCTTTTCCTCACTCCCCTCCCACACTCACCTTCTTTCAGACCTTCTCCTTCATTTCTCTTCCTTTCTCTTCCTTTCCTTTGCTCCTTCACTCTTTTCCCTTCCCTTACTCTCCTTACTCCACTTCACTAACTCCTTCTCCTACTCCTTTTGTCCTCTTACTTCTACACTCCCCTTCCCTCATTCTCTCTGTTAGCCTCATTCTCTCCGTCCTCTTAGTCTCTCACTCCTCTCACTCCTCTTCTGTCACGCTCACTCCCTATAACTCAGACACACTCCCTCACTCACTTTCTTTCAGATCTCCTGTTTTACTTCCCTTCCTCTCTCTTCCCTTCCTTCGCTCCTTCACTCTTTTCCCTCTCCTTACTCCACTTACTCCACTTCATTAACTATTCTCTTACTTCCTCTGTCCTCTTACTTCTAACCTTCTAACCTTCCCTTCCCTCATTCTCTCTCTGTTAGCCTCATTCTCTCCGTCCTCTTAGTCTCTCCCTCCTCTTCTGTCACGCTCACTCCCTATAACTCAGGCACACTCCCACACTCACTTTCTTTCAGCTCTCCTGTTTTACTTCCCTTCCTGTCTCTTCCCTTCCTTCGCTCCTTCACTCATTTCCCTTCTGTTACTCTCCTTACTCCACATTTTAGATCTATTCACTACCGGTAGGGCCTGACAGCAATTATTTTGAAAAGAACAGTAGTGAAAAACAGTAGACCAAGTGGCAAAAAACCTAGGGAACTCAACTAAATTAACATTCGTAGTGACATATGATCATGATTAAACGAGACCAAACATGATTTATATATCAAAAATACTCTTTTAGATTCATTTCTCTTTTTTTCATTCGTTTTTTTTGGTAAAGTTTTTTTAGTTAAAATTACAATTCAGTAAATGGATAAAGGACATATAGTTTTACAGCACAAAATTGTTCTTTTTAAACATAAAAAAGGGGGCGGGAAAAAGGAAAAAACCCCAAATGACTTAGTTGTAATTGTGGGCTGATGAAGTTAGCAAAGCGGTGGATGAAAACTCAACGCGCGTTTCGGCTATTGCCTTATTCTGGAGTCCGTCATTTGCAACAGGACAAGTTAAACAATCAAAAAAATAGGAGATGTAGGCAATCGATGGGCCAAATTTGGTGATAATTTGTAACGTTTGGTTAATCTTCAACAGATATATAGTGGCTGGCCGCTATATCTTTACTTTCATTAATGCATTACAACAAATCCTCGTTTGGCACAATACTGTGAATATAATGATCAGATTGTTTGCGGTTTCTCTGTGCGGCTAAAGGGAAGATTCGAACCTCAGAAGTCAGGAGCAGGCATGGTTGGCGGGACTAGATAAGGACAGGTGGCTCTCTGCAATAGCTTTAAGACTAATATGTTGTAATCAAGATTGGCACCACAGAACGATCCTTTATAATGGACACTTGCTTGCAGAATTTCAATCGGAATTTTTTTACATCAGGGATGTTGATGGTTAACTGTTTTTCTTCGGTTGTATAACAGGATACCTCTTTAACCAACCATGCCCTGAATTCAGACGGCGATCATGGTGGAGAGTATATCTCTATTAAAGTGAATGGCTAAGTCTGTAGTTGGGAGTCTGATGAACCGGAGACGCTGGCCGCAAACGGGTAGGATAACCCTCCTTGTCCTCTTACTTCTACACTTCCCTTCCCTCATTCTCTCTCTGTTAGCCTCATTCTCTCCGTCCTCTTAGTCTCTCACTCCTCTTCTGTCACGCTCACTCCCTATAACTCAGCCACACTCCCACACTCACTTTCTTTCAGCTCTCCTGTTTTACTTCCCTTCCTGTCTCTTCCCTTCCTTCGCTCCTTCACTCTTTTCCCTTCTGTTACTCTCCTTACTCCACTTCAGTAACTCCTTCTCTCAATCCCTCTGTCCTCTTACTTACTCACTCCCCTTACCTCATTCTCTCTCTGTTACCCCCATTCTCTCCGTCCTCTTAGTCTCTCACTCCTGTTCTGTTACGCTCACTCCCTATAACTCAGCCACACTCCCTCACTTATCTTTCTTTGCTCCCTCACTCAGTCCTCTTCTCTCACTCTTTCCTTCACTTCCTCTGTCTCCTCACTCCCTCAGTCCCCTTGTCTCACGCTCACTTGCCTTTATCCACTCTCTATCACCACTCTTTCCTCAACCTCACTGCTCTTCTCTTACCCTTCCTCACCCCGTTCCCTTACTCCGCTTTCCTCACTTATCCTCATTCCCCGTGTTCACTCCCCTTCCCCTCACTAACCTCCCACACTCACCTTCTTTCAATCCCCCTACTTCACTTCCCTTCCCCTCTCGTCCCTTTCTTTGCTCCCTCACTCATTTTCCTTTCCTCTCTCACTGCACTCCACTTCACTCACTCCTTTTGAATTTGTAAAGAATACAGCTCTTTTTGGAGAATTGGAGGTAGTTCTAAAAAGAACTGTTTTTATTCTTCTTTTTTAGGTTTTTTTTTTTTTTTTACTTTTTCCGAACGTTTTAAAAAAAATTGGGTATTTTTTTCAGAACAAAAACAAAAATATGGAATGCCAAACTGCTCAACAGGAGCAAAAAAAGGGGGAAAATTAGGGCTAGGGAGGGCAGCGATGTTCTTCCCTTTTATGTACAATTAGCAGAATACTCTGCTCTCCGTAACAAAGCAGTTTGTCACACTGCTTACACTTAATTGTGATGTCCGTAAAAACAGGTTAAATATTTGGAATTAACTCAACTGGTCTTCCTCTCATGGATGTTGTTGGTCCTCCGGTGGAAGTTGAAGCACCATCTCTCGGGGGATTACGTGCCAGGTCCCTGACACACTCCCGGGCATAGTTCTGGGGGTGCCTCCTTTGTACATGCCTTATCATCGTGGAGTTTCCAAAACTATATTTTCTTCTGGGGTCACCCGTGAAAGAACAGTATGCAAATTTTGCACTCCACCTTTGGAGCATTTACCTTTTTCTCTCCTGGTGGAATGGTAAAAAGTTTCCAAATGAAGTGCTCCTTCACTTTTGGCTGAGGAGGGTCCTCTTGAAGAAACTCATCAGAGTCCTCACTGCTGCTTGGTGGTCTTGCAGCCATTCTTTCTAAAGAATTGAACAGCAGAAGGGAATAGGTCTTGCTCTCTCCAAAGTGAAAGAGGTAGTGAAGGAAATGGGTGGGGTTTTCATTAGTTATAAAAAAAACTGTTAACAACCAATGAAAAGTGTTATTTTAAGGTCACGTGACTTGACGCGCTTACGCTGCGCGCACCGGAGCCGCAGCACGAACGTAGTCGCTTCCGGGGGCGCTTACGCGGCGCACCTGAATGACGTTTTGCTATCTTTTCGGAAATGCGTTTAAAGTCAAAATACGGGTATTTAAAATCAAAAATACTACTTTTATAAGTATGCCACTGAATGTCTTGCATTATTTTTTACTTTAAATACATACTTTTTTTTCCGCACACGGGAATAGCGCTCTCGCTGCGCTCTCGGATGAGCTTACCGGTGCGCGCACCCTGAGCGCTCCGTGACAAAATGATTAAAAAAAACACACATGAAAAATACATCGAAAAATGTATTTTAGCAAAAATAAATAAATAAATAAATAATTAATAGTTATAAAAAAACAGCTGCTAAAAAAACGTAATAATTCACTTTAAAAATCGTAGGTTACAAACTCGATATAGCAAGGAATTTGCTTTTAAAAAACCTTTGAAATTCACTGAAAAAACCATAAGTTTCACAATCGTTATAGTTAGGAATTAGCATTTAAAAAACCTTTGAAATTCACTAATAAAAGCATAGGTTTCACAATCGTTATAGTTAGGAATTAGCATTTAAAAAACCTTTGAAATTCACTGAAAAAAACATAGGTTTCACACTAGTTATAGTTAGCTGAACATTTTACCCATACAAAACCATTGAAATTCCCACGTTATAGTTAGTTGGACTCACTATAACTCGCGCGCCCGCAATCCACTGCTGATGATGTCACATATTGCATCATTCATGACATGGTCAGTGACATCACTGATGACATCACTGATGACATCTCAAATGACATCACTGATGACATCACTGATGACATCTCAAATGACATCACTGATGACATCACTGATGACATCTCAAATGACATCACTGATGACATCACTGATGACATCATCCATGTGATAATACGATGCACCTCCTCACACTCTAATCCAACCTTTGATACACCCAGTGTTAAATACAAACTACCATTGCTGAAACCATTGACACACCAATACCAGTAACTACATACGCACTCACTGATTCCTAGGTCTAAACACATATACTCATTCACACATACAATCCCTCATACATACAAACACTCATCAATACAACACTATCATATGCACTCATACACCTATACAGACACTCACACTGGCACTCATCCATGGAGATACTCACACACCTAGTCAGTCATACAAAGAATCAATCACACTCCCAATTTCTCATCTATACAGTTATACACACAAAATCTTACTTATTCAAAAATAGACTAACACATACTTACTCTCTTTTACAATCACTGATACAAGTACACATTGATAGATACAGTCACTTATGCAATCACAGGCTCTCATGTATAGTCATTTATATATGCCAACTCTCACATGCACTGTATTTTACATATATACTTACTTGGACATGTAGCACTGAGATACCCATTCACTCACCCACACACCCATGCCCACAGTCAACCGCCCATACAGTTGTTTTCACACGCACTCTTGAACCCATACACCAAGTCAATCCACTGCTCACACATGTATACACAGAGTCACACACCTCCTAGCCACCCACACACACACACACACACAGCCTCACATACAAATACTTGGGCAACCAATCAATAACTCATATAGCCAATCATATAGCTACTGATCAACACATGCAGCAGCTTACACAACAACAGACATAATGATGCACACATTCAGACAGTTTAGTCACTAACCCATGCATTCAGTAAGACACATTTAATCACTCACTCATACAGTCAGTCACGCACCTACTAAATCCTTCATCCAGACACTTATACATCCACTCATTCTTCAATATGTAAAACATATTTAAACTTTACAGAAACACACAGACACTGGATGATGTTATCAGTGATGTCATCAGTGATGTCATTTGATATGTCATCAGTGATGTCATTTGAGATGTCATCAGTGATGTCACTGATCATGTCATAAATGATGTAATATGTGACATCATCAGCAGTGGATTGCGGGCACGCGAGTTATAGTGAGTCCAACTAACTATAACGTGGGAATTTCAATGGTTTTGTATGAGTAAAATGTTCAGCTAACTATAACTGGTGTGAAACCTATGGTTTTTGCAGTGAATTTCAAAGGTTTTTTAAATGCTAATTCCTAACTATAACGATTGTGAAACCTATGTTTTTTTAGTAAATATAAATATATATATTACATACAACAGCCTTTTTTCTCCAAAAGAAAGCCAACTCGAGCCCAGATCCTTAAGCGTGTTGTTTATTTTAACACAAAGGCAAACGTACACCCGACGCGTTTCAGTGCTGTCGCACCTTAGTTATGACTGAAGAAAGCTAACACACTCGCTAGAAACGCGTCTGCCTGGCGTTTCCTGGACTGTGCTTTATCTTTTATTTTGTGCACAATAAATCCTGGTGGGAAGTCAGCATATGTCGGGCTCAATCTGTTGGAGTGGGCGTTGGTTTATATATATATATATAGAAATTAACCAGTTATAGTTACCTGAGCTAACTATAACTTACACCCCATACATGTTCAGTGATATCACTGATGACATTTCAAATTACATCACCGATGACATCACCTACTACAAAAGTTAATTTAGTATACTAGGTACACTACTACAGTGAATCTACTTCTAACATATATTATGTGAGTGGTTGTGTGACTGTATGTATCCTTGTGTGTATGGGTGTTTGAGTGGTTGAATGGGTGTATAAGTAGGTGTGTGAGTAGCTGTGTGCGTGAGTGGATAGCTGTGTGAGTGGCTATATTGGTGAGTGTGTAGGTGTGTCAGTGGCTGTACAGGTGAATGAGTGGCAGTGTGAGTGGCTCAATACGTGGATAATTGGGTGTATAGTGACTATATGAGTAAGTGTTGGGTGTATGAGTGATTGACTTGGTGTGTAAGTGGCTGTATGGGTGAGTGATTGGCTGTTTGAGTGGGCATTTGGTTAAGTAAGTTGCTGTGTGAGTGACTATTAGAGAGTGAGTGTTTGTGTGAATGGATGTATGGATGAGTGAGCGGATGTGTGAGTGCTTATATGGAAGTGTGAATTGTTTATGTAAGAGGTTGCATGGGTGTTTGAGTGACTGTCAGAGTGTTTGTATCGGGAAGTGAGTGGCTTTGTGAGAGGATGTATGGGTGAGTGAGTGGGTGTGTGAGTGACTGTGTAGATAAATAAATGGGTGTGTGAGTAGCTGTATAGGTGAGTGTGTGACCTATGTGACTGGCTGTATGGGTGAGTGACTGGTTGTATGAGTGGCTGTATGCATTAGTGAATGGTTGTGTGAGTGGCTGTAAGAGTGAGTCAGTGGGTGTGTGGCTCTATGGAGGAGTGAGTGTGTTTGTGAGTATGGGTATGGGTCTCTGAATGGGTATATGAATGGTTGTGTGGGTGTATTAGTGGGCATATGAGAGGTTGTGTGGGGTGTGAGTGGGCATGTGAGTGCTCCTCTGGATGATGTCATCAGTGATGTCATTTGAGATGTCACCAGTGATGTCATCAGCGATTTCATTGACCATGTCATGAGTGACATGTGAGATCATAAGCAGTGCAGAGCAGGGACGTAAATTATAGTTAGCTCAGGTAACTATAACTGCGGAATTTCAATTATTTTGTATGAGTGAAATCTGAGCCCATATATAACTTCCCTGTAACCTTTGGTTTTTTTTCTATGTTTTTTATAATTCTATTCCCTAACTATAACTTCCCTGTAACCTTTGGAGTTTTCAGTGAATTTCTACATTAAACAAAAAATCTATTTCCTAACTATAACGTCCCTGTAACCTTTGTTTTTTTTAAGTGAAGTTCAAAAGTTTTTAAATTTTATTTCCCAACTATAACATCTGTTTTTTTAAATGCATTTCTATGCTTTTTATTTAACTACTAGGCACGCTTGCAGAGTGGTGGAGAAAGGGAATGGGGCCTAGGACCAGCCCTCAGCAATCCTGCTGTGTGGGACCTACTGATGGTAACAGGTGGGCTTCCTGGCCCCCAAGGACCCTCAGCATCCAAAGAGACTTCACCCCCCAACAAGTAGTGCGCCAGGAGGCACGTTTGCAGAGTGGTGGAGAAAGGGGGCAGGGATCCCGGTGATCTCTCAGCAATCCCGCTGTGTGGGACTTACTGGTATTAACAGGAGGGGTTGTGGGTCCCCAAGGACCCTCAGCATGCAAAGGGACTTCATCCCCAACAAGTAGTGCACCAGGAGGCGGGTTTGCAGAATGGTGGAGAAAGGGGGGCAAGGCCCCCACGAACTCTCAGCAATCCCACTGTGTGGGACTTACGGAAGGTAATAGGAGGGGTTGTTGGCCACCAAGGACGTTAGCATCTAAGGGGACTTTATCCCCCAAACAGGAGTGCGCCAGGAGATGCATTTGGATAGTGGTGGAGAAAGGTGGCAGGCCTTGGATCATCTCTCAGCAATCCCGCTTTATGGGACTTACTGGAGGTAACAGGAGGGGTTGTTAGCCACCAAGGACCCTCACCAGCCAAGAGGACTTCCTCCTTCAACAAGTTGTGTGCCAGGAGGCCCCTTTACAGAGTGGTTGAGAAAGGGTCAGGGCCTTCGGCAACTTCCCCTGGGCCTGGCTTTTTACCTTTTTTTTATCATGTGGCACACCTCCCCAGGCTAATTTCGGCCCCAAGGACCCCATCCCCCGAGGCCAGACATTTTTGCAATGGGCGACGTGGGGCCATGCGCCCCCTCTCACTGAGCTGATCCTGGCTCCAGGTACCCCATCCCCGGGGCCTGGCCATTTACAAATGGGGGGAGGGCTGCGCGGCCCCCTTCCCAGGCCGATTTCAGCCCCAGGGACCCCAACCCCGGAGCCTGGCCATTAGTCTTGGGTGCCCCCATGGCATCCAGTCTGCATCTCCTCTGAGAGCCAGCATAGCTTTCAGACACTAGGCGCTGCTAAACATGCAGCTCCCTGTATCTGAAAGCAAGTAGTCTGTTTCCCTGCTCGCTTGACAGCGGGCCGGGAAAAACACGAATGCTCCGCTTCCAGCCAGTGAGAGCATTTCACTGTTCTCGCTTGCTGAATGGGGAGTGTTTGCTGTGGCTTGGCGGGTGCAGTTAAAGCTCCCGTCAAGCCACAGCAACTAGCTATGTCCCGGGGTGGGCACCCAGGGACATTGCAGGAGCTGGCCATGGGGGACAGCAGTCCTCAGAGCCATCTATGGCTCCAGGAGGGGAGTTATTCAGCCCCCCCTTCTTTCATTTAGTAGGGCCTGTCCGGGGAGGTGTAAGTCCCCGGGGACGAGAACATCCGGGAGGGGGGCAACGCAACTCCCTCCCACTTTTAATGTTACTTTGGCCCTGACAAGGTGGTGGTCCCCAGGGCCTGGGGGTCCATGCGCCCCCTCCATTAAATTTAACTTAGCCCGGGGAGGTGGTGGCCCTCAGCGCCAGGGGGCTACGTGCAGCCCCCCCAATTTATTTTTGCTATGTGGCTCCAGGGTGGTGGTGGCCTTTGGGGTCTGAGGGGGTTCGAGCGGCCATCCCTTTATTTTCACTTAAGCCCCAGGAGGTGATGGTCCCAGGAGAATTTATAAGCCCCAGGAGGAGGTACCCATGCACCCCCTCCTTTAATTCCCCCATGCCCCTGGAACCTGGCCCACCTGGGGCCCAATTAGAAAATAAGTGTGGCAGCCCTCGCTTCTTTTTTTACGGAGGGAGTTCGGCTCAAGCACGGCTCCCGCCAAATGTTTAAAAAAACTATTTTTTTAGCCCTGGCGCGGGTCCCTGTCGGAGCTCCCAAGAGGACAAGGGGGTCAGGGTATTCCTACCCAGCCTCTTCTCATTTTTGTTTTATGTTTTTTGTGAGACTAAGCTTAAAGTGAGTCCCAAGATGGCTGCCAACACTTTCTGGTTTGAAGTGTTGGCAGCCAATCAGATCTCAGCACGAGATCGGGGGGGTTTGAGGAGCCTTTGTGTTCCTAAATATACAATTAGGTTTTTCTCCTAATATCTCAAAAGCTACTAAATAGATTTATGCAAATTTACAAAAAGGTTACTTTCTGGACCAACAGCTACGTTTCTGCCTAATTTCCTTCAGCAGTTCAGGCTGTAGTTGTGTCTAAAATCTCCATGTGAATTAACACGGGGAAAAAGTGTTTTGGGACTCCCCCTTTTTCTCTGCCCCCATTTGACGGATCACCATGAAACTTTCAAGACAGCAGATGGAATAAGGGTCATACTGGTTTTGAAAAATTTGCGAGGATTCATCAATCAACTGAATTGGCAAATGAAGAAACGCTCTTCCTATGGAAACAAGGTCCTAGCTATAATTACCTACTGGCGTCCGCCAGCAGATAATACACACACACATATATATATATATATATATATATATATATATATATATATATATATATATATATAATATATTCACTGAAAAAACCATAGGTTTCAGGGGCGTTATAGTTAGCTAGACATTTCACTCGTACAAAACCATAAAAATTCCCCCGTTATAGTTAGTTCAGCTAACTATAACTCGCGCCCCCGCAATGCACTGCTGATGACGTCACATATTACATCACTCATGACATGGTCAGTGACATCACTCATGACATCACTGCTGACATCTCAAATGACATCACTGATGACATCATCCAGTGAATGTGTGTTTTTGTGAAAATTAAATATATTTATATATGTATACTCAAGTTCGATGGAAGAATAAATGGGTATATAAGTGTCTAAATTGATGATTTCATTTTCTCGTAAAATTGATTGTATAACTGACTGATTAAGTATATCTTAATGAATACATGGGTTAGTGAGAAAGTTTAAATATGTAAATATCTGTATCAGACTCTCACTTTGTGTATAAGTGACTGCATGGGTTGGTGAGTAGCTACATGAGTGTCTATATGGGTTGTTACTAGTTGGTTTTTTGAGTATCAGTATGAGTGTCTGTATGGTTCGGTGGAGATAATACTTAGTGCATAGATGCATGAATGAGTGACTCACTGTTTGTATGTGTTGAATACAGCATGTGTGCAGGACTGTATAGGCGGATGAGTGTGTGTATGGGTGTGTTAGTGAGTGAATGACTGTCTCAATAGTGTCTTTAAAAGTAACTACATATGTTTTAAACTAGTATATGTGAGTATTGGTGTATGTGAGAGTGAGAGATTGGAAGAGTTCCTGTATAAATAAGTATGTGTTTCTATAAGTGATTGCTTAAGAGAGTAATTATGTGTACATTTCTGTAGAAGTGTGGTGCTGTATGTAGAACTGTGTATGCAAGTAAATGGATGTTTGATACTTTGTTTGCATGTGTGACTATGTGTGTGAGTAACTCTATGGATGAGTGTCAGTGTGTAACAGGATGTATAGGTGTATGAGTATATATGATGAGTGAGTTGGTCCCTAGGGTCCAACTAGCCCACTAGGTACCTCAAGTAAGCGCCACAGAGCTGCGTTGCAGAGAGGTGTAAAAAGGGGCGTGGCCTCTGAACACCTCTCTGCAACGCAGCTCCCTGGCGCGTACTGGAGGTACCAAGTGGGCTAGTTGGCCCACAGGGAGCCCCAGTATTCAAGGGGAATTAGTGCCCCGTCTGCAAACGCGCCAGGGGGAGTGTTTGCAGAGTGCTGCAGGGAGGGGGTGGGGCCTCGGTGCGATGCTGGCCTTTTTTTTAATTAATATTTTTAAGAAGGGGGGCTGTGTGGCCCCCCCTTCTTTTCTTAGTGTATTGGCCCTGGGGACCCCATCCCCCAGGGCCTGACTCCTATGTTATTCTATTTTATTTTTTTAAACAGGAAGGGGGCCGTGTGGCACTCCTCTCAAGGCCATAATCAGCCCCAGGGACCCCATCCCATGGGGCATGGCCATTTTGAAATAAAACTTATTTGGAGGGGCCTGCATTGCCCTCCTCCTCAGGCCATTTATGGCCCCAGGGACCCCATCGCCTGGGCTGGCCTTTGTTTAAAAAAAAAAAAATTTGATGAGGGGGACCCCATCCCCTGGGGCTGACCCTATCCGTTGGGGACCGTGGGCGTTCCTCAATCCCCCCATGGTCCCGCCAGCTCCCCGCGTCCTGCGGAGTGGTGGTCTCCGGGACTTGGGGGTCTATAACGGACCCCAATTTTAAATACTTAGCGGAGGTGGCGGTCCCTGGGGCATGTGGGAGGGCTCTAGCCCCCCACACAGGTATTTTTTTTTTTTTTTAAATAAGCCCTGGGGGTGGCGGTCCCCGGGGCAGCAAGGGTGCCTTTGAGGAACCATACATTTTCAAAAGAAGCCCCCTGGGTGCGGGGGGGCTGTGTGCCCCAGCAAATATTTCTAGAAAGCCCAGGGGGTGGAGGTCCCTGGGGCTGCGGGGTTCCTCCTGGGCCACAGCAAATATTTTGGCAGATTCCCCCGGTACTTGGCCCACCCGGGGACTAATTAATTAGGAAGCACGGGAGCCCACACTTTGTTTTTTTTATTTTTTCGTCCGGATCCACGGATCCTCCACGGATTTTGCCGATCTAAAAAAGAAAATGCTTTTTTTTCCCCTGGGGGTCCTTGTGGGACTCCCTGAGCAGGTCTATGGGATCAGGGTGTTTCTACCCTTTACCCTTTTCTTTTTTTCGCATTTTGTTTACTGTTTTCTTGTGCCTCGGTTCTACAGAGGCACAAGGTGGCTGCCAACACTTCCTGGTTTGGAGTGTTGACAGCCAATTAGCATGAAGCTCGTGATCGGGAGGGTGTGCGGATCCTGCGCGCCTCTAGATATCTATATTTTTTTTATTTTGATTTTCTCAGCAACTACTGAACGGATTTACACTATTTAACAAAAAGGTCTCTTTCTGAACCAAGGGATACCTTTTTGCCAAATTTCGTGTAATTCCGCTCAGCAGTTTGGGCTGTAGCCGTGTCTAAAGTTTCCTATGGAAAATTGCATGGGGAAAACACGTTTTGGGACCCCCCCTTTTTAGGTCTCGACTATTATATCCCGCAGGGATTAATAGGCGAGTGTATAGGAGACGAAACAAACTCTTGAACAAGCGTGGATTCCTCCGAATGCATGTTAAGTATTGAAGCGTGACGCTTTGCCAGCGCGCGCTTGGCCTCACTCACACCCTATATGCTCGTTCCATCCCACTCGCTCACTCCCCCGCCCCCCCACCCCCATCCGACTTGTTTATTTTCGTAGCGCCATGCATGCTTTCACTTTCACAATGCCGGACCGCACACATCACTCGCGGGTTCCTGCCCTTGATCAGTAATGGCTTCCACTTCATGTTAACATAAGGTGCCCAAAAATTAAACCTCGAACAGTTTCAACTTCTAAGAAACTAGTACATTTGAGATTTTAGGCAATGACGTTGTTGACAACATCCTCAAAGAGTGCACTGTGGAGCCGCAAAGCAAGGCAAGGGTGTGTGGTTTCACTGCCAACACTGCAGCTATCCTGAGAATGCGCGAGGCATTTCAGTCAGTGCCAGTCTGTCAGTCACAGCACTGAAGCCCCCTATGCTCCCTGTACATATATGTTTTTATTGGCGTCCCCTATTCAGCTCACGGACATCGGCGGCAATCCTCTTAGTAAAGTAGCTAAGTGCAGCCGCTGCCGCCAGTGACAACACCCGCGCGCCCGCTGATCAATGTGAATTACCACAGAAAGCAGCGCGAGGCATTAAGTTAAACACAGTAATATATCGCACAATGCACATCTTACAGAAAGCTATCTGGGCACAAACCAATCCATCCGCACGTGAATCCATCATGCCCTCTCCGTCGAAAAATGTGAGGTATGTGTAATGGTCAATCTGGTGCTCATTATTTAGCCTATGGTGATGTAATGACGTGCGTTATTTGCTTACTTCTTAATGAATAACTTATTCTTCTGCCTCCAAGGATGGGCCCCTTTCTGAGGTTGAAGCAGGAACCATATGATAACATGAAACTGAATGATCTAGCGCTAGTAGCCAAATACCTCGCTTGGAAAGGGGGCACTAACATTTAATAACGGCCTGCCCTCCACAATGCTGAAGTTTGTGATGTCATAATGCCCCACAGGCCGATCGGAATGTCTCGCAAAAATGTTTCCTCTGCTACTTAACTCTTCTGAAGATAGTCATTGTAGCCCCGCACGTGCCTGGTAACCGAGATAGCTTATCAAGTACATTTTGCTAAAGCACAACGCCGTGTTTTCTTTCGTTTTTTTTTATTTTAAACAAGAGTCTAAGAGAGAGTACGTTGAATCCCTGATGCTCCCAGGTATGTTTAAAATACATTAGTGCATGTTTTTGATACCATTATCATTACGATAATGGCGTTTCGTCTGCCTATTTCCAGTTTACTAATTCTACACAGACTTTAAGGGGGGGGGGCAAGGCAGATTACAAGCATTTGCCACTGTGCAGGGCAATTTTAACCAGACATCTTCAACAAGTGACCAGCAAATAAACATACTTTGCAGAGAATGACACTTGTAAAGGCAGCATTGTTGCAATGAACAGCTGGCACAAATGTCTTAATCTTTCTTTTTTCTTACCTTCGTTTAGTTTTTTTTCTTCCCTTTAATCTTTTTATTTACTTCTTTCCATTTTTACTTTATTTATTCACCTGTATCTTTCCATTTTGCTATCCTTATTTCTTTCTTTACTTCTTTTTCTTTCCTTCATTCTTTCCTACTTTCCCTTTTTCTTTCCTAACTTCCTTCTTCCAATCTCCATTTTATTTTCTTCTTTGCTGCCTTTCTTTTTTCCATCTTTCCTTGCATCCTTCTTTATTTCATTCTTTGTTGCATTATTTCCTTCTTTCCTGAATTTTCTTTTTTCTGCTTGTTTTTTTTTTTTACCAGCGGGCAATCTCTGCCCTCGGCTGCTTCTATAACAGTGTCCGAGCTTAAATTAGGGCGCTGTCTGCCGGGACGCTCTTCCTCTGTCACATACTGCCCCCCGCCCATGCTGTGTGCTAAAAATCAACATTTCTGCCCTTCTCGCGCTGATACTCTGCCCCATGCTAAGTGTCCCTCTCTACCCAAGTACTCTGCGTGCCACGCTGTCTCCTGCCCACGCTCTGCCTCTCAGTCACATGATACAAGGGGGGGCCAATAGGCCCCCACGCAAGCATGGCGGGGCCCGGTCCCTCCCACACCCCGTCCCTTTCGGGGCCGCTTTCCCCGCCCCCTCGCCCCGGAAGTACTGGTGTGCTTCCGGGGCGAGGGGGCGGGGTCGCGGCGGCGAAAGGGTTAAAAGCCTGGGGAGCGCGGGAAGCGGCCTCTTTGTGCCCGCGCTCCCAGGCTCGCTCCTCGCCCCACCGTGGGGCCGTTTAATTTTCTCTTTGTTTGTTTCAGGTCTACGACGCGCTGTGGAGCCCTAGCTGCGGAGAACAGTTTGCGGTGCAGGACTGCGTTTTACGGCCCCCGTCACGCTGTGGAGCCCTAGCTGCGGAGGAAGGATCGGTAGGGGACTACTCGCGGCGAGCTCGGGGATCCTCGGGACGACGCATAACGGAGCCGGCACAGGGAGTGCAGTAACAGGGAGCGGCACAGGGAGAGCGGACACGAGGGACCATCGGACCGTCGATCGTCAGGGCAGCGCTCGAGTGACACCGGAGCAAAAGGTATTTGTCGGGGCGGGCGGGCGGCCAGTCACCTACGAGCGGTGCCAGAAAGTTAGGTGGGCCCTCACCGGTAAGCCAGCAAGGGGGGCGCATCAGGTAGCGGGACGCGAGCACGTGTAGTGGCTGCCGGCCAAATTGTGTGGAAAGCGCTGTGTAAACGGAGGGTAAACGCGCTGAAATTTAACCTGATTGTCTGCCGTCTGCATTGTTTCAAAAGCGCTGTGTAAACGGAGGGTAAACGCGCTGAAATTTTAACCTGATTGTCTGCCGTCTGCATTGTTTCAAAAGCGCTGTGTAAACGGAGGGTAAACGCGCGCAAAATTTTAACCTGCTTGTCTGCCGTCTGCATTGTTGCGAAAGCGCTGTGTAAACTGAGGGTAAACGCGCTCGATTTGGTAAACGCGCTCGAGTTTATAACCTGCTTGGGGCCTTTTTGAGATCATTATTGAAGCGCCGTGTGATTGTGTGGACTCGCATGACCTGCCTGGGGTGAAGGTTTAACGCGAGGCAAAGCAGGGACAGCTGGGGCACAAGGTGGAGGGGAGACCAGAGAGCGTCTGGCTAGAGGGAGACGTTTTTTATGGTTTAAGAACGTGCTTTTTAAGATAAAAACATTCAGGTGATCCACTCTGTCAATAGACAAAATTGAGTGGGTTTTTTAACTAGCAGATATTGTAAGTTTATTAGAGAGCTATTCAACTGTTTAGTTGCATGCTAATGAATTACAGGAAACGTCTCAATATTAACAAATATTACAAGGAGCAAGATTTAAGTTATTTGGGTGTTATTTAACTGTGGTAGGGGCTGATTGCCTGTATTTGCTTGTTTGAATAAGAAATAACGTACTTTCTAATTTCAGGGGGACAAGCCTGGGACCTAGGTCCGTGTGATCCAGCTCGGGCACCTTCAACTGGGTCAGGTACGGAGCACGGTGTGCTTATAAATATGTCTCAAAGAAGGGGGCGTGTCAATCCAAATGTGGGTGTAATGTTACAAAAAATGATTCGCAGAATGTCTGCAATGGATAAGAGACTGGGGAAGGTTGATAAAATGGATAAGGCTTTAGCGGACCTGGGGGCCAAAGTAGATGCCCAGGCCGGTCCATCTGGAAGACCCAAGCGGACGATAGTACCGCCCAAGCCAAGGGGCGTCTTTGTGACACCACCCAGGCGGGCAAGGAATAAGAGGGTGGGGGGGCAGCCACAGAGTATTACTCCCATCCTACCTCCTGCTGCACCAATTCTGCCACCACAGGTACCCCCTGCTGCCCCACTCCCGCCACCTCAGGTCCCGGTGCCCGTTCCAGCCCCGGTGCCCCAGTTGCCAGTGGCAGTACCAAATGTGCCAGTAATACCGGCAGCGGCACCAGTGCCACCCGTCGCGCCACCACAGGCTCCGGTGCCCCTAGGTGCGGGCCCTGCTCCCATTCCCGCGCCAGGGCCAGTGCCAATAGACCTGGCAGCTCAGGTGGCGGCTATTCTCCCTTGGTTAGGGGGGGGTGCGTTGCCGGTCAATACTGCCCTGACAACGGAGCAACAAACATTGGTGACTCAGATATTGTTGGCTAGTGGTAGGGGCGCAACTCCGCCTGCACCGGTTTCTCCCCAAACAGGTCCAGCGAATGATGGAGGCAGTGCCAAGACCGCGGAGGCAACGTTACCCAACGACAATGGGAATGGTAAGGAGATTGCCCTGCCTTTGCTGGGCGAAGGAACATTGCCCTCTAGGGGTGAGTGCTTAGCACAGCATGTGTCACAGAGTGTAAAGGAAATGATATGGGCTGACAAGTATGTGAACATGTTTTCATTGCTGATAGATAACAGGGAATGGGAATATGCAAAATCACAGAAGGAAATGTTGTTGCCCAGTGAATGGAGAGCGAAGTTGTACAAGTTTAGGGTAGAAGAAAACCTCATCAACTGGCTGAGGGCTTTTGCAGTGTTCGGCGCAGTAATGGGCGAACGTTTTAAGGGAATGCAACCAGCCATGAACTGCTATCAAAGTAGGATAACAATGTTCCATGAGAATCATGCAGGGGATGTATGGAAGGAATATGATGTCGCTTTCAGAAAGTCCAAAGAATTTGATAAAACTTTATCATGGGACAAGGTGGATTCTATCTCATGGCACAATCAATTCGAGAAGGGTCAGGGGGCAAGCACAAGCACAAATGCGGGTAGAGGTTATTTCCCCAGGCCGCAGCAGCCATTTCAACAGCCCTTTCGATCAGCACCGGGAGGGGAGACGGCCCAAAAGCAGAGAGCAAATGGAGGGGCGAAGGGGGTATGTTGGGACTTCAATAGGCGGACATGCAACAGGGCACCAGGTACCTGTAAGTTCAGGCACGCATGCAGCGTATGTGGCCACCCTTCCCACCCCGAAACAACATGCCGAAATAAAAATAGTGGTGCAGGAAACAGGGGTAGGAGGAAACCTGAATAGTAAGATCCACCCTCTAATAGCACATTCACCCATTCAGTTGTCAGCGTTGATCCCCTGGTTGAACAGGTACCCTAATCACACGTCTGCTAGGTTATTACAAGAGGGTTTCACACATGGTTTTCGAATTCCTGCTGGGGGGTATGTCGGGAGACCACAGTGTAGGAATCAGCTATCAGTCCTTGCCAATCCAACCGTGGTGTCAACAAAAATAGCTAAAGAAGTGCGTTTGAGGAGGGTAGCGGGACCATTTCACGTCATTCCCACGCAGAATTTTGTGTGCTCTCCTCTGGGGGTGGTGCCTAAGAAAGAACAAGGGGAATTTAGGCTCATCCACAACTTGTCCGCACCGAGGGGGACATCATTGAATGATGCTATTGATGATACAATTTGCTCTGTGAAGTATGCGTCCTTCGATCAGGCAGCGGGCATGCTGAGGAGTTTGGGCGCGGGAACACTGATGGCTAAGTCAGACATTGAGTCAGCCTTTAGACTACTCCCGGTTCACCCAGAGGACCAGCACCTGCTGGGTTTCTCCTTTAAGGGGAAGTACTACATGGATAAGTGTATGCCCATGGGTTGCTCAATTTCATGTGCTTATTTTGAACAGTTTAGCTCCTTTTTGGAATGGGCATTAAGACAACGTACGGGTCACCAGTGGGTGATGCACTACCTGGATGACTTTCTTTTTCTGGGCCCGGCGGGTTCACGGGAGTGTGCGTCAGCATTGCAGGAATTTTGCGTGCTCATGCGCTCTTTCGGGGTCCCGTTGGCGCAGGGGAAGACAGTTGGACCAGTGACATGCCTGGAATTTTTAGGCATTGAACTGGATTCTGTGGAGGGTTGTTTTAGATTACCAGCAGAGAAGATCCAAAAATTCAAACAGACTCTAGGACTGTGCTTACAAGCGAAGAAGGTGAATTTAGGACTGTTGCAGCAGACAGTGGGACAGTTGAATTTTGCGTTGAGAGTAATTCCTATGGCTCGCCCATTTTCACGCTCAATTGCACAGGCCATGAGGGGTCTTCGGGAAAAACATCACCGGACACGGCTGTCTGCTGAGGTGCGCCAGGACATGCGGATATGGATGGCATTCCTGGCGGATTTCAATGGAAGAGTGCTGTGGGGTGCACCCACGGTGTCTTCAGAGGACATTGGTTTATGGACCGATGCGGCGGGCAGTGTTGGGTTTGGTGCCATCCTTGGCAAGAAATGGGTGGCGCAGAAGTGGCCCGCCTGGTGGGAGGAGAGCGGGCTGACGGTGAACATTGGTTTCCTCGAGCTCTTCCCAATCTGGGTGGCACTGAAAGTCTGGCCCGAGGAGTTGGCCAACAGATCGGTAATATTCTGGTCAGACAATATGTCAGTGGTTGAATGCATCAACCAACAAGCTGCAAGGTGTCCACTCATTTTACGCTTGATCAAAGAGATTGTGCTGTGTTGCATGACGAGGAATGTACTTTTCAGAGCAAAACATGTCCCAGGGGTGTTAAACAATGCAGCTGATGCCCTTTCTCGCTTTAAGATGCAGGTGTTCAGGGATCACTTGCCGGAGGCAGAGACAACGCCAGCTCAATTCCCGGCGATTCTTTGGCAAATTGGTGCCCCCAACTACATGACCTCGTGGCAGCCAGCCTAGCACCCAAGACAAGGACGGCATACGAAGGGGCGTTCAGGTCTTACTGTCACTTTCTGGGACAGGGCTGGGAGAGTAGTTGGACTATGGAGGCTAGCTTCAATGGGTATTTAGGCAGCCTACACAAGGAAGGGCGCACGGTGGCAACAGCCAACAGGCACAAGGCCGCTATCTCCTTTTTCGCACGGGCACGAGGGGGCAGGGACCCTACGCACAGCTTCCAGGCCCAGAGGGCATTAAAAGGATGGCGGCGCATGCAGCCCCCCTCCATAGATTCTAGGAAACCCATAGGTTTTGAACGTCTATCAGCTGTTCTCCTCGCGCTGCCGGACACATGTAGCTCTACATCTGAGGTGGGCCTATTTAAAGCTGCTTTCTCTTTAGCCTTCTATGGGGCATTCAGGGTAGGTGAACTCGTGGCGGCCAACAAAGGTGATAAGATAGGCGGCCTTCAGCTGCGGGATATCAGCATAAGGGGCGACACTATGTGGATCAGCATCAGGAAATCTAAAACTGATCAAGACGCTAGGGGCCAAAGTTTGGCGTTACATCGGGCAAGGAACAATCCCTGCTGCCCGGTGACACATGTGGAGGAACTGATAAGACAGCGGGCACAGGAGTGTGTGGGGTCACTGCTAATGCATGGGGATGGGACTCCTCTTACCAGATTTCAGTTCCAGAGGGTACTAGCCATGAGCATGGCAAAAGCTGGTTATAACCACAAAGAGTTTGGGACACACTCCTTCCGGATAGGGGCAGCCACAGAAGCAACAGCCAGGGGTTTGACCACAAATAGTGTGCAAAGAATTGGGAGATGGTCCTCAAGCGCTTATAAACGCTACGTGCGGTTGCACATGTTGTGAGAGCTGCCGCCATGTGGAGTATTGCTAATACCTGCTGTTTTTCTGGTTATTTACAGTTTCACGGGCCTGTGACGCAGGACGGAAACTACCCATGGATCATCAAGGCAACCTTACTACAGCATGGAGGAACCAGGAGGACAGACAGAAGACCGTAGTCATTTGGGTAGTGGGGCATTCATATGTCAAACGTGCTAACCAAATTTTTCTTGCAGGTTCAGGCAAACAAAGGGTGGAAAGTAGGGGGTGCAGGGTCTCCTTCCATGGCAGGGGGGGGCTCCGCCTCAATCAGTTCAGGGACTATATGTCGGGCTTACTAGCGCGACATACTACACCACCCTCGGCGGTAATACTTCATTTAGGGGGGAATGATCTGGCAGGTCTGGGCAGAAGGGTCCTCCTTGAAGAAATTATATCTGCAGCGGGTTGGCTAGCAAAGCGGTTACCAGGTAGTGTTGTAGTATGGTCACAACTGATACCAAGGATGCAATGGAGGGGGGGAAACTCAGTCAGCGCGTTGAACAGCTCGTTAAAGAGGGTCAACAACAAGCTGGACAGGTTATTTAGGACTCCGGTCTTACAGACCATCCCTCACGGTTGCATTTGGGGGGAACACTTCTACCTGCGGGACGGGGTTCACTTAACAGAGGAGGGGAATGCCCTTTTTATAAGAAACATCCTGGCATGGGTGGAAGTTTTTGCAGGAAGAGTATGACCTTTCTAGAAGGGGGGTGTTCTGGGGGGGGGGGCCAGATAGTCGGTTAACTACCTGGCCTGTGGCGGTAAGGTCATTAATCGGTGAGCAGCATTTTAAGGTCCTTACGGGGGGGGGCGGACCCATTCACGAAAGGGGCCGCCCGCGGGAGGGGCCATTTGGTCTCTCTCAGAACTTCAGGGGCAGGATATGATCTCCATTAATTTAAAGGGTGCGGGGGAGGGAGTCTACGCTTTCCTCAGACTGGTAGCCACCCCTCACAACACTATGACGTCACTAAGGTGCGCGAGTGTCTGGGCCCTCCTGTTATGGTTAAATGGAGTTCGGGGAGCGCACGTGGGTGTAACGTGCCCTGGGTTGCGCATGCGCATCTTCAACGTGAGAGCGCAGCTGTAAAAGGATCTGACACCGGTTGGCGACCTTGCCGTAGGACTTTATTAAAAGTATTAAAAATATTAGAATGCAGTTTAATTTTCAGGATGATTAGATTACGTTAGGAGACACGCTGTATTAGCTATTTGTTAAGGTTAGCCCATCATACCATGTCGAAACGGATGTCAATCTAATATTCTGAAAAGTGTGCATTTTAATAATTGTCAGAAATGTTTATTTGATTAAAATTTTTGATTTGTTTTTATATTTTAATAAATACGGCCAGGGGGGGGGCCCCGTACCCCCCCTTGACTTCCAAAGACCCCCATGTGTTGACTGGTTGAATTGGGTAATTCAGTCGGTGTTCAAGGGGGGAGGTGGCCGGCAGTCCAAGACCATGCTGCCTTCTCCGTTCCCCCTACACCGTCCATGCTGTGCCCCACTCTGTCTGCCCCATAGCACGCTCTGCTCCTTTCACATATTGCCTCTGATCCCCCACCCCCGTCCATACTATGTGCCCCTCGGACCCCACATCCTTGCTGCGTCCCACTCTGCCCATGCTCTGGCTCTGTCACATACTGCCCCCGCCCATGCTGTGCGCTAAAAATATGCATTTCTGTCCCTCTCACGCTGCTACTCTGTCCCATGCTATATGTCCCTGTGTTCCCAAGTACGCTGCGCGCCACGCAAAAGTCAGTCTGGCCGTGCGGAATCCTAGCACTTCATCAGCTCTCCATTGATGTGGCCGCTCCTCTCCCCTACCCCCCCCCATCATCACACTTCAAAGGAATGCGATCTGCTCCCCCGCCTCCCCCACAGCAATGCCGAGAGCTTGTTGTTTATAGTCTCCATTTACCACATGTTTATTGTGGCTTTAGTTTAGGGATTACCATAGTAACACGTGTACCCCACTGGGACTTACAGGGTCTGTTGGCCACTCGCTCATTATGGCTCCGTCTAAGATGGATTCCCAGTCATGGTGTGCTAGACTGTGGCTTCAGGGCACCGTGAGCCTTGTGTTTAATTTTGCTTCATCTTAGATTTCCGTAGATATATTTATGCTGCGCTTTGGGTTTGCCTAGCTCTATTTTTAGCTCTTGCGGACTCTGTAGTGTGTTCATGAGGTTGTGCAGTAGAGCATGTAGTGTGTGCCTATTTCTTACAGACTGCTTCGTAGTCCAGCAGAAGGAACATTTGCTCTCCATGCAATGTGCTTATTGTCTATCTATGAGTGTGTGCAGATCTGATCGGGCAGATGTTCACAGCTCTGCCGCTGCAGTGTGTTCAGAGAGAGCACATCCAGTCTTCAGCTCTGTAACTAGTGAATAATTCCAGCCTTGGTCGGAGTAGAGAATATACAAATGTTTTCGAGCCACATTTACTGTGTAATTTATCAACTTACCATGTTTATTACAAAGAGGGAAGATAACGTGCAGGAAATGGAAAACACATTTTCAATATCGACTTGCTAGCTGCAATGATGTCTGCCCTGCCACCATTTACTTTGGACCCTCACCCTCACACCCTCACACACCCTCACTCACCCTCACTCACCGTCACTCACCCTCACCCACCCTCACCCACCCTCACTCACCCTCACACCTTCACCCCCCTCACCCTCACAACCCTCTCACCCTCACTCACCCTCACTCACCCTCACACCCTCACAACCCTCTCACCCTCACTCACCCTCACCCCCTTAAACCCCCTCACCCTCACTCACCCACTCACCCACCCTCTCACCCACCCTCTCACACTCACACACCCTTTCACCCTCACACACCCTCTCACCCTCACTCACACTCTCACCCACCCTCACCCTCACACCCCCTCATCCTCACCCCCTCACCCTCACACGCCCTCACCCCCTCACACTGCCACACACCCTCAGAACCCACACCCCCTCACCCTCCCACCCTCACACATCCCCTCACTCTCACACCCCCTCACCATCACACCCCTCACCCTCTCCCTCACACCGCCACACACCCTCAGAACTCACGCCCCCCCGCCCTCACACCCTCACACACCCTCACCCTCACACACCCTCACTCTCACTCACCCTCTCACCCTCACACACCCTCTCAGCCTCACACACCCTCTCACCCTCACACCCTCACACCCCCTCACCCTCACACCCCTGACCCTCACACCCCCTCACCCTCACACACCCTCACTTACCCTCACACACCCTCAACTTACCCTCACACATCCTCTCACCCTCACACACCCTCACACACCCTCTCACCCTCACACCCTCTCACCCTCACACCCCCTCACCTCACACCTCACACTGCTGCAGGCCTCACACTGCTGCACGCCTCACACTGCTGCATGCTGCACACTGCTGCATGCTGCACACTGCTGCATTCTGCACACTGCTGCATGCCACACACTGCTGCATGCCACACACTGCTGCATGCCTCACACTGCTGCACGCCTCACACTGCTGCACCCCACACTGCTGCACGCCACACACTGCTGCACGCCACACACTGCTGCACGCCTCACACTGCTGCACACCTCACACTGCTGCACTCCTCACACTGCTGCACGCCTCACACTGCTGCACACCGCACACTGCTGCATGCTGCACACTGCTGCATTACTCACACTGCTGCATGCTGCACACTACTGCACGAGTCACACTGCTGCACGCCTAACACTGCTGCCACTGCTGCACGCCTCACACTGCTGCACGCCTCACACTGCTGCACGCCTCACAACACCACCATATCCCTCTAGGACACTACCATATCACTCTGGGACACCACCACATCACTCTGGGACACCACCACATCACTCTGGAACACCACCACATCACTCTGGGACACCACCACATCACTCTGGGACACCACCACCTCACTCTGGGACAGCACCACATCACTCTGGGACAGCACCACATCACTCTGGGACAGCACCACATCACTCAGTGGCACCACCACATCACTCACAGACACCACCACATCACTCTGGGACAGCACCACCTTACTCTGGGACACCACCACATCACTCTGGGACAGCACCACATCACTCTGGAACAGCACCACATCACTCTGGGACACCACCACATCACTCTGGGACACCACCACATCACTCTGGAACACCACCACATCACTCTGGGACACCACCACATCACTCTGGGACACCACCACCTCACTCTGGGACAGCACCACATCACTCTGGGACAGCACCACATCACTCTGGGACAGCACCACATCACTCAGTGGCACCACCACATCACTCACAGACACCACCACATCACTCTGGGACAGCACCACCTTACTCTGGGACACCACCACATCACTCTGGGACAGCACCACATCACTCTGGAACAGCACCACATCACTCTGGGACAGCACCACATCACTCAGGGGCACCACCACATCACTCTGGGACACCACCACATCACTCTGGGACACCACCACATCACTCACTCTGGGACACCACCACATCACTCACTCTGGGACACCACCACATCACTCACTCTGGGACACCACCACCTCACTCTGGGACACCACCACCTCACTCTGGGACAGCACCACATCACTCTGGAACAGCACCACATCACTCTGGGACAGCACCACATCAATCTGGGACAGCACCACATCACTCTGGGACACCACCACATCACTCTAATACACCACCACATCACTCAGCCCAACCACATCACTCAGCACCACAACAGCATCACTCAGCACTACAACAGCACTGTCCTTGCTTGCTACCAACAAGAATTGCCATAGCCATTAGGGCTCGCATTAGGAAAGTGTAAGCTATTGGCTTTATAAATAACATTGCTATTAATTTATATATTTTCAAAGCCAACACATAATTTTAAAAAATGGTAATTTACAATACAAATAGCTCACACTTTCCTAATGCGAGACCTATTGCATTGCAAATGCTTGTTTAGTTATAGTTAGGATCTAGTTACCATAGGAAAATCGCAACATTCTATTCCCAATACCTTTGGCGCAGGGTGACGAATCTTCGTGAAATTTTCAAAGCTCATGGGGCGCTCCAGTCCGCTCCTATCCTGGAAGTTTTGGGGTGATTTGGCAAGTGGGGGCCGAGAAAAAAGGGGGGTCCCAAAACGTGTCTTCTCAATGTTATTTTCCATAGGAAACTTTAGACACGGCTACAGCCCGAACTGCTGAACGGAATTACACCAGATTTGGCAAAAAGGTAGAGCTTGGTTCAGAAACCGACCTTTTTTTAAATGGTGTAAATCTGTTCAGTAGTAGTTGAGAAATTCAAAAAATAAAAGTCAAAAACTCAAATTCCCATAGGAAACTTTAGCCATGGCTACAGCCCGAACTGCTGAACGGAATTACACCAAATTTGGCAAAAAGTTAGCCCTTGTTTCAGAAAGAGCTCGTTTTGTTAAATGGTGTAAATCCATTCAGTATTTTTTTAAAATATTAATGGAAAAATAAATATATATATCTGGGCGGAGCCTAACCCCACATCTCATTGTGAGATCTGATTGGCTGTCAGTACTTCATCCAAGAAGTGTTGGCAGCGATCTTGGGACCAATATACATGAAAGCGCCTCATTAAAAAGCATTGCAGTGAATAGAAGTTTTTAAGACTTTATTTCCATTATAAATCATTTGTTGATGGTACCATACTCATTTTAGGAATTGTGGTATGTTCTAAGGTGATTTTACCATGTGAAAAAGCCTTCTGCTGGGATATCATGAATCATGTTTGAGAGAAAACTATGCTCTCATGCTTTTCCCACAGAGGTTTGGAAGGTGATCTATAAGCTAAACTGAGAGCATATTTTCTGTAAATTCACATTATCTTTCTCTGTCATGTGAGAATGAAGTCTGACATTCTCAGTAAAACATGTACATCCAACAAGGGCAGCGACTGTCAGTTGATTCCTTTGTGTTCTACTGCAGCTTCCCAGAGTGTTCTAAAGAACAACTAGAGCACTAACAGTCTTACTTATGACAAAAGTATGGCACACCTGAAGTCATCGTGATTGGAATAAAGTGGTAACACTTAAAACATTTAATTTGCAAAGGTACAAAATGAGGGGGTTCATTTTGCCATAGAAATTATGATTAGTGCTGCAGAAAGAAAAATGAAGGCACATTTTGACTTCTCAAATCCTCTTCTATTTCATTAAAATTCTGACATGCAGACTGAAACATGCACTTTTAATACCAGCAGCAGACTTCCCTGGTGAGCAGTAGCTTTGCTACAGTGATCTAATGAGCAACTAGAGTGCTAACATTCAGAATGTATGGCAAATGTGTGACACATCTGAATGCCTTCTTGATGGAACCAAAGTAAAAAACTGAAAGTATTTCCTACTGAGGAGACTGCAGTAAATAAGGAAATTAGGAAACTCTCATAACAAATAAGCCTCCCAAGATGGCCACCAGAGACAAAAGAGCCCATATGTAGCACAAATATCATCCAGATGTAGCCCACGTATAGTTCAGTGACAGAATGTCCCAGGGTATTCTTAAGAACAAATAGAGCGCTTACTGTCTTACTTATGACAAAAGTATGGCACACCTGAAGCCATCTTGATTTGAATAAACTGGTAACACTTAACACATTTAATTTAAAAAGGAACACAATGAGGGGGTTCATTTTGCCATAGAAATTATGATTAGTGCTGAAGAAAGAAAAATTAGGGCACATTTTGAGTGACTTCTCAAATCCTCTTCTATTTCATTAAAAAATTCTGACATGCAGACTGAAACATGTACTTTTAATACCAGCAGCAGACTTCCGTCGTGAGCAGTAGCTTTACAACAGTGATCTAATGAGCATCTAGAGTGCTAACATTCAAAATTTATGGAAAATGTGTGACATATCGGAATACCTTCTGGATAGAATCAAAGTAAAAAACTGAAAGCATTTCCTACTGAGGAGAATGCAGTAAATGAGGAAATTAGGAAACTTCATAACAAAAGAGCCCAAATGTAGCACAAATATCACCCAGATGTAGCCCACATGTAGCCCAATGACAGAAGTGTGCAAAACACTTTTTATTTTTTGTGTTTTTGCAGTTTTATATAGTGCAGACTTGTCAGGTATTGGAGTGCTTTAGATGAGAATTGGTTACATCACACAAGAACAAATTCATTTTGGTTGTAGACATGGTGAGATTAAGTGATTTGACCAGAATCACAGAATGTCGAGCTGAAGCAGAAACTACAACCTGGTTCCCCAGTTGCACAGTCTGCAGCCCTGGAAGTAACACCACATCCTCTCTCCTAAGTACAACATTTAATCAAGTGGTCAACTGGATAAAAAAACATAAATATAACAAATAATTTAAAAGTGCTTTATCGCTATTTGAAAACTCAGAAAATATGTCCTAATTTTAGTTTTTTAAAGCACTAACCATAATTTTGATGCAAATAAGACCCTCTCATATATGTAATTTCTAAAGGAAATGCTCTACGTATTACAGTTATGATTACATCAAGATGACGACAAGAGTTCCACACTTTTGTAATAAATATAGAATGTTAGCAATCTAGTTGTTCATTAGGATACTGTTGAGAGGCAGCGGCCAGGGGCACGGACTCTGAAATTTGAAGGCAGGTAGGAGGCTGCAGAGGCAACAATTTGACCACACTGGGCAGGCAGGAAGAGCAGTGGCAGCACAACAGACTGTGGAGGGCAGTGGAAAGAGGGGCTGGGGCAACAAACCAACAATACAGGACTGGCAAGTGAGGCTGTGGCAATATAATAGACCACTGTGGGCAGAAAGAAGAGGCAGTGGTAGTGCAACCATACATGCCACAGACCCGATTTAGTCAGGAAACGTCCAATGTTTTTAAGCCCAGATGGGCTTTATTTGATCTGTCTTCTGTCTACAATCTCCTCTTTTTCAATGTAAGTCAAAGGGAAAAATCAATACCCCAGTTTGTTTTTAAAATCTCACTCTTACCAAGTTCAAAATGTTAGCAAGTATGGTACATTTGATCATGGAAGGCAAAGGAATTGGGGTAGGGACATGGACTCAGATAACAGAGGACAGGAGGGTCATGGAGAGGTACACCAAACTGACCCTACAGGGCAGGCATCAGGGTTTGCAGCAGCACAATACACCACACAGGGCATGCGGGATGGGAGTGCAGCACAACAATCCATAGAAAGCAATAGGGAGGGGACAGGACCATGCACATGGACAACAGAGGGGAAATAGGCAATGGTAGCTAGCTGGCCATAATGGACAGACAGGTGAGAAAGCTGCAGCATAACGGACCATAAAGGGCAGGAGGGACGGATCAGGGGCATTACAATGGAACAGACAAGCCAGGAGGGAGGGAATAGCGGTCTGCACATGGAAACAGAGGTCTGGGGATAAGGGGGTAGGGCAGGAGCAGCAAGATGACCATGGAGGTCAAGCAGGATGGGCACTAGAAGACACACCATGGAGAGCAACAGTGAGACTATAATGGCATACACACAGACCATGGAGGGAAGGTCGGTGGGGGTCAAGGACAGCTAGCTGACCACACAGGGAAGGTGGCAGCACAGAAGACCAGGCATGGCAAGTGGGAGGGTTAGTGTCAGCACAATGGCTATGATGAGCAAGAAGGAGGGTGCAGGGGCATGCACAAAGGACCATGGAGGATAGAAGGGAGGGTCAAGACCTGGGCACAGACAAGAAAGTTCAGGAGAAGGGGCCTCACAACAGACCACGTGGGCAGGCAGGAGGAGCAGTTGCAGCACAACAGACTAGGGAGGGCAGAAGGATTTGGTAGTAAAATGGACCATGGTGGACAGGAGGAAGGGGATAGGGGCATAGAATGTGGACAGGCAGGGTGGATGTGGCAGGGACAGGTTACAGTTATCTGACAATGCTAGGCAGGTGGGAGGGGAGTGGCAGCTCAACAGAACACTCAGAGTAGATAGGAGTGGCAGGTCCATGGAACATGGTGGGCAAAAAGGATGGAGAAGGGTCATGCACACAGACATCGGAGAGCAGGGGGAAGGAGAATAGGGGTAGCAAGCTAAGCACAGAGGCTAAGCAGGAGGTCAATGATGGGGCATAGAATTGGGCAATGGAGGGCAGGAGGAGTGGACTGGTACATCATGCTAAATGGAGAGCAGTGGCAGCACATCAGGCCATGCATGGCAGGAGGGAGGAGGCTAGTCCATGAATTCAGACAACAGAGGATAGGGAGGAGGTGGATGGGGCAGCAAGCTAAATTTTCAGAGAAGGCGAGAAGGCCAGTGGCAGAACAATGGCCACACAGGGCTGTAATAAGGGAGCAGGGAAATCGACTTGGACAATGGATGGCTAGGAGGAGGGAAGGCAGGAGCAGCAAGCTTGGGTGGGGGCAGCACTATGCCAGGCCCGGCTTCCAACCCCCCACCATTCAATGTGATATGCATCTTACTTAACGTTGTAAAAAAATAGAAATTTGCTGAACAAAACAAAGATTACAGGGACGGTATAGTTAGACTCAGATTTCACTCATACACAACCAGTGAAATTCAGCAGTTATAGTTACCTGAGCTAACTATAACTTACGCCCCCACAATGTACTGATAATGACCTCAGACATTACATCATTCATGACATGGTCAGTTGCATCACTCATGACATCTCAAATGAGCTGTGAATGGAATGGAACTATAATTGCTAGAACTTTATTTAGGGATAGTGAGTGTATATTAACACCCCTTTTTAGGTCTCACGTGGGTGTGGCAGCAAAGTTGCCCCGCCCTCGGAGAGATCTTGTAAACAAAAATGGAGCCTAAGCCCCGCCCCTCCTTTCTATTGGGTAGCGTCAGCGCTCATGGTAAACGCTGGCTTCCCATTAGAAAGGAGGGTTTTTCGTTGCCGCCCTGTCCACTTTCGGAACTGTCCCTCCGGACATGGTAGCCTGCATTACGGCCGTCGTGACGAAGTTTTTTATCTGAAGCTTCATCACGCTGCCTTGTTAGGTCTCGCTAGTTTAAGTAGGAAGCAGCTGCAAAGTGCTGCATGGCCACTCACTACCGTTATTGCATTTCATATGCATTTTTAAAAACTTTTTTATTCTCCACTAGGAACGTGTATTGTAACACTTGCATGGTCCGCGTTCATTTAGGTGCCGGGTCTATTTACTATCCCAGTCCGACCCCGGGTGCCGCCGTCTTGGAGGGTTTGCCCGTGTGACTCAGCAGGTCACATGACTGGCAGTCCGTGCCCGGCGCAGCCACAGATCGTGGGAGACAGCAGTGTGCGTGAGGTAGGTGTGTCTGTCTGAGGGAGATGCAGCAGCGTTTATTTATTTTATGTATTTATTTTATGTGTTTTTATAGCGGACTTTACCCGAAGGTGTCAGAGCGCTTCACAATAGGAACAGTGTGTGTGAGGGACAGAGACAGCAGCCTCCGTTTGTGTATGGGTAACGGAGAGAGGCAGCTGTGTATGCCTGAGGGAGTGTGTGTGTGCAAGGGAAAGATAAGTGTGTGAGTGTGAGACATCGCTGTATATCTCAGCGAGATTGACAGCAGAGTGAGAGTGACAGCAGAGTGAGAGAGACAGCAGAGTGAGAGAGACAGCAGAGTGAGAGTGACAGCAGAGTGAGTGACAGCAGTGAGTGACAGCAGAGTGAGAGTGACAGCAGAGAGAGAGTGACAGCAGAGAGAGAGTGACAGCAGAGTGAGAGTGACAGCAGAGTGAGTTACAGCAGAGTGAGAGTGACAGCAGAGTGAGAGTGACAGCAGAGTGAGTGACAGCAGAGTGAGAATGACAGCAGAGTGAGAGTGACAGCAGAGTGAGTGACAGCAGTGAGTGACAGCAGAGTGAGAGTGACAGCAGAGAGAGAGTGACAGCAGAGAGAGAGTGACAGCAGAGTGAGAGTGACAGCAGAGTGAGTTACAGCAGAGTGAGAGTGACAGCAGAGTGAGAGTGACAGCAGAGTGAGTGACAGCAGAGTGAGAGTGGGAGCAGAGTGAGAGTGGGAGCAGAGTGACAGCAGAGTGAGTAACAGCAGAGTGAGTGACAGCAGAGTGAGAGTGACAGCAGAGTGAGAGTGACAGCAGAGAGAGAGAGTGACAGCAAAGTGAGAGTGACAGCAGAGTGAGAGATAGCAGAGTGAGAGTGACAGTAGAGAGAGAGACAGCGGTGTGAGTGTGACAGCAGAGTGAGAGACAGCAGAGTGAGTGTGACAGCAGAGTGAGAGTGACAGCAGAGTGAGAGTGACAGCAGAGTGAGAGACAGCAGAGTGAGAGTGACAGCAGAGTGAGAGAGAGAGCAGAGTGAGAGTGGCAGCAGAGTGAGAGTGACAGCAGAGTGAGAGAGACAGCAGAGTGAGAGTGACAGCAGAGTGAGAGTGGCAGCAGTGAGAGACAGCAGAGTGAGAGTGACAGCAGAGTGAAAGTGACAGCAGAGTGAGAGACAGCAGAGTGAGAGACACAGCAGAGTGAGAGACATAGCAGAGTGAGAGAGACAGCAGCGTGAGAGTGACAGCAGAGTGAGTGACAGCAGAGTGAGAGTGACATCAGAGTGAGAGAGACAGCAGAGTGAGAGTGACAGCAGAGAGAGAGTGACAGCAGAGTGAGCGTGACAGCAGAGTGAGAGTGACTCAGCAGTGTGAGTGTTCCAGAGAGAGCAGGGTATGCTTGTCCTCTTACACGGTGCACTGGCACACAGGAGCTAAAACAAAGAACAGCTGAACATGTGTCTTGGGAGCTTCATGGAGGCAGCCGGCCCTCTGTGAGGGGAGCAGCAAGGAGGGGTGCCCCAACCAATCAAGCGCAACTACTCACACGTGACGGTCTCAAGAGGCGGGTAGGGGGCAGATCCTCTAAGTGCTGGGGTCCCTGTAAGACCCAGGTCTTGAGGTCCTTGACACCCCAACCCCGGGAGCTGACAGGTAGCTTGTGGAAAGCATGATCCCCCCCAATCAAAGCACCCCAACCCCAGAGCTGACAGGGAGCCCGTAGAAAGCATGAACTCCCCAATCGAAGCACCCCAACCCCAGAACTGACAGGGAGCCCTCCCCTCGTCGGCTTCGATGTCTAGTGCACAACAAATATGTTATAAAATGAACTGGTGTAAACTCAAAGAGAACCCGAATACATTAAAAAATCTGCTGTAAACATTTAAGCCGCGTCACGGTTAATCTAAATAAAAGGGCTGGACCTTAAAATAGTGTGAGGCGTTTAAAACCAGCAACAAAAGATGAGAAAGGTAAGATCACGCCACGTGCTCCCTACATGGAAACACAACTAGATGAAAAGATGCGTGTTGTTAGGTCTCACACTTTCATGAACACCTTACAGAGCATCAGAGGTAGCGCTTCATTTAATGAATCAGCCTGAATATTGTATGCTGTTCAAACCCGTACCCACCCCAAGCTCAAGGAGCAAGTTAGTGAAATAAAAGTTCTGCAATGACATCCTTTATCTGTTGACATTGCAAAGGTTGTACGGTCAGGGTAAACAAATGATAGGCCCATGCACATGTGTTCGCAGAAGACTGGAACATCTGTGAGAACTCTAGGTTGCCATCGCAAACCTTCATCCACTTTGCATCTTCTTACAAAGAGGGATTTCTGGCTTGTGGGTCCCACCATTCCATGTTCCCGGATGCATTTTATTTAATGAATATACCTTGATGGTACAATGTGTAAAACTGAAAAAACAATGCAATAGGTCTCGCAGCTATGTGAGTTTAAGCTATTGACATTGTAAATAACAATGGCTTTTATTTTTCTTTTATTTTCAAAAACTTAAATAAAAGCCATTGTTACTTGCAATGCCAATAGCTTAAACGGGCGTAACTGCCAGACCTATTGCACTGCAAATGATTGTTTTCTTTTCTTTCGTGTAAGAGTTATTATAATACGCAACATGCCCAGATTAATATGGCCGTTAGCCTTTCACTTTAAAGTAATGTGTAGTCCATTGTTTATGTTGATGTTTGCAATCCTAAGTATGTTTATTATGAATAAGTCATGTTGACGAACATACAGGTATGGGGGTCACGGGGCAAGATATGCTGAAATGACATTGTGTGCATATTAACACTTGTTTTTTTTTTCTTTATTGCATCAATTCCTGAATTTTCACATCGTGACCAGGCCAATATGGCCGCCAGCTTTTTGGATTAAAGCAACATGTAGTCCTTTGTTAATGTTGGCAACTGGAGGCATTTGTACATTTAAATAAGGATGCTACAATGACGTCTTGTATCGTTATCAAGGTTCGGACGAGCTGAAGCGGTGGATCATGTCCTTTGCAGATTAAATACTTCCAAACTACAACCTGAGTGCTGATTACTTCCTTGTAAGAGTGAGAGGTGATTAAATACATATATATAAAATTCACTGAAAAAAACACAAGTTTCAGGGACATTATTGTTAGAAATTAGCATTTAAAAATCCTTAGAAATTAAAAAAACACAGGTTTCATATACGTCATAGTTAGTTGGACATTTCACTCGTACAAAACAAGAGAAATTCGGCAGTTATAGTTAGTTGTGCTAACTATAACTCACGCTCCCGCAATGCACTGCTGATGATGTCACATATTACATCACTCATGACATGGTCAGTGACATCACTCATGACATCACTGATGACATCTCACATAACATCACTGATGACATCATCCACATGATCATCTGATGCACCTCCTCACACCCTAAAATACAGACTACCTTTCTCGAAACCATAGACACACCAATACTAGTACAGCTACAATACTCTGTGTACTATGTATGCAGACCTCTAATCAGCTATTTTGCATTGATACAGTCTTGTAAATACTCAGTTAGTACCTATGCAGTCTAGGAATCCTTCTTTCTGTCCCATGCACTTGTCCATTGACCCATCCAGCACAATGTACGTATCCTATCACTTTGCCAATACCTAAGCACTCATAAATTTAGCATGCACTCTCTTTCCAGCACTGAAATTACTCCAGTTATTAGTCATATACTTAAGGAATGGCCTAGCCACTAACCCAAGTACAGGTACAATGTTTTGTACACTATGCATGCAGATCTCTAACAAGCTACATACTATTATTATGCTCTTATAAATACCCAGGTAATACCTATGCAGTGTTGGAATCCTTCTGTCCGTGCAATGTATTCTCCAATCACTCTTCCAACACTATCTACATATCCTATCACTCCGCCAATACCTAAGCACTTATAAATTGAACATGTACTCTCTTTGCAGCACTGAAATTATTCTAGTTACTAGTCATGTACCTAAGGAATGGCCTAGCCACAAAAACTAGTACAGCTACAATATTCTGTGTACTATGCATTCACACCTCTAATCAGCTACATAGCATTGATTCAGTCTTTTAAATACTCAGTTAGTACCTATGCAGTCTAGGGATCCTTCTGTCTGTCCCATGCAGTACTCCATTCATCCATCCAACACTATCTACATATCCTATCACTCTGCAATACCTAAGCACTTATAAATTCAATATGTACTCTCTTTGCAGCACTGAAATTATTCTAGTAACTAGTCATGTACCTAAGGAATGGCCTAGCCAGTAAAACTAGTACAACTACAATATTCTGTGCACTATGCATGCAGACCTCTAATCAGCTACGTAGCATTGATACAGTCTTTTAAATACTCCGTTAATACCTATGCAGTCTAGGAATCCATCTGTCTGTCCCATGCACTTTTCCATTCAACCACCCAGCACTATCTATGCATCCTATCACTCCGCCAATACCTAAGCACTAATACATTTAGCGTGCACTCTCTTGGCAGCAATGAAATTACTCCAGTTATTAGTCATATACTTACGGAATGGCCTAGCCACTAACACAAGTGCAGTTACAATATTTTGTACACTATGCATGCAGGCCTCTAACCAGCTACATACTATTAATACGCTCTTCTAAATACCCAGTTAGTACCAATGCATTCTAGGAATCCCTCTGTCTGTCCCATGCACTTCTCCATTCACCCATCCAGCACTATCTACGTATCCTATCACTCCACCAATACCTAAGCACTTATAAATTCAGCACACACTTTCTTTGCAACACTGAAATTACTCCAGTTATTAGTCGTATACTTAAGGAATGGCGTAGTCACTAACACAAGTGCAGGTACAATATTTTGTACATTATGCATGCACACCTCTAACCAGCTACAAACTATTGATACGCTCTTCTAAATACCCAGTTTGTACCTATGCAGTGTAGGAATCCTCCTGTCTGTCCCATGCATTTCTCCAATCACCCATCCAGCACTATCTACTTATCCTATTACTCCACCAATACCTAAGCACTTATAAATGCACTATACACTCTGTTTGTAATACTGTAATTATTCTAGTTACTAGTCATGAACTATGGAATGGCCTAGCTACTAACACAAGTACAGCTATAATATTTTGTGCACTATCCAAGCAGACCTCTAACTAGCTGCATACTATTGATACACTCTTCTAAATACCCAGTTAGTACTCATGCAGTGTAGGAATCGTCCAGTCTGTCCCATGCACTTCTTTAATCACTTATCTACCACTATCTACTTATCCTATCACTCCACCAATACGTAAGCATTTATAAATTAAGTGTTCACTCTGTTTGCAGCACTGTCATCATTCCATTTACTAGTGGTATTCTTATAAAATGACCTAGGCACCAACACAAGTACACATAAAATATTCTGTACATAATCTCTACAAAACTCTAAGCAAATACATACTATTGGTCCACTCCATTAAATACTGAAGTAGTACCCATGCAGCGTAGGATACCTCCTGTCAGTCTCATGCAATTCTTCAATCACCCATCCAGCACTATGTTCTTATTGTATCAGTCTGCCAATAACTAAGCACTTATGGGGCAGATTTACAAGCACCCTGCGCCACCAGTACGTCACTTTTTGTAACGTAGTGATGGCGCCAGGCACTCCTTCATATATACAAGGAGAGGAAAAGCCACCATGCGTAGTTTTTCCACTCCTTGTAAATACGACCCCTTCATACACAGAACTTTGCGTTGAAGGGGTGTTCCATAGGTGTTGCTGTGGGTGTTCCCATGCAACACCAATAGAGCAAGACACATCTCCGTATTTATGAGAAAAAGGGAATCTGGAGATGTGTGTGAATGCTGTGCCATCCTAAAGTTGGTGTAGCAAGGCGCAACGAGGAGAATTGTTTTCATTTTTCCTCATTTTTTCCACTTTGAATGCATGCTGCATTCCACAGTATACATTGAAAGAGGAAAATGCCTTTACTGATTGTTTTTGTGCAGGAAGGTGCCCTTTCCTGCACAAAAACAATCTCTGCATGACACCGACATCCTTGCACCATGGTGCAAGGTTGCCTGTGTCACCGCATGGCTGCAGTTTGTGCAGCAGTGCAGAGGGAAGCACAGAGTTGCAACATATTCATGTACATATGTCACATCCCTGTGCTTCGGAAGTGCCACAGTGCAGGGCAGCTAAAGAGCTTGCAGTGTTACGCTTCAGTACTTCCTCATAAATCCTCACCTATAACTTCACCATACACTACTAATGCATTCTTTCAGTCAATCATGCTGTATACATATATTCCACCAGACTTTCACACATTACCTTACAATTATAGTTCTTTCTCTAACCAGATAAGAACTTTTTTTCTTCTTTTTTCTTTTGTATTTTTTTTAACAAATTTGTATTTTTTTTGTGTTTTTTTCAAAAAATGAACAAAAAAAAGAACGAATACAACAGGAAACTTTTGGAATTACTTATTCCAAAAACAAACAAAAAAAATTAACAATGGTTGAGTTGCGCAGGACAAACTGCATCCACCGACAGCTCACCAAAGCATATACTTTTCTTACACTTCACGTAATGTTGCTCGAGAAGGGCAAATTCTGGCCTAATGTCCATTGCCGGTGTTTCTGAGGATGCCCCAGACGTACTTGTCACAGCAGGTGAGGGGTTCAAAGCAGCTCGCCTCATTTCCACCCGAGCAAGATTGAGAGGATGTGTGGTCCGGAGATGCTTGTACACAGAAGCAGTGCCACAAGAGTATTTTTTTTTCATTGCCTCTTTACAGGACTAGTCCACAAATTTTGCACGTCACCTTTCTCGCATTTACTTTCTTCTCTCCAGGTGGCAAAGTGAAGAATTTCCACACAAAAGATTCCGGCCTCTGTGGACATGGGGCCTCCTGCAAGAATTCTTCTTCAGAAGATACTTCCTCCTGCTGCTGTCCAGATGCCATTTTGTTTGATATTTTTTGAAAAACACCAAAAAAACCAAGCAAAAAGGGTTCTTGTAGGAAAAGAGATGTCTCTCTAAAGATGCTCCAACAAGAATGATTAAAATGGGTGGGGTCCTTCAATAGTTACAGTGGGAAATGTCATGAACCAATTAAATCTTTTTTTTTGACGTCACATGGGATCCGCGCATTCTGCGCTCACGAAGCACACACCTGATGCGACTTTGCAAAAATATATTAAAAAATATTATAAGTACAAATATATTATTTTTATGAATATCTTAGATAATCTCTTGCCCTAATATGTATATTAAAGATACATACATATCATTTTAGAACATAATTTTTTTTTGCGGGATTCACGCACCCAGCGTGCCCCAACACGTATATGACGTCACGCGGGATCCACCACCGCGCGAGCGTCACGTACTGTAATGCGTATGTGTCATGAATGCGAAGGGAGCAGGAGTCGCGAACTGGTCGCATACCAATCGGGCACATCACATAATATTAAATGTATATGATGTAACTGAAAACATGCAGCCGTCGCACACCGTACGCGGATCCTTCACGACTTTTCTAAAATGGCAGCTAGAATCCGCGCACCCATCGGGATGTGTACACTATGGGTGCGCGACTCCGAAAAAAAATGGAAAATAAATTACAAAAGAAGATAATATAAATATATTAAAATAAAAAAATAAAACAAAAATGTAAATATTTCAGTTTGAATTAAAAAAAAATAATTTCGGGGTAATTTTCAGAAAAATATATAATGTAATTTAATGAATAAAATATTTATAAATAGTTTTAAAAAACTGTATAAAATCAGTACAAAAAATAGGTATTCCTACTATTACATTTAAAAATTTGCATTTAAAAAACCTTTGAAATTCACTGAAAAAACCATAGGTTTCAGAGACGTTATAGTTAGTAATTAGCATTTAAAAAACCTTTGAAATTCACTGAAAAAACCATAGGTTTCAGAGATGTTATAGTTAGAAATTAGCATTTAAAAAACCTTAGAAATTCACAGAAAAAAACATAGGTTTCAGGGGTGTTAAAGTTAGCTGGACATTTCACTCGTACAGAACCATAGAAATTCCTATGTTATAGTTAGTTCTGCTAACTATACCTCGCGCGCCCAGAATGCACTGCTGATGATGCCACATATTACATCATTCATGACATGGTCAGTGACATCACTGATGACATCACTGATGACATTTATAATGACATCACTGATGACATCAATGATGATATCATCCATGTGACAATCTGATACACTTCATCATACGCTAGTATAACCTTTCATCACTCACTGTAAAATACAGAGTACCATATTTGAAACCATTGACTCACCAATACCAATTCATACATACCCACTCACAGATTCCTAAGTCTACACACACAGCTACCCATTCAACAACAGAATCACTTATACATGCAGTCACTAATTAATAGAACAGTATCAAATGCACTTATACACATATATAGACATTGACACATCAGCAGTCATCTTAGTCGGTTATGCAGTCATCCTACTCACGCATGAAAAAAAATAATCACACTTACATTTACTCATTTTCACAATTATAAACACAACACCTCATTTATTCAAACACATAGGCCTCCATTAGGATGGCGGGCGGACTTTGCCCGCCCGCCATCCTCACGGTACAAGGGACCGCCCGCCATAAGAGCAGGGGTCCCGTGGGGGAAATTAGGATGCACCCCCCACAGTGGCAGGCGCATCCTGTATATTTACCATTGCGGCGGGTGGTGCTCAAAGCACCGCACCCCACAATGGTAAATATACATGTTGTGCATTTCAAAGCACAACGTGACAGGCACTGTGTGGTGCCTGCCACTTTGTTCTTTGAAATGCAGGGGGTACCATCGGTACCCCCCATGTGTACCCCCCCACAACGGGCCCCGCAGGTAGACTCCGCATGCTTTTCCGTGGCGGCGGCATTGGAAAATGCCCATTGTAATATAGCTGGCGGTGTCTATCAGAACCCTTTTCTGTCCCAGTCTTTCCGTCCGCCGCGGTCCCCCCAGCCATGTTAATATGGCGGGGGTAGTTCCGGCACGGTCTGGTGGGGGGGATCCACCCGCCATCCTAATGGGCCCCATAGTAACTCATAGTTAATATGTTAACAAATCACAATTACAATTATACACTCATTCATATTATTACTCTCACAATCACTGACTCTTACATATACTTATTTATATACACCAACTCTCACATACAATGCCTTTTATTTTTTTACTTTGTTGAAGATGTACAACTAAAATACATATTCGCTCACAACACACAAATAAATACACCCAGTCCCCCAAGCAACTGTTTCCATATGCACTCTTAAATCTAAACACCTGGTCAATCAACCTTTCACACATCTATACATAGAGTTACACACACCCCATCCAACCACACACAAACTCAGTGTCCCATGCAAATACTCACCCAACTAATCAATAACTAATATACAGCCTCATGTAGTTAGTGACCAACTGATGCAGCATGTTATACAACAGAGACAGTGCTGCAAACATTCACATAGTTTAGTTACTAATTCATGTATTAGTGAGACACTTTGAATTACTCACTTAAACAGACAGTCAAACAGATTTTAAATCCTCCATCCAGACAGTAATATATCTACTCAATCTTCAATACAGATTAGTATATATATATATAATACATATTTAAATTTCAAACTAAAACAAATTCACTGGATGATGTCATCAGTGATGTCATCAGTGACGTCATTTGAGATGTCATCAGTGATGTTATTGAGTATGTCATGAATGATGCAATATGTGACATCATCAGCAGTGCATTGCGGGCGCGCGAGTTATAGTTAGCAGAACTAACTATAACGGAGGAATTTCTATGGTTTTGTACGAGTGAAATGTCCAGCTAACTATAACACCCCTGAAACCTGTTTTTTTCTATGCATGTCTAAGGTTTTTTTCAATGCTAATTTCTAACTATAATGTCTCTGAAACCTATGGTTTTTTCAGTGAATATATATACATATACCCACACATATATATACATATAATACACTTACCTTTATACGTACATTTTGCGTGGTGGCATGTGTTGTAAAGGTAAGTTGTGGTAAAAAACTGTGTAGTAAAAACATGCATGGTAAAGAAGCCTGTGTTATTAAGCTTTAGTTGTAATTGCATGTGTGGTTTAGACTGCGTTAAAATTGCTGTTTCCCACTAATGGGAGCCACTTTATTTTAGTGTCAGGTCTATTTCCTGTCCCAGTCCAACACTGTTGTGGTACATGTTGTGTTCACAAATCTGATGTGACCGTGTGTGAACCCACTCAGACAATGTAAGTAAAGTTTCGCCTCTGATTGCATGACAGGAAATGTAAAAAGAAATGGGACTCGCATAACACAGACCACAGGGGGCCGAACAAGACAACCTATTTGGTATGCCAATAATGCAGCCAGAAGCATGCACTGAGGCATGGAACTCCTTTCGTTATGGGACACCACATTGGTGAAGAGGAAGTCTTTCACACATTGTCCTATTCTCTCCTCTCTCTGCCCGCCAGCTTGAGAAAGGGCATGAACTACCCATGCCAGTAAGGCTATCCTGGACAGCACAACTCTAGTCATGTGGCTGCACAGTGTGAGCCCAACTCAGCCTACTGAGATGATGTTTTATGTTTTTTGAGAAAGTACCCTCTCTCTCCCGACCATCTTTGCCGAGCCTCAGCAGTCCCAGAGACATGGTGGGTCATTACTGCTCATGGATGCTGCGACAACCCGGGGCAGACGTAAGTCGACTTCATACCCACAAACGGGCACCAACTGCTGGTATTTTCAGTACCACAGAGACACTGTGAAGATAACTGGGCTCCAGCTTGAAGGAAAAAATTTAAAAAGTCTGTGACTGATGGTACAATAGTTCAAATGCATGTACACTGAACACTTGAGTGGTACTTGCATTAATTTGACCACAGAATCCCAGTGATCCAAATCAAGCCACTGGGGGGCTTGGAGCTTGCTGCCATGCTGTGAAGAGCACTCAATCAGAACTCTCCATAGCCCCCAGAGTCTCCTGCTTTGTTTTCCTGCCTGGACCCCATTCTGTGGACCAAGATTGTTGGACCTTGCCCTAGGGGGTGAGTAGGCTGTTGTTGGGTGCCCCACCTCCACTTCAAAGATTGTTGCCGATGTTGTGTAGAGTGACCAATGCTGGTGGCCCAACGCTACCTGCTGCTTTGGAAGGGCCATAACATGAATTAGGAGGCAGTCGTAGACCCCCGAGAGCAGCCAGAGTGCATGGTCTGTGCTCGCGGACCACCCTTCTTCCACCAGCCAGTGAGGATTGTGGCTGCAGCGGGCCCCGCTGGCGAATTGGATGTGGCCTGGAGGCATGGCTGCAGCCTCACGGCTACCGGGAGAGAGTGACTCAGGGGCTTACATGCCTCTCCTCCCAGTGACTGCTTTCTGCATGCTGCCACTGGATTTGGGGCTCATCCATTGAGGGAACAGTGACCCCTCCTTTCTGACACTGGGTGTAAAACTGTACAAACAGGGTGGGACACATACTTTGATTGCTGACCGTGCTTCCACCCAGTGCATCAGAGGGATCCAGCTAAGGAGTGGTGTCAAACCTGCAAGATACATGGGGGTCCCCCTCCTTCATTGCAACACCTGACTGCTTCCCCTGATGGCTTGGGCCAACTGCATGACCGCCTGAACTATCGTCCCTCGCAGTGGACATGAGGGCCAACATTTGTGACCATGCTGTTTGAGGCCGCATGAGTACTACCCGCTGACTGACCCATCTTCTGCAACTCCATTGTGCAACCCCTCCACTCTCACTGGGTTACCTTGTGGGGATGGCTGTGTTATTCCCATTCTTTGATTGGCCACCCCACTGCTATTGCTTGCCTTGCCCTCCCTAAACTCTGCCATGGTGCGCATGAAAAATGCAAAAGAGAGCTTCCCACAATCACCAGCATTTGAGGGTCTACCCACAAATCTCAGGTCTAGTCTATGCCTGCTGGGGCGAGCCCTGACACGGGTGATAAACAATGTTATCCTGACTGCAATCGGCTGTACCAAGGAAGCACAGGAAAAACAAACTTAATCTTTGGTGGTGGATCTTAGCCTCTTGCAGGATGACCACCACAAAATTTCTAACCGAGTGCGCTTGGTTGAATCCGCCATGTCTGAATTGGCCCGAGCTAAGAAGGATCTTGCATCTGAACTTGCTAACATGGCTGATCACATTACAACCCTCGAGGCTAGAATTGAAGATCAGGAGGACAGAGCCAGGTGCAACATCATTAAAGTGGTTAGGCTACCGGAAAACATTGAAGGAGGCTCCATGGTCACCTTTTGAGAGGATTGGCTGCAAGAGGTGGTCGTCCCAGAGGGCCTCTCAAAATGTTATGCCCTCGTACAGTCACACGGGTGCCGGCCCACCCCCCACCACCTGGTGTCCCCCAAAATTAGTGGTGGCCAGCCTCCTCCACTTTTGCAACTGACATTTTATGCTCAAACAGGCCTACACCACAGGCCCTTTTTAAGAGGAGAATCCAAGGGTTTCCATATTTCCTGATTACACAAAAGTTGTGCAAGGGCACAGGGCATCCTTCCTCTCTGTAAAGAAAAAGCTATGTGAATTATCTATTCCTTATGCTATACTATTCCCTGCCAGACTGTGGGTGCAGCTTAATGGACACACCATGTTTCCTGACACTGCTGCTGAGGCCTGCTACTGGCTGGACACCTACGATGCTCACAACCACCCGGAACAGTCTCTAGGGTGAGAAGGCTCGATTTCAAAATGGTGTGCCTTCCCAAACTTACTATCCTAGTGTGTTCAGTCTGCTGTGAGCTCACCGACTGTGAATTTTGGTTATGAGTCAACATGGTTTGGCTAGAGCGCCATGGTGAGACTGTCCTTGGGGGGTTTGCTGGGGAGTTTAATTTTTGTTCTTCCAATCATGTGAGTTGTTAGTTGTGCTTTCCACTGGGGTGTCCTCTTTTTACATGTTTGCCGTGTGGCTGGGTGGATCAAGTGGGGGTGGATGGGCCTTACAAATTTAAGTACTCTTTTCTTCTTTACTATGGCTGGAGTGGCTCCCACCTTGATGGTGATTTCTTGGAATGTACATGGCCTTAATTCGCCGTCCAAATGATATAAATGTTTCTTCAAAGTTGGAGGGCTTAGGTAGTGCTCCTCCAAGAAATTCAACTCACTAGAAGGAAAAGTCAAGCTCTACAAAAACATTGGCGTGGAAAGATTTATTCAACTACCTACCCCTCATTTGTTAGGGGGCTGATTGCAGTGCTTCCTGGAACCCCATTCTCTCTCTCCCAGTTGGAGATCATTGAGCCGTGTTACATTAAGCTGATGGGTGAGTTGGAAGATAATTGTAAGGAAATGCCTCTTTGTGCATGATTACCCTCAAAGTTTTGAAATGATGCTGCTGATTTTTCAACTCTGAGAGTGCACTGAGACCTACTAACCAGACCACAGTGCCAGTGTTCTAACCTATTATAAAATACATGCTGAATTGGTTATCCCTCAATTGGCAGAAGCTGACTTCTTTTAAGTATCTAGAATATGGTCCCAATGGTACCCACGGCATGTAAGACAGAGTGTCCCCCCAGGGCTACTGCACTGGTTGTGCCACCCTGTGTGTGACAAAGTACAAAATGTTTTCCAGCCTGCCACTGTGGCCTAGAAGAGCAGTTTTAGAACTGCTAGTTCGAATTTGCCATTCCAACCGATGGAAAAGTCCCCACTTCCCTTAGCAATATTTGTGTCTCCACTAAGACGGTCTATGGAGCCCCAGAGCAGCGAGCTATATATTATTAAGTAGGATATATACTTTTAATATGTCCTAAGAGCAAACAAGCAAAAGATTCCTGTGGCCAAAGTCGCCTCAGAGTTCCCTTCGACATAGGAATAGCCACAAGGATACCCTCATTGACTGCACAGCACCCAGAGTATCTTTCAGTATTTTCAGCTTCTTGGATCCACAGCATCAGGACCACTCCATTGAAGTCTTTGGTGGTCTTGACGTAAAGTGTGGAACTGGATTTGAGACTGCTTTGGTGACCAGGTAACTGTCCAACTACTCTTTACTAGCACCCCCTGACCTTCTCCCTGCCGGATTTGGTCACTCCACTCGGGCCGGAGTGGCTGAACACAACTTTTTCTAACTTTTCAAAAGTTCTTAAACCTATGGCTACCAATGGTTGTTTGTGCTTTGGACTAAAAAACTGAGATTTACGTTTTACTTAAAAATCTATACATCCAGAACCTTCCAGTGGTTTTTGCTCATCTTGGTGCCTAAGAATTCAAAAAAATATATTCTATTTTCATAAATTGATGTCAGACTTCTTATGTGTTTCGTTACTTTCTTATTTTGTTGTTAGGGGCTTCTAAAAGCTTTACACTAGTTCCTTTGTTTCTGCCTTGTACCGTTTTCCAGAAGTTTACTGACTCACAGTAAAAGGTCACAAAGTCAGCAAAGTTACAAAAGGTATGGTAAAAGATTTTGAAGAGTCTCCAAAACATGGAAAATAAGGAAATTGATTTAGGCATCCTGCCCACAACTGAAGAGCAACGATTTGAGGGTGCTGTGCAGGGTCAGTAAAATCAGTCTGGGGATCACTGCCATGATAGTGGACCTGGAGAAGACCTTCGGAGCCTGGGAGGAAGCTATGAGAGCTTAAGCCCAGCTTGCATAGGATATTACCCCGCACAGTGAGAATGAGGATGATGGCAGATATCTCTTTGTGCAAGAATGCAAGGGGTACAAGAAGAGGGTGCCCCCCACAGTTCGCTCAATGCATGCCTCTACAGCTAGAAGTCAGTGCTTCAGTGAGGGGGCCCAAGGACATAGAGGCCCAGCTTATGCTCTTAGAAATCTAGGAGAGGAGGCTGGCCCCAGAAGAAAGAAAACTGGTCCTGTAAAAGAATATGTCCACAGGACGGGTAGCCCAGAGCCACATCCCATTAAAAAAGGAAGGGGTACCAGTGAAAGAATTGTCGCCCTACCTAGGCAAGGGTGTGTTGTGACTGAAAGCAGCTAGGGCACAAGAGGGAAGATAACGTGTACCCCAAGACGTCACCCAATGGTGACAATCTCAAAGGTATTGCAAGTGTAGGGATGTGTGAGTAGTCTCTGGGGATTAAAGGGGTACATTGAACCCTTGGCCCACTGGCCTGCCAGTATCGTAAAATACACAGAATGGCCAAGAATCACTGGGGTTGAAGTCCAGGTCCCAAGGGATACAGGTGCCAGCATCAGCATGGTTATGGCCAAGCTGGAGTCCAAGGGGCAGTTCATGCCTGCTGGGTTGCACCAGATAGTTAATTCTGACAATGTTACAAAGTCTCATCCCATAGCTAGGATAGACTTTGAGTGGGGAGGGATTACTAGCACCAAGAATGTAGCTGTGTCCCCTTCCATCCCAGTGGAGTGTCTGCTGGGCAACACCCTTGAAACATCTGCATGGGAAGAGGTGGAAAGAAGGACTCATGTAGCAATGTTGGGTCTCTGTGAGTGTGTGTGTGTCTCTACTAAGGCACAGAAGGCCTCAAGTGGAAAGTCAAGGGACCTTGGAGCCTGGAAAATGACATAAGGCCCTAGTTCCAAGAGGAAGGGCAGGAAGCCTGGCAAGGCCACTACCCAAAGTCCACATGCCCAGAAGGAGCCTAACCCTAAGGGGGAGAGACTGGTGTCTGAACAGGATGCTGCTTCCTTGAGAGATTTGTACGACCCGGCAGAACTCAAATGAGCAGATGGGCCCTCCAGAGAGGACTTGAGCCAGAGGCAAGAGACTTGTCCCACTCTCAAGAGCCTGTGACAGTGTCTGTCAAACAGGACGAAGGAGATATCACAGTAACCCATAAGGTATACTGGGAGGAGGGAATTCTGTACCAGTGGCAACCAGGAAAGGGGTGGTCCACCAACAGTACAGAGAGTTCGTCCTTAACCTGGCATGTGACATCCCCTTAGCTCGGTCACATATTATCCTGACACGGTGCCCAATTGAGTGGGGCACTCGTCCATCTTGTACCCTCCCACCACTACTTTTTGTCTTGGCAATGGAGACCCCTGTCTTGATTGCTTCACAACGGATGCCCCTTCTGTGGGTTGCATACACAGGGCAGACCCTTTATGGCTCCCTATATGCGGATGATCTTCTCTTTTATTTGCGGGGTGAGCTCTCTGACCTGGTGGGGGCTGCAAGCGTGGTGACTGATTTTTTGTCACCATTCGGGTCTCTGGGTTAACATGACAAATCCAATGTGTTCCCATTGTATATCCCGTCCACACAGGCCCTTACTGATAGGCCAAGATCTCCATTGAGAACCAGTCACGTTCAGATACATAGGAATTAATGTGTATCACACTAAAACAGAGTTAATGGAGGGTAACATCAGGGGGAATCTAGCCTCTTTCCGCCCTTCCGTACCATTTTGCCAGCTTGCCCAAGATGCCAGCTAAGCAGGGCGAACTTTTATCATATGGCAAAAACACTACTAAAAAGAGGCCCGTAGGAATGAATGGGAAGACATTCTCAATTTGCGATTAGCAATTAGAGAATCGCAAATTGAGAATGCAATTTCAAGGGTGCAAGGGTGTCAAAAGGACACCCTGTTGCACCCCTGAAATAAGCATGGGTGCACATGTGGAGCACATACATGCCCTAAGGGCATGTATGTGCTTCACATTGCACTTTGAAAAATGCTAAAAAGTGCATTTTTCAAAGAAATCGCAAATTACCACCAACTTGAAGTTTGTGGTAATTTGCGATTCCTTAAGGCCAAATTGCACTTTTTTGGTGCTTCTTACATTGCATTTAAGGAATCACAAAATTTGTGATTCCTTAAATGCAATTGCAAAATAAGGAATCGCAAATTTTGCGATTCCTTATTTTGCACGCAGATTTGCCTTCATACATACCATTTAGCAAAATTGCGATTGCAAACGCTGAAATTCTGCAAATTTCGGCCTTTGCGATCCCAATTTTGCTTGATATATATGGCCCTATGTCTTGACAGCATTTTCGCTGTTTCTGTGCTTCCATTTTGCTGCCTGGTACCTGCACCTCACAAGCCCCAATTATGCTACTGAATGCTACTACTGCTGTTCTACAATTTGAAATGCTCTCTGCTCCATCCTCTGTAAACCGAGGTAGAAAATATGGGTCACCCTTCTGGAGAATTATTTCTCAGCAACAGATACTACCAACTGCATCTACACAAATCATCAAGATGCATAATCACTTTTTTCACAAACACTATTCCGATATAGAAAAGAAGCAATAACAATTCTGCATGGATGCTGCCATTTACATATCTTCCTATATGGGAATCAATACTTAGTCTGCACAGATCACAAGCCAAAGATACTTCTTTTCAGAGGGTCTGCATCCTAAACATTCACATATGTAGAAATATGAATGCTGCAATTACAAGAGTACTCCTTTGAGGTGACCTAATGCCCAGAAAAAGGAAATCCATCCGAGTACCTCTCATGCCAGCCACAACAAGCAACTGATGACGTGGCCATGCATGATAAATAGCCTGCTGTTACATTTATCTCGGCCAATGCCCATTCCCTGCTAAAACAGTAATCTTGTAACCTTAAAGAGTACCTGAAAGTGTGTAAATTTGCGGTCCACCCTTCACTAAGATACAATATCCCCTTACGTGGTTTTTGATCTGTTCTAATAACAAACTGGCATAGGTCCTAAAGTGTTTAGTGGCTCACATGCAGGTTAGCAATTCTTTTTCAATAATTGCATACTTCCTTTAAGTGAAATTCAAAGTTCTTAATGTAATGAACACATTCCACTCTACTTTGCTTGCCCCCTGTTATAATACCACACCCATTTATTATATATTGGCATCAAATGTCCTAATGCAATCTTCGCCACACAGAATGTTTTTTCAAGTGGAAGCATGGGCAATCTACATGTTGATCTGTTCAAATGGGTTTTGCTGTTAATCTGTCCAACACAAATTCACAAACTTAAGTACTAACTTTCTTATTGGCTTCATGTTTTAAGCTCAGTTGTTCACAAATTTGCTATAGTATTTGTGAAGTCTTGTGAAAGACAAAACGTCTCCAAGGTGTCTGGGGCAAAAGCCTTCACTCGTTATTTCTTTGGCACCACCTCTCTCCCAACACCAACTGTTGGCTTTAGTTACTTTACTGCAGGAATATCTGCAGGTGTCCTCCCTCATTGTCAGGCCATCTACTCTTGACAGCCTCGTTGATATGAACCATACGCCATCTTTCATCCTTTGAGAATATTTAAGCTCTCATCTCTAAAATAATGGACATCGATTTCCACATATCTAAATATGTGGTACATGCCCATCTGGAAGACGAAAGACAAAGACGCTAACCCAAAAAGCATTCTTCTCAACTGGTCCAGCCCCTGCGCAGTGAGGAATGCAGTTAGGGGCCTGTAGTGCAGGGATAACAGAATTTGATGATATGTGGACCACTGGTCCAGTATGTAGAATACACCCTTCACTGTGGCCACAACCTCATTGATGCATTTTCAGAGGGTGACTTTCAATAACAACATTAGCATTGAGCATACTCAAATCAACACAAAATCTTAACTTGTTGTCAGGTTTGCTGTGAAACTCTGTGGGCACCACTCATTCTTATGACTCCACTTCCTCCATGATTCACTCCTTTACCAAACACTCTGGATCATTCTTCAGCTCAGTCTTGGCATTTAAGTGCACCCATCTCAATTTTTGTCTGATGAGAATGGCACCTTTCCTCAACTGGATCTTATGAAAAATCCTTTAGGTATTACTAACTTCTCATCGTCCACATCTTCAAAACTAGCACCTGCTCCCTACTGCATGGGTTTAGTGTGATGTTAAGTACACTGATCTTTCCACCCTAGAACATTCACACTCTTGACCACTACATACATTTAATATTAATATTCCTGTCCTGAACAGAAGGTTCACCCTGCAACCTCCAATTATATCAATGATATGCCCAAGGATCTCAGCATTTATGTCTGATGTTTTCAAATCCTCCACACCTATCAAGTGTCTAAATGTCTCCTGGAACAACTTAGCAACACTATGCCAATGTAATCCAGAATTCACAATCAATTGAATAACCTTCACCTATACTGTTACTTCATATTTAGGTGGTCCATTCACAACCTCCTACCTGTGATTGCCCATAATGTCTTTCAATACTAGGACAAGCCCCTTACCCTCACCAGGCTCAAATTTGCATTCACATTTAGGGCATGAATCTTCCTCACACTCAGACACACACTCGGCCTTCCCCTTCACATTTTCATTCCCTTCTTCACCTCTCTGAAAACCCAGGCAAAATATCCTATTTTCATGCAGTTTTTGCAGTATTAGCCAAATGGTGTGGCAAAATGTATATGAAGTGAACATTGTTAAAACTGCCACATTCCTAGCATGAAATTGTTTTGTCCCTTTTTTGTTACAGGAATCATCTTTTACACAACAATAGGGCACTTCTGAATTTCTTCTTTCGTTTTTCTTTTCATTGACTAGCTTAGTCTATTTCTTTGAGTGATAAGTGTATTCTGTGATGGATTTAGCATCCTGAGGTTTGGGGCACCCAGCACCCACAACTGTTCCTGTATTTTTTTCACTTCACATACTAACACATATCTGGTCCCCAATCGTTAAACAGCTAAAGCCCCAAAATTAAAATACAAAGATAATGCCATTAGAACAGTAAAGAAATCAATCATGTGCACTATGCCTCTTGGGGTTAGCATTTCATCAAAACATCCCCTATTTGTTACTTGTATTCTTGCCTCACTGATTCTCAAGAGATGAAATGCGTTGAGTTTAAAAAAAATATATATACATATATAAGTTGCAAAAGTATCACAAATTGCGGGCTAAGAAATTACCGGATTTGGGTCAACAAAGCATATGCAGTCCCTCTTTGTTCACAGCCGGCGATGTCAACCTGTTTCATGATTTAGTGTCATTACAAAATGAGCAAACAACCACTACAAGTGATTTGGGGATGGAAACCATGGATATAGGTGGGACTGTAAAGACATCATTCAAGCCAAATCTGTGTTCCAACCTGTTATGCTCCATGACAACCTTGATGTGTACCATGAACAGGTAATTCTAGATTTAAAAAGACTCTATAAATCTACTAACTTTGCGGCGTACAAATACAGCCATCAACAGCAATGTCATGTACAACTTATGAAGAAGCTGCAGGACAATGATAACTTGATTGTGAGACAATCAGACAAGGGGGGAAACATTGTCCTATGGCCACGGACGTTGTATATGGAGGAAGCCCACCTCCAACTAAATGAAATTGCATGCTATAAAAAAAGTAATTTGAATATTGTCAATGCTTCTTGGAATGATTACTTTGGTAAATTACTTGCTTGGAAAAGTGGGGGGTTACTGTGTGATGATGAATATCGTTTTTTGAGAAATGACCATCCAGTAATCCTCTCGATATATTTCACCCCTAAGATACATAAAAATGAAACCAAACCGCCTGGTAGGCCTATTATTTCGGCCATAGACAGTATCATGGAACACACCACTAAATATATAGATAATTTCCTTCAAGAATGGGTTAAAGGTTTATCATCCTACCTCCAAGATACTTCTGACTTTCTCAGAAAAATTCAGGGAATACAATGGAGTGATGATTTAATCTTAATAACTATGGACGTCACTGCATTATACACATCCATACGCCATCAGGATGGTATTAAGGCAGTACAACATTATCTAAACTGTAGGCCGGCCTATTTATTTCTGCACAACAAAATGTTAGTCAATATGGTCACTACCTGTTTGGAGCAAAACTTCTTCTCGTTTGACAATCAAATTTATCAACAAATCAGGGGAGTAGCGATAGGGGCCTGCTTCTCACCCAGCTATGCTTGTTTGCATATGGGGCTGTGGGAGGAGCAGGTCCTCATGGGGAACTTTAAACACATTATTGACCAGCATGTACCCCTTTGGCTACGGTATATTTAATCTGGAAAGGTTCCGAATCACTGGCCATAGAATTTGTTGATCAAATAAATAGAAACCAACTTAATCTTGAGTTCACTGCCAATATGAGTAAATCCTCAGTAGTTTCCCTAGATGTGGAGGTATTTATAAAGGATGAAACAATCTCCACCAGAATGTACCACAAGCCTACAGAGGGAAATTCCTTGCTACATGCTACGAGCCATCACCCGCAACACCTGATTCAAAGCATCCCCTATGGGGAGATGCTTTGGGTACGGCGTTTATGTAGCAGCGACATTGATTGTCAGGTGGCTCAGGAAAAGAGTAAACAAAGGTTCTTAGCAAGAGGTTATGCCCCGGGAGTTGTGGACAGAGTGACTAACAAAACAAAACTGCTCACCAGGGACCAGGCACTTGTTAAAAAGAAAGACATACAGGTGCCATTAAATAAGGTGGAACCGTCCAGCAGGGTCATACTCACAAACAACAAACAACATAGAGCTATCAGGAAAATCATAAATAAAAACTGGAACCTGGTATTGAATGACCCTGTAATTGGTGGGGATCTGTCTACACAATGTCACAAACCTCATTTGACTTTCAGAAAGGCCAGATCTATGGGCAACAGCCTGGTTAAAAACAGTCCAGAAATTAGAACATCCACTAACTGGTTATCAGCACAGAAGGGCTTTACTAAATGTGTAACAAGCAAGGCTTGTAAATTTGCTAAAAATACAAAGGATTATACAACACCTTTCAAGCCAAATCCAGTATGTATCACTAAAAGACTCAATTGTAAAACAGACCATGCCGTGTATGTGTTGGAGTGTACTTGTGCATTAAGGTACATTGGTAGTACTAAACTACCAGTACACAAAAGAGTACTCCAACACATACGAGCCATCACCAACAAAGATCAGGCATATCCTGTGGCTAGGCACTTCGAGGTGGCTCACGATAGTAATCCAACACATCTCAGTTACTTTGTAATTGATTGTGTTCCGCCACTCCGAATGGGTGGTAACCGTGAAGGCAGCCTCCGCTTGTTAGAAACACGGTACATACTGGAACTAAATACAAAGTCGCGAATAGGGCTGAACACCAGTGAGGATTTATACACTTGCCTTTGATTAATGTGGTTTGCTTTTAACTTGTCGATCCTCCATAACCTGTATGAAATTTGTATATATGGCGCCAAGTTCTCCAGACCTTTTTCACATATCTTCCTGTTTTGCATATATTTATTCACTACATTTGTTTATGGTTATTGGTCTATTGTATTTTACGACACTTAACACATATCAGTGCACTCCTTGTGCCGGCTGGCTCAAGGATTATTCATGTTTGTTCGTCCATTCTTTTGAAATTCAGCTGTATATGATGATCGGAAATATACACATTGGCCCACTTGGGCTGTATGTTATGGGAGGACAATCAACATGTTACCTGTTCCATATAGATATAAATTTTAGCATTATTTGCACTTAATATTGTGCTTAGTTGGACATTCAGGGTATAATCACATTTATTTATACCATTTTGGTATTTAAATGTTTTTACTGATTTTAAATGCTCAATGGTTTACCCTTTTATGTACAGACAATATTTATTTATTTATTTATAAATAAGTATGTCCTCGCTACATTTATTTATTTATATTTATATGCATTTATGCCGTGATTTATAAATATGTTCCTCCTAGTTATTTATTATTTTTTACTTGTGCACCATGTGGACATTTGAGAAAGAAAGTATTTCTTCCCTGTCTCGTGCACACTGATCAGCTGATGACAATTGTAATTTGCACTTGCACTTTAAATGTTCCTTTACACATACGCAACGCGTCATGTGATCAAGGCCCAGGTGGGGCTGAAAAGCGTTGTGGTGGCGATGCAGGGTGACTGAATAGAAATAAAATATACCTGGCACAAAGTCCGCGCTTCATCTTTCCTTGCGAGTGGATATTCGGATGAAAAGACTGTAAATATATATGTATATATATATATATATCTCCAGCACAAAGGGATCCTTGGACCCCGCGCGCTCTGCTACCGGTGCTCTGCGTAGGGGTCTGATCATGACTCAAAACCACAATATTTCCACCAAAGATGCGGCACTCCAGGCTTGGATTTACCAAATTGATATATTTATTTCAATGCTCGGACCAACGCGTTTCAGCCACACCTTGGCTTTTTTCACGGTAAATGAGCCATCGTTTGTGTTTGTTTTAAATCCCATTCTGCCTTCAAGTGGCATTCTGGGATATGTAGTTCACATAAGTTATGTACATATTTACAATTTTACTTTTCGCGCCAGGTTTTCACAAATGTATTGATTGGTCATATCATTTGTACATTCAGGTTTAGTGCCTAAGCAGGAAATTATGCTTGCATTGTCACACAGCTTGTTCTTTTACATTTGTTCTGTATAGGCTCGCCACATGTGTAAGTGACACTTACTCATTTCTATGTGATTAGTTTAAATACATCAGTGAAGGGATAGAGTATCCATTTTGCATTAAACAAAACCATCTTCAGAGTCTAACAGATATTCTTGGGGAGGTTTAGTGCCTTGTAGAAACACAAGCAGCTAAGGAGTAATGCATATTCAAAGTTACCAAACGTCCAGATTTTCTCACTTCTAATTATTTTTTATTTATTCCAAATATACATAGAGTTCTTCGTCGTTATTCATTCGTCTCGGAGTTTTAGTCTTTAACTGATGATGAAGCGGGATTCTATTTGCCTTAATTTCTTTTGTCGATCTCCGCCCCGTTCATCTTGTTTCACCATGTAGATTCCATAGTACGACATTTCTCTCCAATCACTTTTTTGACAAGCTGCCATGTGCTTGGCCGTGGCATATGACATGTCCTTATTCTTCACAGCCCTGATATGTTCCAGGATTATTTTTTTCTTCAAACAGCTTGGACCCAAGGGATGTAAACAAGTGAACTGAATTTCATGTTAGCTCGGAAGAGTGAGAAGCGCCAGGCATAGCAAACAAATTTGAACGATTGTGAAATAACTGTGAAAATCTGGACGCTTGGTAACTTTGAATATACATTACTCTTTAGCTGCTTGTGTTTCTACAAGGCACTAAACCTTGCCAAGAATATCTGTTAGGCTCTGAAATTGGTTTTGTTTGATGCAAAATGGATACTTACCGTGAAAAAAGCCACGGTGTGATAAAACGCTGTGGTCCGAGCATTGAAATAAATATATCAATTTGGTAAATCCAATCCTGGAGTGCCGCGTCTTTGGTGGAAAAATATATATATATATATATATATATATATATATATATATATATATATATATAATCTATCATGGATACGAAATAAAACAATGAAATTGGAAGATTATGAATAAAATTACTTGGCAACACAGGAGTGATTAGAAAGTTATTTTTAATGGAAATTAAAAAAATATTATGAACAATAGTTTTTTAGCAAACACATTAAGCTTGGAAATTGCCAATTGAGGAGTTATTTTATTTTTGATATACTTGAGCTTCAGCAACAATATCTTCCATTTCATATATTTCGCTTGGTAGTTTAAATCTAAAATTATATAGAGATAAAAAGAACAGCAAGTGGAACCAGCTAATCATAGGGCCCTTTCCCTTTCCCCAAAAGCGAAATATATACGTATATTCAGAGGTATCTAAGGCAGCCCAAATATTCTAACTACATAAAAAGTGTATTTTCTCTAAAGTGCAAGTACAATAGACGGTGCATATTCTGGTCTGAATATTGCTATATAGTCTTGCAATAAACGGATTGTTCACTCACAATTATTTTATATATATATATATATATATATATATATATATATTACCTACTGGCGGTCGCCAGTAGGTAGTTATAGTTAGGACCTATTTTCCATAGGAAATCCGCAACATTCTATTTGGAATAACTTTGGCGCCGGTTGACGAATCTTCGTGAAATTTTCAAAACTGGTGGGGTGCTCCGGTCCGCTCCTATCCTGAAAGTCTCGGGGTGATTCGACAATCGGGGGCCAAAAAAAAAGGGGGGCCAAAAACGTGTTTTCCCAATGCAATTTTCCATAGGAACCTTTAATCACAGCTACAGCCCGAACTGCTGAACGGAATTACACCAAATTTGACAGAAAGGTAGACATTGGTTCAGAGCCGTGCCTTTTTGTTAACTGGTGTAAATCTATTCAGTAGTTTTTTAGATATTAAAGGAAAAAAAATACATATATATCTGGGCGGAGCCTAACCACACATCTCATCGTGAGAGCTGATTGGCTGTCAGCACTTTATCCAAGGAGTGTTGACAGCCATCTTGGGACCAATATACATGAAAGCACCTCATTTTAAGACTTTAGTTACATTATAAATCATTTGTTGATGGTACCATACTCATTTTAGGAATTGTGGTGTGTTCTAAGGTGATTTTACCATGTGAAAAAGCCTTCTGCTGGGATATCATGAATCATGTTTGAGAGAAAACTATTTTCTCATGCTTTTCCCACAGAGGTTTGGACGGTGATCTATAAGCTAAACTGAGAGCTTATTTTCTGTAAATTCACGTTATCTTTCTCAGTCATGTGAGAATGAAGTCTGACATTCTCAGTAAAACATGAACACCTAACAAGGGAAGAGACTGTCAATTGATTCCCTTGTGTTCTACTGCAGCTTCCCAGAGTGTTCTAAAGAACAACTAGAGCGCTAACAGTCCTACTTATGACAAACGTATGGCACACCTGAAGCCATCTTGATTGGAATAAAGTGGTAACTCTTACAATATTTAATTTAAAAAGGAACAAAATGAGGGGATTCATGTTGCCATAGAAAGTATGATTAGTGCTGCAGAAAGAAAAATTAGGGCACAGTTTGAGTAACTTTTCAAATCCTCTCCTATTTCATTAAAAAATTCTGACATGCAGACTGAAACATGCACTTTCAAAACCAGCAGCAGACTTCCCTGGTGAGCAGTAGCTTTACTACAGTGATCTAATAAGCAACTAGAGTGCTAACATTCTGAATTTATGACAAATATGTGACACATCTGAATGCCTTCTTGATGGAATCAATGTAAAAAACTGAAAGTATTTCCTACTGAGGAGACTGTAGTAAATGAGGAAATTAGGAAACTTCATAACAAATAAGTCTCCCAAGATGGCCACCAGACAAAAGAGCCCAAATGTAGCACACATTTCACCCAGATGTAGCCCAAGTATAGCCCAATGACAGAATGTCCCAGAGTGTTCTAAAGAACAACTAGAGCGCTAACAGTCTTACTTATGACAAAAGTATGGCACACCTGAAGCCATCTTGATTGGAATAAAGTGGTAACACTAAAACATTTCATTTGCAAAGAAACAAAATGAGGGGGTTCATTTTGCCATAGAAATTATGATTAGTGCTGCAGAAAGAAAAATTAGAGGACACTTTGACTTCTCAAATCCTCTTCTATTTCATTAAAAAGTTCTGACATGCAGAAAGAAACATGCACTTTGGATACCAGCAGCGGACTTCCCTGATGAGCAGTAGATTTACTACAGTGATCTAATGAGCAACTAGAGTGATAACATTCAGAATTTATGGCAAATGTGTGACACATCTGAATGCCTTCTTGATGGAACCAAAGTAAACAAGCATTGAAAATGCAATAGGTCTCGCCCTCGTTTAAGTTAAAGCAATTCTGTTTGTAATTAGGTAGCTTTTTAGCTTTGCTTTTATTAGTGTTTTTCAAACTTTCATGTACATAACATGCATATGTATGCATATATGTATATGTTTATGTATGCATGCATTTATATTTGTATTTATATAGATTTGCAGAATATATATGTTTATATATGTATGTATGTATATATACACATACATATATATAAATGCATTATGAGCAGGTTGCTTGAAAGCAAAAGACGCACTCAGGAATACTGCAGGATAACAAGTTTATTGCCCAGCTAACACGCTACGCGTTTCGACAATGAATCTTGTCTTGATCACACGTGAAAAACCCCTGCAGGTCAAATCATAATATACACATTCTGTACAGGTCCATGAACATAGAAAAGGTTAAGCGTTCACAGTTAAACGTGGCTGCCATCTTGGAACGGCTAAATTGTGCATGTTTACAAAGCATGATGAAGGGTGAAAGCTCCTATATCGCCTTGTATTACCAACCAAGTCCACATTTCAGTACCTGGAACCACGTTAATTGAAAACAGTCTAAGGGTCTAGTGCCCACTTCAATCAGTCGGATGGGGTTTGCCCCTAGTCCTAAACAAGATATATTTGATGCTTTCGGTCTAGTGCCAGAACAAGAACCGCTTCTCATGAGGATGTGAAATTAACAGGTGCCTAGGACAACCTATCCATGCATGGAACCACGTCACTTAAACGATTGTCAAGGTCCAGTGCCCATATTCTATCGTTCTGATGGGGATCCCCCATCCCGACCAGAATGACGTATAGTGACTATATGCTGCAGGGAACGGTGCAACGAAAATAATAAAGTGAAAATTCTACTTTCATACAGGTGCTCAGTGTCTCTCATCCAGGGGTCAAAAGGTCCAAGGACCGTGAGATGGACGTGACAGGAGTGAGAAAAGATCTTCCATCCTCCTACAAAACACATAAAAAACTTTCAGTTAAAATATGCATTAAAATCAATTGAACATTTTTACTTCTTCATAACACACAGATTCTTCGTTTCATTTCTATTTTAGTTGTACATAATCAGTAGTTGTTTTCACAGTGGTCTATAACAGATGTCTAATCCTCATGAAGGTGGGTTGCAAGCTCTTCATCCCAGTTATGCCCCCCAGGGAACTTGGTTTCGAGTTCCATGATCCAGCGTGATTTTTTTCTTCCTCAACGCTAGTTCACGGTTCCCTCCTCTCCTCCCGATATTTACCTGCTCAATTACAAAATATCTCAGGAGGGAGTTTTCAGAATTGTGGTATTCCTGGAAGTGTCTAGCAATGGGATAATGGGTATCCACATGTGTAATGGCCCTGAGGTGTTCTTGTATCCTCTTCTTGGCCATATATTTGGTGCTACCTACATACCTCTTTTTACACGGGCACACTAGTACATAGATGGCAAAAGTAGTTGTACATGTCAAGAACTGTTTAATCATTTTGGGTTCCTTCCTGCCTGGTATATCAATATATCTGACCATGATGCTAGTTGTACAGGCTTTACAGTGCCCGCAGGGGTAAAACCCCTTTAGGCCTTGTACATGGCGTTTGTTCTCAGTTATGTCCCCCTTGATCAACATATCCCTGAGATTCCTTCCTCGTCTATAGGTAATTTGAGGTCTATCTCTGAGACTTGGGCCCACTATGTTGTCTGCCTTGAGGATATTCCAGTTACTGGAGAGAATTTTGCGGATCTTATCAGATTGTTGATTGAATGTAGTTATGACACGAGTGCCTATCTCAGTATCATCGTCATCTTTGGAAGCTAGCGGATTCAACATATCGCTGCGATTTATAAGTGATACTTTTTGGACTGCCTTGGTAAGGACCCCCTCTGGGTACCCTCTTGCCCTGAATCTTTGCAACATCGTTTCTTGCTCAGCAACAAAGCTATCCTCATCACTGCAGTTTCTTTTTGCCCTCAGTAGCTCTCCGAACAGGATGCTCCATTTCAGTGGGTCCGGATGAGCACTGAGGGCATGCAGTAGGGTGTTACCTGCCGTGTCCTTCCTGTGTAGTTTAGAAGTGAGATTATTATCAATCACCTCTATTACAGTATCAAGAAATTCAACTCTTTTCTCATCGATGGTATATGTCAGATATATATTATAGCTGTTGACATTGAGTTTCTCAATAAAACGAACTCCTTCCTCACGTGTGCCCTGCCATATGACGAACAAGTCGTCAATATACCTGATCCAAGTAGATACTTTCTCAAAATCGTCCATGACGTTTCTATCACATCTGATTTCTTCCTCCCATTTCCCTAGGAACAGATTCGCGAAGCTCGGCGCGAATGCAGAACCCATGACAGCGCCACGTATTTGTTTATATACATCTCAATCCAACATGAAGATATTGTTTTTTAAACAAATCTTCATCATTTCGATGAGCATGTGGGTGTGGTCTGAGTAGAACACATCCCTCTGTTTGAGGAAGTGATAACTGGCTTCCATGCCCTGTATATGATCAATGATTGTATACAGGGCATTTCCATCCATAGTAACGAGGAGAGAGCCCTCTACCCATTGTACAGTGTCTATCTTGTTCAAGAAATCAGTGGTATCCCTCATATAGGCTGGTAACTTACTGACATATTCCCTCAAACTTTCATGTACATAACATGCATATGTATGCATATATGTATATGTATATGTATGCATGCATTTATATTTGTATTTATATAGATTTGCAGAATATATATGTTTATATATGTATGTATATATATATTCACTGAAAAAACCATAGGTTATAGACCATATATAGTTAGGAATTAGCATTTACAAAACCTTGAAAATTCACTGAAAAAACCATAGGTTATAGACCATATATAGTTAGGAATTAGCATTTAAAAAACCTTATTTTACTCACACAAAACCAATGAAATTCCATATATAGTTAGTTGCACTAACTATATATCGCGCACCCGCAATCCACTGCTGATGATGTCACATATTACATCATTCATGACATGGTCAGTGACATCACTGATGACCTCACTGATGACATCTCAAATGACATCACTGATGACATCACTGATGACATCATCCAGTGACTGTGTGTTTCTGTAAAGTTTAAATATGTTTTACATATTGAAGAATGAGAGGATATATAAGTGTCTGGATGAAAGATTCAGTAGGTGCGTGACTGACTGTATGATTGAGTGATTAAATGTGTCTTACTGAATGCATGGGTTAGTGACTAAACTGTCTAAATGTGGGCAACAGTATGTCTGGTGTGTAAGCTACTGCATGTGTTGATCAGTAGCTATACGACAGGCTATATGTGTTATTGATTGGTTGCCCGAGTATTTGTATGGGAGACTGAGTGTGTGTGTAGGTAGCTGGCATATATAAATGACTATACATAAGAGCCACTAATTGTGCGAGTGGCTGTATGGATCATTGTGTACTTGTATCAGTAATTGTGTACCAAAGTAAGTATATGTTAGTATATGTTTGAATAAGTAAGGTGTTTTGTGTATAACTGTATAGTTGAGGAAATGGAAGTGTGATTGAATCTTTGCATGACTGACTAGATGTGTGAGTAACTCAATGGATGAGTGGCAGAATGTGAGTGTCTGTATAGGTGTTTGAGTGCAGATGATAGTGTTGTATTGATGAGTGACTATATGTATGAGTAATTCTATGGGTAAATGAGTGGATGTGTGTATAGACCTAGGAATCAGTGTGTGCATATGTAGTAACTGGTATTGGTGTGTCAATGACTTCAAGAATGGTTGTCTGTGTTTAACACTGGGTGTATCAAAGGTAATATTAGAGTGTGAGGACGTGCATCGTATTATCACATGAATGATATCATCAGTGTTGTGATCAGTGATGTCAATTGAGATGTCATCAGTGATGTCATCAGTGATGTCATTTGAGATGTCATCAGTGATGTCACTGACCATGTCATGAATGATGTAATATGTGACATCATCAGCAGTGGATTGCGGGTGCGCGATATATAGTTAGTGCAACTAACTATATATGGAATTTCATTGGTTTTGTGTGAGTAAAATAAGGTTTTTTAAATGCTAATTCCTAACTATATATGGTCTATAACCTATGGTTTTTTCAGTGAATTTCAATGGTTTTTTAATAGCAAATATCATAAGCTGTCGAATGTCAAGTACGTGGTAAGTGAAAACATTTTCGTGTTTATGCACACTGATCTGCTTTGAATGGTGCCCCCCCCCCCTCATTTCTATTAGGAGTACTCTCTCTTTGCAGATAGTGAAAGGTAGTTAACGCAGGCCTTTGCCCCCGTTGTAATCCGTCGTGCCTGCTTCTCTCTCCATTTGATTGATTGTTATCCAAGTATTTACTGTTTTAGAATTAGTTCTCTTTGGTTCATTCTCTATTTACAAACAAACACAGAGTCGCAATACTCTGTTTAGTCTTTGCAGATAACGAAAAATCGTGTAAAAAAAAAGAAAAGGAATCGAGCAAAATCAGTAGGCCACTAATGGGATCTCTTTTTGACCTCGCTAAAATAGAAACATTAGGAACAACCCCTCATGACAAATACAAAACTAGTGAGATGAACTGAACTCCACACAATGATGGCTGCAAAACAGCTCGGCTCCGCCACCCACCCCGCCCAAAATAACGATAAAGAGCGGCTGCCATGATTGGTTGCGGAATGGCCACAACGGAGCTACGAAATGGTGCTGCTCTCATGCTAACCCCAGCTTCGGTCTGAAACATCCAGAAACACTGTAGACTACCAATTCGATCAGTTCCGGTAGCGCCCCAATGTAACCCGGTAGAGAAGAACTAGCCCTCCCCTCTTTGACTGATGGTTCTTGTTGCCTGTCCCTTCTGTTGTCATTTAACAGAACTATTTAGCCTGCTGAAAGGGGTTGTGTTCCGACCGCTGGTTGGTGGAGACATTTTGACTATATTCTGTACCTGCGTTGTCGCGTAATGCGTCATATGACGCGCCGCGTTAGCGCATCCGGAAGTCATCCGGGGCGCGCAGCGCGTAACGTAAGCATAACAAGTCATGTGACTTGTTAATAAAACTTTTCATTGGTTCATTTTACTTTTCTTATTCTAATGATGAAAGCCTTGGTCATATCACCTAAAAATTACGCTTTTAATTACTTCCGAACATTATTTTCTCTTAAATATATGTTATAATGTTCCAGGCTAATGTACTTTCCCGGAAATTTTACAACTGTCCTGCAAGTAAAATATATTCTTTTTTCGAGAAAAAGAGCGTTTCTTCGTCCCATGACGGAGCCGTTGAGCAAAAGAGGGTCGACCTGCTGTCTTAGTCGCCGATACGCCTGAATATGAGATTCTTATCGATCACTTTATGTTGCAGGAATAGAAAACACAACAGCCCTTGACCATTTATCTTTACTGCGTTCCTTCGTATTATACCTTTTACCCTTCATGTAATTGGTCTGCTTTATTTCACTTGCCTTTTAATGATTCTAAAACAGTGACTATTATTAAAAACTTTACCAATGTATACACTACTACCATGTTTTCTTTTAAAAACCTTTATTGTGAAAATTTCATTATACAAATACGAGCCTATAACCACGTGGGCCTGCCACGGAGCAAACTGTAATCGTATATGATGAATAGACATTTACACTGTAGAGGAACGTAACGGGCGGGCCATTAGGTTGCAAAAACTAAGGTGTCTAACAGTTACGGAATCGGTGGACGTACATTTTATAATTAAAATACGACAGGGCCAGTTACAATAAAATTATCTAGATATACATTTGCGGGCAAGTACCATGGGTGACGTTAATTCGAATTTTCAACAGTACAGTAATCAATAACACATCAGAACTTAATATCAATAGGGATGTCGAAATATTCAATCAATTCTCGTCCCCGCCCGCCATGTGCTTCAAAACTGCATACGTATCTCGTGATTTCAAGGTTCTGCAACCAGTACACAACAAGGAGTTACGAGTCCCATTTATTCCGGCGCCATTTTGGGCGAGGACGGGCAGGTCCAGGATATAGTCAAAATGTCTCTACCAACCATCGACTATGATGATGTTCATATGCTGTATTTATTAGAGTAACACTCATCTGCCCACATGAAATTAATTTACCACAATCTAAACATGTCATTTTAATCTTTCCAAAGTTCTTCTAAATATTTGGGACCGTTTCCCTTGCCTCTGAAGCTCTCAGTGCCACTTCTTTGATGAATGTACTAGCAGGTCAGGGGTTCTCCTCCAAATCTCTCTTTTATGCAGCACTATAATTAATTGGTGCCACCTCTCCATATGACGATGCATGGTATAGTTACCACAACTATATTTTTTTTCGGTTCCTCTGGAGAGTTCATCGTGGCAGATGAAGCGTGTAACATACCGGGCATTTACCTTTTTTTGCATGTACAGGAAAGGAAAAAAAAATCGAGCGTCCGAGTTCTAAGGTGTCCCAGGGCCATTTTAGTGGACCAGGCCCAAATCCAAAGAACAGGCCGCCATTTTGAGAGTCCTCTTGCAGCCGCCTGTCGCTGTAGCATCAAGAGCAGCCGAAACTCAGCTGAATGGCAACTGAAACGGTAAATGGGCGCCCCACTACATTTCAGCATTGTAGGATGACCACACCAGTACAGCAACTTGCTAGACATCACCTCGGTGCCATCCGGATCTCGGCGCCCCACTGCAGATGAAGTGCCTCTCAACTATGAAACCACCACGGTGACATCCGGATCTTGGCGCGTTGTGCTGCCTTCGGCCTATTCGCACATCGGTCCGCTACTGACGCCATCTCACAGGCTAATGGGGTGACCCACGCCGAGTTTCAGCATTGTAGGATGACCACACCAACTTGCTAGACATCACCTCGGTGCCATCCGAATCTTGGCATCTCAACGCCTAGTGGTATCTTCCATACAGAAAATATTGTTGCGCTGCCTTTGGCCCCATTCGCACATCAGTCCGCTACTGACACCATCTCACAGGCCAATAGGGCGCCCCACGCCGACTTTTACCATTGTACGATGGCCACACCAGTGGCACAACTTGCTAGACATCACCTCGGTGCCATCCGAATCTTGGCATCTCAACGCCTAGTGGTATCTTCCATACAGAAAATCTTGTTACGCTACCTTTGGCCCCATTCGCACATCGGTCCGCAACTTAGACATCACCTCGGTGCCATCCGGATCTTGGCATCTCAGCGCCTTGTGGTGTATTCTCTTCAGAAAATATTGTTGAGCTGCCTTTGGCCCCATTCGCACATCGGTCCGCAACTTACACATCACCTCGGTGCCATCCGGATCTTGGCATCTCAGCGCCTTGTGGTGTCTTCTACTCCGAAAATATAGTAGAAAATATTGTTGCGCTGCCTTTGGCCCCATTCACACATCAGTCCGCTACTGACACCATCTCACAGGCCAACAGGGCGCCCCACGCCGACTTTTACCATTGTACGATGGCCACACCAGTGCCACAACTTGCTAGACACCACCTCGGTGCCATCCGGATCTTGGCATCTCAGCGCCTTGTGGTGTCTTCAAATCAGAAAATATTGTTGCGCTGCCTTTGGCCCCATTCGCACATCGGTCCGCTACTGACGCCATCTCACAGGCCAACGGGGCGCCCCACGCCGACTTTCAGCATTGTAGGATGGCCACACCAGTGCGGCAACTTACTAGACACCACCTCGGTGCCATCCGGATCTTGGCGCGTTGTGCTGCCTTCGGCCTATTCGCACATCGGTCCGCTACTGACGCAAACTCACAGGCCAACGGGGCGCCCCACGCCGACTTTCAGCATTGTTGGATGGCCACACCAGTGCGGCAACTTACTAGACACCACCTCGGTGCCATCCGGATCTTGGCGCGTTGTGCTGCCTTCGGCCTATTCGCACATCGGTCCGCTACTGACGCAAACTCACAGGCCAACGGGGCGCCCCACGCCGACTTTCAGCATTGTTGGATAGCCACACCAGTGCGGCAACTTACTAGACACCACCTCGGTGCCATCCGGATCTTGGCGCGTTGTGCTGCCTTCGGCCTATTCGCACATCGGTCCGCTACTGACGCAAACTCACAGGCCAACGGGGCGCCCCACGCCGACTTTCAGCATTGTAGGATGGCCACACCAGTGCTGCAACTTGCTGGACACCACCTCGGTGCCATCCGGATCTTGGCGCGTTGTATTGCCTTCGGCCTATTCGCACATCGGTCCGCTACTGACGCCGCCTCACGTGCCAACGTATTTTCTCCGCATTTTATACCCTATGCCGCATAACAGGTCATGTGACTTGTTTATAAAACTTTTCATTGGTTCATTTTACTTTTGGTTTCCTAATGATGGAAGGCTTGATCATGTGACCTAAAAACAACACTTTTCATAGGATGAAAACTTTTTTTTTTTCCCAAACGATGAAAGCCCCACCTTGTTTCTGGATGTTTCAGACTGAAGCTGGCGTCAGCATGAAAGCACCACCATCTCGTAGCTCAGTCGTGGTCATTCCGCGAGCAATCATGGCAGCCGCTCCCCACCAGAAGCCTGCAGGAGTCGGAGCCCCCAAAACTTTTGATGAATTCTCAAGGCGGAGGGGACGCTTTCGAGAATGGGGTCCAAGACCTAGCAGACAAGCGTCCGATTTCCAAGGTGTCCCAGGGCCATTTCAGTGGACCAGGCCCAAAAAGGAAACAGCCTGCCGCCATTTTGAGAGTCCTGTGACAGCCGCCTATCGCTGCACCGCAAGAGTGGGCGCAACTCAGCTGAATTGCGGCTTTTGACACAGTGGACCAAAAACGGACGGAATGGCAACTGAAACGGTAAAGGGGCGCCCCACTACAACAAATGACACTCCACCTGGAGAGGCCCGTTCACGCCGCCTCCCCCGGGGCGCTCCACGCCGTTATTCGGAGCAGCATTGTAGGATACCAAAACCAGTGCGGCAACTTACTGGACATCACCTTGGTGCCATCGTTCTGCTGCCTTGGAACTATTCGCGCAACAGTTTGCTACTGATGACCCACCCCCCGCGACGCCCCATGCCGTTATTTGCTGGGTGGCAACTTACTAGACATCACTTTCGTGTCATCTAGATTTCGGCGCGTTCTGCTGCCTTGGAACTATTCGCACAACAGTTTGCTACTGATGACCCACCCCCCGCGACGCCCCACGCCGGAAATCTGGACGTTGTGCTGCGTTGGGACTATTCGCACAGCCGACCGCTACTTCGTTGTTTTTCCCTAAAAATGTTTATATGTTATTACTATTTTTGTTTTCTTGTATATATTTATAAATTATTAAAGTTTTATAATCTTACTACTTTGTCGGAGTGCTATATATTTTTAATGTGACACATAATTGTAAAAACTTTGATGTACAAACAGTCATCCCTGGAATCTTCCGCTTCAGGCTCGGTCCCCTCCCCAATCACAATACAGGATGGTTTTCAGATAATAGCAACGCTTCTGCTGTGACGGATCTCATCGAGTGTGGGCCTTGATCTACTATAACTCCTTTGAAGAGGAGTGATTCTTTACAGCTGTGGCCATAAACTACATCTGCAGGGCTAGCTGATACCCTAGGACCAGCCTGGACAATCGGACACAGAGGAAAAGGAGTGTCAGAGGGTGCGGTAGTGAATAGGGCGAAAGGGAGGTGTCGGGCGGGCACAGGGTGTGATTCTCAGGGAACAGCAGCGCAGATGGGGGAGGTTTATTACCCATGCATAAGACAGAGAGCGGGGGTGACCACTGCCTGGGGGAGATGCTTGCGAGGGTGGGGAGCCATGCTAAGGATCGACAGCGTGCACAGAGTGGGTCTGGTCAAGGCATGTAAAATGGCTGCCGTGCACGACAAAAGTGTGGCATTTGAAAAAAGACAAGATGGCGCAGACAATGTTTTTCAACACTTCCTGATTTCCTTCGAATCGAACGTTAACAGACGTTGGGGCATATTACCAAAGTTAAGCGATATTTATCCCTAACGATGCTTAGCAACGATTTTTTTACCGTCAGAAATTATCGCAGATAAACCTTGCTATTATCAAGGTTTATCGGAAATACGATAAAAAACGACCGCAATGCATTAATATCGCTGAAAACTCAGCGATATTCATGCATTACCGAGCTAATGCTCTTAGCCATGTTATCCACCTCCCATTGGATAACATGGCTAAGAACTGCTCAGGGCAGGTGGTAGCTTTTGGAGATATTCGCCCTTATCTCGAATATTTCCAAAAGTTGATAATAGGAGATAGCGATGTTAGCGACTGTTTCCAGTCGCTAACATCTTGGCATGCCCACTTTGCATGTCATTAGTGATAAATATCACTCACATGCAAAGTGGGGCCCAAGATGGTCGCTATCTTCTACTAGCCGTCGCTAACTGGTGTTAGCAACAGCTAGGTAATACACATATAATTTTATCTCCGCGAAGCGGAGCGCTGTTACAGATATATATCTTGTTTCTGAACGTTAATTTCTCAAAATGCACTGAAGCACATATATTGAGACCTAGCAAAGGCACATCGGGCTACCAGTCCCTACAATTTTGCCAAGTTTCGTGCAAATCCATTCAGCTGTTCGATCCTACCGAGAGACAAGATGGCGGCCGCTACGGACTGTTTGGAATGTTTACAGACACCGGAGAGCCAATCAGCTTCGCTTCGCAAAGCTCCGTAACGCGAAAAGTACGCGAAGCGGTGCGCTGTTACAGATATATACCTTTTTTTGAACGTTAATTTCTCAAAATCCACTGGAGCACATATATTGAGATCTAGCAAAGGCACATCGGGCTACCAGTCCCTACAATTTTGCCAAGTTTCGTGCAAATCCATTCAGCTGTTCGATTATTATTATTTTTATTTTTTTTTGCCCCGCGGGGCCCTTTTAAAACCTCCACATCAAACCAAGGGGGTGAGCGACAATGTACTATGCCCCCTTATGGTCATTTGCCCCTTCGCTTTGGCCTCCTCTTGTCTCTCGATCCTACCGAGAGACAAGATGGCGGCCGCTACGTACTGTTTGGAATGTTGACAGACGCCGGAGAACCAATCAGCTTCGCTTCACAAAGCTCCGTTGCGCGAAAAGTACGCGTAGCGGAGCGCTGCCCAGTCCGCTGTTACAGATATATATCTTTTTTTGAACATTAATTTCTCAAAATCCACTGAAGCACATATATTGAGACCTACAAAAGGCACATCGGGCTACCAGTCCCTACAATTTTGCCAAGTTTCGTGCAAATCCATTCAGCCGTTCGGGCTAAAAGTGAGGCCAACCGCCCTATGGAAATTAACATGGGAAAAACGCGTTTTGGGACCCCCTTTTTTCTCGGCCCCCCCTTGACGAACCCCCCCAAAATTTTCAGGGGCTGCTCAGAAACAAAATGTGCCATTTTCCTGAAAATTTCAGCCAATTCCGTCCACAAACGCCAAAGTTATTAGACATAGAATTTTCAAAAAACCCATAGAGAAAAAATCCTAACTATATATACCTACTGGCGACCGCCAGTAGGTAATACACATACATATATATACATGCATATGCATATATATGCATATATATATGTGCATATGTGTGCGTGAAGAGAGGTAAAGAGAGGTAGAGAGGTAGAGGTGTAGAGGTAGAGGTAGAGAGGTAGAGGTAGAGAGGTAGAGAGTAGAGGATGAGTAATAGAGATTAGAGAGTGAGTAGTAGAGAGTAGTAGAGAGAGTAGCAGAGAGTGAGTAGTAGAGTAGTTAAGTGAGTAGTAAAGAGTAGTAGAGAGTGAGTAGCAGAGAGCGAGTAGTAGAGAGTAGTAGATGGCGAGTAGTGGAGAATGAGTAGTAGAGAGTAGTAGAGAGCGAGTAGTAGAGAGTGAGTAGTAGAGAGAGAGTAGTAGAGAGTGAGTAGTAGAGTAGTAGAGAGTGAGTGGTAGAGAGTAGCAGAGTGAGTAGTAGAAAGTAGTAGAGAGTAGTAGAGAGTGAGTAGTAGAGAGTGAATAGTATAGAGAGTAGTAGAGAGTAGTAGAGAGTGAGTAGTAGAGAGTGAGTAGTGGAGAGTGAGTTGTAGAGAGTGAGTACTATAGTGAGTAGTAGAGAGTGAGTAGTAGAGAGTGAATAGTAGAGAGTGAGTAGTAGAGAGAGAGTAGTAGAGAGAGTAGTAGAGTGAGTAGTAGAGAGGTAGTAGAGAGAGTAGTAGAGTGTGAGTAGTAGAGTAGTAGAGAGTAGTAGAGTGAGTAGTAGAGAGAGAGTAGTAGTGAGAGTAGTAGAGAGGGAGTAGTAGAGAGGTAGTAGAGTGTGAGTAGTAGAGTAGTAGAGAGTAGTAGAGTAGTAGAGAATAATAGAAAGGGAGTAGTAGAGAGTGAGTAGTAGAGTGGTAGTAGAGAGTAGTAGAGAGTGAGTAGTAGAGAGTGATTAGTAGAGAGTGAGTAGTTTAATTTAAAAGGAACACAATGAGGGGGTTCATTTTGCCATAGAAATTATGATTAGTGCTGAAAATAGAAAAATAAGGGCACATTTTGAGTGACTTCCCAAATCCTCTTCTATTTCATTAAAAAACTCTGACATGCAGACTGAAACATTCACTTTCAATACCAGCAGTAGACTTCCCTGGTAAGCAGTAGCTTTACTCCAGTGATCTAATAGGCAACTAGAGTGCTAACATTCTGAATTTATGGCAAATGTGTGACACATCTGAATGCCTTCTTGATGGAATCAACTTAAAAAACTGAAAGTATTTCCTACTGAGGAGACTGTAGTAAATGAGGAAATTAGGAAACTTCATAACAAATATGTCTGCCAAGATGGCCACCAGAGACAAAAAAAAACAAATGAAGCACAAATATCACCCAGATGTAGCCCAAGTATAGCCCAATGACAGAATGTCCCAGAGTGTTCTAAAGAACAACTAGAGTGCTAACAGTCTTTCTTATGACAAAAGTATGGCACACCTGAAGCCATCTTGATTGAAATAAAGTGGTAACACCTAAAACATTTAATTTGCAAGGGAACAAAATGAGGAGGTTCATTTTGCCATACAAATTATGACTAGTGCTGCAAAAAGAAAAATTAGGGCAAATTTTGACATCTCAAATCCTCTTCTATTTCATAAAACAATTCTGACATGCAGACTGAAACATGCACTTTGAATAAGCAGTACATTACTGCAGTGATCCAATGAGCAACTATAGTGCCGACATTCAGAATGTATGGCAAATGTGTGACACATCTGAATGCCTTCTTGATGGACCCAAAGTAAACAAGCATTGAAAATGCATTAGGTCTCGCCCTCATTTAAGTTAAAGCAATTCTGTTTGTAATTAGGTGGCATTTTAGCTTTACTTGTATTAGTGTTTTTCAAGCTTTCATGTACATAACATGCATATGTATGCATATATGTATATGAATATGTATGCATGCATTTATATTTGTATTTATATAGATATGCATTTTATATATTTGTTTATATATGTATGTATATATATCTACACATATATATAAATGCATATGCATATATATATGTGCATATGTGTGCGTGTAGAGAGAGGTAGAGAGGTAGAGGTGTAGAGGTGAGAGGTAGAGATAGAGAGTAGTAGAGAGAGAGAGGTAGAGAGAGGTAGAGAGTAGAGAGTGAGTAAGAGAGTAGAGAGTGAGTAGTAGAGTGAGTAGTAGAGAGTAGTAGAGAGAGTAGCAGAGCGTGAGTAGTAGAGAGTAGTAGAGAGTGAGTAGTAGAGGGAGAGTAGTAGAGAGTGAGTAAGAGAGAGTAGTAGAGAGTGAGTAGTAGAGAGTGAGTAGCAGAGAGAGAGTAGAAGAGAGTAGTAGAGAGTAAGTAGTAGAGTGAGTAGCAGAGTAGTACAGAGAGTAGTAGAGTGAGTAGTAGAGAGTAGTAGAGAGTGAGTAGTAGAGTTATTAGTAGAGTGATTAGTAGAGAGTGAGTAGTATAGAGTAGTAGAGAGAGTAGTAGAGAGTGAGTAGTAGAGTCGTATAGAGTGAGTAGTAGAGAGTGATAGAGTGAGTAGTAGAGAGAGTAGTAGAGAGTGAGTAGTAGAGAGTAGTAGAGTGAGTGGTAGAGAGTAGTAGAGAGTGAGTAGTAGAGAATGAGTAGTAGAAAGTAATAGAGTGAGTAGTTGAGAGAGAAGTAGAGAGTAGTAGAGAGCGAGTAGAAGAGAGCGAGTAGAAGAGAGTGAGTAGTGGAGACTGAGTAGTAGAGACTGAGTAGTAGAGTGAATAGTAGAGAGAGAGTAGTAGAGACTGAGTAGTAGAGAGTAGTAGAGAGTAGTAGAGAGTAAGTAGTAGAGTAGTAGAGAGTGAGTGGTAGAGAGTAGTAGAGAGAGTAGTAGAGAGTAGTAGAGAGTGAGTAGTAGTAGAGAGTGAGTAGTAGAGAGTGAGAAGTAGAGAGTGAGTAGTAGAGAGTGAATAGTAGAGTATTAGACAGTGAGTAGTAGAAAGAGTAGTAGAGAGTGCGTAGTAGAGAGTAGTAGAGAGTGAGTAGTAGAGAGTGAGTAGTAGAGAGTGAGTAGTAGAGAGTAGTAGAGAGTGAGTAGTAGAGAGTAGTAGAGTAGTAGTGAGTAGTAGAGAGTGAGTAGTAGAGAAAAAGTAGTGGATAGTAGAGAGTGAGTAGTAGAGAGTAGTCAGTCAGTGTCAGTCAGTGTCAGTCAGTGTCAATCAGTGTCAGTCAATCAGTGTCAGTCAGTGTCTGTCAGTCAGTGTCAGTCAATCAGTGTCAGTCAGTGTCAGTCAATCAGTGTCAGTCAGTGTCAATCGGTCAGTGTCAGTCAGTCAGTGTCAGCTAGATCAGCTCTGCTGACCTGGTTCTCTGGCTCTAAATCCGCTCTGCTGACCTGGTTCGCTGGCTCTAAAGCAGCTCTGCTGACCTGGTTCTCTCCCTCTAAAGCAGCTCTGCTGACCTAGTTCTCTCCCTCTAGAGCAGCTCTGCTGACCTGGTTCTCTGCCTCTAGAGCAGTCTGCTGACCTGGTTCTCTGGCTCTAAAGCAGCTCTGCTGACATGGTTCTATGGCTCTAAAGCAGCTCTGTTGACCTGGTTCTCTGGCTCTAGTGCAGCTCTGCTGACCTGGTTCTCTGGCTCTAAAGCAGCTCTGCTGACCTGGTTCACTCCCTCTAAAGAGCTCTGCTGACCTGGTTCTCTGGAACTAAAGCAGCTCTGCTGACCTGGTTCACTCCCTCTAAAGAGCTCTGCTGACCTGGTTCTCTGGCTCTAAAGCAGTTCTCCTGACCTGGTTCTCTCCCCTTAAAGAAGCTCTGCTGACCTGGTTTCTCTGGCTCTATAGCAGCTTTGCTGACCTGGTTCTCGGGCTCTAGAGCAGTTTTGCTGACCTGGGTCTCTGACTCTAGAGCAGCTCTGCTGACCTGGGTCTCTGGTTCTAGAGCAGCTCTGCTGACCTGCTTCTTAAGCTCCAGAGCAGCTCTGCTGACCTGGTTCTCTAGCTCTACAACGGCTCTGCTGACCTGGTTTCACTGGCTCTACAGCAGCTCTGCTGACCTGGTCATCTGCTCTCACGATGCATGCACCCGACTTTGCGAAAAATATTTTAAAATAATATAAGTTCAAATATATTATTTTTATGAATATCTTAGATAATCTCTTGCCCTAATATGTATATTAAAGACACATACATATCATTTTGGAACATACATTTTTTTTGCTGGAGTCGCGCACCTAGCCTGCTCCAGCACGTATATGACATCACGCGGGACCCGCTACCGCACAAGCGTCTCGTACCGTAATGCGCAAGTGTCGTGAATGCGCAGGAGCAGGAGTCGCGGACTGGTCGCATACCAATCGCGCGCATCAAGTAATATGAAATGTATATGATGTAACTGGAAAACACGCAGCTGTCGCACACCGTACGCGGATCCTTCACGACTTTTCTAAAATGGCGGCTAGAATCCGCGCACCCACCGTGATGTGTAGGCTTTGAGTGCGCGACTCCGAAAAAAAATTGGGATTTTTTTTTTAAGAAAATAATATAGATAGAATAAAATAAAAAATGAAAACAAAAAAATCTATCAATATTTTAGTTTAAATTAAAAAATTTTTTTTTTTTGCAATTTTCAGAAAAATGTATAATGTTATTTAATGAATAAATTATTTATAAATAAACAGTTAAAACAATTGCCTTGCCAAATTTACTATGGTTGATCAAGCGGACATTCTTGCTCTGCTGAAATCTCTTAAATCGGGCTCCCCGGCAGACCCTTGCCCGGCAAGAGTTTTGGCAGGAGTAGCAGATTGTGTAGGGCCAGAAGTTAGAGCTATGGTAAATTGGTCACTGCAATCTGCAGAGGTACCTAGGCAGTGGAAGCAAGCCAAACTTCTGCCTCTCCTAAAGAAGCCATCAGCAGACCCCCTTGTCGCAGCAAACTACCGCCCCATCTCCTTGCTTCCGGCACTGGCTAAAGTCTCCGAAAAGGTTGTCTTTCGGCAGTTGAACGCCTTTGTGGAGGAGTCTGGGGCACTTCACCCAGCCCAGTCGGGCTTCAGGGCCTCCTTCAGCACGGAGACAGCCTTGGTGGAGGTGGTGGAAGCCATCAGGGAATGTACGGACAAGGGTGGCAGAGCGGCGCTAATTTTATTGGACCTCTCTGCCGCCTTTGATACGGTCCCTCATCAACTCCTCCTGGCTCGCCTCACTGATATTGGCCTCTCTGGGGCTGTGTGGTCATGGCTGGAGTCTTTCTTGTACTCCCGTTACCAGCAAGTCTGGATGCCCCCGCACTCCTCCTCGGCCAGGTTAGTTCAGACTGGGGTCCCACAAGGCTCAACATTGAGCGCACTTCTTTTCAACATTTATATGACCCCGCTGATATACCTGGCCGAGGAGCTGGGTGCAAAAATTATGGCCTACGCCGATGACACCCAACTCCTGTTCACCTGGGGCAACTCGAAATTAGAAACGGCTGCAGCACAAAAGTGCCTGGCGGCCCTATGTACTTGGTTGGCCCGTGCCAAGCTTAAATGCAACGAGGAAAAATCGGAGATCATATTATATGGCCAATTTCCAAACCAATTCACTGAACCTATTTGGCCTCCTGATTTCCCCCGTCCCCTCTCTGAAGGTGGCCCTGCCAAGAATCTTGGCATCTGGTTTAATGAAGATTTGAGGTTCTCAGAGCAGATTAAAAGACTGACGGGTGCCTGCTTTGGGACCCTTAAATCCCTGGGCAGATTCTTCCCCCTATAGCCTCAGCCAGCCAAAGAAACGGTCGCTAGAGCCCTCATACTGTCCCGCCTGGTTTATGCTAACGCTCTCTATTTGGGCTCCCCCTCCTTTTTGTTAAACAAGTTGCAGCTCATCCAAAATGCGGCCGCGAGACTTCTGCTGGGCATTCCCAGACGCAACAGCATAAGATCGCAAATGGCCACACTCCACTGGCTGCCGGTGGCCCAAAGAGTTCAATTTAAGGCTCTGGTTCTCACTCATCGAGCCCTACATGATATTGACCCAGCTTATCTCAGGAAAAAAGTGACTTTCCACGTCCCCAGTCGACATCTCAGGTCGGCTTCCCAACGCCGGCTGGTAACTCCTCGCTTTAGGCGAACCAGATTGGGCGGTCAATCATTCTCGGTCAAAGCGACTACCCTCTGGAATTCCCTTCCATTCAATCTCAGGGATACCAGAGACCTTAGTTGCTTTAAAAAGCTCCTAAAAACTCACCTCTTCAATCAAGCTTACTAAAAAAGGCTGTTTTCCCCGTGACTTCTCTGTGGTTCTGCTCCGCGCCAGGATACTCATGAGTAGTTGTGCACGTAATAAATACCCATATAACATAACAAAACAAAATTTTTTTCTCGCAATTTTCAGAAAAATATATAATGTTATTTAATGAATAAAATATTTATAAATAAACAGTTAAAACACTGTAGAAAATCAGTACAAAAAATAGGTATAACTACTATCACACTTAAAAATTAGCATTTAAAAAACCTTTGAAATTCACTGAAAAAACCCATAGGCTTCAGAGACGTTATAGTTAGAAATTAGCATTTAAAAAAGCTTTGAAATTCACTGAAAAACCATAGGTTTCAGAGACGTTATAGTTAGAAATTAGCATTTAAAAAACCTTTGAAATTCACAGAAAAAAACATAGGTTTCAGGGGTGTTATAGTTAGCGGGCCATTTCACTCGTGCAAAACCATAGAAATTCCTCCGTTATAGTTAGTTCTGCTAACTATAACTCAAGTGCCCGCAATGCACTGCATTCATGACATGGTCAGAGACATCACTGATGACATCACTGATGACATCTCAAATAACATCACTGATGACATCACTGAATATATATCTACATATATATATCTACATATATATATATATATATATATATATATATATATATATATATATATATATATATATATATATATATATATATATATATATATATATATATATATATTACCTACTGGTGATAGCCAGTAGGTATATATAGTTAGGATTGTTTTCCATAGGGAAATCGCAACATTCTATTGGGAATAACTTTGGCGCCGGTTGAGGAATCTTCCTGAAATGTTCCTTAACTTTGCCTCGCGGCGCTCCGCTCCTTCCCTAAAAGTTTGGGGGGGATTCATCACGTGGGGGCCGAGATAAAAGGGGGTCCCAAAACGTGTTTTCCCCACAGGGCGGTTGGACTCACTTTTAGCCCGAACGGCTGAATGGTTTTCCACCAAACTTGGCAAAATTGTAGGGACTGGTAGCCCGATGTGCCTTTGCTATGTCTCAAGAGATGTGCTCCAGTGGTTTTTTACGAAAATTAACTTTGAAAAAATATATATTGGGCTACATTGGGCTATATATATGTTAGAGCCCAAATGTAGCCCAATGTAGCCCAAAGATGGCCACCAGAGACAAAAAAAACAAATGTAGCCCAAATATCAGCCAGATGTAGCCCAACTATAGCCCAATGACAGAATGTCCCAGAGTGTTCTAAAGAACAACTAGAGCGCTAACAGTCTTACTTATGACAAAAGTATGGCACACCTGAAGTCATCTTGATTGGAATAAAGTGTTAACACTTAAAACATTTAATTTGCAAAGGAACAAAATGAGGGGGTTCATTTTGCCATAGAAATTATGATTAGTGCTGAAGAAAGAAAAATTAGGGCACATTTTGAGTGACTTCTCAAAGCCTCTTATATTTCATTAAAAAAATTCTGATATGCAGTCTCCCAAGATGGCCACCAGAGACAAAAGAGCCCAAATGTAGCCCAAATTTCAGCCAGATGTAGCCCAACTATAGCCCAAGGACAGAATGTCCCAGAGTGTTCTAAAGAACAACTAGAACGCTAACAGTCTTACTTATGACAAAAGTATGGCACACCTGAAGTCATCTTGATTGGAATAAAGTGGTAACACTTAATACATTTAATTTGAAAAGGAACAAAATGAGGGGTTTCATTTTGCCATAGAAATTTTATATATATATATATATTCACTGAAAAAACCATAGGTTACACACCAGTTATAGTTAGGAATTAGCATTTAAAAAACCTTTGAAATTCACTGAAAAAACCATAGGTTTCAGGCCTTATATAGTTAGGAATTAGCATTTAAAAAAAGCTTTGAAATTCACTGAAAAAACCATAGGTTTCAGGAGTTATATAGTTAGGAATTAGTTTTTAAAAACCTTTGAAATTCACTCAAAAAACTATAAGTTTTAGTGGTGTTATAGTTAGCTGGACATTTTACTCATACAAAACCAATGAAATTGCTCCTATATAGTTAGTTGTACTAACTATATTTCGCGCACCCGCAATCCACTGCTGATGATGTCACATATTAGATCATTCATGACATGGTCAGTGACATCACTGATGACATCTCAAATGACATCACTGATGACATCACTGATGACATCATCCACGTGACAATCACATACACCTTTTCATACACTATTACAATTTGTCATCACTGTTTGTAAAATACAGAGTATCATATTTAAATCCATTGTCACAGCAATACAAGTATCTAAAAATCCACTCAGTGATTCATAGATGTATACACACATCTAATCACTTACCTATGGATTCACTCATACATGCTGTCAATGAACAATAGAACACTATCAAAAATACTTATACATCTATATCGACATTAAACAACAGCACGCATCCTATTCACATATGAAGTCATCCTACTCACTTATGCAAACAATGGATCATACTTACATATTTACTTAGCAAAACACTTATACAAACACCACTTCTTCTATTCATTTAGATAGTAAGTCATACTTAGTGAATTATAAAATCATTATTACAAGTATACAGTTATCCATACAGTCACTCACACAATCATTGTGTCTTATGTATACTTATTTATATATAACAACTGACACATACACTGCCTTTTATTTTTCTAGTTTGTTGGACCTGTACCTTTGAGAAATATATTTGCTCATCACCACACCCATAAAGAGATTCCCTCACCCAAAGTGTTAGAACATGTACTTTTAACTTCATATATCTACTGAATCAAGTATTCACAAATCTTTGGACAGTCACACCCCCCCACCGAACCACACACACTTTCACACTCCCATACAAATACTCAGTTAACTAATCAATAACTAATATAGACTTTCACATAGCTAGTAACCAACTGTAGAATCAGTTTACACAACAACTGACAAAGTGATACAGATATTCACACAGTTTAGTCACTATCCACTATATTTAGTGAGACATTATAAATTGGTCAAGTAAACAGTCAATTACACTGCTACTAAATCCTCCATCCAAATATTTATTTATATATATCCACTCATTCTTCAATGTAAATTGCTATATATATAATGCATATTTAAATAACGAAGCAAACCACATTCACTGGATGATGTCATCAGTGATGTCATCAGTGATGTCATTTGAGATGTCATCAGTGATGTCACTGACCATGTCATGAATGATCTAATATGTGACATCATCAGCAGTGGATTGCGGGTGCGCGAAATATAGTTAGTACAACTAACTATATAGGAGCAATTTCATTGGTTTTGTATGAGTAAAATGTCCAGCTAACTATAACACCACTAAAACTTATAGTTTTTTGAGTGAATTTCAAAGGTTTTTTAAAAACTAATTCCTAACTATATAACTCCTGAAACCTATGGTTTTTTCAGTGAATATATATATATATATATATATATATATATATATATATATATCAGCAGCAAGAGGCCAATTCTGAAATCACCAACATCTCAGTGACAACTCACAGAAAGACCAACGAATCCCAAAAATGCTGGCAAAGGTAATTTATTCCGATAAAGTTTACAGCAGCGTGGCAGACGACGCGTTTCGGGCAGTTGCCCTTGTTCACATCACATATATATATATAACAATAGCACGACCAGTGCGTACGAAATGAACAAAACAAGTAAAACCAACATTTCCTAAACCCCATCACCTTTTCCCAAAAGTACAATATATACATATAGTTAGAACTATCTGAGGGAACCCATATATCTGACCACATAAAAAAATCTTCTCTAATGTGCAAGTGCAATAAAAGGTGCATAATCTATTCTGAATAGTGCTTTCTAGTCTTGTGTTATTTATTTACTACAATTCACTCACAATTGTTGTTTTATCTAACAAAGTAAAGTGACCAGTGCAAACAAAATTATCAACATACTCAATTGATCCTAATACTATTAAACACTCGACGTCAACACCATCTTCATATATGCCAGATCTCTATCTGTTAGGAGCCTACAAAACTATCTCAAATGTGTTACACAATACTGTGATGCGCTCTGATACCCTTTTTGGGTATTGTTCGCGCTATACAAAACTCTAAAAAGAAAATAAATAAATAAAATAAAGTGCTTTTTGGCCATCCATCCACCGAATTGGAAAGTTCTTGTGCCTAATGGAATAACAATAAAAAAATGGACTCACTCTTCATGGTGCAAATGTGCCACATTATATTTCCCAGTAGCCCTGTATTTGGTTAACCCAAGCGTGATTCCAACAATCTCTCATAATGATCTTCTTAATCTTATTGAACCATTCCCCCAATGTAGGGTAAACTGGTGATTTCCAATGCTGCATGATAATTGAATGAGCCACTATTGCAGAGATATAGATACATTGTGCATTGCTTTTACCCAAATCATGAAAGAATGGCTACACCTAACAGGGATGTGGGCGGTGAGGGCTTAACCGTGTATCCCACTCTTGACGAAATCTGCCCAAAGGCCTGTACCGGGTGTCTGGTAAATGTCTTACAATGAAATGGAAAGATTATGAATAAGGTTACCTGGCAACACAGGAGTGAATAAAGACTGATTTTTGTAATGGAAATTGTTGCAAGAATATTATTAACGTTATTTTTTTTAGCAAGCACAATAAGCTTGGAAATTGACATTTGAGAACCATCCACGGACATAATATAGAACATAAATTCTGAAAAGAGGGGGTACCCTGGATAATTTATGGCAAGGGTTCCCACAAAAACCAACGTTAGAAAGGTAACATTCTCCTCATCAAAGATCACCTGAAGTAGGACAAAGGCCAAGAACCTCCAGCCAGCGGTTAGCAGTCCTACAAGAAGAAGATCAACACAGAATCACAACCTCTCTTTTTGTCTGAGTTACGTTTCAGTCAATTTTTTACAATCCAGTCTGCTACTGCCTTTCACCTTTGAAGAAAATTGGGGCGTCTCATCTGCAGCTACATCCAGTCTCTGGATTAATTGAATGTCATGTGTTTGGTGTGGAGGCTTAGTGGACCAATACATCCACTGCAGGGGCCTGTGTTCGAACTCATGGTCACAGGTTCATATCCCGATGGTTCCACTCAGACTTTTATCCATCTGAGGTCTATAAAGTGAGTGCGATTGGGGTAACAATAAACATTTGTTATTCAGCGCTAAGATACCCCGTCACGGGTGAACGTGCGCTTTACAAATACTTATGTTATCATAGCAGATGGATTAGCTGTGCTGGAGTGGCCACTTAATGATTAAAGAGGATGCGACTCCAGGAAGATTGCATGCAGGGTTCCACACTGTAGAGATTTTACATGTGCCAACTATATTTTGATAAAATTGTCATGCATTTTTATACCAGAAGGTGTATCTCTTTCTACATGCATGATGTAGAGTGGTTGACTTGGTGTATCATTACTTATTTATATCTGATATGGTGCCTCTCTGAATGGCAATGTGGTGCAAGAAACAGCATACCAGCAGGGTTGTCTACGAATAATGCACAGGGTCTTGTTAAGCCTCTGTATGATGCATATGTAACCATCATCATCATGCTCATAAAGTGCTATAAAAATAAAGGCAGCTTAGTGCTAGCATTTACTTGATAATCAAGATTAGTATTTTTTATGGCTTTCCTAAATGACTAGTGGCTGGCGGCCTCCAGAATCAAGTTCTATAACAGGCAAGCACCAATCACGAAGGAAGTTTCACCTGCTGAAGCGTAAAAAATCTTTGCCAAGAACAATGCTTTTTCCCACATAAATATTATGCACAAAAGGAGGAACGGTGATGAACATGGGCACTAGATAAATCCAATCCAGAGTGTCCTCGCAAGAGCATCATAAAGATAGACTAAAAAGCCTCACCCGCTGCCTACTGGCATGCTTCATCATAAGCAATTCTGTCCCACCTTGGTCAAATAGTACTGCCAAAGTGGTCCCAAGCTCCAGATGAGAGACGTCTTACAAAATATTTTGTTCTGGATAAATGAGGAATCCAGAATGGATAATAAAGTACCTTGGTGTAGACCCTAAAGCTATCTCTGTATATAGAAGGCACACCAGGCAGGATTAAACATTTGGGTGTATAAGACACGGTATTATGTCTCCGTCATCCTACTAACCAACATGTTTTAGCCCTGTTTACAAACCAAAGGTGTCTTAGGCCTTCGTCAGGATTAACTGGATCCCTACCTCCTCTCCAGGTAGCTTTGGATTGCTTGACCCGTCCTACCAGTGACAGTCAAGTGCTGGAAGGGTGCTTTGCCAGTTGCTCAGGATCCATAATAGGTTGGGCCAGGGACATCTGGAGTAAAAGGCCTCAACCCACACGGTTAAGCCCAGTAAAGCTTACTAAGTGATGCAGTAAATGTAAATAACCAATAAGAATTGAGGAAAGGCCAAAATGTAAACATGAACTTGGAATTAATGATAGAGGAAATATGAACATGCACTGCGGGTTGCCAGCTTGAACAGGCATAATGGTAGTAACTCTTGGCATGAAGTGGGCATTTTAGCACAATGATTCCCACTCCTGTAATAATGTTTGCCCAGGCATGACCCATTGTAGGCACTCTCGACAACACACTTTGATGCCCATACCTTGTGTAATGGTAACTCTGGCACACTATTGGTAAATTATGCCATTTTTAGGTGGTGCCTACCAGACAGAGCAAATCAGGTAGAACTTACATTGCTTACCATTGGTTGGCTTTATTGTTACTCTCATGTGCTTGCTTATAATTGAGCAGCTTTCATTGCTGTAGTAGGTCCATCTTGTGTTTCTCTATCCCCTAGTGCATAGTTTCTTTAACATCTCTCTGACTGGTTGTCGTCTATCCTTCTGCTGTTCAATTTGACTGAACTATGTTTTCTTTTTGCTTAAGCACTCCATGAAAATAAAAGTGTTTTCTAACTTTCTCCCTCATGTGCTTCTCCCTCCTAACTCACTGTTGCTGTCTCCCTTGTGTTGCAAGCTCTCTCTTGTGTTTTTCTCCCCTCCCAACCTCCATGCCTACCTGTGCTCTGTGCTACTTTCGCTTGTGTGCTTCCCCCGGGTTTCTTTCCCTTATGGGCTGCTTACTCCAACCTGTTTCTGCTTTGCCCCCCCGCCCACTGTCTTTAAAAAAATATTAAAATTATGAGGACCAGGCAGGAAATTGCTACCAGCCCATCCGCTTAAAAAAACGCACCTTGGTGCTAAAACGTGTAGTGTCCTGCTAGGACACAGTCTAGTTGTTTTCTATGTAACCCTACACTAAACACCCACCCACCACAGACGTCACTGGGTCAGGTGACGCTGTCAATAAAAGAGCCAGAGCGCACGTGCTCGTGGCCAGATCTGCTATCCCCTAACTGGTGTCCGTGTGTCTCATTCCTTACACCATGTGGGCCTAGGGCCCAACACTACATTGGCGACGAGGCCGGTAGTGAAGCCACGCGTGCCACTGCCAAAACATCCTGAGATAAGGGGGAGAGAGCTGCCCGCCTGCAGGGCGCCCCCTGTAGCAGGGCGCAGCAGTGCCGAGAAGCCGGTGGGCACGTCGGAGCCCCGCAGCGACCGTGAGGCCCACCGCACCAGCCTTCAAAGCCGAGCCGACCGGAGCCTACCCGCGTCGGCCGCCACCATCCAGCGCCACCAGGAGGAGCGGACCGCCCAGTGCCCACCTGAGACGGCCGCGAAGCAGAGACCCCCGCCGGAGAGGTGCACCGGCCGGGCGGAGCCCACCCGCCGCGACAGAGCATCAGGCCCGCCGGCCGAAAGTGACCCCCAGCGCTGGAGAAGCGAGCCGTGCAGAGCCCACCTGCATCGACCGCCACCGAGCCAGGACTGGTAGCCAAGCACTACGACCTCCGCGGAGCCCACCCGCGTGAAGGACGGACGCCAGCCAGCCGAAGGTGAGCGGAGGGGGCCGCGCAAGCCTGAAGCGACCCCCGTGACTGTAATCGTAAGCGGAGCCCACCCGCAACGCACACAGCGGTACCAATGGCGGCTGCCAGCTAGCGCCGCCAGCACCACATATAAAGCGGAGCCCACCCACTGTGAACATTAACTAGTGGCCCATTGATTAGGCAAACCAAGCGGAGCCCACCCGCGGCCTGCCTTCAGCGACCCCGCCGCGCAGCGATTAACTGAAGCTGCTGCGGCGGTAGGGAAAGGAGCCCGCAGCGTGTGGAGAGCTGCCGGGCCCGGTTTCAATGAAGCGGAGCCCACCCGCACAGAAATGCGAACACCTCCTCACCCCGTATAGCGTGTGACTGCGGCGGTAGGGGAGGAGGAGTGAGAAGCCAGCAATCTCGGCGCAGCCGAGACAAAGTAAATTACCGGAGTTTCAAGGGGAAACCAGCAGGCAGTGGCAGCCTGCCTCGCCCCACCGCAGATCCGTGCATGCATGGCCGGGACAGATAATGGCCCGGAGACCAGCGCCGATACCCCTCCCCCACCGCGCAGTGTGCAACGAGTGAATAGCTACGGAGGCGAGGGTGCAAAAGACAAAGGCTGCATCCAGCCGGTAGAGCCCTCTGATGAACCCCCCCTCGGTCAAGAGGCAGCAAGGAGGGCCCAGCACTGACCACAGAGTGCCTCAACATTCACTACGGCAAAGTGCTCCAAGGTGTGTGCCCCAAGCGCAATCCAAGTCAGCCCGTCAGAAGGAGACCGCACTTACCCTGCTGCGAGCGAAGATCATGAGGAGACAGAGCGGCATGCTGCACCAGGACCCCCCTGCGCAGCCCATGATGACTGAGGCCAGCTTGCCTGAACGTGCCCAGCAGGCATACAAAACTGGGTGCAGGTTCTGAAAATGACCGGCGTCTCTCTCTGTCCCCTCCACGACACAGACACAAAAGGGCTCCACCTTCAATCGGCACAGCTCCCAAGTCGTGCCTACTGCCCCCAAGTTAAAAGAAGAGAAAGGGACACTCACCGAGAGGAGAGGCTCTGCACCTCGGTGTTCAGCAGCGCCGAGCCCCGCACCGGCAACAACCAGGAAAGCCAGAAATCAGAAAGAGACTGCCGGAGCCTGTTCCAAAGTGCTGCGACTGCCATCTAGTGGCCAACTGGCGGCACTACATCAGTTATCGAAAATACACGGCAATAAGACTGGGACACCCCCCAAGACTGCCTAGAGTGCTGTGCAACTGCCCGAAACTGCACTAGCAGGCCCTAAGACACTGTCATGCGAGAGCGGCATGAAGGGCAACACACTCAGTAAGTGAGTACTGAAGGTACGTTAGGCAGAGGACAGCTAGAACCAGCAGACATAAAGGTATCTACAATACGACCTAGAACAGCATAAAAGAAGTTTGCAAGCTGCATCAGCAAAGGAGCGACATACCGACTGTGTCACGGTGCCCGCAGAGTGCAGCTCCATAAGCCGAAGGACTTCAGGCGAGACAGAAACAAGCATTGGTCAAAGCAAGTGCCATATCAACAAGTGGCGCAAAGCCACATCCACGTCTGGCAGTGGTGCTGCCGCCACCCCCGAAATCAGAAGGAACTCCACACAACAGCACAGCACTGCGCAGCAACATGCAAGGAGTGAAGGAACTCCACGCACCAGACAGCACCAGGCAAGAACCCAGCAACACACCGAGCATTTTCCCCCCCCCTGTGCACAGACACGGAGCAGTACCTCACCCTCACACACATGCCCTCCTGCCTGCCAGGAACACAAGTGAAGCGAACATACGCTCACAGAAGGAAGAGGTGAGGTCAGTGACTCCAGCCCCCGGTGCAGCCCGAGAGTAGCAGGGACAGTAAAGTGGGAAGGCAACTAGGGAAGAACGTCCCGGGACAGAGCAGGCTGCTGCTGGAGGGACGCATCCAGCATCACTGCCACCCAGTGGCCAAAAGCACAATTGCACCTGCCATTCAAGAAAAAAAAACAAGCATTGCACGAACCCACAATGGGTCAACGGCAGCAAGGGGCAACAGACTGAGTAACGCCCCAAGGAACCAATCAGCAAGTAAATGCGCAACGCAACACAACGCAACCACAACTAGGATCTACTACCACGCAGCAAGTAAGTGCGCAACCACGCAGAAGACACCCACACACACCAGCAAAGGGTCTGCAGATGCCACTTCCAGCGCGACGTGGGAAAGAGGCACGAACGCCTCACCAAGCATCCAAGCACTGACAGAACGTCTGGAGGAAACGACTGCCAAGCACTGGGAGAACGTCCAGGGAAACGACTGCCGAGGTCAAACGACGGAGAGAGCAGCGACGCCTTGTGGCCACAGGTGTTCACCGCAGCATCAACCACTCCCGCCAACGGTCCAAAGCAGCAAGTCCCTGACACCAGCCAAAGCAGCAAGTACTCAACGACTCGCAACAAGCGTCCAAGAATTCCACACCCGCACGACAGGACTGCGCAGCGCTGCGCCGGAACGTTCCAGGAATCAAGAGCGCCAAAGTGACGCTACACAGCGACACGCCAATGCCACGGGACAGCACACAAAGGTCCCCAACAGAGACAGCAATGTCTCGCAGCAACCGGAGCGCCATCGTCAGCACGCATGGCAGCATGCACCAGAGTTGCACCAGGAGCGGTGACGCAACCCTCGTCCGCGCAGACAAAGCGCGCCAACGCCAAAACACCGTGACGGTGAATAGCGACCACAAAGAAAATAGCACAGCATGACAACTCATGCCCAAGATGAAAACCGACCACCCAGTCTGGTCACCAAGGAAAGAAAAGCAACAACAGAGAAGATACGACGACAGGTCTAGTCACCAAGCCAAATGAAGACAGTGTCCTACCACATGGACAAGACCACGGAGACGACATGTAGAGGGCCCGCTACATGGAGAATCCTGGTTAGCATGAGAAAGCAAGAAAGAAGACCGGACCGCGTCGAGGAAGAGAACGAAGAGGAAGAACGGAGTAACTCAACATCACTCCACAGAGGAGGAGAACCACAGCACACAGGAACATCGGTGCTGTCCAAGGAACATCGCAACATCCGCGTGGATCCCAGTAATCCCTGCAACCTGCATTCGAAGAGACCAACCACTGATGAACTGCATGGGTGCCCCGTGAACCTGAAGCTTACCGAAGCAGAGCATACCCGAGCACTAGACAATCCACCCTTGTGGACTACACAAGACTCGACTGTGGCCATGTCCGAAGTTCGGCAGCGACCCGTACAGCCCACGCGATCAAGTGGCGGTCCAGGGGACAAGGGCCTCGGCCGCATATCCTGTGAGAGAGGAATCCGGATGGGAGAGGTGCAGCAGCGGCAGCTCCACGACAGGCAACAGGAAGCATGAAGGCCCCAGGTAATCACCTGGCACCGAGAAACGGTCGGTTGAAGACACTGAACCCATGTCCTAACGGCAAGACCATCCTGGCGGATGACGTCAACACCCCCGAGGACATCATGAGAGACTTGGCGGTGAGTCCGTTGGCAGTTCGGCAGCGGTCCCGTCGTGTCCGGCAAGAGGGTCCTCCCAGCGTCTCTAGTGAGAGAAGAGTCCAAGCAGGAGAGGCCAGTCTTCGAGGCTCCAGTGAGAGAGGAGTCTGGCAAGGAAGGCAAGTCGGAAGTTACTTGGCCGGACGGAGATGTGAAGGCATCAAGATCAGCAAATCCAAAGAAAGACCTCTCGTGCCATAATCGTCTCCTACAACCAACAAGCGTGGTCATCCACTGGACTAGGAACACCTGCGAGACCCCTCAAGGGTCACACCCTTTCTGCTCCCAAAGTGAGAACACTGTATATAAGCGTCAACACAGCAAGACAAGGATGATCTGAAGTACACCGCCGAGGTGAAGCTCATCTGACTGACTTTGTAGTCCTGGAACTTTCAACATTCTCCCAGCTGATCGCCTGAAGAAGATCTGTTGGGGCTATCAACTGTTATTGTTCTGTTTTCTTACAGGTTGGACATTCGCCTTTCTTTTCCTTAAAGTTTGGGAGGAATGTAGTGTCCTGCTAGGACACAGTCTAGTTGTTTTCTATGTAACCCTACACTAAACACCCACCCACCACAGACGTCACTGGGTCAGGTGACGCTGTCAATAAAAGAGCCAGAGCGCACGTGCTCGTGGCCAGATCTGCTATCCCCTAACTGGTGTCCGTGTGTCTCATTCCTTACACCATGTGGGCCTAGGGCCCAACACTACAAAACGGAACCCACGTTATTTTGTAGGCGCGCATGCATAATCACACATCCGCACACCCACAAAAAGACATTTCCACTACGGCTACTTTACCAGGACTTTATCTCTATTCTTTTTTTTCTTTTTTTTGCTTTTATTCATACTGCACAGCATCATCAAATGGCATTGGCAAAGTCAATAGCTCCCAAAGGTGAGATCTATTTGCTTTGCAATTTCTTATTATAACATTGCCCTTAGTGCTATTGGAGTCCTCAGACAACAGAATGGTTTCTACATCTGTCAATGCTCCATTCGTCCATGCACTTATGTATTTAACAAGTCATTCATGAACTCACCCTTCCTCTCATGTGCCCACCCATTAATTTATTTTCTGTGTACTCAGTCACTCACTGACTCCATGTGCTCACTAATCCATCCAACTGTAGACGCATTAATCTTCTCACAAAGCTCCACATGCACATAATCAATGAAAAAGTATTTTCATTTATAAAAAAACTCACTCATTTATCTATCACAAGCGACCACATTCACTCACCCACACAACCCCGCCACTCATTGACCTGCCCACCAATACAACCTCACAGAATTGCAAACTCGTGTGTCAATTACCTATCAGTTTTGCTAACTGACGAATTGGCCTTGTTAATGCTTGTTGAGATTAAATTCTAAAAATTCTCCTCTTCTCATTTTGAGTGACAGATTGGTATTATGCTGACACCCTAAAAATCAAGCAAATGAACGTGTCTTGATTAATGCTTTAGACATCTGAATTTCAATGTAGTAGTATTAAAGGAAAGTTCCTTCTTTTAATAATTAGCAAACTATTAAAATACTAAATATATTTGAAATTGAAGATAGATACCTAAAAAAAATGCACTGACTGAGATTTACCCGGCTAAGGGAGAAACAGGGTGTAATTATATTATGGCTGTCACAGCATGCAGAACAAGCACCAGCGATTAAGCGTGTGTCATAATTACAAGTGTAGAGAATGACAATGACCACAAACAGTGAAGCACTGATCTCACAGCAAGTGAGCAATGAAACAATTGACTTGTTACTAAATACACTTGCGCCTGCAGGACAAAGGCTTAAGCTCATGACTGGCATTCCTTGTGTCCAGTCATAAGTTTCTTTGAAACTCTGCTATACCATCTTCAGTGAGTCATCAGTCAAGTCAACCTAGGGTTGCTCGCACCAGGAGACTGGTGGAACACGACAGACAATTGCAAAAATATAGTAAAGTAATTTGGGAATTTCACAAAGAACGATGGTGGTGCAGAAAAAGGCAACTTTTTCCTTGTCGGACAAAGCATATGAACAGTCAGAGCTACATTTTTAGTTATTTGCACTCCTTTAGAATACCCAGACTGATAATTATTTAATCAACACTTCATTGCTGAAAGATCAAGTAATTTAATTAACTTCATCTTGTTTTTTTTATTTAAAGCATTATTGTATTATGAAACATTTCACAAACACTTAAACATACCCTTCAGACAACATTAAGGTGTAAAACAGAATACTTTCAGCTTTTCTGCAAAACATACTTTAACTTGATCATGGAGGTAAATAATTCAAAATTGAATGCATAAAACACAACAACCACGTAACAGAAATACATTTGTAATAAAGCATTCTTTTGATTTATAAAGGACTGGAGTTTTTATTGTTAGCCTCTTAATTTAGTTCCGAGACTGAAACTCCTATTCAAAGCTATGTCCCTTGTAGGGTTGCCTACATTTGGCTCCCTCCTTTGCTAAAGACTGCCTAGAGCAGGTCGGTGCTGCGTTTCTAACCGCTTACCTCTTTTGGGTTCTCCTCAGGACCTTGACTGGTTAATTCTCTCCCTCACTGTAGTACTGCTTCATTGATTGATGCCTTCGGATGATCGGTTACTAGTTAAGGCTAACTTTGTTCTTGGTTCAATAGAAGCACAGAACATATTCAGAATTTCATTCCTCTTTGCCACTGGCTCTTATAATTTATTTTTGCGATCCACGGTACTGCTGACTAGGAATCACGGCAGCTTTAACACAAGGCCATCCAATGACAACGTTCTCTCCTCAGACATGTCCTGCAGTCTTGCCCCGCTGAACTTTACCTTCTCAGAACAGTTTGCACAAGAATTCTTCGTCCGAAGGGATGGGCTGACCTTGCCCAATCCACTACCTGTATCCCAAACATTGTAGTCAGCCGTATTTTTTACTCTAACCCGGTCTCACGCGACTAGATGTCCACAGTTGGCACTTTGATCGCATAGGGGCTAGTTTTCATTTTGTGGGTGTGCACATGCGTGATTATGCATTCGAGCCCAGTCTGAGTATTCGGAAGGAATACAATATACAAGTGGCCCAACCCAGCTGATCAAACGGTCCAACCCCTTTATATGTGAACACATTTTGTTCTGGCATAAGCTAAGACCATTTGTATTTAAATGATATATGTAATATAATTAATGGATCTTCATCCATTGGTCTGCTACGCCATTCACATTTTATTCCAACCACTACAGCTTACGGAATAGGGCCATGGCATAACTTCACTGTGGTTCTTGACATTCGACTCATTAACAAGGAGAACATCTGAAAACAAAGCAGTTCCCTTCAGTGCCAGGGACTAATACAGCAATGTGTCGATTTTGAGAGCAAACATTTTTTTTGGCTTCTTTCCCCACAACAATAATAGTTTAAAAAAGCATGGCAACTATATGCAGTGGTAAGGCCAAAAGATTGACAGGCCAGGCCAGGCCGATTGGCTTTTTCAATGCTTTTTCTTTCTTGCTGGGCCAATGAAGCAATTATATACTGTAAGCAAGATGACAGACTGCCAGTGTGCCACAGAGGCCTGGGCCCCTTCAAGCTGTTGGCCCGATCAATTTTTATAGAACATCAAAATGCAAAAAACGCCAGGGGCCTGTTCACAAACGGCATTTTCTAGTATGTTTAGTCGTATTACAGCAGTACCACTAATGTACTACCAATATTGTTGGACCTGGCCCACTCTGCAGAGTCACCCTCAAACATTTTGCCTTTTTACTCTCCACATTTTGCTAAATTCGTTTTTGTTGCCCTAAAGACTCTGCACTTTACCACTGCTAACCAGTGGTAAAGGGCTCGTGCTCTCCCTAAAACATTGGTAAATAGCTTTATACCAAATTAGTATATTTAATTTACTTATCAGTCCCTTGTAGAGTGGTATACCATATACCCAGGGCCTATAAATTAAATGCTACCAGCGGGCCTGAAGCACTTATTGAGTCACCCACTTAAGTAGCATCTTAAAACATGTCTCAGGCCTGCCACTGCAGGTCAAATGCAGTTTTAAATTGTCATTTCGACTTGGCATTAAAACCCCCTTGCCAAGCCAACAACTCAACTTTTATCACATATAAGCCACCACTAAGAAAGGCCCTAGATAACACACAGGGCAGGCTGCTGTGCAATTAAAAAGTTGGACATGTACTTTTACGTTTTATATGTCCTGGTAGCAAAATACTCCTAAATTCGTTTTTCACTACTGTTAGGCCTACCCCTTCCATAGGACAACACTGGGGACTACTTATTACACTTAATAAGCTGTAATTTCCAATTGAGAGTAGATGCCTATATTATGTTTGCTGTCAATGAAATTTAAATGATAAACCCTCTTTACTGGTAAAGTTGGATTTTTCATTACAATTTTGAAATGCCACTTTTATAAAGTTGGATTTTGCTGCCCTTAGCCCTTTTGGGCCAGTATCCTTGCTTGGGTCACATGACTGGGTGTAAATGACATTTTGTCTTGATGGAATTCACAAAGTCGGTCACACAAAAAGAAGGATTAGGTGTGCCTGATGGGCCATCTACTGGCAGGATGGGAGTGGAGCTGAGCACAGCCCCACTTACAGCTAATAGCCTGTGCTCTGCCTTCACAGAAATGGCCTAATGACCCCACATTGTTATTGCAGCCAGCTTGAAGTAAGGCAGGGAGGCAGGGAATTCCATGCACTTTAAATCCACTATTTAGAAGCTCATCTCACCTTCCAAAAACAGGGCACCAGATTATAAGAAGAGGACCTCAGACCCCAACTCTTTAGTTCACTACTGGACATGCGAAAGTACTCTGAGGACTGCCTGCTGCTGTGACCTGCTATGCACCTTGTCAGACTACTGCTGTACCTGGAAGGATTGCTTTGCTGCCTTAAACCTGATTTGAGCACTCAGAGGCCAGGCATACTATTAAGCCCTAAATCTTCCCCTGCACTCAGGACTACCAGAGTGGCTCCAGGTGCTAGTTTTCTGGCTTCCTGTTCAGAGCCACAGGGACATCAAAGGCTCCCACCATCTTGAACCCGCACCTGGACCCAGCCTGAGTGAGTCCTGAACACCCAAGAGGTGTCCCAACAGCCCTTGACCCTTGGTTGTGGTGCTAAAGGTACCCAGAAGTCCAAATCACAAAATTCAGGAATTAACAAAATGTTGGCGAAAAACTGCTCTGAGAACAAGGAGGAGACTGGGACCAACATGCTCCCATATCTGCCTCAAGTGCATCACTGGTCAGTTTGACTTTGCGGATTCTCCCACTACGTTCTTCTCTGCGGCAGTAAATCCTTTTCAGTGATCCTTTGCCAACGGGGTATCTGACCTTGTAGAACTGCCTTCAGCTACAGTCCTTTGACTCGTGTCACTGGAGATTTTCAACTTACATTTTGACGACTATGTCCAACGTAGAAATCATCACTGCAGCTTCGACCCAAGGCCATCCAACAATGACACTCTCTCCTTGGACACCTCCTGCAGCCTTGCCATGCTGAACTTTACCTTCTCAGAACACTTCTCTCAAGATTTGTTTTTAAGTCCAAAGGTAGGCACTGACCGGGCCCAATGCACTCCCTATATCCGAACCATGCTCCATTGCGGCAGACCATATTTTTGACTTTGACCCTGTCTCGTGGGTGTAGATGTCTGCGGTTGGCGCTGATCAGCGGAAACGGGTGGTCTCAGGGCAAAAACTTTAAGCTTTACTTACTACTTATCCTTTCTGGTATAGCTTCAACTCAAATCCCTAGGCCCATTTCTCAATATCTATCACGTCACCTAGGTCCTCCGATGGATCTTGCATTGAGCTAAAAGGGACAAGAATATTTTGGGAATATGAGGACCTGGAATAGATAATTGTTATCTCAAACTCATGTTTCAACACAACTTTGCACCTTTATCAGCCATGAAATAAATTCATAGTGACAAAGAATATCACCAAAAGAATGAGACAGAATTGATAAAGGTAATTTAGTAAAAACATGTATCTAATGCCTCAAGATAGCTGGATGAACAGAAACACATTAAAAATCGGATTTTTAATAACACGCTGAAATTGCACAGGAAAACCACACAGCACATGAGAAATTACAGGTTCAATGATGTTCATACAACCCGCTCAATGTCGTTTCAGGTTCTGTACTCAAGAAATTTGTTTGAGTCCATTATGCAGCTCCAATTGCCACATTAGGAGTCAGAATAACCCCTCAGCTGAGAAAGGTTATCTACCTGCACCCGATTGCCAGCCGGCAATATCACATGATAAGGTCTCAGTTTGCTTATGGTTCAGTTCTTTAGTGGCTCTGCCACTCAGAATGTGTGGGCGATTTGGGGCAAGGAAAAATAATAAAGTTCAGGATAGGCAACGTGTGGAACAAAGAAAACCCCAACAGCATGACGAGCAGGGAATGGCCAGCCTTAACTCCTCCTTAATTTGGCAATTATACTCCAATGCATTCAAGTTTACACCCCTTAAAGTATCGATTCCATCCGGCCATGGTGCTTTCATTGGTCACTCATGATTATGTGGTGATCTGTAAAATATACAAATCCGGAAAACACTAAGTAATCCTTTTCTCCCGTTTTCTCTAGGATCATTATATTCCATTTAGTTGGTATCTAGTAACATCCCCGGAAGTAAGCAGTACATTTTGTCATCTGTCAGATGCTTTTCGGCTGGGATGCAACAAAGTTGTTACAATGTCAATAGTGTATGCTATCATATGAGAAATGAGTCCATTGTAAATGAGAATACAAATGGAAACTTTACAGAAATATCTCATTGAGCTGGGGTGACAGTTTCCACATGTCTTAACGTTAGCTAAGGAAAGAAAACCTTTTATGGCCTAAACACAATTCTGCTAACTCACGAAATATCAATATTATTAATATACACACATTTCTAAATGCACATAATCTTTTCTTATTAATTCAAATACACTTTTTCCATAAAATACAGATCAGTATTATGCACTACTAAAAACTGTTCTCTCCTTCGAGTAATTATTCGTACATTATCATACAAGTTTAAATTTCAACATTTCACTTTTAAAAGCATGTAATTATATACATTACATTACATAAATCTTATAACATTCTATGTCGGGTTCTCTTTGCTAAATGCATTCTTTACATTCAATTGATGTAAATCCACAGGTTTCCCAATTCAGTCACAGGAAATACATTATTCAATGCACACTGTTATTCTTCTATGGAAGTTATCCAGAGGCTACAGTTTGTTTTCATTTTCTCTTCTAAAACACGTAAAAGCTTCAGCATAACTTTATTGTTCTCTTAGCATAGTTTCTCATTACTACATACATCATCAATTCTAACATTCTGCATGCTTTTACGATGCAGTTTCTAAACTTAAGTGTGCAGATTAAATTTCTTTCGGAAAGCAAACATCTCTTTATTTTGTCTCATCTATTAAAAAGGTGTTGTAAATCGATTCTACAGATAGGAATCGGTGAAGATGAATGCATGATAACATCTACACTCAATCAATTCCCCTTTGATGGTGAATAAAGCAATCACAAAATCTTTATCTTCTTATCATCTAATGTTAATCTGATAACACATTAGAATGCAGTTATCTTCATTCATTTCAATCTAAACGGTTCTGGATTTTTTTAATTTATCATAGTTTCCACATTGTCTATCCTCTAGTTCAATTTCTGCTTTATTCCTCTTCTTTCCCCTATTTTCTTTATTGAATTTCATTCTCTTGCAATAACGATTAATCATTATTGTTATTATTAATAATAGGCTAATACCAATTGTGAGTAAAGGTGTTAGTATTCTCCCCACTAAGCTTCCTCCAAATTCTGTAAACCAATTTCCAACTAATGAAAATCCTTTCCCAAGTGATTCCCATGCACCATCCGCTTTTAGTTCTGTTGATTTTTTCCTAGATTTGTAATGTTGCTAATATATCTCTGCAAATCTTTGCATTTATCAGGGATATATGTGCAACACTATTGCACAACCTTTAACATGTAACAGACTTCGCCCTCTTTTGCAAGAAGTTCATCTAAACCAAGTCTGTTTTGCAAAACCATAGATCGGATAGCAACCATTTCAGTACTGCAATATGCTTTCTCCCAGTCGTTTGCAGCTGCTAGATATGTCCACTCTGGAGCAACATATCTGACTTGGTACTCTTGCTCCTTTCATTCTACGCACTGTAGGCTTGTCATCTGTGTCATTTTGCTCATATTGGCTCAAGACTTTGATAACAGTTGCAGGTATCTTACCTTCAGTCAATATAATACTCAGTCTTTCACTTTCAGCTTGACCCTCGTCACTAACTGGGACCAACTCTCCTTGACTCTCTTCAGAACCAGCATCTAAAGACCCAGTAAGCCGGCACCCCCTCTACTCTGTGACTGACCATTGTTGGACATCTCTCTGCAACCACCGGCTCATCCACTACAAGTCCTGCATTTTCAAGAGGACATGAAACTAGGCGAGTGCGGGTAGCGTGTACGCAATTAGGCAGACCACCACATTCCACAGCAGCTGTGGTTCAAGTATCACTTGATATGGCCCACGCCAACGAGGTTCCAAACAAGTTTTTTACACATCCTTCTTCACTAGTACCTAGTCACCCGGTCACAAATCGTGGCACTGCTCCTTTTGTGCTGAGGTTGAGCTTCCCCAACCTTGTGAGACACAGATCACACCACATGAACCAATCCTTTACAGTAATTGAGTACCAAATCATCAGTTATATTGAAAAGCTGATTTGCTGGGACTGCAGGCTGTCTCATAGTCCTCGATTCAGAAAAGGGGGTGGTGATGGACAGAGCATCTGAATTAAACAGAACACTCATACCCAGTCAAAAGATCAGGGCTTGATCCATCACCGTTTTTTAGCTCACTACACCATCCCAGTTCAGAACATGGCTACATGCAAATTAGTCTGTCCCCGGCCCAGTGCATCATGGGAACAGGGCAGACCAAACTACCAAGCCAATTCTTTACCGGAAAGGAAACAAGCTTCCGGGGACCGGTTTCTGGCATTGCAGCCACCTTCGGCCCGGCTTGCTTGAATCCTGATGGTGTAATGAGCAAGGGACTCATGTCTGAGCATACCCTGCCACTCCTATAGTGGCCAAAACGATTCAGAAAAGGGGGTGGTGATGGACAGAGCATCTGAATTAAACAGAACACTCATACCCAGTCAAAAGATCAGGGCTTGATCCATCACCGTTTTTTAGCTCACTACACCATCCCAGTTCAGAACCTGGCTACATGCAAATTAGTCTGTCCCTGGCCCAGTGCATCATGGGAACAGGGCAGACCAAACTACCAAGCCAATTCTTTACCGGAAAGGAAACAAGCTTCCGGGGACCGGTTTCTGGCATTGCAGCCGTCTTCGGCCCGGCTTGCTTGAATCCTGATGGTGTAATGAGCAAGGGACTCATGTCTGAGCATACCCTGCCACTCCTATAGTGGCCAAAACGATTCAGAAAAGGGGGTGGTGATGGACAGAGCATCTGAATTAAACAGAACACTCATACCCAGTCAAAAGATCAGGGCTTGATCCATCACCGTTTTTTAGCTCACTACACCATCCCAGTTCAGAACCTGGCTACATGCAAATTAGTCTGTCCCTGGCCCAGTGCATCATGGGAACAGGGCAGACCAAACTACCAAGCCAATTCTTTACCGGAAAGGAAACAAGCTTCCGGGGACCGGTTTCTGGCATTGCAGCCGTCTTCGGCCCGGCTTGCTTGAATCCTGATGGTGTAATGAGCAAGGGACTCATGTCTGAGCATACCCTGCCACTCCTATAGTGGCCAAAACGATTCAGAAAAGGGGGTGGTGATGGACAGAGCATCTGAATTAAACAGAACACTCATACCCAGTCAAAATATCAGGGCTAGTCCTCTTCGTTATTATCTTGTGCGGGGACAGTCTTGTTCTTCTGTCTGGGATGCTTCTCAAACTCATCAACACCAAAGGTAAAGCATCAGGGAATTTCAGAGAAGTAGACGTACACACTTTTGCCAACCGGGACTTCAATGTTCCATTGACCTGTTTATGTAACAAAGAAGAGTACCCCTAAATTAATTTAATAAATTAGGGAGTAAAATATTATGCGAATAGAACATTTAGGAAATGGATAACTGAGTGGACAGAAAAATACATGCAAAAAAGACCAAAAATTAAAGAAATATTTGAAGATTTTTTTTATTATTATTTTATATTATAGGTGTTTCAATTATTCAAACATGAACAAGTATATATGCAATTTTATAATTCATAGTATTGAAACATTTATTAATTAATAGATTGCCTACACATTATAGTGGTGCTGAGAAGGATTTAGAAGGCTAATCATACACACAAGTTCATTCACACATGGCCTAAAAGTATTTTTGATGATACATCAAAACATGATATTGTTTGATATAATACTTAGATGTGTGTGCCAACAATTGATGACCTAGAACAACAGATTCAGACATAAAATGATGGATGTAAAACAGACAAAGTCATGGCTAGCAATATTCATGACTATGCGCGTTTCAGCCTGACGCCTTCATCAGGTAGCCATGATGATCAAAGAACAAAATCTGTAATAGATATAAACAATGATGTTGATCTTAGAAAAACATAGTCCTACTCAAAATTACATGCATTATTAAGGCACCTCCTAATTTAAAATGCATGTGTCACCATGCAGGCTAAAAATCTCCATGAGAAAGGAGAACAAAGCAGTCTAAAAAGTATGAAGTGAATTTGGTAACCAAGTTAAAAGTGATTAGCGTGAATTAAAATGATAAAAAGCTTGAGACACCTCTCCCAAAAGTATAGAGTGACCTTATCGTGAATAGCTGTACACAACATAAAAAAAGAGCCAAAATGGCTCCAAAATCTATTTGAATGTAGAGCCTTTACAGGGGAAACGGAGGATATCCTTGCTCAGTATAGACTCCAAATGTCCCTAGAATCTAACGAGTAGAGACCTACTGGAATGGTTCAATGTTCAATATCTTGAGCATATAAGAAAAAAAGGGGGGCGGGGAAGAAATAGTAAAAAAGTAAGGAAAAGATGTAACAAGCAAGTATTGGCAGTATCGGTTTTAAAATACTGAGAAATGGGTGATTATTGTACTGATATAATGAGTCCATCATAAACCGCAAGCTATGGTCTAGCAACTAGTGAATCAATCTATTAATTTAATATCAAGATTTTTAAGATAATACCTCTAGTTTAATAGAACTTGCTTTTATATCCTATGTAGCGATAACAGAAGCCTCCAAGTCTTACCTGGGGCTGATTAGTTAATATTGTAAGCCCAAGCTGAGCTGCGAGGACCCCAAAATCTGGTTGTGTGGGTGTGCCAAGCATCCTAATTGGATTTAGAGGAACATTTCTATGGTTCTCTGTAGGCAAAGGGGTAACAAAGGAAAAGAACAAAAGATTAATTATATGGAAATCTAATTTTTCTTGATTCAAAGCCCATTATGTATGGTAACCTAATGAATAATGCGGGCTAAACATAGGAATCTACCTGAGATAAAATCTAAGATGGATGACCAGTGACCTTATACCTCCCGGGGTATAGCTGGGATCGGACGCCGCAGGGGTTCGGATGAAGAAAATCCATCTATCTCATAAGGAAGGTAGCTGGGGACTCAAATAGTCCTAAAGATGTGGACAAAGACAAAAAGAAAGGAATTAAAATTAATCTAACCAAAATCGGCATCTCAATCTGAGACGTGGAGTCAAAATGCCTAGAACGGTTGCTGATAGCATGGAATATGTAATAGTGTGTGCAATAAAATGTGGCCATCAGCGTCCGTCCATGGAGCTAGGCTAAAGTAAGAGGGTACGGTTATTGTTAGGCTAGTAGTCCCTATAGCATGTTTGAACAGATTACCTTAACATGAGGCGAGTCTGTTTCAAATCGTCCTCTGACGAAAAATGTCCGTCGTCTTTCTCTAGGCGACTCCGTATAAGGATGCACCACTCGAGTGCCGGTAAATCCCGCCATTTAAATCCTGAATTGGGGCAGATGTAGATTGCGGAAAACACCCGGAAGTAGTAACAGCGGGTCATGAGTGGCAGGCTTGACAAGGCCCACAGATGGTATTGGGTCGAATGCTGGCTTTCACTTACTTTTCTGGGAAGTGCCATCTTAGATTAGGTGAAAGTGAATACGCACGAATAAGCATTTCTAACTACGTGCAGTTAGGGAGCCTGGTAAGTATACTGACCTGTGGCAGTAAAATCAAAAACTGTCCAATAGATGTGAAAAAGTGGAAAAAGATATGAAAAAAGGGGGAGGGGGGTTTGAAAAAGGATTAGAGGTTAATATTATAATAGAAACAGAAGATGTGTATGCAGCACGAAGATCTACAATATTGGCAGCATGAAGATACCAAATGTGCTCAAAAGCGGCCCTGGATCTATGGTCAGCAAACTCTGACGGGGTCCAATAAGATTTTATATCAGTGGGAATAAAATAGTCGGAATACAGTCTTGCACGCGTCTAGCCAGCACCCCCATCACCTAATCAGCAGCATTCCCTTTGGGGAGATGCTGCGGATAAGGCGAATTTGCAGTACTGAAGCAGACTGCAAGATGGCACAAGAAGATAGCAAAGTGCGTTTTTTGTCGCGTGGCTACTCGGCAAAAACTGTTCTAAGAGCTATAAACCGAGCAAATTCCATCACTAGACAAGAGGCCCTAGCAGTCAAAATGAAGCCTAGTGTATGTAAACAAGGAGAGACAGTGATTAGGCCACGGGTAATCATCAAATACAGTAGACAGCCCAGAGAAATTCGTAAAATCTTCTACAAGAATTGGAATTTGGTAACAGGGGATCCTGTTATTGGCAAATATATCCATGAGAAACCGAACATTACTTTTAGAAAATCTGGTTCTATGGCAGACAAGTTGGTACACAATTTCCTTGAGAGACAAGTCTCGGATACTTGGAGTGCCCTGGGAGGAGGATTCAAGAAATGTGCAGTTTGTAAGGCTTGCAGGCATGGATGCAACAAGACACAGTATGTTGTACCATTTAAGAAAGAGCCTGTAAAAATAAGGAAACAAATGTCTTGCAAAACAGATTTTGCAGTATATGTGCTACAGTGCCCTTGTGATCTCCGGTATGTGGGGAGTACCCGCCTTCCTATACACAAGCGGATATTGCAGCACATTAGGGCTATCGTGGGCAAAGATCAGGCATACCCGGTAGCTCGCCATTTTGAAAATGTGCACAACAGTGACCCTACCTCTCTAGAGTATTATGCCATTGATTGTGTTCTTCCCCTCAAGAGAGGGGGAGATAGAAATGCTAAACTTCGGGCATTAGAAACCAGATATATAATAGAATTAGATAGCAAGATTCCGCACGGGATGAATGCGAGTGAAGACCTATACACTTGTCTTTAGTTCTATATTTCCATGCTATATCTGGCAAAATTGAAAGTCACAAATTCCAATATGCAAAAAATCTGGAGTATTGTGCTTTTTCTGGTTCTCTATGTGTAACATCGACTGTGGTTGAGTCTCCTAGTGTGAGTTGTTGGTACTCATTGGCTAAACCGTGGCAATATGACGTCTTATACAATCTGAGACCTCCTTCGAACTCTTTCACAAAAAATGTTAACAAAATATTCCTTTTTCAGAATCTTTTTTATAAAGGGAATCTTGATTTAAGAAACATTAGTATGCACCATATTATTTGTTGCACATATAAGGGTTACATTTCTTTACGAGGGTAAATAATAAGAGCAAATAAGTCTATATCAATTAGACCTATGACAATTCATCTTCAAGATACAATCATTTCTTGGCAAAAGACAACAACGTCATTTTGAATATAGGGTTTCAATTGTCAAAAGAAAACACTCCCTTGCCTACCATAGTAGATATGATTATATCTCATAGCGTCCTCAACCTGTGACAAGCCTACTGTTGTAGGTGGCATGGAGTCAGTGAAGTTATGATGGAAATATTACAAAGCGCGGCGCTATCAGCATGTAGTATCACATACAACATGATGTTCATGCAGTTTAGCATGACTAGATGGGGCATGCTGTTCATGCAATTTTACTGTGACTAGATGGAAGAGGCTACTGTGTCTCAAACAGCCACAGTTAGGGATTGTTGTATCGGATAACTTGATCCCATGGTATTTCACTATTCATTCCTCGCCGGTAAGTGTCGAGGGTGTATATCCAACATACCTCCCACCGTTTTCGCACTTCTGTGCTTTGGCTTCCTGAACGGATATTTATTTCTCTAGGATAAGCCATTGTAGGTCTTGTGGATTATGTTGTGCTTCCATGTAGTGTTTAATCATGGGGGCAGATATTTTCTTGGTCCTAATGGCGGATCGATGTTCTGTTAGCCAAGTTGCCATGGACCGGGAGGTCTCACCAATATAGCCTAACTGGCACGGGCATATAATCAAGTATACAGTGGTGGTGGTTTTGCAATTAGTTAGGGATCTCAGTTTGATGTTATTTCCATGAAAAGTATAGGCTGTGGTTTCAATCGCAAACTGGCAGGCAACACAGGACATGCATTTAAAGTTGCCACAAGGTAAAGTTGTACCAGTTAGTGTCAATTGAGTATTTGTTTTTTGTACTTTGGGCATCCTTGAACGTACTATTAAATCTTTTAGATTTTTGTTTTTTCTATGTGCAAATAACGGTTTGGATATAAGATTATCCCGTTCCTTGGGTGCATTTAAAATGTGCCAGTTGCTATTGAGGATGGAACGTATTTTTTCATTTAGAGTGGAGTGTCGTGTAACAAAAACCAATCTGCTGTCTGTAACTTTGGATTGTTTGGTGAGGAGATGTTGCCTGTTGTAGAATCGAGCCAGTTTGTACGACTCCCGTACCAGACGTTTAGGATAATTTCTGTCTATGAACTTCTTTTTCATTTCAATAGATCTCAGATCATAGTCCTCTAAATTGGTACAATTCCTAGGGAGGCATAGGAACTGACTAAAGGGGATGCTGGTCTTTTGGGATTGAGGGTGGTAACTTTGAAAGTGCAGCAAAGTGTTGCGTACAGTTAGTTTTATATAGAGATCCACCTCTACATGGTCTGCATTGTTTTGTATTGTAATATCCAGAAACTCCACTTTACAGTTACTAGAATTGAAAGTGAACTTGACGTTATTATCACATAGATTCGCCCATGACACAAATTCAGAAATTTCATCTGGATTCCCTGTCCAGACAAAAAATATGTTGTCTATATATCTGGACCACATATTTACAGATTCGCTAAATGGGGCAATTTCATTGTCGATGTATTTACTTTCAAAAAGAGCCATGTAGATATTAGCCACCGTGGGGGCACAGGATGCCCCCATACTGACTCCTTTGGTTTGTTTGTATAAACATCCGTTAAATTCAAAGGTGTTTTCTTGGAGTATCACTTTGATGCAGTCCAACACGAATGGCCTTGGACAGTCGATGTCATATGTCCATGAACCATCTAACTGCTTGTATCGCTCCTTCCTGTGGAATGTTGCTATACTGTGCCTCGATGTCCATGGTAACAATGGTATGCATCGAGGCATTGAAGTGATAGCCTTCCACTTTGTTGATAATTTCACGTGTGTCTTGAATATATGATGGTATTTTAGGAACGTGGATTCTTAGTAGGGAGTCCATATATTTAGACAGTGGTTCAGTGACCGATCCAATGGTTGTAACTATGGGTCTCTATGGCGGGTCAGTACTGTGCTTGTGTATTTTGGGAACACCATATAGGGCTGCCATTTTTGCTTTTTCCACGTTGAGGTATTCCCACTCTTTCTCACAAATAAAATCTTGTGTCAGTGCTTCTGTGGTAATGTCCAAAATTGTTATTTGGACCCTTTTCGTGGGATCAATATTAATCAAGGTGTAATATTGTGTGTCATGTAACATCTCTTCCATTTTCTGTATATAGTTTTCTGTGTCAAGGAGGACTATACCCCCTCCCTTGTCACAGCTCTTGACTGTTAGGTTCTTATTTGTTATAAGATTTTTGAGAGCAATGTTCTTTTCGCGACTGATATTGAAGTCTGGAAATGGGATATATTTCATTGCAGAAATCAATTTTTTGTAGACCACATGTTCAAAGATGGTCACTTCTGGGGACACTTGTTCTAAGGTAGGTAAAAAATTCGACTTAGGAGTAAGTCCTGAAACATTGTTAGAAGTTAGTTTCATTTTCTTGCCCCTCAAAGAACACATGTAACCTAATCTTACGGAAAAAGCTCATAAGATCTTGGAGGATCTCAAATTCATTTATGTTAGTGTGAAGGACAAAAGATAACCCTTTGGTTAGAAGAGATTCAGTAGGAGGGTACAATGTTAAGCTACTGAGGTTGAAGACCGGGATGTCATTTAATCCCGACAATATTGCCGGTGCCTTGTTACCAAATATTGGTTCTCGTTGTGGGGGGATATTGGTTTTGTGCCTGCTGGTAATGCATTGGAGGTGTTGGGTATTGTAGATTCTGAGGGGGTATATATTGTTGGTTCTGGCCATAAGTTTGGTTGCCTCTGAATCTGGGCTGACATCTTGTCGGCCAACGTGCTTGTTGGTTCCCTCGCCTGGCCAAAAGAGCTGAGTGGTCTCCTCTTGTACCTCTGGTTGTATGTCTATCTGGGCCTGGTTCTTGGAATTGCCCATATCCTTCTCCCTCAGAATCTGAGGTATCAGAAAAAGTTGAGACCTTTCTAGGGGGTCTATTGTATGTGGGCTGTTGTTGGTTTTCTCCACTTGGTTCCAGTGGGTAGAAATTGTTTGCCAAATAGGGATACGTTTTTTCCTGACTCGCAAATTTTATATCTTTTTTAAGTTTATCCGTTTTTCTTTTGAGTAAATACTCATTGTATGAGTTCATGTCTTTGTTGGCCTCTTCAAGTAATTTTGTTGCCTCTTCTAATGCCTGACAGTATTTGATTTTGGCTTCCAACGTTAACATTTCTTCTAGTAACGTCTGGGCTATTTCTTTAGCTGTCTCTAAATCAAAATCATGAGATCCCGGGAGCATCTGTTGGCTATAACAGACCAACGCTCTAGGAATTTTCTGATTTGTACGAAAAGGCCAGGTATATTTTTAATTCTTAAACCCTGTGGTATAACACCCGCTTTATGGTATTCAAGCATGAATTGACCATGCAACTCTATTCTCCTTACCTTTTTCTTTAACATAATGAGTTTATGAATATCTTCATTAGCTGATAAAGTGGTGCTTGACAGAGTGTCAGTCCTGACCGATTCTCCCACTAGTGATGCAAAGTCTTCATCTGAGAAGCCTTAAGTCTGTACCTTGTCCACGGTTTGACACAGTAGAACAAAAAAAGGAAGAATAAGAGACGAAAAAGTTAATTGACCTATATAGGGATAAGGGCTCTAATGTACTAAACTCAAACTGAATGGTCAATTTCTTCGGAGTTCCTAATGGAAATGAGTCTTGTTACAAAACTAAGATATAAAAATAAGAATAGAGGAGGAAGTGAAACTAAATATACGAGACAGATGGATTTTCCTCGTCTGAACCCCTGCGGCGTCTGATCCCAGCTATACCCCGGGAGGTATCAGGTCACAGTGGTCGTCCATCTTAAATTTTATCTAAGGTAGATTCTTATGTTTAGCCCGCATTCTCCGTTAGGTTACCATACATAAAAGGCTTTGAATCAAGACAAATTAGATTTCCATATAAATAATCTTTTCTTCTTTTCCTTCATTACCACTTTACCTACAGAGAGCCATGGAAATGTTCCTCTAAATCCAATTAGGACGCTTGGCACACCTACACAACCAGATTTTGGGGTCCTCGCAGCTCAGCTTGGGCTGACAATATTAACTAATCAGCCCCAGGTAAGACTTGGAGGCTTCTGTTATCGCTACATAGGATATAAAAACAAGTTCTATTAAATTAGAGGTATTATCTTAAAAATCTAGATATTAGATGGATAGATTGATTCACTAATTGCTAGACCATAGCTAGCTGTGTACGACTGACTCATTATATCAGTACAATAATCACCCATTTCTCAATATTTTAAAACCGATACTGCCAATACTTGCTTGTTACATCTTTACCCTACATTTTTACTATTTCTTTTTCCCTTCCCCCCCTTTTTTCTTATATGCTCAAGATATTGATCATTGGACCATTCCAGAAGGTCTCTACTCATTAGATTCTAGGGACATGCTATACTTACAGATTAAGGTACCCATTTGGACTCTATACTGAGCAAGGATATCCTCAGTTTCCCCTGTAAAGGCTCTACATTCAAATAGATTTTGGAGCCATTTTGGCTCTTTTTTATGTTGTGCACAGCTATTCACGTTACTGTCACTCCATACTTTTGGGAGAGGTGTCTCGAGCTTTTTATCACTTTAATTCACGCTAATCACTTTTAACTTGGTTACCAAATTCACTTCATACTTCTTATTCGTTTATTCTTCTGGCTTTTAGTCTGCTTCGTTCTCCTATCTCATGGAGATTTTTCGCCTGCATGGTGACACATGAATTTTAAATTAGCAGTTGTCTTAATAATGTATGTAATTTTGAGTAGGACTATGTTTTTCTAAGATCAACATCATTGTTTATAACTATTACAGATTACAGATTTTGTTCTTTGATCATCATGGCTACCTGATGAAGGCATCAGGCCGAAACGCGCGTAGACATGAATATTGATAGCCATGACTTTGTCTGTTTTACATGAATCATTTTATGTCTGAATCTGTTGTTCTAGGTCATCAATTGTTGGCACACACGTCTAAGTATTATTATCAAACAATATCATGTTTTGATGTATCATAAAAAAACTCTTAGGCCATGTGTAAATAAACTTGTGTGTATGATTAGTCTTCTAAATCATTCTCATCACCACTATAATGGGTAAGCAATCTATTAATTAATAAATGTTCCAATACCATGAATAATAAAATTGCATATATACTTTTTCATGTTTGAATAATTGAAACACCTAAAATATAAAATATTAATAATAAAAAAATATATATTTTTCTGCAAATATTTCTTTCTTTTTTGGTCAGTTACCCATTTCCTAAATGTTCTATTCGCATAATACCATTGACCTGTTTAACCACTCCTGGCGCTTCAGGTTGATAGGCACAATGCAGCTTCTGTTCAATGAGAAGTACTGCACAAAGCATACGTATCACCTTGTTATTGAAATGAGATCCTCTATCCGATTCTAATGAAGTCGGAAATCCAAATCTTGGTATTTGCTCTGTAAGAAGCACTTTAGCCACTGTTAAGCTGTCATCACGTCTCATAGGATAGGCTTCCACCTAACGAGAGAACAGACATACAATCACTAAAACATACTTTAATCCATTTCAAGGGGGCATTTCCACTAAGTCAATCTGCATTCTGTTGAAAGGACCCGCTGATTTTCCAATATGACTTGTGCTGACCAACTTGTTTCTTCCTGTTTTTTGTTGGTGACATACCACACATCTCTGACATAGAACTTCTGCAATGGCTCTGAATCGGGGATAAACCAGGTTTGTTGAAAGAGATTCAGTATAGCATCTCTACCCACATGTGCAGGACCATGATAGTTCCTTGCCATGGGTGACATAAACAATCGGGTAAGACAGGCCTCCCATCAAGGGATACCCACACCTCTTCTTCCTGTCGACATTGGCATCCTGCTTTAATCCACCCTTCTCTCTCCATTTGTGGCACTGCATCTTGTAACTCTTTGATCTATTGTTATGTTTCTACGACTAAAAACATTAGTCTGCATTCTGTGGTATCAGATTTTTCCTTTAATGGATCCCCATTAAAGAAGTAAGAATTTAGAGCACAATAGCGCGCAGTCTCGTCTGCATAGTGGTTTCCGACTGTCACATAATCTTTTCCCTGTCGATGTGCGGAACACTTTACCACTGCAATTTGTGCTGCAAGTTGTAGTGACACCAATAGGTTTTTCAAACTCTCTCCGTTTTGTATGGGTAAACCCAAAGAAGTCATGTACTCACACTGAGACCACAACTGCTCGAAATTATGGACAGCCCCAAATCCATTATAGCTTTCCGTGAATATGGTGACTCCCAATTATTCAGGAATGCTGCAAGCCCTGGTTAGTGCAATTAACTCAGCCACTTGAGCCGAATGCACTCCTTTCAACCATGACACTTCCACTACTCCCACTACTGTACAAATAGCATATGCAGCTCACAAGGTACCTCCAGAGTCTCTCAAACATGATCCATCCATAAACAACCCATGATCTGATTCAAGCAAAGGAGCATCTATAATATCAGGACGTGTGTTAGTGAACAATTCAGTCACCTCCAGACAATCATGACCTGCCTCATCAATCACAACTTCATGTCCGGATACGGGCATCAAGGTAGCTGGATTTAAACTCGTACACCTTGTCAAAGTCACACTCTCTACTCTCAAAATCACTAGTTCATATTTAGCCAATCGACTACTTGTGAGATGTTGCATTCTGGTACGTGTAAGCAAAATCTCAACAAAATGGGGCACATGTACTTTCAAAGGATGACCCATCACAATGCTTTCACATTGCTCCAGGCTTACACAAGTTGCAGCAATGACTTTTAGACATCCAGGTAATGCTGCAGCTACAGAATCTAAAGTAGCTCAAAAGTATGCAACAGGTCTGCGAGCAGTACCATGCATTTGCGTTAGAACTGACAGTGTGCACCCTTCACACTCACTGCAGAACAAAGTAAAACTATTGTTGAAATTGGGCATTCCCAATGCAGGAGCTCAACACAAATTTTTCCGCAGTTCGTTAAAAGAGCGAATGCATTAATCATCCCATGGGACTGAATCTGACACATCTTTGTGTGTAAGCCTTTGAAGAGGTTTGGCTGTCAAGGAAAAGTTTGGAATCCATTTGTCGGTAATAGCTAACCATTCCCAAAAACATGCAAACTTCCTTTTGTGTGCTTGGTGGATTAATCTGCAAAATAGCAGTAATCCTGTCTTGCCACACTTTCCTGACTCCCTTCTCCATGTGGTTTCCTGGGTAAGGAACTTCTCTATTGCAGAATTGTAATTTTGCTGGTGACACCTTAAGGCCGCTTATTGCCAAATGATTCAACAATGCAATAGTGTCACAAATGCAAGCCTCTTGGGTACCTGATGCCACCAATAAATCATCTATGTATTGTACTAACACCGAGAGATTTGGCATCTCCAAAGAATCCAGATTTCTTTTCAATATCGGGTTGAAAATCGAATGACTTTCTGTATACCCTTCTGGAACTCAGCACCATGCCAATACATGGTTTCTGAACCAGAATGCAAACAAATATTGCCTATATGGATGCAAAGGTATGGAGAAAAGGGCCTGACATAAATCATAACAGAAAACCACTCAGCTTCACAAGGGATTTAATATAGAATTACAGCAGGATTTGGTACAACCGGACAACACGGTATTACAATCTGGTTTATTTTCCACAAATCCTGAACAATCCTTTATTTTCAGTTTGTATTTCGAATACCCATGATAGGTGAATTGAATGGACTTCCCAAAATCTCTCTCAAGATTCCTTGTTCGATCAAGGTGTCAATCAAGGATGTAATACCTGTAATGCTTTCTGGACTCAAATCGAAAGAAGGCGTTCCATTAAATTCTGCATTTGGCTTCAGTGTTATTAGGAAAGGAGCTATTCCCCTCCTCAGCCCGATATCCTTTCCTGTAAAATCCCAAACTTCAGGTAGCACTGTATCTCTCAATTCAAGCAGCAAATAGTTTTCTGTGAATAGGGTAAATAATCCTTTCACTTCTGTTTTATCTTTGGCCGTTTTGAATACCACATCTTCATCATTAGTATGGAGTTCTATTCCCTTCAATCAATCAATTAATCAGTGGTTTATAGAGCGTGCTACTCACCCGTCAGGGTCTCAAGGTGCGGGGGGGGGTGGGGGTCAGGTCCGGGTCAGTCGAAAAGCCAGGTCTTGAGGACCTTCCTGAACATGTGCAGGGTTGGGGAGTGTCTGATGTTGACCGGGTGCAGAGCAGGAATATCGACGTAGAAATATTGAGGGACATAAATATCGCTGTAAAAATATCATGGAGAAGAAATCTCGAAAACAGAAATATCGTGAACAAGAATATCGACTGACAGGTATTATCGATTACAAAAATATCGATGTATTAAATATCGTTTACAAAAATATAGTTAACAAAAATATCGGATTATTAATACTGTTATGTATTTTTGTGGTTGTAATGAGAATTGTTTGTCATTTTATTATATGTTTTAAAATTTTAGTACTTATTAATTTATTTTAAGTTTAATTTTGTGTTTTTAGTAGTTAATATTTTTTTAATTAGAATTTTGCATTTTTAGTTCCGTAGCGGGTTGTGGGTTTATAAGGGCATTTGGTGGGAAGTAATTTAATTATATAACATTTATTGAATAATTAATCTGTTAATTGATTAATTAATCATAGATTAATAATTAGTTGTTAATTCATTTCAATTAATCAATTAATAATTAAATATGTTAATTGTTTAATTAATTGTAGGTGTGTGTTGTGTTGTTTATATGTATACATGGTGTGAAGGGTGGTAAGTAATTAATTTGTTATTGATTAATTATTCAATATTTATAAAATAATTTCCATTAATTAATTAGTAATTAGTAATTGTAATTGTGTAATTAATTTTAGGTGTGTGCTGTGGATATTATAGTGTTAATTAATGTGTAATTAATGATTTTTTATTATCTTTGTTAATAATAATATATTTAATTTTATATATTAATTATGTTAATATTGGAAATTAAATTTAATTAAAATGTTGATGTTTTTGATTTTTATTTTTGTGGGATCCAACGCTTTCCCTACTGTTGCATCACTGGAGTGGGAATAGTAATTTTTACCCCTATGCTATCCAGCGCTTTCTCTACTGTGCACTCACCGAAGTGGGAATAGTAATTTTTACCCCTATGCTATCCAGCGCTTTCCCTATTGTTGCACTCACCGGAGTGGGAATAGTAATTTTTACCCCTATGCAATCCAGCACTTTCCATACTGTTTCACTCTCTGGAGTGGGAATAGTAATTTTTACCCCTATGCTATCCAATGCTTTCCATACTGTTGCACTCACTGGAGTGGGAATAGTAATTTTTACCCCTACGCTATCCAACGCTTTACCTACTGTTGCACTCACTGGAGTGGGAATAGTAATTTTTACCCCTACGCTATCCAACGCTTTCCCTACTGTTGCACTCACCGCAGTGGGAATAGTAATTTTTACCCCTATGCTATCCAGCGCTTTCCCTACTGTTTCACTCACTGGAGTGGGAATAGTAATTTTTACCCCTACGCTATCCAGTCCTTTCCCTACTGTTGCACTCACTGGAGTGGGAATTGTCATTTTTACCCCCTCGCTATCCAACTTTTCCACTTCTATTGTGTTTATTTTGTTATTAAATGTATTGTTTTTTATTGTTTAATGTGTTAATTAAATATAGAATATATTATTTAATTTTAAATTATTTATATATGTGTATATTTTATTTTGATTTCATTTATAAAGTTTATAAATGAAATAAATATAATAAATAATAAAATGTATGTAACTAAATATCTGTAGATGTACAATTTTTGTGTGTTTATATTTATTAAATTAGGTTTATTAGTTATAATTAGTTAAAATATATTAAATTCAATTAATTTTGTTAATAATATTAATATTATTTAATTAATTTTATTTAAGTTATATAGGCATAGATTCATCAACCGAAACTGCGATCGCAATAGCTGCGAAACAGCAATTGCGATCGCAATTTCCGCTTCTGCAATTCATATAGCAAAAACTCACCAAATTGCGAATTCGCAAACATAAATTCGCAGAATCAATGTGGACCCCTCTTAGCAAATCTGTAATAGCGATTTTCCACTAATTCTGGGAATTAATTTGCGAATTCGCAAATAAGTCGCAAATACAATTCATCAAACATCGCAAATTGCGAAAAAAAAACAATATCGCTAAATGTGAGTCGCAATTTAAGGAGAAGTCAAACCAGGTGGTAACCATGAAGTTCAATTGGGGAAAAAAAAAAGTTCAAACAGGAACAATGGGCGGAGCAAAACAAACACACTTAAGGAGACACAGTAGTAGCATGAGTACATTCACAATGCCAGGTCTATACATCGTGGCAAGGCGGCTGAGGCTTCAGCGTGCAGCCCGGAACCAACGCAGGATTCAGGAGCGCATCTTCCGGCTGCGGATAACACTCCTGGGCCAGACTGAAGAGGAGATATACTCCAAATACAGGCTAAATGGGGCAATGATTCACAAGCTCATCAGAGACCTTGACCCCTTGATGCAGCACCCAACAAGGAGGACCAATGCCGTGCCCACACATGTCCAGGTCCTGTGCTGCCTGCACCTCCTGGCCTCCGGAAGCTTCTAGGGGATAGTTGCATATGCAGGGGGGATCTCCCAGAGCACACTGTCACGCTGCCTACGGTGTTTCCTGGACGCCATGCTGACCCGGATACACCACTACATAACCTTCCCATCCACCCAACAGGACTTAAATCAAACAAAGATTGCCTTCTACAACATTGCGCAATTTCCCCATGTAATTGGATGCATTGACTGTACCCACATCCACATCTGCCCACCCGCTGAGACAGAGTACATGTACCGGAACCGCAAGTCCTACCACTCACTGAACCTTCAGATGGTCTGCAATGCAAAGACAATCATCACTGACATAGTGGCCCAATACCCGGGGAGCACGCATGATTTCTCCATCTTCCGGCACAGTGGCAGACACACCCGCTTGGCCAGGGGTGACTTTGGCGAAGAACACCTCCTAGGTATGTACACATGCCCACATACAGTACGTCGAGACCATGTAGCTGCGCATAACAGGCACTGACCCTCTGCTCCTTTCATTCAGGTGACAGCGCCTACGGACTCCTTGAGTACCCCCTCACTCCATACCTCAACCCTGCCACACTACAGGAACGGCGTTACAATGCTGCACACATTCGCACTAGAAATTGCATTGAACGGACATTTGGGCTGTTAAAGAGCCGATTCCGCATCCTACATAAGACTGGTGGGGCCCTCAAATACAAGCCTGAGATCTGCTGCCGCATTGTGGCCGTGTGTGCCATACTCCACAATATTGCTACCAAGCGGAGGATACCTGTGGAGATCTCTGGCAGTGAGTAGGAGGGGGACAACCGCCCACCTGCACATGTGCATCATGCACGCGGGGAGAATCCTGCAGAAGAACACAGGTGCCGCAATAACACCACAATGAACTATTTCTAGTGCACCCATACCCCTCACACAACACTGCACTCATGCATGCCAAATGAAATAATGACATGAGTCAGATTTACGTTTGAAATAAATTCTTATTATTTTTTGGACAAAAAGACTTCTTTAATTTTTTTTCACAATACATGAAAACTGTATTTCCTCATACAGCCCCATGATAGCGAAGCAGGCGTGCTTGCCCTATCAGCATGGCACTGCTGCTAGAGTACATGCAATCACTAGCGCCTCCGGCCGACGCACCCAGTCGCCTCTTCACAGCCTCCTCGCCAGTATTGGCCCGTGCGGCAGCAGTGGGCCTGGTGCTGCGGCGGCGTTCAGTTACCACCGGCACGGACAGGCTGCTCAGACTGGATGTGCCCTCACTGGCATCATCACCCCCCTTGCATGGCCATGGCCACACGCCGCTGATTCTGGACAGAGGTTGTGACCTGTTCCAACACCCTAGCAACATCCTGGCAGCATTGCACCATCTGAATTTGCATCGCCAGGGACCGGCGTGAAAGTTGGGAGGTCGCATTATCAATCAGGTGGTTTGATCTGGTATATGCTGACAGCCGGGTCAGCAGCTGGCGGTGGCGGCGGAGGGTGATGTCCTGCTGTGACACCATGATTTGGCTGTTCTCCCTGACTGCAGCCGTCAGCACCTGCACGCTTTCCGTGAGCTGGCTCACGTTGCGCGCAGTCTTATAAAGCTGCAGTTGCAGGGCTGCCATGTGCCGTGCATGCTTTTGGTAGACAGCTAGCATCCGGCGTTCTATACCCAGCCTTGGATCTGGACATGTTCCCCCCTGCCAGCGCGTGTTGCCATGTTGCGCTGCTGCCTCATCAGTCCGCTGGCCTGCGAACGCACAGTGGCTGTGCGCCGTGTCTGCCTCCTGGGTGGTGGTGTGGCCTGTACCACTGCCATGGGTGTCACATGGGGTCGTTGCTGTCCTCCTGTGGCTGCAGGGGTGGCCCTGTCCGCATGGGGAGGTGGTGGTACTGGTGCTGGTGGTTGTGATGGTCCAGGTCATGGGGCAGGATGGCTCTCTCCCTCGGTGTCCTCATGGTTCTCCTCAATTTGGAGTGCCTCGCTGTCTGTGCTGGGTTGTTCAGCAGCACCTGTGATGTAAATGGGTGCATGATTAATGATATGTATCTTGCACATGGGATGTTGCAACATGCATGCAGGCTTGCATTCCCTGACTGGCTTTAGGGATATGTTTCACTTGACAGGTCTGGCTGTGTGTGGCTATCAGGGAACTATTGTCACACTACAGGTCCCACAATGCAATATGGCATTTCTGATGTGCATGGCCTGCATTACTGGGGTTATCAAATGTCTAGCTCTGGGGGCATGGGCTTTGTTAGGGGACGGGGTCGCAGTTGCATGGCTCTTACCTTGGGATTGTTGTGTGGGGCGGGAGGTGTCCAGTCGAGTGACCCCACGCAGGGTGCTGTGTTTATGGTATCCTCCACAAGGTCCTCAAGTGGAGTGTTGGCCGCAACTGTGGGCTCTCCTCCTCCCGTGGCAAGTGGCTCTCCCAGCCTCTCTGCTATGCGTGCTTTTGCATGACATCTGAGGTCATACCACCTCTTCTTTAGTTCGTCGATGAGCGCTGGGTCACTCCCACAGAGTTCACCTTCACCCTGATGCGCTGCCAAATGCGCCTCTTGTCTGCTTCAGGCACCTTCCTGGATTCCTTCCCAAAGAGGCGATCATGGTCCCTGCTGACTCCCTGGATCAGGAACTCCAGCTCCTGTTCTGAAAATTTTATTTTTCGCTTCCTGCCAGTTGCACTGGCTCCTGCTGCATCCTGGGACATTCTGGGGTTTGATGTATGTCCTGTAGTGGGGCTGCAGGGTGTGTCTGATGGAGCTCACTGCCGTGCCTCTTCCTCTCTCCAGCTCTGTGTTCAGAATGAGTGAGGGAACTGGCTACTTCCTGGTTGCGATGCCATCATTGTGCTCAAAATGCGACTTCCCGTTTTTGCGATCTCGCAATTTGCGAGATCGCAATTTGCAATTTCTGTAATTGCGAAATCGCAATTTCGGGTAGGAAGAAAGGAGATTCTGCGATTTTTCTGCGATTTTAGGAAATTTGCATTCGGCGATTGCGGCCGATTGCGAATCACATTTTTTTATTGCAATTTTTAATGCATCCCATTATGAGAATTCTTATTTGTGATTCGGTATTTTTCGCAAATTAGAATTCGCAGAATGGGTGCTTGATGCATCTGAGGGATAATTTTTTTAAGTCGATATTTTTTACATCTATATTTTTGTGTCGATATTATTGTAATACCTGTTTATGTATAGGAAGTCGATATTTTTATTATCAATATTTTCACATCTATATTTTTTACATCGATATTTTTAATATCGATATTTTAACATGGAACCGTTGACCGGGAGCTCGTTCCAGGTCTTGGCTGCGTTGTAGGAGAAGGTTCTCCCGCCGGTTCTGTTTCTGCGAATGCGGGGGACCGCTGCCAGGGTGAGGTCAGCGGAGCGGAGGTTCCTCTTGAGTACATGGCGACATAATCAGTCGCTGAGGTATTTGGGTCCAAAGTTGTTGAGGGATTTGTAGGCCTGGGTGAGGAGTTTGAATGTGACCGTCTTCTCGACGGGGAGCCAGTGGAGGCTTCATAGGTATTGGGTCATGTGCTCGTGGCGTGGCATCCCTAGGACGAGCCTGGCCGCAGCGTTCTGGATGGTTTGGAGTTTGTGTAGAAGAGTTTTGTTGATTCCGGCGTAGAGAGCGTTGCCATAGTCTAGTCTGCTGGTTATGAGTGCGTGGGTGGCGGTCTTTCTGCAGTTGGGGGGGGATCCAGTTGAAGGTCTTACAGAGAAAGCGGAGGTAGTTGAAACTGGTGGATGCGACGCGTTGATCGGGAGGTTCATGGAGAGGGAGGAGTCGAGGATTATGCAGAGGTTCTGAGCGTGGTTGGTTGGGGTGGGTGGGCTCCCGAGGGTGGAGGGCCACGAGGTGCTGTCCCAGGCTGAGGTGCAGTGTCCGAAGATGAGGACCTCGATCTTTTCAGAGTTGAGCTTTAGGCAGCTATCCTTCATCCAGGCTGCTACGTTTCTCATTCCTTCCTGGAAGCAGAGTCTCATGCCTTCTGGGTGCTTGGTGAGGGAGAGGATGAGCTGGGTGTCGTCAGCGCAGGATATGATGGTAAGCTGGTGCTGTCTGACAATGGCAGCGATGGGGGCCATGTAAATGTTGAAGAGCATCTGGCTTAGTGAGGATCCTTGGGGTACTCCGCAGATGATGTCAATGGGATCAGAGAGGAAGGGGGGGTGTCTGATCCTCTGGGTTCTGATGGAGAGGAAGAATTGGATCCAGTCGCGGGCGGATCCCTGTATTCCTGAGTTGTGGAGTCTGGCGGCTAGCGTGCGATGTAAGACGGTGTCGAAGGCTGTTCAGAGGTCTAGGAGGATGAGGGCTGCAGTGTGTCCCTGGTCTAGCAGCGTGCGGATGTCGTCGTTGGCGGCACGGAGGGCGGTCTCGGTGCTGTGGTTGCTGTGGAAGCCAGACTGGGATGCATCTAGGATGGAGTTCTCTTTGATGAAGGCGGTCAGCTGGGCATTCACTAGTCTTTCGGTGACTTTTGTTGTGAAGGGGAGGAGAGAGATGGGCCGGTAGTTCTTCAGGTCAGTTGGGTCAACCGTTGGTTTCTTGAGGAGGGCTTTCACCTCCACAAGCTTCCAGTCATCTGGGCAGATGCCGGATATGGGGGAGGAGTTGATTGTCCATCCTAATTTGGGTGCGGTGACAGCGGCGGCCCTGTGCAAGATGTGAGGAGGGCAGGGGTCCATTGGGGCCATGGTTGAGGTGATGAGCTTGACGGACGCGGGGGCCCAGGAGGTGATGGTCGACTTCTCAGCGGTGGTGGGTGTACAATAGATGGCTCAATTCAGTTTACACAACAGATGTCATCCTAACAAATTTCCTGGACTTGAGTCACACATGTAAATCTTCAAATGACCCAATTTGCGCCTGTACAGGTTTGGTTACAGGGGTCGATATCAATGGTTAAAAACTCCTGCAACTTGGATTCTTTCTTGGGTAGGTTGGGGATTTCCACAGCTCTCCCACAGTGGAACGGGTAGCACTAATGTCTACAAGGAATGAAATAGGTGGTCCATTTACCTTGCCATCCACACAGGGATGACTCTGCTCTACCTCTAAGGATGCGCCAAGCACGCATTCTTCCTCCCCCCTCAGGCACCGTCACAGGGACATTTCAGAACCACTGTCATCAATGTGCACTAGCTACTGTGAAGCTACCTATGCAATCAGGTTTATCTGATCATTGGTATGAAAACCCATGTTTACATTGTATTTCTGCACCCGACCATTCAAATGAGGAACAGGAGCTTGTGGCATTTTCAAATCCTGATTTCTCTGTCCCTGCATTGGCTGATTCTGCATTGTCACCTGTCTGAGACTGCATCACCTTTACTGGTACAGGATGTCCAGTCACCTGATTTGCTGGATTGAACTTACACGTGCACTTCCAATGACTGCGCTTGCCGCAAATGTGACATGGACAAGTCTTTTTCAATGTCTCTATAGAGATCCCTTTTCTTCTTCCTTGAGGCACCAAATTCAGTGGCGAGTTTCCTGCTACAGCTTGCATGCCAGTGGTCTTTTGACCATTGCCCTGAATTATTCCCGAAATATCTGTGTCAAACCCCACGTAACCATTTTTTGCTGCCTTCATCTGAGCCAACATCAGCTTCTCTTTCAACTTTTTATGCAGAGAATCTATATCATCTACACAGTATTTCGCCTACCGAAGAATTTCATCAGTCGGTTTACTCTGCCAACAAATCATATGCTGCTGTATCATCGCACTTATTTCGGATCTTAAACCATGCACAAATTGATATACAAAATGTCCCATATTCTTTTCTGACACACTCAATTTCACTATATTGCTTGAATGCCTGTAGGACTCGCTCATAATAAGCATGCACAGCCTCTTTTAATTCTTGAGTCATCTTGTCCATTTTCACCCAGTCGGTTTCCTTCGGCAAAATCTTTCCCTTCAAATAGGTAATGACCTGATTGCATTTTCTCATTACCTCTGATGACGGTGCAGCAGTTTTTGAATCTCTGCAAGGCTCTGCTTCTGGCCAATCAACCCCAATCTTACATTCTGTCCATAAATCAGTTGGGACTACAATGTCAAATAAGGTATCCAAATTCTTTAACAAAACTTTTGAGACCTTTACAAATATCTCGACTTGCTTATAACATTCAACAGGTTTGTCTCTCAATTTTGGAAAATCATTTGTGAATGATAATATGTTTGACCTAGTCCAAGGGACATGAACATAACCTCCTCCTGGCACCTCTCTCATGGGATATGCCTTTGTCTCTGCTCCACATTTTCTCTTTCAATCATGGGATGCAAAGACAGAGCAACTACTGTTTCCTCTTTATTTTGTGCCCATCTGCCTTCCTAAGTCTCTACTTCTCGTCATCGTTTGAGGGTAGCTAATAACTCTTTAATCTCTAGCAGAGAGACGATCAGAGAGACGATCACACATAGCATGTAGTAAACATCCAAGTGAGGTTGTTTTAAAGGATGCATGGAAAAAGGAAGAAGATGACTTTAGAAAGACAATGACTTAGCCAAAGTTCAGACTAAACAAGAACCACAAAGGACCAATATGTATTTTTAAAAGAATATTTCCATTTAGAAAGAGATTGGTAGGGAAAAGTGAATGTGAACATACATTTGAGATATCAGGAGGTACATGGCAGATTTTACAAGATGATGCACCAGCAATACCAGGAGTTTATTTTATCTGTGGACAAGATACATATTTCAAATTACCAGCTGACTGGGAGGGCATTTGCTATTTAGGGTTATTGTTTCCTAGGATGTATCATATAAATAAATAAAAAGCATTAACAATGACACCAGCACACAGACACACTAGAAGCATAAATGAAGGGACACAATTGGTGGGAGGAATATTTGGAGCTATCATCCCAGCAGTGAGAGTGATACCAAATAATGAGAAAATTTGAAAGCTCTCAACAGTAGTGGACAAGCTTCCAACCAGTACTTCTGGAGCCTCATTAGATGTGAACACTGAGCTAGTAGCGGTTAGGTCCATGGTTTTGGAGAACAGATATGCTTTCAACATTGTATATGCAGAGAGAAGCAGCGTCTGTAATACTTTGAAGTCAGAACATTGTTGCACCTACACACGTGAAGAGAGTAGAAAAAGCAACCAGTACGCAAAGAACATTTCAGACATCAAACTTGACCTGGAACACTTAGAAACCACTAGTACAGTAAAAAGCTTCACACAGAGAGTTTCTGTAATAAGCAATTGGATTGCAACCACAGGAGGAGGAATCCTCAAAGCCATATTAGTTCCTGGAATGATCATAGTTGTTTGTTTTCTGACTTCGTTAGAAGTATATAAAGATATTAAAATGTTGCTACAAAAGAGAAGAAATAAAGAAAGAAAATGGGCGAACAACAAAGAAGTTAGAATTAACTGAAACCTTTAACAAGCAGTATACCACACTAAAGGAAAGAGGAAACTTAAATCGAAAAAGAAGAGATTCAGCAGAAAGCAAGAGGAAATTTTGAGATAAATCTGTGAATGTTGTGATGGTTGTAGACCGTCAAAGGAGGGAGGTTATTAGAGAATTTCAATAAATGCAAAAGAATGCAATTAACTTGTAGAATTCACGCATAGGCCTAAAATGGGATGCCACATTTTTCAAAAGACGAATGGAAGCACCCGGATCCCATGGCAAGACGTGTTAAGTTAGAAATGCTTCTGCATGAAGTTTCTTTTACATTTTAATAACCTTAGGTCAGTGTTCCTAGTAATGTGAAGACGCGAAGAGTTCAATGATAAAATTTGTTAAAGTAACATAATCCCATAGTTAAAGATAGTTTTCGACCTTCTCATGTCACACAAAATACAATAGTGGCTGAATAATGTAGTTAAAATCTACTTAAATGTTTCTTCATAGATAAGATGTATATGTAAGAAAGTGATGATTTCCTTTATGAAATGATAGACCTAACCATGAACTGAATTGTTTTGCATGAAGTAAGATTGGTGGGAACCCAACCACGACTTTTAAATGTTTAACAGAAATGTTGCATTAATACTTTAATAATCTGTGAGTCTTTTTTCATGACAATATAGATGGTAAAAGCTTTTCTTTCCCATAAAGACTATGTATCCATTTTGAACGAAAAGGCTGAACTTCTGCATCTAATTATTTGTTATAGATACTGAAATGTTATATTGGTGTGTGTTCCAAGACTAGGGGGCAGACACTCACTTTTCCCAAAGGTTTCTTTCCTACGGCCACACAGCCACCCAGACTCTCTGTGCTCTCAGCAGACTTTTCTAATCTCTATATTGAGCTATATGCTGAGACCCATTTATTAGCCCTTTTGTCAGAATCTATGCTTTACTTCTGAGACTCTACTGAATACTAAAATTACTCTTCATGAGAAGTGCTATTTGAATTTCTTAACCCCTTCGACGCTCATGACGAGCTGGGCTCGTCATGAGGTAGCCTCCTCGCACACTCATGACGAGCCCAGCTCGTCATGAATAATGGGTTTTTGCATATTCCAGCACAGCAGGGGAAAATGTGCCGCCACGATGTGGTTAAGCTTTATGTTTTTTCTTTTTGATTTTGAACTCTTTATGGGTTCAAAGAACTCATGCCAATTTTTGTCAGCATACCTTAGACAGAACACTTCTCATTCATGCAGCACAGCGCCGATATGCCATAGAGGACCGCATTCCAAGTTGTAGGATGAATGGGTAGTAATTACTGCACATGTTAATGATATCTCAGGGTTTAGTATTTACCGGTCCGGTTACCTCTGATTCCAAGCCCCATGTATCAGAATGAGGCAGAACATGCAGTGTAAGTTCTTGTGCACTGACTACCACCTTGTGTATTTTTTACAACTATATCACCCAGAACATTTTGCCAGTTTTTTCCTGACTAAATATATCTGGAGAAAATTGCAGGCATACAAACCAAAACTGACTGCAGTTCTATGCTGGATCCTTGAACTGTTCATCACAGCTTCCTCCTGGAGACAACCCCCATTCCAAACACACTCACGGTCCAAATTATTCATTAGAAATGGGAGAGCAGAGGGGCTTAATAAATATTTGGTTTATGCTTTAGGAAATGTACCTCAGCATACCTGAAAAACAAAATCCCTACTCTTACTGGTCCAAACGTTATAGACCTTTCAGGCAGGTAGGAATTAATCAGAAGCTGCAAATCATTAATCAAATCACTCACCACGGTTAATTAATCAAATTGGAGTCAACTATGAGGTTTTGATGTGAGTTTAAAGAGTTTTATTCAAATCATTTAGTAAGAGTTTATTAAGTATCAATCATTTATTCAATGCAATACAGAACATATTGCACAAAGCGCTTTTCAAATGAAGTAATTCCCTATTTTGAATATTAAGATGAGAAATGTATCTTCTTACTGGTTAGTGCTGTTGAAAGCCACATGATAGCCGGTTAGATTGCATACATGATGCCTGTGAAAGAAAGGTTACTAAATTAAGTGGGTTGTGCTGTGCAGCATTAAGGCATATGTTTTTGTTTACAAATCTATTTAATGTCATGTCCAGGACCTTGCAGTCTCTTAAAACAACAAATGGTTGGTATTTTATTCTTAGGTAGGTGGCAACCCTAGGTGGCACCTGGTGAATTCAGATCTGGTGTTACCGGACAGGGGCGTAGCTTCCAATGGTACAGCAGGTGCAGTGGCACACTGGGGCCCAGATGCATAAGGAGCCCATTGACCCCCTTATTTATGCTACATTTTGTTATCTAATCAACAGCAGTGGGCGTCTCCATTGCTTACACTGGGACCCATGGCACTCTTGCTACACCACTGGTACTGGACCCGGTAATTCTGAGTCTGATAAACCCAGATCCCAAAAAATATCCTTCAGCCGACCTCATAATGAGGCCCCTAGCATGCCGAGCATTAAAGACTTCTGCTTGGTCTTTTCTTGTCTGTTTTATTTATAAATGTTCATGTAATTATTATGATCCCCCGGTTTCTCGGCTACCAAGAAAAGAATGCTTCTGTTAACATTTTCGCCAACGTCACTAACGCGGCCTACTCGTGCCGCAGACACAATCAGAGCAGTACTTCCCTAGTCCTGAGCAGTGTTTAAAGAAACCCTTCACAAAAACAAATGACTCAGTGTGGTCTTCTAGAGGAACCTGCCAGAAAGTCTTGCCAGAAAGCTTCAGACTCTGAGCAGAAAGCTGGAAAACAACAGTACTGCACAGCAACCAGCACTGCATTCTTCCAGGCCCGGGACAGCATGCCACAGTGATGATGTCATCATCCCACGCAGCCGCACAACGCCCTCGTGCCTCGCGCTCTTTTCCTGTTTCTCTTTTTATACAGACGTGTGAATCATTATAGAGCGCGAGTCCATGACTGTAAGACAGTCTTCCTGTCTCAGTGGAAGTGGGCGGAAACTCAAAACGAAAAAAAATAAGTGAAAATTATTCCTGCGTACTTTTCCCTAAAGCGGACATGGGTCTGTGTTTTTTATGCAAAGGTCATTCTGGCTGCGTATTCTGGAAGAGATGATGTGATGCGTGCATCAGAAAAACTGATGCAATCTTAGAGCAATTTGTGTTTTTTGGCTGGGCTGAATGACTTTGTCAACCCTTCTTTAAGCTTTATTGAATTATATTTGGCCATAGACTGATGTCGGAAGTTACACAATAAAAAGCATCTATTCATCTTGATATTGAACTACGGATGATATGTACCAGAATTGTGACTGCAAAAGGGTACTGGCTGGTGAAATCTATGTAATCTAGCCCCCGCTGCCATTTTTTTTTTTTGCAGTTGTATATAGCGCTAACTCGTTCCAAATGTTTCGGAGTGCTTTACATGAACACCAGTTACCTTACACAAAGACACATTCGTCTTTTGGTAGGCACGGGGAGATTCAGTGATTTGCCCAGAATCACGGGATGTTGAGCCGACGCCGAGACTCGAACCTGGGGGCCTATTAGCAAGAAATAGCGATATTTATCGCTAAACGTGGTTAGCGACTTTTTTTAATCGCTGGATATTTTAGCGGAGAAAACATGCTATTAGCAACATTTTTCTCCATTGTGCTAAAATATCCAGCGATAGTGGCGAAATGCGAAAATATCGCTGGAAATCCAGCGATATTCTCGCATTAACGCCAATGGGGGCTTAATCTGATAATCCACCCCTCATTGACTATACAGGTAAATCAACTTTTTAGCAGGCGTTAGTTTATAGCGATAATCGCGTTTAGCGCGATTTTTTTATCGCTTCGCCTGCCTTGCTAATAGGCGATAGCTGGGTTAGCGTCTGTTTTCAGTCGCTAACAGTTTGGGTACGCCCACTTGGCATGTCATTAGCGATAAATATCGCTGACATGCAAAGCGGGCCCCAAACCTGTAGCTATCCCCTAAAAGCTGTCGCTAACTGCTGTTAGTGACAGCTTGCTAATAGGGCGATAAAAATATTGCCGCTTTAGCGGGAAAAAGTCCCACTAAAGCAGTGATATTGCCCTTGCTAATATGCCCCCTGGTTCCTCAGTTCCAAAGTAGGCAGCTCTGGACTTTACGCCACATGATAGCTTTTGTTTAAATACTCTATTGCTAATGAATTAAAATCATTGAATAATTTTCAAAACAGCTATGGCTAACATAGCTGCACTACTATGTAATTAGAGCCGAGTTTGGACAATTGGTTACTTACCAAACCAAAGATGATATATATTTGCAATGGTTGCAACCTGTGCAAATAGAGAGTAAACAAGAAACAGAAGTTTAAATATAACCCACAAAAGTAATATGAGATTTCTCATTTTATTAACTGTAACCCAACCTTTACGGTTTACATTATATGATGTGGCTGTAATTTGATCTACAGGGGGGTACCATTAGATCCCTCAAACTATGCATAAAAGAAAACGCTAGAGCCTTCAAAAAGAATGACTCCAAATATCAAACGACTGAACACTATGGAACATCACAAAGGTAAAACATTTTGGTTCCATGGTATTGTATGAGTATCTCAGGACAAAAGAGGGAGAGATAGGGAAGTGCTTGAGAAGAAGTGAATTGAAATGGAAATGTCGATTGAAATCTCATGACAATGAGCACAACACAGACTATGAATTTGACTGTTTCTGTAATATACTGTGAGACAATGAAGATAAATGACACACACACCTCTATTTACCACAGTGGGCTTTATGGTTAAACATAGAATTATTGGTCAACCACTGAGATTCATATAGGTTTCTCAATCATACTCTCTGACTTTAAACAACAACAACATCATCTGCCTCCAGGAGTCCCGGTCACTGATCCCCACGGCAATCTATGGGTATTATGAAAGTTTTCAATCTGCAATGCAAACAAATTTATTCAGGTGGCATTTGGGGAGCCTTTCGAACTTATTAAAACAATCTCTTATAGTCTTGACCTCCGCTCATACGCGGGTCCACAAGAACGTGCAAGCCCTAGCCATCAAAGGCCTAAAAAGCAGCCAGAAGACTTTCTCATTGGTCCTCATAAATTGCTACCTGAATCCCTGCAAATCTTCAAAAGCACTTGCTATGGGGACCCTGTGTTCGAGCATCAAGACAATCATCAAATCTTATCCAGCACATGAAATTCTTCTGGAAGGCGACTTTAACACCAAATACTTGGGCCATCGTCATAATGCCGGACAGAGGAATAGTGAACACGACCAATTCAACAATCTACTCACCATATACAGTCTAAAATTGGCAGAAAAGACTCTGAATGCCTGTCCCACACATAAGAAAATCCCTACAATCAATTACATCTTCATGTCAAGAGGCTTAATTAATCATCTTCAGAGCTTTGCAATCGTAAATCGCACAGAAAGTGATGACAATCCCCAGGTAATAAATTTGATTTTAAACCACCAGTTAGCAGATACAGGTTAGGAGCTAGGCCACTCTACAGAGGATGAATTCATGAACGTGGTAAAGCGAATATAGTGGCAACCTTTTCACTCGCCCCAGGTGGCTAAATGGCTCAACGATGTGAACCTCCGATTACAGGATCACCCAGGGAATGTTCTTTTAACAAATTGGGATCTGATGACCAGAGAGCTGAGAGTACTTCTCCAGGGCCACAGAGGCCTCTCAAAACTATTTCAATAATTGGCAAGCGACATTAATAAATCTCTATCGGAACGAAGCATTAATCTTACGTGGAAGTACCTGAGGAAGAAGTCCCGCCTCTTTAAACTAAAATCAACACACTGAAATCTACTGACAGTAAAGGAAGCACGGAATGCCCACAAAAAAACATCTGGGCCCTGAAACGTGCTCAGCAAGACGAGGAATGTAAAAAGATATTTTCTATGCTCAAAGACGGATCTTTAGCTCGATTCAGGCAGTATGTGAACACAATAAAATCTCTCGGACTCCCGAGGTCAAATGCGGTCCTGGCACCTGTGTGGGAGAACCATATGAGAACACAGTTCCTGGCACACAACCTTACTCACACCACAACCTCAGTCTCATTTAATTGAGATGAACATCAAATCCCAATTCAACCAAGGGACATTACAAGATTTAAAAAATCTGTGAAATCGAGTGGGGCGCCGGGCCCAAATGCCCTCCCTGCAGGGATTTTCCAAACCTCTCCAGAGGGCTGGGCAACCCTACTGACCCCACTATTTACATCGCATATGCCCTCGAAAAAACCCCGGAAGCTTGAAAGGGATCAATACTATGGCCAATTCACAAAAAAGAGCAGCTTAACCCGAACAACTATCGCCTAATACCCCTGTTAGACCTGGAAGCCAAAGCATATGCACATATCCTTTTGAGAAAACTGGGCTGAAGAAAATGAGTTGCTCTCTTTCTTTCAAACAGGCTTCCAAGGTGGAGCCGCAACAACTGACAATATAATTGCTCTATCTGCCCTCTGTCACCATGCAATCCAGCTGCACAAACCTTCACTCTTTTTTGGCTGCTTTTTGGTTTTACCACAGCCTTCGATAAGGTTGACAGACAACTGTTGTGGAAGAAACTAGTGAACTGGGGCATTCCATCTTCCCTTGAGGTCGACTTCTTAAAATACTACATTCGAATCTTAAAATTCCCAGTGGATTCTTTAAAAAACTGCCTCTGAGACACATTTGAAAAAGCTGGATCGCCAAGGAATAAGCAGCTCATGAGAGCCATGGACTCCATTGAAATAAACAAATCAGCACTCGTCTGCCTTGCATTTCTTACACTACCTGGAAAACGCGTATCAATAAACAAGTTTCGTTCCAGCAAGACCAGACAATATTAAAAATATTACCCTACCTGATACCACTGAACGTTTCATATCTAATAAATAAACCTCAGCCCTATCTTTCCGCCTTGCTTAACCTTAAGGCCAGAAGGGAGATTATGTACATGCGACAGCTGGCACTCGCAATCACAGTCTTTAGCCGGGCCTGGGCAAATCAAAACACAGGAGGAGCATGCCACCTGTGTGAATACAAATGAGAATCATTGCTACACCTCCTTTGCTGCTGCCCGACCTTAGCAACTGAAAGGAGGATTCTTCTTAGAGATCTTTGCTTGAGATAAAAAGTAACCACCTGCCAGGAGACCTCTGTATTATGCTTCACACAAAAAGAGCCTTATATCCTGGCAACGCTGCAGAAGATTTGTACAAACTATCAGGGGTGCTATGTACCCAGGCTTGGCCTCTCGACCTAGCCCTCGAACTGTCCAAACGCTGATACTAGATTATTTTAAACAAAGGCTCGCGGAAGAACATTCCTCTACATAGTCGCAAAGCACAAGCACTTGACAAGAAAAAGAGCATCAGCAAAAAAAACAGAAACCAAAGTAGCCTTGGTGACTTGAAGGAGCTAGTAGGGTGACATTCTCTTATGGGACTAGCAAAAAGGCAATGTCCAATTGAACATATGATAAGAAGCCCCTAGACAAACGCTGGCATTTAACTATTGCACTTTCACAGATTCCTTTTTACGTCAATGAATTGTGATGTTCTTTTTAATGTTTTATTGTAATGCAATGGTTTTAATTAACTTATGCAACCAAATAAATAAATAAAAAATAAAAATAAAAAATACTTTCTGACTATGGACATACAATTTTATAAATAACATCAGTTATACATTTTATTTCACACTCTCTTCTCATGGGCAGAATCAATGCACCCAATGGAAAAAAGACTTTGGTAATGAACGCCCGCTTATGACAGAATACAATACAAAGTTGTTTACAATAGTCAAATCTAGCTCAATATGTCAATTAGTACAATAGATTAATCCACTGGAGTCAAGTGGTGAATATAATAACACATCCCCCAACTAAATAATACTGATAATAATTAGGATAGTTTATTCAAAACGAGTTCTTCATATTTGTTGTCCCATATACTATGACACACTATCTTGTTGCTATATAGGTATTCCAATATGGCACCTATACATGCCAATACAAGCTATTACACACATTTAGAACTAATTAATTACTTTTTATTTATTTATTGTCATTTTATATAGCGTGAACTCTACCCAAAGCATTGGAGCACTCTGCATGAGCACCTGATTTCATTATACATGGTGAGATTTTTTTTTCAGCACAAAAAAATTAAGTGAATCACCCAAAATGTTAAGCCGGCACTCTGACTTGAACCCGGTTCCCCAGTTTTTAAAGTCAGCCGATCTGGCTTTTAGGCCACATCTCCTCCCCAATTGTGCTAAAAGATTGACACTATTGCTTATTTTTGACATTGGGTTACATTAAATCCCATCAAACATGTGTGCACACTGCTCAAGGGATAATACTCTATGACAGATATGTCTTTCTTTTCAAATCAACTTATCTCATAGTTGCTATACTATACAACAAGGAACATTTCCCTTTGTCATACATTGCTACAACATGGTGCCCATAAGCATTAGGCCATGTTTTGAAATGTATTATCCCAGACCAAGGAACATTGATATTACTGTTGTCGGGTTACATACCTGTTCCGCATGGGATTCCTACTTATGCTACTTTATGGATACATGACAGGTTAAAAAACAGGATCAAAATTGTATTTATTTATTTTATGGAGTTTTATATAGCACAAACTTGACCCGAAGGTATCTGGTATCAGAGCGCTTTATATAGCACCAATTGCATTACATGAGGACACATTAATTTTTTGTTAGGCACGGGAGATTATTACGTGATTTGCCCAGAATCACAGGATGTTCAGCGTCGTTGCTGAGACTGGACCCCAGTTCCCAGATTTGAGGACAACCGCCCTAACCAATGAGCCAACTAGTCGGTACTATGTGCTTGTACAAGGATTTGTGACTGGCCACTGGTAAGTTTTGCATCCTTGGTGGTCTAACTAAATAAAACGGTTCTTTAGAAGTAAATTCTTCTTGGGATACAATAATAATGGCTTTTGTCCCCTAAGCCATGTCATTGTGAGTGACTGAACACGGGTAAGTCCCTTGCTCTTGGGTGTCAAATTTAACTGTAAGATTAATTACTTTATTAATCATCCTTTCTCTTGGGGTACAATAATAATTGAGAATTATCATCTGTCTTTGCTATTAGAATATGCATGATGTGGACTTAGAGTTGGCTAGAACAAATACAGATGTAAAGGGTAGGTGTTATCACAGTACTCTGAATGTATATCATATTTAATTGCACATACAGTTGAGACAATAGAATTGTACCAAATAAAGGTTATGTTTAGATTGTTGTTTCTTTTGGGAACTGTGTAATCTCTATTCTACGTGAGAAACGATTAGTGTGCGTACCTTATGCACTCCAGTTTCTGAACCATATCTTGAAAAACTACAAATACATTATGGATTGCTCCACTGGAGAATACTTTGAAAGATGACCATATTGGTTTGTTTTAGAGCTTTGGTGCTAGATTATTTTGATTGTTGCTCCAAACCTCAGTTGAGCCTTCATATTGACCACGACTCCGAAGAATTATAGTTGATTTTTCACGGCTTTGCTCAGAACGGCATGGGAGGACTAGCCTATTGGTCTACTCAGATGGGTCCAACACCCTCCCCAGTTGACAAAGCAAAAGATCTAGTTGTTTACCTCCACCAGGATTTGACTCTGGGTATGCAAATGAATGCAGCGTTCTTCTCCTGTTTTACTAAATGCAGCTATTAAAAAGATCATTCCTCTATTGCCTCATACACTCCAGGATGTTGTGGTAACTTAGGGCATCCTGTCCATACTGGGCTATGACAATCTGCAAATGTATGCTAGCTAGGGTTGGCCAAATAGGATGATCAAGTAACTACAAGGAGTCTGGAGCATGGCAGTGATACTGGTAGCTGAATTGCATACATTTGATCACAAGAGAAATGACTACCTGTCTTGAATGCAACCATTTTGAATGCTCTGAGAAGATGGTCCACTTAGCATTTTATGGCTCAGGGTCTGTGTGCTTGTGATCCAGGATTCTACATTATGTAGTGCTCTTAAGTTTATTTTCTTGGTTCCCCATTTTAGGCATTTATGCACTGGGGGAGAACGTTTCCTTTTAGGCCCACTGCTCTCATATTGCTTACAAAGCCCACTAGGGCAGTCAATCTGCTTTTTGCAGAAGTCTACAGCCTCATTTGTTTTCTTAGCTTTCTGTTCATCTTCTTCTTCCTCTTCTACACAGTATGGGCAATAATGTACTGTACAAGTAGTTCACTCACTTTTGCAGGAGAGGATTTAAAACAATATGAATGTTTTTGTATTTTCTTACTACTTATGTATATTACAAATTGGTTTGGGATATGTTAAAAAAAATATGCTCTCAATCTGCATATGGTCACAAGGCTTTGTCACTTTATGTTTATCACTTATGCCTTGTTTAGATTTTGAATTCCCGGGTCCCTCGTGTCTTTTCTGCTTCTATCCTCCTTGGGCAATTAGGTCGTTCTGCTTCTGTCTTAGGTGGTTGGGCAAAGTTGGGGCACACCTTGCCACATTGGACCAAAACTGCACAGAAGTAATGTGTTATCCAGGCAGCTTCATAGCCTCATAGCCTCCACGAGTTTTTAAATAAAGTTCCAATATTTTCTACTGTGTGCAGAACAAGTGTTATTCAATTCAATTTGATCTTTATTTCGACTTTTCCAGCCATAAAAGATGCATATAAAACAACGGCCTAGCACACTGCAAATAAATTGCATATACAAGTTAAAATTCATCTTATTATAAAATGCTAATACCATTTCCAGTAAAATACATAGTAAAAAATTGTGTCACCAATTACATTTTTCCTCAAAGTACAACATCATACACCATATTAATTGACAAAATATTTACATAATTTAGCTGCTCATAATGGTTGACCAACCTTCCTTCTTGCATAGTAAACTGACAGGAGAAATTTGCTAATGCTAAATACGACAATTTGTAGGGTATTTGTCTTTGCAATCCTATACGCCTGGGAGCATGTTCTTATTCCTAGGATATTGCACAAGGCTTTGATCCATTTTTTTCTTGCTTTGTCATACGCTGGGCAGAAAAAAAGGATATGTCTCTCGTCTTCCATGTGCAAGCCTGGGCACATTACACACTTCCCTAATGTGGGGTCAACCCCGTCCCCATTCTTCTTAGTCCAGCGTTCAACATTACAACTTGTCATAAGGTTCCCATACCTAAACTTCAAGAATAGGGACTTAGCGAGCGGTGGCTCAATCTCGTCCAGAAAAGTCTCAAAAAAAGGCTCTTCCTTGAACTTTAGGAAGTTTTGGGTAAGGGATCCGATACTGTTACCGCTTACTAGACGGGTTGTGATGAAAGACCAGAATATGTGTTTAACCAGGAATTTTGCATTGGACGGTAACCCTTCCGGGCAATCCCAAAACTGTGATAAGCCCAGGATAAAGAACCATTTTTTTACATGCCTAAGCCATACAATGGAATGCAGGGAATCAAGACCCAATATCTCCTGGAGTCCTTTCCTATAATCAATTAGTTCAGGGGCTGACCATAGACGTACCCAAAACATTAGTGGTCTTAAGGTAGCATAATTATCAGTTCTTTTAAAATTCAAATCCATTTGAAGTGGAATCAAGGGGGTGCTTTTAGGGACCCTTACGATTGATCTCATGAATCTATTATCTGGGCCGTAAAAGCTATCTTTCGACCACGCTCCCCATATCTCTGCCCCATAAAGGGCAGCAGACTGTGTTTTGAATTTGAATAGCTCAAGTGCTGGAGTAATACTTTTACTTGAGCAATTTTTTAGTTTACTGATAATTGGTCTTACATTGTGGGCATATGACATCTTGCTTTTTTCTATTTGGTTTTTCCAGGTTAGATTCGAATCTAACACTACACCCAGATAGGAAAAGTTATCCACTATTTCCAAAGTTTGGCCATCCAAACTTAAGGTCCCCCTGTCAGGCTTGGGTGGGTTTAGAGCCATACATTTAGTTTTATTAATATTTATCTCTAGGCCCTTCTTTATACAATATATGCTGAAGGAGTTCAGAAGGGTTTGCAGACCCTTCTTGGTTTGTGATATCAAGATGGTATCGTCCGCAAAAAGTAGTGCCGGCACCAACTCCCCACTAAGTTTTGGTGAATCGTTGGGACTACTGCTCAGATAATCAGGGATGTCGTTTACAAAGAGCGAAAATAAAGTGGGTGCCAGGACGCATCCTTGGCGTACTCCACGCTCTATGGGAATATCGCGTGTCAATTCTCCACATGGTCCCCACCTGATATTTGCATGGTTCCTATCATGTAGATGGATTATTTGGGCCAGGAGGCATCCAGGAAAACCAGCTTCACTGAGTGTCCTCCAGAGCAAATTACGAGGAACAAGGTCGAAAGCCGCCCTCAAATCCACGAAGGCGACATACAGGCGACCCTTCCTAATAAGCACATACTTCCAATATAAACAACAAAATCTAAACACCTGGTCTATGGTACTGATCTTACCCCTAAACCCAGCTTGTAATTTGGTAAGTATGGCATTTTCCTCAATCCAATCATTCATTCTAAACAATAAGTGTTTGGAATAAAGCTTTTGCAGAATATCCATCAAACTAATTGGTCTATAGTTCGATGGAACCAACCTACTTCCCTTTTTAAATATAAGAACAACCTCCGCAGCGCGCCAGCTGTCTGGAAATTGACAATTGCTAGACAGGGCATTGAACAGGTGATTTATATAGGGGGCCCAAACTTCGACCTCGTGTTTATACAAATCACCTGGAATTTTGTCAGGGCCAGGGGCTTTGCTACTTTTTAGGTCAGCAATGGCTCTTTCTGTCTCACTGATTGTGAAGTTCATACACTCAATTGGTGGAGAAGACCAAGTTGTAACATCTGTCCCATTGTCATATTGTTTATAGAGAGATGTGAAGTGATTTACCCAGGTCAACTCATCTAAAAAAACATCCTTCACAACTCTACCTGCATGGGACCCATTGGCCGCCAACCTCCAAAACCCCACATTGTCTTTTGCCTTTGCTGCAGTCAGCATCTCTGCCCAAATTGACTCCTCCCATCTTCTTCTTGAGCTATTTTGGGTAGACTTATAGAATTCCCTAGCCACTCTCACATCCTCCTTCGATTTATTTTTTATTGCCACCAATAAATCCCTTTTGGCTGCTCTACAAGACTTGTCATACCATAGTTTTCCATGGCACCCCATTCTCACATTTTGATGTTTTTTTTTCGGCATTTTTGTCAGACATATTTTTAATTTTTCAAAAAATACATGGTGGAGTTCGATGAAACTATCATAGCATTCGGGCAAGAAGGAGTGATCATCTAAAGACCCAGAGATTGAGTCAAAGGTTGAGTATACATTTGCCAGTGCATTTTCGTGATCAAGAACTTGGCACCATTTCAGCGCACGCCTATTATTACTGACATGGTGCTCATCACATAAATTTAGGTTTGGAACCTCAGCTGTTACATAGGAAGGTATTTCACTGAACAAGGTACCATCAACCAATAATTCCAGTGGGTAGTGATCGCTCTCACCCCTAATAGACACCACAAAATCCAACATATATTGCCAAATGCATAGTGAAACAAATATAAAGTCCAGGTTACTTGTCGTATTGGACCTTACAAACGTGGGACATTTTGACAGATCAGAGGGGAAACGACCATTACATGCTCTGAGATTATGATCGATTGTTAAACCTACCAATTGTACGACCAGTACAGAGCAATTAACAAATTTTGTGCTCTCAAGTTGGGGGATGTTATTAGCAAGGTCTTCCTCCTCTAGAATGTCCACAAGTCCCAGGACGGGTTCGAAGTTACAATTAATATCTCCGCCCATGATTACTGGGACCTCACTGACCACCCTTTTTAAGAAGCCGTCTAAGACTTCGATAGTGGGGGATTTTTTAGAGTGCATGGAAGGTCTATTATAGATATTAATCAGGTAACATTCTTCATTTTTTGCAGATGTAATTTTCAAAGCCAGGATGTCTAATGAGCCTGTGTCAATTATTTCGATCTTAATCTTCAACGTGACTTTGGCCCATATGATAAGACCCCCCGAGGGTCTTCCCCTACTTGCTTGGACAGCCTCAATACCATAAGTTTTATACCCCATCCTGTGGGGTATATCTAATGCCCAGGTTTCTTGTAAAAAGCAAAAATCACAGGAGTCTATGTATTCTGCCCATTCTGGGTCCTTCAGATTTTTACATACCCCAGCAATATTCCAAGAGATAATAAGCAAAGAAGATTTTGCCCCATTTGTACTGCAGATAGGATTTATAGCCAATTCTGGTCCTATCATTGGGTCTTTGACTGTTCCATCTCCATGGTACAGGACTGGATCAGATGGCCGGTCCAATACATAATCAGATACAGCATCAGCTGGAACGATCTGTTTATCCCCACAGTTATTCATACTAGACGCAGTGCCGTGCTGCATATCTAAGGCTCCGTTTATGGCTTGACAGTCCTTAACACCCTCTCCAACACGAGTCATTGCTTTTGTATTGACAGACTTATTAGAGATACTATCAGTATCAACTAGGCGATCACTGGTATATCCGCTAGGGGGCCCATTTCTCTGTATTGGGAGTCAATCCACTCCATCCAGAGGGCTGAATCTATTATAGGTAGAGGCACCATTCCACCCAATCCCAGTGCCATGTCTGCCATGTCGCATACCAGGCATGGAACGGTAGTTAACCGTAGTCCAGTTACCTCCGTTATTCACATGCCTCAAAGGAGGGTAAAAGTGCGTCAGGGGCCTAACTTCAGGCATGGGGCGGTAATTAGCCATAGTCCAGTTACCTCCATTTTTCGCATGCCTCAAGTGGGGATAGAAGAATGTTAGGGGCCTTACTTCAATGGATGATGTGCCTGCATAAACGGTTTGTGAGCAAATATATCGGGCGGTAAGAGAACCCTCAAAAGAAACAACAATACAGTCTCCCATGATGGTTTTATGTGTGGGGCCAATCCACGGTACCCTTCTTACCATAAGGATTTTACTTTTAGTATCATTTGAAATGGGCTTATTCTCGTTTAACCAATGTATTACCTTATTTTTCAAAGACAAAAAGTTCTCCTCATATTGGTTATCTAACTCAGGAACCCCGGTTAGTACAACTACAAAAGGACTTGCATCGGGTGGAAGATCTATAAATCCCCCCCTAGGAATCTTGCTAGATTGGGCGGTGTGAACATTTTGAATAGTCTTTTCTGTTGTTTTGCTCGATGAGGTCACCCTAGGGGTAGATACTGCACATACGGGGGATTTGGGAACAGTCAATTTAGTAGGACACACATTTTTGGTACCCACAGTTCCTGTATTTGCTACAAGTGCAGGACCTTTACCGTTCTGAGTATTTGCATTATTACCTTTTAGAGGAACCAAAGGGGTAGCAGAGAAAGTAAAAACTTGGGTCACTCCGCGATCAGCTACTTGAGGAACACTTGTTATAGTAGTTTGTTTGACACCCATATTTGTTGTAATAGGCACGGGGCAAATGGAAACATGAGAGCTGCTAGTGGCAGCATCTGGAGGCTGTGATTTTATACTACAAGTGTCTAAGCTGATACTAGACAAGGTGATAATACTTTTCTCCAGTTCCATTAGTTGATTTTCAATACTAGATAGCCTAATTTCAAGTGGCTTTAACAACTTTTTTAGGGTCTCCCATACAGTTTTAACAAAATCCTCCCTCCCCCCCTCCGATTCTAGCAGAGGTGTATCTGTTTTCTCTGCCATTGCGGCGTCCTGCGCATCAATATTAATGACATCTGCTGTACTGTTAGTTTCCTTCACATTACATTTTTTAGACAACTCTATACTGGGTGAGGACTGAAAAGATGGATCATTCGTACCCCCCTTCAGGTTTGACCCAGCTAATAAACACTGGTTTTGCGCCACTTTAGCTTTTTTCCTAAGATACGTTGACCCAAACGTACATTTTCTCTTTAGTATTGGTGTTACCTTAATGGGATACAAAACGTTATTTTTTTTTTTTTTTTTTTTTTTTTTTTTATAGTTCAACTGCTTTTATTAATGTTGACTTCAATACACTGTTTCGCACGCCTACAACCCGGAGGCCGGTGGCTACCCTGTAATCAGCAGAGAGTAATCAATTATTCAGACACAGCCTTAAACCGGCATCCCTGAGGCCCGGTGGCGATAGGACGGAGGTGTGAGAGGAGCACTAATCAGCCTGTACCATTGAAGTTGTAGGGTATTGAAGGATGTCGTGCAGTGGAACAAAGGGAGCATCGTAACAAACCCAACTTCTGAACCCTTCCCCCCCCCCCCACCCACTCGTAACCTAGAAACAAGAAAACCTGGTCAGTGAGTTTCATCTTCCTCAGCACAGTACCAGAGCCACGAGCGCCGTGGCAATAAACACATTCATCTGATATTCCCATTTGTCAGGGATCTTAGTCTATGTCTTCCTGCCCAGCCTGTGTAGCCAGGGGGGGTTCACATATATTACCTCTAAATTCATTCCAGCAGGACCATATATCATTCCATTTGCGGGGGCAGCCTCTTGTCTCGTAGACTGTCTTTTCTTGCAGCATGCACCAGTCCATGTCGCTCTGCCACTCTCTCAGTGTCGGGGAATGAGGGGCTCCCCAGAGTCTCGCTATGTTTCTCTTTGCCACCATCTGTCCAAGTGTTACCCAGACCCTCCCTTTGGAAGACAGGTCCGTGGGTTCCCATATGTTTAGGAGGCATCGTTTGGCCTCAGGGCGAAGTGCTACCTCCATAACCTCCTGCATACAGTGGACCACTTTCCTCCAGTATCTTTGCACCTTTGGACACTCCCATAGTATGTGGAAAAAGGTGCCATTCCCGCCACAACCCCTTCTACAGAGACCATCTCCACCCCTCCCCATCGCCGCCAGCCTAGTGCAAGAAATGTAGACTCTATGGAGGATTTTTAGTTGGACTAGCCTTAGTCGGGCCGAAATCGCTACCTCCCTAGGTGAGGCTAGTGCGTGAGACCATTCCTCCTCATCTATCTCCAGCCCGTCAGTGACCCATTTGTCCCTAAGAGGAAGTAAGGAGTCAGGGGGGTTGTTAATTAATTTACGATATGTGAGGGAGATGGCGTGTTCTGGGAGGTGCCCATCAAGTAGTCTATCCTCCAGTGGAGAGGCTAGGGGCAAGGTGGTGTCTGGTGGGATATTCGCTTGTAGTGAATGTCGGACCTGTATGTATCGGAAGTACTCAGTGCGCGCCATGTCGTATGTGTCTCGTAGGTGCGCAAACGTGTGGACACCCTTTGGACCCCAGAGGTCTCTAATGTGCGAAATCCCTATCAGGTCCCAGCCGCGGAACCCTTTGGTGCGTCCCAGAGTGCCCAGCTTTTCAGAGGCCCACAGAGGCGTGGACATGGTGAGGACATTAGACCATCCCAGCTTTTTGTGAGCAGTGTGCCAAATTTGAACTGAGTGCTGGGTCGGCCCGGTAAGTCGGTACCTCCCCGGCCTTGAGTAGAGCGCAGCCTCGTAGTTCCCCCCAGGGAGCTGCCACCTGTCCATCCCGTATCCGGGGTCATCCCCACTGCAGTATGTCCCTTGGTTTATGGCTGCAAGGTGTGCTGCCCAATAGTATTTTCGGATGTCGGGAAGGGCGATCCCACCATCGTACCACCCTAGTGTGAGTTTGTGTAGTCCGATCCTGGGCGTACCCGCCCACAGGAGTTCACGTTGCGCCCCCTCCACCGCCACAAAGTACGCATTGGACACTTTGTCCGGGTAGTTCTGTAGCGCGTAGAGAAATCTAGGCAACGCCACCATTTTAAATAGGGCCGCCCGGCCCAACAATGACAGTGGAAGAGTTTGCCAGGATTTCGCCTCCCGCTGGAGCCGTCTGAGGGGAGGGAGTAGGTTGCGCTCATATAGCAAGGTCTTGTTAGTGGAGACAAAGACTCCCAGGTATGTGAAGCCGTCCGTTGCCACTTGTAAGGGGCAGGTGGCCGGTAGTCTCGGGGGGTCCCCGCGTAGCACGTATAGATTTGACTTATTCCAGTTTATTCTAAACCCTGAGTTCCGGCCGAAGCTGGTGAGGATGTCAAGCACCGCCAGGATGGATCTACGCGGTCTGGACAGGTACAGGAGGATGTCGTCGGCGTACAGGGATATCTTGTCTTCCCATTCTTCCGTCCAGGCTATACCTCTAAGGTATACGTCCTGCCTTATCCAGGCCGCGAGAGGCTCGAGTGATAGCGCGAACAGGAGGGGAGAGAGAGGGCATCCCTGTCGGGTCCCCCTCTCAAGGGTGAAGACTGCCGACGCCTTTCCGTTCACTACCACCTGGGCCAGAGGTTCGGTGTAGAGGAGACGCACCCACGAAATGAAGTTTGGACCGAATCCCAGTTTGCGCAGCACTGCTATCATGTACGGCCATTCAAGGGTGTCGAATGCCATGGTGGCGTCGAGGGAGACCACCACCGCGTCCTCCTGCAGTTTATGCCTCTGACCGAGCACCCCGTGCAGGCGGCGGATGTTGAGCGCCGTATTACGGCGGGGCATGAACCCTGACTGGTCCGGGTGGACCAGGGTAGCCAGGACCGGCTGGAGTCTATTTGCGAGCGCTTTGGCAAGGATTTTCGGCTCTGCGTTGATCAACGAGATCGGCCTGTAGGAGGCACACAGGTCCCCAGGTTTGCCCTCCTTAGGGATCGCCACAATAGTAGCCAGCCGCTGTTCTTTGGGCAGGATGCCATTCTCCCGACTTTCGTCGAACATGGGCTTAAGGCGCTTACTGAGGGCGTCTGGTTGCAGTTTGTAGAGCTCGATCGGGAGGCCATTCGGCCCCAGGGCCTTGCCCGGGCGTAAGTCTACGATTGCGCGCTGCAGTTCTGAGGGAGCGAGCGGGCTCTCAAGGGATTCTCTTTCCGTCTCTGACAAACAGGGCATGTGGATGTCCGCCAAGAGGGCCATAGAGTCCTCTTCCGGGCGGTCCGATACCCGGCTGTACACTTGCCTGTAGTGACGCGCGAATTCCGCCACTATCTCCCGGGGTTCTGTTACCGTCGTCCCCTCAGCCGTCAGGATTTCGGGGACCACTCTAGTGGCCTGTTGCTTTTTTTCCAGCCACGCTATCAGTTTCCCGGCCTTGTCGCCCTGGTCGTATATCCTGCCCATCGTGTGTCTGGCTGCCCTTTGAGCGTCTTGCGTGACTAGTTCTTTGTACTCAGCCGTTTTGAGCCTAAGCCTATGGTGAATAGCAGGCGCTCTAGTTGTACTCGCCTCCTTTTCTAGGGCCTCCAGGTCCGCTTCTACCGCAGTGACCTGGCGCTCTTTCTCCCTCCGCTTCCCGGCTATGTTCGACAGTGCCTCCCCCCTGATTACTGTTTTAAAGGCCTCCCAGAGGATGACCGGGGAGTCCACTGAACCCGCATTACTATCGAAGTACTGGGTAATCGCTTTTGTGAGCGCCTTCTTAGTCTCCTCCGATTTAAGGTGCCATGCGCTGATGGGCGCTATACAGCCCTCTCGCCGAGTCCCGAACGTGAAGTGGGCGAGCACAGGTGAATGGTCAGATATGCCGCGCGGTAAGTGCGTCGCGTCGTGTACCGTCATGTCTTGGGTTAGTTGGGTGAGGATGTGGTCCAGTCTGGAGAATGTGCCATGGGGACCGGAGAAGAAGGTGTATTGTTTGTCAGTCGGGTGCCGCAGCCGCCAGGCATCGGTAAGCCCGAAGGCTTCTAGGAAGGTGGATAGCCATTGCTGCCCTTGTGGTGTGTCTCTGGGAGGGTGTCTGTCTAAAGTGCCCGACGAAACAGCATTGTAGTCCCCCCCCAGCACGAGTCGACCATGAGGAAGAGAAAGCAGCAATTTGCCCAGATCAGCGTAAGATTGGGTTTGGAGGCCTGGCGGGATATAAACCGACAGTAGATTAAGGTGTTGCCCTTCCCACCTGCCGGACAGCACTGCAAAGCGGCCCTGCGGGTCTGACTCAGTGTTTGTGATATGAATGGGAAGTGACCGGCGTATCAAGATCCCCACCCCCCTGGAGCCGGACGTGAAGCCCGCATGCACTACAAGGGTGTATCCCAACCTATTGAGGGCCTGACATGTGTTTCCCAGGAGGTGAGTTTCCTGCAGCAGTACTGCGTCAGGTTGGTGCCTTCTAATGAACTGGAGGACTATGGTGCGTTTGAGTTTATCTCCAAGCCCATTTACATTCCAGCTCAGGATCTTGAGGTTTTTTTCCCAGCGTCTAGCCATAACCGTGACTATGTGAGGTAAACTGTGGCCGCCTTCCGGCGCTCGGGCCAAGTCCGACAGTAAGAACTACACATGACCATAAAACACTCCCCCTCCCCCAATTGCCCTCCCAACAGTAATATGTGAAGCAAACAGAATAATTGTGTGCGGAACATTGTTTCTCAATCCCTTTCCCGGCCCGTAGAACCCCCCCCCACAGTGAACTAGCCCCCCACCCTGCCCCCTGCTCCGTAGGCTTCGAACTACCCACAACCCCAATTAGCAGAGCGCCTGTCGTCCCCATCCCACCCCGGAGAGAGTAAACCACTTCCCCCCCGAGGAACTCTGGTAGTAGGCACGTGTGCCAGTCCCAACTCCAGCCGCCATTCCCGTGTCCCCGACATGTAAGTCCCTTTAGTCTATGGAAATGCGGCGTTCAGCCCAGTATTACATCAATCATGGGCAGGTGTGCCCGCACCCCAAAGCAGTGTAGGAGTCTTACCGCTGTTGACGCCAACGCAGTCATGGCCAAGTGGCGGGTAGGTACTGTTCGCTGCCTCACCGTGCTGCATTGTCTCGAGGGGAGTCCCAGCGAGGACTGTTGGATCTGGAGCGCCACGACCTTTGGCTCTGTTCGCCCCCTGCAGCTCCCCCGTCCGCCGACCCAGGGGAGGGGGCCCCAGGCTCCCTCCAGACATCCCGATTCTGCGTTGTCGGTGTCTCCGTCGCCTGCTCGTCGAGCCACTCCTGGACCGCCTCCGGCGAGGTGAAGAAGCGGGATTTCCCTCCAAATATGATCTTGAGCTTCGCGGGAAAGAACATCATGTATTTGATTCCTCGCTCTCTGAGTGCTGCCTTCACCCCCATGAAAGAGCGGCGTTCCTGCTGGACCTGCAAGGTGAAGTCGGGGAAAAATCTGATGGTGGTCCCCTCATACTGCAGGTCCCCATGCTGTCTGGCCGCCTGGAGGATGGCATCCCGGTCGCGGTAATTCAGTATTTTTGCGATGATCGTGCGCGGCGGGGCGCCAGGCTTGGGCTTGGGGAGCAGGGCCCGGTGGGCCCTCTCGATGGTGAAAAACTTGGAGCCGCTTTGGCCGAAGATGGTTCAGGATGAGGTCCTCCAAGAACAGCTCAGTACTTTGCTTCTCCGAATCCTCCGGCACACCTACGACGCGAATGTTACTGCGCCTGGCCCTCCCTTCCTGGTCTTCGAGTCTCAGAGCCATTAGCCGGTGTCGGTGGACAAGTTCATTAACCCGGCCTTCCAGTTGCTTTGAGGAGGCCTGGAGCGTCGCTATGTCAGTTTCGTTGGCCTTGGATCTTTCGGTGGTCTTGCCCAGGTCAGTACGCAGCAGATTGACTTCAATCGTAACTTTGTCCATCTTGGATTCCAGAGTGGTGCCGAGCGTCTGTATTGCGGCCATTATGGACGTCAGGGAGGGTTCAGTTGCGTCCGAGGTGCTTCCTCCCTTTGCTCCCGACTGCGCGGGCCCTGTAGCCACCGCGTATTTGTCTAGTTTGTTCGTTTGGGTCTGGACTACCGCTTTGGGCCTCATGGTGGATCAAGACCCCGTCTCCTGTGGCCAACAGTCGGCGATGGTCACCCCTGTCCCGGGCCGGCGTGTATCGGTTGTGCCGGAGACTGTCCTTCACATCAGGGGGATCCCACAGCTCCTGCCTGGTGTAGACGTCCGGCCCACGTGTGTCACTCGGCAAATGAGTTTGGCCGTCCAGGTAGGCCGTGTCACGCAGTCAGTCCAAGAGCGTGCTGGGGAATGTAGTCCTCCACGGTAAGCTGCCCGGCTGGGCCCTGCAAGAACGCCCCCGGCGAGGCCTGAGGCCGATCGGCCCCCTCTCAGATGGCGGCAAGTGTGGAAGACTGGCCGTGAGCTGGGTTGGTGGGCTCCCCTTCACAGCGGCCGGCGCTTCGGCGCCTTTCCCGAATGCCCGGCGCTCACCTCCGGAATATGGACGAGGGTCGGTGTCACTTGGCAGCAAGCAGCGCTGCAGACTCAGGCTGTCGCGGCACCTGCGTCGGGCTCTCCGCCCCCCCTCAGTGCCCGTGTGCGGGAGCCATGCTCGGCCAGGCGGCGTCCAGCTCGAGGCCACCCCCCTCTGTAGTAACGGGGATTAGGCCCGATTCCGGCCGCCGAGGTGTAGGCCGCAAGCCGGGGCCTCGATTTTGGGCAGCCCCGAGTCCGGGCTCCAGCCGCCACCACAAGCCCGCCCGCGAGACGAACGCTGCGGCGTTTCGCCTCTGCGGGGAGTGCGCTCTCCGTTCAAGAAGCGGATCAGCCGCGGAACTGGTCTGGGGGCCGGTGCGCTTATCCGAGGGCGCTCCGGCCAGGATTTAAATGCGGATTTCTTCGGGGACAGCAGTCGTCCCGGCGGAGCTACGGAACTAGGCGGCCATCTTCGTTGGCGCCTGGCCACGCCCCCCCGATACAAAACTTTATTGATGTCCTCAATGTCTTTGATGTCTTTGGCAGCATTGTCCTTCGGTGTCATATCCATTTTGGGTGATACTTCGGGTATCATCCTTTCGGGCGTTTCCTCAGAACAGTCCAGTGAGACATTAACAGATGGCAAGATTTCCTCGGGAACAGGGTGAACCTCAACCGGAATAACAAGTGATCTGGCAACAGTGGAGCGTTCCGGAGTCCTAGCTAAGGCAATGCTCCCCAAGGAAGATTTTTTGGCCAAGCCTAGATCAATAGAAAGTCTCCTTGCTTCCTCCAGCTCCAAGGAAACTCTATGCTGGAGTTTGGAAATTTCATTATCAATGCTTGTGTTGGTCCTTGTGATAAAGTCATCCAGAGGTCCCGTGACTTTTTAAACTTTTTTTGCCATATGGCGAGTTACACGTGTAGACATTATTCAAAAGGGTGCCCTGGTCAAAATAATGGTCGATAAAAATTGATGCTTAGAATACAATAAAGCAACCACACAACCAAGAGAGGTGGCCCGGTCCGGTCTCTCACGGTCTCGAACGGGCTAAAACGGGCCCGCCCTTGTCCCGGGCTTCTCCCGGCGCCCTCCCGCGCAGCGGGTAGAGTCACTTGTTTATATTGGCTATTTGTGAGAGGGGCGGAGCGTGCAGGGAGAGCGGCCCAGGTGCTAACAATTGGGTCTGGCGGGCGCTCCTGGGACTTGAAGTCCTGCGCCCGCACTCGCTCGCAGCCCTGCACGCCTCCCCGCTGTCCCTACCTCCCAAACAGAGCAGTAGCCCACGGATGCTGTTCTTTGTCAAATGAGCCCCCAAGGGCGAAGCGGGACCCGCGGAGCGGGTACCGCGAGCTGTGATGACAGGTCCGGTGAAGAAGTTGATAAACAGTAGCTGTAGCGCTGTGCCTTGTTTCTCATGCAAAGTGGTGACACGACGGTGTCAGACCGCGTTGGGGCTTAAGTGCTGGTGAATGGGAAATGGTGGGGCGGAGCGTGCAGGGAGAGCGGCCCAGGTGCTAACAATTGGGTCTGGCGGGCGCTCCTGGGACTTGAAGTCCTGCGCCCGCACTCGCTCGCAGCCCTGCACGCCTCCCCGCTGTCCCTACCTCCCAAACAGAGCAGTAGCCCACGGATGCTGTTCTTTGTCAAATGAGCCCCCAAGGGCGAAGCGGGACCCGCGGAGCGGGTACCGCGAGCTGTGATGACAGGTCCGGTGAAGAAGTTGATAAACAGTAGCTGTAGCGCTGTGCCTTGTTTCTCATGCAAAGTGGTGACACGACGGTGTCAGACCGCGTTGGGGCTTAAGTGCTGGTGAATGGGAAATGGTGGGGCGGAGCGTGCAGGGAGAGCGGCCCAGGTGCTAACAATTGGGTCTGGCGGGCGCTCCTGGGACTTGAAGTCCTGCGCCCGCACTCGCTCGCAGCCCTGCACGCCTCCCCGCTGTCCCTACCTCCCAAACAGAGCAGTAGCCCACGGATGCTGTTCTTTGTCAAATGAGCCCCCAAGGGCGAAGCGGGACCCGCGGAGCGGGTACCGCGAGCTGTGATGACAGGTCCGGTGAAGAAGTTGATAAACAGTAGCTGTAGCGCTGTGCCTTGTTTCTCATGCAAAGTGGTGACACGACGGTGTCAGACCGCGTTGGGGCTTAAGTGCTGGTGAATGGGAAATGGTGGGGCGGAGCGTGCAGGGAGAGCGGCCCAGGTGCTAACAATTGGGTCTGGCGGGCGCTCCTGGGACTTGAAGTCCTGCGCCCGCACTCGCTCGCAGCCCTGCACGCCTCCCCGCTGTCCCTACCTCCCAAACAGAGCAGTAGCCCACGGATGCTGTTCTTTGTCAAATGAGCCCCCAAGGGCGAAGCGGGACCCGCGGAGCGGGTACCGCGAGCTGTGATGACAGGTCCGGTGAAGAAGTTGATAAACAGTAGCTGTAGCGCTGTGCCTTGTTTCTCATGCAAAGTGGTGACACGACGGTGTCAGACCGCGTTGGGGCTTAAGTGCTGGTGAATGGGAAATGGTGGGGCGGAGCGTGCAGGGAGAGCGGCCCAGGTGCTAACAATTGGGTCTGGCGGGCGCTCCTGGGACTTGAAGTCCTGCGCCCGCACTCGCTCGCAGCCCTGCACGCCTCCCCGCTGTCCCTACCTCCCAAACAGAGCAGTAGCCCACGGATGCTGTTCTTTGTCAAATGAGCCCCCAAGGGCGAAGCGGGACCCGCGGAGCGGGTACCGCGAGCTGTGATGACAGGTCCGGTGAAGAAGTTGATAAACAGTAGCTGTAGCGCTGTGCCTTGTTTCTCATGCAAAGTGGTGACAAGTGTTATTACTTAGAGAATGTGTGGAGAACTGTGGTGGGCGTATGTTATGCACGGTGGATCCATCAACAGGGATAAGCTCCTAGAAATTACAAGGGACCAGATGCATAGTGCTTTTTTTGTGGTACCAAACCCTGCAATTCACAAAACTACAGGGTTTGCACCCACAAAATAGTGTTTTTCCACTTTTGCAACCTGAAAAGTCTTTTTAACTCACAAAAGGGATACTGTAACTCATTCTGAATCGCAATTAGGAGGGGACATAAAGGGTTGCCGCCGTCCTAATTGCACGTGACAATTGTAATTGTATTGTAATTGCATTTATATAGCACTTACCACCCCTGACGAGGCGTCGAAGCGCTTTTTTGGTGGGTAGCACGCTACTCCGGGACCCATAGAGGATTAGTGTTGAATTAGTATAGTGAAACATGCAAGTACATTTTAAGTGGGAGATAGGTTAGTTAGTTAGTTGGATTTGGAATGATAGCAGAGGGATAGAGGAGGAGAAAAGGTGTGTACTTATATTGCGCTTGTTACCCCGATGGGGGATTGAAACATGCTATTTAGGAAGCCCATAAAGGATTAGTGGTGAATTAATATGGTGAAATAAGAAAGTCATTTCAGTGGTGGATATTAGTCAGTTAATTGGAGTGAGAACAATAGCGAAGGGATAAAAAGAGAAGAAAGGTATGCTTTCATATAGCAGTTGTTACTCCTGATGCATGTTGAAACACTTTTCTGGAGAAGCACGCCACTCCGGAACTCATAAAGGATTAGTGTTGAAAATTAGTATAGTAAAATATGAAGTAATTTGAGTAGTGGATATGTTATCAGTTATTTGGGTAGAGAAGGGTAGGTGGCGGGTTAGTGAAGGGAAAGAGGTTTGTATTTATATAGCACTTGCTACCCCTGATGGGGTTTTGAAGCGCAACTAGCACGCTACTCTGGAACCCATCAGGATTAGTGTTGAATTAGTATGGCGAAACATGAAAGTAATTTTAGTGGTGGATATGTTAGTCAGTTATTTGTATTGAGAAGGGTTGGCGAGGGGTAGAAAAGAGGGAAGAGTTTAGAAAGGTTTGTTTTGGGGGATCGGTATAGTAAAAGAGGTGTAAGATGATGCAAGGAGGGTTAGAGTAGGAGAGAGTCTAGAAAGGGTTATTTTGGGGACCATAGTAGTGGTATGGGGTTTGGGGTTACATGAGAGAGTGGATGTAGAGGATATATTGGCCAAAGTATAGGCTGAGAAATAGGGAAGTGCATTGGAAATGCTAAATTAGAAGAAAGTGATAATTATATGGATCCTTAAGTACATTGAAAGTATATAGATGCATAATGGAGGTATGTAAAGTGGGCAGCATTTCTGGACCTGGCCCTGGTCAGTCTCGAACAGGCTCAAACAGGCAACTGCCCTTGTCCTCTCCTCCCTTAACAGGCTCAAACAGGCAACTGCCCTTGTCCTCTCCGCCCTTAGCCTCGACGCCCAGGCTGAGATGCCCTAAACCTTGCCTTTTATAGCTCTAGTAATCAAGTGACCCCGTCAGCCAATGGGAACCCTAGCCCTAACACTATCAAATCACAACACTAGCCCTAAAAATCTAGAACCAATAGGAGACCAGGACCTTACAGCCAATCTTAGCCCCAGTCCAAGCACCCAATCAGTTCAAAAATCCTAATCTCTACGTACAATAGAGGTCCTAGCCCTACCAGTAGCCCCACCCCAAGTCCAAGCAACCAGTGGCACAGGAAACCTTGTCCCTACTTCTAATAGAAAGCCTAACCCTACTCTTAGTCCCACAACCAGTCCAGCAACCAATCACACCAGAAGCCCTAATCGCTACTTCCAATTAAAAGTCTAACCCTAGCCCTAGTCCCACCCCAGTCCCAACAACCAATAACACAGGAAACCCTAGTCCCTACTTCCAATAGAAATCCTAACCCTAGGCCTAGTCCCAACCCTGCATTGATTGAATCACAGACCCAGAAACCAATCAGAACACTCAAATACCCAACCAATGAGGACACTAACCCTAATCCAATAGAAACATCAGATACAACCACCAATCAGTGTACATATGTACCAAACAATATCAAACCATATAAGGTCCCAGCGACCTCAGACAAGGTTTGCTGTACAGGGAGTTGGAAGCTGCTTTTCCTGTTCAGGCTCAATCCACACTTTGGACTTCTGCAGGTAAAGGTCTCACTAACTTGAAATCTAACAATACTGTTTGGATAAAACTTTACTCCCTCTACTGGCCAAAAAACGAAGTGTACAGTCCCTAGTAAACACAGTTTAAACAGCTCACTGAAGCACCCTCGGATGTAGAATATCCCTGTTGCTGAGAGGGTGGGGCTGTTGGGGGTCAGGGGGCTGGTTTCACCGGCTTGTGAACACAAAATGGTGGCTGGGGTGCACTGTTTTAACATACAGGTCTGAGCAGAGAGCAAAGGAGAAATTTGGAGAGAAAATTGAAGGTCATCAGCAATGAGAGGGAAAAACTACAGAGTTTGGACTGCAAATCCCACAATTCAACACGTTAAATGGAAGCAATCATGGGCAGGAAAAAACACAAGTTTAAAACACAAAACAGGTGAGAAAATATCCAATCGCAGGCAGGTTAAAACTACAATTTTTTAAACTGTAACAACCACAGGCAAAGACAGAAATCACAGAAAGGGAAAATCGTTTTTTTTAAAACTTTTGTTTCGGGGAAGAGACAGCACTAGTCTGCCTCCTTATCACTTCCTGGACTCTGCTCACTGCAATCTGGGGCATAGGATAAGAAGTCAAACAGGTTAAATGCCAGGAACGGGAATGCTGTGTCTCTCCTGCCCAATTACTTCCCTGACTGACTACGGCTCTTTAGGGGAAAAGCGGGACGAGGGCAGTCTGGGAAGGCTGTTTGGTGGGAGATAAGAGGGAATGCCATTGGGTGTCAGAGGGGTGCACTCTAAAGAAATCATAGGCCAGGCCCAGTCCTGAATACACTGCAGCAGGCTTTCCATTCGTCGGTATGGGCACGGAGGCGATGCCAGATGCCAGCTGCTCCCCCATCACCTAGAAAGGGCCACGAGGGATAGGGCATTGCGGGGAGGTAAGGAGCATGGGGATGGCCGGAGTTGTATGGAAGGTGATGATCCCTAGACGGGTGTGAAAAAGAATATATCAGAGGGCTAGGAGTTAATGACTTGTGCTCAGGGAGTGTGGTGAGAAGGCGTGTACCCATTCTTGGAGGGACAAGAGTAAATTCTGATAAGGGAGTGCAGATTGGAGCTCTTGGCCAAGGTGCTCATCATGGGGAGGAAAGAGAAGTATGAAACTGCAGCCAGAGGCAGAAATCTGCGGTGAGCCCCAGGGAGGGACTGTCCCACAGAAAGGGAACGCTGTTCCTGGACAGCAGTTTCCCTCTGTGATTTATGTTGGGGGGCCTATGGGGACCGGAGGGACTTGGTACCGTAATCCCCCTGATGTCTTCCCAAATGTGAAATATTTTTTAAGCAGCACCTGTCCCTTTAATGGACGCAGGCTGCCTTTATAAGAAATATTTCCCAATGGGAATACAGGGACAGGGGTCTGCGTCCCTTGCAGACCTCCACCCGTCACAGAGGCTGTCAAATACCAACCTGCCTAATGAGTACTCATTAGACAGGTTGTTTTGCAGTCCTCTGCGAATAGGCACTTTATGATATGACTTGTTACATAGTTTGTATCACAAGACAACAGGCTGGCCCCAATCCTTCCCAAGGCAATTAGAAAGTGTGTTCTAGGCTTATAGTTGTAATGCGATATTATTTAGTTGTAAAACTGATACTGGCTTTTGAGGTCTGGCATAGAGACAGCTTCAGCAATTATCATCAGACTAATCTGTTCTAAAACAAACACAATACAAATATACAAACATATATGGATACCTGAAGGAGTTTGGGTTAGCCTTGTTCATCCACTCGTCTGTTCAATTGCAATTCAGATTTTGTTGCCACCCACCACATAATTCGCCATGGCGCAATGCGCCAGCCGGTAAACATCACTTACAACGAAACTTTTACAACGCACTACCATTACAACGCGGTCATTACAACGCAAACCATTACAACGCATTGCGCTGGGGGGCGCTCTAGGATAGGGAATATATTTAATTTACTATCCAACACCTTCCCTACTATCCACGGGGACTGGAGTTGGAATAGTAAATTGAATAAATCACTATCCAGCGCCTAAAAGCACTATGCGTTGTAAAGGTTTGCGATGTAAAAACCGCGTTGTAAAGGCAGGCGTTGTAATAGCCTGCGTTGTAACGTCATACATCCGCGCCAGCCCTCTTCCTCTGCTGATTCTCATGCACTGTGAGGGACAGCCTTTTTCCTGATGCCTAAAAAGGATTGCACTACAGTGGTGGAACAGAACGCTTCGGCTACTATGCCACTCGATGTTTATATTTTATATATCTTTTCCAGCACTTTTTGTACATTGCATACGTGTATAAAAAATAATATATTGCACGTTTGTCATGGCCAGAACTGGTAACTCTACCAATGCTTCTTTTAAAACAGGCTGCACGTAATCCTTGACTCTTCCTGGTGCCACCCTTTAACCTCCCCTCTGCAGCTAGTCTTCTGTAAGTCAATGCCGGAAAGGATATTAAACCACATGGTTGTCATGTTTCAAAGAAAAAGTTACTCTGGCGAACCTTTCAGCTCTGGATAAGACAGATGTGTCGGTTTGCTATAAAGGTCACAAACAACTGTTTGGCGCACAAATATCTCATACGGCCAGATTAGGGATGGAATTATTTTGTGCTTGATGTTCTATTCAAGATGCGGAAAGTGATGCCCCTGAGGCAGCATTTACACTTGCCCTGCTGACTGTGTTACCCCAGTGCTGCCTGTGTGGTGGTTATGTTTGTTGATATGGTAAGTACACTGCTTCAGGGAGCTTCCTGTGCACTAAAATCCAATGTTTTCCTTCTAGGGTGCATCTAGGCATTATGTGGTGGTTACGAATCTGTGCAATTATGCAATCATGTCCAATATCACAGTCTGATATATGCTTAGAGGGGATGCAAGGATCTCCCCACAGCTGATAAGCATCTCATATGTCCCCTCCTCTTGGTCATTGGCAGTGTACCCCAGGTGCATCAGTGCATTTTTTCATACTACAGTCAAACATTGCTTGAGCCTGCTGGAGTACTCAGCACATCTGTGCTTTGCGTCTTCAGTTTGGCCACAAGACATTGCACACCAAATCACCAGAACTTTGCCCTGGACATTGTGCCTAGACACTGCTTCAAACAGACTGCCGTCACAAACACGCCAAGTGTCATTACTGGTGCATGCTCCCACAAGGCCAACTCCCAGGACCTCATCCCGGCCTTGTGGTAAACTTTAACCACTGCTGGGAGAAAATCCTTCTAAAGCTACTTGTCTCCCAAATCTGGCACTGGCTTGTATTTCCAGGGTATGGCTCCTAGGAGGAACAGATACAATGTGCTTAAAGGTCAGGGTCTGAATAGTTTGGGAGTTCCATAGAATCCTGTTGGTGGGGTGGTGGGAAATGATTTGTAATCATATTTATATATCACTTTCCACACTCATTGCTAGTACTAAAGCGTTTTCAAATTGATGAGTAAGTAGCTACTCCATATATATCATTTATATAGTGCTTCATAGGACCAGGAGGTCATTGGAGAGTTTTGTCTTTCATCCGGTGCCTTGGTGCTTTCTAGGTGAATTGTGGAAATGTTGTTGTTTGTAGTTAGACTAACTGGAAAATGTTGGGCGCAATGTATGAGAACTGTAGCAAGAGTAGAGGTTTTCTGTGAACTTTGTAGTATGTGGAAGTAGATGTTGTGAAGAAGTGTAAGGATAGGTGTTGCCACGCATGCTGGCACTTACCATCTTTGTGTACTGGTTTCTAAATAAGGAAGTGGGTGGTGTTTGTATAATCCACAACATTAAGCTGTTGGGTTGGGATATGCTTGGTTGTGAGGAGCATGTGTGAGGACATCCCGTAGTTCTGATCCATTCAGTGTCATTGGTGGCATAAACCAGTGACAGTAAGGAACATTTGATAGGATTTTGATTCATGCAGTCAGGTGTGGCACAGCACTTCTCCTCTTTTTCCACTGCAGGCTCAAAGTGACCTTCATTAGTTCACGCCATGCAAGGTCTAGGGTTTAGGAGTTTGGATATATATTTTGATAACGTTTGAAAAATTATCCAGTCTACAAACAGAATAAAAACTCTTAAACGACCTTTCTCAGAAACAGCATTGGCCTCTCTTAGTGATGCACTTGACAATGGCCTTGTAAATACAAAAATAAATGTATACATTACTGTAGAATACAGCAGGGAAAGCAGAGCGATTCATGGAGTGGCAATGTGTGCCAATTATTATTTGTCAAAAGTAAAATTACCAGCCAATGGTAGCTTGAATGGAAATACTTCAAAAAGGTACCCTTGTTTAAAGCTTCATATTAAAGTCTAATGCTAGGTGTAACCTTCAGGTCACAGACTGCATTTCCGGTAGGTTGGGCTCAGCCTTTCATCCTACCAACGTCAATATAATGAGCACCATTGTAAGTTATAGCATCTACTATGAAAGTGCTAATATGTTTTATGATAGTACACCTTATGTGTCACTTTCGCATGTGCCAGTTTCTGGAGCACCGCAAAAAGCATAGAACAACGTCTGGTCTGTTACCTTAGATAGTCAGGATCAGCAATGGGTTTAAAGACCTTAACAACGCTGGGTTTATAGCGTCTGGGTAAAGCAGGCGCAGATGTTGGAAGAGGCGCATGCTGGCTCAATTGTGAAGAGAAGAAACAGTACATTATGCGGGCTGACCCTGCTTGTTTAAGCGACGTCCCTTCCCGCCCATAGCTCGGGGCGATGCCCGCCCTAATTATTACTGTCCGCTGTTCAAGCTGCAGGCCTTTTCGGCACTTTAATGAAAGCAAGAACAGTCAGTGGGGCGAAGCTCTGGCAGCCCTGCCCCAACGTGTCGCCTCATTTCTAAGGCCCGAACTATAAACCAATCCGCGCACGCCCTCCTCACCGCTCCGGCAGATGTCTGAGCCGCTCTGCTGATGGGTGCAGGGGGCCGAGGCTGGAAGATACCACCCTCTCCCAGGCGATAAAAATAAAATATAGGCCGCAAAAGAAGCAGACAAAACAAAGATGCATCTGCCGAGGCACAAAGGACATCTGTCTTCGGGTCCAGCGGCTTCTGGCATGGCTTCATAGAAGCACAAAGGCCCAGGTTGGTCAATTCAAGCTCGCACTCCATAAAGAAGGCCGCATGGCCCGGCCGGACAAGCGCGCTCCTTTCATGGCCCGGGGTCCAGCAGGAGATGGGCCGGTGTTGTCCTGCCGGACAATGCCCCGTGATGGCTTCCCTCATGGCGAGCAGGCCGTGGGGTGCGTCTGCTGCTCGAGGTTTATGATCTGTCTTTGTGCCATGGGTTATTCAGACAGAAAGCGTAGCGTTTATAGTGCTTTTTGCACCATGACTGAAAAGACCGGGGCGCAGGGTCAAAACTCCAAGGCAAACATTTCACACGCGTTGTTTAAGGTGGCAACTTGGTGTGAAAGCCGGGGAAAGGTAAATACTTTCTGAGGACTGTTTACTTGCTGGGTTGTGGAGGGCACAGCAAATTAGTTTAGCGCCAAAGTACAGTCAACATCTATTTAAAAATCTTCTACAAAAAGGATCAAACTGTGTCTATTTAAGTGGGTAGTTATTATTCCGTGGATTTCTGTAACAGCCTCTAAGCGGTCACTGGGACAACATGGCGGCCAATTTTCCAGAGTCAATGAAACAAAACTGGTCACCTCTTGAGATGAACGAAAAAGAGGTGGACACAATACACCGGTACAGAATACGAATTCATCCTTGAGGGCAACCCCTTACTTTAACAAGAAAAGCCCGAACTCAACCTCTGCCAATGTACAGACTGCAACAGCTATCATTGGGTTATCTTCACCGAGCAGCCAGTGTCGGCCATGATACTCAAATGTCAATATTTGATACAATACTAGTAGTGCAGGCCAGGCGACCTTATTTTTAGGAAATAAAAAGCATCAATGGACTAAGGGAAAATGATGATATGTATTAGAACGCAGAGGCATGTGGTCTGCTTATGTAGATTGCACAAAAAGTAGCATGAACAAAGTGATGAAAAAACAGCAAGTTTACCAACGAACTAGTGCAAAATTGTGCTGCGGTCAATCATGTATTATGTTATGTCTGCAGCCAACAGTCATTGATACTGGCGGTGTAAAATTAAACCGGCACCACTGCAAAACTGCCAGACACGCCTGCAGTCTATGGGTTTCAGCCTTGGTTGTTCTAAGGTGTACAACTTTCCTCTACTTTACATTTATGCCACACTCAAAAAATGTCTCTCTGAACAGATTTCACATGTAGACATTTGTATCTCTGCCACTCAGTATTTGGCGATTTCCAACCCCACAAATCTGCCTATATAGGGAAAGTAAAGGCAAATGTATGAGATATCTCGATATATACACAAGGGGACTTCTTCAACCCTTTCCAAAGGAAAACCTTTTGTTACTATTACTCAGTTTAATGATATTCAGTTTTCTGAACACAGAGCATGGAAGGCTTGGATGACCTTTCTGGGAATCAAACTTATAACACGCTTGTAAAGATGGCAAGCAAATAAAGGCTAATTGTCAATGTCACAAAATATACAACCCAAACTGCTATAATAACTGCTGCAGGTTTACATAAGGTTGTCATAAAGCTATATTTAACACTGACAATGGTTGCAGGTGGGAACCGCGACTCAACAGTAATGTGATTGCCGAGGCCTGGTAGGGGCTATGATGATTGCATGTTGCTAATCGGCACATGTGAGGCTGCATCTGCTATATTTTTGATCAACCCAGGTGGGTCTGCACTTGCTGAGACTGGCCATGCAGGCCTGCATCTGCCAAATTACAGATCGACCTGTGTGGGGCCTCGTCTGCCATATCCGTAATCAGTCTCACTTGAGGCTATGTTCGAATGTCGTGTTCCCCTGCCCTGAGTGCCCCACTGTATATAGCTGAGGACCTTGTTTCTGATTCAATTCTTATATGTTGTGAAGGAGTTCTCAAAGATTTGACCGGAACCAATGATTTAAAAGTGAATCTTCCTGTAGTGTTCTATGTTAACCAGCTACCAAATGTACACTGTCAATCTAGTCTCTTATGGGATAATAGACATTCCGTAATGTCCACTGTATTTTATAAATTAGAACAGAGGTTCCTAACCTGTGGTCTGAAGAACCCTAGGGTCTGTCAGACCGACTCAAGGGGGCTTGCAACTGTTTTTAAAAAAATACATAATATTTAACGTAATAAAGTATGTAAAGATAAAGAAGTAAAATTGAAAATGTGAAAACTTTTTCTATAGTTGATTGTTAATTATACAAAATATTTCAATATTTGAGCATTCACTGTTTACGTGTTGAATTTTGGTGTAAAGTTTTGAGGTTCAAATCATAGAAATTGCTGTGGGTCCCCAACTTCCAATCATGACTTGGTGGAGGGGGGTCCCCGGATACCAGTGAGGTTCCTCAGAAGTGTAAGAACCACTAGATTAGAACATGACTGCTCCTTAGTCAGCCAGGCGCTGTTTGCAGAGCTCTCCTTTGGCACCCAGGACACAGCATCAAGGGGGTGGGCAGGTTCGTCAGAATGACAATATGAGGTGCCAGGTGGCCAAACACTAGTGTATAAACCCATAGACACCAGGGCACACGCAGAAACGTTGTATAATGAGTCTTCCATCTACTAATAGTATGGAACTCCATTACAAGTATTTTCTAAACATTACAGTACCACTCACTCATGTCTAGTGACATACTTCATCATTGGGTTCCTCTTTACCAAGACCATCTTATTGGTACATGAAGGGCTCCCATGGAAGCATTTTAGCAAAGTGCACGGTTTGTGTTTTCTTACTAGCAGACAACCTCATTTAGTAATTAACTTATATATATATGTATTAGAATTTAAAATAAGTGATTCCACTTTGTGAGGCTCTAAGGATATGGGACCCTATGGTATAAATGTGTAAGAGATGGCAATCAACTTTCATTTTCAGGTCTTGCCTGAGCCAGCTCATGCGCTGAACTGCGATACATTTAGTAAGGGGGTTTTCAAAGTCCTAACAAAGGCTTTTGCTGGCCTCAAGCTTGCAGTTACGCACGTGTGCACGCGCGCAGCCGCCATGTGGGTTTCTGTCATGGCTCATTAAGCCTTGCGCCACCTCTCTCCCACCACAGAGCACGTCCCGATCCTCCTCATTAATAAGATCCTTTTCATTTTTGCAGAACGCGCGGCCGCGTCACTTTCACGGCCGCGCGGCCAATGCTAAATCCTCCGTTATGATTCAACATTCCACAACAGTAAAATTAGAGGTCTCAAGTTTTTTTTTTTTCCGTGCTTTCCCCTCTGCCTCCGTCCGATCACTTTTACTTTCGTGGCTTGTTGTTCCCAGACACTCAGTGCACGGCTTTGATGTGTGATACAATAGTTTTCCTGTTTCACGGCTACCATGTTCGAGTCATGTCTCTTTGAAGCTTTGTGGGGCTTGAACACTGACCCTGGGCTCTTCGTTGTACTCTCCTGCTACGTTTTATTACCGAAATGGATGGGTTCTTTGGGACACACGCCTGCCTGGCCCGAGTCAGTGAACATTGTTGCGGGTTGGCGACATACCCATCGTGGTGACCCACCTAGAAACTGACACCTCTTTCCCAAAATTAATATACCTCGATACACTTTAATAGGGTCGTCCTTGCTGAAGCAGACGTCACCTCTTCAAACATGGCGCACCTGACTCACACAAGACTTCCGGGGTCTGTCATGGCCAACCTCCATTGACCGACACAAGGTTGTCTTTGCGTCAGATGGCATACTTATAGAAAAGGCTTGCGCTTTTTACTTCTATGGGCGTGCCCCCGGTACAGACGTCTGTCTCCCTTAAAGACATGGCTCACTCCTGTAGGTTGGTCTCGTTGGACTCCTGTAGGTTGGCCTCGTTGCACACAGTACAGACATGTCTGTCTGGTCTGTGTGTCTATCTACATATCGTTCTGCCTGCCTCCCTGTCTTTGGTCTGTGTGTCTATCTATATATCGTTCTGCCTGCCTCCCTGTCTGTGGTCTGTGTGTCCATCTATATATCATTCTGCCTGCCTCCCTGTCTGTTCCTCTATTTAAATACATTTTGGTAAAATCGAAAGGTATTAGCTAAGGACAGGGGTATGTATACAGCGCTAAATAAATACAATGACAAAATAACAAATGATCTCCATTGACTGTAGTGGCTGATCCTTCAGTGAGCGGACATCAGTCATACAATACCCCCACCCGCTAACGGGCTTTAGTGCGTTATCAGTATCCCAACTATCCCAGCAAAGGGGCATCGCCCATCCAGACATCTGACCCCACCTTCGACAGGAGAGTGGTGGATAAAGAGCTGTGACACACAGGGCCCGCTTTCCCCTGTGCAAGGCAGATTGAAGGAGCTAGTGTCCGCACCACTGCATGGACTGAATGCCTCTTTGTAGCACCGCCTGCTGGCTGGGCCTCATCGAAGCACATGCAGTGATATTTTCGTCCACCTATTTGAGGTTTTCTATGGCACCACTCCAGACGTTATTAGGTCCACATTAGAGTGCTTTTCAATTTGGTAGAAAAAACTACATAATTGTGAAAAAAATGAAACCAAGTGCATTGGGTGACAGTAACCGGTATTTGGATTAGCCTGGACTTTATGATGAGATCTGGGGATCGAGATCTGAGAGGCAGCGGGACCAGGATGAGTGAGGGTCAGTTGTTGGGGCTGAGAGATGTACTCATCACGTCTGTAGCGTGAGGAGAGAGAGATAGGCATCTCCTGGTATAACAAGCAGTCATAGAGTCTGTTTCTTCTGTCAGAATTCTTGGGGGGATGGGCGCATGGTCTCTTTCACTTTCGGGCAGCGCGTCCATGTTTTTTTTTTTTTCTAATCAGAGGCGCTGTTTACACCTCACTTCACCGCCCCGGCAGGTACTGCCCTACCGACCGCGGCTGAAACCCTGTGCTTGGATTCACTTCACTAGAGCACACGCTGCATTCCCCACACAGTGCTGCTGTTGACACACCTCACTAAGCACTATGAAGAGCCCGCCATCCCCTCCCTGCTCCATTATTGAGCCCTGCCCCTCCCTTTGTTGGCCTCGCTCTGCTTTCACTTCCGCTCTTTTTTTTCTCACCTGTTTCCCGAACAAGCAGTTGCAATGCAATAGTTCTCGCATTTATGCGAGTTTGAGCTTTTGACATTGCAAATAATTATGCCTTTTAGTTTTGTTTTCGTTATTAAAACATAAATACGAAAACAAAACTAAAATCCATTGTCATTTACAATGCCAATAGCTCAAACTCTCGTAAATGGGAGACCTATTGGCTATGCCAATGCTTGTTTAATACTAACCTTTTGTCTTTTTTAAGGTGAATGGAAAGAAAAAGAAAAAAGTACACTTATCTCACATGGTGTATATTTGGCCACTTGACCTGCAGTGCAATAAAGAAACAGCATTAGTAGTATCCAGGGAACAGTGGGTCCCTCATTACATCTGTACTTATTATGCATACTTTATGCTTCAGATTAAAGTTCGAGCCATAGTCCAAATTTGTGAGAAGCATAAGTATTAGCTAGGGGTCACTTGTGAATTGTCACACATATATTAAGTGCATCACTATACACGTCCTACGCCAAGTGTCAGAGCACAACATTATTACTGTAGGAATCTATTCTCCCCAGTATCAACTAGGTCTTATGTCATTTAATGGAGTCATAAAATCCAAATATATTGCTGTGGGTATCAAAGGCAGGTTGTTAGATCTGATCGAGTCGCCAAGGCCCTATAGCGTTAAATATAGCACATTCTTGCAATTATTGCATGCGTATATCTTCTTGCTTCTGGTGTCAGCACTTTGTATATGGAAAATGTGTTGACAGAGTATCTCAACAAAAAAGAATGGGGCTGGTGACGGGGCACGCTCATGTAACGTGGCAACATCATTGACCACTTAGGCATCATACCTGGTTTTATGTTACTGTCTAGCTGTCAAGTAGATGTGGATGTGTTGCTTATTGATGCTATGCTAACTCACAAAAAGAAGCCATCAACTAGGAGTAAACCTATATAAGGTGTAGGCCAAATGTACTTTCATATGTATGGTTTGACTTGTATTGCGGTTCCATGATATTTGATCAGCCAACATGCTGCTGTGGTATAATACAATGGGGGGTGTACAAGCATATACTATACTCTGTGTTGCTAACAGCTGAGAGAACAGAAAATATGTTGTGTTGTGTTATGTTGTGTTATGAGGATTTGTATAGCGCAATAATCAGCCATGTGTGTGTCCAGGCGCTGAGCAAGGTGGTAGGTGACGGACTCCCTGAAAGTTATTTGAGAAGCCAGGTCTTCATCTTCTTGCAAAACACGAGAAGCGATGGGGAGGCTCTGATGTGCTGTGGGAGCTCACTGCCAGATTTGGAGGAGATGAAAGACAAGGCACGACCTCCTACGCAGAGTAGGAGGTCGTGCTGTGTGTGTGTGCACTTGAGCATCCTGCCGAACAGTGTCTGGAGTGTAGATGGAAGTGTATGCAGTGGTTTAGGTATGAGGAGCCGATGGTGTGTAGTGCTTTGTATGTGTGTGTGAAGAATTTGAAATGGGTGTGTTTGTATATGGGGAGCCAGTGGAGTTATTTGAGGTTAGGTGTGATGTGAGAGGGGTGAGGTAGGTTGAGGACAAGTCTTGCTTCTACATTCTGGAAGGTTTGGAGTCTATCTATGAGCTGCTTGGTTATTCCAGTGTATAGTGTGTTTTTGATGTCTGCAGGTTATTGGTGCCTGTGTGACTGTCTTCCATGTGTTCTCTGGTAGCCACTTGAAGATTTTGCTCATCATCCTAAGGATGTGGAAGCTGGTGGAGGAACCCGAACTAGTCAATCTGGAGTTTACAGGTATGTCATTCATTTGACCAGATATTTTGGGCAGTCTGGTTGGTCAAAACCTACTATGCGACCAATTGGACATCTATGCATCCAAAACATGTGGCAATGTGTTTTTGTGTGAGCTTCACTCAGTCAGTCAAAATACTTTATTGCGATAACTTAATATCATACAAAGACAATGGCAAAATACATATTACATTAACAAAAATACAAGAATTACACATTAAAAACAGTTAAAATACGACAAGATAAAAGTCATCATAGACCATAATACAGTTCATATCAAGTACGAAGTATAAAGTGCAAAGTGCTAATGTGCAAAAGCTTAGGGAAAGAAAAATTACGAATAAAATCCCCAGCAAAATAATCGTTAGCAACACCAATGTCCCTGTTACAATGGTTTTTATGGTTATAGTCCCAATATAATTATAGTTAACCTAATTAAAGTGCACAATCCGTGCTACAAAGGGAGGTAGACACATTCTTTAATCTAATATTCCTGCTCCTAATAGCTCTCACCAGAAAACTAGCCACATGAAACATAACCCTGGGAGTCTGTAACAGTTGTAAAAAAATAAGAGCAGGTTTAACTAGGATAAACCCAGCTTCCTTAAGTATAGGCACAAGGAACATTCTCCGAGCATCAATGTAGTGGCTACAAAACATTACAAAATGCATAGTGTTTTGTTCAGAGAAATGATCGCAAGAACATGGTGGCGCCTTTTCTGGGGTACTCCATACAGGATAAAAACCAAGATTAAAATGTATCAGATTAAAACGAAAACGAGTTAAAATAAACCTGTGGTACGGATGAGTCACGATATTCAAATAACTTTCTGGGCCATTAGGTATGGACAATATTAGACTAGCCCTGACACAGGGTTTTTTCAAGTCAGATTCTTCCCTCTCCAGGGATAGGAGCTCCTTCATTGCATGTTTTATAAACACAATGTCTTTGAATGTTATAGAATCAGTTACAGTATAAAGCTCAGGCCTTCCCAACCTCAAAAAAGTTTCCTTGATATAAGTCAACCACCTAATATTTTTAGCTTTGTCCAATGACAAGCAGTCTCTCAAAATAATATGGTTTAGAGGAATTTCTTTATTGAGCCACAACCTCAACCAAGCAACTAAAGGTGCTATTTTAATCAGGTCTGTGAGGTAGCTTACCCCCAATTCCAAATGGACGGTGTAAGACGGGGTTGACTGTGGGACGCCGAGAACAGATCTAAAAAATTTGTTTTCTATTATCTGTAAGGGTTCCACTCCCCTATATCCCCATAGTGAACCACCATATGATGCCACTGAGATACATTTGGCCTTATAGATTTTGATAACAGCTGCAATTGGCCTACCCCCAAGTTTTTTAGAGAACCCTAAAAGGGCTGCAGATGTCCTAGCCAACATGGTTACTCTATTATTAACGTGGGGGCCCCAGTTACCCTTCTCATCAAAGGTAATTCCTAAATAGGGAAAGGAGGTTACGCGAACAAGCTTTTCTTGTCCGCAAAGAAAGATTTTGTGAAAAGGTCTCCTAGCAGCCTTGCCCATAAGCATAACCTGAGATTTTTTAGCATTTATTTTCAGGTCAAGTGAACCCATAAAAGAATTAAAAGCATCCAGGAGTCGTTGAAGCCCCACCCCGGTGCGTGCCAGAAGAACCGCGTCGTCCGCGTAAAGGAGAACAGGAACCCCCTGTTCCCCCGCACGCGGAATGTCGCGGGTCACGCCCCTAAGAGCAGACTCCAGGGCGTTCACATATAATGTGAACAGCAGGGCTGCCAATATGCACCCCTGTCTGACTCCTTTTTCAGAAGCAAAAGCGTCGGTACACCTTCCACTCGAAGAGACTCTAATTTTTGCAGTGAGGCCAGAATGGAGGTCAGCCAATAAATTAACTATAGTCCTATCCAGGCCCATTTCGAGTAATTTTGACCATAACTTTGATCTGTTAACCAAATCAAAGGCAGAGGAGCGGTCCATGAAACCAAGGTACATGGACCCCTCCTTGGCCCTGGTATATTTTTCGATCAGCAAGTGGAGATTAAGGCATTGATCCAGGGTGCTTCTTTTAGGTCTAAAACCATATTGCACGTTCGTCAAAATGCTATTCTCTGTAACCCACTCATTCAGTTTAACTAGTATAACTCTCCCTAATATCTTGACTGAAGAATCAATGAATGAAATTGGTCTGTAACATGCAGGATCCTGCCTATTCCCCTTTTTAAAAACGGGGATAATTATAGATGTTTTCCATGTTTCGGGAATGTTATCATGGTTTAAGGCGTTAAAGACCCTGCAAAGTAATCTTGACCAAAAATTAGGGAAGCATATAAAGGCGTCTGCAGGAACACCTTCAGGTCCTGGCGCCTTTTTCTTCAGGGTACAGTCTATAGCATGTAATACTTCCTTTACTTCAATGTGCAGTTGGTTCCTTTTGGTGTTAACGTCAACCTCCTGCACCCAGGATTTTTCATTAGTATGGCCTGAATAGATGTCACTAAAATATTTAATCCAACCTTCATCAGGGATGTTAGTTTCAAGGGGGGAATTTTCCTCCCCTGTAAATAGAGGTTGATTGACAATCTTCCAAAATTCTCCACTATTTTTTAGTATTGCTGGGTCTAAAAGTTGCGTCCAGGCTTCATCTTTAATCTGTTTTTTCCTGTCTGAAATGGCCTTTTTATACAGGGCTCTGCTAATGGCGATAAGTTCACGATTCTTCGGAACAGTTTTTAAAGCATTGAGCAATGCAGAATGGGTTTTTGAACAACTACGATCAAACCATCTTTTAATAGGCATCAACTTTGGTTTGGATGGCACAGAAAGCCTACAGTTTATCTTACTGCATATGCTACCAAATGCTAATATCACCTCCCTATCATTGGACCCACTGGATAGACACACACCGACCTCGTCCTCAGCCTCAGAAAGTACCTCTTGTACGAAGGGTTCCGGGATTATGCTCTCCCATTTCAGTCTGCGTCCCTGGTCCTTAACTTTAAGCGTTGATTTATTTTTATTATTACATGGACCATAATTACGCCCTATAAAATTAGAGGTTACTAGGTCCAGGGAGACAGGATTATGGTCACTGAAAGCAGAAACCACAGTTTTATACATTAAAACCTTAACTAAAAAACATGCTGAGATAAAAATGTAATCAATGATAGAGCCATTGTCTGTTCCCTTAAAAGTAGAAGCCCTTTCCCCCCCCCTCCCCACAACTAGATTCATATAAGTTCCATCTTGCTAGAAAGTTCTCTAAGCAACCCCCCTGTTTGTTATGTTCAAGATGGACAGGTGCACAATTAGGAGGGGATTCTGAGTCATCGCAAACACACATTAGTGAACAAGGGTGTATATTGAAATCACCCAAAAATATAATTTCAAAAGAGTTAACATCTTCACTATAGACTGACAAAAAGTGATCCAATTTATCTAGGCTATATGATGTACAGTCTGATGCATTGGAATTATAAAAATTTATGAATAAAATATTGGGAGATTCTACTGAAGAAAGTTCAACAATTAAACATTGCTCTAGACCGGAGTCACATTTCTTGAGGCTACCTTTGATGTCTAATTTAAAGAGGCTTAACAATCCTCCCTTAGCTCTTCCCGCTGCGCTAGACACTGCGGGAATACAGAAGTAACTATAGCCATCTAAAGAAAAACTATTATTTGTGTCCCAGGTTTCCTGCAGTGCAATAATGTCGAACTTAGTCATACAATCTGTCCATGCCACATTGCCTACTTTAGCTCTAATACCCGCAATATTCCAAGTAAGCATACTAAGTACTGACACGTTATTCTCTACTCGACTTGTATGTTCAGACGAAATATGTTCAGGGAAAAGTCAGTCGTTTTGATCCAAAGAGGTTAGGGGGGCATATCGGTTGGACAACATAAGAGGTTGCGCAAAGGGATTCTGATGAACTGAATGAGCTGGATGGTTAACAATGTTTTGATGTTGATCAGAGCCCCATCTTTTATTTAATTCCCAATTATTATCCCATCCAAAGGCTGGAGTCTTAGGGTAGGTGACATTCTGCTGCTCTCCATAAAAGAATTTTAAAGTTAAAGGGACAACAGAACCCTGCCTGCGTTGGGGTGGGAGTAAATTAGTGAGGATGTTTGGCAAAACGCCAGTGTGTGAAAAACTTACTGCCACACAATCCCCTTTAAATTTTTTGGGGCGATTTCCTAACCAGGAAACCCTTTTAGCTGTCTTGATCTCTTGGGCCAACTGTTGGCCCCCCCTGGGGCTAGCCTCATGTTATTAGTAAGCCATTGTAACGCCTTATTAGACAAAGAGGAGGAAGATTCTACTGTGCCAGCTTCTAGGGGCGGTACATTAGCTAATACTAGGACAACCGGTGAGGCTTCAACTATGAATTGTAGAGGGTCAATAAGCTGAACTTGTGCAGGGGGAATCTCAACTGTTAGAGGACTATCCCCTCTACCATTTGTTTCATTGGCTGTCAAGGCCGGTATCTGGATTGGGGGATTATTAGGCAATAAATCGTCTGTGTCCTCGCCCTCCAAATCATCGTGCTCTCCAATGTTATTGTCCAAGTTAGCTACCTGCGTTGTAACATTATCAACACCCTCCATTATTTTGTTCAGCTGGCCACCTAACTTTTTAACCTCAGTTTGTAATTTGTCTATTTTGGTAATTAAAGGTTTAACAAAGACTTTCATTTTACTTTCAATTAGCTCAGCAATTCTGACAAACAGTTCATCATCAATTGTTACATTGGACTTGGCTCTTCCCTCTCCGTTTTCCTTCAGATTAGACTTTGGGGTATTTACCCTCTTCCTTCTTAACCCTGACCTTAAACCTCCCCGTTTTGGCTGAATTTTAGCCTTAGAAAAATCTGACCGGGAAGCTTGATCCGAAATAGATTGATCATCTTCTGAGGGATCAACGTGTATGTCCTGGTCCAAATCACTGGGTATGTTGTTCACAGAATCCATGATAAGTATCTCTGATCCAGACAGAGTATTTTCATTCAAAGTACCAATATCCTGAATAATAGAGCAATTAGGACGAGCTTCAGAATGAGTCTGTATGAATACAGCATCATCAGGTGGAGGATGTAAGGTAGGAGTCAAACAACATAGATCAGGTGATTGGCTCAGCCCCAAAGATTCTCTCCTCTGTGAGTTAATTTTTTTCACAGTTTGAACCATATAATTTTCCATTGTGTTTACTAAAGGAGCAGTACCTTTTTTTGGCACCCTGTCAGTACAACCAAGGAACTAACTCCTCAGACTCACTATTAGGTATAATTTATATGTGACAATGTCTTACTTGAATAGTTGACAATCTCTCGAGCATCAAAACAGGGTTTCTGGCCCTGTCCCTGTCGCCTCCTGCCGCTGAGGGCCGTAGAGGGCCCACCCTTTGCCCGGGCTTAGCCCCGGGCGTCCCGCTCGCGTCCCGCGACGCGGGGGTGTCAGGGGCTTTATGGGGCCGGCGGCGCTCTCCTGCCGCGTCAATCACACAACGCCGCGAGGCCTGCCGGGTGTTGTGGTTCCCGGAGCGGCGGCGCGGAAGTTTGTAGCAAGATGACTCTCGGCGGTGGCGGCTTGAACTCCTGGCTGCCCCTGTCGCTGCGTCTGGCGTGGCAAGTTAAGGTTTTGCGGTTTCCCCCGCTCTGCCGGGGTGTCAGGGGCTTTATGGGGCCGGCGGCGCTCTCCTGCCGCGTCAATCACGCGCCGCCGCGAGGCCTGCCGGGTGTTGTGGTTCCCGGAGCGGCGGCGCGGAAGTTTGTAGCAAGATGACTCTCGGCGGTGGCGGCTTGAACTCCTGGCTGCCCCTGTCGCTGCGTCTGGCGTGGCAAGGTAAGGTTTTGCGGTTTCCCCCACTTCACTCAATAGGCTTAAAAACATGGCGTAATTTACAACAAGGGGTGGTGATGGACAGAGTCTCTGAATTAAGCAGAGTACTCTCACCCAGTCAAGAGATCAGGGCTAGATCCAACACCGTTTTTTAGCTCATTGCACCATCCCAGTTTCAGAACCTGGCTGTATGCAAATTAGTCTGTCCCTGGCCCAGTGCATCATGGGAACAGGGCAGACCAGACTACAAAAGCCAATTCTTACACTGGGAAGGAAACAAGCTTCCGGGGACCGGTTTCTGCCATTTCAGGCGTCTTCGGCCCGGCTTGCTTGAATCCTGATGGTGCAATGAGCAAGGGACTCACATCTGAGTATACCCTTCCACGCTTAGGGTGGACAAAATAATTTACAACAAGGGGTGGTGATGGACAGAGTCTCTGAATTAAGCAGAGTACTCTCACCCAGTCAAGAGATCAGGGCTAGATCCAACACCGTTTTTTAGCTCATTGCACCATCCCAGTTTCAGAACCTGGCTGTATGCAAATTAGTCTGTCCCTGGCCCAGTGCATCATGGGAACAGGGCAGACCAGACTACAAAAGCCAATTCTTACACTGGGAAGGAAACAAGCTTCCGGGGACCGGTTTCTGCCATTTCAGGCGTCTTCGGCCCGGCTTGCTTGAATCCTGATGGTGCAATGAGCAAGGGACTCACATCTGAGTATACCCTTCCACGCTTAGGGTGGACAAAATAATTTACAACAAGGGGTGGTGATGGACAGAGTCTCTGAATTAAGCAGAGTACTCTCACCCAGTCAAGAGATCAGGGCTAGATCCAACACCGTTTTTTTAGCTCATTGCACCATCCCAGTTTCAGAACCTGGCTGTATGCAAATTAGTCTGTCCCTGGCCCAGTGCATCATGGGAACAGGGCAGACCAGACTACAAAAGCCAATTCTTACACTGGGAAGGAAACAAGCTTCCGGGGACCGGTTTCTGCCATTTCAGGCGTCTTCGGCCCGGCTTGCTTGAATCCTGATGGTGCAATGAGCAAGGGACTCACATCTGAGTATACCCTTCCACGCTTAGGGTGGACAAAATAATTTACAACAAGGGGTGGTGATGGACAGAGTCTCTGAATTAAGCAGAGTACTCTCACCCAGTCAAGAGATCAGGGCTAGATCCAACACCGTTTTTTAGCTCATTGCACCATCCCAGTTTCAGAACCTGGCTGTATGCAAATTAGTCTGTCCCTGGCCCAGTGCATCATGGGAACAGGGCAGACCAGACTACAAAAGCCAATTCTTACACTGGGAAGGAAACAAGCTTCCGGGGACCGGTTTCTGCCATTTCAGGCGTCTTCGGCCCGGCTTGCTTGAATCCTGATGGTGCAATGAGCAAGGGACTCACATCTGAGTATACCCTTCCACGCTTAGGGTGGACAAAATAATTTACAACAAGGGGTGGTGATGGACAGAGTCTCTGAATTAAGCAGAGTACTCTCACCCAGTCAAGAGATCAGGGCTAGATCCAACACCGTTTATTAGCTCATTGCACCATCCCAGTTTCAGAACCTGGCTGTATGCAAATTAGTCTGTCCCTGGCCCAGTGCATCATGGGAACAGGGCAGACCAGACTACAAAAGCCAATTCTTACACTGGGAAGGAAACAAGCTTCCGGGGACCGGTTTCTGCCATTTCAGGCGTCTTCGGCCCGGCTTGCTTGAATCCTGATGGTGCAATGAGCAAGGGACTCACATCTGAGTATACCCTTCCACGCTTAGGGTGGACAAAATAATTTACAACAAGGGGTGGTGATGGACAGAGTCTCTGAATTAAGCAGAGTACTCTCACCCAGTCAAGAGATCAGGGCTAGATCCAACACCGTTTTTTTTGCGTGTCAGAATTTCACCTGTAGTCTCTGAGCTGGAAAGTTGAGTCACCGGCTATTGATAGATACAGAAGACAAGAAATATTTGGGAGCATAGCAGCAGCAGAGAACAAGATACTAGGAGGACAACAGACAGCATGAGAGTAGCTCATCATGTGAATACCCTTCTTCCCCTTTACCTTCTACTTCCTTCTCTCTTCTCTATTCACTTTTATGTTTTATATATTTTGTGAAAATGTATTCTCTCCACATTCCACGACTGAAATTATTATATATACGACTCCTTCCTCTCAAATTTCACATTTGATTACGAAATGCAGAATAAAGACTGATGTATTCTTTAAGTAGATGACTATGTTTGTATTTAGAAAAGGCAGCAGTGTGAATCGTAGTTCGTGCAGGGCTCCGATCTAATACAACAAACACAGAAGATGTGGGGTTTAGCACCCCTCATTGGCTGCTAAAAGTGTGGACGCTGTTTTTTCTTCTATCTTAAAATTTAGATCGAAGACTTCATCTACCCTAAAGTCTGTACTTCGTTCACTGGCACAGTTTTCTAAGTGCAGTAAGAGAAATACAGTCCTTACTGGTCTATGATCATACTACCTACTATACATTAGACAACCTTGTAAGAGAATTAAACAATGTCAAAAAAGAAGCAGAATCAAGTGCAAGGTTCCCAATGCTCTTTTGGTATCTCACTGCATTAAAAAAACCATACTGAAGATCTTCGTTGGCAAGTAATTGAAACTTTGCAGACTCCAGCCAGAAGAGGATCCTTATCAAAAATGCTATGCAAACAGAACAAAAGTGGAAGATTTGACTCAATTAACAAGGAATTAAAAGCAATTGAGGACTGGATTTAATACTTTCAATTATTCATGATAACTGCAGAACTCTCACATTTGGGGATTTATGCGTCCTTATCCCGGTCCTTTTTCCAAATTTTTAAGACTCTGATTTAGCTGGTTTCTTTCACACCAATCATCTAATTTGCTTCTGTGTCCTAATGATATGAATATGTTTTTGCTGGTCATTTACACACAAAGGAGCTCCTCTAATTTACTTTGTTCTGCATTCCCTACTATTAAATAATACTGTGGTCTATTTCGTTTTGACATTGCCAAAATATCGTCCAGATGCCCAGTTATACTTTTTTGTTATTGTTAGAAATGTGGTCTCTAGTTGGCAGTGGATTGCACCCTGTCCAAGTAGGGACCATCACTCTAGTCAGAATAAATTACACACCTAAGAAATCCCCTGCTCACCCCCTAAGTAGCTTGGCACAGAACAGTTAAGCAATGTGTAAAATATTTGTGTATACACACACACAAACACACACATGTACACACACACATGCACAGAAACACAGTGAAAACACTACAAAAGGTCACCACACCAGTTTAGAAAAATAGCCAATATTTATCTGAATAAAACAAGACCAAAACAACAAAAAGCATACACAAATCAAGATATCACTTATTAAGGAATAAATCAGGTATAGCTTTTAGAAATCAAAAATAGCTCCAAATAGATGTCGGACAAGGACACAGGCATCAGAGTCGGAGCGGTGTGCCACGGACTTCTGTGGTGTCGTGCTCGAGAGTCGTGTACTGGTGGAGTTTCGGAGGACCACGTCTCTGGTGCAAGCAGCATCACAGCATCAGAATTGCAGACAGGGGCCAGTCCTTAAGTCGATCGGCGCCAATACCTTGGTTTCTTCTTGGTAGCACCCCAAACTCACTTCCTAGGACCAAGGAACGGGAATTGGCACCACTTGGAAAGTAGGGCTTCTCAGCAGAGGGGCTGCAGGTGAAGCCCTTGATAACAGGAGGCAAGCCCAACTCAAGCCCTTGGAAAACCTTGGAAGCAGGATGTTGAAAACACCAAAGTGGCAGTCCTTACTGACAGCTATCCAACACTTATTCCTGGTAGAATGTCCTCAACACAGAAGTGTTCTGAGTATATGGTGTTAGAGGTCCAGTATATATAACCGTTTCAGCCTTTAAAGTGGTCAAACTTCAAAAGAAAGTCTTTGTAGTGCTCAAGACCCTGCCTTTTCTTGCCCTGATTCCAGACACACTACAGGGGGTAGAGACTTCTTTGTGCGAAGACAGACACAGCCGTATTAAGGTGTCAGTGTCAACTCCTCCCACCACTCTAGTTCAGGAAGACCCATCGGCCTGGTGATGGGCTATCAGCATATGCAGGGCCCACCTTAGCTCCCTTTATGTGACATTTTAGAGTGAATCCACAAACAGCTCAACTTTCATCCTGACCCAGACGTGTATTCAGAGACTGGCAGAGGAATAGAATAGTTAAAGAAAGAAAATGCTCACTTTCTAAATAGTAAAAGAAACAATTGATGGACGGAATGCTGAACAATGCAAACATTCACCCCCAGTCACAAGAATCTGGGTTTAATCCATCATTCTTTTGCTCATCACGCCACCCCAGTTTGAGCCCAGTCATCTGCAAATCAGTCTTGACCCTGTTACCTATGGGAACAGTCCAGCCCGAACTGCCAAGCCAGGTCCTCCCTGGACCGGAAGCAAACATCCAGGGACCGGTTTCAGGGCATCACCCTTCACCAGCCAGGCTAACTGGAATCCAGTGGACCAGTGAGCAGGGGACCCACATCTGGGCACACCCTACACATTTAGGGCGACAATTGCAAAAGAAACAATTGATGGACGGAATGCTGAACAATGCAAAAATAAATTCCTCCCCAGTCACAAGGATCTGGGTTTAATCCATCATTCTTTTGCTCACCACGCCACCTCAGTTTGGACCCAGCCATATGCAAATCAGTCTGTACCCTGTTCCTTATGGGAACAGTCCAGCCCGAACTGCCAAGCCAGGTTCTCCCTGGACCGGAAACAAGCATCCTGGGACCAGTTTCGGGGCATCACCCCTCATCAGCCAGGCAAAATGAGCTAAAGAACGATGATGAATTCAACCCAGATCTGTGACTGGGAGTGAGTGTCAGAACTTTGTCCACCGTCTCCTTGTGTTCACTTTCTAATTAGTGGCATTTTCAGACCTGCAATTTAAAAACCACCCTTACTAAATGTATGTATTTTTAAATTGTGAGTCCAGCGACACCAAACTCCAATTTTCTATCAGCTCCCAGTCGGCAGATACACTTGTAAGATGTTACAACACAGCTCCAATGTTAACATATGGGAGAGATAGGCCTTGCTGAAGTGAAAAACGAAATTAGTAGTATTTCACTACCAGTCCATGTAAAACACAATTATACATGTCCTACCTTTTAAATACACTACACCCTGCCCATGGGGCCACCTTAGGCCCACCTTGTGTGTACCTTACATGTAATAAAAGAGAAAGTTTAGGCCTGGCAGGTTGGTGCACTTGCCAGTTCAAAATATTAGTTTAAAACTTCACACACAGACTCTGCAGAGGTGGGTCTGAGACATGTTTGCTGGAATACTCGGGCAGGTGGCACAATCAGTGCTGCAGTCCCACTAGTAGCATTTGATTCACAGGCCCTGGGCACACACAGTACTAGGATCTCACTAGTAAATCAAATGAGCCAATCATTGAGAAAATTATTACTATTACATTTTAGACAGGGAGCACTTGCACTGGAGCACTGGTCAGTGTTAAAGTGTCCAGAGTCCTAACACCAGCAAAAAAAAACAACGAAATGCAGCACTGTCAAAAGCAGGTTTGAGGCAAAAAGACAGCGGAAACCACACCAGAAGATGCCAGGTCTTATAGTTATGCAACTTTGAACCTTCTTGTTGCTTGCTATTTGTTTCTGTACATATGCTGCGTTCTTCAATGGCTGCCTCTTTAGCCTCTTCCTTATTCCTCTTTCAACCCTTTCACGGGGCCAGCTTGGCAAGTATATTGGTTCTCTTGATGTCATATGCTTCATACATGTTTTCTCTAGCTAGTTGTTACTGATCTACATTACCTGTTTTTAGAAGGAATTTCAGCGCCAGCAAGTGCACCTCCAACCCAGCAGGGAAATTGCTAATTTCCTCCACTAATCGTTACAATCCATCCAGTTCAGCTCTTGAATCCAGGGTTTCTGTACTGGTCTCCTCACACCTCGTAAGCACATTGGCGCTTCCGCCTCCTCCTGCTTTCTGATTTTCCAGGTCATTCACCACTCTCTGGGCCTAATTTTCTATTGTTTGACCGCATTCTGCCTAGATTATATTGTGTGGTCGCCCTTACAGATCATCCCCTCAGCAGAGCCCTGTTTGATGTTTCAATGAAGTGAGGGAGAAGAGGAATGTCTGTTATGGGTTCATCTGCAAAGGCGTTGAAGAGTAGGGGACTGAGGCAAGGATTTCGTTTATCAACCAATGTTATTAGCTCCTTCACATGTTAGTCTCAGTAAGGGGGCGTGTAAGAGGATGCTACTTGTTCTAAAAGCATTTGTCATAGTACCCAGCAGAGCCATCTCTCAATGACCGGTAGGCACACCAACTCATCATAAGCACTGGTTTTCTAATGGGGAAAAAATATCAATTTACAAGACCCTTGTGATTGGCCAGGGAATAGCACAGGCTTGTAAATGGTGTGGTGTTACCGCACCGTAGCTACCAGATGCAATAATCTTTCATACTGTACCAGGGACAAAATAAACAGGTCACACCTGCAAGACCTTGGCCTCAGTAAAAAATCCCGCCCGCATCTACAGGACCACATGTGGGAATCACCGTGGAAACACTTAGTCTTCCGTGTTATTCCCCATTCCATTCTGGTCTACGGAAGATCAACTTGTGATACCACAGTAATATCATAGCCCAACACCTGTTGCCACATGTTAGTCCCAATCCCATACTGGCTATAGAGGATCATTTTGTGATCCCACAGTAATACTGAGAGCCAATGTTGCCAGTGCGACAATTATCCACAACACCAAGTGCAGTATTATAATTGTATTTGTAATTATTTAAGGGATAAAGTGCCCCCTGTCATACCTTGTAAGGCTATTGGACGTCACTGAGGAGTTCCATAACCACATAGAAGAATGAGGCTGAAGGTCAAGTTCCTTTATAAGGTTATGGAAATCCAAGGTGACTTGCAATATCATTATTGTGTAGGGCAGGGGATGCTTTGTTCCATATAATACATGGTCACATCATTATCTTTCCCATAAACAACTTAAAACCTGGGTGGGCCGCTTTTTCATTTGAAAGAGAGCATGTTTACAAACATTTAAAAAAAATAGAACCTTTCCTGGAAAATTAAACACATTAAAAACCTGTTAGATATTTGTTGAGAAAAAATATTAGAAACAGTTCAATACAAGTCAGTTTAAAAAAAGCTGCAGTAGTTCTAATGTGTAAAAACATTCAGGCAGATTCTAACTTTTCTATAAGTATCTATGAAATGCAAACAATAAACATTTAATCGGCTGTTTTCACAATAGAAATGGTGTAAATTCACCATTTAAATTACTTCCAGAAACTACTACTTACGCCCTTCTCCTCCATATCACCTACTGCTGCTATAATAACCAAAAGGAGTGTAATATACAACTGATCTACAATAATAATATGCTTTTGGGCCTGCTGAGTCATTAGTCGAGGCTGCATGAATTATACAGGCCTTTAAAAAGAGCAGTGCACCGCGCTGACACAAAGCCACTTGTAATGAAGACTGGAAATAAACACTATGCTGTTATGGCAACTGATTCAATATACAGTACAAGCTGCGGTGGAAAAAGTAACTTTCTATCCCTCAATACATCTTCCTGCAGGAGGAACACAGCTGAGCTGGGAGATGCAAGCATTGAGTAATCCGTTTCTATCTTGGTCAACCAGATGAAATTCAACTTTGTAATTTCCTGCAGGAAAGCAGATGTCTATGGATCCTGTCCCAGTCCCGAGGAGTACTTTCAAGGGAAGCCTCTTTAAAGCACTAACTCACTTTTATTGGAGACCACATTTCCATCACGCCCTTTGCTCAGCCTATTTGGAGTGAGCTAAGACTTCAGCGGCGCTCTAATCCTGGATGCACTAACAAACCACACAAATCCTGTTCACTAAATGTCAATGAAGAAAACCTGACACTGTCTTCAGGCTTGATAAGACAGCAGTCTTAGAGCGCCACCTAGTGATGCAACCAAATTACAGCAAAAGGCCTGAAATATTTTAGTGTAGTGTTATAATGGCGAGTTATAAACTCTCACACCAATCCTGCTTTTCCCTCTGAGAATTGGGATTTTAGCCTTTTTGGAGAGTCACAGAAAAGCACTGCAGTGTGTAGTTAAGTCTAAGGTCATATATAACACACACTTTATCTGCCAAATTCCTGCGTTCACCCCCAAACCTACCATACCTGAACACTGAAAAGAAAACCTGCTGAGCATAAAAGGCAAAAAGTTAAATTAACAACTATCTTAAGAAAAAATACAATAAAACAATGAATTTGTATTTTTGTTCTAATTCAACGGTGAGACCTTGTGCACGATTCTCAAAATAATGGGGTACATTTAAACCCAGAGGTTTACAAACAAGCACCGGTTTACATTTTCTCAGTTTCAGATTTCTCAGAGGTTCCCCAGAATATGCATGGATTCCTGCGTCTGTCTCAGGTATCCCAGAAAGTGTTAGTAAATTATTTATTTCCGGCAATGCGGAAATAGAAACTTTCTTTAACTTATTTTTATTTGTCTCCACAGAGAAAATATGTTTACCTATTTAGAAAGTCTTTCCTCTGCACCCCTACAATGCCATGGGTGTTACCTTCCCCTTCTCTTCCCTGTAGAGTAAGTTGCTTACAGCCCAGCCCGTGTCAGAAGAAAAATTCCGACCCTTTCCAGGCTGGATAAATTTACGACATTTTCCATAGTTGGAATGGATCACAAAGGGGTTTGTGAATAGGCACATCTGTACGTTTGTGGACATGCACATCAGTACGTTTGTGGACAAACTCACTGGGCATTCCGGCTCTGGAATGTCCAATCCCTGCAAACTTCCTCCACTCATACCAGGGATTAAGTTTTCTCACACGAAAATCTTTGAGTGAGGAAATCCTTTTATGACGGCCAAATCAGTTTTTTGCATTCCAAAAGTGGTTTTGCATCGCAATGTAGACTGCCTACTCCCGTTTCCTATCCTGAACAGAGAACTCCAGCTATCATTTTTGAAATACAGAACTTCTGATTTAGAGAATTGTGACATTTTGGTACATGTATCTACTTAAAAGTAAAAACATAAGTTCAAAATGCCACAAATTACAAGTTGGTGTAGCCCCATTCACCCAGACTCATCATCTAACAGAAGTGCATCAAGTTAACAATTTTTGTTGGTCATTTTGCGCCAAAATGGCAAATTCATGCAATAATAAGACAGGAATCCTTTTACATGATGCAAAATAACTTTTGTACTGCTCCATCGGTACTGCTCAGTAGCAAAAAGCAGAGAAACGATGGCCCTGTATTTTCCAATAAACTTTGCAAACAAAAAATTCAGCTTTTCAACCATGTACTAACAGTCTAAGACGTTTTAGGATTACTAGGTTCATGTGAGATTTTCTTGCAGATTCCTGGCTTGACACACCTAAATATGGCTTCTTGGCAGGACTCTTTACCCAGCTGCAGACAACAGAATGTTTTGCATTCTTTCTTGGGCATTGAATATCTCTAATACTGTTTTCGACTTTCACATGGAGTTACGCATCGGTGCAAATATGCGAGAATGGAATCGTGTGCCCCGCTTGCCTCATTCTTCCTGAGAATCTGTCTCAGAGATTTTGTTTGCTTTCAGCAGCTGAAATCTCAGAGGGAAACAGGGGAGGCCCACTATACGGCAGCCCACGTACTTACAAGCCCCAACAGGAATTGTGGGCCTGGTATAGAAAAGCAAGACTGTAACTAGTAACAGCCTTGCTATTTATCACCAGCGTAAACGTTTATGCTCATTTTTACATGTAGACTCAGACCATATTGAGCCATAGTGCACTGTGGTAATTCCGGAATGCCAATTGTGTGCTCACACAATTTATCCGGCGGCTGGAGCTCAGTTTTTAAGGACTGAGCACCCAGCTGCAGCGACCAGCATGGCTCCCATAAAGGAGAAGGCACTGAAAAGGGCTGAAGATTTCTAATTGAGGGTGACGTCATGGTTGCTCCTCCAAGGCAGCCATTGGCCTTGCAAGAATATTCACCCTAACTCCTGAATGAGCTGGAGAAAAGACACTTGTATTTGGGGTGCTGTATCCTCAAGGCCTTGGGACCTTGTGCCACTGCCCCTTCTGAACTATTGAAAGATAAGCCCTTGGCCGAAGGAGTTGTTGGTATGTGTCCAATTCATCCTATAGGTTTCTGGTAGTGATTCTACACCACCTGCCATGGGAAGACAGCTAGGGGATGTTAGTGCACAATTCTATTACTGTAAGATTGTACTAGCACGCAATGAGACCCATTCCAGTGCAGGCTGGGGTAGTTGTTATGAAACCATGCATGGCTGGAGGTCCTGACAGCTTCAGTGAAACGCAACATCCCAGATCCATGTAGAATCAGAGAGTTGGAATGTTGCCCATCCTGAAGGAAACATAATAGTTCTCTCAATTCTTAGCAAGCGTGTTCAAAACAAATGCTCTGCTAACAATTCCAGGCAATTTATAAGAGGAAGACGTCAGTGGTGTGATGTAAAATGATGAGGTCTCCTGCAGAATAGAGTGAGGAGCTCTGAGGGTTCCTAGCCTGAGTTCACGATATCATACGGAAATTGATAGGCCTTAGGCTGAATGGGGCCCCCTTGAAGGATGTGGGCCTCCCTGTGATCCGGGGCTGGAGATGCTTGCGTTACACCCCTGGAAGTCGTTCTACATGACGCCGCCCACCTGGCCAATTTAAAAAAACTCAGCTCTTATTTCTCATCTCAAAGACCAGCATCTGTGACAATATTTAAAATCATGGACGTCATTGATGGTTCACAGGTGCGACCCCTGGCCTGCTCCCTGCGACCCTTGGCACTGTCTTTTCGACCCCTGGCCTCAGAGGTGGCAAAATCAGTGCAAAGAACAAGGGAACTCCGCATTCTTTATCGATTGCCTGTTTTTCATTATACTAATAGTGAATATTATTTAATTATTCACTATTAGTTCAATAAAAAATGGAGCACACTTAGGACCTATGGTGGCAGCTGTGGTAAGTAAAAATGGTTTTAAATGTATGTTGTAAGTGTGAGAAATGGAGCGTCAATTAGATTGAGGCCCAGGTTTACTATTCTTTTGACACAAGGCACCACAGCACCAAAGTGGCTGTGCTTCCTTGTGCCAAATGAGGAGAGAAAAAATGTGTCATCTCTATTAAGACATGGGGCAATTTTTCTCTCCCCGAGCGCTGGCGCACTTTTGGCAGCCATGCGCTAACACACATTGCCTTGTGCTAGAGTGCAAAGGGTGTGCATTTTCTGAAGCACAGGTTTTGTACTTGAAAGGTCCTTTCCAGTACAAAAACTGTGCTTTAAGTCTTTTCCCACTTTATATGTGTGCTGTACAATGCATCACACATGCAAAGTTGGAAAAAACCAGAAGAAATGAAAAGAAATCTCCTCTTTATGCCTTTTCATTTTGGTGCAAATTCCTGTCCAAAAATGTTCGTAGACAGGGATTTGCATCAAAACCCATTGGTGATAGCTTGTGAACGCCCGTGCACCATCCATTTTTTTTTTAGTATTTTTTTTTTTAGAGTTTTATATAGCGCGAACTAGACCCAAACCGAATCAGGTAACAGAGCGCTTTACATAGCACCAGTTACGTTACATGAGGACAGACACACATTCATTTTAGGCACGGGGAGATTAAGTGATTTGCCCAGAATCACAGGAGGTTTATGGCGTCGTTACCGAGACTCGAACCCAGATCCCCAGGTCCGCATCTTTGCTTTACTTTGTGATATGATTCAACACAAATCCTCAATCGTTGTGATGTTAGGCTCATGTGAAATGTCTTCCTGGAAAAAATTAGGGTCTGAGGGCGATACAATGTCACTTCCTGTGATATTATTAGGGTCAATGGATATGTGATGCCACTTCTGCTACCCCTAAAGTATACAAAAAGTGATGGATGGAATGCTTGAATTAATCTCAGCGACTGTTAATTACTTTGGGCAGTTGCACAGTCTAAATATCGAGTTTGAAATATCGACCTACAAAAATATCGTGTTGGAAAAATCGAAGGTACATAATATCAAGGTCAAGAATATCGTTGGACAGAATATCGACCCTAAGGTAAGTTATATCAATTTTTTTATATCGATGTAAGTAATATCGAAGTTACTAATATCGATATTTGTATTATTGTTATGTATTTTATTATGTATGTGTAATATTTTTTTTTGAAGTATTTTACTTGTTTTAAATTATATGTGTATTATTGTTATATATTAATAATGTTATTTTTAAGTAAATTTTATGTTTTATTACCGGATCGGGTTGTGGGTTTAAAGGGGAATAGGGTGGAAAGTAATTTAAATATACTAAATTAATTATTAATTTTTAGAAATTATAAAAAAATAATTTAAATTAATATGTGTGTTTATTTCTGTAGCAGGATGTTGGTTTAAAGGGGAAATGGGTGGGAAGTAATTTAATTATAATTAATTGATGATTTATTTTGATTTATTGGAATAGGTAAATATTTTATTATTACTTAATTATTAATTGCCTATTAATTATTTTATAATTAATTTTTTAATTGGTAATTAATGTTTTATTTAGTAAATTGTTTTAATTTGTAATTAAGTTTTTTAATTGGTAATTAATGTTAATTAGCAAATAATTGTTTTAATTGGTAATTAACTTTTTTATTTGGTAATTAAATTTGTTAACTGGCAATTATTTTTTATTAATTGGAAATTATTTGTAATTAATTGGTAATCAATGTTTCATAAAAAGTATTATTTGGTATGCAAAATAATTTTATTGTTTAATATTTTTTAATTGTGAATTGATTTTAAAGAATTAAAAAATAATGTAATAAAAAATATTTTATAGTTAAATATTTATTATTTGGTGACTAATATTTATTAATTAATATTTATTGGTATTTATTTTTAATTTATTGTTAATTAATTATTCAATTGTAATTATGTTTTTAATAATTATTAATGGGTATTCGTAAATGATGTAGAGTTATTAAAACATTTAATTATTTATTATTTTAAATACAATTTATTTTAATAAGTATGTTATATTTAAATTCTATGCTATCCAATGTTTTCCCTACTGTTTCACTCTCTGGAGTTGGAATAGTAATTATTACCCCTACGCTATCCAACACTTTCCTTACTGTTGCACTCTGTGGAGTTGGAATAGTAATTCTAACCCGTACGCTATCCAATGCTTTCCCTACTGTAGCACCCTTTGGAGTTGGAATAGTGATTTTGACCCCCACGCTATCCAACGTTTTCCCTACTGTTGCACCCTCTGGAGTTGGAATAGTAATTTTGACCCCTACGCGATCCAACGCTTTCCCTACTGTTGCCCTCTCTGGAGTTGGAATATACATTTTTACCCCTACGCTATCCAATGCTTTCTCTACTGTAGCACCCTTTGGAGTTAGAATAGTAATTTTTACCCCCACGCTATCCAATATTTTCCCTACTGTTGCACCCTCTGGAGTTGGAATAGTAATTTTTACCCCTACGCTATCCAACGCTTTCCCTACTGTTGCACCCTCTGGAGTTGGAATAGTTATTTTTACCTCTACGCTATCCAACTCTTTCCATACTTGCCCCATCTGGAGTTGGAATAGTAATTTTTACCCCTACGCTATCCAACGCTTTCCATACTGTTGCCCCCTCTGGAGTTGGAATAGTAATGTTTACCTCTACGCTATCCAACGCTCTCCCTACTTGCCCCCTCTGGAGTTGGAATAGTAATTTTTACCCCTACGCTATCCAGCGCTTTCCCTACTGTTGCCCCCTATGGAGTTGGAATAGTAATTTATACCCCTACGCTATCCAACGCTTTCCCCACTGTTGCATTTTCTGAAGTTGGAATAGTAGTTTTAAGTGTTACGCTATCTAATGTTATCATTACTCTTGTTTTATTGGGACTTTGACAAGTAGTTTTATTTATTTAGCTATTTAATATTTTTATTATTATTGATAATGTAGTATATTATTAATTTAAAAAATATTGAAAGTATATAACATTTTTTAAATTTATTAAATGTATTAAATATAATTATGTAATTTTTTATTATGTTATTGTTTTATGTGTGTAGATGTATTTAGAATTCATAATACTTTTTACTAATTTATAAGTTATTAAAATAATTATTAAAACGTGTTATTAGGTAAGTATATATTATATTTTGTATGTATATGTTTAATTAATGTTATATTATTGTATATGTGTTATTTATTAATTTTAAACATTATTAAATATTTTTAACTATGTTAATTTGGTTTATAAGTATTATTTACTTTATTTTACGTTTTTTTTATTAAAAAAACCGATATTGGGAGGAGCTTCGCGGGCAATCAAGATGGTCGCGTGAGTGAGGAGCTCCCGAGACCCGCGCCGCCCTTCGCATCTATCCTTTCTAAATCCTGATTTAACCGATGGGCTTTTGAAGGCAGACTCTGGCTAACTTCAACATTCTTCGAAAAATAGAAATCGGACGCTTGGGTCCATTTTTACATCGTCTGGACCTTTTTCGGCCTGCCCCGAGGCGACACCGGGGGCTCAGTTGACTTGCTGGCCGGGGAGTAGTTGAACAACATCGGCCGGAGGGGTTTTCCCCCCTGGACGGCCTCTGCCTAACTTTCGGTTTCACTTCCTACTCCCGGCGCAGAGTGACTGGACTGCGGCTCAGATTGACTCCTGCTCGAGCCTGATCTAGCGGCACTGTTTCCTGCCATTCCATTTGACCACCGTGTCTTCGACGATTGTTGCTATTTGCCCATTTGGTCCAGTTTCGTGGCTTTTTGGCCTCATCGCATTCGGCCATTTTCACCAGGTCGCGCGGGCCCCTCCGGGGTCCCTATTCCAGTATGACAGCTAGACAAGAGCCGGAGAAACGTAAGACCAAGGCACCGCTTCGTGGGGGCCCATCTCAGACGAATATTATGGACCATTATTCTCAACTAAAGGGGTCCCCCAGCAGTACTGGCCGTTCGCTTGACGATCCTAAGGCTGTACCGGAACTATCGTTACAGGATGTCATGGGCGCCATTACCGGCCTTCAGACCTCTATGGGACAGCAATATCAGGCGCTTGCCTCCAAGATAGACACGGTGGCGGTGGATGTTACGCTAATCAGAGCGGACTTGGCGAAGACCAATGAGAGGGTTAAGGAATTAAATCTGAAGACTTCCAGTCTGACTACTGATGTTACGGAGATCCAAACGGAGATCGGGAACCTGCGTTCCTCTCGTGACATGATGGCACGTCGTCTGAAGGATTACGAAAATCGGTCCCGTCGCAATAACGTGCGCATTATTGGCGTTCCAGAGACCCCCGAGCCCTCTGCCACTGATCTCCTAGCGGAAGATCTGGTCTCGAATTATCTTGCTCCTCCCGGGCTTACCAAATTCTTTGCGGTTGAGCGAGCTCACAGGGTTCCGGGAGGGAAGGCACAGCCCGGGGCTCCCCCGAGACCCATTGTTGCCAGATTGTTCCACTTCAGGGACAGAGACGCTATCCTGCAAGTCTCCCGGGACAAAGGCCCGGTGAAGTTCGAGAACTCTACTGTGAACTTTTATCCCGACTTTACTCCATTTGTACAGCGGCAGAGGATGGGGTTTCAGGGTGTTAAGAGACGGCTGCGGGGCCTGGGACTCAAATATGCCATGCTGTTTCCGGCCAGACTTCGTGTGGAGCGTGCTGAACGAACGTTTTTCTTTGACCGCCCGGACAGTGTCAGTGACTGGCTTGACTCTTTGCCCAAAAGTGATGATCGAACTGGGCACCCTGGCGGTGCTGAAGGTGGCTTGTCGGAGCAGGAATTATGCCGTGGGCCCTGGCGTCTGAACTGCTCTACTTTCTTGGCTGAGTCTGGACTTTGGTTCTTTTGCTTTTATTTTATTGCTTGGGCCTGAGGGTGGCGGGGGTTACTGGGGACTCTTTCTCCTCCTGTGTTCTTTGTGTAGAGTAGTTTCACTATGGGGCGACAGGCACACTGCAAGTTGGGATGGCTTCTGAGTCCTACGCAGGGGTGCAGGGTGGGGGGCGTTGTAACGTGTTTCAGTTGGGGGGTGGTGGGGGGGACTGTGTGTGTTTCTTTCTTTTCACAAGGCTTCCTATTGATTCTCCTTTCTGCTCGTGTCATTTGGGTTCGTGTTTGGGGTGCCCTGCTTCGTTCTCGGGGATGGGGGGTGGTGAGCTGAAACTGTTGTCCTGGAATGTTAATGGGTTGGGTGACAGAATAAAGCGGGGGTGGTCTTGCAGTTCCTCAGACGCCATTCTCCCGATGTTGTTCTCCTACAGGAGACACATCTGATTGGTAACGTTTGTCAGGCCTTGAATAGGCGTGGTTATCGCTTAGTCGCTCACTCTGGTTTCACTTCTGGATCCCGGGGGTGGGCATTCTCATCCGGTCGTCTCTCCCTTTCGAGATCGATGAGGTGATACTTGATGATAGGGGGCGCTATGCTGCCCTCACGGGTAGATGGGAGGGGAAGACTCTCTCCATTCTCTCGATCTATGTCCCTCCTGGCCTACAGGCCCCTACTTATGCTGATGTGGGTAAGGTTGTGCTGGGGTTGCCCGAGGGGTTTCTTATCCTTGGTGGGGACTTTAACTCCGTTGTCTCTGGTACTGCTGACCGTTTTCCGCCCCGGGAGTTGGTTAGATCTCAGATGTGGCTAAGTGATTTGCTGGAAACTTTTGGGTTCATTGATAGCTGGAGGCTGCTGCATCCCACACAGCTTCAGTACACCTTCCACTCTGGGGCGCATGGTAGTCTCTCCAAGCTAGATTATTTTCTGATGCCCTCGGCCCAATCTTCCCTCATTGATGAGGTTCGTCATCTTTCCAGGGGTAAATCGGACCATTCTCCTTTGTGGCTTCGGTTTCGGGTTGGGGTTGGCAATGCGGGTAGGATGGCCCCCATCAATCCTTGGTATTTTCGTAATCCCAAGACCCGTTCTGAAATTGTTAAAGCTATTGACCACTACTTCAATGACAATGTGGGGTCTGTTTCTTCTTCTGTTTCGCTGTGGGAGGCTTTCAAGACGGTTATCCGTGGGCAGTCACTGTCACTTATTGCTGCTGTAAAGAAGGCTAAAAATGAGGAAATTGTGCGGATTGAAACGGATATCACTACACTTGAGAATGAACTCGGCTCTGGGGTGTCACGTTTGGTGTCGCATTCCCTCAGTTTGAAGCAGGCTGATTATAAAGCCCTCGTTACTGATGCGGCTATGGTGATGTACAGTGAGCAACAGGGCCGGCTGTATGACGTGGGGGACAAGGCTGGTAAATTGATTGCGTGGCTGGATAAGAAAGAGAGAGAGAATCGTGTTGTCCCTGTGATCGAGAGGCTGGATGGTGAGCGTGTTACTGATCCTGTTGGGATCGTTGATTGTTTTGTTGACCACTTTCAAACTGTGTATGCCTCGGTCTCTGTCAGAGACAAGGAAGATTCCCAGTTACTTCTTCGGGATATTGCGTTGCCCTGTCTTTCAGAGGACGACAGAGACTTCATGGACGCGCCCATCACGGTAGACGAGATCGCAGGTGCTATCCGCTCCCTCCGCTCTGGTAAAGCAATGGGCCCCAATGGCTTGCCCATCGAATTGTATAAGCTGCGACCCGACGCCGTGGCACCCTATTTAAAGGGGATGTTCCTGGAGGCTTTGGACTCTGGTTCCTTGCCCGCGGATCAGCGGCTTGCTACCATTGTGGTTCTCCACAAGGAAGGTAAACCTCGTGATCGCTGTGCCTCGTATAGACCCATTTCATTGCTTAACGCCGAACCCAAAATTCTTGCCAAATTGCTGGCTACCCGCTTGGTTACGGTTATCGGGGACTTGGTCCATCCGGACCAGTCTGGGTTTATTCCTCATCGTAACACCGCCCTTAATTTGCGGAGACTCCACGGAGTTCTCGCGAGGGCTGCGACTCTCACTGAGTCGGCCATTTTGGTTTCCCGTGACGCCACGATGGCTTTCGATACCATTGAGTGGCCCTACCTTTGGGCTGCCCTCTCGAAGTTTGGGTCCGGCCCGGGGTTTATCGCTTGGGTTAAGCTTCTTTATGAGAAGCCCCTGGCACAGGTGGTGGTTAATGGTAAGGTCTCCGGGGCCTTTGCGCTCGGGCGGGGTACCCGGCAGGGTTGCCCGCTGTCTCCATTGCTCTTCGCCCTCGCTTTGGAACCGCTGGCTGAGTGGCTCCGTTGGGAGCCTTCCATGAGGGGCATTCGGTGGACTCCCGACTTTGAGGATCGTATCTCGCTTTACGCGGATGACATCCTCCTGTACCTAACCTCCCCTCGGAAATCTCTCAATGTGCTTTTCGATGTTCTGACCTCCTTCGGGAAGAACTCGGGTCTCGTTATTAATTGGACTAAATCTTGTGTTTACGTTTTGGCTGGGGGTATCCCCCCATTGCCTCGTAGATGTCCAATTCAAGTGACTGAGACCGGCTTTAAATATCTGGGGATCTACATCTCCTTGGATGCTGCCATCCGTTATGAACGTAACGTGCTACCTCCTCTTCAACGGCTGAAGTTAGATGTCGCTCGTTGGCGTCAATTGCCGTTGTCCCCGCTGGGCCGTGCGGCCCTTTTTAAAATGATGTCGCTGCCCAGATTTCTGTACACTCTCCAGAACTCGTTTGATCTTGTTCCCGCTCGGTACTTTCGTGAGGTGGAGGGCCTACAAAGGCGTCTTGTCTGGGATGGGCGTGTACGCATTGCTCTGTCTAAACTCACATTGCCGTGGTACAACGGAGGTATCGCCCTCCCTGACATCAGACGCTACTATTGGGCTTCCCAACTGAGTGCGGTTAACCACTCGACTTATGCCCCCGGTCCGGCCCCGGCCTTTGCAATGGATAAGCACCTTTTGCCGGGGGGAAACTTCAACAGGGCGCTTTATTCCCGGAGGCTCTGTAAATTGCTTACAGGACCCACTAAAATTGCGGTACGAGTGTGGCGTGATGCGACTGCGGCTCTTGGATGGAATGACAGATTTACCCTTGCGACCCCCCTGTATGATTCTGAATGTTTGGGTAATCTATGGCGAACGAAAGGTTTTGATAAATGGGACATGATTGGTATCAGCAAGGTGGGGGATCTCTGGTCCAAAGGGGACGTTAAGTCCTTTGCGGTGCTACGGGCTGAATACGACCTGGGAGATAGGGAATATTTCCGATATGCCCAGGTCCGGCATGCCCTATTGTCAGTTTTCACCGTGGGTATGGATCTTCCTGAGTCCTCTCCCCTCGAGGATCGTATCCTTGATGGACATGTACCCGATAGCACAATTTCACTAATTTATAAGAAGCTCATAAACAATATGGTTGATCTGCTTGTGCGCCTCAGGGCCTTGTGGACCACAGATGGTCTAGAATTGGATGATGAGGACTGGCAGTCCGCCTTGTCCTCGCCCAAGGAGGTCGCCATACCAGCCCGCCTTCGATTCGTCCAACTCAAGATCCTCCATCGTGTGTACGTCACTGGTCCGAGTCTGGTTCGCATGGGTTATTCTGTGGATGATCAGTGTAAGCGTGGATGCGGCATGGTTGGCACCTTTCTCCATATTCTGTGGGAATGCCCGGTGGTGTGTGAATTTTGGTCCCGTGTACATGCTGTAATGGAAAGGGTGACTGGTGTTGCACTACCTCCCGAAGCCAGGCGTTGTCTCCTTAATGTCTGGGAGCCCACTGACTATACTACGGCTCAGACCACCTGGGCGACCCTGGGCAATATGATTGCGAAGATACATTGCACAGCTGTGGGGTTCCAACAGGCCGCCTACTGTATTGTCCTGGAAGGAAAATATGGACTGGTGCATGTTTAGGGAGAAAACTGGTTACCTGTCACGGGGTCGACCCAAGAAATGGAGTAGAATTTGGTCGCAGTGGAACTCCTATCGTGGAGATATTTGCCCCCCCCACATGCTTTACTCCCTGATGTTGCTTTGTCCCCATGATTGACATTCCACTTATTGACTTCACAGATATTATTGCTTTTCTCCTTGCTGCCCCCCTCCCCCCTTTTTTCTTATGATTATTGACTGTACACTATATGCCGGAGCGCCTTCTGTACGGACCCATGACCAACTGCTCAATTGTCATTCATGCCTTGTGATGTTTGTTGTGTTTCTTGATGTTATTTCAATAAAACATTTTAATAAAAAAAAAAACAAAGCAGCAAAAAGTCAAAAAAGAAATAAATAAAAATAAAACAATATTTTTAATTACGATATTTTTAACTTCGATATTTTTGTACTTACCATATTGTAGAACTCACTCCCCGTCGATCTGCGCCGCCTCTCAAATCTGCTGGCCTTTAGAAAAGCCTTGAAAACCTGGCTCTATAATCAGTAATTTGTACTTCCCTTGTCCCCTTGCTCCCCTTCTTTTTCTTTTCCTTTTCAGCTATGGGTCAGAAAGCGCCGGGACACTCCTCGAAGTAGCCGTGCGCTATATAAGACACCCATTAACATAACATAACATAGATAGGCTGTCGATATTCTTGCTTCCAATATTTCAACGTCGATATTTGTGTAGGTCGATATTTTTTCCGTCAATATTGTGTCAGTGATCCCTTTGGGCACTATCTCAATACATCGCTATTTAGCATACTATGTCACCTCAGTTTGGACCCAGCTATATGCAAATCAGTCTTAACTCTGCTCCAATTGGAACAGTCCAGCCCGAACTGCCAAGACAGGTCCTCCCTGAACCGGACTACAAGCAGCCAAGGACCGGTTTCGCCCTAGTTATAGACTCATCAGTCGGGTATAGCTTGGTTCCAGTGAAACAGTTTATTTGAAGGTTTTATATAGCGCTAGCTTCACCCGGGGGTATCAGAGCGCTTTACATCAGTAATGGATATAAACAAGAAAACAATCATAGCAATGAACTAAACAGATTATACAGGTGATCAAACAAAATAAAAGGAACAATTTAGGGTACATAGAGAGCAAAATACATATAGGATAAACAGAAAACCAATTGAAAGAACCAGAATGTTGTTATAAATAGTAATTTTACAGTATGCCAACGGGGACTCAGTGGACATAGTAGGGTGTGGGGGGGTATAATGAGGGGGAGGGGATGAGGGGGTGTCGGTAGGGGGGTGAAAGAGCGTGGGGGTAGGCGGAGTTGCCTAAGGAAGGAGGAGGGAAAGTAGTCAGAAAGGAGATCAGGGATTTAATTTCCCCAAAATTTAGTGAGAAGGTGAATTTTAAGGTTTCTTTTGAAGCTGGCATACGAGGCGTTGCATCAAAGGTCTTTGGGGAGGGCGTGCCATATGGTTGGGGCTTTGCCAGAGAAGGGGGTATGAGAAGAAGAGTGTTGGTGCTTCTCAGCGTTCGGGCACAGCCAGCTTTTTTGAGTTTAGTTGTGAGGTAGGTTGGAGTCTTCTGATAGAGGGCTTTGTGTGTAATACAGGCAATTTTATAAGAGGATCTGCCTTCGATGGGGAGCCATGTGAGGGTCTTGAGGGCAGGGGAGATGCGGGCAAAACGTTTACAGTTTGTTGTTAGTCTGGCAGCAAGGTTGAGGACGGATTTGATGGGGGCAAGGTTGATTTTGGGAGTACCAGAGAGAAGGGCATTTCCGTAGTCGATTTTGGATAGGACAAGAGATTGGATAATTAATTTGAAGTCTTCAGCTGGAATAAAAGGTTTGATTTTTTTGAGATGCCGGAGTGTGAAGAGTGCACTTTTTGCTGATTTCTTTACATTAGAATTTAGTGTGAGTTTATTGTTGACGGTGATGCCGAGTGATTTGACAGATTCGGCGAGGGAGAGAGAGCAGTTTAGGGCATTAAGGTCAGCGATCCATGTTTGAAAGGGGAGAGGGTTGTTTTTGGGAGGGAAAAGGATGATCACAGTTTTGTTAGGGTTGGGTTTAAGATGGTTGTTGTGGAACCAGGTTTGGATCTTGGTTAGTGCAGTGTTAAGGTGCGGAATATCGGCATGGGATTTCATTTTATAGTACAGTTGGGTGTCCTCAGCGTACAGGTGATAGTTGATTTTTGCTTGTTTAAGTATAAAGGTAAGGGGTTCCATAAAGAGGTTGACAAGGGCAGGAGAGAGGATGGATCCTTGAGCGACACCAAGGGAGACAGAGGTTGGGCTAGAGAGGCAATTTTTAATTTTAATTTGTTGGGTTCTATGTTGGAAGTAGGAGGTGAACCAGTTAAGGACAGTACCTTTGAGGCCGAAGCGATTTTTGAGTGTGTTGAGTAAGGTTGGGTGGTAAACTTGTCAAATGCAGCGGTGAGGTCAAGAAGGATGAGTAGGTAGGTCTTGCCCTTGTCCAGGGCTAAGTGATTATCATCGTCTATGTTGAGCAGTGCAATTTCAGTGCTGCAACCTTTGCAGAAGCCAGATTGAAGGGGGTCTAGAAGGTTGAACATGTCAATGTGTTTGTCCAGTTGGAGTAGGGCGCACTTTTCCAGGGCTTTGGAGAGGAGGGGGAGGTCGGAGATAGGACGGAGATTGTTAGGGTCATTGGGGTCCACCTTGGGATTTTTGGGGATTGGAGTGATTTGTCCGAGTTGAAGGGAAATGTGAACATTCCCTGTTGAGAGGGAGGCGTTAATGATGTTGGTCCAGTAGGGGACAATGACGTGTTTGAGTTCTTGGACGAGTGCGGAAGGGAGAGGGTCTTTAGTGTGGGAGGAAAGTTTGAGTTTGGCTAGGATGAGTATCGAGGAAAGCACGGTCAATTTTTGCGATTTGTTCTCTGAAAAAGTTGGCAATTTCTTCACATTTGTTAGTGGAGGCCACAGGGTTAAGGGGTGCAGGGGAGGTTTGATTTCTAATAATGTTGAACAGCTCTCTAGGTCTGTTTTTACCACCAGAGAGTTGTAGACGAAAAAAAAAAGGACATTTTTTCCGAAAAGATGTGTTTTTTGTAAGAGGATCTTGCAATTCTAAGGAGAGCAAGATGGGATGGGGAAGGGTGTTGTCTCCATGTTCTTTCAGCCAGTCTCAGTGAACGTCTTTCTTTATTAAGGTCTAGGGGAACCATGATTTAGAGGGGGCATTTTTTAACGTTTTAATTTTCAGAGGGGCAAGTTGGTCTAAAACCTCAGAGACGGTTTTGTTAAAGTGCTCAGTGAGTTCATCTGCATTTGAAGAGGGGGTGGTGAGACTAAGTTGGGATTGGAGTTTATGTTCCAGTGCGCCGGGGAGGATTTGCTTAAGATTTCTGGGCACAATTGTAGTTCTATTGCTTTTTATAGGGGCGGGTGGGGCTGGAAGGGAGATTGTGAACAGAATGAGATGGTGGTCAGACCAGTCGATAGGGATGATGTTGGGTAAGGATGTCAGATCTGGGTTGGAGATGATGGCGTCTAGAATATCTCCTTTGGCGTGGGTAGGGGAGTGGCAAAGTTGCTTGAGGTCGCTAATCTCAAGAAGGTTATTGAGAAGGTTGATTGCAGGGTCATCAGGTTCATTCCAATGAAGGTTAAGATCTCCTAGGAAGAGACTTTTGGCTTTGGAAAGTAGCAATTTAGTTAGAAGGTCAGAGAGTTCTTCGGTAAAGGGAAGGGGTTCACCAGGAGGGTGGTAGATGTTATGAAGTCGTATTGGGGGGAGCTTTTCATTTTAAGTTCGGCTCCTAAGTATTCAAAGGTTGTGTAGTCAGTGTTATTAATTGGGGAGAGTTGTAGTTCTTCTTTAAAAATGATTGCTAGGCCACCCCTTATTTTTCCAGGTCTGTCTCTTCTGAGACTAGAGTAGGCGGGGGGGCAGAAGGTCAATGATGGGTGTAGAGTGGTCTTTGAGCCAGGTTTCAGTGAGGAAGGCGATGTCGGCATCTTTGTTAAGAATGGTTTCTGAGATTTCGGTTGCATGCCGGACAGCCAAGCGGCAGTTCACGAGCATGCAGGTAAGGGGTTGGTGACAGGGGCGGGGAGTAATTGAATGCTGGTGAGTTGATGGGGGTCTGGGGGAGCTAGGAGACTCGGGATTCGGCTGGTCCCCAAGATAACAGGGATATTGGACTGAGAGGGGGAAAGATCTTTAGGTGGGGGGTTGTTAAGGTAGGTGTTGCAGAGGACAGAGAGATTGGGGGCGGAGTAGGTATTCGAGGTTCGGAGGGGTCTGTCAGAGCGGGTGAGAAGAGGCGTTGATAACCAATGTTTGGGATATGAGTGTTTTCGAAGGCTAGCACATGGGGCGGAGGGCTAAGAGGGGCGGGCTATGGGTTTGTAGGATTTGAACCAATTTAAATCTTTTCTGAGTAGGGTAAGTTCAGTAGCTAGGGTAGAGAGATTGTAGTCCAGGTTACAAAGTGTCCAGGTTACAAAGTTTCTGGCTGAGGTTGGAGAGGAGGGAAGTGGAAGAGGTTGGAGTGGAGGAGGAGTTAGGGACGGAGTGGTTAGGGAGAGAAGTTTGACAGCTTGGAGAGGGCAGTTCACCAGGGGTGGATAATGTGGGTAGTTTCGTGTTTAAGGGAGGAGTGGGGGAGGCCAGGGGAGGGGAGGGGGGTGTGGCCCGGTATTCGGAGGAATAGATGGGCGTGATGTGTGATGGCCTGGATGAGAATGAGGGGGAATGAGGGGGAAAGGGGGAGAGGTGGGCGTGATGTGTGATGGCCTGGAGGGGAATGAGGGGGAAAGGGGGAGAGGTGGGGGGAGAATGTGAGGTGTGAGAGGGGATGTGGTAACGACGTAATGGGTGGAAGTGTAGTTAGTGGAGGATGGGGCAAGGACATGAGGGGTTACGGTCGTTATGGGATGGTTTACAGGGGGAGGAGGGGTACTCGGGAGGTGATAGGGTGTTGGAGGTGGACGTCTGGGCATACCCATCCCACTTAGGGCGACATACTAAAGTATGCAAAATGTGGTGAATTGAATGCTTGAATTAACCTCAGCCATTAGTGATTGTTCGGGCCGCATCCCAATCCATTGTTATTTTGCACACCAAGTCACCTCAGTTGACCACGTCATACCCTTTTTGTTTTTTTTACTTTCAGCAATGCTGCACAATATGCACAATATGTCTAAAATAAACGTTGACAAAAATCTCGAATAGGCGGACATATAGGCTTTGCAAATGGTTGTTGTTCTTATTGACACTGCCAATGCTTGCTCTTTTAGAAGTTTAATTGTATCCTCTGGCTGACGAAGTTGTAACAGTTCAATGTAAGTTATGATAGTTTCAGGCGTAGCTAGAGCTTGTGGCGCCCGGGGCTATCCCTCAGATTGCCGCCCATGGCATCCGCAGCCCTGTGATTGTGTGAGCTTAAGTCTCGGACTCGAATTTAAATCTCACCTCACTGTCAAATTTTGGGTACAAATATTTCTCACATTTGCCGCCTGGGTCCGGCCCGCCTACAGTGATAGTCGTGCTGCAGTGGCGGCTGCCCACGAGAGGCAAGCGTGCTGCGTGGTGATGGAGCGCGTGACTCATCACTTGTCACTGCTGCGCTTCTTTTCAGCGAGGGCTGGCCAAACAAGTTATGCCCAGGGCCATCATTGGTAGCGCTTTCCCGAGCTACAAGATTGACGGCCATGGTAAAGGACCCACAAGCAACCACAAACGGGGTACATAGGGCATGCTGCCCGGAAGGCAGCTTTTACAAGCAGGTGCGCTTGCCTTGCTCTTAACACAGGGGTCGCGCTGCACTGGGGGCGGCCTTTATAATTTATTTGAGGACACTGACTGCAGTCACTGACAGTGAGTGTCCCCAAATAAATTATAAAGGCCCATAGCTGCCAAGGTTTCAGATTGCTTATGTGTGACATTTTCGTAATTTGAGTGTAATTATGAGTGACATTCAACAACTACGAGTGACACTTTCTGGCGAGCAAAAATCAAACAATTAAGATGAGGGAAACATATATATCAGAAATTACAGCCATTTCAGCAATGAGAAACACCACGAAGATCTTAAAACTAATACAAACCACCAGAAATGGAAGGGCACTATCTGACAAGAAACACAGACTGCGTAGCTGCCACGTGCTTATGTGTGACATTTTTAAGGTTTTAGGGTACCTATGAATGCCATTCAGCTACTAAATGGATGATACTAAGAGTGACACTTTTTTGCAAGCAAAATCAACAAATTAAGTACATGGAAACAGATAAACATAACAAATTACATTAATTTGAGCAAGGACAAGCTTTGAAAAGAACTTGAAACTGCTGCAAAACACCTGATCCCACCGTAAAACGATTGTATACCCACAATCTACTCTAGTGATTTCACACTTGTGATCATTATTGATTCTTGCAGAGCCACAGAAATTGCATTTGCCAGTGTAAAATTGCTAGATCATGTTTGGCCACGGAGCACCTTATCGCACTTTGTTCAGCAATCCAACTCCTTTTCTTTTTGTAATCTGAACCTTATTGCATTCTCTGTCCCTAAACACAAACATCACTGATTCTAGCGCTTGCCCCTTAGTGTAACAGGCCATTTACCTACGGGAAAATCCTGCCTAGGGCTGTAGTGTCTAAGCTGCAATGTGAAACTCACTGCTGACAGCTGCTCTGCTCAGAGCTGCTCACAGACAGTGCTATGCTCGAGTCCGTAGGTAGTCGATACACCACAGTGCTCTGACGTGGGCAGAAAAGGGCAAATGCTCTCAGCAGCAGAAATAACTTACATTGCAGTGCGCGGTGGATGTCTTTTAAAAAGCAGCGCTCACCATAATGAAACCAGTGCAGTCGAGTACTTCATTTTGTCTATGAAAAAAACACACCTGATCCATCCAGTCAGGAGTTAGTTATGTGCCATCCCTTGAAAGAGCCAGGTTGTGGAGGCATGATTACATTGAAAGGAGCCTGCCCCGACAATGAACGATTATTTAAGATATTAACATTTACCGGCTGTGATTTCGAAAATAAAAGCGGAGAATTAAAACACATTGCTCTGCTGAATGCCATCCCGCCCAGCGTTTTGCGGCCTGTGTTATACTTGTGATTGCGTCCACAAGAGGCCTTTACTTAATTGCCGCACTCACCAGCATTAAATTACAGATAAAAGTAAGCAGAGCAATGTATTCTAATTCTCCGCTTTTATTTTCTAAATCACAGCCGGTAAATGTTAAATTCCTGTGTTGACATTTAGCAAAAGTGGTGCAGTCTACTCATTCCATGTTCAGTTATCGCAAATGAAAGTAAATGCAAAAGTATATTTTTATGTCACTCACGTTCCCTAATTGAGATTGGAGTCGTCCAAGCTGTTGAGTGAGTCCCGAGCGCGGGGCTGTTTCCTGACGGACTAGTGTCCTGGCTGCCGGCTGGTGCCCCGCAGGTCACTTTCTCCTTCCTGTGTGCCTCGGCTGTGGCAAGACTTTAATTTGCCAGGGTGCAGCAGCTGACAGCACACTTCGCCCGGGCCAGGCTTGCTAGGGGCCGGTGCGAGCTGCAGATGGAAGCTACGAGACCCAAAAATGCTTTGCAGGCGGCGCGGCAAACTCACCAACCAGCCGTCTGCAACAAACTGAACTACCCGCTCAAATAACAGACAGGATGTGACGACGGTCCACGTGGTGCTGGCACGTACTTAATAGCACACAACCTGACGGGGCCCGTTAGGCTGCCGCCTCCAATATAGTGCCGCCCGGGGCGTACCGCCCCCCTCGCCCCCCCCCCCTAGCTACGCGAGTGCGTTGATCTTTTTAATTAATCTCTGGATTTGTTTTTCAAGTTTCTCTGCTGTTCACTTTTCTCACTGTTATCCAGTGGCTAACGTTAAGAATATAAAAAGCATGGGTTCAGGACTTATTGAAATGGACTAATTAACACACAATAAAAAAATGATTTGAAAAAAGTAAAAAAAAAAAAAAAAATTGATCATTCATAAACAAGAATGAAATTCCAGCTCTAATTTGGGGAATTCACAAAGGTGCTCCTGGAAATCTTGTGAATTTGCAATTGTGACTAAGCAGCTGTATTTCTACTTTGCACAGTTGTACGCAGTGCACAACTGCAGATGGGGAAATACTATCACCGTTTCTGCAATGCATTTTTTATTTTCTACTAGAAAATAAATTTCCCCTCTAAGAAACCTCTTGCCCTAGACTTTCACCTATTGTGTAGGTGTTCCCTTCCCCATTGCACCCTTTAGGTTTACTCATACCCTGGTCAGGAGTATATCTTCCATGATGGCAGTGGGTGGAAGGCACAGTCTTAAAGGCCATTAAAGGCCGGCGAACATCAGATTACAAAAACATTGAATTCCTTGCCTCAACCACCTACGTCTAATTCGGATCGTATTCACGATAAGATTACACTATCTCAAATTCTCCGCGTCTGGCAGTACTTCAAAGTGCTTGTGAAAGAGGCAGGAGGAACCAGCCGCATCCTTCTGCCAAACTGTAATAGCAATTTCCATATATCACTATCCAAACTTTGTTCTTTTTAAAACGCTTTATTAAAATATGTTCACATACAGTGAATGCATTAGTATGTCCTAATCGCACCACGAAAGTTGATTTTAGCTCCCTATATTAAATTGACTAATGTCATAAATCTGGAAAATGCGTCCACAAAAGAATACACTAAGAAAGATTCTAACACTCAAAGTAGAGATGGATGAACTTTGATATACCCATCCGTTCGTACACGTCACAATTTCAAAGATGTGTTCACGAGGATAATGGACCCTGCTTAGAACTGCTGAACATATCTGATGCTGCCTCATGTCACGTGACTTGCAAATCCTCCTGCCCAGAGCGCTCTCAGACAGCATGTATGAAGGACATAGCACTTAAAATAACATACTTCAAATAAGTAAAAACAACATACTAGGCATTTTTCGCTTTTGGCACACAGCTATGTGTTTCAGTGAACATAAGCAAATCATGTAGACAACCACACCCTGCACTGTGAATCAATATAAGGGCATCAAATCCTCATTCAAAGGTGCATGCTAATTTTCAGCCTTTGAGTTAATGAATACACCAAAGAAATGTTACTTAGAAAAGTGCACATCTCCAGGGATGCAGAAGGAAGCGTAAATTATCCGACCATAGCTTAGGCATTTTGATGAACTGAGGATTTCGGAACTAGAGTTTTATTTGGTAACTTTATTACCATCGCTACTAAAGATTTTTCTTTGAACTTGTATTGTTTTTAAATTAATATGCCACAGTTAAGTTGCCAACCAGGCAACTTTAATGTAACCTTAGCTAGAACAGTTTTCAGGAATGTATGACATTACAACGCATACATTTACAACACATGCCTTTACAACGCAGTTTTTACATCGCAACATCGTTTACAACGCATACATTTACATCGCATGCCATTATAACAAATTTTTTAAAACTTCATTTACAACGCATACCATTACATCGTATTATACCTTTACAACGCATACAATTACATTGCATTTGTGGTAAGTGTTTGATAGTGTAGGGGTAAAAATTACTATTCTAACTCCGGGAGGTGCAACAGTAGGGTAAGTGTTGGATAGTGTAGGGGTAAAAATTACGATTCTAACTCCAGGGGGTGCAACAGTAAAGTAAGTGTTGGATAGTGTAGGGGTACTATGCATTGTAATGGTATGTGTTGTAATGACATGCGATGTAATGCCTGCGTTGTAGTGACATGCATTGTAGTGTCCATGCATTGTAGTGACATGAAATGTAATGGCTGCGCTGTAGTGACATGCGTTGTAAAGGATGTTGCGATGTAATGACTGCGTTGTAAATGTAGTGCGATGTGATGACTGTGTTGTAAAGGTTGTTTCCCGTTTTCAGTCAATGTCGTAGATTTTCATAGTTGTATGTGGGAAGGACGGCAACAGAAGTTTCTCGCTAGCCATGTTTGTCAGGGTGTCTAACCCGGTAAGAGGTATGCAACCTAAAGTGTTCTAAAAAGCAGGGTATGTAAATTTAAGAAAATCCAAGCACATCGTCACATCAAGCCTCCCACTAATATTAATACAGAACAGGAATATGCTCAGTGCACTTGCATTTAGTCCCTGTACATAGGAGGAAGCAAGTCAAGCAATAGCTACATTTCATGTTCTGTGAGGCTTACGTTTAGGTTTGCCCCCGATTTGGCTCTAACAAGTGCACAGCTCTCCCCAGAAAGTGCTGTATGTCAGAATATAGTTAGCAGAAATAGCATCTGATAGAAATATTGTGGCTTCCATGTGGTTTACACAAATATGATCCCAATGGGATTAACTCTAATGGGGTGAGATTTTTGTAAACAATACTTAGGACACAATTTTTCTGTGAGACAAAAATCTGATGACAATATTTTTGTACAATACACCAGAGAGTTAGCCCTCCCAAGGACACTGGTGTACCACGTGGTTAAGGGATGCTCCTCTCCTGTGTCTGAAAATGGTGATAAGCAGGGACATAGGACTTACCTCACTTGCAGTGATCAGCACAGGTGTATAATAAGCCTAAAATGTGCTTTCAGAATATGCTCCTCCATTCCCAGCACAGACTGAGTGTAGCCAAGAGGGATACGCAATTAACAAGCAATTAACTATGGTGTTAGGGGCAGGCTTGCAGCCATAAAATGTGTTTGCTGAAAGGGCATCTGCCGAGCTCTGGACATATGAAGAAATGATGGCCAAGAGTGAGAAGCAGCAAAGGCAAGTCTAAATGCAGGATTTCCTCTATGTTATGCTATATTATAGGGATTTGTATAGTGCACTGCCACCCAGGAGGGTATCCTGGCACTGAGCAGGTGTGAGTCCAGCCTCGCCTAGGGCAGAAAGGGAACTATTCGAGCAGCCAGATCTTCAAATTCTTGTGGAACTCAAGAACAGAGGAGGAGGCTCTGACAGATAACAGTAGATCCTTCAACACTTTGGGAGTGATGTGGGAGAAAGCTCCACCACTGGATATGGCTTTGCTTATGCATGGAATGTGTGCAAGTAGCAGTCTGGCCAAGCAGAGGTTTCTGGATTGGTTTGTGAAGAAGATGCATTTATTGAGGTATGCTGGGCCAGTGTTGTGTAGTGCTTTGAAAGTGTGAGTGAGAAGTTTGAACCATGATCATTTGTGTATGTGGAGCGAGTGGAGCTCCTCCAGATGTGGTGTGATGTGTTCAGCGTGGGAGGTTGAGAGCCATTCTGGCTGCCGAGTTCCTATTTCACAGTCCTACTAGTATAGGTCAACACATGCTCTGGGGTATAAGATCCTCCAAGGGAGGATGACGGCATCCCCCTGAGTAAGCCAACTAGTTTATCTTCTGGGCCCTCCCTGGAACAGGCATGCAAATTAGAAATGTTCTTATAGCCTAATATATATGTGCAGCAGGATGCAACTGGAGTGGCATGGTAGCATGGCTGTTGGCACTGACTGAACTAAAAGTCAGGCAGCTCCTGGACTCTGAGGCTGAATAGTGTGCATTGGTAGATGACACATCAAATCCCACAGAGGTTCTTTATTCGCGAAGCATCCTTATGGTTTCTTGGTGACAGCACAAGGTAGCGCCAGGTCCTTCGTCTGGGAGAATCACTTGAAAAGTGTATCTAAGCTCACAGTCTCAGGGTGCAATACACTTTCCTATACCTAGGATGAATATCAGTTTTGTTATTCAACTTTCAATGACAGTGTTGCTTGGTCCTGTAGGCACCACATTCATCTAAAGAAGAACCTGTTCTCCATGTGGAATAGCTTCATGATGTCAGCTTAGTGACCCAATTATGGGAATCAATAAGGCCTACTTTCCTTCACTGTTTCCTTTTCATTTCTGAAAAGGCAAGAAATACTCCTATAATGCTCAGTTACCAGATCAGGGTATAAAAGGCTACTCATTTAAAGAGCTGGGCCAATTCCCGCATGAAAAGTAACCAAAGATCATGCAAGGCACCTTCAATTAAGAAAATGCTGGATATGTGCAATATTGTACCAGGGTGATCCGAGCCTTCTTCATCAAACTGTCCTGTACGGAAAAGGGATTGTGGTCTGGCCTCCCTTCCATGCCAGTGGCTGTTGAGGCTCTTTATTCTGTCTGTTTCTCCCAAGCATGCATTTGCAGATGCCAAATGCAGGCTTCCTTAGGGTGATTCATCTCATCCCCAACTTCCAGTCCCTTTTGTGAGCCACCGGCCTTGAGCGCTAGAGCAAGACCTGGTAGGAACCATGGGTGGTAAGCAGTAGCCGTCTATATCAACTGACCTCACTGTTATCTTCCCCCTTCAGCGAGGAAATCCATCAAATGTCTTAGGAAACAGACACTGGTTCGATTTGCCTGTGTTTGGGTGGATCAGGCTCTGGCAAACACCAGATGTACTAGTCCTGGATCATTCCTTATGCTGTCATCACATACACAGAGCCTGCTGGGCGATTGAGAGTCTGACCATTCTAGTACAGCCAGAAACAATAACCCACTGGAGAAATGGAAAAGTTGGAGGTGTGAAGGAGCTTCTGGAACTGGCAGGGGTGCAGAACTCAGCCTTGAAGGGAAAGTATATGCACTATTGATCTCTTTATCCATCTGTAGAGGAGCACACCAATAGCAATACATCATGGAAACATGGACATCATGTAGATGCAGTATACACAAACAAGAGGGAGATAGAGGATATTTGTGCTGAAGCCACCATCCAAAGCCTGATATATGAAGACAAAACAAAGGCCCCAGCCTCTTCCTGTGTGGAGTTCTTTGTTTCCTTGTTCCTTCACTTCGGGGGGAAAACTTAAAGTTTTCAGTGAAACCCTCACCCACCAGGGTCCTTCCCGTTCCGCTATGGAACTGGGCATGCTGCGACCAGACGAACCACGTGGGAGGGCCGTATGTAATGACTATGTGAGGCAGCTGGTTCTGCTGGGGAGGAGTGAAGTAAAGGAAGGTGTGCATTTAAAAACACCTGACAAGTGGGTGGTACTACTTTTATTTTTACCCCCAGTCGGTATGATTAAAAACAGGGGGAAAACATAGGACTCATGGGATTTAATGCCCCCAAATCCAAAAGGTCGACATATTTCTATCCTAGCCCTATGGCCATTTTCAGGATCTAGTATCTGATATTGGTGTACATAGTTCCACTCCTACAGTTAGTCTGCTAAACCCAACTCATAAATAGTACCTTAATCGCACAATTACACCCAGGTGCAGTACAAATTCAATACCACCTGGTAATCCTACTGTAATCAATCTGAAATGAAAAAAGCAAAGGAACAATCGTTATAATGTCTCCATTGTAGTTGTAGTTGTGCTGTGAGGGGGTGGGTTCTAAAGCCCCTCCTTAGTAGGTGGACACCTCTTTGGTAAAAAAGACCAACAACAAGTGACTTATTCTAATTGTCCTCTCCTGATTACCAGTGGCACATCTAGTATGGTGATCAAGTAAAAGTAGTGATTCATTTACACACTTGAGCCGGGAGTGCACTATAGTGCCCATGCTGCTCCTCCATGGACAGTAATTGGAAGGTGAAGGTGAGCGGACTCTCACGGGCCCCAGAGACATTCTAAATTGTTTCCTTTTTTTGTTTTCTACACAGTTGGATGCTGAATACTAATTGGATCCCAACATTGGCCCCCACATCTTGCTGAGGACTTCTGCTCTTCTGATTTATGTCAGATGTGCATGCCCCAAAGGGACTGCTGTGCTTGACTGGCATGCAGTATACTATAAGTTTTCATTGAGAGACCCTTACTGACTATAACTGGAGTGTCCCCTGGGGAGGGTGAAACAACTCCTACTTACTGTACTTAACCAGGGCTGGAATAGGGGTCTCCCATGCATGATAGTTACAGCTTAAACTACAGCAAGCCTGGGGATCCCGGCTCTCATCGACTGTGGAGGCTGACTCTGGCCAGAGGTTTTCCCAGGGATGCCCTGACTGAGGACAAGAGACTCACTGAAGCCCCCAAGTACTTCTGTTTAATTCCAGTGCAGCACTGATACAACAAAAGGCACAAGGCTTGCTGGTAGTATTTTGTTCTTCTCCTCCGTGGCCGCTCCCCTTCCTTCGGACCAACCTGGCAATAGATGGGGAGTCTTGCCTTTTACTAAACGCCCCCAAAGGTGGAAACAATTGCTGTTGAAGGACTGAGGTACCTCCAGGTTTCACACTAGTAGTCAAAGAACCCCCAAAGGAGCTAATACTTCTGAGGAGGGTCCTGGCAGTGGGTTGCTGGTTTATCCCCCCAGTTCAGACATGGCCATATGCAAATCAGTCTGACCCTGTGCCTCATGGGAACAGTCCAGCCCGAACTGCCAAGTCATGCCTTCCCTGGACCGAAAACAAGCTTCCTAGGACCGGAACAAAGCGGTACAAAAGGGGTGGTGATGGACCCCCTTTTGTACCGCTTTGTTCGCCATAAGTTGGCAGGGTATGCTCAGACGTGAGTCTCTTGCTCACTTTGCCACTGGATTCAAGCAAGCCTGGCTGAAGACGGCTGAAATGCCAGAAATCGGTCCTAGGAAGCTTGTTTAGGGTCCAGAGAAAGCATGGCTTGGCAGTTCGGGCTGGACTGTTCCCATGAGGCACAGGGTCAGACTGATTTGCATATGGCCATGTCTGAACTGGAGTGGCAGAGTGGGCTAAAGAACGGTGATGGATTAAACCCAGATCTTTTGACTGGGTGTGAGTGTTTGATTGGTTCAGATGCTCCATCCATCACCACCCCCTTTTGTACCGCTTTGTTCGCAATAAGTTGGCAGGGTGTGCTCAGACGTGAGTCCCTTGCTCACTTTGCCACTGGATTCAAGCAATCCTGGCTGAAGACGGCTGAAATGCCAGAAACCGGTCCTAGGAAGCTTGTTTCCGGTCCAGGGAAGGCATGGCTTGGCAGTTCGGGCTGGACTGTTCCCATGAGGCACAGGGTCAGACTGATTTGCATATGGCCATGTCTGAACTGGGGTGGCAGAGTGGGCTAAAGAACGGTGATGGATTAAACCCAGATCTTTTGACTGGGTGTGAGTGTTTGATTGGTTCAGCTGCTCCGTCCATCACCACCCCTTTTTATACCACTTTGTTCACCATAAGTTGGCAGGGTATGCTCAGACGTGAGTCCCTTGCTCACTTTGCTACTGGATTCAAGCAAGCCTGCCTGAAGACGGCTGAAATGCCAGAAACCGGTCCTAGGAAGCTTGTTTCCGGTCCAGGGAAGGCATGGCTTGGCAGTTCGGGCTGGACTGTTCCCATGAGGCACAGGGTCAGACTGATTTGCATATGGCCATGTCTGAACTGGGGTGGCAGAGTGGGCTAAAGAACGGTGATTGATTAAACCCAGATCTTTTGACTGGGTGTGAGTGTTTGATTGGTTCAGATGCTCCGCCCATCACCACCCCCTTTTGTACCGAGTTGAGCAGAGTGGCATAGAGTGCAGTGGCATTGAGTTGAGTGGTGCAGAGCACAGTGGCATAGAGTGCAGTGAAGTAGAGTGGTGCAGAGTAGAGTGCAGTGGCATAGAGTAGAGTGGCATAGAGTGAAGTGGCATAGAATAGAGTGGTGTAGAAAATAGTAGAGTGGCACAGAGTGGTGCAGAGAAGAGTGGCATAGAATGCCGTGGCGTAGAGTAGAGTGGTACAGAGTAGAGTGCAAAAACATAGAGTGCAGTGGCATAGAGTACAGTGGTGTAGAGTATGGTGGAGCAGAGTAGAGTGCAGTGGCGTACAGTGCAGTGGCGTAGAATCCAGGGTAGGGGTGGGAGAGAAATGAAGCTGCATGGAAGGGGAATGGGTGGTAGGTAATAGAAGGTAGTAGAAGGTACATGCACAGGGATATGGGAGACATGCTGATAACACAAGCACTCATATGGATGCTAGAAAACAAAAAAGTACCTCCAAAAACGAGAGCAGTGGATGGACACAAGTACTTGGTCCATGTTCCAGGGGAGGGTCAGGCACTAGAAGAAGACATGACACCCACATCCCATGACAAATGGGTATGAAGCAAATGAGAGCAATGTGGAAGCTAACAAATGGTAAGTTATGGGCAGGCGGCAAGCCCACTGTATGTAAACAAAAGTCTTGCACAGACAGCACATGCACTGCCCAGACGAAACCTAAAAATGGGGACTATGGGCCATATGCACAAAAGCATTTTTGCAGTCGCAATCGGCCTGAATCCTCAGAATTAGGCCATTAAAGGCTTTTTTATATGTACAAACCACAAATTGAGATTCAGTAACATGTTACTGAATAGTAGTTTATGTTTAACGAATCAGTATTAGTAATGGGTGTCTTTAGGGCATCCCTTCCAAATACAGAATCACGTGGTATGTATGAATGTTTTGCGACCAAATCACGGTTGCTAAATATTCATATTTTATCAACACCTCAAAGGAGCTGGTAACTAATTGCAAATGGGAAGGGATTACCAAGGGACCCTTTACCCTTTGTGAATGTTGAAACAAATATTTTTAAGAGCAAGCAGTGGTCCCAAGAATCACTGCATGCTCTTAAAAAGTAAAAGTGAAACTTAAACAATTCATTTTATTTTTTGAAACGCATCCCATTTTCCATTAAAGATAACTGCTTAAAAAAAAATTAGTGCTTGATTAAAAACGCAATCACAAACATGGCTGTCTGCTGACCCCAGCAGAGAACCATCCCTGTGATGGCTGCAATTCCTAATGCTTCACAAACTGCGACCTACCACATTAATATTCATGAGTTTGGTCGATTTGCAACCTGCTAGGAATCGCTATTTCAGAGCTGTAAGTTTTCTTACATAAGGAATTGCGATTTCCTAATTGCGACTCAGTAAGAATCACAATTAGGAAATCGCAAACCCTACATTTTGTACACCTGGCCCTTAATGACTAAAGACCGTACTATGCAGCTTTCGGTATACAAAATAATTGTCAGGTACGTATAATAAAGGGGAAAAGGCGTAGAGCTTAGAATTCTGGAACCTCTACAGGGAGGAGGTAAACCCTTTGATGTTCATTGTACAACAGTTACAAAGTCCTTGCAGCTCAGCCAATACAATGTTGTAGTTTTCCGACAGCATGGATGAGAGTCACATGTTTAACACATGCGCTGCTCTGAGAAGCAGATACAGCTAATCCATTGGCATCCGGAAAGTATACACAACAAAGCTGTTTTGTGTCATTTTACAAAAGCCAGGCTCGCAAACCTAAAAACTTTGGAACATTATGTCAACACCCAGGATTAATTATTTTATTGCTCTGAGCTTTGACATAATGTCCCATAGTATTTGGGTTTGCAAATCCAGCTTTGGTAAAATCATGCAAAATGGCTTTGGTGTTTCTTTTACTACTCTGAGATATGACATAATGTCCCAAAGTTTTTCCCTCATCAGTAGTAAATTTGGTTTCACCCTTGGAGATAAATACAGTTTTCCTGAGGGAGGTATGAGGGCAATCCAAAGGAGGTTGCACACTTTGAGGCCACCAGCAGTGTCTGAATTCTTTAAGTGCTGAGGAGAAGCCTGGTGCAAGCTAAGGAGGCACTACCAGGTACAGCTGAAGGCATAGGTATTGGCAGGCTATGCAATTTTCAATAAAGGCAGATGTTCATGTTATGGTATGCTGTTATTTTATGTTGTTATGTTATGTTATGTTATGCTATGCTATGCTATGCTATGTTATGTTATGTAATGATATGTTATGTTATGTTATGCAGATTAGTAGAGCACACTATCACCCGGGAGGAGGAGGCTCTTATGTGTAGCTGTAGGTTGTTCCATGCTTTAGGAGCAATGTAGGAGAAAGCTAGATCACCGGATTTGGTTTTCCATATGCATGGGATGTTTGTAAGTAGGAGTCCAGACAAACGAAGGTGTCAGAAAGGTTTGTAAAAGCAGATGTGGTTGTTGAGGTATGCTGGTCCAGTGTTACGTAGTGTCTTGAAAGTGTGGGTGAGGACTTTGAATTGTGCTTGTTTGTGTATGGGGAGCCAGTGGAGCTACATCAGGTGTGTAATGTAAGTGGGCCATGGGAGGATGAGAGTGATTTTGGCTGGCAAGTTTTGATTGACCAGCAGCCTTCTGGTGAGTTTTTTTTTTATCCCTTCATAGAGGGTATTCCTATAATCCAGCTTATGTGTGACGATTTTTCAGGAGCTGATTGGAAGTCATTTGAAAATCTTCCCACACATCTTCTGGATATAGAAGCCAGAGGTGGTGTTGAGTTTTGCTGTTGATGACGATCCCAAGGTTTTTGGCGTGGATGGGTGGTGTCCATACTAGCCATATTGCACACCAGGTTTAGTCCCACAGTGAAGTGCTGTTTCCGAAGTTCATGATTTTGGTCTTGTCGTGTTCAGCTTTAGACAGTTCGGGGCTTATTAACAAGCCCTGTGTGCTGAAGAAAGTCACTTTTGGTGATGTTACAGTGGCGCACACGGCTTAGCCCATACATGGTGACATTTTAGGACAGGGACGTGGGAGATTTAAAATAAAAAATCGGGAGAATGAAAATTCCCTATTGACTTCTATTGTTGAAAATGCAATTTGAGGTGGGAGACAGCTAACATAAAGCCATTTTTGGCTTGAAAAATCGGTAGTCCCCCGCCTGAATCAGGTCTGTGGCATGTATGGCTTAGCCATATCTACAAGGCCACGTAAAGCCACCCTAAGTGGATTTACATGGCCTTGTAGATATGGAGTGAGACAACACAGCACAAGTCGCTGCGTTGCCTCACACTGCTTCCAGGAGGCGTGTCATGGGCGTTGCAGTGGTGTTCCCACACGACACTCATAGGTTTTGGCACATTCCCAGATTTACAACATGGTGTAAATCTAGGAATGTGTTAAAAGCATACGCCTCCCCATGGGTGGCATAACGAGGAGAAATAGCATTATTTCTCCTAGTTTTTTCCTGTTTCCATGCATGCTGCATTCTGCAGCCCGCATGGAAAGAGGAAAATGCCTCAATGATTGTTTTTGTGTAGGAATGTGGACCTTCCTGCACAAAATCAATCATGCTAACAACACACACACCCTTGCACCTTGGTGCAAGGGTGAAGGGTGCCTGCATTGGCACATGGCTGCTAATTGTCTGCCGGTGCTCACTGAAAGGACAGGAATGCACGGTATCTTGGAAACATGGTGCATTCCTGCCCTTTCAAATTGGCGTAAGCCCTACGCCAATTTCTTGTAAATAAGCACTCGATCTTCATCAAGTGAGTGATTTGAGTGATGCATACATTGAAATTGATCTGGGTACTGAACATCTTGTCCATGACGAAGAAAACTACTTGGGTGTTGTTGATGTAAGAGAGGACATTGATGTTCTGAGAGTGGATAATGCTGGCTGGAGTGCTCGTGTATGCGTTGAAGAGGTTCAGGCTCAGGAAGACGCCTTGCGGAACTCCACTGATAATGTTGGGGCATCCAAGATATACGGTGCCAGACAGACTGACTGGGTCCTTCCAGTCAGGAAGGAGCAGATGCAATGGAGTCCTTGTCCTTTGATTGTGATGTCAAGGAGCTCTTGAATGGGGTGGTAGACTGTGTCAAATGCTGCTGAGTGGTCCAGAAGGATGAGGGCCACACTGTCTTCTTTGTCCAGAGTCATGTGGATGTCATGTGTGGCAGTGGTGTAAAGTAGTTGGTGGTCAGTGAGGTATTCAGTGAGGTGTCTGTTGATGATTTTGTTGATGAGATTCAAGATAGCCTGGCTGATGAGGGTTATGAACCCGAAACCAGTCCCAGGATGCTTGTTTAAGGTCCAGGGAAGACATGGCTTGGCAGTTCGGGCTGGACTGTTCTGATGAGGCACAGGGTCAGACTGATTTGCATGTGCCCATATCTGAACTGGGGTGGCGGAGTGAGCTAAAGAATGATGATGGATTAAACCCAGATTAGTTGACTGAGGGTGAGTGCTTGCAATGTTCAACACTCCGTCCATCATCCACTTTGGTTTAGCTTTGTCCGACCTAAGTTGGCAGGTTATGCCCAGACGTGGGTCCCTTGCTCACTTTGCCACTGGATTCAAGATAGCCTTGCTGATGAGGGCTGTGAGCCCGACACCGGTCCCAGGATGCTTGTTTCCGGTCCAGGGAAGACATGGCTTGGCAGTTCGGGCTGGACTGTTCCCATCAGGCACAGGGTCAGACTAATTTGCATACAGCCATGTCTGAACTGGGGTGGCGGAGAGAGCTATAAAATGATGATGGATTAAACCCAGATTAGTTGACTGAGAGTGAGTGCTTGCAATGTTCAACACTCCGTCCATCATCCCCTTTGGTTTTGCTTTGTTAGACCTAAGTTGGCAGGGTATGCCCAGACGTGGGTCCCTTGCTCACTTTGCCACTGGATTCAAGATAGCCTTGCTGATGAGGGCTGTGAGCCCGACACCGGTCCCAGGATGCTTGTTTCTGGTCTAGGGAAGACATGGCTTGGCAGTTCGGGCTGGACTGTTCCAATGAGGCACAGGGTCAGACTAATTTGCATATAGCCATGTCTGAACTGGGGTGGTGGAGTGAGCTAAAGAACGATGATTGATTAAACCCAGATCAGCTAAGCGGGGGTAGGTGCTAGCAATGTTCAACATCTTCCCCTTTAGTATCGCCCTCTACCCCACTGACCATGCTTCCCCAAGATCTCAAGCCTTCCTGTATGTCCCACTTAGTCTCCCCTTAGCATCACATCTTTTAGTCGTCAAGCGTACATAACCTAATACTCCATCAATGCTCCAACAACCCTCCTCTCCATTACCTGATCTTATTACCCCCCCTTAACACTACACAAATACATCACCTGGCCAAGTGTTACATAAGCACTCACAATGTGTATTTCAATGCAATTGTAATGCCCGAGCAATCTGCAATCACACATATTTAATCACCAACCACTTACTTTGAGTTTCACAGCCCCACATCACTTTACCACCCCATCGATACATAGATTGACACCAAGTACTCAGTCTTCCTCATTCATTCACATCGCTCATCCTGTAATGGCAGAGGAATATGCCTTGAACAACGTCCTGGCAGCAACCCCCACCATACTAGTTAACACTACCTCACCATACCGGAACACCTGATTGTCAGTCACTGCCCCAATTCAACAAACATTTTGTTAACTACTATCCACCTAGATCTGCTGAATCTATATTGTAATATCATAACACTATCCTGTATCATTGATGCACATCTTCCCCTTGCTTTCCTTGGAACTTGAACCTAAACTTAAAGAACACAGTCCTCTCTCAGCTCCTTCCTGAGGTGAGAGCCCCCGCACTTGGGTGGGACTCCCGCTGAAGCAGGAGAGTCCCGCTGGCTCCCACAATGATCCTGCAGGATCCTGGCAACCAAAACAAAATTTGGTCCTGGGGGTTTCCTGCTGGGTTTCCACCTCAAGATTCAGGGAATCAGGACACCCCTACCCTTTCCCACTATATCTTATGTTTTGTAAATTTAAGGTCATGTGGACTGAGTGAACGTGTCCTGAAATGGTGGCTGCAACATTTCTCCCCCAGTTGCGGCCAGCCAATCACAGTGCTAGCTCCCGTGAGGCTCGCTGGAGCGTGTCCTGTGGGAGTGATTAAGATATTGCTAAAGCAAGTAAGATATTTCTAAAGTGCACATATGCTGAGGCATCTTGGCGCTGGAAAGCAATGATGCCATAAGCTTAGGGGTAAAAGGCCAAGTTTTGAGCGATTCCCTAAACAAGAGCCTTGTTCGGCTGAGACCTGCGGGAGGAAGGCATGGTGTTCCAAAGTTTTCCCGACAAATGGTAGAGGCTTCTGCCACCCCACTTGGCTTTCCTCACCCTGGGAGTAGCGACCAGCCAAGGGTTAGCAGATCTCAGATCGCGTCAAGGGACATACCAGACAAAAGATTTCAGAAGGCCCTGAGGACCAAGTCAGTGCCTTATGGACCATACACAGTGCCTTGAATTTGATCCTCCATTGACTGGCAACCAATGGAGATTTTTTATGCTGTTCGATATAGAACTGAATTTTGGAATTTTCGCAGTCATCCCGCTGCTGCATTCCGGAGAGACAGCTGACGGGAAAAAAAGCCCCTTAGGCTCTAATATTTGAAATTGCCAGCCTTTGGGACTCTTGCAAGAATCCTATGAAACCAACTGTCCATATATACATATATTTTGAATCTTAATTTCACAAAAACTTCTGAATGGATTTACACCAAATCCATCAAGCAAGCTTTCTGGGTAAAAATCTCACTTGCTGTCAAATTTGGTGTTCAGCCGTTTGGGCTTTAGCACTGTTAAAAAAACTGAATGGGAAATTGCATTTTGGTATCACCCTTTTTTACTCAGCCCCCACTTGATGGATCAATTAGAAACTTTACAGAAAGGATTTACTTTTCTCTATTTAGTTACGTTTTGTGAAGATTCGTCAAATGACGCCAAAGTTATTAGCAAAACAAAAAATGCTATTTATATGGTAACTAGGTCCTAGGACCTGAGTATAACTACAACGTGTCCACTGCCACTGTTTAATTTATATATAATGTAAACATTATTGTTTGTCTTTGGTGCTCATCTTCCCACACATGGGCAACCAACGTCCACACCTCAATTTCACCCTTTCTGAGTCTGTTTTCAACCACCCATCATAGCGCGCTAAGTCACAGTAGTCATAAAACGAGCAAGAAATTCTAAAGTGAAGCGTGACAAGGTGTGGGGAGTTTTTCAAAGTCTCAAATGTGCACATTTCCATGTATTTCCAGCTATGGGTGAGATTCCACAAATAGCTCCAAGGCCACAAACATCTCCTCTGCTGAAAGCAAAAATAATCGAATCCTTCAGAATGTGTGTGAAGCGTGGTAAGTCTGCTCTCAGTGGCCGCCTGCAGCCAGCTCTGGCTACTCCTGCAGAAGGAACATTTCCAGTGCCCCTGTGTTTACGGAATCTCGCACCTCATAAACCGGGCCTAGCACTGGGCTGTAAATGCGATTTATTTTCTGGGCCGCACGGTGAATACCACCTCCGGCTACGATAAATATTTTCTTTACGCTCAACTAATATACGGAAACTTGACTGTCCATGCCAGCGTGCTAATACTTTTACTCATTTATTTGTGTTCCTTGGAAAATGCGTGTCGGATAAACTTTAAAGAGACTTTTTTTCAGTCCATGCTCACTGAGAACCCTTTTGAAGATGGGGAACCAGGTTTGATTCTTGCGGGAGGACCAAACATCCTGTGATTCTGGGAAAATCACTTAATCTCCTGTGCCTGAAAATGTTTTTAATGCAACTGCTGCTCATGTAAAGCGCTCTGATACCATCGGGTCGAGTTCGCGCTATATAAAAAAAAAAAAACAAGCATTGGCATAGCCAAAAGGTCTCGCTTTTGGGGCCTTATGAGTGTTTAGCCATGCAACAGTTGATGTTGTTGCACCAAGGATATTATTCTGGATAACTGAACACCTATAAGGTCCCAAAAGCGAGACCTATTGGCTATGCCAATGCTTGTTATGTTTTTGCAGCTGCCCGCGTCTTACGCCTCCATCTTCTCTGCTTTGGGCACTATGGCTGTGCTGGTGGTTACGTGAGAAGAGCTCTTTGTGTCTCCTTCACTCTAATTTCTTTCCTTTTTGTCTTCGTGTGTTAGACCCTGTGCATAATTGGAAGTACGTACCCACATCTGTGCTTTAAATTGGCGCACCCATTAGAAATGCTGTCCATTTTACACACAGCCCATTACTGTTTCAAAAACACACTGCTAGATGCCAGGGTTCTCGGACACAAATCTGTGAGTCCCCATGAAGGTGCCTATTATATATTGTAAAAATATCCAGTTTACAAACGGCATCCACGATTTTAGTTTAATTCTAAGAGCTCAAAGTCGTTAAAGGCCCAAGATCACACAACGTGATCTCCTGTATTCATGCTTGCCTACTCACTAAACTGCATCTCGTGCCTGCTTGTGCTGCCTGCAGTCTTTTGGTTGGTTGTGTTACCTCTCATTATGTTACGTTCAGATATCTTGATATCGCTGTATATGGCGCCACCAGTTGTGCTTCTGCCATTTCTAAGCACTGTAAATGAGAGATGTCAGTATTATATATTGAAATACATTTAAAGTTGAAAGGCTGAGTCTGCCTTCGCGGATTTGAACTCATGATCTTCAGAACACCGCATTTGTCAGCAGCGAGCGCTCAACTCACTTAGCCTCCCTGCTGGCGTTTTGCAAAGATGTTGTGTATTGCAGTGATATGATGGCCCAGATGTGTGACAATATATCGTGCTAGTCGTATGTTTATGTTTTTTTGTTGATAGCAGACAGTGGGTCTGGCACTGGCAGGCGGTTAAACAATTGAGAGCATCACAGTGTCCTTCAGTGTGTGAGAATTCCATATATAGGAGGCGGTATGGTATATGGATTCCTATACAGTCATACCGCAGACCGTGAGCATTTTATCGGTGTGTGTGATCTTCAAATTGAGTATTCGTGCATGCGTGAATGCCACAAATGCCGCATATCACACATGCGGTGTAAGGTGTTTTGATTATATTGGAATATAGGATAGCACAACTCGGACTGTCAAGCGCAGGCCCGATCCACTGTATAGTTTCTAGATAATCTAATATGCAGGAGTTCAATATAGATGGAGTGTATATTACATGTTAGTTTTAGGATTTCTAGAGCCTCTGTTGACAGCGTTGTCTACTTCTACAATAAAAAATCTAAGAATATGTGTTTGCACCTTCACATGAAAACAACGTTCCGAGTGTGTCGTGTGCCTGTGGGCTGGGGCTGTACTCCGGGGATGAAGACCTTTTCGCAGGTGACCATCAATGAGACACTGACAAGCCCACCCCTTGAACTCAATTTGCTGTTGCGGAATTTGGAAATCCATCATAACGGTGCAATGTTCACATTATCAAATGGATGGATGTCACGTCGTGCCAACTGTTCCCACCCCAGCAGTGTGGAGGACTCCATGTCCGTGGCATTCAGAGTTTGTGAAATATGTTTGTATAGCTGCCCGATCTTGCACGCATCGGGCATTGGCACTGGATGCGCCAGGGATGAGGATTTCATGTTCCAGTTTATCCCTTACGGAAAAATAGTTTTTAAAATATCACAATATGTAGGCGACCTTGAGCCCACAAGATACAGCGTCGGCACTCAGTACAACTTGCCTCTGGTGGTTGGTTAATCAATCATTCAAATGAGGCGAAGATGTTCAGGAAACGCCCTTAGCCTGCGCATGCCCTGCTCATCCTGGCAGGCAGGAGTAAATCAAGTGCACGCACGTCTCATCCCCTCAGAGGAGGAGAAGGTGCATGCCCGTCTCCCTCCCCACACAGGAGTAAGTGCAGCCTGCTGCTGAGCGCCCGTCTCACTCCTCAGACAGGAGTAAGTGCAGCCTACACACGCCAGTAGGGGGGCTGCTGCTGCGCGCGTTCTTAGTGCCAATATCGGCCAATACCCCGGACCGCTCCTCCTCCAACTTTCCCAAATAACAGACACCACACTATGATTTGTTGGAGAAAGTTGTTGCAGCTTTATTAGCATGTACATTATGCCAACATGTTGGGTTATCTTACGGGCGATCCAAGAGCAGGCCGCCTCTCGCGACCCGCCCACCTGATGAGCCATAACCCCCCGTGGTGTAAACCGCGGGGCGTTGTCAGCTTTGGAGGAAGGTATAACCCCTCCCCTCGGTGGACCTCTATTCCGCCCCTTACTCACGCCCCTCCTCCTCCGGGGGGCGGAGTGTTGTAGGCAACCCCCGGTTGCTCAGGTCTACAACCGCCCGAAGGACTAACGGGGCGCCGTCACTCCTCCAGGATCCATCCCAGCGTGGATCTCCCTGGGGATAATTTGCTCTCGCACCCTTCCGGTGCTCATGGAGATTGTACCAATCTGTACTTTCCTGCATTGGATCGCCCTGTAACTCTGCCTGCAACACAAAAGACAGTAATATTAGTAGCAACACGCCCCCCCTTACTGCCCGAAAGCAGGGTAAGCGGAAGGGCGGGCAAAAAGCGCACGGGCAGCCACCGCCCGAAGTCCACGGGGGAAGGGTCAGCTCGCCACCGCGTCCAGGAACAAAGAGTGCGCTTGACCCTCTCCCCTGGGTCATATAGCCTATCTTGCCCCTCCCCCTGGACGAAGGAAGTGACATCACAGGGGGACCATCTGGTCCCCCCAACACTAGACCGCTCATGGGTCTGTGCCATCCTCTGGCACTAAAGGTGGCCGCCCTCGTAGGTGGCCACCTTTGGTGGCGCGGGGCAGCCAGTCATAGTGCCAATATCGGCCCATACCCGGACAGCTCCTCCTCCAACTTTCCCAAATAACAGACACCACACTATGATTTGTTGAAGAAAGTTGTTGCAGCTTTATTAGCATGTACATTATGCCAACATGTTGGGTTATCTTACGGGCGATCCAAGAGCAGGCCGCCTCTCGCGACCCGCCCACCTGATGAGCCATAACCCCCCGTGGTGTTAACCGCGGGGCGTTGTCAGTTTTGGGGGAAGGTCTAACCCCTCCCCTCGGCGGACCTCTATTCTGCCCCTTACTCACGCCCCTCCTCCTCCGGGGGGGCGGAGTATTTTAGGCAACCCCCAGTTGCTCAGGTCTACAACCGCCCGAAGGACTAACGGAGTGCCGTCACTCCTCCAGGATCCATCCCAGCGTGGATCTCCCTGGGGATCATTTGCTCTCGCACCCTTCCGGTGCTCCTGTAGAGGGTACCCTTCTGTACCTTCCTGCATTGGATCACCCTGTAACTCCGCCATGGCTCTGGGTGTGGCCGCCGCCGCCCCAGAGCCCCCCCACATACTAGCTTCCTATTAGTTACAACCTGCTGCTACCAGTGCTTCCGCTATATCAAGCAGAAAGATCGCCATCTCAACTTCGGATAAAGGAATACCGTCTTCCTCAAAGCACCCAGTGCATTTGGTAAGTAGCCCAAGCCTGATGAAACAAATACCCCTATGCTTCAAGCTACTCCAAAGTTTGTCGGGCGACACAATGCCCATTATCCTTGGCGCCATGGACCTATTGAACTACAATTGCAATCACCGGCCTCCCTCGGCTCAAGCAAGGACATGACTGCTCTCCTCCTCAGGACCGCAATGCTGACCCACAACCAAACTTCCTTCTCAGTTCTGCCGCCCATCGGACAGGGAACTGTAACAGTAATGTCCCTGAACTTCTCAACTAACTGCAAACTGTGCTCTGCAGGTGTCCGTCTAGTGTTCCATCCCCCAGTCTATTTCTACTCTGGACAGCTGGCTGACCAGTGACCAACAAGCCCCTATCAGGTCAACAGCTCTACTGCCACCAGAGGCATTGTGTCCCCTGTCTAGCATCTGGTCTCACAACCCTTACTTAGACATACCCGGGATATACCCATCATACATGACACGCCAGGCGGCTCACTCCCACAAAGCCGACCCTACTGTAAGCTGACAAACTCCTCGCAATGCTTTGCCTAACTGGAGCGACATGTAACCTTCAATCCATATGATCAGGGGCAATTGAGAAACCTAAGTGTAAAGTCCATGAACCTCTCAACTGCGTTCTGGTGTCGTCTGAAATGGAACCCTATCCACTCCATTTCTGCACTTTAAAGGCAAAATCGCCCACACCTGGAAAGAACGTACACACACCCACTTGATCCAAAAGGCAGATATTATGTTAGCCCATAACTGCGTATATTCCTAACCTAACCAGTGTTCTGCAGAAAATATAGCATGCTTGACTGCTGAGTGTGCATTGCACCTACGCGGTTATGAAATTCTTCCACACCGTATCCGGCCGCCAGCTGCTGACCTTGCCCGCCCAATCCCTGGGCGAACTAAACGGAGCCACACCGTTACCCATGTGCCCAGCCGCCGCTGCTAATGATGATTCCCTATCGAACCAGTAAAATAGATGCTGTAGTAAGCCGTTACACATGGTGCAGCGCCCCATATGCCAATACATAACTTGACAAGCTCAGGAGCAAGCCTGTTCTGGTGAACCTAGGTCCCTGCTGCGCCCGACTTGCCCTAAAGAGCTCCATTAATACGTCTCATTAAACAAACCGAAATGACCCAGCCCAGAGAGACGCAGTGTGTCAGAAAAAGCAAACCAGGCCCCCCTAAAGGAAAATGTTGCCCTGGGCAGAAGGCCGATGTCCACCATCCTCTGGACCTTGGGCGACCCTGGTCGCGCTTACCCAAAGACCCATGGCCCCCTAAAGATACCAAACCAGTTATCTGCACACTACCCCTGAGGGTCCCTACACGCTGAGGCCAGTATCTGCATAAGGAATTGAGCACAACTGGGGCTGAAGTATAAGGGTTGTCCTAGTAATTTGCGCAACTGCTGTACTTAACACTGCTTCTACTCTCCCCTACCAGAAGTCCGAAACTTGTGACGCCTTGCCCCCCAAGAGCACTTAACCAGGAACAGCATTCAAGTTCCGAGCCCGGGGCACGCCTTGGACCTCCTGCTCCATTCCCACCTGTCCTACTCAAGGTGATGCCTGTGTATTTGACCAGATTGTCCAGAAATCCGAAAATTGTTACACTCCCATCCTGGACATTCTGACCCAGGCCCCCACACACTGGCCCCAGTGCGTTCTTCCCCTGTACCAACTCCAAGTCCTGGCATGCCAGCCAGCTAGGCGTGGTCTGACCATTCTGGCGCAAAACTTGTGCATTTCTGAAAGAAAGAACAAATCCATGAAAACAGTCCCCAACCAGCGACGACAAGTAAATCATTGCTCATTCGAGCGCCAGGATCATTGCCCCTTCGTTGCTCACCCGTCGCTGGACTAACGAACATATTTCCTATTGCGCATGGGATGCATGTTATGCCCAAATCAACCAGTTGTATAGATGAGAACACATTTCCAATTATCTATTGCATGAAATGCATGATTAGCCCCAGTTCTGCCACTACATCCAGAGAGAACACCCCAAATTTTCGCACCATAAAACACCTTGTCCAGACTCACCAGCAAGAGAAACATCCAAATACTGCACAGGGCTAACTAATATGTCCCAGCTCCCAGTTAACTATCAATGTATTACTTCCATGAGTGAAATCAGCACGCGTCCCACACAGGGATAGTAATGACAAATGGGGAGAACATGGGAATCCCAGACCCTAGCACACTGCCCACCGTGTGCTAAGATCCTTATACCTGTTGGTAATTCATGTGGCCTCCCATGTGGGTAGGGCGGTTCTCCAGCGCGGTTCCTGCATTAGAGACAGAAAACATTCATTAAAAGCTCTCCCCCCCTGATCCACCAATCTGCATTGAGACATGGCGCTCAATGCCCCACATGCTACCCAGGCCAGTTAGGAGTTGCGAGGACTAATTAGTCCGCATTACCTGCGCACTTCCAAAATTAAAGTTGTCCTCTCTATTACTTAAAGGAAGACCTTTCATAAAGAAATACTCCTATCCTTGACTCTGGAGGTGTCTTCTCAAGAGTTCTGATGCCTTGAGAGTCTGCCCATTTTTGCAGTAATGGCCCTCTAACTGAGTCTGGTCCTCTTTTGTCGCATGCACCCGTCACGAATCTCTGGTAACACACAGCTTGCTACCTCTTACAGTCTGTTATGTACCGGTGCTTGCACAAGTTGCACCAGGCCTACATAATGTTAGTTCTTACATTAGACTGTCTGCCATGATAGTACTAATGTACCTCACTTGTACTATATAGGCTATAGTAATTAGCACACCTAACCCATTCTCCTCCTGTAATGCCCAGTTTAAACCTCTTCTACTGTCCGCTCATGTAGTCATTTCTATTTGCGGAACTTCGCGTTTGCTTATGTACTGAGGTCACCTATTGTAGTATCAGTTCTGTCCCCCTTGTGAAGCATTCTGATCCCCTCGGGCAAAGTCCGTGCTATCCAACGCCAGGAGCATTGAGCTGAAGAGACCTGCAAACAAAGATCCTATCACCTCTGCATAATAACTAAAGAGTCTAATCGTCGGCGGGCCACTAGGCTTGCCGATTAGTTCAATCATTCATCGCTTAACTGATTTGTTGAAATCAATGCTCGCTCCCCAAAAAGTCGGCCTTAAGATGTTAATAGTTCGTGCACTAATATCCTTATGCAAAGCCAAATATTTCCTAGTGGGCCCGCACTGTTCCGGTTTAAACTTATGATTCAATGCTAGCATGGTTACCCTCGCCCCGGTATATTATGACCGAAATGATGGATGAGGGCACTGTTTCCGACAACACCAATAATACGCTCTTAACTTGATCAATGATGATAATAACCATCAGTTATTAACAGATCTAATTAATAAGTTATGCTATATACACACCATCTACACAGCGTTTGTGTGTACCTTACACGCCATAAAGGACCTCAACGATAAATGAATTGCAATAACAAGGCATGCACCACCATCAATTTACTACTTTGCCCACCTGCCAGACCACAATACGGGTCACTTCGGTGGCCTGTCATGAAGTGAACCCCAACGTCCTCCTCTGACCGATACCTGCATGTATATAAAGCAAAACAACATCCAAGCCCAGACCCCTTCCCTCCCCCTCAACACAGCAGGACCTGGGGGAGGCTGGGCGGGCTCGAGAAAATTGCTTGGGGAATAAACTCTCATGGTGTTGTGTTACCAACAAATGAGAGAGTATAAGGATTGGGGTTATCCAGATGATATACTAAGAGAAGCAGAGCGCAGTATACTTAACAAAGCCCGTGAAGAACTTCTGACACCCAAACCTAAAACTTTGATGAAACGTGAAGTATGTGTCATAAAGAATTTGGCTCATGCTCCACACATTAAAGCCATCATCAGAAATCGCTGGGAACTGATAGAGAATGAACCAGATTTCACACAGGTGTTCTATGGGACTCCACTTTTTGCACACACAAGAACAAAAAACGTACGTGAATTTTTGAAACCAGCAAAATGTTTCACCATAACTTATGAGAAGGGCATGATGAAATGTTACAATTGCGGTCAATGTGGCAATGCTATTACAGGCAATCAATTCATGCACCCACACTCAGTTCAAAGTATCAAATTAAGACACAATGCAGATTGAAACACTGCAGGAGTAGTGTATGCTATTAAATGTCCGTGCGGACTAGTATACATCGGCAGAACCAGCAGAAAGATTAAAACACGCATAGTGGAACACAAAAGCCGCATAAGGAATCAGAACACAACTTCACCATTAGCCAGACATTGGGTTGAAGCAAAACATACTATCCCCCAAGTCAGATTCACGGTTTTGGAATGTATTAAACAAGCACCAGGAATTGACTTTAACACCCTCCTAGCTAGGAGAGAAACACACTGGATAAAGACCTTAGGCACAGTCAGTCCAGAGGGTCTTAATGATCATTATGAATTACTTTGTTTTCTATAAATAATCAATTTTACATATAAGATTGTACGGGAGTACACTGAGCATTGCTAGATTTCATTCATTTTTTCACCATCTGTCTTTTCACATTAGTAAATCTTTTTCGAATTGATTTTGCATGTTGCATTTTTTTTTAATTTGCAGTAATTTTTTAATTAGGGCGCTCTTCTCATGTTTGAGATTTATCATTAAGTGGCTTAATATGTCGACAAAGTGAGTGTTATTACATCCAATACGCAGTATCACTCAGTTCATATTACATACTGGCAGAAGTTTTACTAACACTCCTCATTCCGGTTTAAGAGAGCATGACACTGCACTTGGAGTATACTTCTCGGTTTTCAGGAAACGTTTTCTGTTATGCTGAACAGTCCTTTCTTTATTTTTGTCACCCTCTCACCTGAGAGCCGCGAGTTCGGCACCACGTGACTAGCTGGGCGGACTCTCGTTTGGAACTACAATTTCTCGGCACTATATCTTGTTGCAAGTACAGTCCGTTTTTTATTTTTGTTACCTCATTTCTTAAACCCGCGAGTTCCGCACCACGTGATCTGTTGGGCGGACTCGCGTTTAGCACTACAATTTTTCTGGCGACGGAAGAAGATTAAGGTAGGGTTATAAGCTCTGTCAGCCCGTTCATACGTATTCAGAACACCACTAAGATTGTGTTAGTAAGAATTACACTGTGTTCTTTCCAGATATCTGGAACGGAGGCATTGGAACATTTTCGTGTCACCTCAGCCTATTTTCGGTAAACCACACACATGGCGTACTGTGTTTCTTCTTTTCTTGTTTACCAAACAAGTTGTGTCGAGGGTACTTAACCTTCTATATATCTCTAGGGCCATATAAATCTGAAGAATTTAGTCAACATAACGTTTAAAGGTGGTTTACAGACTCGTGCCCTCAGCGGACGATCGTCTGGTAAGAATAAACTCACCTACTTCGATCCTATTTATTTTTCTGATATTTCCGGTTGTTTCGAGCACTATTTTTCGAAGTTGCACTTTTTAACATACGAGGGGCGCATGTTCTCATGGATTTCACTCTCCTCAAATTCACAAGTTATCACACATGTTACCTTTCACTACACCTCGGAGAGCACCCTTTCACTCCAAGTTTTCGTTAAACTAAACAAATCACTTTGACTCTGCACTGCCACTGGTACCTCTTTTGAACTTTGAAGTTCTTTCTCAGCAGTACTCCCTAGCCAGTGTTTTGTATGTTGAAAATGTAATCTGTTATAGATTGATGTACAGATATTTTTGTTGCTGTCTTGTAGATCCCCAAAAGACAACACTACGGATGTTGTATATTCAAGATTCAACTTCATGTTAAGCTCATCCCCTGATGAAGGGTTCAGTAGGAACCCGAAATGCATTGAGTTTATGGGATACTATTTGTAAATCTTGTGCTGATATAACAGGATTATATATAACAAACTGTTGAAATCGTGAAAAGATTCACATGTTTTCTTTGATGTTTTGCATGAAATATAGAAACCTCATATGAACAACAGTAAAATACAGAATGTATTGTTTATTGTCGCTATTTTTCAAAATACTGTAAACCATGGTATAAAAAATTTAGTGAATAACATACAAGTAATTTTTGAGGAAATTTTTGATAATATTTGGTAGGTCTAAGGCCCATTAGTTGTGCCTCTAGTAGATCGGGTTCTTCCCGGTCTCATATTTAAGTATTTAACACTTCAGGAGTAGGGCACACTCCCTCACAACCAGAGAGCACACAAAACCTACAATTTGCAATAATAACTTGACTTTTAACATTGACTCTTAAAAGGTGTGCGGACCCACGTTTTCAGATTAACTGTTGTGTTACCTTTGGCATGTAATCATATAATTGACACGACAACTCTCCATATGCATTGATTCCTAAGACATGCCTAGTGCCTATTCATGTAATATACACCAACTAGAAACAGATTAAGCATTTCATGTTATACTTAAGAGTGCAATACTAATCACAATGAGCAACAATAACCACTGGAATAAATTAACATTGGGTACAGCAGCAGTGTGTTGTCCGGTGTAAAGAGCTCTACCTAGTGGCAGTAACGCTATGTCAATATAATAATACTACAATTAGAGGCTCCTGACGTCCTACAAGTGTTGTGGTGGACACATGGAGAAAAGAATACTATAGCCCTTTTCCGATGTCACCAATAAAGACTGATTATAAAATTGTACATTGTCAGTCCACAACGTGGTTTCCTATGCATAGTGCAGCCAGACATATATCGCAGATTAAATTCCATACGGAGGAGGGGGAGGGCTGATGGTTGAAACCTGCTCGATAAGGTTGTATAACTGCAACTAAATGTTACCTTTCTCACATTACCAACAGCTAGATTGAGAGCTCCCTGGGTAAGTGTTGACCTTGGTTTGAAAATTAGCTCAACATGTGTAAATATGGATGTAAATTACAAACTCAACAGGAGCATAGATGTTTCCGTCAACTCCCTTTAGATATGCTCCCTAATTTACTCCAGACCTAATACTCGACTCTCTTACCCCCATCTAGCGACATCACCGTGGTGGAGTAAAGTATGTTCAACTTACCCATCACTACCCCATCCCTGTGTGGCCCACCTAGGCTACCTGACCTATACCGTGGGTGTACCGCATTAGCTATCCATAATCTTGACACTAAATATGTACTACTACTTGCGGTAGTACCAATAATATTTCTAGATTTAATTTATTTGTGTTTATTATTAGTGTACTTTCATCAATCACGGATATACCCAAAAGTGTAAGGGGACTTTACAATATAACCAGTTACGTTACATGAAATAACTGTTACAGGGATAGAACAAACAAAAGCAGGCCATAGAGTTGAAGCAACACAGGCAGAAGGCCCCAATCTCAAGCACAGCAAGCACAGCTGTACAAGCAAAGTAAGAATAAATATGACAACATTTTTAATGACAAAGAACTTCCTGGCGAACAATCCTGCAGCAACTGTTTCCATTATAGCCGGCCCACTGACCACAGTGTGATGAACCAAATTAACCATTCGATTTCCGCCACGATGTGTGATCCTACAAACTCACCTTGCTGAAGTCCTGCAGTGATAAAAAATGAAAGCAATCAATACCTTATGCCCGCCCCCCCACCACCCAACACTGCCCCGTTCACTTCGTGTTTGTCGACCTTCTCTTTGCCGCTCTCCTGCTGAAAGACAAAACAACACGTAAAATTCCCCAAGCCCGCAACCCCCCCCACCATCGTTAAAACATAATACGGCTCCCTGCAGTATCACAACGAGGGGGCCTAGTACCCATAAGGTGATACTGTTCTAATACTACCAGAAACCTGCGTGTGAAGCGCAACAAAACCCAGAAAGACCAAATTCCCAAAATATAGACAAGCCCACCCCCTGCACCGCGAAGGGCAAGGGGGCAGCCCCTCCCCGCCGCAGCGACGAGTGCGGCAAACGATGCTGGGGGGGATAGGTCAAGGGATCGAGGACCGCGCATGCGCACAAAATGCACGTGCGCGAGTCCGCGACAAAGACAGCAGCCATATTGCGCCCAATACAAAGTCCTACGTGGGCCCCAACCACGAGGACCGACACCAGGGCAAGGGAAAAGCACCCGATCCTCGACTGGCCTTACGAGATCTGCCCAAAGCTGGATCACCCCCACGCAGCAAAGCAAGAGTGGAGTAGTGTGGCTCACTGGTTAGAGGCGGCAGACCTGGGAGCAGAAGTCAGCCCGGGACCAGGGTTCAATTCCCGACGGAGCAGGGTCGTGGACTTGGGTCAGCGGACTCGATAATTCTCCCTTCGGTGTTTACTCTAATCAGGGGTTCCACTCGGCAACTCTGGGCATTAGCTTGCCTAATCTCCACAACGGCCCCATCAATTCCGGGGATGCCTGGTTCCACCTTGGGGACTCCCAGCAGGGACCATCCCACAGGGAAAGCCAGGACGGGTTCCCCAGAGTTATACAGCGCCAGGAAACCTACGGACGGGTAGCAGTGCGCTTTACAAGCTCAAATACAAATACAAAAATCGCGCCAAAACCTGTACTGCGAGTGCCGGACACCACGAGGACATGCATAGCAGCAGGACGGCCCCACCAGAGAGCTCCGGCACAAGAAAGGTGCGCGCTGCCCCTGTTGAGGCTCAAGGAAGACCCCCCCCCTCGCAAGCCGAGAGAGGAGGCAGAAGATCCAGCACAGGCCATCCCGGCGTCCCTTCCCACCCCGCAGGAGACCCCTGAACACCCGAAGGCCCTGTTGCCCTGGACCAGCGCCGGCTGAGCACAGGAGTAAGGTGAGAGCTCCTGCCTGCAGCGCCACCCTCCCGCAGCATCCCGCCTCCACCCCAAAGCAATCCCAGGAGACAGCGAACCAGGAGCAACACCGGCACCGAGCCACCCTCCCGCCCGCATGCAAGACAAAGCTGCACATCGACCGCCGGGCACCCTCTCCCCATGCACGCACCCAGGAACACCACCCCTGCCCCCCACCACACCCCCACGCTGCCAGCCCTCAACCCAGGCCAGCATACCACGAGGACCAGTGTCGCCAGCACCGAGTAACCCCCCACCACCCACACCCCTGCCCTTCCCCCCCGCACCGAGAGAGAAAGGATGCTACACCAGGCGATATCAGCAGCGACCCTGGGGACACACCACGTCAGGAGCAACCCCCCCGGAACGGACCCCCGCACTCCCCACCGCCCGCCAGCAAAAGGCACAATAACCCGAGCAGCAGCGACCCCACACACCATAACCAAAGAGCCTCCTTACTAAAAAGCACACGGGCAGCCACCGCCCGAAGTCCACGGGGGAAGGGTCAGCTCGTCACCGCGTCCAGGAACAAAGAGGGTGCTTGACCCTCACCCCTGGGTCATATAGCCTGTCTTGCCCCTCCCCCTGGACGAAGGGAGTGACATCTGGTCCCCCCAACACTAGACCGCTCATGGGTCTGTGCCATCCTCTGGCACTAAAGGTGGCCGCCCTCGTAGGTAGCCACCTTTGGTGGCTCGGGGGAGCCAGTCAGTAAGCGGCAGCCTCTGAAGTAGAAAGGAAAACTAGCAGCAGCAGGGACAGTGTATGGGCAGCGCGAAGAAGAAGAGCCACATGCCAGAGAGGACCGATGTACTTGCCCTTCAAGCCTCCAGTGCCTGCTGCGTATGGCGTGGGACCAATTAAAATAAAGACGCCCGTCCATGCTTTTAAGATTGAGCGCACCACGTTATAAGTATCTACAAAAGCATTTAAATCATTGACATAAAGTGAAAGCACACGGCTAAGCTGTGGGATAAAGCGTGGTGGGGGCACAGTGTATGCACAAAAGATAGCCGGGCTGAAATAAAGTGAAAGCGTTCCCCAGTCGGCCATGCTGTGTGATAAAGCGTGGCGGGGCACAGTGTATGAAATGAAGTGGGGCGGGAGAGTGTTAAACAGCTAATGATCGGGCGCTTCATGTTCTATAGTAATAGTGAAAGCACGTATAGCGAGCTGGAAAAAAAACCAAGCACAAACACGCGCAGTGGGGGGAGAGTAGGGGGGGCGGGCGCGATTCACTCGCGGGAGCGATAATTGCTGCCAGTTGGTGGCACTCGCTCCCGCAAGTGAATCTCCTGACATGCACGTGTTGCCATTGAAGGCAATGAACGCGTGCGCGTGCTTGGCTGAAAAGCCTTAGCGATCAGAAAAAGTATTTTTCCTTTGCAACGCATGCGGGTTGCGAAGGCCGAGACCTAAAAATGACGAGCGCAATGTGCCATGTACAACCGCCTAACGCAGTGCTTACTCGACAAAAGAGATAGATTAAAACCCCTTGTTCTTGTTATTTACTTGTCCCTCTTCCTCTGCATTCTTGGTTACAAAAATCAACTGCGGTAAATAGTCGAAAATGCAAGATCTGTGGGGGAAAAACGAACCATGTTTTAATTACCTGCCATCACTTGAAAATGTATGCACTACTGAGCCATGGATGTTCAATGATAATTTCAATAGCAACTCCCAAAAGAAACGGCAAACTGAACCAAGTTAGATAAGCCATAGTGCAATAGCAATAACAGGAAGCACACTTTCATTCAGCAGCTTTGTGTCTGCTGTTACAGTAGGCATTCACTCAAGGATAGTGTATTTGGCAGGCGAGAAAATCCCCCCTATTACCGCGAATGACCCAACATCAGTGGACAGCAGTGGTGAGTGGGGCTTAGTTATATCCGGCCTGCCTCTTGCCAAGAGTTACAATTTCAACCGTGTTGTCACTCAATCTCAAAGCAACTCTGTGGAACTCGGAGTGGAGAAGTTAGCCCCACATTTTCCTGGTCCAATTCTGGGTGGTGTGCATGGGATATTGGCATCTCTCCCACCAGGTGAAATAGGATGACTGAAGGATCCACGCAGCTCACGTGTAACCAGTGATCTGATTTCTTTTTTTTAAATGTTTCTTTTTTTTATTGTCAAAAAGGGAAACACTAATACATTCTTCTTTATTATAGCCTTATAGCCCGCCATAGAGGGCTATACTGGCTATCAAAAGCCCTCTCCAGCGTTAAAGGACCAGCTACGAAGGGCTATAAGGCTTTTAGAACATTCTGCTACTAGAGGTCTAACAAAGAACAAAGCCTATGGGAGTGTGAGGGGATTGGAATCCCCTCAGGCTCCCTGAAGCCTTTGTTCACAGCCAGAGCTGTGAACAAAGAAACATTGGAATGTTGGAGCACCAGGCTTATACCAGCCATTATAAGACCGAGGCACTCCATTGTTTTCAATGGAGCTTCCAACATTCCAATGTTCTAATATAGCCTTATAGCCCGCCGTATAGGGCTATACCGGCTATTAAAGGCCCTCTCCAGCGTTAAAGGCCCTGAGCCGAAGGCGACGGCCTTTAACAAGGGAGAGGGACTTTAATAGCGGTATAGCCCATCTACGAAGGGCTATAAGGCTATTAGAACATTGAATGTTCTAACAAACAAAACAAAGCCTTTTGGGAGCGTGAGGGGATTGGAATCCCCTCAGGCTCCCTGAAGCCTTTGTTCACAGCCAGAGCTGTGAACAAAGAAACATTGGAGTGTTGGAGCTCCAGGCTTATACCAGCCATTATAAGCCCGGAGCACTCCATTGTTTTCAATGGAGCTCCCAACATTCCAATGTTCTAATATTACATAATGTGACGCCGGAAGAGTTCATGTCTGGGTCCTTACGAGATATAAATAAGTAAAAATAAATATCCCTTCTATGAATAGAAGGCAGCCGCACAGTCTATGTTGTAAAGTGTCATCGCTAAGAAGAAGAATAAAGATACATTCCAAATCTTTTCCGACCCCACCCTAGGTTAATCATTAAGGGCCAGATGTATCAAAGGGTTTTGCAATTCTTTGTCTATGGGAAAATGTGCTGATACATAAGATCCTAAGTGTTCATGTCAGCCTTCCTTTATTCTAGGAAAATTGCCCAGATTTCTCTAGTAGTCTAGGCGCCTTCAATACAGCCCCATATAGAGTTAAATGTTTTCAGGGAGCGAGTTCCCCTTGCTCGATCCAAGGCCTTCTCCCTTTCACAAGTTTCTCTCACAATTGACCACCATTCAGTTACTGAGGGAGGTTTAGGTGAGATCCAAGCTCTGGCTATCGCAAGCCGAGCCGCCACCAACATAATTACAATTATACGTCTATGTCCAAGACTATCCCCCTTGTAGCCCAACATAATTTCAGCCTCTGTTAAAACATAGTCAACACCTAGTTTCAACTTCATGGTCTGGGCTATCTTCTGCCAGAATATTCCTAATTCAGGGCAAATAACGAACATATGCACGATGTTGGCTGCATATAAACCGCATTTGGGGCATTTTCTGTGATCCCTTCCCTGTCCCCCTCCCTGTCCTCCCCCCGTTTGGGCCCACCTAGCAATCCTCTCTGGAGTATAGTAAGGTGTTGTAAAGTGTGCAGATCCTATGGAACTGCTGCAGTCTTAGACTAACAGAATGTATCGATCTGTCTATAGTACCCAGCTCAGTCTCGATTACTTCAGAGGTAACATTTATCCCCAAGGTCTCGCTCCATTTTACTGCCAGTTTTTCACACCCATTCGTTCTGAACAGGCACAGACATTATTTATTTATTTATTTGTCAAATGAGAGTTGCAGACTTTCAAATGACCAAAAACTGTTATGGTCATACAGGTGACCCTGTCGGTCAATGCCGTAGCTTGCCCACCGTCTACCTTCCACGTCCTGAAATACCTCCGGCATCATTGGATTACCCCATAGGAAAAGATCGTCATGGAGAAAAGAGATAGAGCACTTGGCTACGATCTCCTGCCATATATGTATGCTATCCCTGATGGTCTTAAACCGGACCCGTTTAGAATAATTAGGGTCACTGACTCTATAGAGAGACATACGACTGTCAGATCCCAATACCAACCAATGCCAAAAATCTTGTTTTTCAGGGTTCAAAAGGCTACGAAGCCATACCACAAAAGCTTCCCAGTAGTACATTTTAAAATCCGGGAGTTCTAACCCCCCCTGATTGAAAGGAAGTTTCATTAGCCCTATAGTCCGTCATGATTTTTTATACCCCCAAATAAAACTGCTCAGCACCCCGTCCAGTTTCCTTAAAAAAGAGTTGAGAATACGCAAAGGGAATGACCGGAATAAGTACAAACATTTTGGAAGCACCGTCATTTTTATGATGCTAGACCTCCCTCTATACTAATAGGCAATTTATGGCAACTTCTCAATTGCTTTGTTACGGCTTCCAGCAGTGGGTCGTAGTTTAAAACAGTAATGAGCTCAATCTTTGGAGAGATGCATACCCCTAAGTAGGTGGCTGTCACACAGACACCAAAATAGTTTTTTCTGGCTGGAAGTTAAGGAGGACTTGCGTCTTCCCAACATTTAGTCTGTACCCAGAAATGAGGCCACATTTATTTGCTTCAATTTCTATAGCGTCCATTGGAGGTGCTGGATCAGTGGTAAAGACGGCTATATCATCAGTGTAAGCGGTGACGTTGAGCTGGTTCTGCCCTATAGCCAAAGGCGATATATGTACATTATTCTGCAATTCCCTAATGAATGGCTCGATGTGTACGCAAAATGGAGAGGGGTAAGAGGGCAGCTTTGTCTGGTACCACACCAAATTGGGAAGGGAGATGTTCGTAACCTTGCATAATACAATTTTTGGGGGTTACTGTACAAGGCTTGTACCCATTTGCTGTATCTCCCTCTAAGGCCAAATGATGAAAGTGTTGCCCACAGATAATGCCAAGCCACCCGGTCAAAGGCCTTTTCGGGATCTAGCAGAATCATGCCCCGTTTCAGAGCTAATTTCCTAGCTAAGTCAAAGGCCCCCACTGCTGTGTTGACATGAGCCGTGGTGTCTCTGCCCTGTATGAAGCCATGCTGCTGACTAGAAACTAAGTCTGGCATCATGGGGGCCAACTGGGTGGCTAAAATGTTAGAGAAAATCTTAGCATCTACATTTATAAGGGATAACGGCCAGTAAGAGATACACTCCTCAGGTGGTTTATTCTTTTTCAAGAAGAAACTATATTTGTCATATTCCATGACTCAGGAGCCAGGTCTTTTAATACAGTAAGTTGCATGACCTCTCCCAGGAGAGGAACCAGAGCAATCTTAAAAGGCTTTATAAAACTCAGCTGGGATTGAGTCTTCCCCGGCCGCTTTCCCAGATGACAACTCAGATATTGCCTCGCTGATTTTCTCATGTGTGATTTCCTGTTCCAGCAAGGCTGCGTCCTCCTCACACAAGGACAGCAGCTTACTCTGCCTTACATATTCCAGGAGTCCTCGCTCATTTGTCACTATCTTTTGTGTATACATTTCTGATAAAAGACAGAGAATTGCTCTACTATTGCCTTTGGGTGCATATGTAGTATGCAGTTCTCCAACTTCATAGCCTTTATCAGTGTTTTAGCTAGCTGATGGGAGAGCACCTTCCCAATTAGGACCCCATATTCGTATTGTAGTGACCGGTGCTTGTTATAGCTCACCTCAACTTTCCCCCTAAAAGATCTGCTCATAGCCAGACGCTCATCTATTAAGGAGTTGTACAGCAAGTCCTGATCTAGGGCGCCTTGCGGGATTGCATCTGCGTTGCAAAGTTCGCTAGCTAATAGTTTTTGAAGCGCAGCCCTATCCGTGATCTCGCGCTCCCTATTGGGCCCCCATATGTACTGCTGGGTAGCCCCCCTAATATACGCCATCATCGCGTCCCATACTACACAGGGGGAAGCTGTCCCCATATTGTCTTCCAGGAAGTCCACTGTTTTTTTATGGGTAAAAGCCAAGTATTCACTATCGGAGAATAAGTAGCGCAGGAATGAGAAAGACTGCGGTGTTTTAATCTCGGTGTTAACCTGAAAGGATAATTAAATGGGGTTATGATCAGAGGTGATCCTAAGGCATACTTTCATACAAGCTGTTGATAGTATTTTGTCCGAGACCCAAGCCGTGTCTATACTCAAGTACTGTCTATGCGGGGCAGCAATAGTAAGTATACCCAGGAGCATCTGCGTGAAGTGAATGCCAAGCATCATTTAAGGAGTGCAGCCGTCCTAGTTCAAGGATCGAAGCTCTCACCTTCCCCATTCTAGGAGTGGCCTCTTGGTTTGTAGACTCAATGGCATAATTCACAACACAATTAAAATCCCCCATAATTAGGCGCTCACCCTGCCAGTCTAGTAACTCTAAACTGACAAAGTCAAAGACCGCATGGTCATTGACATTGGGTCCGTAAATTGAGCAGAAAACATATTCCACTCCCTTAATTTCCAGCTGCGCCTGCTCCCATCTCCCCCGCTGGTCGGTGAAATGTCTTGCACATCAATATAGCAGTACCCCTTATAGAAGCGCTCTGGGAAGTACCGATGATTGTTTGGTACCCAAGATGTTTAAATAAGCCTTGATCTTTGTAAGCTAGGAGTGTTTCAGTAAGGGGCACAATATGGGGCCTGTACGCTTTCAGATCCTCCCGGACTAGCTGGCGCTTGACTCCATTATTTAGGCCGGACACGTTCCAGGCCATACATTTAATCAGAGCCATGGTTGCTGATAATCTATACTACTGCCGCTACCGAGTGCCTTAAAAGTGAACCCCCCATCTATCCTCAAACAATCTTTATGTCCCCTCATCTTGCTTCCTTCCACACTCCTTGCCCCTTTATGTGTACCCTTTTTGACCTTTTCCTCTATGGCCCCCACTCGTCCTCCTCTGCCTTCCTCGTTCCTCCCCCATCCCGCCAGTGTCATGAATAAGGAATCATCCTCCTTATAGGCTGACGTTGGATTGGCAGCTATCAGCACCCAGCACAGCCAGGGCAGCCCCCCGTCCACCCACCACTGTAAATTTTGATATGTTCTGTGTCCCTACGTGTCATCCATCATATGTTATCTGTGCATGATTAATATGCATATGTTATTCCCCATGTTCGATTAAAGACGCAATTATAGTTGTGTCCACCTTTAGTATGTCAGTTTCCAGTTCTCGTGAATACTACGAATATCAGGCCTATGTAAAGCTACGTTGCCACGTTTCTCAGTGTGCACGTTATTCCATTGTAAAATCTCCGTTTCTAGGCCTCAAAAGGGCCTGGACACCAGATTTAGCTCCTGTCCCCTGAAGCCTCGCTGAGGAGCGATACAGCCCCCGCCTGTATCCTCGACCCTTCACTTACTTCCTGCCTCGCAGTGCCCGGTTCAGCCTGGCTCTGCCTCTGAGTCTGCCAAGAGTATGTTATGATTCGAGTTATCAGTACAGCCCTCCTTCTCTGCATTCCTAAGCTACTGAATCGCATCAATAGTTACCGTCATAGTCTAGCTTTTACGTCTCCATGTAAGAGAAATACTGCATATAATGATCATTTAATATTCTTCATCACGCACTACATGTAGAATAATGCATGCTCCAGTCTTAGAGTCTGTTCGCCTTTACCCCGATAACATTTGGATTCTATCAACATGTTCTCTAAACATCAGATACTAGATACTGCTTAGGTACATGTCGCCCTGACTCTCCAGACTTCAGTCTCTGCTCCTAGCACAGAGTTCATAGCCCCCAGCTTCTCCCTAGTAACACGTCATTGCCAGTTTGCGCGCACCATCAGGTTAGAGGTCCCGGCTCCTTAGGTAGCCCCCTCCATGGTTTCCACCCCATTCATGACATATTCTGTTACGTTTGCATCACATGTCTATGTATACGCCCTGTTACACCTCTTTTCACCCTTATCTTTCGCGACTGCTACGCGTCACGCCTATTGCTCCACCCACTGCTACGCCTATTGCGAAGTAATGCTATGTGTTTGCGTTATGTATATATGCTCATGTACTGTTATTAAAAAGTTATCCTTCCTTCCTTCCGCCGATTCCGATCCTGACCCCGGCAGCGCTGCCAGGGCTTTCCATCCTATTCCTGTGCAGGTTGTCCCGTCCCTGTCTTTATGCTGTATTAAACCTGCAAAACTCCTACTACCTCGAATCTTGACTCTTATTTATTGAGCTATCTGTTATTCATTTATGCATTCAAAAAGAGAGGTATTATTTATTTATTTACCACATAATGGCGCCCGAACAGGGACTTGCCCTTTCCCCACGCGTCGGTGAAGCCACGCCGACCCCCTGACCCTCTGCAGTCGTGACGGAACTCTTCTGCGCACCGGCAGATATTTCTGCTTCAAGTATCCCTCAGGCCCACGGAGGAGACGGAGGAGGCGGTCCAGCATCCAGACGAGACGGTGGAGGAACGCGGCGAGTCCCGACCAGAGCCCAAGCCGAGAGTCCAAGGTCCGAGGTATCCGGAGGCCCACCCGTAACAGAAGTCCGAAGTTCGTCCGTACGACGTCCAAGCAGTCCCGTCCAGTCTGAGGCCTTCCGTTCTTGCTGCCCGGTGAGTACCATTACTGGGGTAGTATCTAGACAGGGTCAATTTAATTGACTCTGGTCCGTGGGTTGGTGGTACACAAGCCCACAAACGAAGTGTCCACTCCGGTGGATACGGGTCCTGACGTGTCTCTGTATGAGACCGGTAAGTTTCGTACTGTTTCAGCAGTGCATCTAGTTTCTGTTCTAGTCAGTTCTGTTCTCGAGAAAATTCATGTATTCTGTTTTCCGTATTCCAGGTAGTATTCTGTTCGAACTGTTATTCTGAATGTTCTTCATGTATCTTGATGTCGTGGAATGAGTGTGAAGTAGTTATCGTGTTTATTGTGTATCGTATTGTGTCCAGATTATAGTTCAGTCATGCCGCTCTTTTCAAAACTGCGTCAGTTGAGAACTAGAAAAGGTCTGCTAGAAGCAGCAGTTCCTGTCCCGCCTAGGGACAGTCCAGGTCATTTTATGTATCAGAAGCATGGCATAAGCGCCATATTGTATCTAGATTTATGGGTCGAGTATACCAAACAGTTAGAGGAAAAGTATAGATGGCCTGTGTCAGGCACATGGGATGCCGAGTGCATCATGAGAGTAGAAGAAGCATTATGGAAAAAGAAAGCCAGACAGTCACAGAAAGATGCCATCGAGTTATGGCGCAAAGAATCTCATAAAAGAACCGAAAAAGAAATCAGAAAGTCAGAATTAAGTAGAGAATCCTTGGAACGAGCCCAAGAAAGGGAATTAATCGAGATTGGTGAACGAGTTAAAACCGAACAGTCAGACAGACAGAGGCATGCTCTTATTAAGGGTATGTATCCTCTTCTTGCCGAGGGCCTGCCAAAAGCGACCCCGGAGGCATCCAGTAACTTTCCGCCACCATTAGTTCCGACCAAGCTACGTCACAAACAGACCGCAGCTGATATTTTCATTTCGTCCTATTTGGACGACACAGTCCCAGAATATGCAAATCCTGTTCGCGCTCCGCCAGTCCCTGTAAATCAGGCACTCCCCGTTTCTCCAGACACCGGGGTACCCCTTGCAGTACCTGTTACGGTCCCCCCGGTCCAGCCCGCCATACCAGTTCAGCCCGCATTTCAATTTCCTGCCACACTAGTACGAAGAGGATCAGTCGACGATTCTAGTTTAGGGGCCGCAGGAGGAGGTCCTCCTCAGACCCCGCCGCCACATAAGCGTTTAACGTCAGCCGAATTACATGCACAAGCGTCACAGCGTACGCCCAGACATCAGTCTGTAGCAGAAATAAGAAAAGCCCTTAATGAATGCGGCTATGATCCAGTCCCAGGCGAGGATAATATGGTTTTATATTCATTACGTGTAAGAAAGGTGGCCGAGTATCTAGTCACCCTACCGAATATGAAAGAAGATCTAGACAGAATATATCGTTTCATCCGTACAGGGGATGATCCAGAAAGCATTGGCGAAGTCATGTCTCAAAGGAAAGCCGAGATCCAGCTCATGATACTAAAGTTTTTGATTAATTGTTTAATAAGAGAACAAGATTACCCGTCCAAAGATCAAGCCGAAATGAGAACCCTGACAAAGTGGAGTGATAATATAGCCGAGGGTAAGCACAGGACCATCAGTGCTATGGAGAGTATGTACAAGAAAATCCGTAAAGAAATAATAAAGTTACACGAACAGCGTAAAGCAGCACAAGTAAGCGAGAAAGAAAGTAACTCTGATACTGAAGAGGTAGACGACGAGGATCCCGGCAGAATAGCGTATGTAGGAAAATCTAGATTTCCAGATCGCCATTTACGCCTAGAACACAAGTCAACTTTCCATCATCCAGCACCAGAACAAGGTTCTCTAGAACAAGTGTTTCAAGCTACCGATCACATTCTGAAATCACGAATCGGTTACAGTGAGTTAAGTACTATGCATGAACAAGAACTAGCCCGATCAGCAGTCCGATGGACTACTGATTCTACCACTTTTCCAGACGAAATAGTGGCACAAATGTTTCTGAAAATGCCCCCAGCCGAGCAACGACTGGCGGGTATGTATATGATTCAGCACCTCATTACATTGTATGAGGGTCAGCACTCTGATCCAGGCCCGTTACATGATATCCTGAACGAGTTACTCCAGTATAGATGGAAAGGTTTAGGTACCGATTTAATTAGTGTCATTCTAGAACAGCGTCACAAATATAGAACGTTTTTGAACCCGCATTTTGTTCATGTCTCACCCCCAGAAAGTAAACCATTTTACATGGAAAGACAGAATCCGTTACGAGAAGTCCACCCAGTTAGAGGAACGGGTGGCGAACTAGAACGAGTGTTTGTTTACACCCCGATCACAAAGATGGAACTCTTAGAGATGAAAAAATTAATCCCCTGTCACGATAAAGATCCAGCAGGGTTCCATCGAGAATTAAAAGACATGCTCCGTATGGGGGAATACACGTATCCAGATATAATTAAAATGTTAAAGGTTCTGCTGCCCGCAGGGGTGTATGAAAAGCTCAAGGAAAAAGAATGGGAGGTGGGAGAGAAAAAGATCGATTGGGCAGTTCTAGAAGCTGAAGATAAGGCACGAGTACCAGGTACCGGTCTTGGAGCGAAATGTAAAGAATTACCTGAATTATTGATTCAAGTTTTGCCCAGATTGTTAACAACGAAAAAGGAAGACTGGGATGCAATCTCAGCCTGTAAACAGAAACAAGACGAAGACATTAGTGATTTTTATTCTAGATTTGAGAAATGTTTTAGCATCAACAGTGGCCTCAAGACAAGTAGTGAGTCATACCCTCACCTTTTTGTTACTAAATTAGTCGAGAATTCAAGTCCACAAATTAAGAATCGAGTTTTGAAAGTCGAAAGTACCTGGCAAGCTAATACCCCGTCCCAGATGTTACAGATGCTCCAATACCACCAGAATAGAATCAGAGAAGAGCAAGAACACGAGAGAAAACGTATGAAAGACACGAAAATGAAAGTACTAGTTGCACAATCTGTTCCTCAAGACAGTCAGAAGAGGGGTCCGAATCAAGCCAGTCATCCTGCAGCTCCCGTTAAAGGGAACTGCAATTATTGTAAACAGCCAGGTCATTTTATAAACGAGTGTGCAGTTCTGAAACACAACATAGCTACTGGTAAGACTAAAGAAAGACCACGTCCGCCTAGACAAGAACAAGTTTCACAGACTCCTCAGCCACAGAATGCACCACAGACAGTTACAGCACCGCAGCCCATCGCTGCAACACAGCACGTTACACAGCAGATGTACCAGTATGCACAGTCTGAGTATCCAGAGTATCAGCCATATTCATGAAACAGCCTAGAGAGGGAGGTAGGCTTGCCTCTCATCGAGATACCTGTAGATCAAGAAGGTCCCTATGTTCACAGTCAAGTATTAGGGAAAGACAGAAAGTTTTTGATTGATACAGGGGCAAGTAGGACCACAATTAGCCACGCCGAAGTTCCAGGGGCTCCGCTCTCAGGCTCAAGAAATGTTTCCCTTGGATTTTCAGGAAAACCCATTGTAAATGAAATATCAAAGCCAGTTACTCTAGAAGTAGGTCCATTGTCCCGTACTACTGATCTGTTACTTACTAAGTCATGTCCAGAGAATCTATTAGGTATTAAAACACTGAAAGAGTTAGGTGCAGTTATATGCTGTTCCCCAGAGGGAATACGATTGTTCCTGCGTGACTTTAAGGGTCACTATGTATTACGAGATTTTGATCCCAGATTGTCCAATGTTCCGCAGCATCTATGGGCGCAAGGTCCAACTGATGTTGGTTATATGCAAATCACACCCCATCGTGTGACTCTCAAGCCAGGTGTAGTGTTACCACGAATCAGACAGTATAGATTGCCACTGGAGGCTGTAGCAGCCTTATCCAAAAATTATTGACGAGCTCATCGCTCAAGGAGTGGTTGTAGAAACTGACTCCAATGTATGCAATTCTCCGATCATTCCAGTCATGAAACGTACTGATCCAAATGCACCCCCAGTATATCGATTAGTGATTGACCTACGAGAGCTTAATAAATGTATTATTCCCCAGTACCCAGTTGTCCCAGATATCTCTTCCCTATTGACAGCCATTGATTCAGAAGCCTCATTTTTTACAGTCATAGACCTCAAGAATGCATTTTTTAGTGTTCCCATTCATCCAGACAGCCAGTTCCTTTTCGGATTTTGTTTAAATGGAAGGAGCTATATGTTCACACGAGCTCCTCAAGGTTTCACAGAAAGTCCTAGTATTTACAGTCAAGCACTTAAGAGACAACTAGACAACATTCACATGCCAACTGACACTGCCCTGCTCCAGTATGTCGATGATCTACTGGTCACAGCCCGTTCTGAACGTGCTTGCGAGCGAGCATCCCTCACAGTTCTGTATTTCCTAGCCGAGATGGGGCACAAGGTGTCCCCTTCGAAGCTTCAATTCTGTGTCCAGCAAGTGGTATACTTAGGACACTTACTGTCCAAGAGGGGTAGGCAGTTGACACCTGACCGTATCCAGTTAATAGCGAGTCTTCCTCAGCCCAAGACCCAGAAGGAGGTACGTGCTTTTATCGGCCTCACTTCTTACTGCCGACAATGGATTCCTCAGTATGCATTTCTAGCCAAGCCACTGATACAGTTAACGACACAGGAGGCAGCCGTATCGACTGTCCTCCCTTGGACATCTGAACATACACTCAGTTTCAATGAGTTAAAGAAAGCCCTATGTCAAGCTCCAGTTCTAGCTACACCAAGCTACAGTAAGCCTTTTACACTTTTCGTCACAGAACGCGAAGGTACAGCATTATCTGTTCTCACACAAGATCAAGCAGGACAATACAAGCCTTGTGCTTATTTTTCGAGCACATTAGATCCTGTAGCCCAGGCTCTCCCTGCGTGCCTCAAGTCAGTTGCAGCCACAGCGCTAGCTATCAGACAAAGTGATTCCATAGTATTAGGACACTCCCTGACAGTACAAGTTCCACACTCCGTGGAAGTTCTTTTAAACCGAACACAGACTCAGCACTTGACAATTGCACGTTTAACAGGTTATGAATTGACACTGTTCCAGCCACACATAGAAATCAGACGCTGCAACATCCTGAACCCTGCTACACTGTTACCATCAGTTACTTTAAGTCCGGACACACACGACTGTGTGGAAGTAGTTAATATTACGACAAAGCCAAGACAAGATCTGACAGATATTCCGTTACCAGATCCCGACCTGACACTTTATGTGGATGGTTCATGTATGAGAACAAGTACAGGAGAACTAGTCGCCGCGTATGCAGTGACTACCGACACCGAAGTTATTAAGACACACCGTATTGACACCCTGTCCGCTCAAGCAGCAGAGCTAGTTGCTCTGACACAAGCCTGCATACACGCTAAGAACCGGAAAGTTAATGTTTACACAGATTCACGCTACGCATTTGGAGTCGTACACGACTTTGGAGTGCTCTGGCAGGAGAGAGGTTTCATGACTTCTCATGGAACCAAGATTCAGCATGGTCTCCTTATTCAAGCTCTGTTAGATGCAATACATTTACCGACATCCATTGCTATCATGAAATGCAAGGCACACACGAAAGTTACTGACATTATTTCCCAGGGTAACGATCTAGCAGATCGCACAGCCAAGCTTACAGCACAGACTCCAGACATTCCAGTTAACATGACACACACTCCAGATCCGACTACATGTATGACAGTTAAGGACCCTACTCAAGATGTCATAGATATCCAGTTACATGCTACTCCCGAAGAAATCAAGAAATGGTCCGAACAAGGAGGGGTCCAGACAGATCAAGGATGGTTAACGAAAGGAAAAGCCACTTGGTTTCTCCCCGACTCTATGGTTCAAGTCATTATCAATACCGCACATAGTCCAGCACATTTAGGAGAAAAAGCTATGTTAGACAGTATCCAGAACATTTGGTTCAACAAGCATTTACGAGCTGCAGCCAAGCAGAAAGTCCGTACCTGTATGATATGTTGTCAGTTTAATCCAGGTAAAAGTGTCCCGGTGGAACAAGGTGGATTCCAACCTCCTGACCACCCTTTTGAAGTCCTCCAGATGGATTATATTCAGATGGAGCGATGTCGAGGTTTCAAGTACGTCCTTGTAGTTGTATGCGCTTTGTCCAGGTGGACAGAAGCATATCCAGTCCCAGATTACACAGCCGCGACCACTGCCAAGCAGTTGGTTCGTGAGTTCTTCCCCCGTTATGGACTCCCTAGGGTCGTATATTCTGATAACGGCCAGCCATTCTCCTCAGAGTTAATGAAGCATGTTTCCCTTTTGTTAGGGTACCAGTGGAAGTTCCATTGTGTACGCCATCCTGAAGCAGCAGGCCTCGTAGAGAGACATAACCAGACCCTGAAAATTCGCATCGCCAAAGTATGTAAAGAGAAAGGTGTGGACTGGCTAGTAGCTCTGCCAGTCGCTTTGTTCTATATGCGCATGGTCGCACAGTCCAGATCAGGTCTGTCCCCGTATGAGGTCGTTTTCGGCCGCCCCCCTAACATGTGGGGTACACCCAGACCCCGAAGTATTACCGATGTTTCAAGTAATATGCTGACAGATTACCTAGCTTCCTTGATGTCTGCCCTCAACTCTTGTCGTTCACAGGTTGCCGCCGCATTTCCAGACAATACCGAGGTGGCACCGCATGAAATCGTTCCAGGATCCATGGTCCTGGTGCGAAATTTTGACCGCTCAAGTCCGCTAGAGCCTCGCTGGAAGGAGCCCCGACAGGTCCTCCTCGCCACACGTACAGCCGTGAAGTTGGAGGGACGTAAAGGCTGGGTGCATCTTTCACATATAAAGAAGTTTTATGGACTGAAACCGGTCTCAAAGAACATTTCCCAGGATTCGAAGGATTACCAAAGTACTATTCTTAAGGACTGTCCCGCAAAGAACAATGATACTGCACCCTCCCCGTTAGAGAAAACTCCACAGCAGGAGTATAAGTTGAAACTCCGGTCTAGTAAAATAAGTCAGCCAGTTTGATTGTCTAAGTCCTCCCCTAGGTGAAACGGTTAGACTGTTTCTGACATGTATAAAATAGACCCCCATAGTGAGAGAGTTAGTCAAAACTCAATCCGATGTATCGTTTTTCTATGTTTCATATTATTTCTCAGCATTATGATTTCCTGCACCAGTTATGCATTTTATCTGTATTTTCCAGTCTCTCATGTAAATAAGTCTTCTAATGTTACAGTAGAACACACGTTTAGTGATCTGCCTCCTCATGAACTCTCTTACCGCCTCGCTATGCGAAATAATTCTTTCATCCGCATGTTACATTATTCACACCAGACCAGCAATGCCACTAATTGTTGGGTGTGTGGTCGACTCCCCCCTTTTCAGACATCGAAGGGAGTTCTGCCACTCTTTCCTTATCCTTTTTCACATAATGGTTCGTGTGGAGCATGGTCCACGTTAACGTCATCCTCAACAGATATGTCTTTTCTTAACAGTACATGTTTTCCAGACAAGCAAGGTCTCCCCCACAGAACCGGGTTAGATCTAGAAAATGAAGTGTATAATTTAGGTAATTATTCTTCGAATTTCATGGTTCTGAATGTTCAGTCTGATACTACTCCAGACTTACCTGCAATTTCAGTACTAACAGTCAAAGGCGAATTATGTGTCCGAAATAATGGTTATACACACGTAGGACATAGTGATTGTACTACTATTGTCAAGTATAGTGACAGTGGGAAATCTATTTTCAAAGCTTCACGTCATTCTTATTTTATTTGTGGTCAGACCGCATATGTTCGTCTGCCCCTCGATTGGGAGGGAACCTGTTACATTGCCTTCCTACTGCCACCTGTTTTTCTAGCCCCACCCGACTACCATAGGAATTCCCACCTAGTACATACTAGACACAAGAGAAACCTCCCGATTGTCGATTATACTGAAACTGCTCTAGAACAATATATAGATATCAATAAAGGTGTCTTCCCTTATTTAGGTACAGTTGTGAATAGTAAACTGATACGTAGGTTAACCAGAACCCTTGAAGCAGTAGTAATTGAGACTACTTCTGCTCTAAGTAATTTAACCGACGAACAATCCTTTATGAGAATTGTCGTGCTCCAGAATCGTCTCGTCCTTGACGTCATATTGGCCGATAGGGGCGGGGCCTGTAGAGTCATCGGATCTAGTTGCTGCATTTTCATTCCAAATAACGCGCCGTCTGTTTATTCAGCTATAACCAGACTTCATAAAATTGCCCATCTGTTACACCAAAATCCAGGCACCTGGACATGGTCCGGTTGGTTCTGGAATATAATTTCCGCCTGGGGATGGAAAGTCTTGTCCTTTCTAGGTATTGCAGTAGCGATCATATTTAGCTGCTGCCTCTGTATACAATGTGGCCCTGCGATTTGCGACATTTGTGCTACCTCTTGTATTCCTAGTCCCAAGCCCCATTCTCAATCCCGTTCCAAGAAAATTCGAGACGAGCAAATGATACTGTACGAAATAATAGATGGTATCATGAATATTGATGTTTCCTGATGGAAACGTAGTGACAAGGAGGGAATGTGGAAAAGTAAATTTTGATATGTTCTGTGTCCCTACGTGTCATCCATCATATGTTATCTGTGCATGATTAATATGCATATGTTATTCCCCATGTTCGATTAAAGACGCAATTATAGTTGTGTCCACCTTTAGTATGTCAGTTTCCAGTTCTCGTGAATACTACGAATATCAGGCCTATGTAAAGCTACGTTGCCACGTTTCTCAGTGTGCACGTTATTCCATTGTAAAATCTCCGTTTCTAGGCCTCAAAAGGGCCTGGACACCAGATTTAGCTCCTGTCCCCTGAAGCCTCGCTGAGGAGCGATACAGCCCCCGCCTGTATCCTCGACCCTTCACTTACTTCCTGCCTCGCAGTGCCCGGTTCAGCCTGGCTCTGCCTCTGAGTCTGCCAAGAGTATGTTATGATTCGAGTTATCAGTACAGCCCTCCTTCTCTGCATTCCTAAGCTACTGAATCGCATCAATAGTTACCGTCATAGTCTAGCTTTTACGTCTAAATGTAAGAGAAATACTGCATATAATGATCATTTAATATTCTTCATCACGCACTACATGTAGAATAATGCATGCTCCAGTCTTAGAGTCTGTTCGCCTTTACCCCGATAACATTTGGATTCTATCAACATGTTCTCTAAACATCAGATACTAGATACTGCTTAGGTACATGTCGCCCTGACTCTCCAGACTTCAGTCTCTGCTCCTAGCACAGAGTTCATAGCCCCCAGCTTCTCCCTAGTAACACGTCATTGCCAGTTTGCGCGCACCATCAGGTTAGAGGTCCCGGCTCCTTAGGTAGCCCCCTCCATGGTTTCCACCCCATTCATGACATATTCTGTTACGTTTGCATCACATGTCTATGTATACGCCCTGTTACACCTCTTTTCACCCTTATCTTTCGCGACTGCTACGCGTCACGCCTATTGCTCCACCCACTGCTACGCCTATTGCGAAGTAATGCTATGTGTTTGCGTTATGTATATATGCTCATGTACTGTTATTAAAAAGTTATCCTTCCTTCCTTCCGCCGATTCCGATCCTGACCCCGGCAGCGCTGCCAGGGCTTTCCATCCTATTCCTGTGCAGGTTGTCCCGTCCCTGTCTTTATGCTGTATTAAACCTGCAAAACTCCTACTACCTCGAATCTTGACTCTTATTTATTGAGCTATCTGTTATTCATTTATGCATTCAAAAAGAGAGGTATTATTTATTTATTTACCACACAGGATCAAAAATCAAAGTGAGATAAAAGGGAAAAAAGCAGCTCCAAATATCAATCGAATCATATTGCAAACAGAAGAGAAAAATAAATAAATGATAGTGTCTTCAGCTTCTAAGACTTTTTAGGGACCCCCTCCATCTGCCAATGGCTTAAAGCTTGCTGGGCCTCTTGATCCGTGAGGCAGAATTGCGAGTGTCCATCTTTTATGACCTTTAGACGGGCTGGCTCTTGTAAGAACACCTGAGCGCCTTCCGCCTTTAATGGATCAATAAGCTGCCTCAGTTTCCACCGTCTATCCATGGTGGCTCTACACAGATCTGATCTAACAAAGATAGAGAGGGTGTCAACTTATACAGGGCTACTGGGGCGAGCATTGATGGATAGTGCCTGCTTTTATAAAAAGTTACCAAAACAGATCAGAAGAGGTATCGAATAGCGAGGGTTTGGCTTATGCAGGAATATCGGCAGTCTATACGCCCTTTGAATTTGGCAGTCCCAACCCCAGTCTGACAATTCTGTGAAGGCCTTTTGAAGTAGTTTGACAACATAGGCACGAGTGTCAGAGCCCTCCTTGCCTTCTGGGACCCCAAACAGCTTTAAGTTATTCCGGCGCTGCCGGTTTTCCAGATCCTCTATCTTAGCTTGCATAGCTAATATCTGCTCGTCGTGGTTGTGTACAGTTCTAGTTGTTGTAGTAGGAGTCTCTTCTGTATCCGCAACCCATTGTTTGTGATCCTCAATATCTCTTGTTAGGGCCCCCACCTGGCTTGTCAACTCAGTTAAAGATTGCTGAATGCTGAGGTTATCAGCCCCAGCCTGCGTGTAGTATTCTTGTGCCTCGAGCCTTTGATCCTGCAGTGCCTGCAATATTAAAGAGAGTGATGGCTCTTTGCTGCTTGAAGTATCCTTTGGCAGTTCGTTCCCACCAGACACCTTCCAGGCAAGGTTGAGTTGAGGGGAGGCAGGCAGGGCAGGTGCATCTGGCCGGGGGCCAGGGAATATGCCAGATAGATCCCTCGAAGCAACAACTAAAGACTTGAGGTCCGACCCTAATCCCAAACCTGAGCCTGATAGCCATGAGATTAGGTATTTCACTTCTCCCTTTGATTGAACTCATTTGCGCAGGGGGCTGCCATCTGTGGTAACCTTTATACGAGCGCTGGAGCTGTTATGTTGATTGCTACCATGCAGTTCCATGCCTTCTTTCCAGGGTTTGCACAGCTTAGGTTTACCCTTCTTTCTCCTGAGGGTGAGCTCAACCCCGGGCATGTGTTCGGGCCCAGCGAGGGGGACGTTTCAGATCCAGTCCCCATAGTTGATAATGGACAATTATTGGCCTCTTGTGTCATAAGCCCTTCGTGTCCACCTTCCTTAACTTGAGGTCGTTTGTGGGCAACTGTTTGTGTTAGAGAGTCTGGGTTACTTCTAGACAGGTCCAACCCACTGTTTCCTCTCTACTGACCGCACTGGGCTGTTAGCGGTGCCTCCCTCAAGCCGCCTAAGTCGGGCCGTCTATCCTGACGAGCTCTGGTGTTGATACCTGCCCTTCTGTTAAAACTCTGGCCTGAGACTGGGGGTCATTGCAGTTGCTATTGCTACCAGGTTTCTCTGCAACATTGTTTCCGTCCTCTGGCAATGATCAGTTGGATGCACTGTATCCCAGTTTTATGGATGCTTCCCCATACTGCCGGCGGCCTCTGCTCTTTCTAACTACTCCATTAATTCAAGTAAGAGTGGAGATTCCCCTTGGCTCCCCGCTGTGCCTGTACGTCCTGAAGGAATTGCCCCCAATAATGTGTATATGATTTTAGCACGCGCCGTCAACTCTGTGACGTCGCTGGAGGGAAACAGGTCTGCAGCCTTTCCTGATTGCAGCAGCTTCATTACAGGCTTATCCACACGTAAGGAGTCTCCTTTCGCTGTGGTACCCCGCAGCGCTCCTGATCCTGAATCCTCCGCTCCCACTAACGATGCCGCTCCTCCTAGTGTTACAGAGGCTCTGGCTGCTCGGCATCCCCTTGCAGCGGTTTTTGGTAGAGCCATTTTCTTGTCCCAGAAGAGAGCCAGGGCTACTGTCAGACCACACCAATAGATTCCTGATGGGCGGGAACTGACGGTTGAGTAGGCAAGTCGGATTGAGAACCAGAGCCGCCTGGCAGTTCTAGTCGCTGAAGCAAACATTTGCTCGTGAGACCCGCAAGTGAGTCCCTTTTGTCTCGTTTTCTTGTTTTTTTCCGCCATTGTTTTTTCTTTTCTTATTTCCCTCTCTTGCTGCTATGCCACTATGCTGTTTTCATCTTATTGTCATGGAGAGAATGGGAGACACTTTCGGTGTCTGCGAGCAGTGGCGGCGTCAGTCCGTCATCTTCCTTCTGACTACTGCCAGTGGTCTGACTTCTACCTACAATGTCGTGGAAATGGGTTGGGGGTAGGAGGACTGGTCACAATGTGCGCTTTATGCTTATAGGACTTCAAGTTGTAACTCAGCTAAACTGAATGTTTGATGTCAACTTATTTTCCCTACTGCTTAGTTAGCAGGTGCAAGGGATTTCAAACAACTTAGTTCAACCTGCAACTAGTCACCATTTAGGTAACATGGATCATCTTGGGTTAGGGTATTTGGTGGTTGACCTAAGCTGTTAAGTTGGACAGAAGCGGAACCTAATTTTTTCTTCTAATACCAGCACTAAGATAAACCCTTCCACTTATTTGCTGTGGTCTGATCATAGAGCAATCCCTTTAGTTATACTAATAATTTTCTCTTCCTGGGTCTAAACTGGTGTTAGATCTCATTCTATTTCTCTTTCTTTGAAACAAGTCAAAATAAATATAATATAAAAAAATAAATCTATTTTCATAAAGACTCAAGACTGAATTGGTGGTCTTTGGGTTGAGTAAACTTTTCTGCTCAACACCTGGTCAAACTAATATAAATAATTGCACAGTACTGGCAATCTCTTTGTTCATTTAAAAGATTAGCAGCCAGCTAATTTGTGAGGTACTCCAGTGACCATGGCTTTTTCCGTACCTTGTGGAGCTGCAGAGACCACAGAGCTGTCTAATTGTTCATCTAGTTCCTCAACATACTTTGTGGGGTACCAGTGTCTCTGGTCATCATGGTCAAAGTCAGTTGGGGAAGGCTGCTGAACTCTCTGTGGTGTGGACTCTGCTCTGAATATTACAAACTCAAGTAAGACACTAAGAATTTGTGTCTCATTCATTTCTTAGATGTAATTAGACCTGAATATCCAAGTCTCATTCCTAAAATATTAAATACTTGCTGGTTGCAGTTACTACGGGACTGACCCATAATGGTCTAAAAGTCGTGGGGTACGGAAAATGTGTGAGGTATTGTCTAAAGTCTCATGCTGCTAAGCTGAGCTGTTGCCAGAGTCGGGATTAAAGGGTGAGCTCAAACTGTGTGTCTTATGCGGTGAAGTCATGTGCTCTGGCCGCTGTGCCACATCTGTGCAAGTAGTGTCAGCATCTAGTTATAGCTACTTGGATGAACTTTTGTTTCGAACATTGTAGCTTGTGTATGGTGCTTAGGGGGTATTATACAGGGAGTGCGAAGGTAAATTTGCACCTATCAAATCAATACGGTATTTGTGAAGTGCTAACTACTCACTCCTACGGGTGTGATGGTGCTGGGGAGTAAGCTGAGATGCTGATGGACTCGGGGTAAAGTCGCTGAACTACTGACCCCTACCGGTCTGAAAGTGCGGGGTACGGAAATTAAGTGAGGTATTGCCTAGAGTGTCATTCTGTTAAATTGAGCTGCTGCTGGAGTCGGAATGAAACCGTGAGCCTACAGTGTGTGTTGTATGCTGTGAAGTCATGTGCTCTGGGTGCTGTACCACACGTGTTCAACTTGTATCTGGTGCTTAGGTGGTGTTGTATAGGGAGTGCGAAGGTAAATCAATACGGAATTTGTAAAGTGCCAACTACTCACCCTTCTGGGTGATTAGAGCAGGGATTAAAGCGAGAGGTCTGTGCTGCAAAGTGAGAAGGTCTGGCCGCTGCGCCACAGCTTTGTAGAGAATACATTTTGGCAAGGGTCCAGGAGTTGACATTATCTGGCCCTAAATTAGCGGGCCTAAGTTGTAAGTTATAGGGTGGCTCTAAAAAGAGCCCTGGTGTTCATTAGTTGGAGCTACATATAAGTGTGGATGCACAGCTTCAAGTTATTCAGGAAAACTCGGTTTACCTGACCTGTGAAGTGTACTTCATCACTTCAGTATATATCCGCCATATCAAAACGTATGTTGTTGTTGTAGATGGAGCCCATTTTGTGATCTCTGAGGTATGCAGACACATCTTTTTTGACTTTTTTGCGAGATTTTTCAATCTGAGGACAACATAGTGTGGACCATTTCCACTTCTGTCTTTGGCATATATTGGAATATACAAAGACAGTTTGAGGCAAAAGTAACATAAATTGTCCAAAGGTGTCCTTCATAAGCATTTCCAAACCTACCCCAGTCAATGTACCTAGTTCGTTTCCACCGCAGTGCCCAATCATGAGGTCAGGGTGTTGGAGATGCAAACACGTTTTAAACAAAGGCAACAATTGGTGCCACTTCAATCCTCTCTGTCCAAACCATTTAATGTCCACATTTTGTAAACCTAGGTCTAAGTCAATACGTCTCTGCTCTGCATACCTTTTGCACCAGAAAACATAGCTATGTCCTACGATCCACACTAGCATTTTGAAGATATGGCTGGAAGGTATGGAAAGATGTGTGTAGCTCATGCAGTTCCTTCGTAGAATAGGAGATATGTTTAAAGATGGGGAACTAGTTTCTTTTCGCATACAAAACGGAACCTGATTGGGAGATGAAAAGCATTGTTTTTAAAAGTAGGGTGCACATTCGTTTTGTGGAAAAGTATCTTTGTGATTGGTTAAGAAAAAGCAGTTTGCACGTGGAGTACATATTATAGGATAAAATTTGCTCAACCCAATCACACCTGCTACTTGCATTTGGAAGGCACTGCTCGAACTTAAAACAATTGTGAACTTTTAACCTGCACGTGCCGTTAAATGTTCGAGAAAATGTTGCAAAAAAATATCGTTAGGTCTAAAAAAAATTATGAACTTTTAACCTCCACGTGTTGTAGAATGTTCTAGAAAGTGAGTTGATAGAATACGTTGCATTTTTGACTTCGATATGTACTTGAATATTTAAAAAACTGTTTATATGGAAAAGTAGAAAGACAGTAATAGAGAGAAGTTTTGAAAGCTAAAAGAATCAAGGAACTGTTGTAATTTGTTCTTTATTAACTACTGTCGGTCGGCAGTAGGTAGTTATCACTGTTACCGGTCTGAAAGTGTGGTGTTGCTAAGAGTGGCATGGTGATGATATGATATGGTGCTATACTCAGGTATGAAACCGAAAGTCTAAACCGTGAGGTCATTGCTGTAAAGTGATGTGGTCTGGTGTTTGTAGCATACGTGTGCAAGTAGTGTTAGTAGGCGTGCAGGGAGTGGGAAGCGAACTACTGACCGCTACTGTGTGTTGATAATATACCGGAAGCAGGAAGTGAAGTAGTTACGCCTACCGGTGTGAAGACTTGAGGATGAAACCGAGCTGATTGCTGTAATGTGATGGGCTCTGGGATCTGTAGTATACTAGCCGCTGTAGTATAAGTGTGTAAGTAGTGTTAGTATGGGTTTATATTATATAGGGAGTGGGAAGCAAACTACTCACCCCTACTGGTGTGAAGACTAGGGGATTAAACCGTGAGCCTAAATTGTGAGCTCATTGCTGTAAAGTGATGTGCTCTGGGCGCTGTAGCAAACCTGTGGAAGAAGTGTTAGTTTACTTTTATACAATATAGGGAGCGGGAAGCGAAATACTTACCCCTACCGGTCTCAAGACTTGTGGATGAAACCATGAGCTCATTGCTGTAAAGTCATGTGCTCTGTGTAGTATTCCAATGTAAGTCATAGTAGAATGTTAGTATGTAATGCTACTAGAATCTAAGTATGTAATGTTAGAATATAGGGCTGTCATGAGGGGAACCTTGCAGAGTTTGTACACGGTGCTGGAGAAGACGGTTGACTTGCTGTCTGCTCCTGTTGGTTGTTGTTTCAGGTGTCTTGTTTTCTTGTAATAAATCTTATTGGATCCACTGCTGTCTGCCTCTTAACGACATACATTTGTTGACGAGCGGGAGAAGGTAAAAAGAAAGTACCACTCAGCAATATTTCAAAATTGCTTGCATTGTGCTGAAGACCTGTTTTCTTCGTTTAGCTGTTTCTACTCATGCCAGGGTTGTTGGCTCATTGAAGTGTCATCCGACTTCTGGCAGGATTTATATTATGCGCTTCCTCTGCTTCTTCACTACATTCTGGTCGCTGTACTACACATGTGTAAGTAGTTAGTATGTGTTAATACTAACAAATGCATCATGGTCCTAGGGAGGGCGACATGTGAGGGGCAGGGCATGTCCCGGGGTGTGCACTTGCGGGACATTTGTGTTTGCTATTAGAGGGCTGGTGCATGGCTTCCGCCCTGTGATAGCAAATACTTGTTCGACTACTTGAAGCGAGAGGAAGAAAACCTTGTATCGCTTTAATAGAGGTGATGCGGATGGAAAAAATTGTCTAGGATGCTGGAATCGCGAGAAAGAGTGTGGTTCAGCAAGTCCTTAAAATGAAACACATGAGGCCAGATATTATGGGCCATATTATCAAGGAACGGCGATAACATTATTGCCGCTTTAGCGGCAGGAAACTGCTGCTAAAGCTGGGATAAGGGGTTGATAATATGCCCTTGTGAATTCCCATAGAAGCCCAGGTTCTGGCGTGAATATGGTACAGCAGGTCTTTAAAATGAGACAGAGAGGTGACTGAATGAGGTCAGAGATCACATCATTACACACAGCAATATCGCTTATGCGCACATGCGCACTCTGGCTGAAGCACCCCACCCCTCCCGCCGCACCGCTCTCAATTGGAGGCCCTGTGCACCCAGGCCGCTCTGCTTACCTGCTGTCATTGTTGAGTGAGCAAACACTACGGGCAGCAGTGCTCACAATTCAGATGGAGTGTTGATTGCAGGAGAGTGTATACCTCATGGATCCCTTTCATAGACGACGGGCAGTAGGGCTCACAATTTAGAGCCCGTGTTGATTGCCAGGATGGTGTACACCTCAGGGATCAATTGTTTTTTTATTGCGCATTGTGATATGCGAGGTGGATGCGGCATATCACTTGAGGTAGTGTGGAAGAAGAGGGACGTGTGGCGTCGTGGTTATCCTATTTATACGTACGCAAAGTGGGCTGGGCTTGCGTATGCCAGGCCAGCGTAGTTGTGTGGATAATTATTCCGGGGACCTGTTTCTGTCTGGCCAGGAAGTGTACTTATGTGTGTTTCTTTTGTAGTTTTGACCTCGCAGTGTGCGCAATTTAGATTAGTGTCGGGAGGGCGGAAACTATCGTTAATGAGATGGTGTTTGAAAAGATTGAATGGTGGACATTACATGTCGTTGTCAAGGTTGTGGATATGCGCAGGCACGCATGTCAATGGTGTGAGGTATTATTGAAAGTGTTGCTATCGCGAAGCGTACACATGTGAATGTGCTCGGATGGAGGGAGGATCAGCAGTGAGACTACGTCATACACAGTGATAACGCTCATTATAGTCAAGCAATGTAGGTCAAACGTGAATCTGAAAGTCTAACATATGACACACTACTATACTGGTAAAGCCTGACAACAGAGCGTACAGCAATACAAATCTATACATTACTGTTTGTCACATGTGATCTAGGATGCACATTCTGCCCGTGGCTGATGATACTCCTTAGAGCTACCATTACCTAGGCCAAAAGGCAGCACACCAGGGACATTGTGTAACAGATATTTGTTTTTTAATGGAACGTTGGAGATGCATGGCAATCACACGTGGAAGGCTAATGTACAGAGCATGAATATTGATCAAGATGATCGTTGCAAGTTGTGTGTAGTATAAGATATGTGTATACAGGAAAACACTTTTCAAAAAAGCTTTCTAAGCAGAAGAGGTGTCTGTCATCAAACGCTGTGGAGAGAATGAGTAAAATGGGGTGGTTGTCCAACTGTTACAAAGGGAACTAATCAAATGCTTTTTTTAAGGTTACATGGCAATCACGTACCGAGCGCACAAGGAGGCCGCATCCGACACGATTTTGACAAAATATATTTATAATTATATACGTTTATTACAGTTAGAAATATATAAATGTTTAAAATATTTTAGATTATCACTTGCTCTCATATACTGTATAAAGTTATTTAGATATACTTTTGAGACTAAAAAAAGGAATGGCGTACTCGGCGTGATACTATACGTCTGTGACATAACACAGGGTTTGACAGCGTGTACTCGTCACATACGCAAAGCGCAGCGGGTGCGACCCCATACGTACATGACGGAATGCGTGGCTTGGTACTGCATACCTGTCGGATACCAAAGGAGCACCTGGAGTGACTTCATGTGTATATGATGTTACACGAGGCGTTGTGGCACAAAGTCGTCAGATACGAAATGCGCATCATTTACGAGTTTCAGGAATATGGTGGATAGGATTCGTGTGGTGATGGAGCTTGGTACGCTACCTATTTGGGAGTGCAGTTTCCCCCCCCCCCCAAAAAAAAATATACATATTTTTTGGGGGAGATATAAAACATTACATAATTTTTTAAGTTAAAAAAAGAAGAAGTGTAATAGAGTTCAAAATATTAAAAAAAATATTTGAAAAAATATGGGTCAGAAACATTAAAATATGAAATTAACATATAAAAAAACCTTTGAAATTCACTGAAAAAAACATAGGTTTCAGGCACGTTATAGTTAGGAGTTAGCATTCAAAAAACCTTAGAAATTCACAAAAAAAACCATAGGTTTCAGGGACGTTATAGTTAGTTGAACATTTGACTCATATAAAACCAGAGAAATTCACCTGTTATAGTTAGTTGAGCTAACTCACGCACCCGCAATGCACTGCTGATGAGGTCACATATTACATCACTCATTCACTTTTTCTGTGAATATATATATATATATATATATATATATATTTATATATATATATATATATATACATATATAAATTTCGCTTTTTACGTAGGTGAAATCCGAGCTGAACTATAACGTCCCTGAAACTTTTGGTTTTCACAGTGGAAAAAAATATATATATATATTTTAATTTATGTGTTGATGAAGAAGCAGACTCACTGGAGTAGACTATTATCGGCACTACGGGGTCCAGAAGGCCATGGGGGCCACGCCCACTGGGGCAGGACTTTGATATAGGGTGCCAATTTTCCGCTTTTCTTTGCAGCAGTAAGCCACTGAAGAAGGGGTTTTGTATATCCTGAAACACGTATGGCAGATGTTCTGACGTCCTATTTCACCTTACCTGATTGTGGCTTTTTACCAAAATAAAGCGATTATTTCACTTGCAGCGAGGCTCTTCTGGGTAACTGTGCTTTTTGATGATATATATACATATATATATATATTTTCCCACTGTAAAAACCAAAGGTAAGAGGGACGTTATACTTAACTCAGATTTCACTTGTACAAAATATTAATTTAGCCGTTATAGTTACCTGAGCTAGCTATAACGTACGCCCCCACAATGCACTACTTAAGACCTCACATTACATCACTCATGACATGGCCAGTGACTATGTGAATATGTGAGGTCATAAGCAGAGCATTGCCTGGGTGTAAGTTATAGTTAGCTCAGGTAACTGTAACTGCTGAATTTCACTGGTGTTGTACAGGCAAAATCTGAGCCTACCTATAATGTCCCTGTAACCTTTGAATTTTCAGTGAATTTCTAAGTTTTTTTTATTCTATTTCCTAACCATAACGTCCCTGTACCTTTGTCTGTTTTTCAGTGAATTTCTAAGTTTTTTAAATTCTATTTCCTAACTATAATGTCTCTGCAACCTTGTGTTTTCTCTGTGAATTTCTAAGTTTTTTAAAATTCTATTTCCTAACGATAACGTCCATGAAACCTTTGTTTTTTTAAGTGATTTTGTAAGGTTTTTTACATTTTATTTCTTGAATGTAACCATTAACCTTTGACACTAAATGTGTGAGTGACTGTATGAGTGTCTCAGTGGGTGTATAAGTGTCTGAGTAGGTTTGTAAGTGAATGTGAGCGAGTATGAGTGGGGCTGGTAGTGGGTATATCAGTGTCTCGGTGGGTCTCTGAGTGGGTGTGTGAGCCTCTCATAGGGATGGGGGTAAACCTGTCACTGAAAACTATTACTGCCAAAAAGAAAGCATGTGTCGATGACACAGTACCATGTTCAAGGATAATGATGTCAGAACACATTGTCGGAGTTGTTTTCCGAAGATTAGGCTTAGCACTTTCGTGACTTTTAAACTTTCATTTAGCATATCACATTCTCTTAACTAACCGTAAGATTTATTGTAGACTTTTTTCCATAAATAAAGTCTCAATGTTGTATTAGTTTGCAACACAACCATTCTTCTCTTTGTTTTGAGGAGCTATGTGTTTATTTTTGCACATCTGGTGTTTCCACTACATAACCGTTTTTGCACATTTGGAGATACTGCAGCACATTTTGTTTAAACACATTTGTTTGCTGAAAAGGTAGATTGATAACAGTTCAATTACCATGGGTATTACTTCCTATTACAAAACACTTCCTCTTAGATGTATCAACCCCTTCCCATTAGTTTTGATCTTTTAGCCATCTCCACATATGCATCTCTCCAATGTCCCATTTGTCCGTTACACGTGTACACTTTGTTTTACCTGTGAATTTGAATCGTTCCCAAGTCCTGTCGTGTTATGTGTACCCTTATTTCTGACGCTTTAGCCAATATGTTGTTGCTTTCTGGGACATTGCATACTTACATTTTTGAGTCCATTGTTACCATGTTAAAAGTAAAAGTGCATGCCCCAGAATGCATTTTACTGAAGCCAGATGATGAGGATCATGTATGCTGGTCCCGTTGTGCTCTCCAAGGGGACAGTCGAAAGCTAAAATTATTCTTCTAAAATCATTCTTCCTTGTTTCAACCACTCCATTTCTGCTACAACCACTCCATTGCTGCTATTTCAAGAACATATGCTACGTTGTTTTCTTTTGTAATAGGTGGTTATTTATACCCCTGTTGTCATTCCATGTATTTTAACAATTTCCATCTAAAGGTGTTCATAAAAGTTGGTAAAAAATAAATGCTACTAGGCCCATTTTCTGGAAAGGTACAGTGGCCAACCTTTCCAATTTTTGCAGGATTGTCTAGAAATTCAGATATTTGTTCCATTTTGCTAATAGTAAGTATATGTCCAACTGTGAGAAGGCTGATACAGGAAATGCTAGCTTCAAATAAGTTTTGGATTTCTGTAACACAAGGAGTTAATGACAGCATCATAAAGTTCCAGTGGGTCATATTTCTGCATACTGGTGTTGAAGGAACTTTTGTATATTGCCCTAAGACTGAAAGCCTCTTTTCTATCTGTTTAGTGGCTTCCTCAGTGGCATGTAATTGCTAATGATATCACATCCTGTGGCATCACTTTTGATGATGTCACAGAGGCCAAAGGTCATGCCCGACAGCTCATTTCTCACCACCCCCCAACCCACTCCTTCCCGGGAAATGTGGAAGTTGGATCCCCTGCAAGAGCTATGTTTATAGAGCAAAGATGGCATAGTACAAAATAAATGTTTTGCTGACGGTGGTGGTTCCACTTCTCCCAGGCCTGCACAGCCATAAGTCAGTGAAGCAGTTTCTGTAAACAAGCATTGCTGCTGTAGCTGAAAATTCCAAAATCAGGTGGGTAGCAAGGTCTTACAGACAAGGCTTATTCTTGGAGGTTAGTGTGGGAACAGAACTTCTAGTGCGGGCATTGTAAGTATCACTCAAAATAAATTGATTGTCCAAGTAGGATTCTGTAATGTCTTGCTTTAGTTAACAGCACTTACATGTGATATCTACTTCCCTATAGAATGTAGAATACTTAGAATACTCTCTTGTCTTGACAGAGAGAATGTGGAATGTTACATGAAGAGTTGGTTTCCTGGCTGTTCATGGATGAGGCCAATAAATATATCCTGGATCTACAATCTACAATTTGTTTATATTTATTATATAAAATTTAACCATTTTACATTGGCGACGATTATACCTCGTTCCGCCTCAACATGCAGCCGTCCCCGACACCTCTCCAGCGGCAGTAAACGCATTAAAGGAAGCGTTGTCTTCCCAGCGGCAGTTCCAGCTATTCTCCACTGTCTGTGAGTGACGCTCGAACGGTGAGGAGATCAGCGGGAGGTGGTATTTAAATAAGGGACTTTGATAAAAAAAAAAAAGCGAAGGAAAAGGAAGCACACGCGCCATCACCTGTTGGTGTTTTGAAATTTTGCTCGCGCTAATGAAATATTGCCTCGCGCGGCAAAATGGTGGTGCGTTTCAATGACGCTTAGCCTCGTTTTCAAAAGGAAAGCCAAGCCTCGTTTTGGGAGGAGATTTGACGCAGGGATAGCGCGTCCAAGGAACAAAGGGCTCTATGATGTATCCAGAGTTCCAAATTGAGTAAACATCACCGTGAAAGCTGAAAGAAAGCATTGTGAAATACACAGGGCTTCTACAAAGTTAGAATTCTTAACAAACAAGTGGGACTTGAAATTTTTTTTTTCTTCTGTCATCAAGGATTCATTATTAAGCTTCAAAATTAGTACTCATATAAATATTAACAAGGAGCATTAATATTATCATAAATAGTACTCACATTTATATAATTACAAGGAACACATATTTAAATAAATAAAACATATTTAAATAAATAAAAGGATGCAGAATGTAACACAACCAGCATTCTTTTTAACAAGCCCAGGAGAACCGAACGTAAAATGGCAAAAATGGAAGAAAATTTTCGCAAATTATGCAAGAGTATGTGGCACGAACTTAAGTGCAGAAAGAAAACATTCGTTACTACTACACTGCCTGGGAGGAGAAGGACAAGATGTACTAGAACATTTACCTGAACTTACGGCTTCTGAACAAAGAAATTTAAACGAATACGAAGTAGCAATTAAACAACTGGATAGACACTATCTTCCCAGGTTAAGCACGATAATGGAAAGGTATCACTTTGGTTTAAGGGGACAAAAGAAGGATGAGTCAGTTGAAGAATATGTCTCTACACTAAGGAAATTAGCTTCGTCATGCAAATTTGGACAAACCTTGGATGAGAGAATAAGGGACCAGTTTGTATTAAGATGTGCTCATGATAGTATTCGCAAGGAACTATGGCTAAAGGATGAACCGCCATTGGATGAAGTTCTTGTCATTGCTACGCAAGTTGAACACATGACAAAGTGCGTAGATGAGTTAAAAGTGGAAAAAGAGAAGATGAATGAATCTGGAAAGAAAGATGAACCTAAAGTTGAAGAAGTTGTTTGCCAAGTAAAGAAAGAATAAAAATCTACCTTTGATAAAAATGAAAATGGGACAAATAATTTTAATCCAAATTTTAATGTACAAGGAAAATTTTCTTGTTTTAGATGTGGGAATAATGGCCATTTAGCCAACTCGCTGAGTTGTCCTGCTCTGAAATCTATCTGTAACAATTGTGGCAGAAAAGGTCATTTCTCAAAGTGTTGCAGGACTAGAGGTAGTAAGAGAGATAATGCGTATAAAAGATGGACTCAACCTCAGGTAAAGACTGTGACTTTCCAAGTCAATGGTGGTTCGTTGGAACATCCCTCACACATTGTGAAAGTGAATGATGTCATGATTGAATTTAAATTCGATTCATGTTCCCAAATCACCATGATTGATGAAGAGTTATTGCAGAAGACTTTTGGTGAGAAAGTCAAGCTCTTCAAAAGCGACATATTACCTTTGGGTTATGGGAAAAAGCCCATCAAAATATTAGGATATTTCATGGCTACTCTTGAGTTGGGAAGTCGCATCATACCTGGTAAAATTTATGTAACTAATTTTGGAGATGCCTTGATTAGTTGGAGGGATCAGCGGGATTTAGGTGTGAAACTTGATCCTAATGCTTCACCTCAGGTGCAGATACAAGAAGTAGAAAACTTAGCAGAAATGTTTGCAGGAAAATTTCCAGAGGTTTTCAGAGAACAGTTAGGATGTTTAAAGGGTTACAAACACTGCATAAAGTTAAAAAAGGATGCCATACCAGTTGTAGCAAAAGTGAGAAGGATTCCTTTAGCTGAACAAGGTAAAGTACAGAAGGAAATTGAAAAATTGATTAATAATGATATCATAGAGCCGGTAGAAGCTACTGAATGGTTGGCCCCAATAGTTATAGCTAAGAAACCTACAGGAGAAATCCGTCTATGTATTGATTTAAGAGCGTTAAATAAGGAAGTAATTGTTGACAGATTTCCTTTACCCAACATTGATGAAATTGTGGGGACACTAGAAGGGGCAAAGTATTTTACTACTCTAGATCTAGCTTCTGCATACCATCAAGTGGAACTAGATACTACATGCCAAGATCTGACTGCTTTTATCACCCCTATGGGTACTTTTAAGTTTAAAAGGATGCCTTTCGGTTTAATCTCAGCAGCCTCAGTATTTCAACGGATCATGACTCATATTTTGAAAGGCCTTCTGGGAGTGAAGTGTTATCAAGACGATTTATTAATCTATGGTGCCAACACACGAGAACACAATGAACGGGTGTGTGAGGTATTGAGAAGGTTGTCTGAGGCTGGTTTATCTCTTAAGAAAGAAAAGTGCAAGTTTGGGTTAGAAGAAGTGAATTACCTTGGCCATTGCATTAAGAGTGAAGGTGTCTTTCCCAAGTTAGAGCTTGTCACATCGATCGATAATATGGTAGAACCAGTAAACAGAGATGAATTATTGTCATTCCTTGGCATGGTTGAGTTCTATGGAAAGTTTATTTTACATTTTGCAGACAAAATGAGGAATATGAGAAGACTCACTGCAAAGAATGTGACAATTGAGTGGTCAGAAGACTGTAAGAAGGAATTTAATGAAATAAAAAAAAGAGTTGAGGGAAGCTCCCTCTCTTCAAGCATTTGTTCCTGGTTTACCTACATTTATTTATACTGATGCCAGTGACAAGGGGCTAGGTGCTGTTTTGGTACAAAATAAAGCTGGTAATGATTTTCTTATTGCATGTGCTTCAAGATGTCTTCGTGGTCCGGAGCTTAATTATTCAGTAATTGAAAAAGAGTCGTTAGCTATTTTTTGGGCTCTGAAGAAATTTAAGAATTTGGTTTGGGGTACAAAATTTATTGTAAAATCGGATCACAAACCTTTAAAAGAAGTGTTTTGTAAAAAAGGTTTGGATTCAATTTCCTCAAGAATTAGGAGATGGATAATAGCATTGCAGGAATTTGATTTTGAAGTTCAATATTTACCTGGTGTTTCGAATAAGGCAGCAGATTGTTTTTCAAGGTTGGTTGAAAGAAGTGATCTTCACAGTGATGAGTTAATGGTAGATGAGGAAGAGTTTCTTGATGTGTGTGAAGTTACTGAAGGTGTTGTTGGGAAGGATGAATGGAAAGAAGAACTACTAAAAGATGTGGAGCTTAAAAGTGTGATGTCTTCACTAAAGAATCATAAACGCTTAGATAAACCATGGTCTTTAGTTTCACAGGAATTATCAATAACTGATGATCTGCTTACACGAGGAGTGAGGCTTGTTCCTCCTTACATTTTGAGGAAAAGGTTGCTGTTACATACACATTCTGGACATCTGGGTATAGTAAAAACTAAAGAAATGTTACGCTCTCAGTTTTGGTGGCCTGGGATGGACCTGGAGATAGAACGAATGGTCAGAGATTGTGTAGAGTGCAGTGCGAGTGACAAAATTCTGAAGACCAGACAGATGCCTATGGTTTGCAGAGATTTACCCAATCATCCGTGGGATGAATTGGCGATTGATATTGTAGGACCTCTTACTGGCATTTCTGACACCCCTTATTTAATAGTTTTAATAGACCTTTATTCTCGTTGGATTGAGGTGAGTGCTGTTAGTGAGATTACTTCTGAGTCCGTCATTAAATTCTTGTCTGAGATATTTATGAGAGAGAGTTTTCCAAACAGTATCTTATCAGACAATGGCCCGCAGTTTTGCTCAGCACTGTTTGATGATTTTCTTACTAAATGTGGCATATTACACAAACGGTCCTCTTTGTATCATCCAGAAACTAATGGTGCTGTTGAGAGGGTTAATAAAACATTAAAAGAATGTATCCAGCTTGCCAAAGTAAATGGTTTAAATTGGAAGGTAACACTTAAAGAAAGAATTGAGGCTTACAGGTGTTCTCCTCACTCCACCACTGGTAAATCGCCTTTTGAGTTATTTAAAGGAAGAATACCCAATACAATGTTGTGTCCTGGTTGGATGAATCTTAACAAGGGATTTGTTGATAATCATATTGGTGGTTGGAGGGAAAGGGAGTTGGAAAAACAAATTTGTAGAAAAGCTTATTTTGATCAAAAGAAATGTGTCCATTTTCAAGAAATCAAAGTTGGTGATTTAGTTAAAATAAAAGCACCTGTTGGGAGGAGTTCCTGGTCAAAATACACAAATGTCAGACCTGTTATCAAGGTGTTTAGTAACGCCATTAAAACACAAGATGGAAGGATCTGGAATAAAAGTAGGGTAGTGGTGATCAGGTCTAAAAATGTATCTCAACACGTATCTGATACTGTTCATGATTTCTCTCACACATCTAAGTTACCTGTGTCTAGTTCAAACAATTCTTATGTACCTCATGTGAGAAGTCAGAGATCACGTAGAGCACCTGCTTATATGAAGGATTATGTTTGATTTTTCTTGTATTTTCTTCATTAAGGAAAATTCACCTCGTCTTTTCAAGTTTATATCCTGCTCGTTTTTCATTTATTTCATTATTGTTATTGTTATTGTATAGGAGGGAGATGTGTAATGTCTTGCTTTAGTTAACAGCACTTACATGTGATATCTACTTCCCTATAGAATGTAGAATACTTAGAATACTCTCTTGTCTTGACAGAGAGAATGTGGAATGTTACATGAAGAGTTGGTTTCCTGGCTGTTCATGGATGAGGCCAATAAATATATCCTGGATCTACAATCTACAATTTGTTTATATTTATTATATAAAATTTAACCATTTTACAGATTCCATTCCCATTGCCCTGATACGATGTCTCCTAACTTGTTTTTGGGGATGAAGAGAATGTCCGGCTTTAGTCAGAAATCTGGTCACAAATGTTTATGGGCCATATGTATCATGCCCAAATGCGTTCGCAAACACCGAAAGTCGCAGAATTTCGGCGTTTGCGAAAGCATTTTCGCAAAATGGTATGTATCACACAAATCTGCATGCAAAATAGGGAATCGCAAAATTTGTGATTCCTTATTTTGCGATTCCATTTAAGGAACCGCAAATTTTGCGATTCCTTAAATGCAATGTAATAAGCCAAAAAAATTTGCTAAATGGCCTTAAGGAATCGCAAATTACCACCAACTTCTAGTTGGTGGTAAGTTGCGAATTCCTTGAAAAATGCAAATTTTTGCATTTTTGAAAGTGCCATGTGACGTACATACATGCCCTTAGGGCATGTATGTGCGCCACATGTGCACCCATGCATATTTCAGGGGTGCAACAGGGTGTCCTTTGGACACCCCTGCACCCTTGAAATTATTCTCAATTTACGATTAGCAACTTGCGAATTGCAAATTGAGAATAACTTCTCATTTATTCCTATGGGCCTCCTGGCCCATAGAAATGAATGGGAAAGTATTCCTTAATTGCGATTCGCAATTTGCTAATCGCAATTAAGGAATTTTAAGAAATCGCAAAAAAAACCGATTTTGTACATACATACCTATTTGCGATTCTCAAATAGCGATTTCTTAGAAATCGCTATTTGAGAATCGCAAAACTTGATGATGATACATATGGCCCTATGTGATTCTTGCTATCAATTCTCGAAGCTGGGGAACCGGGTTCAAGTCTAGGCAACGATGCTCAACATCCTGTGATTCTGGGCAAATCACAATCTACAAAAATGGACGTGTCCATCTGTAACTAAACTGATGCTCATGAAGGCAATAGCTGGTGCAAATATACAAGCAATAACTATGTGAACTGCCACTGCGGGGTCAGTATACTCAGTCCTACGGTAGGTTGGACTGCTGCCCAAATAAGCATGAAAGTGCACTGGGTGCGAGCAAGGGGGCTTCACGGCACCAGATTTTGAACTCTACTATTACAGTGTCCAGGCTCACTTTGCATGCTATTGGCTGCATGCCCCAAACATGAGCCATCTAGTCAATGCAAACATATCAAACAAACAAAACATATCGTACCCCGCTCCATTAAGGACACAAAGGGAACCCCCAGATGTCGCCGAGCAGAAATGATCACTGTGGCCTGTACGCAACTAGCATCAACCTTTTTCGCAAGTGGAAGGCAACAAAGCGGTGCTGCAGCACTTGGTGGCTTGGAGCGTCCATAGAGCAGGGAATTTGTTCGCGGACCACTGACATCATGAATAGGGAGCACTCCACTGTGCTCGACACATTCTTATTCTTTTGCAATCAAGCACTGTGTAAAGCCACATATAGCTCATTTGGGATAGAGGGGATCAGCACAGACCACTGGCCACTTGTGTTTTGTGAAAAAGGCGCTTTATTGAAACAGGTGCACATCAAAAGCTTTACCTGGGCAATCTGTTATACATAACTAAAGCCTCGCTGTATATCAAATGAACTTTCCAATCTCCTGCCCCCACCCCTACTGTTCCCCCCCACAAACCCCACCCTGCAACCATCTAATTTGTATTATAGCGCATTTGAACATTTTTCAACTTTAACTACAGCCTATAAGCAAACTCTAAGCAACAAACTTCCTATACTTAACCTTCCCTACCCTCCCTTTCCACGTGGTTCACCAATTTGCTATGCCAACTAAATTTCTGTAAACTCATGCAAAACTTTCCAGGCCCCTTTAAGCCCCTGTCTCGAGCGACAGCTGTACACAAATTCGTTTTGGAGGAGAGGATGCATTTCAAGCTAAAAAAAGAGTGACATTTAGGATCATGGCAACCTAAATGGAGTGAACCCATATTCACGAGGGGACTTATATGTACTTACACATTTCCACAATTGCAGCAGAAGCTGAATATGATGGGGTTTGACCATCAAAAAAAGACATAATGAGTAGTTATTTAACTCCCATCAAATGGATTAGATTGGCCATGGCATAATTTTTAGTTTTGTTTGGCCTACTGTTCGGGCACAGTGAAACCCAGAAATGGGGATGGGACTTTGTATGGTCGGCTTAGGTTTGACTAAAAGTATCAGCTCTGTCTAGCCACATGACGCGGTAGGGTCTAAATAACTTTCTAGATTACTCACTAGGCTGGTCTTCATCTGCTTGAATAGACTAGGTAAATGCCCTAGCGATTTTGCCCTTGCAGCAAAACGTTACTATTGTACAGAAAAATCGGCATTTTACTAAGTGGAAACTTTGAAAGTCTGATGGCCAACCATCTACTTCCCCACAGCTCAACCAAGATTGAAATGGATAAAAGCACACACCTGTTTTCAATCACCAAATCACAACGAAGCCACCGACAATGGAATTGTGCAAGTTACCAGCTGTGTTAACTTATTTTACTAACATACTTGTACAATGTACGGTGCTGTGATCCAGTTTCTTTTTAATGCATCAAAATTTAGCAATCAGTGGAATTATAATGTGAAAGACTGCAAAATCGTTAAAAGACAGTATCTGAGCTTTTGGATGTATCGCCAAGTTTGAGGCCAAACAAAATCCTCATCCTTAACTGCCTCCTGTTTTATATCATGTATTTTAGTTTGGCAAAAAGCAGCCCGTTGTCAAGTTATGAAAGAAGTTTGAAGTTAACTCACAGTCGCAGTTCTTCCCATTACCAAAAGCATACCACAACTTGTATAATTATAAAACTGTTATATGTTATAGCTACTTATTTCCATACATGTTATTCTGAATTATTGTCTGAAGGTCAGCATGTACTGGTGTCATCACCGCGTAACTGAGCACTACAGTACACTGTATTTCTTTCCATGTCCATGATTCACTTTGCTGAAAAATTACGTTATTCCTAAAAACGAACTAAAGCCACCCATAATTAAACGTGATTACCATATACGTTGTTTAATCATAGCGTGCATACACACAATGTACTGATGCAAGACAGCATGAGACGTGGCAATCTGCAGATGCATTTGCACCCACAGTGCTAGGCCTGCAATATGGCCCTTCGTGAGGAGATATCACCAGTGTGTTTTACAGTTTTTTAGGTCTCGACCTGCCAATGCGCTTGCGTATTGCAGCTCGAGACATATAGAGGTGCATCAGGAAAGCTTACCAAGAGGGCTTTGGCAGGCGGATTACGCACAGTGCATGTGCTCCGTGCACGCGCTTGCCATTTGCTCCCCGAGCCTGGGCTTGTGCCTCGCATCATCGCATCAGACCCGCCACAGCAATGCCGAGAGCTTCAGATTTCAAAGGAATGCTCTTGCCCGCCCCCCTCTGCGCAATGCCAGAGCTTGCCACTTCACGTGCTCCGCAGAATCAGCCCTCCTCCGAAGACTTGTTTACAGTGCTGCCAGCTTAGTGCGTGCCCGCCGCATCAGACTTCAAAGAAAGGCTGCCGCTCCCCCGCCCGCCGCATCAATCTTCAAAGGAATGCTCCTCAGCCCCCCCGCCACAGCAATGCCGAGAGCTTCTTTGGCTCTTTACGATCCTCGGCAGCATCTCTTTTAGTGGCCTCTTTCTGTGCTTTTTTTTCCTCCGTCTCTGTACCGTCCCTCGCCATTTCCCCATTCTACTACCCACTCCCTATTCACCCCTCGTGCCCCCGTCTTCTTCTAACTCCTCTGCCGCAGTTGTTAGACCTTCATACCGCGTTCCCTTTACTGAGCTGCAGCGCTTCATTTTGGGTTTGTGCCTTTTCGATCTTTAGAGCGATTTCGCTATACCAACACCAGGCATTGTATCAGGTCGCCTCATGCTACAGTTCTGCCTAGTGTTCTACTGTGTGTGGCTTCTTCCATTTTCATGGCGCTTCATTTATACACATCCCAGCCACTAACTTTTTTGTAGCAGCCACTTAGATCTTCTTGCCGCCTTCACTTCCCCAAACCGCGGCGCTTCATTTTGGGTTTGCGGCTTGCCTTTTTAGATTTACATGTTGCTTTCACTTTCAAAAATGATGTGTGACGTCTTTAATTTTCGTGGCGCTTGTATTTTACCACATCTCGCCGAATAGCTTTTTGGTGGCGGCCTGTTAGATCTTCATGCCGCTTTCACTTTACCAAGCCCTGGTGCTTCATTTTGGGTTGGTGCCTTCTAGATCTATAGAGTGCTTTCGCTTTACCAACACCAGGCATTGTATCAGGTCAACTCATGCTACAGTTCTGCCTAGTGTTCTACTGTGTGTGGCTTCTTCCATTTTCATGGCGCTTCCATTTATACACATCCCAGCCACTAACTTTTTTGTAGCAGCCTCTTAAATCTTCTTGCTGCTTTCATTTTCCCAAACGGCAGCGCTTCATTTTCGCTTTGTGGCTTCTTACATCTTTATAGCGCTTTTGCTTTATTAACACCGGGCATTGTATTAAGTCAACTCATGCTACAGTTATGGCTGGTGTTCTACAGTGTGTGGCTTCTTCCTTTTTCATGTTGCTTCCATTTTAACACATCAGCGTGTGATCTGCAATGCTGCATATGTACATACCACACATATCAACCAGGTGGAAACAGCCAAAGGCCACATCTACCCGTTAGTTCCTGGTTATTTTTACAGTCGCTGTCTTGTATGTACCTTCTCCTATCTCCATGCTACTTTCACTTCGGCATGTCCCGTAGGTATATTCTTGTGTAGCTGCCTTTTTTTTAATCTTCTTGGCACTTTCTCTTTGCCAAACCACGGCGCTACATTTGTTGGTGTGGCTTCTTAGAAGTAAACGGAGATTTCGTCTTATCAGGGGCATGCATTGTTTCACATGAACTCCTGGTGTCGTTCTAGCTGGTGTTTTTTTCTCAGCTATCTATATGCAGTTTTCTTAAAGCCCAAGTGATATTAGCGTTAGAGCATATCTAAATAGAATAGCTAGCATACTAGACAGGCAGGGGGAAACAGCCACTGGCCACATCTGCCTTATTGTTCTTAGTTGCCTTTTATTAATGCTCAGTTTTGCCCTTAATTGGCCATGGACTTGCTCTGGTCTCCGCAGACAGCTGCAGTATAAACTCTTTCTAACAGTGCTGCACCTATTTCACAAGACGAACTGGTTTGGCTTTCGTTGTCGTGTCATTGCCCCAGCGCCTCCATTTCCCTTTCTTCTCTCCCTCCCCCTCCCTTCCAATCAGTGAGTGGGCTCCAGTGTTTCCGTCAGAGTAGGCAATAGTGGATGCGCACCTTTCTTTTTAAAAGTGCGCCTTGTATGACTTGCTCCACCCTCCAACTCCACCCTCCAACTCCACTCTCCAACTCCACTCTCCAACTCCACCCTCCAACTCCACCCTCCAACTCCACCCTCCAAAATGTACGAAATTACATTATAAATGTCAGAGAAAATCTTTAAAACAAAATCCACCTCCACCCTCCAACTCCACCCTCCAACACCAACTCCACCCTCCAACTCCACCCCCCAACTTCACCCTCTAACTCCACCCTCCAACTTTACCCTCCAACTTTACCCTCCAACTTCACCCTCCAACTCCACCCTCCAATGTCACCCTCCAATTCCACCCTCCAACTCCAACTCCACCCTCCAACTCCAAATCCACCTCCACCCTCCAACTCCACCCTCCAACTCCACCCTCCAACTTCACCCTCCAACTCCACCCTCCAACTTCACCCTCCAACTCCACCCTCCAACTTCACCTTCCAACTACACCCTCCAACTCCACCCTCCAACTCCAAATCTACCTCCAACCTCCAACTCCACCCTCCAACTCCACCCTCCAACTCCAACCTCCAACTTCACCCTCCAACTCCAACTCCACCCTCCAACTTCACCCTCCAACTCCACCCTCCAACTCCACCCTCCAACTCCACCCTCCAACTCCACCCTCCAACTCCACCCTCCAACTCCACCGTCCAACTCCAACTCCACCCTCCAACTCCACCCTCCATCACTAGGGGACACCACCACATCACTCGGGGACACCACCACATCACTCAGCCCAACCACATCATCACTCAGCACCACAACAGCACTGTCCTTGCTTGCTACCAACAAGCATTGCCATAGTCAATAGGACTCGCATTAGGAATGTGTAAGCTATTGGCTTTGTGAATAACAATGCTATTAATTTATATATTTTCAAAGCCAACACATATTAAAAAAATGTGTCATTTACAATACCAATAGCTCACACTTTCCTAATGCGAGACCTATTGCATTGCAAATGCTTGTTACTGTTACTTGTTACATGTTTGTCGAACTGAAGAGGCCCAATCCGGCCGAAACAGGTCTTGGGTGGTTTGTGTTCTGGTTCAGAGACGACCTGACTTGGTAGCTCGGGTTGGACTGTCCTATTTGGAGCAGGACCAAGACTGATTTGCAAATGGCTGGGTCTAATCTGATGTGGCATGGTGGACAAAAAACCGATGGGTGGAATGCGTCCCTGAGCCAAGGCAAACATTCCTCTCATCATGGCAAGACCAGAAAAATTATATGAACTACATAGGATCGAACTAAGGGGCTTATTTACAAGGAAGTGGCGGAGCACGGCGTTAGCCTCCTCGGTTTAACGCCACTCTGAAACACACAGCTGCACCATATTTACAAGAATACAGTGCAGCCTTTCATTACCCCCTGCACTGGCGCTAATTTAACTGCCTAGCGCCAACGCAGGCAGCCTAGCAGCATAGTGCAAGGCTGTCTGCGTTGAGGGGAATGATTGGTTATGTGCAGGAAGGTGTCCCTTCTGGCAGAAACAATCTGATATGGCGTTTTGTAACTTCTATGTGTGCTGCTTAATGCAGTACACGTAGAAGTTGCAAAACATATACTTTTTTAATGTTTGTCTATGTGCAGGAAGGGACACCTTCCTGCACATAAGCAATTAATAGCGTTTTGCTGATTCTATGTGTGCTGCACAACGCAGCACACATGGAAATAGCAAAAACAAGGAGAAATTAAACATTTCTCCTTGTTGTGCCTGGGTAAGACCAGTTTTTCCCTCGTCTTAATTTTGGCACTGCCCCATATTTTCACCACCCTTGTAAGTATGGGGCAGTGTCAAAATCAATGGGTGTTGTGGTAGAACGCCTACCACTACACCCATTGTCTGTCTCTTTCACGCTAAGTGTAGCGTAAAAGGGTGCCTTATTCACAAGGCAGCATTACCACCTTTTGAATAAGGCGAAGACCCTATCGCCACCACAACGTTGAGAAAATTGACGTGTGGTGGCGATAGGGGCTTGTAAATATACCCCTAAGTGCCTGACTGTTGAAATCAGATTAGATTATGCAATGCCTCCATTGCATGTAAATGTTTTTCAGGTTACTAGGAGGATGGCCTGATCTGGGGGGGGGGAAGAAGGAGTGGGGGGACTAGCTTAGGATCGCTCACCAGGAGTCTATAAGATTCCGGCCCATAATCCTGGCTTATCGGGCCATATTGTAGAAAGAGCCCCAGAGGTTCTAGTATTTTACACCCAGAGAACTTGTATTTCAGAAGGGGCAACAGACGTTTAAGCGACCCCTTCTGTAATACAAATCGAGCTGTTGCTAAATGTGTTCTGGCGCAATGACAAGTGAGTGCCCCCTGATTTGCATGAGGGTGTGGTCACATGCAAATCAGGGAATCCTTTACATCCATGCCATATTTCAGACCTGAACACAGAGGCTAAGAAGCCATTAGGAGGGGCACTGACTGTGTGTCAAACATAGAGGTAGTGCAAAGTCACTGCACTCCCACAACGCCCCTTGGAATGGCATAGATTGTCACAGGGAACCACAATTAACCCCCTGCACAGCAATGCAGTAACTCACTGCAGCCACCTACAGGGGAATCTCTCCCCTCATTTTAAATTCAGGCTGGTTGCCACCTCCACAGTGAAAGGCAGACTGGTGGATTCAAATAGCCAATCTGCCTTTTACTAAACCCAGGTTCATGGGAACAGTGCATTTGCTGTTCCAGTCTGCGTCCAGTGCGTACATGTAAGTGTTTCACAGAGGTGCAGAGTGGGATAGTGCACCATATCCATAATTTGTCCCAGGTGTATTTTTTCTGGGTAAACTTTCAGGAGCAAAGCGATCCAGAATCTGGGTTTACTCAATGACTCACAGCTGATTCCGAAAAAACTGGATAGACACAGCATCCGGAGAAGTGCATGGATGCTTCCTCTGCCCAGCAGCAGACCACCATGTCAGCCTAGGAGGGTTTCCTATCTGCCTATCTGCCTGGTGATACCACCTAGGAGTGCTGCACTTCAGCACCCAGTCAAGGAAGAAATAAAGAACCCACATAGGGAATTAAAAGAGCAGAGTGCAGCACAGACCACTGTGCGCAGTCGGGAGCAGGTGAGCAAGCAGAGACAGCAAACCACTGAAGCCTGCCAGAGCAGGGAAGTAGATGGATGAAACACTTGTCCCTCTGTGACTGAGGCAAGAATTCAAACAGTTGGGATGCACTACTGTGACACCTAACTACAAAGGAGCCTGGAGCACAAGCATCCAAATGAGAAAAATGTGCAAAGGCTGAGGTAAAGGAGCACAGGGCCTGATGAGAGGTGATTCTGAGCCTTGGAGCAAAGGCCTAAGGTCATACCCCCAACGCTGCACCATTTGATGACATTGTTGAGCACAACAGTTTGGAGGTGTACATACTTTCCCCACCTGGTATGTTGTATCTCCAACACTTTTAGGGGAACATTTTGAGGTATCCCTGCCCCTGGTTGTTTGCTACACCCTTCCTACTATGCTGAAGAAGTTAGGTGGTGTGGAACATTATGCAAGACCTACCCTGAGGCAATAATATGTCAAGAAAATGCTTATGCTGTTGGTTAAACTGAGAACGTTGGTCTCTCTGCAAGCAATGACATAAAATACCCCAAAAGGTTCCCAAGCGTGTTGGTACCAAAGAAAGATCTACACTAAGGGGCACTGCTTCATAACCCCACCATAGTTAAGGGGGAACATCTAGCAGAGTCAGGTCAATAAAGTAGACAATTAAATCCATGTGCTGAGGTGTAAGCTGCTAACAATACACCAGTGATTAATATGCACCATACACACACCCCACCGACTGTGCAAGTTCCTATGGAACCAAATAAAACACACTTTGAAATTATACATGGCTTATGCAAATACATGGAAACCAAAATGGAGACAATGGGCATTGAAAGCAATGTTATCCATTGTGACTTGTGAGAAGTGACAAAGGAATTGTCTGCAGCAGGAAACTGTGCTTATGGATTGGCTATCAAAGTGACAGGTCTTTCCATGACTTGATTTGTAAAGTGGTGTAACTTTAGCTGTGAATGGCCACAGTAGTGTACAGGATGAATACAATGGAATTTATTGTTGAGGACGAAAAAGCATATTCACACACAAACAACATTGGCATAGTGGGCCTTCTGAAGAAAAGTGAGGGTCAGAATATTAAACTTCCTTGGAATATTGGACCAAAACAAACGGGATACTAAGGGATTCTCATATTATATCTCAATAGAAAAAGGCTACAGAGGCTTGCTGCCTAGACTCATTGGGGAACTCATCATGAGCGGTGGTAGGAAGGCTGTTGAATTTCAAAGATAATGGTTGCAATCATGCAGGCTGCTAGGCAACAACCACCCAATCATGTGTGAAGGCTCTAGAACAGTGTTTCCCAAAATGTGGGTTACAAGCCGATATCTGGTGAGTCCGGAAAGTCTGAGCAATAAATAAAGATGCCTTTAAGGGCCATATGTATCAACAACCTGATTTGCGATTCTCAAATAGAGATTTTTTAGAAATCGCTATTTGAGAATCGCAAATAGGGATGTATGTACAAAATCGCAATTTTTTAGCGATTTCTTAGTATTCCTTAATTGCGATCAGCAAATTGCGAATCGCAATTAAGGAATACTTTCCCATTCATTTCTATGGGCCAGGAGGCCCATAGGAATGAATGGGAAGTTATTCTCAATTTGCGATTCGCAATTTGAGAATCGCAAATTGAGAATAATTTCAAGGGTGCAGGGGTGCCCAAAGGACACCCTGTTGCACCCCTGAAATTGGCATGGGTGCACATGTGGTGATCATACATGCCCTAAGGGCATGTATGTGCTTCACATTGCGCTTTGAAAAATGCAAAAAGTGCATTTTTCAAGTAATTCCCAAATTACCACCAACTTGAAGTTGGTGGTAATATGCGATTCCTTAAAGCCATTTTGCATTTTTTTTTTGCTTCTTACATTGCATTTAAGGAATCGCAAAATTTGTGATTCCTTAAATGCAATCGCAAAATAAGGAATCGCAAATTTTGCGATTCCTTATTTTGCACACAGTTTTCTTTCATACATACCATTTAGCACTAATGCGTTCGCAAATGCCGAAATTCTGCGAATTTCGGCGTTTGCAAACGCATTAGTGCTTGATACATATGGCCCTAAATCCTGTGCTTATCTGATCACATTTGCCAGTGCGTCAAAGACAGAAATCAAATGCCAGGCTATGTCTTCTGACAAATTGCTGCTTATCCTTTTGACATGGTGATTGCTGTTTACTTTCTCTGACTGCAAGGTGAGAAAATGTTTAAAGTAAATGATGTGACAATCTTGCTGGAGTACAGGGAGCATAAAAGGAAAGTCTTTAGAATGTTGCTATTTGCGACGGAACAAAATGTAAATATCTGTTAATGAACTCTATGTATTCAGCAGTTAGTAAAGCAAAAGAGAACCACTTTTTTATTAGTAATTATGAAGTGTGCCATAAGAAGAGATTGCAATAGGATCAAAACAAATCAAGCTACTTTACTTGATGATGCACAAATGATAGACATTCACAGAAATCCATAGTCCACACATTATCATCATTGTGCTATATACTGTGCTCGCTCAAACTGTGCGTCTGTGCACATTTAGTGGCCATTTCAATGGAAAATGTGCTGTTTGTAAATTACAATGCGCTACCACACAATGCTTTAGTTACATTCAAAAACTATCCCGCCTCATGTAGGTGTGCCGCAAAAGTTTGTGGTTCCAAAAATTGGGTCGTTGTTTCAAAAATGTACCTACTTTACAAAGGCATTCATAAATGTTATTACCATGTGAACCACCTTGTTGAAAGGGCAACTAGATAATTGCAAAGCTTCTTCACAAGGGTACATTTTTAAATCTTTATAAAGATTACACGGGTATCAAACGCGACACACATGTAACCCTGGAAAACTTGTAACAATATGTTATAAGGATTCATCAATCCAGATTACACAAGCGGCAGGTCTTTTTTGAGACAGAAAATGACATATTATCTTACATTCAAATATATCGCAATGAAGTTGGTAAATGTTCAAAAATGCACTTTGAGAAATCGGACTAAGACCTGGTGTAAGATAGCTCTGAGGTGTTGAACATGCATAATAATGGTCCACTTTTGAACTTTCCCAGTGCATGGATATCGCCTTTAAAGTTGGCTTCCATTGCATTTTACATGCTCGTGCCCTAAAGAGACCAAGAGAAGTGGCTGCATCCCATCCAGATAAGAAACAAAAAGAAGTAGTTTATTTGTGTTCAGTTATCTACAATGACTTCAGGTTTTATGTACAGCAATTTTGCAGTATGCCACTTGACAATGAAGTCTACAGGACCAGGGCTGGGTTGGGGGTATGGGATTAAGGTGAATGTCTGAGTGATAAAAGTATGGTTGGAATATTTTGGAAAATGTGAGAAAAGGTACCCAAATTGGCATGCTGCAGGAAACCTATTTGAAAAAGGAGGAGCATGAAAAATTATCTGATACATGAAGGCAAGACACCATGGAGTTGGTTCGACAGACACCAAAGAAGGATTTGGTTAAATATTTGTAAAACACGATGTACAATCTTGGAGGCGTGTTGACCCTTAAGCAGAACAAAACTAATCCGTTATGAGATACATCAAAGGAGCTTGCTACAAGGGATATAGCATTTACAACGCAGCAGTTAGAGCGTAATTCCTTTACCATGTATCAATTACAACGTATATGCCTTTACCAAGCAAAATGTTACCACTCATATGCCTTTACCATTCTTGCCTTTACAACGAAAAGTATTTTGTAGGTATCTGCATACATATACACTACACAAACATACACACACACAGGCACCTATATATATATATATATAGTCAAGAGCAACAAAAAGTTGATTTATCAGGAAACAGCAGCATCCACGTGTTCCGGCTACCTCCCGTAGCCTTGTTCACGATATATATTTGGGCAAGGGTGTTTTTAGGGTTATAGGGTGGGTGAGGGCCTTTACGTGGCAAGAGTATTTTTTAGGGTTTAGGGTGGGTAAGGGTATTTGGGTAGCAAGGGTATTTTTTGGACTTAAGGTGAGTATTGGTATTTGGGTGGTAAGGGCATTTTTGGGATTTACTGGTGGATAAGAGTATTTTTTCAGGGTTTAGGGTGTGTAGGGGGATTTGTATGGCAAGGGGATTTTTAGGCTTCAGGGTGGGTGAGGGTAAGAAATGAAATGTAATTAAAACTATATCTATAAAGCGCTCGAATGCCTAGAGGCGTCTTGGTCCTGGCTATTCCTTAGTCAAGGTAAATAATCAGATTAGTGAATGGGGACTGTTCAGCATAGGTAACTATTTGCTAAATAACCACATTTTTAGAGCTTTCCTGAAAAGGAGATTTTGTCCTTTACTTTCATTTAAAATGAAGCATATTCCATGACTTGGCCGTGCAGATGACAAAACTTGGGGATGTACCAAGAAAGCTGCGTTTAAAAAAAATAAGAGCCTGAGTTATGAAGTGCTTTGAAGGCAATGCACAAGGCATTAAAAACAATCCACTCTTTTATAGGCAACCGATGCAGCTCTTTCCGTGCCGAAGGTTCAGACTGATGCTTGGGAATTCCATGTAGAAGCCGGGGTGCCGCATTTTGCAGTATCTCCAATTTATTAAGAAGCTTTATCTGCCCATTGGAACATTGCAGTAGCACAATTTAACCCCTCCCATGCTGGTGACGGAACCGCTCCGTCACCAGCCTCGGTCGTGCTATGCTGGTGACGGAGCGGTTCCGTCACGGGCCGCTCGGCGCGCCTGCGCGGCCCTGATTTCACGCCTGCGCTGCATGTTCTATTAAGCGGGCGGGGCCGTGATGGAACCGCTCCGTCACAAGCACAGCGCGCCCGAGGCTCGTGACGGAGCGGTTCCGTCACGAACATGGGAGCGCCGCACGGCCCCCCCTCCCCCCTAGCGCTGCGGCGGAATTGCCGCCGCAGCAAAGGGGTTGAATAAGACTAGGCCTGTAACCACTGTCTTTTGCTGGTTCTTTGGGCTGAAGGAAATATAATCCTGAGCATTTTAATAATCTAAAAAGCAGAAGATGTTACCAAATTGATTTGGTTTTCAAATGTCAGATTGTTGTCAAAAATAATTCCTAAGTTTCTCACTTTCTTGGCAGTTCAACCAATTTTTGCGGCCACAGCTCGGAGACTGAAAAGAGATATTTTTACCAAACACAAGCACCTCCGTTTGTCCTGAGTTTAATTTTAAACAGTTACTGTGCATTCAGTTGCCTATATGACATACACAACCAGGAAACCTCGATGCTGTGTTGTCAAGATTGGAGGACACTTCAACCATGAGCTAGGTATCATCAGTGTATGAGATCACTGAGAAACCAAATGATTTCATAAGCCTAGCCAGTGGGGTGACATTAGTGTTAAAAAGAGTGGGGACTACAAAGGGATCAGATCCAGATTTATTGAATACTACAAATTGTTCTCGTTCGGACAGAAAAGATTTTAGAAGAGCTAAATCTGGGGTTAAATTGTGCTACTGCAATGTTCCAATGGGCAGATAAAGCTTCTTAATAAATTGCAGATACAAATGCGGCACCCCGGCTTCTACATGGAATTCCCAAGCATCACTCTGCACCTTCGGCACTGAAAGAGCTGCATCGGTTGCCTATAAAAGAGTGGATTGTTTTTAATGCCTTGTGCATTGCCTTCAAATCACTTCATAACTCAGGCTCGGATTTTTTTAAACGCAGCTTTCTTGGTACATCCCCAAGTTTTGTCATCTGCACGGCCAAGTCATGGTGCCCACCCTCGGGACACTGCTGTTTGCTATGAGAGGGCGGGAGTGTCGTGGCTGCCAACCTCCTATAGCAAACTTGGTTTGGATTTTGAAAGAGAGAGCAGGGAAACCTGCTCTCTCTTTCAAAATCCAAACCAAATTGCTTTTCCACTCGGGGAGCTGCATGTTAGCAGCTCCCCATGTGGAAAAGCAATGCCGGCTCCTGAAGGACGCGGGGAGCCGGCTGGGACCGTGGTCCATTGGGGCTCCCCCCACGGTCCCCATTGTTTAATATAAGCCCCAGGGGATGGGGTGCCCGGGGATAATAGAAATTAGTGAGAGGGGCTATTTCTTTTTTACAGTAAAATTAAGAGTCGCGCACCTAGCGAGGCGCTCAGTGCAGCCCCCTGGTGTGCACGCGTTGGATGCACGACTTCTATCGTGTAGGGTGCAGGACTCCAACGTGTTTGGTGCACGACTTCTACGCGTTGTGTGCAGGACTCTGACTAACTAACTAAGTACACAATTGTGTTTTGGGCCCACAATTCCCCAATCAGTATCCATACACTCCAGCAAACACCCTGTGACTGCTCTTGCAATCCCATAGTGAGTCTTTCAGTACCATGTACAAATCCATTCACTAAAGTAAAACTCAACCAATTATGAATTCACTCAGTGTCTCTCCTTATAGTACTATAATAATTCAGTTAGTATGCATGTGCTCATGCAGTGAGCCAGGCTTTAGGGTACGGAGTGCTTCAAACTCCTATACACTATGCATGTAGTGGTCTAACCACCTTCGCACTTGTGTTTCAGGCCTACAATTCCCCAGTTAGTATCCATACACTCCAGCAAACACTCTGTGACTGCTCTTGCAATCCCATAGTGACTCTTTCAGTACCATGTACTAATCCATTCACTAAAGTAAAACTCAACCAATTATGAATTCACCCAGTGTCTCTCCTTATAGTACTGTAACCATTTAGTTAGTATGGATGTACTCATGCAGTGAGACAGGCTTTAGGGTAAGGAGTGCTTCAAACTCCTATGCACTATGCATGTAGTGGTCTAACCACCTTCACATTTGTGTTTCAGGCCTACAATTCCCCAGTCAGTATCCATACACTCCAGCAAACGCCCTGTGACTGCTCTTGCAATCCCATAGTGACTCTTTCAGTACCATGTCCTAATCCATTCACTATAGTAAAACTCAACCAATTATGAATTCAACCAGTGTCTCTCCTTATAGTACTGTAATCATTCAGTCAGTATGCATGTACTCATGCAGTGTGCCAGGCTTTAGGGCACGGAGTGCTTCAAACTCCTATGTTAAAGGGGTGTTCCATAGGTGTGCGTGTTTGCCAGAACACTCATAGAACAATACACATCTCCAGATTTTCTAGAAATCATAAATCTGGACATGTGTGTGAATGCTGCACCATCCTCCAATTGGTGTAATAAGGCACAACAAGGAGAATTATTTTCATTTCTCCTCATTTTTTCTCTTTGCATGTATGCTAAAATGCACAGCATACATTAAAGGAGAAAATGCCTTTACAGATTGTTTTTGTGCAGGAAGGTGTGTCTTCATGCACAAAAACAAATACTGCATGACACAGATATCTTTGCGCCATGGTGCAAGGGTGCCTGTGTCACTGCATGGCTGCAGTTTACGCAGCAGGGCAGAGGGAAGCATAGACTTGCAACATATTTATGTACATATGTTGCATCCCTGTGTTTCGGAAGTACCACAGCACACTGCAGCTAAAGTGCTAAAAGTGTCATGCTACAGCACTTCCTTATAGTTCTGCACTTATATGTACACCATACAATACTAATGCATTCTTTCAGTCAATTATACACTATGCATACATTCAAACAAACGTTCATACACTATCAAACAAATCTAGCTCTTTCTTTAACCAAAGAAGTTAGTTCTGAAAATAACTTTTTTTTTGTTTTTATGTTTTATATTTTTTTGTAGTTTTCTGAACAATTTTGTGATTTTTTCATTTTTTCAAAAGAAAAAAGGACAAAAAAAAACAGTGAACTTCAGGAACTAACAGCCCAGAAAAAAAACTCTAACAGCGGTGGTTTTGCTGTGCTGTACAGACTAAGTCCACAGAGTGCTCTCCGTAGCACTAAAGTTGGTTGCACTTGATGCAGTGTATTTTTAGGTGTGCAAATTCGGAACGTATGTCGGGACATGCTGGCGAAGAGGAACTGGCAGAAGTACTTGGCACTGCAGGTGCAGGGTTGTCTCGAAGTCTCCTGCAATCCTTCTGAGACAGATTAACAGGGTGCAGACTCTTAAGATGTTTGTACATACTAGCAGTGCCGCACAAGTACTTCTTATCGGCACTGCCTCTTGAAAGAATGCTACCACAGATTTTACAGGTGACTTTTGTGGCATTCACTTTTTTTGTCCTTCAGAGTAGGTAAAATAACGTCCACACCACTGAGGAAAATCTTTTTGGAGGTGGAGGTTCCACAACAAATTCTTCATCCTTAGAATGGTCCGATTCTTGTGGTGGCTGTTGTCCTGAAGCCATTATGTCCTCAAATTGGAAAATATCTGAAAAGAAATAATCCACAACAAGTTCTTCTCAGCTAAGAGATCTGTCTCCAAAGAACCTCTAAGAAGAATGGTTGAAATGGGTGGGGTCCTTCAATAGTTATAATGGGAAAACTTATGAACCAATCAAATCTTTTTTTTTCAGGTTACATGGGGTCTGCGCACCCTGCGCACAGGCAGAACGCACCCAACGCAACTTCACAAAATTGCATTTAAAAGTAATATTAGTTTATTAAAAGTAAAAATATATTATTTTTATGATCAGGTTAGATAATGTATCACCCTAATATGTATATTAAATACATATATATATATTATTTGACACATTTAAAAATTTCGTGAGTGTCACGCACCCACCGCGCCAAACACGTATATGATGACACGCGTAAGCACGCGAGCTTCGCGTAAAGTAATGCGCATGTGTCGCGTATGCGCCTGGAGTCGCGTACCGGTCGCATAGCGATCGAGAACGAAAATACACACCCGTCACACACCCTACGCGGATCCTACACAACAATTCTAAAATGGTGGCTAGGTTCCGCGCAGTGATCGAGTAAGCTGCGCTTTGGGTGCGCGACTCCCCAAAAAATTTGAAGAAAAAAAAACAATAAAGAAAATATTATAAATATGTTTTAAAAAATATAAAATAAAAAACTATATATATATATATATATATATATATATGTATTTAAATTATATTAAAAATGTGTAATGTAATTTAAAAAATAAGATATCTAAAAATAAATAGATTACAAAAATTTAGTAAGACAATATGAAAAAAATAAATATAACAATTAATACATTTAAAATTGTCATTGAAAAAACATTTGAAATTCACTGAAAAAACCATAGGTTTCAGGCCTGTTATAGTCAGGAATTCGCATTTAAAAAACCTTCGAAATTCACTGAAAAAACCATAGGTTTCAGACATGTTATAGTTAGGAATAAGCATTTTTTTTAAACGTAGAAATTCACTGAAAAAACCATAGGTTTTAGGGGTGTTATAGTTAGGTGGACATTTTACTAGTACAAAACCATTGAAATTCCTCCGTTATAGTTAGTTGTACTCACTATAACTCACGCGCCCGCAATCCACTGCTGATGATGTCGCATATTACACCATTCATGACATGGTCAGTGACATCACAGATGACATCTCAAATGACATCATTGATGACATCGCTGATTACATCATCCACGTGACAATTTTATACATCTCATCATACACTAGTATAACCTTTCAACACTCATTATAAAATATGGACTACCATATTTGAAAGCATTCACAAACCAAAACAAGTTTCTAAAAACCCACTCAGTGATTCCTACATCTACACACACATCTAAACACTTACCTATAGATTCACTCATACATGCTAACAAAGATCAATAAAATACTATTAAATATACCTATACACATACATCGACATGACACACCAGTACACATCCTATTCAGTTATGCAGTCATCCTACACACTTATGAAAACAATTGATCATACTTACATTTACTAAGCTACACACTTATACAAACACCACTTTACGTATTCATATAGATAGTAACTCATACTTGGCGTGTGATAAAATCACTATTATAGGTATACAGTTTTCACTACAGTCACTCATGCAATTACTGAGTCTTATGTATACTTATTTATATACAACAACTGTCACATACACTGCCTTTTATATTTTTAGTTTGCTGGACATGTATCATTGAGAAATATATTTACTCATCACCACAGCCACAAAGAGATTCACTCACCCAAACAACTGTTTCCACATACAGTCTTAACCTCATATACCTATTAAATCAAATACTTACACATCTTCGGACAGTCACACACCTCCCATCCAACCATACACACATTCACTATCCCAATTAAAAACCCACTTAACAAATTAATAACTAATATAGACTTTCACATTGCTAGTAATCAACTGATGTAGTAGTTTACACAACAAGAGATAGAGTGATACAGGTATTCACACAGTTTAATCACTATCCCATATATTTAGTGAGACACTTTAAATTAGTCGCTTACACAGTCAATCACAGTGCTACTAAATCCTCCATCCAGACATTTATACATCGACTCAATCTTCAATGCAGATTGCTATATATATATAAATACTTATTTAAATATCGAACCAAACCACATTCACTGGATGATGTCATCAGTGATGTCATTTGAGATGTCATCAGTGATGTCATCAGTGATGTCACTGACTCGCCCCCAGCTACGCGAATCTCTTCGTGGGCTGGTGGGAGGAGCAGGTAGCCCTTGCCGGAGAAAATGCCAAATGGGCAAAGCACATTGTGGTGTGGCGTCGTTACATAGACGACCTGTTCTTAGTGTGGAGGGGCTCCTCTGCAGAAGCCAGCGAATTTATTGGGGATCTCAATAGAAATAATTTACATCTTAAATTCACAGCAGACATTAGTGATGAACAAGTGCACTACCTAGACCTAAGGGTATTTGTTAATGAGGGAAAATTGCAGACCGCCCTTTACAGGAAACCCACAGCAGGGAACAGCATACTGCATGCCGAGAGTAGCCATCCCCCAAGCCTCGTACGAAGTATACCATATGGTGAACTACTGAGGCTGAAAAGGAACTGCTCCCGTGACACTGACTTTATGTCAGCAGCTAACGCTAGTATACAGAGATTCCGTATGAGAGGATACAATCCAGACATGCTTAACTCAACACTTGAGAAAGTAGCTAAGATTCCGAGGCAACAATTGTTGAACTGTGATAAGAAAAAGAAAAGCGACTCTGATCCTGAAAACAAATTCAGGATGATCACTACATAATCGGATAGGGCCAATGCGCTAAGAGGCATGCTCTCGAGGAGTTGGCACATTCTGCGTACTGACCCGATCATTGGTTGTGATGTACCGGAAAGACCTCTCATCACTTTCCGTAAATCTAGATCCTTTAAAGATAAGGTGGTGCACAGTCACCTGGCTCCCATTAAAATCCCTACAAAGGGCACTCTCAGGGACATGGCAGGCATTTTCCCGTGTGGGAAATGCCGGGCATGTGAAAACAGCAGGAGGGTCCTCCACTATCAAATTCCAGGTCTATCCCACCCTAAGAAAATCAAAGAATTCATCACATGTACCACACCTTATGCGGTATATTGTCTTGTATGTCCTTGTGGCCTCAAATACGTAGGCAGTACCATCAATAATGTCAAGATGCGAGTGTTGGAACATCAATGAGCCATAATGAATAAAGACGTCTCCTCCCCGGTGGCCAGACACTTCGCTCAGAAACACGAGAGTAATCGTGGGCTGCTCCAATATTTTGGCCTAGACCATGTACCGCCCAATCCCAGAGGAGGGGACAGACTGTTATGTTTACGCAGACTTGAGTCGCGGTACATAATAGACATGCAGACTAAACAACCTGGTGGGCTAAACATTGGGGAGGAACTGACAGTGCACTTAGGTAGATGATGTGATAAGCCGTTAGGATTTTTTTTTATATATCGGCAAATGATTATGAGCATTGCAAGAATCGGTGTGAAATGAAGTATTACTCTCTTTTTCCTCTTTCTCCCTTCTCTCTTTCTTCTTTCTCTTTCTCTTCCTCTCTCCATACTTTATTTACAAAATCGACCAAATATCATTATCTCTTCTGTTTGTTCTATATTCATATACAATGAAAAAGGATGAGGCCTGGATAAGCCTGCATATAATGAGATATGATTATGATTGCTGAATGAACTTGGCTTGGTTACTACAAAAATTCAATGGGAGTTTTTAGTAATATATGCCTTTATGAGTTGATAATTATGAGTTTTGTAAATAGTGTTTATTACCGAAAAGAGGTGCTGAACTGCTATATGCATAATCCGCTCTCTAGCATTGCGATCTTACTGTCATTGTAGCAGTCGGTGACATGCCGATCCACGGCGAGATCACTCATTCAGTCACCGACTGGGGACTAGAGATTTCTCATTGGTCAAAGAATAAGGATGTTGACCAACGTTGTTCAAGTTTAATATTAATATTTGAGTCCCACACAATTGGCAGATGATCGCACTGTCTGAGCGGTATATCCTTGTGTGGTTAACAGAATTGAATTATAAACCGAGTGCTTAATCGCGAGTAAAGATTGTGCCGGTGAAATGCTGACACACAGCTAGATACAATTTGCTAGACCGGCAATAACATAATTTAATGTTTTTTGACTATGTTTGTATTTACGAAACAATCATTATAAGATGGCCTCGGTTTGCAATGATGTTTGAATTGTCCTTTGTTTATTTTTATGGCAGGATACAATGTGTATTTAACGTGTCTGGATGACACGTGAGTGTAAACACTGACGAAGGACTTTAGGTCTGAAACGCGCCTGTTTGTCCGTTGCTGATTAAAAGAAACTTGCCACATAACCCCCGGGTATTGCGTTATCGTTTTTTGGATAAAGGAACGAGTGGAGCTGTTATATATATATATATATATATATTGCTCAAAGTTGCCCACGTGGCAGGAAAGCACTCCAGAACCAACAATTCCTCCAATGCCCCAGCAGAGGAAAATGCAGCCAGACGCGTTTCGAGTTAGTATCTCTTTATCAATGGCCGTTCACCTGTGTCCTCCGGCCAAGCTCCGCCTTACATGTGCTGCTGCTGCCTCCTGATAGGCGAGTGTGTACCAAGCAGTCCCCACAGTATTGTGGTTAATGTAGTGCGGCGCCAAATCAAACCCAGGATGGGTGCCAGAAAAACAGAGTCCCTTATGCTCGCCCTGGATGGGCTGACCCCTCTGTAAGCATCCTCTTGGATTCTGGTTCCCTCGAGAATCTGGGGAGAAGCCCCAGCTGACGACCCGCTTTTCTTCGTGCGGTGGTGCTCTCCTCGCGGCTGGACCTGCCGCGTTTAAATTATTGCTCAAAGTTGCCCACGTGGCAGGAAAGCACTCCAGAACCAACAATTCCTCCAATGCCCCAGCAGAGGAAAATGCAGCCAGACGCGTTTCGAGTTAGTATCTCTTTTTAAATGGCCGTTCACCTGTGTCCTCCGGCCAAGCTCCGCCTTACATGTGCTGCTGCTGCCTCCTGATAGGCGAGTGTGTACCAAGCAGTCCCCACAGTATTGTGGTTAATGTAGTGCGGCGCCAAATCAAACCCAGGATGGGTGCCAGAAGAACAGAGTCCCTTATGCTCGCCCTGGATGGGCTGACCCCTCTGTAAGCATCCTCTTGGATTCTGGTTCCCTCGAGAATCTGGGGAGAAGCCCAGCTGACGACCCGCTTTTCTTCGTGCGGTGGTGCTCTCCTCGCGGCTGGACCTGCCGCGTTTAAATTATTGTTCAAAGTTGCCCACGTGGCAGGAAAGCACTCCAGAACCAACAATTCCTCCAATGCCCCAGCAGAGGAAAATGCAGCCAGACGCGTTTCGAGTTAGTATCTCTTTTTCAATGGCCGTTCACCTGTGTCCTCCGGCCAAGCTCCGCCTTACATGTGCTGCTGCTGCCTCCTGATAGGCGAGTGTGTACCAAGCAGTCCCCACAGTATTGTGGTTAATGCAGTGCGGCGCCAAATCAAACCCAGGATGGGTGCCAGAAGAACAGAGTCCCTTATGCTCGCCCTGGATGGGCTGACCCCTCTGTAAGCATCCTCTTGGATTCTGGTTCCCTCGAGAATCTGGGGAGAAGCCCCAGCTGACGACCCGCTTTTCTTCGTGCGGTGGTGCTCTCCTCGCGGCTGGACCTGCTGCGTTTAAATTATTGCTCAAAGTTGCCCACGTGGCAGGAAAGCACTCCAGAACCAACAATTCCTCCAATGCCCCAGCAGAGGAAAATGCAGCCAGACGCGTTTCGAGTTAGTATCTCTTTTTCAATGGCCGTTCACCTGTGTCCTCCGGCCAAGCTCCGCCTTACATGTGCTGCTGCTGCCTCCTGATAGGCGAGTGTGTACCAAGCAGTCCCCACAGTATTGTGGTTAATGTAGTGCGGCGCCAAATCAAACCCAGGATGGGTGCCAGAAGAACAGAGTCCCTTATGCTCGCCCTGGATGGGCTGACCCCTCTGTAAGCATCCTCTTGGATTCTGGTTCCCTCGAGAATCTGGGGAGAAGCCCCAGCTGACGACCCGCTTTTCTTCGTGCGGTGGTGCTCTCCTCGCGGCTGGACCTGCCGCGTTTAAATTATTGCTCAAAGTTGCCCACGTGGCAGGAAAGCACTCCAGAACCAACAATTCCTCCAATGCCCCAGCAGAGGAAAATGCAGCCAGACGCGTTTCGAGTTAGTATCTCTTTTTCAATGGCCGTTCACCTGTGTCCTCCGGCCAAGCCCCGCCTTACATGTGCTGCTGCTGCCTCCTGATAGGCGAGTGTGTACCAAGCAGTCCCCACAGTATTGTGGTTAATGTAGTGCGGCGCCAAATCAAACCCAGGATGGGTGCCAGAAGAACAGAGTAAAAAGGAAATGACTGCACAGCCGGACCAATGACCTCATGGCTTTAACGCGAAGGACAATTCGAATTTATGTTCAGTCTACTACACTGCCAAGACACCCAGTCCTCGTGCTCAAAGATTTATAATTGAATGTATGGCACTTAGCCTATAATCAAAACTAAATGTAAACATGCACAGAAAATCAAAATTGTAAATAACAATGCGAAAATAATGCTAAAACTGCATGTCCCACAATGCACCTGGATAAGCATTATAAGCTATATAGTTGCAAGTGAAGTAGGACAACTGTTAACACTGCCGTGAGAAGGAACCATCTGGTTCGAAACGCGTAGGCTCTAACAGTGTCTGAATAAAACCTTAATTCCAAAGTGCGGAGTGCTGGTCTTCCTTTCGTGAACAATTACTCACGGGACCCGGTCCTGGTCCCGAACCAAGCACCAACTTGCCAAGCTGTTCCCTCTGCGACAGGATCGCTTGTGGAAATATTGCATACAGAGGTGAACCCGACATACCTCTACGAATCCTCCTCACAGTTCCGGATCAGCAACGCCAAGTGACCTGCAGCAAACGCTGAGAAACGCCGAGAAACCTTGGTTGTAGGCGTGGACATGCGGGCAGGCTGACACGAACAACGGACGAAGCAAACGGTGGAAAATCGGCTGCGGAGACGCCGACTAGCTGCGAATAGTGAGGCGGCTGTTGGCTGACTGAAGCGCCCGGACACCCACAGAGGAGTGATCGTAAAAGCATCAAGAAACACCCTCGTCACACCCACTGGTCGAGCGCCGGAGTGCTGGGTCGGAGGACGCTGTCACTACCGGGAGTCTCCCAGGTAAGCGGGGAAAGGGGTGTGAGAGAAAAGCGCTGTATGTCGAAGTGAGGTCAGTAAGAAGAAAAAATTGAATCTTTCAAAAATAACCTGACGAACGAAACTGATTCTGTTCTGATTTTGACCTCGCCTTTGGAACCTCATAATCAACAGACACTGAAAACTAATGACATCCGAAACAAGGAAGTAATTTCTATGTTTAAAACTAACGTCGGTTACCAGCTACCGAAAGAACACTAACAACTACAACGAGAGAGCAAAGTAACTGAAAGACAAGCCAGACTCACCACCTATAACTAACCGGCAATGGAGGAACGCGCTATGAAGAGATTAACACTTGCTGAAAGCATTTTCCAAAAAGGGAGAGAAAGATCAGAACGCGGCAGAGGTGAAACAAGACAGTAATCACAACCTACAATTACCACAGCCAAACAGTTGTTTATGCAACTAGAAAAGCTGATGAGAAAGGAAATTTCGAGATCATGGGAAATATTAACCCTTGAGAAATATATTGAACACAAAATGGTTCCTAGGGGTCTGCGTATTTTCACTCTCCCAAACCACCCGACACCAAACCAGAGATGTTAGAAGAATGGGGTATGAACAACATGGACTGCTCACGCAATATGATGTTAATCATCATTAAATACGCGAGAATTGACGTGGACGAATTTCATGAAAAGATAAAAGACATTGAAAACCAAATTTCTGCCTTAAAAGAAGACAGTGCAATCATTAAAAAATTACGTGTGGATATGGAAAAAAACCTAGACAAACATGAAGAGGAAGTGCAACTACGGAAACAAAGAAAGTTCCGCAGAGATGAAGACGATTACGAATTTGGCACAATTTTAACTTTTGCCAAGAAGTATGACACATTTAAACAACAATGGAAACAACCAGGTGTACCCACCGGCACACCTTCATCCAGCGAACCGGAATCAGAAGTCAGTGAGGGGGAGCAACGCACAAATAGAAACCTCAGCAGGCTCTCTTTTTTAGAAGAACTGACCCTGGTATACCAGGAACAACTGGCACCGAGGGGAAGATACAGAAACAGGAACCCGGCAACAAAACCAATGACAAGGGGTACTTACCAGCCAAGAGGACGAAACGCAAAACAAGGAGAGGAAAGCGCAACGAAAAAAAGCGGATACAACCTGCGCAATCGCATACCCCCCAAAAAGTGAATATTACAAACCCACCTGATCAAAAACAACCAGACCTGATAATCAATCTCTCGAGATACACACCTTCAAATGATGAACGTAGTCTTCTCAACAAAGGCCTGTCCTTCTGCCCGGAAACGCATCAGGACACTGTGGACACCAAAATTGACCTGTACAAATATGTGAGAAAACTCAAACTTCAAAAACACTTCACAAAACTGTCCAATCAACCACGCCAACTCCACACACAAGAAGCAACAAGTTCAGACTTCACTGACACGTCAAAGGAATTCACAATTAATGAAATTCCGTGCCTACGCACAGCGTATGAACTAGCGCATCAAACACAGGCATCCTCAGTGACAGATACACAGATACTAACAGAAATGGAAATGACAACTAACAAAAGAAGATCAACACATTTCAAGAATAAATCAAAATTCTGCCCCATCTTAAATCCTGGGAATAAAATTGATACCTTCTATGACCTTGTGTTGGCAGATTTAGAGGAAATGACACAAACTGAAAACAACAAGAAAGAAAATCTATCAAAAGCAGAACGTTTGGCATTAAAAACTCTTAAAGATAACAATTCCATCGAGATCAAACCAGCCGACAAGGGTGGCAACATCGTGATTATGCAAAGAGTGGATTATGTGGAAGAGGCTATGCGACAATTAGGTGATAACAAAAACTACACTTGCATAACCCATGACCCAACGTTGAAACTCAAAACAGAATTGGCAACAAAATTACAGAACTGGAAACGTATGGGACTAATAACGGAGGAAGAAAAGTGATTCTTAATGGTGGAACATCCCATCACACCAACCATATACTTTCTTCCCAAGGTCCACAAAACCCTCAACAAACCGCCAGGAAGACCGATCATTTCGAGCTGCGGCAGTCTATATGAACATATATCAGAATATGTTGATCATTTCCTTGCCCCGATAGTACCAACTCTCAGTTCTTATATCAAAGACACCGGGGATTTTCTGGGTATCTTACAAGACACCCAATGGCAACCCATGTACATGCTCGTGACCATCGATGTCATCTCATTGTATACATCGATAGAACACGAGACAGGCATCAAAGCAGTACAATATTTCCTAATGCAACAACCAATCACAGAACGAGAACATTCCAAGATGCTCACAGACATGATCAGAACGTGTCTATACAACAACGTTTTCCTTTTTAACAGGAAAGTATACATGCAAAAATGCGGTACCGCGATGGGAGTTTCCTTCTCTCCAAGCTATGCGAACCTCATGATGGGGTGGTGGGAGAGGAGCATAGCTTGGAGAGAAGAAAACGACCACCATATGGCCAATGTAGCGTTATGGCTACGCTACATTGACGATCTCTTTTTGTTATGGAAAGGAACGAAATCTGAATTTTTGATCTTCTTTGAAGAACTGAACAACAATAAAGTTGGCTTAAAATTCACCTACAACATAAGCAGCAAAGAAGTGGAATTCCTGGATACGAGAGTATATGTTCAAGACAACCAAATACACACTACAACTTTCAGGAAGAAGACAGCCACAAACAGCATCCTGCACGGACAAAGCTTTCACCCTGAAACCCTAAAGAAAAGCATTCCGTATGGTAAACTATTATGAATGCGGAGAAATTGTTCAGAAGAAAAAGAAATGGAGAAAAACTTCAAAGACACCAAGAAGAGATTCGAACAACGCGGTTACAAATACCAAGACATTCACCAGGGAGAAATAAAGGCCAGGACAAAAACTAGAGCAGAAACATTGTTACCTAAATCATCCAGTCCTGCCCTGAGCAAAGAACAAACCAAGGCTGATCCCCCAAGAATGATTGTCACTTACAGCAAGGAATGTCACAAAATTCGCAAAATACTAAACAAGTACTGGCATCTAATACAGAAAGACCCTGATATAGGTAAAAACATTGGAGACAGACCTTTAATAACCTATAGAAGAGCTCCAAACCTAGCCAACCATTTGGTGCATAGCCATTATGAAGAGAAGAAACAGACCGATTGGCTCACTGAAAAGAAGAAAGGCTTCACTAGATGCAGTACCTGCAAAGCATGCAAGATAGGAAAAAACATGAAAACAACTACAGATCCAAAAGGCAAGACCTTCACCATAAGAGAACACATCACATGTGAAACCAGTTTTGTAGTGTACATGCTACAATGTGACTGTGGAAAACAATACATCGGCAGTACCACGTGCACCTTAAAGAAAAGAATGTTGGAGCACATCCGCGCAATCCAGAATAAAGATTCCACGTATGCCATGGCCAAACACCTAACGACCCACACAAATAAAACGTGGAAAGACACCCATTTCTTTGGTTTGGCAACAGTAAAACAACATGAACGTGGTGGCAACAGGAAGCAAAACCTAAGAAGACTGGAATCAAGACTAATCATGCGCTTTAAGACAAGACAACCGATGGGACTGAACGAAAATGAAGAACTTTATTTCCACCTCTGAAGAAAAAGAAAAAATGTGTTCTTTGTAAATTGCCAAAAAGGAAATTTCAAAAATCAACAAACACACCAGCTACTGATAAACAACAATCGAAAAGAACCTTTTGCTCTCTCAAACCAATGCACATGCATATGTAAGTGTCTGAAGAAATGGCAGTGTGAAGGGCACTCAGCCCGAGTAAAAAGGAAATGACTGCACAGCCAAATCAAAATTGTAAATAACAATGCGAAAATAATGCTAAAACTGCATGTCCCACAATGCACCTGGATAAGCATTATAAGCTATATAGTTGCAAGTGAAGTAGGACAACTGTTAACACTGCCGTGAGAAGGAACCATCTGCTTCGAAACGCGTAGGCTCTAACAGTGTCTGAATAAAACCTTAATTCCAAAGTGCGGAGTGCTGGTCTTCCTTTCGTGAACAATTACTCACGGGACCCGGTCCTGGTCCCGAACCAAGCACCAACTTGCCAAGCTGTTCCCTCTGCGACAGGATCGCTTGTGGAAATATATATATATATATATAGATATATATATATATTCACTGAAAAAAACATAGGTTATAGACCATATATAGTTAGGAATTAGCATTTACAAAACCTTGAAAATTCACTGAAAAAACCATAGGTTATAGACCATATATAGTTAGGAATTAGCATTTAAAAAACCTTATTTTATTCACACAAAACCATTGAAATTCCATATATAGTTAGTTGCACTAACTATATATCGCGCACCCGCAATCCACTGCTGATGATGTCACATATTACATCATTCATGACATGGTCAGTGACATCACTGATGACATCACTGATGACAACATCCAGTGATTATGTGTTTCTGTAAAGTTTAAATATGTTTTACATATTGAAGAATGAGTGGATGTATAAGTGTCTGAATGAAGGTTTTAGTAGGTGCGTGATTGACTGTATGAGTGAGTGATTAAATGCGTCTTACTGAATGCACGGGTTAGTGACTAAACTGTCTGAAAGTGTGCATCAGTATGTCTGTTGTTGTGCAAGCTGCTGCATGTGTTGATCAGTAGCTATATAAGTAGCTATATGGGTTATTGATTGGTTGCACAAGTATTTGTATGGGAGACTGAGTGTGTGTATGGCTGGCTGGGAGGTGTGTGACTCTGTGCAGATCAATGTGTACTTGTATCAGTGATTCTATAAGAGAGTAACTATGTGTTAGTATATGTTTCAAAAATGTAAGGTGTTCTGTGTTTAACTGTATAGATGAGAAAATGGAAGTGTGATTGATTCTTTTCAGGACTGACTAGGTGTGTGAGTAACTCCATGGATGAGTGGCAGAGTGTGAGTGTCTGTATAGGTGTATGAGTGCATATGATAGTGTTGTAAAGATGAGTGATTGTATGTATGAATGATTGTATGAGTGAATGTGTGTGTAGACATAGGAATCAGTGAGTGCGTATGTAGTAACTAGTATTGGTGTGTCAATGGTTTCAAAAATGATACTCTCTATTTAACACTGGGTGTAACGGAGGTTATATTACAGTGTGAGGAGATGCATTGTATTATCACATGAATGATATCATCAGTGATGTGATCATTGATGTCAAGTGAGATGTCATCAGTGATGTCATTTGAGATGTCATCAGTGATGTCATCAGTGATGTCACTGACCATGTCATGAATGATGTAATATGTGACATCATCAGCAGTGGATTGCGGGTGCGCGATATATAGTTAGTGCAACTAACTATATATGGAATTTCAATGGTTTTGTGTGAATAAAATAAGGTTTTTTAAATGCTAATTCCTAACTATATATGGTCTATAACCTATGGTTTTTTCAGTGAATTTTCAAGGTTTTGTAAATGCTAATTCCTAACTATATATGGTCTATAACCTATGGTTTTTTCAGTGAATTTCAATGGTTTTTTAATAGCAAATATCATAAGCTGTCGAATGTCAAGTACGTGGTAAGTAAAAACATTTTCGTGTTTATGCACACTGATCTGCTTTGAATGCTGCCCCCCACCCCTCATTTCTATTAGGAGTACTCTCTCTTTGCAGATAGTGAAGGGTAGTTAACGCAGCCCTTTGCCCCCTTAGTAATCCGTCGTGCCTGCTTCTCTCTCCATTTGATTGATTGTTCTCTTTGGTTCATTCTCTATTTACAAACAAGCACAGAGTCAAAATACTCTGTTTAGTCTTTGCAGATAGCGAAAAACCGTGTAAAAAAACTAAAGGAATCGAGCAAAATCAGTAGGCCACTAATGGGATCTCTTTTTGACCTCGCTAAAATAGAAACATTAGGAACAACCTGTTGAAAATAGCAATGCGTATGTACATAAGCGGCGTTCATTTGTGTTCACAGTACCCCTTGTTGATTGTTTGAATCGAGCATTGAATTGTTCGAAGTTGGTTCTCTTAAGGATCTTCTCTGCCTGCAAACGAGGAAGAATAGGAATATTCTCTCTCCCTTTGCAGATAGTGAAGGGTAGGTAACGCAAGCCTTTAACACGTCGTACCTATTTCATTCCTCATTGATTGATTGATTGTCCGAACATTGACTGTTTGGGAATTAGTTCTTTTTGGAGGTATTCCCTGTTTGCAAATAAATGTAGGAAAATCTTTGCAAGTAGTGAAAGGGTACGTAATGCGGACCTTTCTCCCCCGTTGTAATCTGTCATGCCTATCTACTCCCCACTGATTGATGCACCTGTTTCACCCGGACCATTTACTAGACATACGTCATCTGGCCCGACCAGAGAGCACCCCTAGTGAAAAGGACATATGCAATAATAACGAAGTGATCACTGTATCCTGTTAACAGAAACTTTAGCATGAAACAACCTGGAAAGAAAAGAATAGGAAATCGAAAATCAGTAGGCCACTGATGAACATGAACTTTTATTAAACAACGAACAAAGAAACGATAACATAACGTAATGATAAAACCTATTAATGTCCTAGAAACAAGAAAACGTTAGAAATATGCCAGTGGTGAGAGACCAGAAAAACAGTAAGAGAAACCAAATCACCCCTCGCTGTCCCACCGCCTGCCACGCCAAAAAAATCGATAGACTAGGGAAAATGCAAGTCAGTAGAACATCCGCCCCCACTCTGGAAACTTCCAAGGTGGGGCAGGGTTCCGGCTACGCCCAGCCGGGAGCAGCCCATATAAGGCAGGTCCTGCTGCCACGCCTCGGCCAGGAGATCCTAACGTAGGGTGTAGCCGGAGGAGAGGCCGAGACCAGCGGGACCCGGCCAGGGGATTGCCTTTACAACGCTGAACAGTTGCAGGGGGGGGGGAATGTCTCCTCGACCCTCCCCTCTCTCTCCCAGTCCGGCCGCGGTGGCCCTTGAGAGTTGCAGGTAGTCCCGCCACATGCTCTTCCGGTCCGGCCACCAACGGTCGGGGGGCCGAGGCCGACGGGATCCGGCTGCAGCCAATAAACCAAGAAACCCGTTCATGGGGCCAGAGCCAGGGGCGTCCGGCCGACATCTACCGGAAGCCCGGCCCGAAGACGGACGGGACACTTCTTCTTTCTTGTATAATTGCTGCAACAACCCTGGGGGGGGATGTCTTGCACATGCCTCCGACCCCCCCCCCCTCGTCCTCATCGCCTGGTCCGGCCATAACAAATCTCAAGCGAGACGCCGTGGGGTGCACTGGGAGGGAGAGACGGTGCGAACAGGCCTCTCCCGCCTCCCCAGGTGGAGGCTTCCCACCTGCACCCTCAGCGCTCCAGGCGCCCGGAAAAGGGTTCTTCCACTGTGGCCATGCTGCAACGTCTCGCCCGGCAGGGTGGAGCCCGTCCGCTCATTTGACCCCGCGATCGCCAGTAGCTACCGAACTCTCAAAATGGCGGTCGACCTGGCAAGAGCGGGCCCAGCATAAAGAAATGGCCCGGTCACTGGTTGACTCCACCACCGTAGTCCTCCACGACCTTGAAGATTCTAGAGGAGCCGCGGGAGTCTCCGACCCCCGATGGGGAATGACTGCCATGATCACCCGTGGAGTGACGAAACTGTATCCGCGGGACGTCGGCGCCAGCCTCACTTTGAATTACTAGAATCCTGCAGACCTCACTTCCGGTGAAAGCACAGTGTGACCCGGTAGGAAAAATTGTTGCACCCCCTCCCCTTTTTGACTGATAGTTCAAACCACCGATCCTTTCCTTTGCCCTTTTAACGGAACTTTGGACTGCCTCCCCCTCTTTTACATTTTCTAGAGAAAACAAAACATTAAACACTACAATAACATAGCAGTTGACACCAGAACTGTTTTCAAATTGAAAACTAACAACATCTTCAACAGAATCCTTTTTGTTTCTGCTGTGACCCTGCTACAGCACAGGCATTGTCCCCAGCAGTAATTCTGCAATGCCGGTAAGAATAGCTGTGGTGCCTACTGGACTCACTCACCCCCGCGGCGCCCCACGCCGTTATTTGCTGGGCGGCAACTTGCTAGACATCACTTTCGTGCCATCTAGATTTCAGCGCGTTCTGCTGCCTTGGAACTATTCGCACAACAGACCGCTACTGACAAGAATATTTCATTATTGGTGCTGTCAATTTCAATAAATCTATTGGATAATTCAAAAGAAATTGCCACGGTCTCTTCGTTGTTTAAATGTTTTTACTGTTTTTGTTTTGTTGTATATATTTATATGTTATTAAAGTTTTATATTCCTACTACTTTGTTGGAGTGCTATATATTTTTAATGTGACACATAATTGTAAAAACTTTGATGTACAAAGAGTGATTCCTGGAATCTTCCGCTTCAGGCTCGGTCCCCTCCCCAATCACAATACAGGATAGTTTTCAGATAGTAGGAACACGTGTGGTGTGACGGATCTCATCGGGTGTGGGCCTTGATCTACTATAACTCCTTTGAAGAGGGGTGATTCTTTACAGCTGGGGCCATAAACTACATCTGCAGGGCTAGCTGATAGCCTGGACAATCGGACACAGAGGAAGAGGAGTGTCAGAGGGTGCGGTAGTGAATAGGGCGAAAGGGAGGTGTCGGGCGGGCACAGTGTGATTCTCAGGGAAGAGCAGCGCAGATGGGGGGAGGTTTATTGCCCATGCATAAGACAGAGAGCGGGGGTGACCAGTGCCTGGGGAAGATGCTTGCGAGGGTGAGGAGCCATGCTACGAATCGACAGCGTGCAGAGAGTGGGTCTGGTCAAGACATCTAAAATGGCTGCCGTGCACGACAAAAGTGTGGCATTTCAAAAAAGGCAAGATGGCGCAGACAATGTTTTTCAACACTTCCTCATTTCCTTCGAATCGAACGTTAACAGACGTTGGGGCATATTACCAAAGTTAAGCAATATTTATCGCTAACGATGCTTACCAACGAATTTTTTACCGCTAAGCATCATCAGAAATTATCGAAGATAAACCTTGCTATTATCAAGGTTTATCACAAATGCGATAATAAACGGCCGCAATGCATGAATATCGCTAAAAACTCAGCGATATTCATACATTACCGAGCTAATGCTCTTAGCCATGTTATCCACCTCCCATTGGATAACATGGCTAAGAACTGCTCAGGGCAGGTGTTACTTTTTGGAGATATTCGCGCTTAGCGCGAATATCTCCAAAAGTTGGTAATAGGAGATAGATATCTTGCATGTTGTAATGCAAGTTATTGTGGTATATGGAACTCATACCATAATCTCTCAGGAAAGCAGAAACTGATCCTTTTGGGACCTCCTAAAAAGGCCTAGGGGGTGAGGAGTACTCTACTTTGCCCCCTTTTCACGTTCCGAACTATTTTATTTTACTCTCTTCTGTAATTACACAAAATAGCAGCGATAAGATGCATCGGAGACACACAGTGAGAGAAAGGAGGCTGGAGATGAAGAAGAGATGTCAAATACACATTGGAGATAATATAGTGGCAGAAGGGAAGTAAATATGAGTAAACTTACCATGTAACATAAAAATGTTGCACTCTATACTATAAGTCTCATTTTATACTACAATCACTTCGCTACAACCTCATAAATTAAAAATAAAAATGAATAATGCCTCAAACAATTTTTGATTTCTAAATATAAATTTATTCTTCAGAATTTTCTACATTTGAAAGAACTAGTAACATGTCCTCATCAGCAATGTCCTCATGAAAAGTCTCCAATAATGATTCTTGTAACTCTATGGTCTCCAAACACTCGATAAATTCGCCATCAAGAGATTGATCAAAAAAATCATTCAAGTCATCTCCTCCTTCTGACAATATTTCATTATTGGTGCTGTCAATTTCAATCAATGTAGTGGAATCATTCAAGTCATCTCCTCGTGACAATATTTCATTATTGGTGCTCTCAATTTCAATCAATGTAGTGGAATCATTCAAGTCATCTCCTCCTTGTGACAATATTTCATTATTGGTGCTGTCCATTTCAATCAATCTAATGGAATCATACAAGTCATCTCCTCCTTGTGACAATATTTCATTATTGCTGCTCTCAATTTCAATCAACGTAGTGGAATCATTCAAGTCATCTCCTTGTGACAATATTTCATTCTTGGTGCTGTCCATTTCAATCAATCTAATGGAATCATACAAGTCATGTCCTCCTTGTGACAATATTTCATTATTGGTGCTCTCAATTTCAATCAATGTAGTGGACAATTCAAAAGAAATTGCCACGGTCTCTTCATTGTGAGCCATTTTATTTTGAAATTGCTTGCTGTAAATTGCAGAAAAAAATAATCACTTTCATTTATCGTTTTTAGTAATACATAATATAAAACTAACTTTATCAAGTATTTAGTATAACAGAAGGACTGCAAATAAATAACAGAAAACATTTTTCAAATTATCTTCAAGTGTACAACATCGTTCCCCTTACAAATTAACAACTCACCTTTTTAAAAGTAGGAAAAGTGTTAGTACTGTGTAAATCAAACACCAGAAATTCACCACCAAAAATTCCTCACAAATGTACCTCAGACAGTAGTATCACAAAATGGCTGTGGTTTCCTCTCATTTGACATATATACATAACCAATTAACTTTCATCACACACAAATACAAAACCAAAGTAACATTTTAATTGGTTCTAAATTTCAACACTTTCAAATGTGTTTTCCCCATGCAATTTTCCATAGGACATTTACATACGTCTACAGCCTGAATGGCTGAACGGAATTACACCAAACTTGGCAAAATGGTACATCAAACCTAAGAGGTCAGGAAGGATCTACTATGCCCCCTTATGGTCATTTCCCCCTTCGCTTTGACCTCCTCTTGTCTCTCAATCCTACCGAGAGACAAGATGGCGGCCGCTACGGACTGTTTGGAATGTTGACAGACGCCGGAGAACCAATCAGCTTCGCAAAGCTCCGTAACGCGAAAAGTACGCGAAGCGGAGCGCTGTTACAGATATATATCTTTTTTTGAACGTTAATTTCTCAAAATCCACTGGAGCACATATATTGAGACCTAGCAAAGGCACATCGGGCTACCAGTCCCTAATATTTTACCAAGTTTCGTGCAAATCCATTCAGCCGTTCGATTATTATTATTATTATTTTTTTTTGCCCCGCGGGGCCCTTTTAAAACCTCCACATCAAACCTAGGGGGTCAGCGAGGATCTACTATTCCCCCTTATGGTCATTTGCCCCTTCGCTTCGGCCTCCTCTTGTCTCTCGATCCTACCGAGAGACAAGATGGCGGCCGCTACGGACTGTTTGGAATGTTGACAGACGCCGGAGAACCAATCAGCTTCGCTTCACAAAGCTCCGTTGCGCGACAAGTACGCGTCCTGGGCCGCTGCCCGGTCCGCTGTTACAGATATATATCTTTTTTTAAACGTTAATTTCTCAAAATCCACTGGAGCACATATATTGAGACCTACAAAAGGCACATCGGGCTACCAGTCCCTACAATTTTGCCAAGTTTCGTGCAAATCCATTCAGCCGTTCGGGCTAAAAGTGAGGCCAACCGCCCTATGGAAATTAACATGGGAAAAACGCGTTTTGGGACCCCCCTTTTTTCTCGGCCCCCCCTTGACGAACCCCCCCAAAATTTTCAGGGGCTGCTCAGAAACAAAATGTGCCATTTTCCTGAAAATTTCAGCCAATTCCGTCCACAAACGCCAAAGTTATTAGACATAGAATTTTCAAAAAACCCATAGAGAAAAAATCCTAACTATATATACCTACTGGCGACCGCCAGTAGGTAATATATATCTATATATATATATATATATATATATATATATATATATATATATATATATATGAGGTCCCTGGGGTGAGAACAGCACGGGAGGGGGCCCCAGGGAGGTGGAGGTCCCCGGGGGTCAGGGGGATCTGTGCAGACCCCCTCTATTTTTTTTATTTATAGCCCTGAGACGAGTCCACACAGCCCACCACAATAATTAATACATAACCCCCATGGAGGAGGTCGTCCCTGGGGCATAAAAATGCCCTAGGTGGGGGACCCCATGCACCCTCCTCCTTTTTTAGGTCGCGCCTATTCTATCCCATAGGGATTGAATAGGCGAGATTATAGTAAGCGGTCCGAAAAGTCTACCTAGCTGCGGATCGCTTACAGTTCATGTGAGCTAGGCGCGTGCACATCATCGCCAGCCACATCACACATCACCATTTGTCTGAGCCTCGGCAACTTGCTCCCCTGCCCCCGCATCAGACTTGAAAGGAATGCACTCCCCCGCACCTGCCACAGCAATGCTGAGAGCTCTTTTTTTCTAGATGTCTCGCTACTTATTTCTTGTCTATCTCTGGCTCACATTTTACTTTTTTCTCTGACTCATGCTTTTTTCTTCAGTTCGTGCATTTTTTCCCCACTCTTTCGTCCGCTAGTGCTTTTTCCCCCACTCTTGTCGGCTCGAGCTTTTTTCCTCCCACTCCTTCGTCGGATCGAGTATCCCCTCCCCCACTCTTTTGTCGGTTCGTGCTCCCCCCACTCTTTCTCAGTGCATTTTTCCCCCACTCTTTCTTAGTGCTTTGTTTTCCCCACTCATTCGTCGTGCTTTCCCCCACCACACTTTTTCCTCTGGCTCCCGCTTTTTTATCTCTCTTTGGGTCATGGGTAACTTTTTTTTCTCTCTGGCACATCCTTTACTGTCTCTTTCTTTCTTCTCTCTCTTTTGCTAACCCCACACTGTACTTTTGCCTCTCTCCCTCTGGGACACGCTGTACCGTTGTGTGTGTTTCTCTGTTTCTCTCATCCATCCCTCTCTCATGCTTTATCCTCAAACAATTTTTTGGTATCAATGGCTTAAGCTTTACTTTTGTGTGAATCTCTCTCTGTCCCTCTCGTTCACACATAACTTTTGTGTCGGTCTCTCTCCAGCACACACTTTGCTTTTGTCTCGCTGTGGCTCAAGCTTTACTTTTGTGTCTCTCTCTCTGGCGGTTACTTTTTTCCCCCTCTTTTTTTTTTTAACAACTCTTTTTATTGACAGATCGCATATAAGACACAGCACTCCGTACCCCGGACGAGCTGCAGCAAGTACATTATAGCATAATCAGCAAGTCATTTTACATCTGAATACTTAACTCCTAACCCCCCCGCCCCTTTCCACCTCCCCTTTGGCCCACTCCCTTCCCTCTCCCCCCCTGCACAGTGTCTCTCCATTCCTGTAGAAAAATGTCCATACATAAAACAGTGTGTATAGCATTGCCCCCATGTTCCCATCACATCTGTCCCTCTGCATCTCTTAGCGGTGCCGGGGGTTCCAGCCATAGACCCCTGTAATCCGCCCACCGTTTCCATATTTTATAGTGTTTCCTGGGGCAGCCTCTGGCTTTGAATACTGGCCGCTCCAATCCCACGCAAAAATCAAGACCTTTTTTCCATACAACCACTTTGGGAGCCCTGGGGTCTTTCCATGCCTGAGCCACATCCCTTTTTGCTACTGTAAGGCCCTGCAGAAGTAAGTGTCTCTTGTAGATGTTACCACCTACCCCTTCGAGAACGTGGAGTAGTCCTAATTTAGGGGTACGAGGAAAGTCCCATCCCAGCACCTCCGATAGACAGTCCACACCCGGTCCAAAATCTTACCAAACCATCACAGCTCCATACTGTATGTAGAAAATCACCCACTTCATGGCTACATCTCAGGCACATTGGACACTCAATAAGGCCAGCCCGCCACAATCTCTCCCTGGTGTAATAAGCTCTATGTATGTACTTAAACTGTATTAAGCGCAGGCGCATGGCAATAGCCGCTCCTCTAGGGGCCTCAAGGGCTTCTCGCCAATCCTCTTCCTCTAGCTCCCCCACATCTCCCACCCAGTGGTCCCGTAGCGTCTGTAGATTGGAGGAGCAATGTGTGACTAGTGTTTGATATATACAGGATATTTTCTTTTCCTCCAGGTCCCCCATGAACACCTTCGCCTCTATCGGGCTGAATTCAGGCAAGGAGTCTAGTCCCTCCAGTACGGGTGCGAGGGCATGTCGGAACTGTAGATACCTAAAGAACTGCGTTCGGGGCATACAATATTCTTCGCTAAGCTCTTTGAAGGATTTAAGCGTCGTGCCCTTCAGGACATGCCCTAATGCGGAAATTCCTGTAGAATCCCAGCCCCGGAAGCCCTGCAGTGATGCCAGCGCCGGCAGCTGCCCATTGTGCCAGAGTGGGGTCTCCTCCGTCAGTCTCCCCCACCATCCCATGCGACGCAGTGACTGTCGCCAGATCTGAAAGACCACCTGGGTTGCCCTAGGCAGCCCCTTTCTCAGCATTGCTGAGTATAAAATAGTGTGCAATGTGTCCGGGTTCATCAGGTATCTCTCAAGGGCATATGCTGGGTCCCCTCTGTCACCGTACCACCATTCATTCAAGACTAGGAGATGGGATTCTTGATAATAGGATAACATATCTGACGTCGCCAGTCCTCCACAATACGTGGACAGTACGCAGGGCCACTCGCGCCGCCCCCCCCTGCCCATAAAAATTGGCCTAGAGCTGAATTAACCTGCCGGAACCATTGCAATGAGATCATGTATGGATGATTTTGCAGTTGGTACAAAAGGCGTGGAAGGGCGACCATCTTGAAGATAGCTGACCTGCCGTAGATGTTGAGGGGCATACGGGACCAAGACTTCATCTCATTTTGAACCTTATCCCATACCGGGACAATGTTACGTTCCCAAGCAATTGCCGGCGAGACCGTCAAGAACACCCCATAGTACTTGAGGCCCGCAGCTGTGACCCGTAGTGTCGATGCCCAGTTCCCAATCCCCCTGTGGTCACCCAGCATCCAAAGCGTGGATTTCCGCGGGTTTAGGTATAATCCCGAAACCTCACCAGATATTCTCATTATCTCCAGGACTCTAGGCCCGACCGATTCAGATTCGTGAGGAAAAACAGAACGTCGTCTGCATATAATGCGATTCTGTCCGACGGTCCTGCCTCCCATTCGAAGCCCCGTAACTGCGCATCTATCCGAACCCAAGCGGCCAGTGGCTCCATAGCAAGAGCAAACAGGTACGGCGAGAGGGGGCATCCTTGTCGGGTGCCTCGCCCTATTGGGAAGGCCGCAGATATAGCTCCTGACACCCTCACCGAGGCTGTCAAATCAGTGTACAACAGCTTTATATATGACATAAAATGTGGCCCAAAATTGAGACATGGTAGGAGTTCAAACAGGTAGACCCAGCTCAGGGAGTCAAAGGCCTTGTCAATGTCGGCTAGTAACAGCGCTGCCTGGGCCCCAGTTGTTCCAATCACCTCCACCGCCACATGTGCGCGTCTGATGTTATGTCTCGTCGCCCTACGAGGCATAAATCTGGCCTGATCCGGGTGGATCAGTTCTGTGATATAGGGGAGGAGTCGATTCGTAAGCGCCTTGGCTAAAATTTTGGCCTCAATGTTTAAAAGGGAAATCGGTCGATAGGACTCGTGTCTGTCTGGGGGTCGTCCAGGTTTGCAGAACACCACGATTTCTGCATGTCTCCAGTCCGCCGGCAGGAGTCCATTCTCTCTCGCCGCCTCTAGGGCAGCCTTATAGTGTGATCATAATTGGAGGTGGTATTTCTTGAAGAACTCGCTCGGAAACCCATTGGGCCCAGGGGCTTTACCTGTATTAAGCTTCCCCAGGGCCGTGCCCAATTCCTCGGTCGATAATGGAGTCTCAAAGCGTTCTCGTACGTCCTCTGGGAGCACGCGGGGCGGAAGGTCAGCTATGAATTTGTCAATGTCCAGTGAAGGGATATATTCCTGTGGAGCATATTGGGCCGCGAAATAGTGAGCGAAGCTGTCCGCTAGCATCTTCGGGGCCGAAATTGAGGCCCCAGTCTCATCCCTGAGGCCTGGCAATACCTGCGCCTGAAACGTATTTTGGCATAGTCTATGAAGCATTGTACTTGACTTGTCCCCCATTGATAAATTCTGCTCCTTGCGCCAGCCATACTTGCCGAGCCTCATCTAGTAGCAGGGACGCATATGATTGCTGCTCCAGAAGTAGCTGTCCCACCTCCTCCCCATTTCTCGCAGCTCCGCACTGAGTCTCCAACAATTCTACCGCCGCTGCGGCCTTCACCAGCTCCTCTTTCCATTTCCGATGCACTGCCGCACACCAGGCAATATCCACTCCACGAAGAGTGGGCATCTCCGCCCATATTGTATACAGTTTCTCAATCAATGCCCACTGTAGCGGAGGCGGGGGCGTACACACTCCCCATTACTAGCGACTCCGTGTCTATCATCCCCTTTATGAACACAGACCGGCCCTGCGGATCAATCCATTGCGTCGAATGGGTGTAGGACAATCTGCGATGCACCAAAATCGACACTCCTCGAGACCCCCTCACAAACCCTGCATGGTAAACCTGGTCGTAGCCGTATCTCTGCAGGCTGAGTGCTTTATTGCCCAACATATGTGTCTCTTGTAGCAAGAGAATATCCGCTCTTTCCCTTTTCCCCAGCCTTAGCACTGTGCCTCTCTTAATCTTATCAAGCATTCCCCGCACATTCCAACTCAACACTCTCATTGAGGCACTAGATGGCCTCAGCCCGGGATCCTCAGCCGCCATCTAATCGCAAGCATAGCATCGGGTACAGCAATGGGCATAGTGAGCATGAACACACCAAAATCAACAATCGAGACAACCATGTGCAGTGTAACTCTCCCCCCCACCATCCCTCAACCCCCTTCCACCCCCCTTCCCCCTCAAAACTCCCAACCTGGTGTCTTCCCTCCCAACTCCTCCTCAGCCCCCCAGCCTCCCCCCCATACCTCAGCAACGTTGAAGTACCTGTCGCGGCATAGGACCTCCCCAGCCCCCAACGGGTGACCGGAGACCGTCTATCCCAATGGATCCCCATGAACAACCCCCCCAATCCCCAACCTATCCCCCAAAGGAATTAACTCCTCTAAACCTGGGGAATGTGTCCGCCCTCCAGTCTGCTCCCCCCCTCCCACACCCGCATCCCATATCTGCAAATCCATAGTCCTCTACACAACATTGCCGTGCTTCTCAAAGTCGTCCGCCATCTTCAGCTAGGCCTCATATGACTGCTCACGTTTCTCGTGCTGTGATATGTCCCAAAATGTTAATCAGTGCTTCTTCGTCCCTTACGGATCCAACTTCTGAGTGTCAGGAGTTCCGGTCTCCCCAGCTCTCCCCTCCCTGGAGGGAGATCGCTTCGATGTTCGGGATCGCCAGTTACTCCTACTGCGTGAGCGTCTGGGGGTCTGTGGCGGTACTGCCGATGAGGACGAGTCAGAGTCCCGGGCCGGCGGAGTATGCACCCTAACTCGAACCGTCTCATCAGTCCAGGTGAACACTTCTTCAGGAGAGTTAAAGAACAGTGTACGTGACTGGTAGACTACCCGCAGGCGGGCCGGGTAGAGCAAGGCATACTGGATTTTGAGGTCCCTCAGGCGAGCTTTGGCCGCTGTAAAGGATTGCCGTTGTTGTTGCACCAGCCTTGTATAGTCCAGGAATATTAGGATTCGCTGATTGTCGCACATAAGGGGCTCCTTCAGTCGCGCTTGTCTCAGGATAGTGTCCCGATCATGGTAATTGAGTAGCTTGGCTATTACCGGCCGCGGGCGCTCGCCAAACCTGCGACTTCTGGGTAAACGCTCTATGTGCTCTTTCAATTACGAAGCAACGAGAAAGGGACTCCGGCGGGAGCCAGCCCTCCAGCCACCGGGTGAGGAAGGCCTCCATGTTGCCCTTTTCGCAATTTTCCGGAAGTCCAACGAACCTTAAGTTGTTGCGCCAAGCCCGCCCTTCCGCGTCCTCCGCCCTGAGCGCCAGGCCCCTCTGTATCCCTTCCATGCTGGCCACTTTTTCTTTAAAATCGCCACATCGTCCTCTACTCCAGTTATTCTGGTCTCAGCTTCCGTAATACGGGTCACGGCATTTCGCAAGCCTTGGCATAGTAGGGTGACATCAGCCCCCACGGCCCCTATCTTGGCATCCAACGTGTCTCTAGATTGTGTAATCACCACCATGAGAGCTGCATTGTCCAGCCCCTGCACCTGGTGACTTCCCGAGGCTCCCGCGCTCCCACCCGGGCCCGTGAACTTGTCGATTGTCCCCTGTTTCGAGGCGCAACTGCAACTCCCGCCTCTGGTCATGATCAATGGCAGTTGGGATCACTCCGTGGGTCCCGCCGTGTGTACCACTTGGCTCCCTGCACCTCACCACCGGGGGTGGCCCCCCTCGCCAATATGTCGCTCGTCCCCTGGGCCCCGCCAGCCACTCCTCCTGCAGAGCACCGGACCCAGATAGCTAGTCGGCCATTGACTCAGGCCGCAACCAGCGATCTACGGACTCAAATATCTGTCGCAGATGCCCGCTCTGCACACTCGCGTTGTCCCCTTTTCCTGATTCCCTCAACAACGTGGCTCCAATCTCTTGAATCCGAGGCCTTTACTCCCAGCCCCTGGGCCCTATGCTCGCCTCTGCACGCCCGGACCAGTCTATTGCGCCACTTCCAATGTCCGTATGGCCATTTCCCCCATGAACAGGGCGTTCTCCCAGGGTCACGCCGCGGTCCGACTCAACCGCCCAGCAGGAGGTGTCCCTGACCCAATGTGGCTGCCCCAGTAGCCCGGCTCAGGTGCCCCGGCCGCCGCACCCCGTCCCTCCAGCAAAGGCCCACTCACCCCTGTGCAGCTAGGGAGGGGGGGGAATGCCAAGAGGGGGGGGGAAACAGTCACTTCCGCGCCCGCCGCCACGGATCCTTTCCTCTGCGGTCTGATATGACCGCCGGGGACCCCGCAGTTGCCCCTCCGCTCCCGCCACTTCACTGGGCTGCCACTCAGCACCCCCTGGTCGGCTCACCGTTTGAATAGCGCCTCCAGGCCCCAGCCGTACCTCGGGGATGCTGCTACTGCCTCCGGCCAGCCGATGTCAGAAATGCAGATCTCGGCTGCACGGCGCCCTCCCGGTCACCACCACTGCGTCTCCGGATCCATCAGCCGGTCTCCGCTGCTTTGTGCGCTCCGGTGCCTCACCACTTCACGGGGCAGACAGCTTTCCGGACTATTGTCCTCAATTCTACCACCGCGCCGCAGGCACGCCACTGCACACCACCAGCCCGCCTCCGTAACCGGGCGCCGCCAAACTCGAGGTCCCCTGCGCCTCTCCACGATACAGGCCGCTCCGCCTCCGAGCGTGATATTCGACTTTCCGCGCCTCCAATGCGGCCCAATTTCGCTCCAGGCCTGCCGGCTACCCTCCGCTGTGAAGCACCTCATCGGGATACTCTTGGGTGAGGGGGAAGCAGGATATATCAGCGGATATTGTATCGGAGGGACGGAGCTCTACTAGGCTGTGTCCGCCATATTGGCTGCCTTGGCCACACCGCCGCTCTCTTTTTGGCTTCCGTGTTACTTTCTTTCTCTCTGGCTCCAGCGTTACTTTTTTTCCTCTCTTTCACTGGCTCACGCTTCACTTCATTCCCTCTGGCTGGCTCACGCTTTACTTTATTCTCTCTCTGGCTGGTTCACGCTTTACTTTATTCTCTCTCAGTCTGTTACTTTATTATCTCTCTCCACTCTTTCGTCGGATCGTGCGTTTTTTTCCCCCACTGTTTCGTCTGCTAGTGCTTTTTCCCCCCACTCTTTCGTCAGATCGAGGATCCCCTCCCCCGCTCTTTCGTCGGCTCGTGCTCCCCCCACTCTCTCAGTGCTTTTTTTCCCCCACTCTTTCTTAGTGCTTTTTTTCCCCACTCATTCGCTGTGCTTTCCCCCACCACACTTTTTAGATGTCTCGCTACTTATTTCTTGTCTATCTCTGGCTCACATTTTACTTTTTTCTCTGACTCATGCTTTTTTCGTCAGTTTGTGCATTTTTTCCCCACTCTTTCGTCTGCTAGTGCTTTTTCCCCCACTCTTGTCGGCTCGAGCTTTTTTCCTCCCACTCCTTCGTCGGATCGAGTATCCCCTCCCCCACTCTTTTGTCGGTTCGTGCTCCCCCCACTCTTTCTCAGTGCATTTTTCCCCCACTCTTTCTTAGTGCTTTGTTTTCCCCACTCATTCGTCGTGCTTTCCCCCACCAAACTTTTTCATCTGGCTCCCGCTTTTTTTTCTCTCTTAGGATCATGTGGCGCTTATTTTTCTCTCTGGCACATCCTTTACTGTCTCTTTCTTTCTTCTCTCTCTTTTGCTAACCCCATACTGTACTTTTGCCTCTCTTCCTCTGGGTCACGCTGTACTGTTGTGTGTGTTTCTCTGTCTCTCTCTCGCTCTCTCATCCATCCCTCTCTCATGCTTTATCCTCAAATTATTTTTTTGTCTCACTGGCTTAAGCTTTACTTTTGTGTCGGTCTCTCTCCAGCCCACACTTTGCTTTTGTCTCGCTCTGGCTCAAGCTTTACTTTTGTGTCTCTCTCTCTCTGGCGGTTACTATGGTTACCCCCTCACCCTCACACCCTCACTCACCCTCACACCCTCACCGTCACATCCTCTCACCCTCACAACCCTCTCACCCTCACACACCCCCACCCTCACACTCTCACACACCCTCACACACCCTTACACACCCTCACTCACCCTCACACACCCTCACCAGCATAGCATAACAAAACATAGCATAGCATAACAAAACACAGCATAGCATAACAAAAAACGCATAGGATAGCAAAGCATAGTATAGCAAAACAAAGCATAGGATAGCAAAACAAAACATAGCATAGCATAGCATAACAAAACAAAACATAGCATAGCAAAACACAACAAAACATAGCATAGCATAACAAAACACAACAAAACCTAGCATAGCATAACAAAACATAGCATAACAAAACAAAGCATAGCATAACATAACAAAGCATAACAAAACAAAACATAGCATAGTATAGTATAACAAAACATAGCATAACAAAACACAACAAAACATAGCATAACAAAACATAGCATAGCATAACAAAACATAGCATAACACAACAAAGCATAGCATAACAAAACACATCGAAACATAGCATACATAACATAGCATAGCAAAGCATAGCAAAACATAGCATAGCATAACAAAAAACAAGAAAACATAGCATAGCAAAACTAAACATAGCATAGTATAACAAAACAAAGCATAGGATAGCAAAACAAAACATAGCATAGCATAACAAAACATAGCCTAAAATAACAAAACATAGCAAAACACAACAAAACATAGCATAGCAAAACAAAACATATAATAGCATAGCAAAACATAGCATATCATACCAAACACAACAAAACATAGCATAGCATAACAAAACATAGCATAGCAAAACAAAGCATAGCATAATAAAACACAACAAAACATAGCATAACAAAACATAGCATAGCATTGCAAAGCATAGCATAGCAAAACATACCATAGCATAACAAAACATAGCATAGCATAGCATAACAAAACACAGCATAGCATAGCATAAGACATCAAAACATAGGATAGCAAAACATAGCATATCATAACAAAACAAAACATAGGATAGCAAAACAAAACATAGCATAGCACACAGCATCACTCAGCACCACCACAGCATCACTCAGGGGCACCACAACATCACTATGCGCTACCACAGCATTACTAAACGCCGCAGCATCAATCGTTCGCCACCACAACATCACTCAGCGCCACCACAGCATCAATCTGTGCAACAATTCAACAACAACTGGTTCAAATATGTTGTCTCAATGTTTCAAGCTTTATTACAAATGTAACAAAAAGATGTTAATATTTCATTTCTGTTCTTGGATTTTCGTCACAATAAAATACACTGAACATAATCTTCACAAACGTTATTTACAAAAGTTTAAGCTATTGCCATTATAAATTACAATAACTTTTATTTAAGTACTAATTATTAAAACAAATTAAAAGCCATTGTTATTTGTAATATCAATACATGTAAGTCATGTAAATACAACACATATTGCATTACAAATGCTATAGGTGTCACATTTGCAAAAGTTATATCTATTGGCATTGTAAATGACAAAGCTATTAATTTCCCTATTTTCAAAAACAAAACATAAATAAAAAATTCGTCATTTACAATATCATTAGCCCAAACTTTCCTAATGCGAGACCTATTGCATTGCAAATGCTTGTTTTGTAATGTGTATACATGTCCCGAGGACCTGCCCCACTCTGGGGCTTTACTATACACAAGCGCAGGAGACCGCGCATATTTTTTTTTCTTCATTTATGAAGTACATTTGCAGCTATAATATTTTTAAAAAAAAATGCTTTTTCACCCTGCAGGGTCCCTCTGACCACAAGATCAAGCCTTGGGGATCGGGGTATTCCTACTCTGCCCCTTTTCATTTTTAAAGTTTTTTGGGGGGACTTGGCTGGAGCCAAGCCTCAAGATGGCTTCCAACACTTCCTTGTTGAAGTGTTGGCAGCAACTAGAGCTCTGCAGTTCTCTGCACAAGCTCATTATTAGTCGCAAATTAGCCACGATTGCAAATATATAAATTTGGATTTCCCTAAATTTCTCAACAACTGCTGAATGGATTTACTCCAAATAACAAAAAGCACAAAAGCTAGATATCTGCCAAATTTGGAGTAATTCCGTTCAGCTGTTCGGGCTGCAGCTGTGACTAAAGAGTGTAAGAGAATTAACATGGTAAACACACTTATTTTGACCCTCCCCCCTTTTCTCAGGCCCTGCATGACAGATCACCACAAAACTTTCCATGCACTACAAAACACTATTAAACTTTTTGGGGCATTTTTTTTAGGATTCGCCAAACAACGGCAGGGATATAGGCAAATCAAAAAACACTTTTCCTATGGTGGAAACATGACTGGCGCCCACCAGAAGGCAATATATATATATATATATATATATATGTATATATATATATATATATATATATATATATATATATATATATATATTCACTTAAAAAATCATAGGTTTCGGGCCTTATATAGTTAGGAAATAGCATGTAAAAAACCATTGAAATTGCAGCTATATAGTTAGTTGTACTAACTAGATTTCGCGCACCCGCAATCCACTGCTGATGATGTCACATATTACACCATTCATGACATGGTCAGTGACATCACTGATGACATCACTGATGACATCTCAAATGACATCACTGATGACATCACTGATGACATCTCATTTAACATCACTGAGGACATCACTGATGACATCATCCAGTGGCTGTGTGTTTCTGTAAAGTTTAAATATGTTTTACATATTGAAGAATGAGTGGATGTATAAGTGTCTGGATGAAGGATTTAGTAGGTGCGTGACTGACTGTATGAGTGAGTGATTAAATGTGTCTTACTAAATGCATGGGTTAGTGACTAAACTGTCTGAATGTGTGCATCAGTATGTCTGTTGTTGTGTAAGCTGCTGCATGTGTTGATCAGTAGCTATATGAGTAGCTATATGGCTTATTGATTGGTTGCCCAAGTATTTGAATGGGAGACTGACTGTGTGTGTGGGTGGCTGGGAGGTGTGTGACTCTGTGCATAGATGTGTGAGCAGTTGATTCACTAGGTGTATGAGTTCAAGAGTGCATGTGGAAACAGCTATATGGGCGGTTGACTGTGTGCATGGGCGTGTTGGTGAGTGAATGGATTTCTCAGTGCAACATGTGCAAGTAAGTACATATGTAAATCACAGTGCATGTGAGAGTTGGCATATATAAATGACTATACATGAGAGCCAGTGAATGTGCGAGTGGCTATATGGATCATTGTGTACTTGTATCAGTGATTGTATAAGAGAGTAAGTATGTGTTAGTATATGTTTGAATAAGTAATGTGTTGTGTGTATAACTGTATAGTTGAGGAAATGGAAGTGTGATTGATTCTTTGCATGACTGACTAGGTGTGTGAGTAACTCCATGGATGAGTGGCAGTGTGTGAGTGTCTGTATAGGTGTATGAGTGCATATGATAGTGTTGTATTGATGAGTGACTGTATGTATGAGTGATTCTATGGGTGAATGAGTGAATGTGTGTGTAGACCTAGGAATCAGTGAGTGCGTATGTAGTAATTGGTATTGGTGGGTCAATGGTTTCAAGAATGGTAGTCTGTATTTAACACTGGGTGTATCAAAGGTTATATTAGAGTGTGAGGAGGTGCATCGTATTATCACATGAATGATATCATCAGTGATGTGATCAGTGATGTCAGATGAGATGTCATCAGTGATGTCATCAGTGATGTCATTTGAGATGTCATCAGTGATGTCATCAGTGATGTCACTGACCATGTCATGAATGATGTAATATGTGACAACATCAGCAGTGGATTGCGGGTGCGCGAAATATAGTTAGTACAACTAACTATATAGGAGCAATTTCAATGGTTTTTTAAATGCTAATTCCTAACTATATAAGTCCTGAAACCTATGGTTTTTAGGTCGAGGGACCTATAAGCTGCGAAGCAGCTTCCGGTCAGGAGATCTTATGTTGTGTAGTAGGCAGTTTAGACCCGCCTCTCAGCTCCGTTCGCTTCCATTGGCAGGCTTCCTAAACAGAGGCCAGCCATTGGAAGAGAAGTGAGTCACTCCAAACAAGCCCCGTCTTTTTCAGATTCGGGGGCGTAAGTTTTGCTGTTCTTTAGCTCATGACGTCGTCCGTCACTCAGGACAGCAAAACACGTCCCCGAATTCGAAAAATTCCGGAAGCTTGAGGCCGCCATTTTTTTTTGTCCGTCGCCGAGTCTTCAAGTGCAGAGGAGAGTCTCCTCCTCGTAGCACCGCAGTGAAGGTGAGCAAACAGCGCTTTCAGGAGCTGCTCGACTCCCCCCTTCCCTCTGCCCTCCTCCGTGTCCGTCAATCACGGTCACTCATTGAGAATGCAAATGTAATGGACGTTTGCGCACGTGCGTGCTTCCCCCATGAAGCCATGGTAGAGCCACCACTTTGTTTATTTATTTTGACTCGAGGTAGGACAGACGCACTTGTCCCTCACAGAGCATGTGCTAGGCGATACCACCCCGCTTCTTAGGTGAGGGGTGTTCAGGGCAACCCTGAAGTGAGCTGCGCTTGCGGGTGTGTTATGAAGACCCCTGTTAACACCTGCTCCCCCCCCCACCCCCTCCCGCTGCACCGACACACGGCGGCCTTTCTCGCGCCGAGCGCACCGGTGACCCGTGCCTGCGTGACTTTGGGGACCGACGCAACAGGGGCCATTTTGGGCAGCTTCGCATTTGCAGTAGAGTTTTTTGGGTGGTGGGTGGCGACGTTTGGACGTGCCTTTGTGCGAGGAGCTTGGCTTGGCTTACTACCTCACTCTCTCACTACCTCACTCTCTCTCTCACTACATCACTCACTCTCTCTAACTAACTCACTCTCACTCCCTCTCTCTCTCTACCTCACTACTCCACTCTATCTATCTCACTACCTCACTATCTCACGACTCGCTCTCTCAAAACATCACTACCTCACTCTCTATCTCACTACCTCACAACTTCACTCTCTCTCTCTAACTCACTACCTCACTCTCCCTCTATCTCACTACCTCACTCTCTCTCTTTCAATCTCACTAACTCACTTTCACTCTCTCTTTCACTACCTCACTCTCTCTCTATCTCACTACCTCACAACCTCACTCTCTGTTTCTATCTCACTACCTCAGAACATCCCTCTCCCTCACTACCCCACTCTTTCACTACCTCACTCTCTCGGTCTCTCACTACCTCACTCTCTATCTACCTCCCTCTCTCTCACTACCTCACTCTCTATCTACCTCACTCTCTCTCACTACCTCACTCTCTCTCTATTTCACTACAACACTCTCTCTCTCTATCTCACTACCTCACTCTCTCTCTATCTCACTACCTCACTCTCTCTCTGCTAATGCAATAGGTCTCGCATCTGCAAGCAATTAAGCTATTGCCAATATAAATGACAATGCCATTTATTTAGGGATAGAAAAAAAATAAAAAAATAATGAGCAATGCCAATAGCTCTACCTATAATATTGCCGAGGCCATTGCATTGTAAATGCTTGTTTAAGTGAATTTGCAAGGTTTTTTAAATGCTAATTCCTAACTATATAAGGCCTGAAACCTATGGTTTTTTAAGTGAATTTCCAAGGTTTTTTAAATGCTAATTCCTAACTATAATACTATATAAGGCCTGAAACCTATGATTTTTTTTAAGTGAATTTGCAAGGTTTTTTAAATACTAATTCCTAACTATATAATGCCTGCAACCTATGGTTTTTTCAGTGAATTTGCAAGGTTTTTTAAATGCTACTTCCTAACTATATCAGGCGTGAAACCTATATTTTTTTTCAATAAATTTCAAATGTTTTGTAAATGCTAATTCTATTAGCGGATAACGTATATATATATATATGTTATTATCCTTCTGAGACCACCTGAGTAGCCATCTTGTTTCTCAGGAGAAGTGAGGCACAAGAGAGCACAAAACAAGAGTGGAAAACGCAAAAAGGGGGCAGGGTTGAGACCCCCTGACCCCCTAGCCCTTCTCAGGGGGTCCCAGAAGGACCACCAAGTGCAAAAAAATCGTGGGGTACGCGCACGGTACGCGTACCCTACGGGTACGGTGCGCGGACCCGCAATTTTCTTTTTTTTTGTTTTTTGCCCTTTGGGGTCCTTTTGGGACACCCTGAGAAGGGCTAAAGGGTTGGGGGGTCTCTACCCTGCCCCCTTTTCGTGTTTTCCACTCTTGTTTTGGGCTCTCATGTGCCTCAGTTCTCCTGAAAAACAAGATGGTGGCTAACACTTCCTGGTTTGGACAGTTTGGAATGTTGACAGTCGACTGCCAGCCAATCAGAAACTCGCGCGCGCACGTAAGGGTAAGCGTACCGTACACGTACGGTGCGCGTACGGTGAGCGCATATAGATATATGATTTGATCAAATTCAATTTTCTCAACAACTACTGGAGGGATTTTCAACAAATATAGAAAAGGCACTACTGCATACCTGTCCCTACCATTTTGCCAAATTTGGTGTAATTCCGTTCAGCCGTTCGGGCTATAGCCGTGTCTAAAGGTCCCATAGAAAATGCCATTTGAAATTTTTCAAATTCAATTTTCTCAAGAACTACTGGAGGGATTTTCACCACAAATAGCAAAGGCACATCTGCATACCAGGCCCTACCATTTTGCCAAGTTTGGTGCAATTCCATTCAGCCGTTTGGGCTGTAGCCGTGTCTAAAGTTCCCTATGGAAATTAACATGGGGAAAACACGTTTTGGGACCCCCCCCTTTCGGCCCCCGCTAGACGAATCCCCCCGAAACTTTCAGGGAAGGAGCGGAGCTGCCCAAAATTCTGGAAAATTACACACAGATTCCTCAATCGGCGCCAAAGCTATTCCCAATAGAATGTTGAGCGCATATAGATATATAATTTGCTCAAATTCATTTTCTCAACAACTACTGGAGGGATTTTCACCAAATATAGAAAAGGCACTACTGCATACCTGTCCCTACCATTTTGCCAAGTTTGGTGTAATTCCGTTCAGCCGTTCGGGCTGTAGCCGTGTCTAAAGGTCCCATAGAAAATGCCATTTGAAAAATTTCAAATTCAATTTTCTCAAGAACTACTCGAGGGATTTACAGCAAACATACAAAAGGCACTGCTGCATACCAGCCCCTACCATTTTGCCAAATCTGGTATAATTCCGTTCAGCCGTTCGAGCTGTAGCCTTGTCAGAATGTCCCTATGGAAATTACCATGGGGAAAACACGTTTTGGGACCCCCCTTTTTTCTCGGCCCCCGCTTGACGAATCCCCCCGAAACTTTCAGGGAAGGAGCGGAGCGCAGCGAGGCAAATCTAGAGACAATTACAGGCAGATCCCTCAATCGGCGCCAATGTTATTCCCAATAGAATGTTCGGAATTTCCTATGGTAACTAGGTCCTAACTATATATACCTACTGGCGACTGCCAGTAGGTAATATATATACATATATATATATATATATATATATATATATATATATATATATATATATATATATATATATATACACATATATGTATATGTATAAGCTTTATACTTAATACTTACATTTTCATTGTAAAGGCATATGCGTGGTGAACGTTTGCGTGGTAAAGGCATGTATGGTAAAAGCATTTGCTATGTAAAGGAATGCGTGGTAATGGCATGCATAGCTCCAACATACATCCTGCTACAAAGGTCCAGGGTTCCCCTTAAAAGCACATAATGCTAGAGGAATTCCTGGAGACCACAGAATGCATGGACAAGAGAAAGATTTCCAATTCAAACGTCCTCTCTGCAGAATGAAATATATGACAAGCCATTACAACTGCTCAGAGTGCACCAATGCTCCATGGGTGCGAGGAAGCTACTGGTTCTTGATCCCGAAACCCAGAAAAGACAAATATAAATGGGATTCCTACCACTGCAATTCAATGAAGTACCTGCCCCTGAAGGACTTCAGAAAGATTTAAGCCAACAAGAGTAAATGAGTCATGACACTGCTGGCGCATGTGGACCAACTAGGTTTTATACTTATAGAAACAGGACCATCATCAACTGTCACAAAATGTTTCATGTAATGCACAATACAGACACCTGGAATACACAGGGAGCCCCAAATCCATTGGAACTGAATGTGAATCCCTGGTATATGGATACTATTCTTAAGTGCTGAAGTGAATGAACCTCAGACCATTCTTGATAGCCTGAATCTACTTGCTCTACATCCAACCGACAGCAAGAGTTAAAATTGGCAATGTGACGTCATAGAGCTGGGCGACACAGCATGCACAAGACAGGACTGCCTCTCTATCTGGTATTGTTTGCTTTGGAAATGGAACTGCTCGCTTGCACACTGAAAGAAAACTGTAACAGAAAAATAGTTTTGGGAGAAGAGACTATGGGCCTGATTACAAGTTTGGTGGTCTTCCTGAGTGCCTCCACGCCGGCGTCCTCAGGAAGACCGCTAAACTTGAAGTCAGACAAGTTTAATCATGGCGGCTGGTGTGTGTTGCGGCGGTCCTATGCGGTGCCTTTCTAAGGCTCAAAGGAGAGCCATAGAAAGGCAGCACCGTGGGACTGCCGATGCACTTTCCTGCTTGGGAAGAAAATGACATGGATTTCTTCCCGTGCGGGAACTGGTGGTGCAGATAAACAGGGGGCACTACATCTGCCCACTCCGCATTCACCCCCATGCACAGAGGCAACTGAGAGCCCTGTAAGGCCCCCCTAATTGCCTCACCGCCACCCTTTCCATGGTGGGGTCACCATTGCGGATAGGGTTACAGTGAGGCAACTCATAGTATGCTTGGGGGTGCTGTAGCAGCAATGCCAGTATATTGCTGCCTCAGACCACTGCATCACTGCAATGGGATCAGGGATCCCAGGTGGGTGCAGGTGTCTAGTTGCGGTCCAACGGTCAAACTTGTAATATGTCGGGTGTACCGCCAATCTGGGGGTCCATGGACCGCCACCGTGACTACAACAGTCCGATGAACTGCCGTAGTCATAATTAGGCCCTGTGTTGTTTTGCCTTACGTGGATTACATTTTCTAATATATAAGTAACCCTGCTGTCATAGGGAAGGGGGAGCTGTTGGGCATAGTGTCTGGTCATTGTATAAATTTTATTTACTTTTGCCTGCTTTCCTTAGATGATATCATGGTTTGGGAATCACACGTTACAACAAATAACACTTCAATGTACAAGAGCCAAGCATGCCTCCAACTTTCTCAACATGATTATCAACATTTTCAACCACTGTTTGACCCTCAGGAAGACTTGCAATTTACTCAGAAGCATTATGCCAACCAACTACAACAACTACAAAAAGTTATATTATACCGAGCAGAAATCATGACCGTGGCAGAGCAGGAAAATTGACCATAACATTATTGGATAATCTGTCCTAATAAAAAGTCTTGATCTTCCTTGTCACCTTACTCATCAAATTGTAAGCCTGACGTGCATAATTTCTCATATCTGGATATACACTGCCTTCTAAATGACTTTCCATCAGGCTTCTATAACCACAGTGGGATGATGTCAAACATTTAAACATAAGAAGAGAACTACTCACTTCCAAGAACATAACCGTGTGCCACAACACCTAGTGAGCTCTTTGGTGCTTTCAGCACAATTGACCACAAAGTCCTTCTAGACCCCCTGATTAAGGATACAGGTGACGGAAGTATGGGTCTGACATAGTTCAGGTTTCAGATGTATAACAACACCCAGAGCCTCCAAAAGCTCTTGGGCATGCATCCGACATAAAGTTACTGGCTGGTAGGCACACATCCAGGAAAGCATGCAACAGGCATGGTTGTACATTAATATATCTAAATTATAGGTTCGAATAATTTTATTGGGCTTCAGTGCAAAAATAAAATAGTGTGGTCAATGCCCAAGGTCAGATATGAGACAGTAAATAGGCCTGGGCACAGATATAAAAGTGGCCCCCATTAGTGAAAAAGATTGCTAGAAAAGGCCCATCTTTGCAAACTGGGACAGTTTTGAACCTGTAAAAACACGCTGTATAATTGTTTTGCAAGGTATGCGGGACTGCATGGATTTGAATTTGTTTTAATATCAGAGAAATCAACAGCAAAAAAATGACCCAGCAGATCATAAAACAGGCCTATGAACAGCCAAGAAAGGCCCCACACTTTTAATACTGCCTGTTTGTCCGACCTTGTAAAGCCTTGGTCGCATATGAGTGGCAATACCTTGAAAACAAGCAACTCGTGACGGGAGTCACAGATTGGCGGTCTCAGACCATAACATTCTTGTTCCTTGTCTTTCGTGGCATCCTCTTTTGTTGACAGGGGACGCATTTTTGCCACGATGGTTGAGAAAAGGTCGATGAAGCGTCCCTTTGAGGCAGAGCTGTTCGCTCACACCGTCATCTTCCTTAAGCTCCACACCACACTCTGAGTAAATATATTGTACACACCATCAGCACTCATCATCTACCACCAGCTAATGTTAAAATGTTCTTCTACTCTAACAGAATACAAGATAGTTGCATATGTTTTAAACCCCAAGTAGGAATCCTTGGTTAAGGGGTACCAGAATATGCTGTGTTGTTTTTACTTTTTGCTGTATATCTTTTGAAACCCCTAATAAAAATTATTTGAAAAGAAAACAAGCAACTAGTTTTCCTCTTCTTAAATAAACCAGCTGCTGCTTTGAAAAAAAAACAGCAAACACAAAAGCTTTGAGCCCCAAACGGGGCTTAAGGATGGGAAAAGGAAGGTAGTCAGGTGTTCCAGCACTCGAAAATTGGCATTCCCCCTCAAGTCGTGCAATCTTTAAAGGCAGCTATTTCTCTTAACTCTGCAGTCGTCTCAGATGCTGCAGAATTCAAGAATTTCACTCAGTGCACAGCAGCATTCACCACTTGTTCCTCTCCCAGGACCAGACGCGGCTCATGCAGGTAAGAACGGTAGTGCAGGGTGGGGGGATTTTGACAGAGGACGACGAGGAAAAATTAAATAAATAACTAATTTTTTCCACCGCTCTTACCTGCACGGGCCGACACTTCCACTATGACCTTCCAGGAAGCTATCTTTTTCACAGCACCCGCAATAACGTCTGTCTTTTTCACTAGGTAGATCTGAAATGGAGCCCTAAACTGTGCATTCTGCCCTCATCAGCCGCTCCTCCTTTACTACCAAGCCTTTGAAGATATTGAACGCGAAACAAAAAAAGTCCTCCATCATCCTATTTTCAGCGCCATTTTAAAATAGTCTAATATCCTCTGCTGGACGGCTTCAAATCAAGGCACGATATACAACTGCCAGGATCAAGCAGATATTTTTCTCCAAACTTAGTCTCCTTTCCTTAAAACTAAAGTTAATAATACTGCTTCGAGAGAGCGTGTGGTGCTCCTGAACTCCGTGCGGGCTGCTGTAAAATCGGGAAAACTGCTCCCAGGACTGAGAATCAACTTCTCGTGGCACCCGCTTCGCGGGTGCCGCTCGTGGAAGAACTTTGTCGAGGGCAGTGACTAAGACCCTTTTCAGACCCTGCGGGACTGCGAGGACCAGCGGGCTGTGCAGATTCCAACTCGCCACAGCTGGTCCTCTTCCCACCCCCACCTCACAGTGCGTTGAAAGGAGAGAGCGGATTTCCTCCCTGTGGATTCCCTGCATCGAGAGAGCGTGTGGTGCTCCTGAACTCCGTGCGGGCTGCTGTAAAATCGGGAAAACTGCTCCCAGGACTGAGAATCAACTTCTCGTGGCACCCGCTTAGCGGGTGCCGCTCGTGGAAGAACTTTGTCGAGGGCAGTGACTAAGACCCTTTTCAGACCCTGCGGGACTGCGAGGACTAGCGGGCTGTGCAGATTCCAACTCGCCACAGCTGGTCCTCTTCCCGCCCCCACCTCACAGTGCGTTGAAAGGAGAGAGCGGATTTCCTCCCTGTGGATTCCCTGCATCGAGAGAGCGCGTGGTGCTCCTGAACTCCGTGCGGGCTGCTGTAACATCGGGAAAACTGCTCCCAGGACTGAGAATCAACTTCTCGTGGCACCCGCTTCGCGGGTGCCGCTCGTGGAAGAACTTTGTCGAGGGCAGTGACTAAGACCCTTTTCAGACCCTGCGGGACTGCGAGGACCAGCGGGCTGGGCAGATTCCAACTCGCCACAGCTGGTCCTCTTCCCGCCCCCACTTCTCTGACCTATTTGAGACAACAGGGTCGCGCGCACGCGGGTCGCACGCACGCGGGTCACAGCCCGGGGCTAAGCCCGGGCAAAGGGCGGGCCGTTTGAGGACGCGAGAGACCGGACCGGGCCATCCCCCTAACTCCCACCTCCTGTTATTCACATCGAACCGTATGTACGGCGAAATCATTGTCTTTCCACCTGCAACCTTTAAAAATATTTTGTCCCATTGACTTTATGGTTACGTTAGAACTTGTTTTTCCATTTACTGTGTACTAGGAATAATGATGTTAACTAGAGGAAACAAAACTAAGGTATCGGGGGGGGGGGGGGGGGCAAGCTGTTAGGCCCCATGGACGACTTTATCACCAAGGCAAACTCATTTATTGATCATAGTATTTCTTTGATGGAAGACAGGGTGTCCTTGGACTTAGCGTTTGCTAAGAGATCCTCCATGGGTAACTTGGCAGACGCAAGAACTCCCGCACCAGGTAATAACGCTGGGCAAAGGACCCTTTGCGAGGGCAGGCGTAGCTCAGATCTAGAAAGAACTCCAGAGATGCTACCCCAAACTACACCTCAAATTACACCTGACGAAAGAAGGCAAGCAAGAGGGAGGAGGGAGGGTGCAATAAGGAAATGAAAGAACGATCCGAAAAATCCTACTCCTAACGAGATCGGCGATATGCCCAGTATGACAGAGAACCCACCCCCTAGAGCAGAACAGCTAGTAGTCTCTGCAATTATCCATCAGTCCGCATGTGATACTCCTGCTCCTATTAGTTTGGAATCCCCTATTCTTTTATCCTGTAGCAAGGAAACAACCGACAGCAATAACTCTCATTTGTTAAATAAAATTGCAGACTTATTAAAACTCTTTCTCGAACCAGTTGAAGCAAGATTAGTCCAGATAGAGAATCAGTTATCCAAATTTACAAACCTCACACAATCTAAAAAAGAGTTGGGGCCCCAAAAAACGGGGGGAAATAAACAGAATAAACACACCCTCCCTAAGCTTGCAGCTACACATAAGAAGGTGCCCATTCCCTCTGATGCAACACCTAAAATAACACTCTCCGAAACACTAAATAATAATAGCATAGCGAATCCTTCCACTAATGTTGCCATAACTTTGCCACAGGGAAATGCCCTGTCAAAAATAACACCTGCACCCAAGACATCGGCCCCAAAAAAAGTGGCATCTAAAACTCCGGCGTCTAAAACTCCAGTGTCTAAAACTCCTGCCCCGAAAACTTCGGCCACAGTATCCAACAGAGATGGCCCTAGGGGACCCTCTGAAATTAGGTTTCCTGTTGATATGCCACCGGAAGCATGTCCTTTTGTAGTGATAATGACAGGTGTGCCCGAGCTAGTGGATCCCAACGCAGAATCAATGTGGTCTCTGAAAAATAAGGCTCAACACTGGCTAAATATTAATCGCCCCATTCCACCAACCTGGCAATGTAGGATTTTAACTGTACGTAGGATCCCTTGGGTGGGTAATGGCAGAAAAACTATTTCGGGAGATTGTATCGTGATTACATTCGAAGAACCCCGAGTAGTAGATTATATTTGCTCTTGGGACCACTCGAGTGTAAATGGAGGTATATGCATCAAACCACTCTCCTTCTTCTACCCCTCAAGACATCGCAACGGTCCATTATACGACGACGATATCCCTTGGGCGGTAGCAGCCCCCCCATCACTTCGAATATGCCAATATAAGGCATATAGGGGGCCCTCGTCACCATGAGTATGATAGTTCTTGGCCCACAGTGGGGCCACGCTATCAGGGAGGAGGATGGGACGACTGGGGTCCGCACACGAGGAGGACGGCCCATAGAGAGCCGCCTCGCTGGGATCCCTGGTTCAGTATCCCGACGAGGAATAGATTTAGTGGCCTCGAAATGGTCGATTGACCATTAACGGAGATCGAACCTATTAACTCTAACCTGCCCCAGCTAATGCCTATAACAAAAACAATACTGTCACCAAATAAAGCTGTGGCTGTTAATCTAGAGCCACAGCCCATTCCTATCCTCTTCTGGAATGTTGCGGGTTTGCGCCCTAAAATTGAGGATGGGACTGCCATGTATTTCCTAGAGCCTGGTAAAATCATTTGTCTCCAGGAGACATGGTCTATGACGGAGCTTCACCTCCTGGGCTATAAAACATACTTTATCCAAGCCCTGGGCAGTAGTGTAGGTAGACCTAAGGGAGGGCTAACCACGTACATTGCCAACACTGTGAACCACCTAAAAGTGTCCATAGTTGACTCTGATCCAAATTTCCAATTACTCTCTCTTTCCTTTAGGAACAAGGTGTCTATCCTCTTGATAAGTTTTTATAATAACCTAGAGGATGCCCAATTCCTGACTCTTCTCTCCAACATTCAGGAGAAATTAACTCAGTTTTATCAAACGAAGGCAGGACAAGGGACAATTCATCTTCTATGGGGAGGGGATCTCAATCTCCACCCATGCCCACAGGTTGAAAGAAATTGCTGTGGGATACCAGATGAACATGATGCTCCACTTATGCACTTTGCTCATACCAAGGTGGGGACTGCCATGAATAATGTGCTATCTGACTTGGACCTTGTAATAGCCAACAGGCCAAGTTCAGGTTCAAATTCCCTCCAACCAACATACGTGGGTAGGGGACACCAAACGACAGTTGATTACATCCTCCTGTCGTTTGGATTGCTACGCATAGCTAGATCCTTTCAGATTCTGACTAATACAATAAGTGATCATTCTGCTCTGAGGATTGATCTCTATCTGACTGATTCTAAGCCTCTAAATACAGCTATAGCGAAAACTCTTGCACAGAATAAATTGGAGCTAGGCAAACAAAATGGATACACTTTAAAATGGGGAAAAATAAATCCAACCAAAATTACCAAAAAATTGGTAAAAGCGGCATATCCAAATATAATTAAATGTCTGGATCTATCAGAAACAGATGAAGAAGTCCTAAATAACTTTACTCAAATATTAGAGAAAATCAAGGGACTTCTCACAGTGAAACCAAGGATCAATAACCCAATTGTTAAAGGTTGGTTTAATCATAGTTGTACTGTGGCCCTAACCAATCTAAAGCTAGCATTGCATAAAACACCCAGAGACTCGGAGCAGATCCAACTCCTTAGGCAGCAATACGGAAGGGAACGCAAACTAAGAATACATGAATTAAAACAGAAACTATGGGACGACCTACATAATAGTGCCGTCTCTAAAAATAGCGAGGCTTTTTGGCGAACCGTCAGAGCACCCTACTTAACAGACAATAACAGCCCCAAGATAGAAGTGGCTATAATGAAGATACATGGGTGTCCCACTTCTCCAAAATCTTTAAAAACACAGCAACAGCAGGTGGGACTGAAAACACACATCCAATAGTCGAATATCCAATATCCCTGCATTTCGACATCGCCGATTTATTAGTGGCACTGGAAACAAGTAAAAATGGGAAAGCTCCAGGCCCAGATGGGGTCCCGGTGGATCTTTTTAAACACAATACGGATCTCTGGGCCCCCATTCTTACCAGAGTGTGTACCGCAGTCGCAAAAGTGGGACTGATAAAATCTTGGACCAATTCCATCATGGTCCCTATTTTTAAAAAAGGGGACCGTCAGGACGTGAAATGCTACCGCCCCATCTCACTGCTGGACTCTCTGGGCAAGGTCGTTGGCAGGGTAATCCTTGAGCGACTCCAGCAGTGGGCGGAGGAGGGAGGCATTATTTCCGACCTCCAGTTCGGATTCCGGGAGGGGTTTGGAACGGTAGAGCAGGCCCTCAATCTTAGTCTGATATTGGGCAAATATACCCAAGCAAAGAAGGACACGGTCTATATGGTGTATGTAGACCTGTCCGCCGCTTTTGATTGCGTCTCGCACGCAAAACTCTGGACGGTCCTAACTCAAATGGGAGTGGATCCCCCTCTTTTAGATTTCCTGAGAGAGCTTTATTCTAAAGCATCTGCGAGGGTGCGCTTTGGCACGAAGGGAGAGCTGACGGCATCTTTCGGAGTGGAGCGTGGAGTCAGGCAGGGGTGTGTCCTGGCCCACTTTCTTTTCTCAGTGTACACGAACGGCTTGGAGCTAGAGATGTTGAGGGGGGCCAGGATCTCCCGCGGGTAAAACAGCGCCTGATTCCCGCTCTGCTTTATGCAGATGATGCCGTCATTCTGGCGCGTACCCCGCGAGAGCTGCAGAAATCCCTGAATAGATATACGGATTTCATGGGTGGATTAGACCTTCATGTGAATGTTAAAAAAACGTTTGTCGTGATAGCAGGCAGCGGGAAAAAGAGAGCAAAAGACATCTATCTCGAAAATCAAAAACTTGAGCTAACTGCCCAGTACCCATAGTTGGGAATCATGATTGACGAAAAGCTGACCTGGAGACCAGCAGTAGAGGCAAGGTGCCACCTGTTTAAAAGATCTATAGTGGCCCTGATGAGCTTCTCCCAGAGATTGGGGAGGAGGGCACCAGTGGAGCTACTAAAAATCTATAGTGCCAAGTGTCAGGCCATTGCACTGTATGGGGCGGGAGTCTGGGGACATGTAGATGTTAGCGCCCTTCAGGTGGCAGAAAACACCTTCCTCAGATTCCTCCTAGCAACACCCAGATGCACTTCAATCTACGCATCCCACATGGAACTTGGAATTCCCTATCTAGAGGATCTGTTAAAGATCCAACCACTGTTGCTATGGCGGCGCATCTGGACCTCCGACAAAAATGCGCTGACAAAGGCAATCATGGTAGACTCAATGGCCCTTGATCATTCCTTTGAAGCAAAATGGCTTCGGTACATCAGAAACTTTTTCAAGGATCTTGGCATGGAGAAGTATTATCTTCAGCCTGAAGCTATTATTGACCTTCCAAAGGGAGTGTTGAAACAACAGGCCCTGAGACACTTAGAGTCCTCAAGGCTGACCTCTGAGTCGACAAAATCTTCGGTCCTTCATGCGAATTTGATCCAGGTCACATATTCCATCCAGCCGTATTTAACATTACAGTCTAGCACACACGATAGAATGTTATTGACAAGATTCAGACTAGATCTTTTTCACAGATTAGTAGCCTTTCCCGAGAGAAATAGATGGGACTTAATTCTCCCTCCCTGTCCCTGTGATGAGGAATCCACTCAGTCTAACATACATGTATTATTGTTTTGTAAATTCCATCATCCACACAGGAAAATCTGGTTACTACCAATATTAAGGCGTTGGGGACTTAGACAGTGCCGCCCTGCAATGCTACGTCTCCAATTGTTAGATTCTGAACTTATTTGTTACCTTGTCCTTAATTTTCTAAAATGTGTGATGAAGCACAGGAAAAATCTGTAAAATGTACGATGGATCTAGTTCTAGTCGACGCAATGAAATAATCTGATATTCTGTTTTAAAATATATTAACCTGTATATGCTGAATTTTATTTCCTTGTAATACGATCTCTCGTATAAATATGCAATTGTATTATCAAATGTTGCTTTTATGGTTTTCCTATGTGTAAAGCCGAATAAAGAAATTAATATTATAATACTGCTAATTCCTCTGTCTCTCCTAACACAACTTGTCACGTAGACTAATTTACTGTTTTGCATCTTTATACATTAAAGTTTTTCCATAAATACTTGCTTTTTTCCATTTTCCCATATTCCTTTCCCTTCTTTTCCTCTTCCCTCTCTATCCTTTACTCTGGCTCCACTTTTCCACATTTCTATTCTAGTCTATTTTCCTCTTATATTCTTCTTTCCCGTTTCCTTTCTTATTTTATCTTATTATCCTCTTCCAAAATATTGTGTCTTAAACTCCTGCAAGGTAAGTATTTTCTATGATAGCACTTTTCTCTATTATTATTAGGATGATCTTATATAAAGTCGCTTCTTTCATACTTACATTTGATTCATTACTATTTTATCTATTATTAATACAAGTGATATCGATTTTCTATTTCTGTCATTTTTCACTATTTATCTACTTATTTATTTATTTACTAGCAGCCTGTCCCGACGTTGCCCGGGTCTGAATTGCTGCCGGCCAGTAGTATATTGTTTTGTAGGATTTCGTTTTGATAGCATTTCTTATCTGTGACAGCCCTGTGAAACGCTCCGATTCACAGTGCACTGCTGATGCACTTAAGAGTGTGCGTTCAGTAGTGTGTGAACTCGAGTTTCCCTACTTTATTTTTCCTTGCAATATTATATAGCGCAAACTCGACAACATGGCATGAGCACAATTTACATTACAGAAGAACACATTCATTTATGGTAGGCACGGGGAGACAAAGCGATTTGCCTGGAATCACAGTATGTTGAGCTGATGCCACGATTCGAACGTAGCTCCCCAGCTCTAAAGTTCGCAATTCTAGAACTTGTGGTGGGAGGTGTGTCTAATAGTGTATGTTGGTGCTGACCATCAATGAGAGAGACCTGTGCATTTTTCAAATCGGTGGTGAAAAAATATGAGTATGTTGCTGGAGATGTGGGCCCCCATGCCACCAATGTACTTACCGGGGGAGGGTAAACACCCATTATTCCGCAACTTTCTTTCCGCATACCATCACTCAGCATACTTTCATTACGAAAGTACCATGACTCCGCAATGCCATTATAACGCATGGCATTACATTTTATATGCTTTTACCACGCATACATTTACAACAAAATTCGTTGTAAATGCATGAATGGTAAAAGCATGTTTTTTTAAATGTTTGGATAAGGTAAGTATGGGTATAGGGGTATATGTTTTGGGGTACTGAGGTATATGTTTTGGGGTGTTTGGGTATTTTAAGGGTTCAGATATAGTTTTGGGTTATGGGGTACAGGGGTAGTTTTAGGGTTTAGGGATAGGTATGGGTTTGGGGTACAGGGGTATTTTTAGGGTTCAGGGGTAGGTTTAAGCTTTGGGGTATAGGGGTATTTTTAGGGTTCGGGCTAGGTTTGGGTTTTGGGGTACAGGGGTATTTTTAGGGTTCAGGGCTAGGTTTGGCTTTTGGCGTACAGGGGTATTTTAGAGTTCACGGGTAGGTTTAGGTTTTGGGATATAGGGGTTATTTTTATGGGTTTTGGGGTACAGGGGTATTTTTAGGGTTATGGGGTAGGTTTGGGTTTTGGGGTACAGGGGTATTTTAAGGGTTCAGGGCTAGGTTTAGGTTTTGAGGTACAGGGGTATTTTAGGGTTCAGGGTAGGTTTGGGTTTTGGGGTACAGGGGTATTTTTAGGGTTCAGGGCTAGGTTTCGGTTTTGGGGTACAGGGGTATTTTTAGGGTTCAGGGGTAGGTTTGGGTTTTGAGGTACAGGGGTATTTATAGGGTTCAGGGCTAGGTTTGGGTGTTGGGGTACAGGGGTATTTTTAGGGTTTAGGTATAGGTTTGGGTTTTGGGGTACAGGGTATATTTATAGTGTTAAGATGGGTTAGTGTTTAAGGGTGTTGGGGTATTTTAAGGAGTACGGGTGGGTTATGATTATGGGGTGGAGGGGTATTTAAAGGGATCAGGGTGGACACGGGGAGCCGGAATTTACAGAACCTGGGAAGAAAAAACAATGAAATATTGGACACAACACTCGCTTTTTTTGCGTAATCCCGTGCCCTGCACACGCCCACGCCCCCGGCACACGCCCACAGCACACGATATGAGACATGGCATGAAGGGTGGAACGTACCACACGCCCACAGCACATGCCCACAGCACAACGCAGACACGCCCATAAGGGACTACTTTGCTGGCACGGTTCTTTTACCTTTTAAATGTATATGGTGGGCGTCTGCATAGGCTATGTCCTTCTGCTGCAACTGCCCTTTCCAACGCTGTATTGGCTGTTGTGATTGGTACTGTGGTTCCTGAGATTACCCGCCTCAAAGGTTTGGGCTCTCTATTTATTATATTAGTATAGATTTAATTAGTTATATACAACTTGACTTCTTATATATTCCATATCTATACGTCCGTATTCATCACAAATACCATGTATTCCATGTTACCTTTTAATCCTATAATATTTCTTAAGTATTTATTAACAATGTATTGCTTTTACCTAATTTGTGTTACCATGTATTTTACTGTAAAACTCAATAAAAAATTTCAACACAAAATAATATCCTCTGCTGCAATGGTCAAATGGTATCCTAGGGCGGTTAGGCACTGGCACTTCCTTTGATATCCTGGTCTACAACAACAAGGAAACTGCCAGAGGGGTGGGAATCCAGTTGGGGGGCCATGGAGATAAATTTCCAGTAGCCCGATTTCCCAGAAACCTGACTCCTCACATGAATAGATTCCCTTCCTTCTCTCACATTACCTCTTCACTCACCCAACATGACCAAGGTCTGAAAAGGGTCACAACAGCTCTAATCAGTTCTTCGTCCGCCTTCTCTTCCCAGCTAATATAATGATTGATGCTCCCAGAGCCTCCCCATTTCTCATATTCGGGGTGTGGCTGCAGATAGAGTTGCCACCATTTCGCTTATGTAATTGGAATATGTGAACATGGAAAGTGAGGTATGGAGTGGGATGATCCCCGGAGTTCCTGCTGTAGACATTTTTCTAATTGTCACTACTACATCACCTCAAGCACTCCTTAATACAAACTCTGAGCAACGGTCTTGGCTATTCAGTAGTCCTGTGGGTCTGATAGAGGTAAAGAAACTGGGGCTCACTAGGGAACAATATGAATCATGGGCATCTTGAGCTCAACATAGCTCACCCTTCAGTATCTGAAATTTGGACCTTAATACTACGTTAAGAAGCCACCTCCCACAGCCTTCCCAATTAACTGCCCAGCATGAATGCTTCCCTTTTACAACAAGCATTGGCAAAGCCAATTGGTCTTGCCTTTGAGACCTACTAACTTGCCATTAGTTTTAAACTATGCTGTGCTGCATGGCCTAATAAAAATAAAATCTACCACGAGGTCAGTCCAGTGCACAACGCATGCATGCGCCTACAAAACAACAAGGCTGCTTTTTAATTATTTTTATTTGGTGAACAGAGTTGGATTGGCAAATAAAAAGGATATAATGCATGAAAGATTATTTTTGATGAATGTGTGGGGAGCAACACGCACAGTGTCAGGGAGCAACAAGGAGGATGCGAGTGGAAGAAGCAGCACGCAGGGTGTGGTGGGGGAAACAATGTGGAGGGGTGTAGGGATGGAAGCAACACAGAGGGTTGGAGTAAGGAGGAGAAGCGACAGTTGAAAGAGAAGAAAGGCGCAGATGGGGGAAGCAAAATAGAGGGCATTGGTGGGAACAGGAGCAATGAGCAAGAGAGAAAAGTGGCATGGTCGAGTTAGAAGCACACGGACGACTAAGCATTAGGAGGAGGACACAATAGCAATTGTAACATGGAGGGGGCTGGGAGAAGCACATAGCCGACAGTGAGCAACAGAGAGTGCAGGGGGAGAGAAGTACACGATGGAGACAGCTGGAAAACACATGCACTGCTATGGAGTGCTTCATCCAAAAAAAAAAAGTCGTGCTTAAAAGGAAAGCAGTGAAAGCATAAAAGGCAGCCAATCAAAAGAGATAATAAAGAGATTATGCTCCATTGGAGGGTCAAACACAAGTTAGACAAGGTGGGACAAATAAAAAGCAAGCAACGGAGAGTGACAGGGAAGCAAACCTATGGCAAGCAACGGGGCCTCCAAGACCCTGCACGTTCTCAGTTTGGTTTGTATGTTCTCCACAAAATGCCTCACAACTGACAATGCATGCACTGTCTAGTAGGCTTGACCTAAAAATGCAAAGTGCGCACCCATTAGGTTCTCTGACTCCAATCCTTCCTTCAGATCAAAACAAACCTGATCAAGAAAAGCACTTTCTATCACGTACAACCTCAACACGCAATATTCTACTTAATAATGATACATCTTAAGTTCTGCAGAGTGCTTTAGGGGCTGTCATGATGAAGTTTATATGTATAAGGGGAATCATGAAATTTTGAAAATTTTAATGATTCTCCTGTGAAATATGGGATTTATACAACTGCAAATGTGTTGTGCAATCAAAGCACCCAAACATGCACCAGACCACTGTAGGCCTGGCATGCACCTGGCAATAAAAATATGGAATAAATATGAAGTAACTTCTGACGTTTATAGCTGTTATAATGTGAGCTGTCTAGTTGCTTAGTGAATGTTGCCATGGTGTTCCGGATTCTGATTAGTGATTGGAATTCTGAGATCAGCTGTGGTGGCAGTTACTCCAGAGCAGGCAAGGGAGCTGCACGTAAGGGGCTGGTTGTGAATATACTTTATTTCCCCTGAAGCAGTTGCATGGAGTTTACTTCAATATGGCGAAAAGAGCCTGTTTTACTGGAGGACCAGATACAGTGAAGTTGAACCCAACATTTTTGGTGTTTGGGAGCATTGAAAGCAAGTTAACAGGCATGTCATCGTGTCTCACCACATTATGCTTGAAAACCTGCTGTTATACCATGGCAAGCTGTAAGTACTGATAGTAATGCCATTTCCCGGGGACTTGAATTTTGCAATGTTCATCAAGATTTAAAGTCAGTCTCAACAGGGACAGCGCATGACTCACCCAGCACGAAGCATTCCTTCCAGCGCAAGCCAGCATTTCCGAAGACGCAGCGCTTTGATCTCAGTGCATGCAGGCCAGCACCATGGGAGTTTGGAGGAAACTGAATGGAGTGAGGTTTGCCCCTTGGGCAGTTTGGGTCTGGGCAGGCCGGATCGGCCATTTTGTGGTTTGGGGCTTTTTCGGGGAATAGCCCAATTATAGCCCAATTATAGCCCAAGTAGCCCTATGCTTATATAATCCTATGAGGGGATTTGCCAAACACCATTTTAGGTTTTGGTGACCTGGTGGCTGGCAGCAGAGTAGCTAGTGATAGTTTTCTTGGCCCCACCCTACCATCCCTCTTTTTAAGGATTTTAGTTGGGTAGAGTCTTTGGGGTTTATTCTTTGGATTAGGCCATGTTTGTGGAGAAAGGTGCATAAGGGATCTTATGGAGGTTGTTGCTTGGAACAGGTGCTTGCGGGGTTTTGATAAGTTGGCCAGAGTTGGCACAGGATTTTCGTTAAATATTGGAGGGCTTGGAAGTAATTTTGGAAATTTTCAGAGGTGTTCAAGAATCAGATTGGAACATTGAAGGGTTACATACATAAATAAAACTCAAGGAGGGTGTCAAACCAGTTAGACAAGGTGTGCAGAAAATTCCTATAGAAGTCCGCAGTGCAGTGAAGAAAATTTTGGATGGTATGAAACGGAGGGAATGATCGGATCAGTAGATGCGTCAGAGTGGCTTTCTCCAGTGGTGATCACAAAGAAAGGGGATGGTCGTTTAAGGTTTTGTGATGACCTGAGGTCATTTAACCAGTGCATTTTGATGGATAGTTTTCCCCTTTCAAGCATATTGGAAATGGTGTTACTTCTCAATAATGCTAGGTATTTCACCAGACTGGATTTTAAATCTGCATATCATCAGATTAAGCTACAGCCTAATTTCAAGAATTTCACAGCTTTCAGCGCAATGGAGGGGTTGTTTCAATTTACTAGACTACTTTTCAGGTTGGCGTCAGCCATAAGAGTTTTCCACTGCATGATGAGTAGGTTATTTGGAGAAATGGCCAATGTATGTCTCTTCCAAAACGATATACTGTTTTTGTTGCAACAAGTGAGAACAAAAAAGGTACACTTGTTGAAGTGTTGGAAGTGCTGACAGAAACAGGTTCGACCCTTCGAAAGGAAAAGTGTCAGTTCCAATTGAAAGAAATAGAATAAATGGGTTACATCATTTCTGAACAAGGAATCAGGCTAAAGGAAGACTTGGTAAAACTCATTAGACTAGCTCCGACCCCACAGGGAAAAGATCAGTTGCGATCCTTCATGGTGATTGTAGAGTACTACGCAAAATTTATGGACAATTTTACAGAGAAGATGTAGGAATTAAGAAAGTTGTTGAGAAATGGTAGGGACTTTGTGTGGGGTGAAAGACAAGGGCATTTATGATTGTCAAATTGGTAAATACTAACCCTGAAATTTTGACCCCATTAGATTCTAAAAGCAGGGTCATTTTAACAGTTGATGCCACAGTGCTCATAGGATTGGGCAGTTTTGTCACAGTGTAAGGATGGTGCAAACAAACCAGTTGCAATTGCATCTAGCTCTCTATGTCAAACAGAACGAAATTACGCAGTGATTGAGAGAGAAGCAATAGCACCTGCATGAGGCATTGATTATTTCTGCACATATTTGTGGGAAGTGCATTTTACATTGCACATGGATCACAAACCATTGACGAGAGAATTGCAACCCGGGGTTACTGACAAAGTCTCAGTCAGATTAGGACGATTTGCATCAAGATTGCAAGCCAATTGCTTGTTAAGATTACCATTAAGGGTAGATAAGGGTGGTGAAAGAGCAAGTGACATGGTGTGTTCTCCAAGTGTGGACAATGCCTTAGAAGGAGAGTATAAGGCTGTCTTGCATGAGGAATGGGACGTAGCTGCACAAATAATTACGTTTTCAAAGAGCCGGTGAGGAATATTCCGGAAGGTTGGAAAAGGGACAGTGACATAAAAGTTTATTGGTGCAGTTATGTGAAGTTACAAGAAGAATTGAGTAGGAGGTGACAGATGCTCTGGTTATGAGAGGTGAAAGATACGTACCTTCAGAGGGAGGTAAGATGGAAGTTGAGAAAGTTGGTGCATTAGAGCCATTTGGGGCAATTCCTTACGATGAAACGTTTGAAGGAGAAATTTTGGTGGCCATGGATAGACAGTGATATGAAGGATTGGGTTAAAGGGTGTGTTTTGAGTAAGGAAAGTGAGAAACAGTTAAAGATTGGAGTGGAAGAAATGGGTTCTTGGAGTGAGGGGGTGAGTGCATGGATGAAAGTCTTTACCTGATAGGTGATGGTGAAATTTATGAGAAACATAACTTCAGAGAGTGTTGTTAAAGTCTTGGAGAGAATGTTCATTACAAGCAAGAAGAGTGTCTGGGAATCTTGATGATGGATAATGGTACTCAGCTCACGTCCACCATCATGCAGAATTTTATAAAAGAATATGGGATTAGTTGTGTGTGCATTTCATTATATAAACTTCAAGTCAATGGCATGGTGGAGTGAGTAAATCGCATGGTTGGAGGTCTCATACAGATGGCTGTGAATGATCAGAAGGAAGGAAGAGTGATGAGGAAAAAACTGTGTGGGAGTACAATACCACAGAAAATGGGGTTACAGGTGAGACACCTTTTGTGAGGATTAGAAGAAGAGAAGTGAGAACAACGTTATCGCCTCAGTGGATGAAGGAGTGTGGAGTGATAAAAGAGGTTTATTTTATTTAAAAATGTTTTATATAAGAAAGTAGCGAATAAGGTCACCCCCCATTTGTTGGACATGTATAATGACTGTTATACACAGGGAACTCTACCGAGGGACCAAAGATTGGCAACCATAGTGATGATACGCAAACCCGGTAAACCACCGGATCAGCCCTCTTCCTACTGGCCGATATCGCTAATAAACGCAGAAGCAAAGATACTGGCAAAAACACTAGCGTTACGACTACAGCCCCATCTAATTTTATTTATTTATTTCACTTATATAGCGCAACAGCTACCCAACAAAGGGTTTCCCGGTGCTAGTGATTCAATGGTATGTTACAGGACAAGGCATTTTCAAATGTTGAACAGCCAGGTTTTTAAGGCTTTTCTGAATTTCATGTAACTCCCCTCATTACGTATTGCGTGTGGCATAGCATTTCATAGTGAAGGTCCAAGAAACGCAAAGGATTTTCCACCCATGCGTGATAATTTTATTTTGGGGATCACAAAGTAATTAGCTGTTGCAGATCGAAGAGTCCGGGAGGGATGATAGAGATGGACTAGCTTTTGTAAGTACTTAGGGGCATTTTTAGTGGAAATCTTATGCATAAAGCACAGGGATTTAAATTTAATCCGGTTCTCTATTCTCAACCAGTGTAACTCCTGAATATATTTGGAGGTTGATGAGGAAATGGGGATTTTCCATAACAGTCTCGCCGCCGCGTTTTGCACTGTCTGCAATCTGCGGATCGTTGCCTTTTTTGCCCCCAAATATAGCACATTGCCATAGTCAGGCCTGGATGTTATTAAGGCGTTGATGACCGTTTTCTTAGTGGATTCGGGTAGCATCCAGCAGATCTTTTTGAGCCATTTTAATATTGCGAAGCAAGTGGCCGATGTCTTCACAGCTTGCTGATGCATGTTCAGGGAGTCATCAACAATGACACCTAAATTTCGGGCCTGCGTAGCCGGACCCGGGGGAGTACCCATTTCAGATAGCCAATGTTGGGGTCCCCACAGTTCCTTATTTTTTCCCAGGACAATTAACTCGGTCTTATCACCGTTCAGTTTAAGAAAGTTTTCTTGCATCCACCCTGCAATCTTTCCCAATCCTAGTTTTAAAGTGGAAGGATTGTCACTTTCCGCAGAGGAAAGAGAGAAGAGAAGCTGAGAATCGTCAGCATAGAAAACATTTGTAATCCAGTCTCTTCCACTACTTTAGCGAGCTGGCTCATGTATTAATTAAAGAGTAGCGGGCTCAAAATCGAGCCCTGCGGTACTCCGTGTTTGAAAGTCAGGGTGTCTGAGCAGGCAGATTGAGAGAAAACTTGAAATGTGCGATTATCCAACAATGATTTAATCCAATTGAGGGCTGCACCTTGAATGCCTATGGAATAAAGAGTCCGCATAAGTACCGCATGTGACACCGTATCGAATGCGGCACTAAGATCGAGAAGCACAATTGCCACCATTTCTCCTCTGTCCAACATAGCACGGATGCTCTCTGTTACACCTAGCAAGGTAGTCTCAGTAGAGAAGCCTGAGCGAAAACCTGATTGATGGGGGGGCAGCAGGTCATGTGTAGTTATAAATTCCGTAAGGGACCGATGAACGTGTTTCTCCAGTATCTTTGCAAGGATGGGCAGGAGAGAGATTGGCCGAAAATTAGAGGGCAGATTAGGGTCAGCACCTGTTTTCTTTAGCAGCGGATGAATCATTGCGTGTTTCCATTCATCTGGCACATATTCTTCCTGAAGGGATGCATTTAAAAGGTCAGTGATGATGGCCATAGCTCCCCTGTTAAGTTGTTTTAAGACTGAGCATGGCAAAGGGTCTTTAGGCGAACCAAATTTGATCGTATTGAGTAGCTCAAAGACGATATCGATATTAAGCCTAGGCCAGTTTTCTAATGTGACGGGAGGAATATCAAGGGCGCTAGGGCCTGGTGTGTTAGTATGATTGCTCAATCTATCAGATAAGATATTAGGGACAGTCATGTTTGCCTTATTTTGTTCATTTTGTGCTTGTTCAATGCCCTGATATATTTTATCAACTTTATTTACAAAGAAAGTAGCCAATTGGTCACACTGTGTTTTATTCAGGTCTGGCGTGGTTTGTGTGGTATTTGAGCCAGCCAGCTCTTTCACTGTTTTAAAAAGTGTTTTAGATTGATTTAAGGCCTCTGAAATTTTGGTACATACAAATTCAGCTTTAGCTTTACTACACATCGTTTGATAATTTGTTAATTTTGTTTTAGATTCTTTCTTTGCTTCTGGAGAATAGGTCTTCCTCCACTGACGCGCAGCGTTTTTACATCTGTTTTTTTCTTGCTTTAATATCTCGTTAAACCAAGGAGCAGGGGGGCGGTGATTGTTACCTTTTAACTTCGTTTTAGGCAAACATGAATCAATGGCTGTCATGACCCATTTTTAAACTGATATCGATAGATTTTGAACCATTAACTTGGTACAGGGTAGATGTGCTTCCAAAAAAGTATTAAGCATGTCAATATCTAATTTTTTCCACTTCCTAACGAATTGGGTAGGAGCCGATATTTTGTCCTTATTCGACAGTTGTACTTGAAGTGAAAATTTGATAGGAAAATGGTCTGGCCAGGGAACAGGTAGGGCAGGAAAAATGGCGATGTCATTAATGTTGCAAAAAATAGGATCCAAGAAGTGACCGGCAATATGCGTGGGTCCAGAGGTTTTCAAAATCAGGTTGAGGGACGGTAGATGAGCTATAAATTCAGTGGCAGTTATACAGTCCCCTTTATCCAAATGCAGGTTCATATCACCAATGATTGTGAAATTGGCAGTTTTCATTACTAAGGGGCAATAAGTTCTGACATGCTTGTCAACCAGTTTGACTTCGTACCTGGCGGTCGATAGATAAGTGCTCCTGAAAAGGTGTAATTTGGGGCAAGTATAAGTTTGAAAATAGCACCTTCACAGCCGGAACATGGGAATCTGTTGAATTCACAGTTGTAAACTTTTTTTAAAATAGTTGCTATTCCTCCACCTAACTTATTTTTCCGGTCTAGTCTCATAATGGCGTATGAGTCCGGGAGAGCCACGGCAATATCCGGTCCGGAGCTTTCCTGAAGCCACGTTTCTGTTATGAACATGGCATCTGGTGCCTCGTCTAGTAGCAAATTAAATATCTCAGTCTTGTGCTTAGGTAGGGAACGACAGTTCAGACTGAGAAATGAAAATGATTTAGATTCATAATTAGGATGTTTCTTGCTAGCTCTATCCTCCGTAGCTTTCGTCCCTACAGGATTTATGGAGAGTATGCAATTTTGGCATGCAACTTTCTCCCTGCCTAACTCCAAAAGACTACAGGAATGGTGTCTTGGGGGTCTCAAGGCCTGCAATTGCTCAGAGGTATATTTTATGAATATGGGTGCAGACTTAAGTTCATGTATCTCTCCCACAGATGGTCCCTGCTGTTGGTCCTTGGGGTGTAGTGAAGTTTGAGCCATAGCCCTAGGGCTCGTCCGAGGCACGGACGAGCGCAGACGGGCTGACTCTGGCGTGACTCAGGCGCTGAACGAGGCGCGTCCGCCAAGCGCGTCTGCTAACGCGGAGAGCGTGCGTTTCCTTATGTAGGGATGGCTAGAGCGCTGTCAAAGCTGCCGCCTCCCACCCAAGATGTCTGCCGTTGGGAATATTTTCCCTTGGACTCGGTACACAGCCCTAAGATCGGCTGTGACCTTCAAAGTGCGGGGAAGGGATTAACGAGGGCAGATTACTAGGGTATGTGCAAGTAGTGAAAAATAAAAATAGGAGTTAAAAATCGCCGTATAAAATTACAATTAACACACGCTCGTATTCAGCAGGTTAACACACAAATTCAGCAGCAGTCTACCTCCCGGCTAATCGCCTCAGGAGGGGTCCAATTCAATTAAACAAATGCACGAATCTCGTGTTTGTTCACAATGGGCTCCTTATGTAGGGATGGCTAGAGCGCTGTCAAAGCTGCCGCCTCCCACCCAAGATGTCTGCCGTTGGGAACACTGATACACCGAGACCAATCGGGCTTTATGCCTGGACGTAACACCTCCCTGAATTTAAGACGTCTCAATGGGGTTCTAGCTCGCACTTCACTGCTCCACGGCAACGCTGACATTCTCTCGTTAGACGCAAAGATGGCGTTTGATTTGGTGGAATGGCCCTTTATGTTCGCAGTGCTGCAGAGAATGGGTTTCGGCCCCAAATTCTGTGGGTGGATTTGATTATTATACACGGGACCCTTGGCACAGGTAGTAGCCAATGGTTGTATGTCCAGAGAGTTCGCACTGGGTAGGGGGACACAGCAGGGCTGTCCGCTCTCCCCTCTCCTCTTCGCCCTGGTATTGGAACCACTGGCAACATGGGTACGCACGACACACCTATTTAGTGGGCTGACATGGGAGGCGGGGTGGGAGGACCGAATCTCCCTATACGCAGACGATGTATTAATATACATGTCGTCCCCCACTGAGTCACTGGAGGCACTATTCAACATCCTCACAGTGTATGGAGAAAAGTCAGGGTACACGATAAATTGGTCTAAGTCACTGCTCTATTTACTGTACGGCCAGCCGCCAACACTTCCACTAGAATGCCCACTACAAATCGTGACCGGGGGATTTAAATACTTAGGCATCTACGTCACGCCCAAAGAGAAGACATTTGTTGACGAAAACTTGACAAGGCACCTGACACTGTTAGGAAGGGCAGCACTCTTTAAAATGCTGGCACTCCCAAGATTTCTGTACACACTCCAAAACACCCCAATTCCGGTCCCGCCAGCGTATTTTAAGGCCATAGAAGCAGAACTTTCCTCCTTGCTGTGGGATGGCAAACCCGCCCGCATTGCACAGTCTAAATTGACTCGCAGCTGGTACGACGGGGGCATAGCCCTACCTAGCGTCAAGATATATTACTGGGCTGCGCAACTGGCGATTATCAATCAATGACTGCATGCCCCACACAACGATCCGGCATATCGACTGGACAGGGAGGTGCTACCGGCAGACAGCTTAATGAAAGCCCTCTTCACACCCAAGAAGCGACACACCCTGACAGGCCCCACGGCCCATACGATCAAAATTTGGCACACGGCACAGAGAGCATTAGGATGGGAAGGGGTGCTCACACTGGCTTCCCCTCTGTGGGCGACACGCAAGCTGGGCACATTGGCTAACACGAAAGGGTTCAAGCAATGGGACCTAATAGGCATCACTAACATCGGCGATTTATGGGTGAGAGGGGAAATCATACAGTTTCCGGGACTCCAAGAAAAATACGGACTGGCAGACACAGAGCTCTACTGTTATATTCACATCAGACACGCACTCACAAGCGCTATCCCTTTGGGTACTAAACTAGCTGACACATCGCCCCTAGAAGACAGGCTCCTTACAGACCACATGGACAAAAAAGCCATCTCGCAGACATATCGTAAAATACTGAATAATCTCCCAGACCCCACGGTGGTTCTCCGCAGCAAGTGGGAGGCAGAACTAGGGGACATAGATGACTCAGACTGGCTAGATGCGCTGGCATCGGCCAGGGAGGCGCCGATCCCGTCTCGCCTGAAGCTAGTGCAACTTAAAGTGCTCTATCGTATATATTACCCTCGTACCACATTACACAAACTGGGACACATACCTGATCCACTTTGCCTGAGAGGATGAGGGCAAACAGGAACATACTTTCACATACTATGGGACTGCCCAAAGATACGGACCTATTGGGAGCAGGTGACACTTGAGATCGCAGAAGTGGATGGGGTAGAGATCACCACAGAACCAAAATGGCGTCTCCTAAATATATGGCAACCTACAGACCTGAACACAGCAATGAAAGCCTGGGCAACGCTGGGGATGCCAACAGTGAAGCGTAATATAGCTAGGAACTGGGGATCCGGGGTACTACCCACGCTGCCACAGTGGAAAGCAGATATGGACACAGCTATGGTATCAGAGAAAGCAGTATACACCCATTGGGGATGCCCTAAAAAATGGACAAGAATTTGGGGGAAATGGAACGAATTCCGGCGCAATATCTGTGAACCACCATGTGAGGCAATGACCCCCGAGAGCAGTCCATGAATATGGGGATACCTGCAAATGTTCTGTGCCCGGAGTTAGTAAGGAGATGAGGGGAGGAGACGACGCAGGGAGGGGGGGTAGGATTCATGGGACTGAAGCAAAATTGGGTAACCTTGTGCTAGACGCGGTGTCTACCGAATGTATTCATACGAACTGTATTATGTTTAACCTTGCAATGGAGATGACTGTAGTTAACGGATGTATGTAAACTCCTGAACGTGAAATGAAAATAAAATAAAGTTAAAAAAAAAAATGTTTTATATAGCGCTGCTGGACCCAAGAGTATCAGAGCGCTTAACATGGTGATAAACATGAACATAATAAGATACAATATATAATTGACAATGAACAGTAAAATTAAAAAGAAGATAAAAACATTGTGTTACATTAGTGATGGGGGCAAGGAAAAGAGGAATAGTAGAGGGGACAGGGGGAGTTGAAATTAGAGCTATAGAAGGGGGTGAAGTGAGGGAGATGGAGTTGAAAGGGGGAGAGGGGCTGGAATGTCTGTTTGAGTGTGGAAAGGATTGAAGAATGGGATTATGTGAAAGTCAAATTGGGAAGGAGGAGAGATGGAATCAACACATTTTCGGATCCAACGGAAGTGCAAAAGGTTCAGGAATAGCATGTTGTGGTAAAGGAATATAAGGAGGGTGGCACTGTACTGTGAAAGAAATGATGTAGTGAGGAAAAGATGGGAACGTAGCGATGAGGGAAACAGCGACGCAGCAGATATATGTTGAAGGATGATACGGAAATGGCAAAAGCGGTGTGTTGTAAGAATGGAGTAATGGATGGCATGATGAGAAGTGTGGAAAGGGAGAGACAGGAAGTTGGCGATTCGTGGGTTAATGGATGCAGTCAACATCGTGCGTCTGTCAGGTTTCAAGATTGTGTAATTAAATGATGTGTTTTGTTTATTATATAGGAGGAGGGTGCTATGGGGGGATATTTAAAGTGGTAGGTTTTGTTAGTTTTAATATTACTTTTCTATGGTTTATTGTTTATTGTGTAAAGAGAGAAGAAAAGTTATAATGTGAGCTGCCATGTTGCTCAGTGATTGTTGCCATGGTGCCCAGGATTTTGATTAGTGATTGGAATCCTGAGATCAGCTATGGTGGCAGCTCTCCAGACAAGAGAGTTTCATGTATGTGATTGGTTGTGAATAAACTTGATTTCCTAGGCTCTGAAGCAGTTGCATGAAGTTTACTTCAATAACAAAGTAAATAAAATTAAACTTCTGAAGTAAAATTCAAAATGCTCCTCGTCTTCTATTCTGAGCTCCAGGAAGCACATGCGGAAGTGATTTCGCTACAGCAGTCAAAGTGCCACGCGGCAGAGAGTGTATTTCTTGGCAGTTGGGCATGTCTCCCACTGCTCACTGCGCGAAGCAAGGACTTTCTTTGCTGACAGGCGGCTAATTACTTGCTGCTGGGTTACAGTGGTTTCAGGGCAGCCATGGTTCCTGACCAGAGGCTCCGCTGACCCATATTCATTCGTGCCCATGGAGGGGGGCTGTTAATTTCGAGCAATATCAGTAAACCAACAAAAATTAAAACCAAGTACACAAGGAAAGGGCACGTGTTAAGGGAATAAAGTTCATGTGTTAAACATCTGTTTAGAGAAAAAAAAGACCATGAAGTTGCAAATAAAATACAGTGTTTTGTCTGGAGCTGTTCAGAAATGAAAAAAAAGCACACCACAAGCGGCTCAGGAAACAAATACAATTACAGTGTTTGTTTTTATCGTGCAAAATATGCTCATTAGGTACGCTACAAAACACTTGGGAATACTAAGGCTTTGATTATGAGCACTCCAGAGAGAGGGTTGCTACCCTTTTCTGGGTAAAGCATCGACCATTTGCACACATTTTTACTTTTTGTAGAGACCAGATTATGGAACTGCAATAATAGTTCGTGTAAAGTCTTCTGTGATCTTTTTCAACACCGTAATTCTACTTCTGTTAACTTTAAAATATTATAGGAAAATAATACAGGAATAGTTTAGAAAACTCCAGTATACTCTTTATGGCCTTTGTATTGTATTTGTGGCTTTAAAACTATATTTAAAGGGGAAAAATTCCGGATTTTGATGATTATCCTGAATTTATTTTCCTGTACGAGCCAGAATGGTAAAATACTGGTCGGGTAGCAATCCTTGATGGATAGATGGTATTTCTCACAGTCGTTGAAAACTGATACCCTGGGGGTGTAGAATTTATCAGCTGCAATAAAAAATCAACCTATAAATTCTTTTGCTAATGCATTAGAAATCACATGCACTGATATTTTCTAGGCATTTCCCCTCATTAACTTCCAGGAGCCCAGCATCTTTGACCTGCTGAAATCTACACTGGAGGGGGTGGGTGCAAGGGGAGGGGTAGTTCGGTCTTTAAAACAACCGGTAATTACAGGGTGTGTTTGAAATCCGACCCACTTGTAAATGCAATCCTCGTGCAAACAGATGCGTGCATAGGTGGCAATTATCACCAGGGCGCTCATAATTGAGGCCTCAATGGTCTACACTGTCGGAATCATTGCAAAGCAATCCACTTCTGTGCATCTGGCTTCAAGTGTGTTGGCAAACATGTTTTTTTGACATTTATTAACATTAATGAGTCATATGCTGCACAAGTGAAATATGCTGATCGAAAATCATACATGCAAGAGATATGCAGATATTGACCATTTACTGACCATACTGTGTTCACTTATTACTCTGAGTTGGCATTCGTCGTCTCTGTACTTACTGTAAAAATGCATGTTCACTTCCCCACTGGCACCCGCTTCCCAACTACAAATGAAGTGACCAGTCGTTACCTCACTCCCTACTATGCCCTTCCCAAAGGTGCGGGCCACATTCCAGGGCTCCAGCCCCTAAACAATCATGTTTAGCTCACCAATCACAAGGGCTGAAGACAAAAGCAGCAGACAGCACCCAAGAGGGAACTATATACACGACACAGAAGGGCGAGGAGTTATGAAGATTAGCAGCAGGTAGTCAGTGAGTTATCACCCTGTCCCCTTTGTATCCCATTCCGTGCTATATTGAGGATTTTTCGAAGCCACATGCTATCAACATGGGCTTCTGACCAATGACAATGACTAAAAGTCACACTTGAGGGCCAACACAACCCATTGACTTTTTACACATTACAGGAAACAGTAACTAGAGTACATCAGTCAAATATAACTGAGGACAGCGCCCTTGTCTTGAACTCAAGCAGACACTTGTCTGCCATCTTCAGCCTGCAATGAGATACATAAGGGAATCACTCAGCTCTGCCCATGCAGCAGAACTCTACAGAGACATTCTCCTTCGGACAGGAACCAGAAGAGATAGTTATCTTGATCCAAACGCTCAGAGTAGATTTAGAAGCCTTCTTACCTTCTTCAAAGTTCCAAAAGTTCACATACAAATGATCACACCATAAATGAACAGCCATAGGTGACAGTTACACATGTACAGCTGCTGTTATGGCTAACAGATGCCAGGGGTTTAAGATAAAGAAAGACAGAGTTCAGTTTTGGTTGTGCTGCAGTAGGTGTGGCAAAATCTACAACTAAGGAACTGTAGGAGACACGTTCCCCAGTTTCCTAAGACGACCATCTAAAGAAAGAGCCAACAAAAAGAAGACCCTTAGAATCAGGAATTTGAGAAATGCTTATGTAAAGATTTTTATTGGTGGCCTGCTGAAAGACAGAGAAGTCTAATTAAAGATCCCAAACAAGAGTAATGGGATGAACATAATATCTCTGTATTTAAAAAACACTTACCATTTCATTCACAAGCTTTTCCCTGGCTTCAAGAATTTCCCTAGGTTTACTGGAGAACCCAGGTGGTTGTGAACTGAATCTAAAAGTAGAAACTGACATTTCCTAACTCAAATGCATTTCGAAGGGATTGGAGGAACAGGCAATCTCATAAATCCAAGGGCACCTCTAGATGCACCAAGATCCAAAGGAAGTCTCTTGGTGATTACAGCCTTTCATACTCAAGTGCGGCTAGTGGTCCTGTGAGGAGGGGTCAAGCTACTTGACAGCTCAAATGCTGCAGCTGACACATCTCAATCTCCATATTTATGTATAACTTCTAGAATTGCAGGGTCAACAATGGAGAACTCTTTCATTGAACATGGGCAGAATCCATTCTGTAGCCAATGCAACTTACGACTGAGAGGATACCAACCCCTTAGAACAGAGATCTATGTGGTAACAACATTCTTTGGAACAGAGTGAATGGGAAAAACCATCAAGCAGGAGTTCTGACCAAGTAGACAAAAGGGTGAGCATGCCCCTTAATCCCGCACTCGCGACAGAATCATGTCAAGAGAGTCTTCATTCAAGCTGAGATACTACAATTGTTTTTATATATGTCAATACACAACCCGACCTGAGTGGTGATTCTACACTGATTTCAATAAAAAGATTGATATAAAAAAGGGAGTCTTCATTCAATCTGCAAAGAGGTCCACTCAGCCAAATGTTTTGCAAAGTTCAGAGAATATGAACAGCCGCAGGCCCTGCGGGTAAGAGTGGTGGGGCAGTGGGGCCGTGTGAGGGGGGGGGGGGGATTTTGAAGGACGATGACGAGGGAAAATTAAATAAATATTTAATTTTCCCTCATCATTGTATGTCGAAATCCCCCCCCACCCGGCTGCACCGCCCCACCACCCTTACCTGCACGGGCCGCGGCTGAATATGAAGGTGGTCAAATGGAACTCATGAGAAAATGTAAGCACTCTGCTAAAGTGCTCTGCTTTAATTGTCCACTCCAATTTGTGAACTACCCCTAGAGCCACCAGGTGGTGTTGTCCTTTCTACAGCCAGATCTACAACACGTAGGAGACAAATGTACTAATCGTTTTTACGATGACAAACAGTCCAAAGACTGTCTTTGACTAAATCTTTGTATTCTTTCTGTTTGAGCCTGAAGGAGAGTTCTCTCTCTTCACCCTCCCCCTTCTGCCCCCTCCACCTCTAGGGCCTGTGACCTCTGCCTCCAGCGCCTCAAGTTGCACTTGTTGCTTTTTTTTCCGCCCCGCAATATAGGAGCATGCTCGGCCCCAGATCACTGTTTTGTAAGCTTCCCGAATTGTTAAATGTGAGTTGACCAATCAATCATATGTCTCACAATAGGATGTAGTGACCTGTTCGACTTTGTACATCAGTGTTTTGTCTGTGAGTTGCTAGGCACTAATGGATCTAGGTCTCCTAGGTATGTTGGATTTTCCCATAGCTCGTCTAGCCACACTGGCAAATGATGTGATATTACCTTAGCTAAGTGGCAGATATCCGCGACTCGAGTTATGTTAATTGTCTGGGTGAACATATGCAAGGGCAGCTCCTCCACTAGGATGGAGGAGCGTTGCCCCACTGCTTTCTCACAGTGCGAGAAAGCCAAACATTAAATGGTAATAACTCTTGGTTATTACCATTTTATGTTTCTTTGCGCATTATGGGCGGGTGGGTCGACGGAGCTGCCCGGGCAGGGCTGGAGTGATTTGCTCCCTCCGGTGTGCGCAAAGACGGTTTGGTCGGGCCTCTCTGGCCGCCCAAACCAGTCATGCACACTCTGCACTTCTCCATGCAGGCTGCATTGCAGCCTACATGGAGAAATTGCCATCCTTTACAGCCCCTGGCTGGGCGGTGGCCCGACCAATCACAATGCTCCACTGCAGCGTTGTGATTGGCCTAGGGGAGGGGAGGGGAGGGTGGCTGCCTGCTTCCTGTTCCTGTTGGAGGCAGGAGAGGTGAAGACGCAGGACCCGGCATGGTGGAAAGGTAAGTACCTTTTTTTTTATGATTTACCCCCCCCACTCGACCCCTCCACCCGCGAGTGATGCCAGCCGCTACTGAATATATGGCCCAGTCTGGAGAGGCTATGGTGTGCCCTAAACAGGAAGGTGTATTGGCGTTCCAGAGGGTGGCAGTCGCCAATTGTCAGACAATCCTGGTGTCGTGATAAAGGAGGCCAGAGTGGGGTCCCAACGGGTGGTTTGACAATGAGAATGCTTGTCCATGTCTTCCTATAATGACATTGAAGTCCCCACCCATGAGTATGATGTCGTCGTGTTATCTTAGTAAGAGGACACCAAAGCCCAGAAGTGTGAGAGGCGGATGGTGGGGTGTGATATAGATCGAGCATAGATTGATGGGGAGCCCCACCCATGTAACAACAGATGCACGTATTTTCCCTGGGGGTCGGTCTGAGTTTTGTGTGGGATAAATGGGACTGTGTTTTTGAGTAGTATTCCAACACCTCTAGAGTCCGTAGTATAGCCTGTGTGTGCCGTCACCATGTAACTGCAACACGCCATGGCTTTCCAGGAGTTTCATAAGAGGTGGGTCTTCTATAGTAGTACCATTCCCCATTTGATCCTGTCGCCCAGCCCATTTGCATTTAATGACAGGACTTTAAGTCAGGTATGAGGGTCTTGCGTCATGGTGGTGTTTTGCATGTTGATTCCTGGCATGTGTCTCGAGATGCGTCTCCGGCCCGTGTGGCATAGCTGTTATGGGAACTGGCACTGCTCTGTAATTTGAAATTAAACATCTCACATCAATAACAAATCCCTACCACCCTGCCTGGCGGGTTCCAAACTACGACACCTGTCCCCAACTAGCAAGGCACCTGTCACCCCTGATAACATTGTAGCAAACTTAGAGCTGGGGGTGAGACTCGCCAACTAGGCTCCCGGGCCTAGTCCCTTCCAATACGGATCGAATGGCCATTCGCCCCCGCTTTGGGCGTGTTATTGCCGTGAAATCAATACAGCCAGAACAGAATGAAGGGGGGGAGATAGAGAGGTCAGGTCTCAGTCGATTGCAAGGATTGTACGGTGCGTTTGCTTAGTTTTGGTATGCCTCCACTATTGGTTGACAACGGCTTGTATTTGGGTCCCTATCTGTCCGTTTCCACCCATGTCTGGCCCTCCAGCCATTCTCAGGCTGCCTTGGTGGGGGGGGGGGGGGTCTCGAAATGCCGTGTCTTCCCCTTGGCAAGCTCTTGCAGTTTAGCAGGGAAGAGAATCATGCACTTGAGCTCTTTATTCCGCAGTGCCTTTTTAATTTCAGTATATGTGCGTCATTGTTGCTGGACTCTGAGGATGAAATACAGGTATAGGCTGACTAAGGTATTCTCAAATTTCAGGTGTGATTTGAGTTGCGCTACACGAAGTATGGCATCCTGGTCCCTATGATTGAATATTCTTGCTATGATGGTTTAAATGGTGCCCCCGGCCTGGGAGCCCTCAAGGTCACCCTGTGGGCCAGTTCCCCAGAGAAACTTTTTGAGAGACCTTGGAGTACATTTAGAATGAAGACTTCGACAAAGCGGTCCACGCTCAGTCCCTCCACATATCCAGGTACCCCTGCAAAGCAGAGATTATTGTGCCTGGACCTTCCCTCCATGTCCTCCAGTCTTTTTTTGCATTGAGGCATTATCTTTCTGTAGGTGGTCCATCTGTTTTTGGAGCGTGGTGGTAGTGTCAGAGATGCTCACCACCTGCTTCTCTGTGTCTTGGAGGCAGTCCTTTGTTTTATTGATATCTACACACAGTACTGACATCTCCACCACCACAGTCAATTTCTAGTTCGAGGTTATACTTTACACTTTGAACGGTGGCCATTATCTCTAAGAGTGTAGGTTCTGGTGCTTCTTCACAAGGTCCCTCAGGGGTCAGAGTTTCACCCTCTCTCTGCACTTTTCTGCAGATCGCGTATTGTCCATCTTGTTTTGCTGCATGCTTCTTATGCCTTTTCCATCCACCATCATAAGACGCTACCTCTGGGATACCACCCTAGTCTCCTAGTGACCCCTACTGAGCGAGGGGAGACAAAGTGCCACCTACTGCTTCCTGCCAGGTACTGGGGAGAGAGGGGCCACTGACACCTACTCCCAAGGGATTAGGTCCCAAGCCTGCGTCTTTTTGGCATGTGCATCTTCTCCCCTCCATCTGCCGCTGGCCAAGGTGGTGTTCTGGATGCTGAAGTTCACCATGGGGCAGCCCCTTTCAGGTGCCGGCACTATGGCCTAGGTCAGCACCATTTCTTTTCAAGGCATGCATGTCTCCCTGCTACCAAGGGCCATCCTCACTTGCCCCTGCAGCCAGTCAGGGCAGAGTCAGGAAAGTAAACAGGCCTTGTCTTGGGCAGTAGGACTCTTGCGGTTGCTGGTGGCATCGGGTGGTCTGAGCCCCACCAGCCCACACGCTCTGGATTCCACAGGGCCCATTATGGCTGGAGGCCACGAAGTCTGTCCCACAGTGACTCCACTAGGTAATAATGATGAGGGGGAAGGGTGGGGTAGACTATTTGCACCAAAGGGCCTCTCTTGCTGGTCCACATACCGGCCAGTCCCACCCTCTCCCGTGGCCTGCACCAGAATCAGTTCCCTTGGCTGTGGGGCCTGCCCTCAGTCTCTCGTCTGTGACTGGGCGGGCACCGCATGCAGGCCTCTCACTGCCCAGCCACGTACCTTGGAAAATGGTGCTCCTCGGTCTCTAGAACCAGATGGGAGTGAATCGCTTGCGGCTGCCCTCCCCTCACACGTCAGCAGGTGCTGGGGCTCACAGTGCACGACCGGCAGGTGATGCAATGAGGTTGGAGGAGGGCCCCCACGATGGCACAGAGCAGTTGCAGACTCCCAATAGCAGCCCGGCGCCAGACCAGGACCCGGCACCAATCAGTGAGCTCAAAATGGCCGTCCCTAGAGGCCATTTGCTCCACAATCAGGTCTTTGGCACCTCCCTCTGCTGATTCACCTTTGGTCACGGTCCTGTCTTCTGGACTGCTGAGGTCAGCGTTGTCCCCCCTTCCCAGTGTCAGTGCTTCTTTCGGCAGAGGGCGCCGTTGGCCTTCATGGTGCGGCCCAGCTCAACTGCCTCAATAACATCTGGCTATTATCGTCGGTGCCCCACCCTCAATCATGGCATGGGGTCACCAATGGATGGCCTGTTCCCCGCGCTGTCTGTGGGGAAGTGGGCTAAGCGGGGGCTTGGGTGGATATCGGTCAGATGTGGGGAGGGTCCGGGAGCCCCGTTAAACTGCGACCACCATATTGGGCTGCTGGCTACACCCACCCGGAAATCGCTGGTTCTGATCAAATAAAATACTTCAACTTAATATCAGCATCTGGCAATTCTGTCACCCTTCTCACATTGAGATGGCTGGGAAGAGAGAGAGAGGGGGAGAAGAAACCACGAAGGAAGCAACAAATCCCCTTTCAACTGTCCAGGGATTTAGAGATGACTTTAATAAAGACCTAGATGTGACATTGTCAAATAAGAACCCCTTTCCTCCCCATGCTTCTTTGCAATACTCTTTTTCTGTGCTTCTCTTAGATTTCCGACCTTTCTCCAAGAAATACTACAAACAATCCTTCATGTTTTGAGATTTTGATAGGAGCATGAGCCAGTACAGAATTAGGAATTTGTGTAAAATGTTCTATATTTATTTTTTTAGAATGAACTAAGACAGTTTTAGGGTTCACTGTCACAAACATCGATGTTCTAAAAATCGAGAAAAAAACTAACTGAAAAAATATCAACTCCCATACCTTAACAGGTAAGTGCAAAGAAATCGACTCCAAAATAGCGAGGTAAAAAATATAGATGCAAAAAATATCGATAAAAAAATATATATAAAATAATATATATTGAACACTTGAGTGATAGCAACAACGTGTTGAATAGCAGAGGGGAAGAATTACTATTCCCACTGCAAAGAGTGCAACAGTAGGGAAAGTGTTGGATAGCGGAGGGTTAAAAAGGACTATTCCCACTCCAGTGAGTGCAAAAGTAGGGTAAGTGTTGGATAGCGGAGGGATTACATTTACTATTACAACTCCAGTGAGTGGAACAGTAGGGAAAATGTTGGATAGCGAAGGGGTAAAAATTACTATTCCCACTCCAAAGAGTGCAACTGTTTGATAGCAGAGGGGCAAAAATTACTATTCCCACTCCCGTGAGTGAAATAGTAGGGAAAGTATTGGATAGCGGAGTGGTAAAAATTACTATTCCCACTCCAAAAAATGCAACAGTAGAGAAAGTGTTGGATAGCGGAGGGGTATAAATTACTATTCCCACTCCAAAGAATGCAACAGTAGGATAAGTGTTGGATAGCGGAGAGGTAAAAAAAAGTATTCCCACCCTAGTGAGTGCAAAGTAGGGAAAGTGTTGGATAACGGAAGGGTAAAAATTACTAATAATACTTAAACAGTTGGAAAAAACACAAAAATTATTTTAAACATTAAAAAATCATAAATATGGGGGCGTGGCTTAGCGGGCGATCATGGCGGACGTGGCTGCCTAAGAGCTCCCGCCGGCCCACCGTTTATCCTGGGATTATCCTGGCCCCTGAACCCCGATAAGTGTACCGGTCCGAGGTGGTCGTGGCGGAAGACACTGGGAATCGTCCGGTGCCGGAGACAACGCACCGAGACCGTCTGCGGCAGTGGGGCGAGTGAGTGCGGTGAGCGGCCTGGTGCCCGCCGAACGAGCCGGGGCCTCAATTTTGGCGCCCCTGACCGGAGGACCTGACCCGGAGCCGGCGCTGCCGCTCCCTGGCCGCGTTCCGGGACTGCCTGCTGTCGGCGGCCCACAGCGGAGTGCCCTGCCCATCCTCGTATTGCCGGCGGTGGGGGCCTGGGCCGGTGAGGGGCCTCGGAGGGACTGCGGCCTACCTGGCCTAGCCGGAGCCGGGGCCTCGAGTTTGGCGACCCCCGCCTGAGGTCATCCACGCTGGGGCTCAGACACTCTGCTGCTGCTATCCACTGCACACTTCGCCTTCCGGGGGCGCGGCGCCCCCCACCGCTGGCGGCGCATTACCCTCCACTGGGACTGGCGGCGGCGCTCCACGGCCGGTGAGAGCTACATCCTTCATTTTTGTTGACGAGTGCTGTGGGGGCTGTTGCGAGGAGCGGTGCCGGAGGGGGACGCTGCAGACATCGGACGTTTGACCAGTGCTTATCCTCCCGGGGCTTGGCTGGTCCTGCAGGTGGTGTGGACGCGGCGAAGGGACCGGAGCGGCAGGGGCGGCCTGGTGGCCCGAGCGCGGCCGGGACCTTGATTTTCACAGCCTGTGCAGGCCACGGTCCGGGGCTGCCTGCTCCTGACGACCTACAGAGGGGTCCCCTGCCCTTCCTCGCCATCTCCGCGGTAGGGCCTGTGACTGGAGGGGGTATCGGAAGATCCGCGGCCTACCTGGCCTTGGTGAAGCCGGGATCTCAAGTTTGGTGGTCCCCGCCCGGAGTCACCGGCCCGGATCCATTGCCCTGGTGAGTGGACACAGCAGGGCCCCCCGGGAACTGAGGGGTCAAACAGGCGCCTGGCCCAGAGAATTGCCCTATCCTGCTCCGGTGGTACCTGGGGCGGCGGTTGGAAAACGTGTGGCTTGAACTGGAGTGGCCCATATCTGCGCCGTGCCAGGAGTGCCGGTGGGCGCGACGACGACTTCATACACCTTGGCGGGGCGGCATTGCCTGGGGTGTACCCGGTCTGTGGACTCGCGAGCGGCCTGGTGTGTTCAGGACGCCTCGGCTGGGGTCTAGTTGGTGGACTATCGCGAGAAGCGGCCCTGATACAGGTGCGTGTCACTGCTCTGCCGTCTGAGCGGCCGCCATGACGAGGGGCTCGGCCGCCACTAAGACAGGACCCATAGACAAATTCACTGGCCATGGTGGAGGAGCCGGGGCGGCTGGTGGGGGTCATCCTGCTGGACCGGACAACGCGGCGTTGATGACGGCCATTACGCAGTCCCGCGACATGCTGGATGCGAAAATTGGCGCGGTGGGGGCCGATGTGATGCTGCTGCGTCAAGATCTTCGCAATGCAGTCGCCCGCATTACTGAAACTGAGACCAGGGTCACGGCAGTGGAGGGAGATGTTGGTGCCCTTAAGAAGAAGATTGCCGACATGGAACAGATCCAACGGGGCCTGGCGCATCGTGTGGAGGATGCCGAGGGGCGGGCGAGGCGGAACAACCTGCGCTTCGTTGGCTTTCCGGAGGACTGCGAGAATGGGCCTATGGACGCTTTTCTGACCCGGTGGCTGGAGAGCTGGCTACCACCGGACTCCCTGTCGCGATGCTTCATAGTGGAGCGTGCCCACCGCGCCCTGACGCAGAAGCCACCGGCCGGGGAACGGCCTCGCCCGATCATCGCCAGGCTCCTCAACTTCCACGACAGGGACGTCATTCTCCGGGAAGCAAGGCTAAAGGACACCCTGCTGTACGACAATCATAAAATAATGATATTCCCGGACTATACCAGACTGGTCCACCAACAGAGGCACTCCTTCCTGGATGCTAAGGCCAAGCTGCGTGGCCTGAAAATTCAGTACTCGCTGCTCTACCCGGCCCGCCTCCGGGTGATCTACAACTCCAAGACCCTCTTCTTTGATACGCCGGAGGCCGTCTTCAACTGGACCGATGAGACGGTCAGGATCCGACCTCACGTCCAACCGGGGCTGCACTCTGGATCGTCGCGTGGCTCGTCTCAGGACAGGAGCAACCCGCCTGGCAAAGGGAAACGTCATCGCAAGTCCCGCTCCCGGCGGAGGTCCCTGTCCCGGGACCCCCTTTTGGGGGACACACAGCCTGATACGGATCAATCTGATAGAGGCTCCTGATCGCCCTTCATGGGGACTGTCTGCTGGTGGCCTTTTCTCTGTGACTATACCTGGCAGAGGCTGAGCTGTGGTCGGTGGGACACGCATTGGTTGGTGCAGTATTGACCTCTTCTTGGCGAATGCAGGGGCCTCCATGGTCTGTAACTTTCTTGTGGTGCTTTGCTTATGACTCTACTGTATGTTTGTTGGGGTTCGGGGCACATACTTTGGGCTGCCTCCTCCTGTTGGGACTGGGGGGTGGTTCTGGGAGTGTGTCTGATTAGTTCGGGGGGGGACTAGTTGGGATCCATTGGTATGGCTGGCTTTAGGCGCTGTGTTCTGGGCCTGAAGTACCGTATACCGCGACAGATACTTCATTGTTCCTTGAGGTATGGGGGTGGGGGTGGGGGGAACTGGGGTGTTTGGTTGCTAGTGGGTTGGGTTGGGATTGGTGGGGTAGTGGGGTTTGGGGCTTCGGGGTTTGTGGGGTTTGGGGTTCTGGTTCTGGGGGGGCACGTGGTCTCTATGTATTTTGCAACTGTGGGGTCTGGGGCATGGGCCGGGGGTCGGGGAGTGCGGGGCTGGGAGCATTGTGATCATGGTTGATGCTCCTCACTTAGCGCCCAATGGCGCTTCTATGCGTGTTCTTAGCTGGAATGTACGGGGACTATTGGACAAGATTAAACGGGGAGCGGTGCTTCGCTGGGCTAAGAGGGACTTGGCAGATGTGCTCCTTCTTCAAGAGACGCACATGCTGGGTACGAAAGCCCTGAGCTTGCAGCGCTTTGGCTTCCATCAAGTGTTCCATGCCGGATTTACCAGGGGCTCCAGGGGTGTGGCCATTCTTATTCATAGACGGCTGGCGTATGTACATGAGCGTCAGTGGCTCGACCCCCAGGGACGTTTTGTCTTTATACAGGGGAGGGTCGGTGTGGAGCCGGTTGTGTTTGGCTGTGTGTATGCCCCCCCCCCCTTGCAATGGGCCTTAGCGGAACGTTTGTTTGCCTTATGGGCTGAGTTCCCCCGCTCCATGGCTGTGATTGGCGGCGACTGGAATGATGTGATGGATGTGGCTTTGGACCGGCAGAGGAGGCCTGGAGTGGCGCTTGTGTCCTCCCCTACGCGGTTGGGGGCTATGGTTGATGGTCTGGGTTGGGTGGATGTGTGGCGACATCTACATGCGGAGCGGCGAGAGTACACCTTTGTTTCGGCTGTCCATGGCTCCCTGTCGCGTTTGGATTGTGTGTTTGTCCCGAGGGCCTTCCTTGACAGGGTGAAGGGGGCGGCGATTCGGCCTCGCGGGCTCTCTGATCATTCCCCTGTGGCAGTACAAATTGACTTGTGCAAAACACGCTCCCCTTTCAGATGGCGAATGTCCGCGTGGCATCTGCAGCGCCCTGATTATACACAGCATCTGCGTAGCGCGATCGCCCATTATTGGCAAGACAACCTTACCGGAGGGATAGATGCGGTGACGGTCTGGGAGGCTATGAAACCCACCCTGCGGGGCGTAGATATTGCTTGGTGTGCGTCTGCTCGCCGGACTCGGCTAGGAGGCATTGCTGCGGCCGCGGAGCGGGTGGAGGAACTCGAGGCTCGGCACAGCGAGGCGCCCGATGATATGGCACTGCGGCTACTCCTGCAGGCGCAACAGTCCTATTCCTCGATCCTGTTAGACGAGGCTCGTCAGGCGTGGTTGGCCACCCGTAGCAGGGTTTACCAGTGGGGCGACAAGTCTTGCACCATGCTCCATAGGCTGTGCCAACAGAACCTGCAGCCTCTTACACTGCCGGGCCTTGTTGACGGTGCAGGAGTGGCGATCACAGATCCGGCAACTCTTGCAACGAGTTTTGCGCGCTATTATGGGCACCAGTATGCCTCTCGGGAGACTCTCTCCCCTGCCATTATCGCGGATTATATTGCATCGGTTCCCCCATCTGCTGTCTCTGATGAGGTGCGCGAGGCCCTGGACCTTCCCCTGTCGGCTGAGGAGCTGGGTGATGCACTGGGTCAGTTAAATGTGGGCAAGGCGCCGGGGCCGAGCGGATTCCCCAGCGAATTTTATAAGAAATTTCATCTACAGCTCGGGCCGCACTACTTGCGGGCCCTGGAACAGGCACGAGAGCATGGCCGCCTCCCACCGGACTGGCGTCATGCCGAAATAGTGGTATTTTTGAAGCCAGGTAGGCCCCCTGACCGCCATGACTCCTATCGCCCCATATCCCTCATCAACTTCGAGGCCAAGCTCCTGGCAAAGGCGCTGGCAAACCGCTTACTTCCACACATTTCAGCCCTTGTCCACCCAGATCAGGCGGGTTTTATGCCGCGCAGGGCGACGAGACACAATATACGACGGGCGCAGGCCGCGATACAAGCGATTGAGTCTTCGGAGGACCCGGCGGCGCTCCTGCTGGCTGATATCGATAGTGCCTTCGACTCGGTCAGCTGGACCTTTCTTTTTGCTCTGTTGCCGCTGCTGAACCTGGGCCCGATCTTCCTTTCCTATGTCAGGCTGCTCTACACTGAGATCACGGCCTCGGTGCGTATCTCGGGGACGGCGTCGGCTCGTTTTCCAGTGTCCAGGGGCACACGTCAGGGGTGTCCGCTCTCCCCTTACCTTTTCGCGCTGGCCATGGAGCCGCTGGCCGCCAGGGTGCGCCGCGATGAGCTCTACCGTGGCTTCGTCTGGGGCGCAGATCATTCAGACCGCATAGCTCTATACGCGGATGATGTGCTATTTTTCATGACTGACCTACAGCGTACGGGTCCTCGTGTTCTGGAATTGATGCAGGAATTTGGTCGGGCATCGGGGCTCTTCCTTAACCCGCGCAAATCGACCATGTGGGTGCTGGGGGGTGCCGCAGTGGCCTGCCCTTGGGCTGCATCCCTTCAGATGGCTGTGGAGGGTGTGAAGTACCTGGGTGTCTTCCTCTCTGCCTCGCCTGCAGTGGCATGGGACCGGAACATCCTGCCGGTATGGGATCGGGTCCAACTGGACATCAAGACATGGACGCGCATGCCTCTTAATATCTACGGCCGGTCGGCCATCTTCAAGATGGTGGCTTTGCCCCGTCTATTATATCAACTGCAGAACCATCCCTTCCAGGTTGATCCGCAGTGGTTCCGTACTGTTAATTCTGTGCTGGGCCGGTTTCTGTGGGCTGGCGGTGCCGCCAGGGTAGCGCTGCGCACATGCTTCCTCTCTACCTACTGCGGCGGTTTGGCGGCCGCAGATATGTTGTCTTACTATCAGGCCTCCCATCTCCTTGTGCTTAACGAGTGGTGGTATGGGGACCGTAGTGATCCGGCTTATGCCCTTGAGCACTCACTGATGGGTGGCGCCTCCCTTCACACCCTGCTGTACTCGGCTCGGCAAAGGCGACTGCTTCCGCAAGTCACCCAAGTGGTCTTCGCTGTCTGGCGGCGGGCCCTGCACCGGGTGGGTTGGTGGGGTCGGCTTACAGCTGAAACCCCGTTGTGGCGCAATGGCCTGTTACCGGCACTGGCGTCTCTGTCCGGATTTGACGGCTGGGATGCAATTGGGATCTCGTCCCTAGGCCATGTCCTCTCGGGTACTACTCTAAAGTCCTTTCGGGATCTTAGCTCCGAGTTTAGTATGCCCAAGACCCAGTTTTTCCGCTACCTTCAATTTCGCCACGCACTTACTCCTAGCCTGGTGGGCCTGGAACAGCTCCCTGATTTTAGTCCTATCGAGGCTAAGCTGTTTATGGGAGACCTAGGTGACAAGAAGGTCTCGCAGGTATATCGCTCTCTGGTCACCCACTGTTCCCCTTCACTCGCGGCGCTGAGAGCCTCTTGGGAGGGTGATGTTGGTCCATTGGATGATGACGACTGGCGTGAGGCCTTGGAATCTCCCCGTGGTGCTGCTATAGCCATCCGCCTTCGCTTCATCCAGTTCAAGTACCTCCACCGGGCTTATTATACCAGACACCGCCTATGGCGGGCGGGCCTTGTTGCGACTCCGGAATGCCTGAGGTGTGGTTCTGAAGAGGGCACCCTGTTTCATACGGTATGGTCCTGTGAGAGACTGACTCGATTCTGGGCTGGGGTTTGGGACTGCCTATCAGAGGTGTTGGGTTGGGACCTGCCCCGTACCCCCAGGCTGGGCCTTCTTCATGTTCTGGAGAATGTTGGGGGCAATATTTACAAACGCCATTTGCTGTTGCTGGGGCTGGTGGTGGCGAAGAGAGACCTGGCACAGGCCTGGAAGAGCGAGCGCGCCCCCCCAATCGGGGCTTGGAAGGCGGGCCTGGACTTCCTCATGGGACTAGAGCAGCCTGTTTTTGAAGCCCGGGGATGTCCCCGCAAACACTACAAAATCTGGAAACGGTGGGCGGAATACCGGGGCCTGTTCCTTGACCCCCCCGTAGACATTGATGATGCATTACAGCTGGATGTGGATCCCGCACTCTAGGCTGCTGGCCGGCTCCACCTTTGTAGGTTATATCATGTTGCTGGACTGTGATCACGTGCTCTGGGTTAGGGTGGGATAAGGGGTGGGTAGCTGCGGGCGGGGCTGGTTGGGGTTTTTGGGGTTGGGTGGGAGGGGTAGTTCGTTGTCGTTCACTATATAACGCTGGGTTCGATGCTGTACTAATGATGTGTCTCTTTCTATCTGTCGTTGACAGTCTCCTCCTGACTGTGGAGGGCTGTGTTGAGCTTTGCTTGAACTCATAATAAAATTGGTTATGAAAAAAAAAAAAAAATCATAAATATAAAAAAATATTTTAAATATATAAATTTAAATATGTTAAACATATAAAAAGAACACATATAATATAATTAAATACATATAACAAAAACCTACAAATAATATAATAAATTAATAAATACATTTATCAACAATAATTATCTAAAAGTAACAAATATTAACAAACAAAAAAAGTATTTCAAACATAAATGTATTTATTTTATTTCTTACCCTATAATACCACAACAATAACAAAACACTTCAACATTTTTAAATACATTTATTTCCATAATTAACAATTAATAATCAATTAAAAATACCTTATTAATAAAAAAATTAAATAAACATTAATTGAGTACACAAGTTTAACACTCTTATATCCACAACACACACCTAATAGTAAAACATAATTATATATTATTTTTAAAGAAACACTTTTACTATTAACAACTAATAATTACATACAAAAATTATTTATTACCCACCCTTTACCCCTTTAAAAGTAAAAACAAAACACAAAAAATAAACATTTACCCAAAGTAAATATCAAATAATTAACATTAATTAATAACTATATATTAATTAATCACAAATTACTTCCCCCTTTACTTAAACACCACAACACACACATAGAATTAATTACACAATTAGCATAATTAATTACCAATTAATTAATTAAAATAATTAGCTAATTATTAATTCATAAATTAAAAATACATTTCTTCCCACCATTTAAACCTATAAACACCACAACACACACCTAAAATGTATTACACAATTACCATAATTAATTACCAATTAATTAACAACCAATGATTAATTAATTAAAACATTAATTTACACATTTAACACAATAACATCTCAATTAAACAAATATTAATAAATTAAAATTAATCAATAAATTAAATATAATTAAACTACTTGCCACCCTATTCCCCTATAAACCCACAACCCGCTACGAAACTAAACAATGCAAAAATAAAATTTTAAAAAATTAATACATTTACTATAATTCAATTATTTCCCACCCTATTCCCCTATAAACCCACAACCTGCTACGGAACTGAAAACACAAAATTCAAATAAAAATAAATTAATAACTACTAAAAATGTAACACATACATTAAAAATACAAACAAATCCTATACAAAAAACATACATTGCATACATATAAAATATGAAGTAAAATACATAACAATAATAAAAAATGATATTTTTAACAACTATATTTTTGCAGAAGATATTTCTTACCTTAATTCGATATTCTTGACCACGATATTCTTGCTGTTGATATTCCTGATCCACGATATTAATGACTCGATATTTGTGCAACTCGGTATTTTGTACTCGATATTCTGTCTCTGCACCTAGTTTTAGATTTCGGTCACAGTTTAAGCCGTACAACAAAAAGAGAAAACGATAATAAAGGGAGGTGCTTTGTAAAAGAAGAATACACATTGTGAGGACTGTTGCCACTGGTAGTTGCTTGCATCTAAAACTCTGTACACGTCACTGTCGAGTTGTTGAAGTTGCAAAATGTTTCAATCCATTACACAGAGATATCCATCATTTGCTGGAAGACTTAAATGAGTAAAAGTATATGCACTGAATTATCCCAAATCTGTCATTTACCTGCTTCACAAGGGTCGATCAGAGAAGACCCCAAAAGACGTGGTTCCTCCATAGTTACCGAGTTCTGTCATGCAGTATTTGGTCACACACCCTGATGAACAATTGACACATCCACTTGGTTGTGTACTAATGTGTTATTAACTGTATATAGAATCCAAGCTTTATAAGTTAGTATTGGATTATGCGCAGTTGATGAGACTGATTGAGGGACTTGGGAAATGTTTACTGATATAATACTCAGGTGTGCTGCCCTACATAACTAAGATCATTCTGGTGATTTTACAGTCACAAGTAATCCAAACTGTTGTTAATGGCAAAAACATGTTTACTATCTCTAAAAGCCATTAGGAAGTAAGTACTTTTTTACAGCTTCTTCTCTGTTCTGTATGAAACGTACCCATAATTTGCCACTGAAATTCGTTCACAAAGCATTGGAAAATTGCTGATTCCTGAGTTGAGGTGGTAATGCATTTGCAAAAGAGAAGCACTTTGATTTCACCCCTATGTTGATGAGCGTTTTTACACCAGCTCAGCATTTGTTTCACCAGCAGTTGTGTTAATCAGTGTAAAGAGGGCTTCCATTGCAGTACATCAATAGTGAAGTCTTCATACACTGCAATTGAGACACATTATATCACACATTTTCTCCCCCACTGCCCGAGAATAAATCACACCTCTTGCGGTAGACATGCCACCCTTGTTGCTTCATAATCACCCCATGATCAACATCTGCCAGTACCAGGGAAAGAGCACCATTTAGGAAGCAGTAGCAGCAGCATGTCATGCCTCATGCCCCAGTAGCAGCAGGGCCTGAGCAACATGGCATGATGCATCGATTTTAACTATTAGATAGGGTGATCAGACTTCCCGGATTTCCCTGGACAGTCCCGGTTATTTGTGGACTGTCCTGGCGTCCCAAGTTTTAATAATAAGCATTTGCAATGCAATAGGTCTCTCATTTGCCAGAGTTTAAGCTATTGGCATTATAAACGCCAATGCCTTTTATTTATCCGTTTTGATAATTAACACATAAGTAAAAGGCATTGTCATTTACCAATAGCTCAAACTCTTGTAAATGCGAGACCTATTGCATTTCAAAGAAGCGGTCGCCATTGTCCCGAGCTGCTTGAAAAGTGAAAGCGCACATGGTGCGATGAATGTTGCAGGAAAGCATGTCGTGCCTCCAGTAGGAGAAACTCATTAAAGAAAATAGTGCTTACATACTAAATAAGTCATACCGTGTAACAACCGACGTCAAAGGGCCAGTCCTCATGGGAGGTTACAAATGAAGACCAGGTGGTACTAAGGAGGGACTAACAAGCCTATTAATGAATCAGAAGCCAGCATTTTATGAAGGTCAATGACACAAGCCAATGACAAATATTTGTGGACAGTGGGCGGGGCTTCAAGTCCATACTCGAATACAGCATGCCTCGCAGAGCAGTGCATGCGCTGCCCAGACTCGACCTAAAAACAAAAAAAATTCACAGTTTTAGGGAAAGGGATGGTTAAGCGTGCACATTACATTTCAAATAGAGTGCAAGCTGCAATCCCTATAGCCCTTTTGTTAATTCACTGTGTAGACAAAAAGTCAATTGTTGTAGATTTTTTAAATACTCCCCTGCTGTACTGTAGTTTCTTACTGAAGCAGCACAGCAGCATGTAAAGAGGGTGTTGGGATGTTCTGTAGCTTTAATGATGTCTCCACGAGCGCGCTCGTGGTAGTGTTCTGTGTAGAACTCCTGGGACAGCAGTTGCTGCCGGGAGAGCTGTCGTCTGGACGGAAATAAAGGAAGCTTATAACAACGTCGTTGAAATCACTTCCTTTCACTGGCGAGGCGGGTCCAGCGCTTCATCTCTCCCAAGAGGTTGTCTCTCGCATGAACGGAGCAACCGCACGTCGTGTTTAAAGGAAAATCTTCAAGAAGCAAAAGCGGCAAGACGTGTAACTCTGACCGTGAGTTGAATTTCCTTCTCTAGAGACTTCCGCTCACATTTCAAGACGCTTTGAAGTTTTCAGGCGCAAGCGCGATTGTTTCCTTCACATTTAAAGTCTTATTTCAATCTTCTTTGCAACATTGTAGCCAGCGCCACTTTCAATCGCATGAAAACGGACTGCAACGCTTAAGCGCGAGCTTTGCAATCTCGAGCTCTGGCACCGTTCTCAGCGCATCAGCACTCGCGCTTCTACATTCTTTCATCTCTGACTGTGGACACCTTTGTGACGTGCGCTTGCTAAAAAATTACAACGCACTATGACGATTCTCAATGCTGCAGTTCCAAGTGCATTGTGATGCGCATTTCATCAACAGCCTTTATGAAATTCTTGTTTTTTTTCACAGAAACAGTAAGGAAATAGATACATAGAAGGAGAAACACTAGACATAGACATAGACATAGACATAGAAGGAGAATACACTACTAAATGGTACTATCATAAGTGTTAAAATAATTCTACATTAGATATATCAAGACTTTACAATACAATTTAAAACCAGTTCACAAATATTCTGAATAATACATTTTAGTGAGGTTTTGTGGCAGCAGCTCCCCACGCAATGGAAAAAGTAGCCTCACCACCTCCCTTTTTACAGTCTTCTGGGCCTCCTCCTATGCCCTGGAAACAATGGAAATCTACGTTTGACGCTTATATTGAAGCTATTGATGGTGACGTTTTCACTTCGAAAAAGAAGAAGGCGCTACTAGTATACAATTTGGGGCCTGAAGGAAGGTCCATTCTTGAAACCTTACCTCTTGAAGAAGTGAGGGTATCAATTTCAAGTGATGATGGAGATGCACAAATTTTGGATGAATATGCTTCTCTGGTCAAAACGCTGGACAAAAGATTTAGTCCCAAACGGAACACTGTCTTAGAACGTCATAAGTTTTTGCAACGTGCGCAAATGCCTGGAGAGTCCATCGACGACTTCGTTGCTGCTTTGAGGATCCTAGCAGTCAATTGCAACTACAGGGAATTTAGGGATGAAATAATCAGGGATCAGCTTATTGAACGCACAAATGACAGGAAAGTGCGTGAAAAACTTTTGTCTTCTGGTGACCCCGATTTAGAGACTGCTTTGACTTTAGCCAAATCTGTCGAACATTCTCAATTCTGTTTAAAGGAAATGAGTACTCCTGCATCTTCAGTTACAGTTCCAACACCGGCAGAATCTTCTGACATCAATGCCATCACCACTAAAGCTGCAGTCAAAACGTCAGAACGCAGGACATCGAATCCTAATGCCTTTCGTCCTCCACCTCCTGCCAACAAGACCAGGAATGATGTACAAGGATTGTCTTGTTATCGCTGTGGTAGTAGAGCTCATTTAGGAAACTTTAAATTCTGCTTTGCAATCAATCAATCTTGTTTCAAATGTGGCAAGAAAGGTCATCTGGCACGCTTGTGCAAGGCCACTAATGTACAGAAAGGATCTTCACACATGGTGAAGAGCATTGATGAGCGTTTCTATGTTGATGATGAGGATGAGCGATATGAGTTATTAATGTTATCTTCTTCTCCCATGGATGCAGATGGTGTTGTTGAAATAGCATCTATTGATGGAACTCGAAGAAGAAAATCTCCAACTTGTCCCATTAGTGTGAATGGTGTGTGTATCAAGTTTCTAGCGGATTCGGGTTCTCCTTTTTCCATAGTAAATGTTAAAGATTTAGACATGATAGGACGTATCTTGTTGTCTCAATCCTTTATTAAAATGTTTGCTTATGGGGGCAAAAGAGTGGAAGTATTAGGAAAGTTTAGGGGTGAGCTTGAGTTCAAAGGTGATGTTACGTCCTCCATTATTTATGTCGTCAAAGACGGTACCAATTTGCTAGGTTGGCACGAACAGGGTGAGCTTAGTATGATCCTTGATCCTAACCATAAAGAGATGGTTTTGTCTAGACGCGAGGCTAAGCGGTATTATGCCTCTTTGCCCGATATTGAGCCTGTACATTCCCTGAGTGTTTCTTGTGATGGCGAATGGGTGCATGATTTTCCGGAAGTTTTTTGCGACAAATTGGGTAAACTCAAGGGTTTTCAACACCAAATTATTTTGAAAGAGGGAGCTAAAGCGGTAGCACATAAGGTTCGTAAAGTGCCACTTAGTATGCGAAATGAATTGAAGAACGAACTGGAGAGATTGCGTCTTTTGGGTGTGATTGAACCGATAGAGGCGTCAGAATGGTTGTCGCCCGTAGTTTTAGCACGGAAGGCTGATAAGTCCCTCAGGATGTGTGTGGATTTGCGTGACTTGAATGCTTGCATTTGGGTTGATAGGCAACCGTTACCGAATATTAATGAAATGTTATCAACATTGGAAGGCGCCAGGTATTTTACTACTCTGGACATCTTTTCAGCATATCACCAGGTTGTGTTGAGCAAAGATTCAAGACATCTTACGTCTTTTGTGACTCCGGAGGGTGCATTCCGTTATTTGAGAATGCCATTCGGACTGGCGTCGGCTTCTGCAGTTTTTCAACGTCTTATGGGTAACCTTTTTAAAGATACTGCGGGAGTCGTCTTCTTTCAGGATGACATTCTCATTTATGGGAAGTCGGTGGATGAACATAACAATAGGGTAACAACAGTTTTAGAGATTTTAAGAAAATTTGGTTTGACGTTAAGAAAAGACAAGTGCAAATTTCTCAGAGATAGTGTGGATTATTTGGGTCACCACATCTCGGCTAAGGGAGTGGAACCCAAAATGAAATTGTTAGACGCCATTCAGAATGCACCAGAACCATCGAATAAGGACCAATTACGTTCTTTTTTGGGGCTAGTTGAATATTACGCCAAATTTGTTCGTAATTTTTCTGATAGAACTGTGTCTTTAAGGAATTTACTAAAGAAAAATGTCAAGTATGATTGGTCACAAGAATGTGCTAATGATTTTACATTACTGAAAGATGCAATTGTACAAGCACGTCCTCTCAAACTTTTCAACATCAATGACCAATGTATTGTAATTACCGATGCCAGTAATGTGGGTCTTGGAGCAGTGCTGTCACAGAAGAGATTAGATGGTAATGTAGAGGTTATTGCTTTCGCCTCCAGAACTCTTCGTGGAGCGGAAAGCACATATTCAACCATTGAAAAAGAGGCGTTGGCTTTATGGTGGGGTGTACAACATTTCAGGAATTTTCTTTGGGGAAATCACATTGTACTCAAGACTGACCACAAGCCTCTGGTTGATCTCTTCACTACTAAAGGTGGCGGGAGGGCTTCTCCTCGCATTGCCAAGTGGCAGTACAGGCTTAGTGAATTTGATTATCATCTAGAATACGTCCCTGGGATAAGGAACAATGTGGCTGATTGTTTATCCAGGTTGCCTCTCCCTCATGACGACTTGGAGCACTGTAGTGAGGATTTAGAAATGGTGTGTGCGGTAAGTTCTTTATCTGAAGCTGGAATCACGCTGTCTGAGACTGATTGGAAGTTGGCTGTATCTGAAGATAGGAATTTGTGCAGTGTAATGGACTACTTGATTAATGGTTGGCCTGATGACAAATCCTTGCCTTCAGAGTTAGTACCGTTCAGGAGGATTTGTGATGAACTATCTTTAATTGATGGTGTTTTACGAAGGGGTGGTTTATTAGTGGTTCCGGATGCTCTTTGCAAAAAGGTTTTGGATTTGGCTCACGTTGGTCACTTGGGCATTCGTGCAATGAAGAGAAGGGTACGTGAAGATTTTTGGTGGCCTGGAGTAGACAAGGCGATCGAACACTGTGTTCGTGATTGTAGTGCTTGTGTTCTTAGTGATAAGTCTCAAGTTACGAGTCCTTCTCCGGTAACTCCCATACAAGTTAAGGAATTGCCTTGAGGGGCGCTAGAGGGCGCACTAGCTAATGGCCGCACTTCAGTGAGGCTCTGGCTGCCTGGCCAGCAACATCCTAAATATATCCTTTTCTCCTGCGAGTGACCGCCCAGGATTTACAGCGCTGGTGGACCTGCTTACTCCACGGGTCCTGTCCAATTTTGAGAGAAATCCGAGGTCGGATGCCGGAGATACGCGGCTGTTTGCTTTGACCGGGGAGAGCCGCTGGAGAGAGCTGCCGAGGCACCTGGACGCCGGACCACGCGAGGCCGCGGCTTCCCACGAGGTGGCTAGGCCCCGGAGCTGCGGGGCTCGAATCGATCGAGGTGAGACCTGCTGGAGGCCTATCAGGGGGCGACGGAGGTGAGTCTCTCCCCCTCTGGGGCCACTGCGGAGTGCTAGGATACTGTGCGCTCCGCTGGTGGGCCGCCGAGGTAACGAGGGATCAGCGCGGCGCCCGACTGGGCCTGCCGAGGGGGTCGGACATCTACCCGGCCCTGCACCGCGTGGCCCCTGCAGCTGCCCCGGAATCCTGCTGTGATCTGCCTGCATCTGGGAGGGGAGGCCTGTGGAGCGATTGGGGCCTCCCAGAGGACATAGGCATTGGCCGGCCTGTGTCTCCTGCATCCCGCGGTTGGCGCGCTGACCCTCCTCCCGCGCCTAGCGGCCTACCATCACCCCCCGCTGCCATCCCCTGGGCTCTGAACTGCGTAGCTTGATACGGCGCCTCACCATCTTGCCCGCGGCTGACTCACCGGAGCGGGGGCTCTGCGGAGTGTGGACTCAACTCGTTCACTACTGGCTTGCATCCTCGAGGAGGCAATACCGCCTCAGACGAGACCGCTGCGCGGAGGGCCATCGGGACGCGCAGGCTCCGCCGGGGCCAGTGGACACAGACACTTGCGCCACTCGCCGGACCTGGTGGGCGCTCACAGCAGAGGCGCGATGGGCAAAAATGACGATAAGCAGCCCAAGCTCTCTTTCGAACCTCCGACCGCCAAAAAACCACTGCGCAGCGTGGCGGGGGCTAGTGGTGCCCCGGGACCGTCAGGCGCTGACCCCCCCTCTACTCCCTTGGCCCCGGAGCTGAGACTGATGATGGAGGAAATGCGGCAGGGCTTCACCACGATAGTGGATAAGGTGGACCGCTTATCATCCAGAATGGATGGCATTGCGCAGAAAATAGAGGTCCACGAGGAGCGCTTGACGGAAGCGGAACGGCGCATCTCAACATCGGAGGACACGGCCACGGCCCACGACGCGCGCCTAACTAGAATGGACAATATCCTGAGGGTGATAGCGGCGAAGAACGAGGAGTTGGAGGCGAGGAGCAGGCGCAATAACATTCGCGTCACGGGTGTTCCGGAGTCCACCAACACTGGGCGCATGGAGGACTACGTGGAGCTCATCCTCATCACGGCAGTGGGCAAGGAGGCCTTCTCCAGTCAATTTATTGTCGAGCGGGCGCATCGCTCCCTGGGTCCGGTTCCCAAACCAGGGGCACAGCCGAGGCCCATCATCGCCCGGCTGCTTAACTACCGTGACCGTGACGCAGCACTACGCGCAGCCCGTACGAACCGGAACCTGACATGCGACGGTGTTCAGTTCTCCTTGTACCCGGACTTTACGCCCATGGTGCAGGACCAACGGAGGAAATTCTTGGACGTGAAAAAGAAGCTGAGGGACATGCAAGTGGACTACGCGCTCCTGTACCCGGCGCGTCTCAGGGTGACCCATCAGGGCAAACAACATTTTTTTACGAATCCGCAGCAGGCTGAGGACTATGTTCGGAAGCTTCGCAATGCCAGGAGGGACAGGCGGACCGAGGGAGAGGATGAGGCAGACGTGCTCCCTGCTGAGCACGAGGAATCTTGAATGCGCCATCGCGAACATTTGCTTATTGACTCCATATGATGGAACGTCGGATGGACTTGGACTCTTGTTGCCTGTTGCCGTCGGGGAGACCCGGCCCTACCTGCAGAGACGTTGATGACTGATTTGCTGCATTGTGGCCTACTGTTGAGCACCATCTGCTTTCGTATACTTTGCCCCTATGCTGGAGTTGATCTTGGTCAGGGCGACCCGATGGTGGAGCAGGTCCTGGAATATGCAGCGGTTGCACCTTGGACAGTCCTCCTAAACTCATTGGTAACTTTTCTTACATGGAGGGTGGTGATGAGAGTCGCTGACTGGTTGTCTGGGTTTAGCCTGCAGGAATAATACAGGCCAGGCACCACCCTGCCTTCTCTATCTTCTTCGTATGGCACATGCGGGTCGAGAGGAGAGTGGTGGGGTGTTCGGGTGCATTCCTCTAGTGTCACTAGGAGGGGATTCCCCACATGGTTTTTCTACTGTTCTTGCTTGTTGGGCTCGGGGTGGGGGGGAGGGCTATGGTACTGGCAAGGTTGGGTTGCTTCAGTGGGTGGGGGGTGGAGCGGGTGAACGGGGGTTTGAAGGTTGTGCATGGAGGGAGGGGAGGGGTTTGGCTGCTGGGTTGCTAGTTGTTGAAAGTGAAGTTGTTGTTGCGGTTGGCGCTCATGACATGTGTGCAGGTACTGGAGTTTGTGTGTATGACAGCATGACTGGTTGTATGGAGAGAATGTTCGGACAGCGGGCAGATCGGCACTTGGTACATTCAGACTGAGGGCTGGAGCGTTGACCAAAGGCTTCTTTCAGGGATGCGGAGATAACCGTGGGTGATAATGCTTTGACTACTGTCTCAATAATGTCCTGGAATGTCCGTGGCCTTAATGACCCCCGTAAATGCAGGAATGTGATTGCATATTTGGATAGGCACCATGTACAGATAGCGATGCTCCAAGAAACCCACCTTAGCCCAAATAGTGTCCCCAAGTTTGCGAGCAGATGGGCGAGTGTGAGAGAGTTTTCTTCCTATTCCACGTACTCTAGAGGGACTGTTATTTTAATCAATAAACAACTCCCGTTTCAAAAGTTGGGGGTGCGGGCGGATAAGGAAGGGAGGTACGTCATCCTTTGGGGGCGGTTGGGCACCGATGTGATAATGCTTGTGAATTGTTACGCGCCTAATGTTGACACTCCTGGTTTCTTTTTGTCGCTGTGGGGTCATGTGTTGGAAACTGAAGTCACGCACATTGTCTGGGGGGGGGACTTCAATTTGTCGTTATGCCCAATGGTGGATAGATCGGACGGTAGTGCACAATACAACACGAACGCCAGGGATGCCCTCCAGGGTATAATAACAGAGGCTGGATTCATAGATAGCTGGAGGCACACACATCCGACGATTAGGGAGGGTACCCATTTCACAGTGCATACACGCTCATGGGCACGGATCGACTACTGCTTTATCTCGAGAGGCCTTGCTGGGGGGGTTGTTCGGGTGAACCATCTGCCTCGCACCTACTCGGACCATTGTCCTGTACTGTCTGTCTTGGAGATGCCGGGGTATGCTAGGGTGAGACCGCCATGGCGGTTCCCTCCTTCAGCCTTGCTGGACCCTGTCTTTCGACATGAACTGGGCGAGGAGATCGAAGCCTTCTTCCCTAGGAACAAAGGATCAGTCGACAAGGTCGAAACAATCTGGGAAGCCTTTAAGGTGACAGTGAGGGGGTTCACGATCTCTAAGAGCTGCGGGATACTGCGGGACATAGTGCGCACATTAACTAAACTTGAGTGGGAGCTTAAGGCGCTGGAGGCTGAGATGGTCGGCAATCCCTCCCCTGACCTAGCGGGGGCATTCAGGACTAAATTATCGGCATATGAGGAAGAAGCAGCCAGGGAATTGAAATTCCGGGGCAAATACTGGACGGCTAGGCGCTATTGTGAGGGAGACCGGCCGGGTAAGGTGCTGGCGGCGCTCACGAGGCACCAGCGCTTCGCTACCCATATCCTGGAAATCTCCGACGGGGAGGGCAGGACTCACCAGGATTCTAATGGAATTCGAAATACCTTCCTACAACATTATAAGCGGCTATACTCCACTCAGCAGGTGGGCGATGTGGAGTTCGGTAATTTCCTGGACGACATCGCACTTTGCTGGCTCAGCGACAGCAACAGGGCGTTCTTGGGATGCCCGTTCGAACTGGACGAGATCAGGGAGGCAATTATGTCCCTTAGCAATGGCAAAGCGGCGGGGTTGGACGGTCTACCGGCCGAATTCTATAAGTGCTACATCGACATCATGGCACCTGTCCTGAAAGAGGTCTTTGAGGACTCGCTTGAGGTCGGGATACTGCCGGGCTCCATGAGGGAGGTAGCGATCACGTCGCTTTTGAAACCGGGGAAGGATCCGAAGGACACTGATGCCTATCGACCCCTGTCGCTGCTCAACTGCGACGCGAAGATCCTCGCAAAAGTGCTAGCGACTAGGCTGTCCCTACTTATGACTACTCTGGTGTTGCCGGATCAATCTGGCTTTGTCCCGGGGAGAGCTACTTCCCATAACTTGCGTACGCTGTTCTACCTGATACCCACCATCTCGCCCGACCTGCCGATCGCTGCCGTGTTTCTGGACGCCACCAAGGCGTTTGATTCGGTGGAGTGGGGTTATCTGCTGGCAATTCTAGACCGAATGGGCTTCCCTCGAATCTTTATAGCCTGGGTGAAATTGCTCTACACCTTACCGGTTGCTAGGGTCGTCATCAATGGAGTGCTTTCGGCACAGATGCCGATCACGAGAGGGACTAGGCAGGGATGCCCCCTGTCGCCCCTGCTATTTGCCCTGGCAATAGAGCCGCTGGCTTGTAGAATACGTCAGTTGCACAAGGCTAGTGCCTTTAACTGTCAGCAGCGTCAGATTAGTATTTCTCTCTATGCAGATGACGTCACTCTGTATGTGCGTCACCCACAAGATCACCTTAACCCGCTCCTGAGGGAATTCGTGGCGTTCGGCGGCATCTCCGGGGTACACATTAACTGGAAGAAGTCGCAATTCTTCCCCCTCACGGCATCGGTTGCCCGGTTTCCGTTGGATTACCCCCTGGAATGGTGCAGTTCTGACTTAAGGTACTTGGGCATAGAAGTGACGCTCAATAAAGACGACACAATCCGATCCAATTACGGGGTGGCTATCTCGCAATTGGCTGATAACGTAACCCGCTGGCGGGCCCTGCCGCTCTCGATGGCAGGGAGAGCCTCCCTGATCAAGATGGTCGTCCTCCCACGGTTCTTATACCTATTCCAAAACATTCCGTACTTCCCGGGGGCCTATTTTTTCAAACGGCTTAGATCTGAGCTGCTTCGCCTTTTCTGGGGTGGTAAGCAACCACGCCTTAGCTGGAAGGTCTTGACGCAGCCATATGATAGGGGAGGATTCGATGTGCCTGACATGGAAATGTACTACCTTAGTGCTCAGGCTCAGCATTCTTATCACTGGGTTAACCCCGCTCCCTTTATGCCACAGGTCGCTGCTGAGGCCTGGATCGTACACCCGATCCCGCTTAAGGGCATGCTGATGGGACTGATTGGGGATGTTGAAACGCCTGCCACCACAGTTACCTGTACTGTCGATGCTTGGCGGAGAGTAACTAAACTGCTGAACGCTCCCATGCTTTATTCCCCGGCGATGCCCCTTGCATACCACCCAAAACTTTCCCTCCTAACGGAAAACGGATTTCGGTCCATGTGCAATCGCGTACACCTTCGCACGTGGGGTGACTTATTCCATGATGGAATGTTCCGTACCAAGGAACAGATATTCCGGACTACACCCCCGACGCCCATGGAAGTGTTCTACTATATTAGACTCCGGCAGGGTATGCGAGACATTCTCCCCACCTTCCCGGAGGAACCGGGGACGGTATTGCCATTGCATGTCATGCTCGTGTCGGATGGCAAGCACTTGGTGTCCAAACTGTATGCCGCCTTGCGTGAGCAGCGCCCAGCGGTTCTGCCGAAAGCTCGGACTAACTGGGACGCTGACCTACCAACTGCACTCACAGACGAGCAGTGGGATTATTGCTGCTCGATCACGGCTAGAGTCTCCTCCAGCTGTCGTCTGAAAATCATTCATTATAAGTTTGTGCAACGATACTATTATACCCCAGTCAGGAAACTGCGGTTTCACCTCGCGGAGGATGATAGGTGCGCTAGATGCCGGGCGGATGGCGCGGATTTCCTCCATCTGGCCTGGGAATGTGGAGCCATACAATTGTACTGGGAGCAGGTACATACTGCGCTCCAAATAATGATTGCTGGCCCCCTACCCATGGAGCCGGTAGTGATGTTGCTAGGGTACACCAAAAATTTGCCCAAGTCAGTTCGCAAATTTGTCGACCTTGCGCTGCTCCTTGCTAAGCGGAGAATAGCTTGCAGATGGGGAAGGGGGAGAGCACCAAAATTTAAGGACTGGCTTGACGACCTCACATACTGCCAGGACCAACATGGCGTTTATGCAGAACTGTTGCCTGCCAGGTGTGCGCCTCGTGACTTTTGGTCCCCCCTGCAGGTGTACTGGCTATCTCAGGCGACACATAGCGACTCCTCTGGAGATGACGAACCGGTTCCGGGCCCGTGAGCGCATAGGTGCTTTACATTGCATTCAACATGCTACTTTACACGTGACGGGAGGTACTTCACACCGCCTGACTTTAGGTGAGAGGACATGACTGGGGAACACCCATCATAATCTTGCTGTTGAAGAAACTGGGAAATTCGGAGGACCATGTGATATTGCTTCAGGGAGGGGCCTCTCTCACTCTTTCACCACTTGGGATGGGGATGACGGACAGACACACTGGGTATTACGCTTACACGACGCTCCAGATGATTCCTGGGAAGGGAGGCACTACGCACTGCTTCACACTATACTGCACCCTGATCATCCATACATTTGACCTTAGATGAGCTCCTCAGCGAAGACGCATACGCCTGGCGTACGTATGATACACTGATACACATGATAATGCGGCCAGCTACTTGGTCGGTGCGTAGACAATCTCGGGTTGGTGGACTCTGGCGATGCAGGCCCTACATGCCTGCCTTCCCGTCTGAACTGGGAGGGGAGGATGCTGCTTTCCTTATCACGCCCCGGTCTTTGGAGGGGGGGAGGGATCCTAGAATGTTGGCCTCCCGCTGCTGTACATGGAATTATATGCCTGTGTTTTATTGTCATTTGGGGAGTTGATACCTCTCTACTGTATGTACCACGATTATTGTTGTACTGGATTGCAGATGCTGTCACTGTCATGACTTTGTACTGAAAGCAACTAATAAAAAGGTTTAATAAAAAAAAAAAAAAAAAGTTAAGGAATTGCCTTGGCATAAGTTGGCGTTTGATGTGGCTGGTCCATTTTACAATCTTGGGGTGACTCCGAAGTATGCATTGGTTTTGATTGATTACATGTCAAAGTGGCCGGAGGTTAAATTTGTTGAGTGCATGAATTTGGCTACTGTTATTAATTTCTTTAATGACATTTTTTTGCGGGAAGGTTGGCCTGAAGAGTTAGTGTCTGATAATGGCACTCAATTGGTGTCGAGTGAAATGGACAGTTTTCTCAAATCCCATGGGATCAAGCACATTCTCACCTCTTTGTATCATCCTTCGAGTAATGGATTAGTTGAACGGTTGAACCGTGTGATCAAGGATCAGTTACAACTAGCCAGCATCAATGGTTTGAATTGGAAGAAAGTAATTTCTGACATGTTGTGGGCATTAAGGGTTACTCCTAATTCCAGCACTGGTGTCTCACCTTTTACCTTACTCAGAGGTAGAGTAGCAGGTTCGGAATTGAACAGGGATTGGATGTCAAGGAAAGATGTTGATGTAGTCAAGCTAGGCAGGGTAGCAGATGTCAGAGCATGTACTCAAGCTAATTATGCTCAGGGTAGCTTTAGGTCCTCCCCAGTGCAGCCGGGGGATTGGGTGAGGATCAGGAGACCTGTACTTTTGCGTAAAGGATTGGCTCGTTTTTCTCCTCCTGTTTTAGTCAAGGAAGTTAAGGACCATGTAGTAATTCTGGAGAATGGCAAAATTTGGAACAAATCTCGTGTTTCTATTGTTCCTAAGCATAAGGTGGAGTTTGTAAAGAGCAAATTTGGGTTAAAGGCTAGCGAGGTATCCACCCCTGACTCAAGTTCAATGTCTCCTGGTGCCAGTCCAAGGGTTTTGCTTGCTACTAAACCAAATACTGAATCTAATGGCACGATTACTAAATGATGTTCCACCAGGTGCAAACAAGTTCCTGGAAAATTCCGAGATTTTGTCACATACTGAACAGTCATTGGTCGTACGTTGTAAATTCAGTCATGCATTTGTTTCTGCTTAAATAATTAACTATTCACTCAAACTGTATTTTATTTTTGTTTAGGGAGAGGGTGGGTTTAGTTGTGATTATTATCATTTTGTTTATTGTAATCAATTGAGGGAAGGGGGATGTGTTGGGATGTTCTGTAGCTTTAATGATGTCTCCAAGAGCGCGCTCGTGGTAGTGTTCTGTGTAGAACTCCTGGGACAGCAGTTGCTGCCGGGAGAGCTGTCGTCTGGATGGAAATAAAGGAAGCTTATAACAACGTCGTTGAAATCACTTCCTTTCAGAGGGGCTAAGTATTATTAACGAGAAGACCCTGATGACAAGTTGGAGAGCTTCCCCCTTAACTTTATCATAAGTGGGAGAAGGGTATTTAATGAAAATACTGCCCTATTTTCGATTAAACTGTGAAAAGTTGGCATATCTTTAATGCAAAGTTACATTTCAGAAAGAGGTCCTGTACATTTTCTTTTCCGGACCATATTTTAGTAAAGGCAAATATATTTTTTTATGAATCCTTGTGCCTCTCTCCACCTTCTATCTCGTAGGCACATATGTACTCTTGTCAAGTCTTGGTTTTATAATTTGCTTTTGGCACTTTGAGCTCTGTTTTCTCCTTATATAGGTGCAGAACTACATGACCCAGAATGCAAACAGACTGAATAAGCTTACTCACGATTAAACTTGATGAAACTGTAATGTCTTCCTTTGGTTAGCAATGTAAGTAATCATCTTTATTGCTCAGTTAATTAAAACCATTGCAATTGTTAGCAAATAAAACCATTAGTTAAATACAATTAGTGTGTAAAAATATAAAATAGGAATGACTACATATAAAAAGTAATAATTAGTACAGGAATTTGAGTTTGTTTCGGGCTAAGCGTAGAAGAAAAAGGTGAGGCACTTATATACCGCCTTGCTATTTAGCCTTCAGGAGGCGGTCCAATACTCATATCGAGTGATTGGTCCCTTATCAATGTCCGTTTGGGTTTCACTTCGTAAGTTGGCGTCAGCTTGTTTCTGCCCTCTGTTATTTTTGTTTCTTTTCTGCTTTCTCCAAGAATTTGACAACGTGACTTGCTAGCTGGGTGTTTGTCCCATCAAAGCAGGCCTTTACCGCCTGCCGGCGTGTTCTTATTCCCAGCCTGTTGAGGTGCTGTTTTAGATCGTATCTACGTTCTATGTCCAGTCCTTTGCATGTACATAGTAGGTGCATGATGTCTTCTTTTTCCTTCCCACAGACTCGGCAGTTGATTGTTTCTTGGGGCCTTTTCCATGGAGGGAGATGGTTTTGTACGGGAAGTTGGCCCAGCCGTATGCGTAGAAACTTCTCCTTTGTGCGCCTGGTGAAGCCAACTCCTAAGTAGCTTTGGCAGAGGCTGCTTGTGTAGCTTTGGATAACTGTCCAACCATGGGCCCGGGTTGCTAGACTTGCTTTATCCTCAATTAATGACATAGATCTAACTGATTTGTTAACTAACTGTTTAAAGGTATTATGAGATCCACCGATCTTCCAGGCTTCTTGTAGGCACAAGGAGTTTATGGAGTGCTTGAGATATATTGCGGCCGCACTGTTGCTCTTTCTTTCCATCTCTTTCCATAGATGGTGATTTAGGCTTATGGCATCTCCTCTCTGGATCTTGTGCCATCTTTTGGCGTAGGCACCCATTCGCTCAAATGTTTGATTTCTCAGGCCAAATTCCAGCCTAATTTGCGCCTGAGACGTGTAATTGGGCAGGCTGAAAATTATTCTCATGGCCTTCGCGATGGTGCTGTTCAGTTGCTGGGCGTCCCTTCCTCGGAGGCATTGGCTACCGTAGGTTAGGGCCGGTGTTAGTTTTGCCTGAAGTACTTGAAGCAGGGGGGTGAAGCTTCGGCCAACTGCTTTTGTTTTAAGGCTCCTTAGCGGAATCCCTATGCTAATTCCCCTCCGTTTTATTGCTTCCTTTTGCTGGTAGAATGAGCCCTTTCTGTCGAGGATTAACCCCAGGTACCTGTACTCCTCCACTGTTTCCTTTGTGGTCCCTCCCATGTGCCAGTGAAATCCAGCTGACGATGTTTTTGCGTTGATCCTCATTGTTTTGGTTTTTAATAGGTTGATGCTTAAGCTATTGTCTGATGAGTACTTATACGTAGTGGTGATCAGATGTTGTGACCCTATCGGTGTTCTGCTGATTAGGACAATATCGTCAGCGTACATTAAGTTAGAAAGAGTGAGACCACCTATGCTAGGAGCATGAGAGTTAGTTTTGTCCAGCTGCTGGGCAAGGTCGGACATAAAGATGTTAAATAATGTTGGCGCTAGGACGCAGCCTTGTTTTAGACCTTTCATGGTCTTTATTTTCCTTGAGAGGAGGTCACCTGGCCCTAGCTTGACTTGGACCCATGTGTCCGTGTGTAGTAAGATCAGCTGTGTGAGCAGACCTGATGGGATGTTCCTTTTTTCCAGCTTTGACCATAGTAAGTTTCTGTTAACGGTGTCAAACGCTGAGGTGAAATCGATAAAGCATACATACAGGGGTAGATTTGCTGCTTTTGTGGCGTCGATGAGGAGTGAAAGAGCTAACATGTTTGATGTTGTACCCATTTGTTTACGGAATCCAGTCTGGGTGATAGGAATTACTGCATTTTCTTCCGTCCAATCTAGGAGATTCTCTAATAGGAGACCGGCGTAGTATTTAGCTTCGTTATCGATTAGTGCTATTAATCTGTAGTTATTTGGGTCCTTGACGTTGCCCTTCTTGTGTATTGGTGCTAGTATAGAGCCTTTCCATGACGCTGGAATTGTTGCTGTGTCTGATATCTGTTTGAAGAGTGGCACTAGGGCCGCTGCCCAGTAGTCCGGGTTTTGCTTATGAAGTATTGGGGGAATCCCATTGGGACCTGGCGCCCCCTCCGCTTTCCCTTTCGCAATCCTGCTTATTATTTGTTTTTTAGTTGGGTCAAATGAATTACTGGCCAATTGTGTTGACCGTGCTGGGCATTTTTTTTCCTTATCTAGTCGACTGGTTGTAGCAAGTTGTTGCACTTTATTGAAGTGTACCTGAAGATGGTTGGCCCAGGCTTCCTCGGTTACATAGGAGTCGGTGGTAGGATTCCTGGAGTTCTCAAGTGAGTTGACTGTTTTCCAGAATCTTCCGCTTGTATTGGGTCCTTTGGCGTTGTGTAAAAGTCTCGCCCATAGCTCGTCCTCTGCTTTCCTTTTTTCCTGCCAGATTGTTCTCTTTTTACTCTGTTTTAAGTTTTGCAATTCCAAATGGGTTGCAGTGTCCGGTCCTTCGAGGTGTAGTTTCCGCAGTAGTTTGTTGATTTTACTTTTAAGGGCCTTTATCTCAATGTTTTCATTTGGTTCCTTGTCGCGGTTACCAGTTGAGTGGGTTCTTTTTCCTTGGTTTTTGCCGCTTTGATGGTCGGTCTTAGGTTTCCTTGTATGTTCCTGTCCCAGGCTTCTCGTGAATTGTTCCCAGGCGTTTAGGTACTCAGACTTATTTGTGATGCACTTTTCCCACCGACTTTTTGCATCAGTTGTAAAGCGTTCCAGATTTGACGTGATGCATTTAATTCTTTTGTGTGCCACCAGCAGTGAACATCCCAAATTTGTCGCCGGCCTAGATTGCACAACCCTCTTGAGATTAAGGCCGAATTCTTGGGGCTGATGGTCGCTGTCTGACATTGTACCTATTCGGAAGTCCGTGACTTTCGCGAAGAGTTGCAGGGATACAAATGTAAAATCTAAGGTGGAACTGACTGTTAGATTGTGAAAGGTAGCAGACGGTGGGCTGTCGTTTGTAAAGCGGCCGTTTAATGCTGCCAGATTAAGGTGTTCTAGATCCTTAGTGCTTGCCATTGCCAGCCGGTTTTGGTTGCCCCAATTGCTTATAGCTTGTTGTGGAATGTCCCATGCGAGGAACAGTTCTTCTAGCGGAGTGTCCCTTGTTTGAGGCCCTCCCAGGAACATGTTAAAGTCCCCTGTTACTATGAGGCTGGGACTTTCTGTCTCTATCAATGTTTTTGCGATCTCTTCCACCAGGAGCTTCATTCCTGATTTTTTCTTCCGGGGATGTAGATATACATTCATCAGCATTAGTTTTTGTTTTGGGTCTATTCCCCTCACTTCTAATTCTATTGTGAGGGTGCAGTTATTGCCTGTCTGTTTCGCGTGTATGTACTTCGATTCGTTGAAGCTCTTTATAGCAGTGTATATTGTTAGACCCCCCTTTGAATGGCCATATTTAGCATTTCTTGTTGCTGGGAGATGGTATGTCTTGTAGCCTTGAATGTGGTGTTCTTGTTCTAGCCAGGTCTCCTGTAGGGCTATTATGTCAAATGTTTGGAGGTAGGAGAGTAGCTGAACGTTGTCTCTTTTGTTTCCTAAGCCGTTTATGTTCCAAGAACATATTCTTAGGTGTTGCTGTATTTTGTTGGGAATTTTGTCAGGGCTTTGAGGCCCTTGTGTTAATTGTCCGTGCTATCCAGTTCCAATCGGAATGTTCCATTATGCCTTGCTCTTGCCTGTTGGGCTGTGGGGTCATCCTGGACACTGAGAGGCTCCTGGCCCCCTTTAAGACACTTTCAGTTTTTACCGGCGGAGGCTTACTTGTTGGGTCTTGGGCATGTCTTCCTTTTTGTGCCTGACGTAGTGGTTCCGGATACCCGGTTTTTCCCATTCTTTTTAGGCGTATCCCCCAGGATATAAAATGTGACTCAGATTCCATAATTCTCTTCACTGTTTCGTTTCTTGCCCATGTAGTTTTTGTGACCTCAAGATTTGACTGGTGCATACTTTGGATACATTCCACTGCCATTAGGTCTTTGGTGCTAATATCAGTCAGACTACTGATAGTTGATAGTAGGAGTAAGATATTGCCTCTATTGAGGATAACTCCTCTCCCTCTTGAGATGTAGTCTGGGATGAACAGTATTATGCTACTATCAGCTTCCGCCTGGCCGATCTCCCATGTTTCATCGTCTTTTGTGCCCATTTCCCTTTGTGGGATTTTGTGTCTTTTGATTGGTTTTGGGTCCTCCCCCTGCCCTGCCCAGTTTGTCTTGTTGGTTGTGGCTTTAGAATCTTGTTTAGAAGGGGGGGCTTACTTCTGTCTGCTGATGGTTCTCCCCTTGATGGTGAGTTAATGGGCTTTTCACTTTGTGTTAGCTTATCCATCTTCCTGGCCGGTGATGTTTTTAGGGTCAAGGGCAGACTTTCTGTTTCTTCTGCTGCTGTTTCTTCTGGAGCTTCTACTGCTACTACTACTGGGGACATGATTGCCTTGTGGAAGAATGAATTTATGTTGGCCGTCTTTTTTCTTCCTTTCCTTTTTTGTTTTCGTAGTCTTTTGTTTACTACCTTTGATTCATCCTTACTTGCCTCTCCGATAGAGTCATTAAGGGGAGTTATAGCTGTATCAGGTTCTGTCCCTTGCATATGTCCGGGTTGTGTGTGTCTTTGTGCCGGGGCTTCACTCCTTTGGTAGGCGAGAGGCTGCTTTAGGGATTTCCCCATGGCCTCCGCATAGGTGTCATTAGTCGGTTTTTTAACTTCTGGGCCAGACGGACTGTTTGGCTTGAGTTTTCCTCTTTGGCTATTTGGAGAAGTTGATGGGTTCTGTTCATTTGCAGTAACTAGGTGTTCTCTAGTGTGTTGGAGAAGTTGGTTTTGGCACACTTTCCCGGTTCCTGGGTTACTTGGGGTTGTTTTTTCCGTTTTCTGTTTTAGGTCCGCCAGGATACCTCCCAGGAGTTGAGGGATAGTGGTGAGTTTGTCCACTATGGTGTAGCAGGCACAACTCGGCTGCTCTATTTTTGTTTCTGCTTGCACCCTTTTGATCATGCCGTTCATGTCTGACAGCTTGTTGTCGATTTTGGCTACATGTATGGCCAGGAAATTTAAAAGGGATAGTTGAATGTCCATTTTTTCCGAGTGGTACTGCATGGCCTTAATGGATAATTGAAGGGTGTTTAGCAAAGATGACCATAGTGCATCAGCGCTTTTTGGGAGATCGTCTGTAGATGAGTTCTTCTCGCAGTCTTGCTTGCTCTCAGGTATGTTGCCTTCGGGCTGTATGACAGCCGGTGAGTACGATGCTACCAGTCTCTCCCACTCTTCTGCTGGTAGCTGGGAGTACTCTTCGATGGAAGAGGATGCAGTTTGGTTAGGAGCCTGGGATGTATCGATTATTATGTTTTTTTCGGTGAGATCGATTACTTCTGTTAGCTCCATTTCCTGTGTGTTTTCTGACTTGCTTGCCCACCCCGTATGTATTGGGGCAGGGGTTGCAGTTTTATCCATATTTTTGGTTGCTTCAGTTTCCTCGCCTTCCGGCTTTGGTTCTGTCTCACTGTCCCGCCCCAAGAGGGTATAATCTTGGCCTTTCCGACTCCCCAGGTTAACATTCTGATCCTGATGTAAGGCCCGTGCAGCCCTCGTGGTGCTAATACTGGTCCCTAAGTTGGGTTCTGTTTTAGGGGGCTCCTTAGGGGGCACCGGGACTGTCTGGGTTGGGATTTTTTTGTTCCGCGGTTCCTGGTGGATCTATTTTGCTCACGATGTTGGGTTCGTCATAGCTGTACCCTTCCCCTGTTGCTGTGGCCTGGGGCTGTGAGGCTACCTGGATTACAATGGTTGGCTCCAGGGGATGACCCCTTTTGGTAATAGCATCTGTTATCGTGATGTTATCCGCCCTGCGATTGCTGTTATTTAAATGTTCTGGTTGTGTGCTGCGTTCCTTGGGTGTATGAGAATCCCACGTTTTGGTGCCTTTCTTATCTTCGATGCTTTCAGAGTGATTGCTTTGCGAATACCCTTGAGGTTCCATTGGCGAGGGTAGTCCCTTAAGATTGCTATTTGCGGAGCTTAGGTAGGCGCCAGGCTCTTTCAGAAATTAAAAAAAGGAGTAAATTTTGGGTTGAACGCTCTTTCTTTCCGTTTTGCTGGTATTTAAAGCAGTTCTTTCCGTCGATTCTGGAGTCGGGGCTAGTAGTAAGATCTCTTCTTGTTCTGTCAACACGGTGTCGGTGTCGATGTTAAGTTTCCGCTTATTGGCCCTGCGTCGTTTTGCGGGGACCTCGTCTGTTGGTTCCCTGATTTTACCTGACCTCATGATATGCTTAATTTTGCGTGGTTCTTAGAGGTTTTGGGGATTCCGAGTTACAACCAGCAGTGTTCCAATTCTGATTCTGATTCCTTTTTTCCCTTGTTGTGGTGGATTAGTGGTGGGTTAGTGGAGAGGTGAGGTGAAGTGGAGAAGAATTGTTTTCTTATTTGCAGTGTCTTCTCAAAAACTCCTTTGTATCTGCTTTGATTAATTTTATTACCACTGGAGCGCTTCCTAACCAGCAGATTGCTTTTTTTGTTGCTGGAAGGACCCCTTTATTTTTTTTATTTTTTTATTTCCGAGTTTCCTTGTTTGCTCCTTGGTTGAGCTTCAATTGTAAAGTTATTTTTTTTTTTCACTTATCTTCCTGGTTGATGATGACAGCAGAAGCTTGTGTTTATTTTTTGGTTTGTTAATGGGCACTGGCGCTGGGTTTGTTCCTGTTTGTCTTCTTGTTTTGTTCACCAAAGTTTTTGGATGGTTTTAAGGTGATCTGTTTTTTTTTTTTTTCAATGCTGCTTTTGTCTGTTGGTCATTGTTTACCACTATTCATCCACTGCTGTTCATCCGATGCTCAGCCACCCTTCCCTTTTCCCTCCTGCAGACTGACCCTCTCGCCCCTGCCCAACTCTGCCGCCCTCTCTCTGGTCGATGCTCTATCCGACCCCTCAGTTCACCTGCCCGGCCTGCTGGACGGCAACGGTAGGGCAAGGGCTTCTGTAGGGGTCGAGGGTGCGTGAGCACATGCGAGGGGTGGGCGTGGGCTGGGTGAAAGAGGTGCACCATTCGCTGCCCACCGTTCTCCGCTCTCTGCCTTACCCCTGAGACACAGCTGCGGTGCTGCGGGGGTCAGACGCCGTGGGAAGATTATCGGCGGAAAGGGCAGTGTGGAGCCGCGGGCGGGGACAGAGAACAAACTCACCGCCCGCGCTGACCTCGTTGACCTCTCGCTGCCTCCCGCTGCCGTCCCTCTGCTCTCCTAACGGTGGGACCAGGGCCAAGTACTGTGCCGAGTGCTGCGGTCGAGATCCGCTCGAGGGCTTGGGGTTTGGTCGCGGGGGTGAGGGCTTCCTCCCTTGTTTCCTTGCTCCACTCGCCCTTCTGCAGTGCTCCCACTCCACACTCCGGCTCCGGTTCGACTCACTCAGCTACACGATAGCGCCCTCTCCTGGACACACAGTGAGAAGCCTAGGGATTTCAGTGAGTACAACCTTCGGTTAGGTAAAGCTTAACGAAATGGCACAAGCTCTAAAACGCTGATTTTGTTTGACTAACGTAGTCTGTCTCTTAGGATTGTGGGATGTGGCAGTGTAATCCATCTATGGCAGTTAAGTGCAGTTATTACAGTTAGCGTGACCTGGATTTGCTAGGACAGTCCTATCTTCTTGCAAAATTTCTCACCAAGTTTCAGCATGTCCTGGGTCTCAGAGAGGGTAGACTCAGTACAGGGGGAGGCAGGTTTTCATTTATTATGGTGCAAAATTAGTCATTAGCCCTTAGTAGAGTAAAAGAAAGGGCGTATAGGTCCCGAGACTGTCCGTCCTATTTCAATGGGTTATTTAGTTGGAACCAGATGTCCAGAATGGGAAGCGCTTAACCAATTAATATAAAAAGCTTTAATTGGGGGAAAGGACAGAGCTGGTAACCAGATCAAGTGGCGAATCCTCTATCCCGATGGGTAACAATTTGATGAGACTTTTAAAAGATTTTTTAGAGTTTTTTTTATTCAAAGTTACTCTGGTAATCCAGAGTGGCATAGTAAGCGAAAATGCAGCCAACACTTGTTTCGCTCCCTCGAGATGTCGAGGCCGGGGGATTTTTCAAGGCTGAACATTACTGTGTGCACAAAGAAAACCAAGGTTGACTGACCACACAGCACACCACCTCTATACACTCTCCATGACCTAGGCATTCTACCTCCCGACGCTTTGCTCGCTGATGCCATCCCCGCTCTTGCCCCTCATGTTATTAGAGACAGTATCTGGTGTAGTCAGAACTGCGCCCCCCCCAGTGGTGTGACATGCCTCGGAAATAGTAGTAGGATACCATAACTTCCCGCCGCCACACAAATCCTCCCCTCCCCCCACTATCTCCTCCCTACTCTCCACTCCTCCCTATTAGTTGTTTCTTCTGTTTATTTGTTCATGGTATGTAGGTACAAGAATGCTATAGTAATGCAGTAAAGGCATGCTTAATAGAGAAAGAGTTTTAAAACGCTGGCACGTGGCCTCATGCCACAGAGACTCCGCTCTTGCCACTGGGCAACTGGAACCCAAAGATACCAGTGATAGGGACTTTTGCACCCGACATTGGCTTTGCTAAGGATGTGGTTGACTGTAACTAATAATGATGTTTCGCCTGCTTTAGTAGGCCTTCTATGCCAGCATTGCTTGTGAAGACATGTGGACTATAGAGTCTCGATCTAATTCTCTCAGTATGGCCTTGAAACATCTGCATATTGCTGTACTAAGTACTGCGTTATATTTGTCTATAAATGCTAATAAAAACGTCTTGAAATAAGAAAACCAAGGTTAAAGACGAAAAATTCACCAACGCATAAAAATGAAAAACAAAGGACAGACAAAGGAACCCAATTTATGTTCAGGGGCCAGATGCCAACGGCACCCTATTCGTATAGTGGTTCGAAAACAAAGATAACATGGAAACACCAGAGCAAGTTAAATGATAACCCGCATAAGAAAGTCAGCAGTAATTTGCATACAAGTTTAGGTATAACAGTATGTTTTTCTATGTTTGTGGATTGTCCTGGATTTTTGTTTAGAAAATCCAGTCACCCTACCATTAAATGACATTAATTTTTCAGCAGCAATAAGAGCCAATGCTGAAAATATCTCCATTAAAATTAAATCGATTCAAGATAGATAGAATTTTCAAGGGGAATCTGTTACCATGACCCTCTAATTCTTTGTCTCTTTCTCTGTATTGACTTTTACGGACTGATTTCTGGTTAACAGTTCATAATTTGTTAATTACTGCACAACTACATGCCAGGACTTGTAGTTCCCTGTGCTCCACCGCTGAATCATTAGCAGGCAGGGGTAGCTCCTCCGCTAAGTCAGAGAAGCATCGCCCCACTGCTCTGAGAGGAGAAAAAAAGAAAAAGAAACTGGTAATAATTTTATTATCATTTTCTTTTTCTTTGCTACGGGGCTGTGTTAGGGTGGGGCTGGGGTCGGAGCCTAGGAGGAGTGACACACTCTCAAAGTGCGCATGACTGCCTGGCTGGCCGTCGTGGTTTGGCCAAAGCGTCATGCACACTTAGCATGTTTCCCACCAGGCTGCATTACACTCCCTGGTGGGGAACATGCCCAGGCCCCCAGTCCACTTTTGAGCGCCGGACCATGGCTCTCAGAACAATCAAAACGCTGCATTGCAGCGTTGTGATTGGCTTAGAGGAACCAATCACAATGCTGCATTGCAGCGTTGTGATTGGATTAGGAGAGCCTGGGTGCTTCCTGGTTTGGGACCTGCCAGGAGGAGAAGGAACGGCGGAAAGACAGCAGCTGCAGAAAAAGGTGGGTTTTTGTGCTTTTTTTGTTTCAAACTCTCTCCCGCCTCGCTACCCCAGTTCCCTGCCAGCCGCCCCTATTAGCAGGCAGCAATGGTGTGAAACTACAACCACCACAGGAGGGCAGTGCTAAAGGCCAGCAGAGCCCTAAAAAGGTACAAAACCCTGCACTACCTGGCAACTGTCTCAAACTGCCAAAAGACTCCGGAAAAGCTGTATGGCCAGTCCTGACAGAGCTTGAGAGTTTTCTCATGTGTCCATCAAAAACTTTTCCATTTTCCCAGCGACGTCAGTTGTACTTTGCATGTTCCATGCTGGGGGTTGCAGGCATGGTCTATGCTGTGAATGAGCAATGATGGAGTACACAGAGGAGCCAGTAGAAAGGGAGGGAAGGCTGTATATGTCTACTTTATACTAGGAGGTGGCATTTTGTAGGTGAGGCTGGTGGGCTCATGGGTTAGCATCATACAGGCAGAGCAGGGCTTAATGGCCAACAGCTGCTACAATGGTCAGAAATCTCTGCTGCGGATCAGAGGTAATCTGACCAATCTCATTGAAGGAAGACTAGAACAATCAAAGTGTTGGTGTGTTCACCTGGCAACACCTAACTGGACATAGCTTTTCCTACAATACAGAGAATATGGTAAATTGTGAATCCTCTGCCTCTAAAGTTGTGTTTCCATTTTTCCAGTCTGCACAAGGCAGAAGGGGGTTTCTCTAAAGGAAATAGCCTCCCAATTAAATTGTCCTATGACGAAACAGCCTTAGGGATTTTGCATAAGTACCTGATCAGTGAGCTGCAGTGTGCTGCACCCATCTCCACTTACCATCCTACTAATGTGCTGTGTCCACCTTAAGAGAGTAGCCTTTGTCGCACATTCACTGCATAGCCTTCCTGTGTGCTGTGTCGAACTTGATAGGGTATCCTCTTCCCAATTCCGAAGGTGCAGCCTCCCTTTGTGTGGTCCCATACTTATATAGAAAGCTACCTGTGTACTCTCTGTATCCTTACAGAGCAGCTTTCTTATTTGCTGAGCCAACCTTCACAGAGAAGCTTCCTCTATTCCGAGGCAACATTAAGAGAGCAGCTTCCACAGACCAGCCTTCTTTCGTGCTCAACTCACTTTCAGGCTGTCACATTCTTATGTTTTGCCCATTGCCACATAATAGCCTCATTCTATGTTGCACCCATTTGCACATAAAACGGAGTGCTAAGTCTGGGTTTTGTGCTGTGCCCACCCCCAGAGTTCAGAACATTTGTGTGCTTGGCCAACCTTCACTGAGCAGTCTCTTTGTCTGCTGAGCCAATTGTCACAGAGCAGCTTCATGTGGGCTGAGTCAACATTCACAGGAAAGCCATTTTCTGTGTAGCTCGGATTTTCACACAGCACATTTGTAATGGTCCTATCGCTACAAGTGTATTTGTCATCTTCTCATGCATGTTAGATTTAGTTCTTATTTAGAAAGTTGATTGTGACTCGTGCTTGCAAGGCAGTTGCCCTCTGATCCTTTCCCCTGCTGGTTGCTGCGCTGCACCTGTGCACAATAAATCTACGAATACATTTTGCCTGTGTCGGTAGTCACTTACTACAGAATATTGTGGCGACGAGGATGGGATGAAAAGAAGAAATGTCATCTTCATTTATGGATTCTTTTTGTTGTATCTTACCACATGAATTCCTAACAATTCTTGATACATTCCACCACTGTTTGTTGTTCATTCTAACAGTTTTACCTTGAATCTTGTCAATGACCATGGGATCAGAAAATTTACAACAACCTTTCTTTTTATGCATTGGAAATTTCACACGCACTGTATCCCCAACAACAAAAGAATGGGAAATAGTTTTTTTGCTTAAATCAAAATAAGACTTTTGTTTAGTTTGTGGCAAGGTAACATTCTCTCTGACGGTAACATCTAAATCAGTAATAGAATCCATCTTCACCCACTTGGACATCCAACCAGGACATACTTTAGAACAAGGCTTCCTCCTGCGCAAAAGCTCATAAGGTGAAATCTTGGTAGACGAGTGGGGTGTGGTACGATAGAACCACAACATTGATCATACTGCATTTTGCACATTGTATTTACCCGCTAGAGCCCACTGCACACAATTGTTAAGTACACGGTTCATACGTTCAACTAATCTATTCGTTTGTGGATGATAACGTGAACTCTTACAATGACCAATACCACGTTGTTCCAAAAATTGCTCAAATTCTTGGATCACAAACTGCACACCATTGTCACTGACCATGGTGGAAGGAAAACCCTCACGTAAAAATATATCTTTAAGAAAGTCAATTACATTTCTCGAATTAGGTTCACAGATAAACTGAACCTCAGGCCATTTTGAATAATAATCAATTGCCACTATGGCAAACCTTGAAGAAGCTGGGAGAACATTGAATGGTCCTACAAGATCAATGCCAATTTTCTGCCATGGTGCATCAGGTAGTTCAACAGGTTGCAAAGGAAGAGTTCTGATGTGTCAGTAGTCACTTACTACAACATTCTAAGTGGTAAGTCCACCTTTTGTGTAGTGCTCATCTTCAGAGATCAACTCTCCTGTCTGTTGGGTCCACCCTCTGTGCATTCAACTTGAGAAGCACACTCTTTGTAATAAAACACTATTACTTGTTATTTATCAGGTCCACCTTCCAGAGGACCCTCCTCAAAGACGTTTTATGCTCCTGTGTCTTCATCCCACACACACACCAAGCCAAACCTCTCAACCTCCTTCATAGACCATGCATTTGCCCATTTGCATAACTTTACTGATTCTCTGCCACAAGCTGCTCCCGTGTCAGTGTTTGTTACATGCAAACAGAAAAGCAGTATTGGCAAAGAGCAGTAGGTCTAGCTTTTAAATAAGTTGTGAATTATTTGTGTGTGGTTGTGTGGATTTATGAGTATTTATGTATGTATATCATAGTATGTATAGTGAGAACCTAGATAAAAGGCAGTGGAGAACTGTACAGTGGCGATGGCACAGATACAGTCAGCCACTGGCTGTACAGCTGTCTGGCTTCTGAGAGCATAATCAGACTCTTACTGCATTATGATGGAGTGTTCTTAAATGCGGTACATCAAATGTTTCCTAAATTGAATTGGGCTTAGGGTGGTCCTGATAGATGTAGATATATTGTTCTAGATCCTTAGGGGAGAAGCCTGTTACTTGTTTCTATTTTGAACTTTTATTCCTCCACTGTGATCTGTCCTGGGTTCGGGTGTGCCGGAAAGCCACCAGAGATGGTGTACTGGTCAGCCAGTTATATGGAAGTGCTGGTCGCAATGGCTTGGTAAATGATAAAGCTTGTTTCGAAAATATGGTGGGTCGGAAAGGGGAGCAGGTGGAGTTCCATCTGGAGGGGGGCTATGCGGTCATATTTCTTCAGGTTGTGAGTGTGGTGCTCTGCAGGAAGTAGGGTGTACTTAGGGGGAGCCAGTGTGGAATTCCGGAGGCCATGGAAGACGGCGTTGTCACCATCAAGATGGAAGACTACAAGGGTTTGAATAGCAGTTCTAAAGTGGCTTTCTGGGAGGAACTGTCACTTTTTTAGTAGAGAGAGCTGTTTCCAGACTGCCTTTGTTTTCTTAGAAATGTGCTCCTTGAGGATGAGGTTGTGGTCCATGGTGAATACAAGAGACTTAGCATTGAGTGAAAGATGGGGTTTATCTGTTCTGGCTCTCGTCACTTAGCCAGATCTGTACTAGTTTTTGCTTGGTATTCTTTACAAATAAGAGTTTCAGGTAGGTGCTAGACATCCAGGTCTGTATCAAGTGGTAGCAGGGTATGAGACATAGGATATCTGCAGCAGGAATGATTTTCAGCTACAGTTGTGCATTGTCATACTGTTGGGGACTTTGTGATAATGTTGCTGATGTGCAGACCCAAGAGCTCCATGTAGAGGTTGTAGAAGACAGGGGAGAATATAGAACCTTGAGGGCCTCAGCAAATGATAGGGGTCTTCTGGAAACGACAGGGGGCCATGTTAGAAAACTGGTGTTTGTTGGATAGGTAGGTAGAGAATTAGAGACTTCAGGGTATGGATGAGGGTGGGGTGGTCAACAGTGTCAAGGTTGGCTGAGAAGTCCAGCAATATCAGGAGAAATGAATCATCTTTATTTGAGGTCAGGAGTGTTCTATCTGTAAATTTTAAGATAGCTGTCCCCATGCTTCAACGTGATCTGCAGCTAGAGTATCAATGATGCAGGAGATGGTTGGGATCTAGTGTAGGTTTCCTCAGGAGGGGGAGGGTCTGCCTGTTTTAAGGTCTTATAGGAAGATGACGTGAGTGAGGTAATCATTGACAATGGTGAGAGGGTGGTTGTGAGAGATTTACACCATAGAGCGCTAGCAGGACAAAAGTCAAGTGTAATTTCCATAGGAGATGACTTTGAAGGAGTTGAGTATGGGGGATCGTGGATGGAAGAATGGGTGAGTGTGGGCACATCTGAATGAGGGAATGAATACAAGGTCAAATATTGGAATGAATAGATACGTGTTTTGATGGATGAGTGCAGGGATGACCACACTCATGCTTGTGTCACAAGTCTATACACCAATCCCACCACCACTGTTCACTGACTCATCATTTAATTCACCTATTCAGCCATTGCTGCACCCAGTCGTTCATTTATTTATGCATTCCAATCACCCACACTTAAACTTTCTAATAACCCCCACATTCATTGACTTGTCCACCCGCAAAGTTTTATTGGCTTTGACAGTGCTGCCTGCTTTAATAATCATTTAGCAACATTTCAGACAGTTCTTAATTTTATAGGTTACTTGTTCTTGCATTTGCTGTTTCAGTTAATACTGCTAAGGGCTGGAGTAAGGGAAATATTGCCTTATGCTGATTTCCACTATTTTGTTACTGGCCCTGACATTAAATCTCAGCAATGCCAATACAATCCTGATCAGGTGTCAATTCTAAATAGGCCTATGTTTCAAACTTAGTACCATCTCTAGAACAGCTCAACCAAGCTATGTTTCGTTTTGCATGTTTCAAGAGTTGGCACTATTAAAGTAATGCATGGTCAGTCCAGTTGGGGACCAATACCGAAGACCTTGGTACACCAATGGTAAACGCCAGTATCCACCTCAAATACTGCACAATGAACCTGGCTGCCCAGGACACAGAGAATAAAAATCCACAACTACACAATCAGAGAATAAAAAGATGATGATCACAAATAGCAACTATACATTTGTGAATTTCTGTCATAAACTGGATGCTGAGAAAGTCTGTTGAGTCCACTACTTGATCGCACTAGGAAAGAGTGACTATTCCCAAAAGCCAAAGTGCGAAACTACACAGAATAGTATACTTGAAAGGTCCCAAGTATCTCATTAGAAGGGTCATAGGTAGTAGAAAAAAAACACAAAAGGCAAAAAGCAGTATTGGCAATCCTGCAGCTTTTGATTGGAGATCAAGATTAACACTGATGAAATTAGCAAAGCATCAAACCCAGGCATCAGGAAGGATAAAAGAGACAAGTAAGGAAAACCAGAAATAGAATCGAGTAGAAGTTACAAATGCTAGAAGTGAAAATCAGGGACAAAAAACAGTCACAATGGGGCAAAGAATGAGATACAAAATAAGGGAAAGAATGTACTGCAGCACACCCTTCATGGGAGAGGTGTGGCGCCGCGGCCAGGGCGACTGACGCTGGAATCTGGGGATCAGGGTTCGATCCCCGGCTCCGACGGCAGGTTAGCCCAGCACCATGTGACTCTGGGCAATAGCTTGCTTAATCTTCCCGACGGCCCCCAGCGCCTAGAGACCCTTACGGGTGATTGTGCGCTTTACAAATGTGGATTATTATTATTATTATTATTATTCATCAGGCGATAACTTCTTAGATATTTCAATAAAGGAAGTGACATATTAGGAAAAGGCTCTATTTCATCTTGGATTGGGAACCTCGAATAACCTCTTATTTACAGACAACAATTTTGGAAAGGGTAGCTCAAAAGCCTTGTCCACCTCTTTCCTGAAAATCATGGCATTCGCTTGGAAGAAGAAGAAGACTGGGCGTAACAAACTCTGCCCAGTGCTAAACGCCACCCTTTGATGCCTGGCGTTTCAGGCAGATCACAGATCACCCCTCCAAGACAGAGACCATAGAAATGTCAGAGCAGTCCAGTCGGTGCAGACACTAAGCCATGTGCTAAACAAAGTGTCCAACAACACGCTGACAGGCATCCCATGAAGTGATCCTTTATCTCCTGAAGACACCGAGTCGCCAGTATCTTCTCACCGGCCAAAGATGTAGCACTTCTCTCCAGTTACTAAAATTGATTTATTCACTAGAACACATTTTTCTGCAGCATCAGATGCCATTTTAGGTCTTGGCTAAGCAGTCCTATTGTTTCCAATATACAACATATGCTTAGAGTGGGCTTCGGGTCAGGCCGTTGCTCATAATTGGATATTTTTTTGTCTATCTCAGTTCTCTGCTTCTGATTCAAAGGTTTCTTCTTGTGTTTGTCCTGACAGAAGATTTTCCGTCTCACGATTCTCTGAGGGGATGAGTTGCATCCTTCCACAGCATACTTGAGGGGAGCATCAGTTGAACAGTAGTCCTCTGAGCACTCCGAGGAGCCCTCCATTTCTTGGTCATATAGAACCTAGAACTGGAATATGTAGGTTAGTGGGCCCACTTTTATACAATGAAGGCAGGCAGGAGATGTGGATCCACTGTCTGCACTTTCAGATCCATTTTGGAATGGTTCTCCTTCCAAGTGTCCTTTCCAGGGTGCTCTCTACACACAGCTTTTGCGTAGAGTGGTGCTCCTCACCGCAGGGTGGTCCCCAGCCTGGGACACCGACCACAGAGGTACATGGAGGTGTTTTTAATTTTAAAACAGGCACTCCATGGGAGTGCGTATGTTTCCTAGCTCTCGACTTTGTGGTCTCTGTTATAGTTCCAGCTCCATGATGCTGCTGCCCCCACTCCCAGTGAAATTTTTCTGAAAAGAAAATGTATATGGGCTGCTACAAAATGTGCACTTTTTTTGCGCCTCACATGCATTTTTTGCACTTAATTTATATTTTAATTTACTCTTCTAATATGGCCATCCTCCTTGTTAGAATGGTAAATGATGCCTGATTCACGATGCACATGAGACTGCGTCATGCTGCACGTGTGCACTTACATCGCAGCACATGCAATCATATAGGCACCCTCTTAGAATGGGTTTTCTTAAATAGAAAACCCATTCAAGATGTTAAGGCATACATGCGCAAGCACCTTGATGCATCTGTACTCGTGCGATGATATAAAAGTATTGCGAAAGCCAGTAGCTCGGCCTTCTAAAGCCAAGACCTTTTGGCTTTGGAAGTGGTTACTGACTCATCTTTCTTTTGTTCTCTTAGGCCAAAATGGTATCTTTCCATTATTGTACTGAGACGTGGTAAGTAATGCCTATCAAGCTGAACAATCGCTATCTCATACTCATTTAAGTTCCTCTGTTCAGCAGCTGACAAATCAGGCAAATGTTCAAACTAGACACATGCCTATGGTAAAAAGGACTTTGCCGGGTCATCCCTGGGATGAGGTTGCCATCGACATCGTAGGTCCTCTTTCAGGAGTTTCTGATACTCCTTATCTTATTGTGTTAATCGACCTTTACTCTAGATGGATTGAAGTTTCTGCTGTCAGAGATATCACTTCTGAGGCTATCATTAAATTTCTGGAACCTCTGTTCAATAAGGAGAGCTTTCCTAACAGTTTATTATCTGACAATGGGCCTCAATTCTGTTCTCTGGTTTTTGCTGATTTTCTAAAAAAATGTGGAATTGTTCATAAGAGATGTTCTTTGTACCATCCTGAAACCAATGGTGCTATTGAGAGAGTTAATAAGACATTGAAGGAGTCATTCCAGCTCGCTCGCTCATCCAATCTGAATTGGAAGTCCACTCTTCAGGACAGAATCAACACCTACCGCTTTGCTCCTCATGCTTCTACGGGCAGATCTCCATTTGAACTCTTCAAAGGGAGGGTTCCTAAAACCTTGTTGTGTCCTGGGTGGATGTGCATGAATAAAGGTCTGGTGGATAATGACATTGGTGTTTGGAGGACAAAAGAATTACTCAAACAAGATGCTCGCAAGTCTTACTTTGACAAGGTAAAAAATGTCCATTATCAGGAAGTCAAGGTTGGAGATTTTGTGAAGATTAAGACTCCTGTGGGATGTAGACCTTGGTCTAAATTTACTGATATTAGAGCTGTGATTAAGATCTTTAAAAATGCTGTTAAAACTTATTTTAGCGCATAACGAGCGTTTTACTGTGCTCGCGCTGAGTTCCTCGCTCGCCTGCTCGCGAGCCTACGTCATTCATCTTGCACTGTCTGTGTACTCGCGCGGGAGAATACGTCACAGTGCGCACTGTACGTGCCGTCTCTTGTCTTCCCTGCGTTTCAAGAAAACGGAACGTTGCGTTCCAAGTCGCTGTACAGTTTCATTCTTCTTGCGCAACCTGCTGCATTGTTCTGTCTGTTCTAAATAGAACGTCTTCCAAAGGAATTATATGTGGAGAGCATTATTACACTTTGACTTCACGCAGAAGAAGAAAATAAAAAGGGAAGAAAGCTTTGTACTTTGTTTATTATTTTTCAAGCTATAAAAAAAAAAAACTGCATTTATAAATGATAAAGTCTAATTGTAAGTAAATTACAAGGTGCATTCTACTAGAAAGACCTATAAAGTGCACAATTAAAAAAAAAAAAAAACGTACATTTATTTACATAAAGGAGGCAGAATTATAAAATATGCAGAATGTAACCCAACCTGCGTTTTTCTTAACAAGTCCGGGTGAACCGAACGTAAAATGGAAGAAGTGGAAGAAAATCTTTGCTAACTATGCGAGAGTCTGTGGAACGAACCTGAGTGCAGAAAGAAAGCATTCTCTATTATTACATTGTCTAGGAGGGGAAGGACAAGATGTACTTGAACATTTGCCTGATTTGTCAGCTGCTGAACAGAGGAACTTAAATGAGTATGAGATAGCGATTGTTCAGCTTGATAGGCATTACTTACCACGTCTCAGTACAATAATGGAAAGATACCATTTTGGCCTAAGAGAACAAAAGAAAGATGAGTCAGTGGAGGATTATGTATCTTCTTTAAGGAAACTTGCTTCGTCCTGTAACTTTGGTCAATCTCTTGATGAGAGGATTCGTGATCAATTTGTGTTAAGATGTGCGCATGATGAGATCAGAAAAGAACTATGGTTGAAAGATGAACCTCCCCTTGAAGAAGTCTTGGAAATCGCAAAACAGGTTGAACATATGACAAAATGTGTTGGAGAACTTAAAAAAGAGAAAGATAAACCTGCAATGTCTGAATTGAAAGATGAAGCAAAAGTAGATGAGACGATCTGTCAAGTTAAAAGAACTGTGGGAGATAATTTTGAAGAAAAACAAATTAGGCCTTCAAATTCATCTTATAATAGGTTTTCATGTTTTCGGTGTGGTCAATTTACTCACTTAGCTAATGCACCCATGTGTCCTGCTTTAAAAGTAACCTGTAATTTATGTAATAAAAAAGGTCATTATGCGAAGTTCTGCAGGACAAGAACACAAGGTACTGACAACTCTAGGAGGAGATGGTCTCAGCCACAGGTGAGATTTTAATTTAATTTAATTGTGGGTTTATATAGCGCTAGGAATCGACTCCCGGAGGAGTATCTCCACGCTTCGACCGCTGGGGAACCCGTCCTGGCTCACCCTGAGAGATGGTCCCTGATGGGTATCTCTAAGGTGCGACCAAGCATCCCCGGCGGTCTGGGGGGGCCGTTGTGAAGATGAAGCAAGCTGATGCCCAGAGTTGCCGAGTGTGGTTTCTGACTAGAGTAGGCACCGAGGCGAGAATTATCGAGTCCGCTGACCCTGGTCCACGACCCTGCCGCGTCGGGAATCGAACCCTGGTCCCGGGCCGTTCTCTGCTTACGGATCTGCCGCCTCTAACCAGTGAGCCACACTTCTCCACATCTATATGTTTTGAGGTGAAAGATAATGAACCAGATCATCCTTCATTCATGGTGAAAGTAGAAAATTGTATGGTAAATTTTAAATTCGATTCCTGTTCAAAGATAACGATAATTGATGAAAAACTGTTCATTGATCTGTTTAAAAAGAAAGTGAAGCTGTTTAAATGTGACATTATGCCTCTAGGTTATAGTGAGAAACCCATTTCTATGTTAGGATATTTTATGGCCGAAATTGAACTTGGTTCTCACATTATTGTGGGTAAAGTTTATGTGTCTAAGAAGGGGGATGCACTTTTGGGTTGGCTTCATCAACGTCAGTTAGGTGTTACACTGGACCCCAATGCATCTCCTCAAGTTCAAGTTCATGAAATATCTGATACAGTAAGCAACATGAGTGATGAAAGGTTATCTTTGAGTTTAGCTAAGCAATTCCCTAACGTTTTTAAAGATGATTTGGGTTGTCTACGTGGCTATAAGCACCACATTAAATTGAAAAATAATGCTCTGCCTGTTGTGGCAAAGGTCAGAAGGATTCCTCTCGTGGAGCAGCCTAAAGTTCAGGAAGAATTAAATAAACTGGTCAAAAATAACATTATTGTGCCAGTTGAGGCCACTGAGTGGCTTGCTCCAGTGGTCATAGCCAAGAAACCTACTGGAGAGATTCGTCTTTGTATTGATCTGAGATCCTTAAATAAGGAGGTAGTAGTTGATAGGTACCCCCTTCCAAATATAGATGAGATGATTTGTACGTTGGAAGGTGCTAAATATTTCACCACACTTGATCTTGCCTCCGCGTACCATCAAGTGGAGTTGGATGACTCTTCTCAAGATCTGACCGCATTTGTAACACCCATGGGTACCTTTAAATTTAGGAGGATGCCGTTTGGCCTTGTGTCGGCGGCCTCTGTCTTTCAAAGAGTTATGTCAAAGATCCTAAGGGGTTTATTGGGTGTCAAATGCTATCAGGACGATTTGCTGATTTATGGTAGCAGCATTGTTGAGCATGATAAAAGGGTCTCTTTGGTACTGGAACGTTTGGATGGTGCTGGTATGACTCTAAAAAGGTCTAAGTGTAGGTTTAGGGTACAAGAGGTCAATTATTTAGGTCATCGAATTACTGGTAATGGAGTTTTTCCTAAGAAGGAATTAGTTGAAGCAATTGATAAAGTAAAAGAGCCGAGGTGCAGAGATGAGCTTCTCTCATTTTTAGGGATGGTAGAATTCTATGGTAAGTTTATCTTTAATTTTGCCAACAAGACTTGCAATTTGAGGAGATTAACGGTAAAAAATGCTGTCTTTGACTGGACGGATGAATGTAAGGAAGAATTTATGTGCATCAAGAATGAGTTAAGAAAGGCACCTTCTCTTCATGCTTTTGTTCCTGGTCTTCCCACTGTCATGTTTACTGATGCAAGTGATAAGGGACTTGGAGCGGTCTTGGTTCAGAAGAAGAATGGGAAGGATGCCTTAATTTGTTGTTCTTCTCGCTGTCTCAGGGGTGCGGAATACAATTATTCTGTAATAGAGAGGGAGTCTCTTGCAATTTTTTGGGCTTTAAGGAAGTTCAAAAATTTGATCTGGGGCACGAAAGTTAGCGTTTTATCTGATCATAAACCCTTGAGAGAGGTGTTTTCAAAGAAAGGGTTGGATGCGATATCTTCCAGGATCAGAAAGTGGATTGTCTCACTACAAGAATTTGAGTTTGATGTGGAGTATATTCCTGGCTTAGCTAATAAATCTGCGGATTGTATGTCAAGATTAGTTGATTCTGATAACTCTGAAGTTGATGACTCAGGTGACTGGGAGGAGTTTACGAATGTGTGTGAGGTGACTGATGGTGCAATTGATGAATCTGAATGGAGAGTAGAATTGGAGAAGGATCAAGAAATTTTGAATGTCATACAATCTTTGAAGAATAACACTAGGTTGGTTAAACCTTGGTTGCTAATTTCTGATGAACTTTCGGTTAATGATGGTCTTTTAACTAGAGGGACCAAGCTTGTTCCTCCTGGCACATTAAGGAAAAAACTATTAGTACATGCTCATTGTGGTCATTTAGGCATAGTAAAAACTAAGGAGATACTTCGCATGCAATTTTGGTGGCCAGGTATGGATTTGGAAATTGAGAGAATGGTCAGAGAATGTCCTGAGTGTTGTGCTAGTGACAAGATTTTAAAAACTAGACACATGCCTATGGTAAAAAGGACTTTGTCGGGTCATCCCTGGGATGAGGTTGCCATCGACATCGTAGGTCCTCTTTCAGGAGTTTCTGATACTCCTTATCTTATTGTGTTAATCGACCTTTACTCTAGATGGATTGAAGTATCTGTGGCAGAGATATCACTTCTGAGGCTATCATTAAATTTCTGGAACCTCTGTTCAATAAGGAGAGCTTTCCTAACAGTTTATTATCTGACAATGGGCCTCAATTCTGTTCTCTGGTTTTTGCTGATTTTCTAAAAAAATGTGGAATTGTTCATAAGAGATGTTCTTTGTACCATCCTGAAACCAATGGTGCTATTGAGAGAGTTAATAAGACATTGAAGGAGTCTATCCAGCCCGCTCGCTCATCCAATCTGAATTGGAAGTCCACTCTTCAGGACAGAATCAACACCTACCGCTTTGCTCCTCATGCTTCTACGGGCAGATCTCCATTTGAACTCTTCAAAGGGAGGGTTCCTAACACCTTGTTGTGTCCTGGGTGGATGTGCATGAATAAAGGTCTGGTGGATAATGACATTGGTGTTTGGAGGACAAAAGAATTACTCAAACAAGATGCTCGCAAGTCTTACTTTGACAAGGTAAAAAATGTCCATTTTCAGGAAGTCAAGGTTGGAGATTTTGTGAAGATTAAGACTCCTGTGGGATGTAGACCTTGGTCTAAATATACTGATATTAGAGCTGTGATTAAGATCTTTAAAAATGCTGTTAAAACTGATGATGGGAGAATATGGAATAAGAGTCGTGTTGTTGTTGTTGATCCATATTTGACTTCTCAAAGGGACTCTGTTCATGTTGGTGATTCACATGATAATTTGCATTTTTTGTCTAATTCTTCCTTTGACAGGTTTTCTCCTTCTTCTTCCTTTAGAAGGAGTCAAAGAACCCGCAGAACTCCCGTGTATTTGAGAGATTATGTTTAAACGTGCTTCTTGTTTTAATATCTTTGCTAATGGGGTTTGTGTGAGTTACTTAATTTTAGTTCTCTCATGTTCTCCCAAGGTTTTTCATTTCTTTCTCATTTGTTCAAGTGTATAGAAGGGAGATGTGTGATGTTCTCTTCTATGCCCCTTTAAGACTAGGGAACTCAGAGAACTCCTGTGTTCTTAGAATGTAGAATGTAGTACCTGTGAGATTCTCTACTTGTCAGTTGCTGTAGGCTGTTGCTGGATGAGGTTTAATAAACCCACCTCTAACTTCAAAGAACCTGTTTCTCTCGTGATTTACATTCAACTAACATTACATGGTTGTTGGTGCCTTGCTGGAAAAAGCTGTGGCGAAAGCTGTACTTTATTTATAAGCAGACAATGGCTTTCTTTAACACGCCAGTGCAAGAAAAAGCAAAGGATTCAAACAGCAGCACATTTTCTGAAACAGCCTACAAAAAGTGATCACACAGTGGAACATTCCATCTGGGGCCAGTTTATAGACAGCAGACACCACATTCCTATGGCAGCTACGAACAGAATAATGAAAGGGAATTGCATAAGCCTTTTTCAGAAAAAGCACTGTTGTTGAGCCTGACACCGAGAAAAGAAATAATATGGATATATCCAGAACACAGTGCCCACGTGAGTACAATTTATAATATTGTACACATAGGACTGGTCTCAAGTAGAGGTTGTCAATATTTATTTTAAAAAAACTATAAATCGTAAACGTTACTCTATTCCTTTACTATTAATTACTCCATCTACTAGACCATCTGAAATGTGCTTCCATTCTCATGTGTAGGTGACTCTTCCAGAGATCATACTTGGAGAATTATAACCAGTAGGAGGCAGGCACTAGATTCGAATCCCAGTAGTTAAACTGTAGAAGTGATCTCATGAAGTGCTGTCATTTAACCAAAACCCTGAGAGTAGCGCAAATGATATGACATCCCCCTTCAACCACCAATGGCATCACAGGAAATTACATCACAGACAGATGGCTCAATTGGCGTGAATGGCACATCGAAAAAGCAGGATAACTGCTCGCACAATTGCTAAAAAGGGAAAACATGACTGACGTCCGAGGGAAGTAGATGGGTCGCGCAGCTCCGAGCGAGTCCGCTGCAGGCTGGCGTCTGAAACGGGCATTGAGTGGATTCATGTGGATGTGTGCAACCCATCTTCTTACCTGGGAGGACCCTCATGGATTCTTTTAATATTACAAAGAGGTGCAGTGAGTGATAGACTACGGACAGCAGTGATGAGACTTAGCACCAGGAAGAATCCCCCGCACTGCCGGTTGCTCTACTGGGCATTAAGAAGACACAGACTCATATTTCGGGTCAGGAGTATAACCGGAATTTAGGATTGATGAGGAACCCTTACAGATTCATATAGCCTTGATGAAGTCGTGGGGACACCCTCATGCGACAAAACATGTGTTGGCTAAAGTTCTAAGAAGAGGTCAAAGTACCTGAAAATAAATCTACAAGTCAAGAAAAGACACTCTGCTTGTCTTTGAAACTGTTTTTGTACTCTTATCAGTGCATATTATCAAGTTCTGTTGGCCAATCCTAGGATTGCAAATGGGGGTGTTGGGTGTACCTCCCCCGCTTTGAGAGCGCCGCTAGATATAACATTTGGCATAAAAACTGTTGTGACATATGAGCACCCATATCCCTTCTAACACTCATTCATGATAATTAATGATAATTCCTGCTTGTTTGGCCCTTTACAAAATATTCCATTTTGTGGAACGATTTATCAGGTAACGTATCTATCGTGTCTCAAAGTCACCAGGAAGTTGAGGGAATAACATATTCATGTATCGGGTCTACACTTTCACCCCAGTTCGCCATTTGTGTTCCAAAAAAGCTGTAAAATTATCTGCCTCAAAGTGGTCTGTTAAATGACCTCTTACTAAATTATGTTAATGTTTCCTAGGAAAAAAAGAGTTATTGTGCGTTTTAAGATTACATTTTTCAAGGGATGGAAATGGAGATGCACTTATCACAAAATCACTCTATCCTAAGCAGAGGTCCCAGACACCAGAGCAGCAGCACTTGCCTTGCAAGTAGCAAAGTGTGATCTCCCGCAAACTCTCTTCTCCTCCCTCATTCACTAAACGACCTCTCTTCTACCCTTCCTGGGAGGGTCTCAGACCTCTCTTCCTTTCTCCCTGGACAGGAGGAGAATCTCCCTTTGGCCTCCTACACTAAGTCACCTAGTAGGGCTCTGATGGAAAGGGTGTTAAACTCTCATCTCCTTCTCCTCCAATGTAGAAGAGAACTTCAGTACTCTTTATTCTAATTGAGACTGCAAACTGTATTTATTAAAAAGTAGTTATTAGCAAAAAATGTGGCACGTGTCTCCCCGGCAGCAGACACAAGAACTCTCAAGACAGGGCAGCACATACATTTAAAGCAATTATCAGAAGCATTAGAAAATTGGCCACAAGAGGAATATTTTGTTGCTCGAGGCGGCAGATGCAGGAATAAGAACATCAGTAAGAGTGTAATGAGGACATGTGTCCTTCAATTGCATCTAAAGATAAAGGTCAGCGCCTCCTTTTCTACACACAGATAATTTATGAAAATTCAGCTCTCGGTTGCCAATTACAAACCCTGTTTCGCTGCGATGCTAGTGATTCCAGTTAATGCATTAGTGCTGCTTAATAACAAGCACTGATAAAGCCAAAAGGTATCGCCTATGAGAGATATTGGTTTTAAAATGTAAATTGATACTTGTATAGCGCACTACTCACCTGCAAGGGTCTCAAGGCGCTTGTACGAATGGAGCCCATCCTGGCTTTCCCTGTGAGGTGTCCACTCCTGGGCACCCCAAGGTGGGGGCCAGGCATCCTTAGCGTTGTGGGGGCCGTTGTGGAGATTAAGCAAGCTATTGCCCAGAGTTGCAGAGTGGGACTCCATGATTGGAATAGGCACCGAGGCGAGAATTATCAGGTCCGTGGAATTTTGAGCCCAAGACCCGCCGAGGCGGGAAATTGAACCCTGGTCCCGGGCTAGACCTCTACATCAGGGTCTGCCGCTCTAACCATTGAGCCACACTTCTCCACTCAATGGCAATGTTTTGAAGCCATGCTGTGCAGCAGCAATGAGATGATGCTTTGCACTGTGGCTAAAACACATTTTTAAGAAGTACTACAATGCAGCCAGGGTTAATGCCCTTTTTTTAAATAAAAAAGTGCATTAGCACTGCATCATCATAGCCTTTATTATTCTTCTTTTAGCCATGCTGCACAGCAGCCACACTGCTATACATGGCTACAAATTATTGCCAAAGTCGCCACTACAAATGCTGTACAGCAGGAACAAAAGGCAACAGCAGCGCCAATTGTCTATTGGTTTTGCCAAGGTTTGTTAGGTCTTGACACAACACCCCAGTGATTCTAAGTAAAATCAGTTATTCTCTCCATACGTGGAAAAAAAAAAAAAAAGACATTTGGCAAAAAAAAAAAAATTCTCATAAAGAAAGCAATGTCCCATGTCCATGTCTTAGTGAAAATACATTTGGAAGCAGATATTTGTTGTCACAATAAACATCCATTTCAAGGGAGAAAAGGCTTCTTTGAAATGTATGTAACATAGTAAAACATAGCTACAACGGGCAAGCAGTTCATTAAGGACAATAGGGAAGAAAAAAAATAAAAGTAGTAGCTCAATCACAGCACGATCAGCAGAAGGACAGCAATCAAGCTGAAGCCGCAGGCAGTACTTGGTCCATGTTCCACCCAAAAGAAGAGGAAGTGAAGCCAGTGTGCGCTAGTCACTTAGAAGTCAGCAAATAAGAGTCACAATGAAAGCTACTAATGTTAAGCAATGGGTGTGCTGCAAGCCCCTTGTAGTATACAGTATTTCTTGCAAGCGACAGTACATTCGCTGTCGCAGGCAAGACCTAAAAATGGTTACTGCAGTTTACATAGATAGGCTTCGGCAAGGCTACACTTTGCGACCAGACCAGGTCAAAACGAATCTCATATCAAGTTGCGATATTGCTGCTAAACATGTTATAGAATGAAGTTTCTGACAGATACAGCCCCAAACTGAAGGAATATTTAGCTCAGTGAATGGTTCTCACCTGAAGCTGGTTAAACAAACGACCTATCTGAAAGAATCTCTACATTGTGATCTGTGCTCTCAGAAGCCACTTGTTAAAAGTCAAAGGGTGTACCATGTAAGTATGTATTCTCATTTAGAGATATATCATAGACTAGCTCTTCCCCTTTATGATAGAATGCTTTGTGCACTTTAGCAGAATTTTAGATCATTTCTAAAACTGTACCATTTCGTACTGTATATTAAACAAAAGCCTAGGATTCAAATACAACGTGCACATTGTTTCCTTGTGTATCACCCCATTCGAACCTGTGACAATTAACACAGTTCCACTGACATTCTGCAGACAAAACTTTTTTTGTTGGGAATCAAAAAAAATGAGAATTGTAAAAACTAAATCGTATTTATTGGGTCCCTTTATGAAGATTAACTTTCTTACGATTTCGATATTGTATATTCGATTTATTGATCCAAGTCAGCTCCGAAACATTTAAATATAAAACTTCTAAACATATTTTGGCTTACAAAATTCTGAGCTTATTTACAATTATAAGAATTTAAATCAGCTGTCCAAACGCCTTCTCTTAGCAAACGTAAGGGGTACGAATCACGGATCTGGATTCTCAAGAATGTTGTGTCCTTGTTTCCCTCCTTCCAGCATGGATGCATTGTTTCAAAACGAGACAGCTTTCACCACCATCAGCACGAGCAAACTCTTCCGGGTCAATTTACTGTAACCTCCTGCTGTTGGGAAAGTCCTTCCTTTATTCACTGGCCTCCGGGTTACTGAATGCTCGATGTGTCTGCCTGCCACATGCCTGTTTATCTGCAGTTTCTCATAACAGGGAGGAACCATCCAATCGCTTTCTAAGTGTAGTGGGCCGTTGGACAAGAAGTTCTCGAAACAAGATGAACACAATGTTTTTCAACTGATCAGTATGACCTTGACTAGCAGAGACAAAATGAACTTGGTGTCACCACAGTGCAGGCCTCCACATGAAAAGTAACTTTAAAATGTTAAAATATATGAAGCTTACTTTGTGGGACTTTGATGGCAAGCTCAAGCGTTAAGGACACTGCAGCAATATTGACCTGTCTACGCTAGGCTGTACGTCACAGGTCAATATGACCTTGACTGGGAGAGACAAACCGCCATGGCCTCCACATAAAAGTCACTTGGTGATGTTAAAACCTATGAGGCCTACTTATGAGCACTTTAGCACAATTTCAAGTGTTATTGACACAGTCACCTGCTGAATATACCTAAGTGTCCCCTGAGGGCTGTACGTCAGAGGTTGACTTATCCAAAGTGAGGTGGTACTTCCTGACGTGCTTCTGGAGAAGTTGCCTGTCCGGCGAAGAGTACTGGCAGACCTCACAGCTGAACACCTCGCCCGTGTGATGCCGGCGCACGTGCAGGTCCAGGTTCTTCTTCTGAATGCTGCAATGACAGAGACCAACAAAGGGAGTCAGACTTTTGTGCCAGAAAGTGTTGTGATCGTGCTACCACGTCTAAAATTATGCTTAGAGACTGTTGAGATTTGTGTTCAAATCCGTGCAGCATTTAGTTCCTCCATTGACAAACAAAAGAGAAGCGCCTCCTTCACACCCCCTCCAATTCCCCAATCAGAATGGCTCCCAAAAGCACTTTTACAGTCAGAAAGACTTCTCCGACTAGTAAATGAGACCTAGAACATCGAAACAAACATTTGCAGTGCAATATGTCTTGTATTTACCAGAGTTTGAGCTACTGGCATTGAAAATGACATTGCCTTTTATCTAGACTTTGTTTTCAAACCAGATCAATAAAAGGCATTGTCATTTACAATGCCAAAAGCTTAAACTCTCGCAAATGCGAAACCTATTGCAAATGTGTTTGTGCTATAAATATATTTTTTTAAAGCGTCAGGAGAGAGCATGTCCTGCATGCAACAGTAGACAGGACTAAGCTATATGAGAAAATAGTGCCCGGAGGCGGTAAATAAAGCCTACTGAGTAACAACACATGTAACAGGGGGTGTCGCCATGGGAAGTCACAAAATAAGACAAAGCGGTACTAAGGGGGGAATACTAAGCTTACTGACCAATGAACAGCCACAGTTTACAGTGGACAATGACTCAAGTCAAAGAAAATATAGGCGGAAAGTGGGCAGAACTTCAAGTCCTACCTGAAAACAGCATGCCTCGCAGAGCTGCGCATGCGCTGCCCGGCTCAGCCTAAAAAGGACCTTCTGCAATGGCAAATTCTGTGTTGTTTTGTGGTGAAAGGCCACCAAGAGGTGACGAGATCGCAAATAGCTCCACTGCTCCAGTCAATGTGAATTTAGGCTTCTGGTATTGAGCACATCTGCCCATCCCACCCTCGAAGGACACCAAAAGGACAGCACACTTATACATGCAACCAAAGCGGAGTATAGACGGGGTGAATCTGTTGTTAACATAAGACCAAATAAAAGAGCATTTCCTTTTTTAACAATTAATTCGATCCTCAATTACAGTGACCCGTTGAAAATTTCAATAAAGTCAAACATTGTACAGCTCCTGAGGAGGAAAAAAAATGACTCTTAAATTTGAGGTGTTCTTCTATCCAAACAGGCGCTGGCATCATCACAGAGGTTTGATGACCACATCCCTTCTTATGTCTCCATCTGTCCACCCCCCTCGCACCAAAAGAATGTCAGTGAGCTATTCTTTTAATGTGAGTGGAGTGGGTGGCTGGACCATGCCATACCAAGGGTCCTTTTTCCAATCACAAGAAGGAAGAGGGAATGCAGGAGGTAAAGACGATGGTGATCTGCAGCACGCTGCTGCCACTTTTGAAGCAGTTTCTCATCTTGCCCTACCGTCCCCCTAAAGTCTGTGTTTATTCACAAAAAAATCTATGGAGGTTGGAAAGGGTGGTGAACGAGGTCCAAACAGTGTCCCTTTAAAGATTAAGGACCTCATTTTAATAACTCCCAATTTTTGTCTTAGGAAGCAAATAATATTTATGCCCACATAAAGATGTAGTTTATGCATGCATAATTCATATGTGATTGACAGAGCAGCTGTTTTACGTATGTACATTAGGAAGAGTTATAGAAGTGTAATGTACACATGTACATGCGTAAGTAAAAGTCACAAATGGTAGTGACTATCTCTGTGACTCAGCACTTAAGAGGTAATGGGTTACTAGGAAATCTTTTCTCACTCTTCCATTTGGTTCTGTGTTATTTCCAGCCAGAAGGAGCCCAACACCAAGGAGAAGACACTGGCAGATAGTGACAGCATAGTAGTTCCATCGGTACCCTCTGCCCACAACCTCCCCAAACCAAATGACACACAGACAAGAAGCATGTTGGGATGAAGAAGTTGCAGGTTTATTTGTAGTACAAATAACTGAATGGGTTAACTGACAGGCGACCCCCACACCCCCTTGTTGCAGGGCGCCTGAAGTTGAGCCAAAGAACCGGACACCAGCGGCCATAGCCGGTGTGGTACCTGGGAGGAAGTCCTCCCACCGGCGGACCTATCGTCCACCCACCCCACCCTCCGGACAAGGGAGAGTCAACTCACACCTTCTCCATCCAGGCGGGGCGTTATCGGCAAGCCCCCGGTTGCTCAGGCTTACAACCGCCCTAAGGACTAACGGGGCGCCGTCGAAACCAAGTCCCCAAGAAGGGCCCCCTGGATTATGTATGACTCAGCACGGTGCGTTTCGCACTGGGGCTTCAGGTCCTGTTCCTGCGCCTGTCCTGTATGGGGATCGCCTTGTAACTCCTCCTGCAGCAATAGAAAACATAAATACATTATTAATAATCCCCCCTCCCACTTCCCCCCTTTTCAGCGGGTGAGCGGCAGGGAGGGGAGCTGAAGAGCGCGGGCCTCGCGTCCGTCGGGGGATGGGCGGGGGTGGGAGGCCTAATGACCCTATGGCCGGCGAGGGGCAGCCTGAGCAGCGAGCGACCGACTAGAGATGGGGACAGCAGCAAAGATGGCGCGAGTTGGGAGGGGTGATCATTTAAACCTGTCCCAGGGGGGACGCCCCTTCCTTAGTTGGTGACGCCCCCCACCACCTCCACCCACGGAAATGGGAGGCGGCTCCCCACGGCCCTACTACGGGGTCTGCCCTCCTATGGGGTCCCCTGCAGGGACCGCGGGCATCCTGCATAGTAGTTCCATCGGTACCCTCTGCCCACAACCTCCCCAAACCAAATGACACACAGACAAGAAGCATGTTGGGATGAAGAAGTTGCAGGTTTATTTGTAGTACAAATAACTGAATGGGTTAACTGACAGGCGACCCCCACACCCCGCAACCCCTTGTTGCAGGGCGCCTGAAGTTGAGCCAAAGAAGCGGACACCAGCGGCCATAGCCCGGTGTGGTACCTGGGAGGAAGTCCTCCCACCGGCGGACCTATCGTCCACCCACCCCACCCTCCGGACAAGGGAGAGTCAACTCACACCTTCTCCATCCAGGCGGGGCGTTATCGGCAAGCCCCCGGTTGCTCAGGCTTACAACCGCCCTAAGGACTAACGGGGCGCCGTCGAAACCAAGTCCCCAAGAAGGGCCCCCTGGATTATGTAGGACTCAGCACGGTGCGTTTCGCACTGGGGCTTCAGGTCCTGTTCCTGCGCCTGTCCTGTATGGGGATCGCCTTGTACCTCTTCCACAGCCCTGGGCGTGGCACCCGCTGCGCCCAGAGCCCCCACTACCTAGCCCTTTATTCTCCTCTATCTGCAACCGGCTGTTTCTAACGCCTCCCTTAGATCTAATAGGGGTATAGCATGCCTATTTTGGACGGAGTGTTCGTCAGTCCCCGGGTTGCTGAAGCAATGCCCTAACCAGGGGCCTACACTATGTCGGGGCAGCTAGGGACACTACTATTTTCCTTACTTCCTTCGCTGCCTGAAGCTGTTTTCTGAGCTCTCCTGCTAGAGACAGACTAACCCCCACTTAAATGTTGCCCCAGGGCAGCAATTGTGGCCAGACATTAATGAAATTAATGTAAATAATTTACCTATTCTACAACTACACTTCTTCTATACCGCTTCCAGCTGATGTTGCAATTTTTGATAAGGTGGTGCGAGGAAGTGCGTGGACTAGGGTGTTGGCACACTCGTTCAACATTTTGTCGCCGAGGGCGCACTGGGACCTATGTGCGTTTCTTTGCAATTTCTTGCCCCTTGTTTTTAAGAAATTTAACCTGTGACAGATTGAGGGTATTGCCCTCGTTCCGCTGCGCCATATGTAGCTGAATCTATTTGTCTGCAACAAAGAGCTAGCTACTTTAAGGACGCCCCTTATACCCCGCAAAATAGCGTGTTTATTACAATGGGCTTCAAGTGTATGCGAGCACCACCAAGCAAGGAGTCATTGCCACATTACTTATAGCGGATATCCAGTGACCTACACTGGTGTTAGGACGGGACATTCCCCGAGTGCGCCTTTCTTATTTGTTTTCCCCTTTTTGACGAGAGTCAGGAACATATCATTTCCTGAGCCTCCCTATTCTGTTAACGGACTAAAATTGCGATATCGTCCAGGACCCAGTGACTTCATGTATTTATAATTAAAACTGTGTGTAAGAAATTGTGTATTTATTGTTATCGAATAGTATATACTTTGCTCTACTATATTCTTCCCAATTTGTTAATTAAAATTCAGCTCTTATTAATGTTCCTTGTGTTCGTCCCTACTGTCATTGTTTGCCACATGTTTTCCATGCATCACTGCCTAGGAATATTATTTCCCACGGTGCACCAGATACGCCAGGTGGTGGCGTGTTCTTAAATACATTAACGTGTTGTCAAGGTACTTGAAGTGTTTACTGATTTATTTTATACTAACTTATGTTTGTTTGCAGCATCAATTTTCCCATGTGTATGTTTGTTTTGCTAATTAACTAAGGAGGGACATGCTGACCAGATCCATTAATGTATTTATTAACTATGTGTTACTTGCTTAGGGTTGGTTAACATGTCCGGTGTTCTTAACTATGTTTGAACATGCATAAGTGTTTTAATTGGGAGTAGTACTGATAGGTGGGGTGATAGCCAGCATAGAGACAGCGCTTGTCATCCTTGCTGTCACTCCCCCGAGAGGGCTTAAGGAGACCGCCCATGCACCGGCATCTTGTTATCTTTGGACTAAGCTCACATCTTACACTGCCCTTCTGGTACCTTGGTTGGTTTATTAATTCTATACTTGAAACCAAACTCTGCTCACAGATTCACGCCAGATTTTGTGACAGAGATCGATCACCTGTCCCTTCATATACAAGCAAATTCAGCCGTGACCATGTATTGATCAAGGTAACAGAACCAAGCGCGCAGCATGGACTCTGGGCGATTTTGCCCAAAAGGTATTACTTTAGAATAAACATGTTCCCTGTAAGAGATTGCAAATTATCCCACTCAGTTAACCATGAAGGCGAAAATAGCTAGCACTATTCGCCGAACAACCTAAGCCGAATTAGAGACAAACTCTTTCAAAGTGCTATGAAATTATTCTTTAAAATTAGCAAACTTAAAGGATGCTGCAGGTTGGCCCGCACAAAATTGGAAAAATTCCTCACCAGCCGGTGCAGCCAGTCACCTTTTCTCCAAGAGCCACCTTGAAAGGCACGAGGGGGGCACGAGGGCCAAGGCAGTGTTGTTTTACCCGCCTGCACGTGAGAACATTGTTTTACTTTTTCTTATTCTCCTATCGTGCCAAATCATGTTTGCGCCGACACATTTCAGTGTAAAATGATGCCGTGATGCACCGCCTGAATGTCGTTATTGTCTTTGCTCTAATACTTGAGAGCTCCCTAACCCTCTTTCTCACTCTTTAAGAGGCAGATATATGCTGAATTTATCATTGAATTTACTGAATTCTTTGTACTTAAGATCTGGGTGCGTTGAGGCCACTTTACTTATGATATATCTTATGTATTTTTTCTTACTGATTCTTTAACTCCTCCCATAGAACTGTTGCAAGTGTATCCTTCTTACTGATAATGATACAATGTAATTTAATTACTATAACTTCCCAAAGCTAGAGACGAGTTCATACGGGGAGCACAGGCTGTGTATAGGGCTACACTCCTCCTGGTCTGAGCCTTTGTCGCGCTCGGGATACCGCTATACAAGTGGCATAAAAGAATCAGGTAACGATCTGTGTATCAAACGCCCGCCATTACTCCTATAAAAGGAAAGTCTGCCTGCTAGTTTGGCGCTTTGGAGCTGGGAAGCCGAGGTGCGAGCCTCAGTGACACGTACACCTCCTATTATTCTGGGCCAATCACTCCCTGTCCCTGCGCCTTCCCTAAATATGAATGTGACCTTGTGCAACGCAACTGTTGCCCATGTAGGCGTTCCAATGCTTTTGGGACATGTTTGCGCTATATACAACTGCACAGTTAATAATAAATAAAGAATTATTTTCATGTATAAAGGTGCATGGCATAGTGACCTGAAGCGCAAAGGACAGAGAGTTCAGACATGGACTTTCCATTGGCAGCCTGTTTAGGATTGTTAGTTAAATTCGTTCGCCTACCACACCCCTAATGCATGTTTTCCATTCCTTCCGCTTCCCTCCGTTCATTCCCGCGGTGTCCCCCCCTTGCATATTACCCCTAAACGCCCCGAATAGGTAAGACCTTCTTTGGCCTGGGCAGTTCTCAGTGCGCGCACCGGTATAAGTAATCCCGGACCGGGGCAAGGGCGCCCGTGCCCAGACTGGCCCGTCCCTAACCGCCTTGGGGAGAGCATAGATTCTGCGAGTTTCTGCAGACTGCTATATTTGTCATTGCCTTGCCCTTCCGCCCATATTCCCCAGAATTGCCCCTTCTAACTGCAGAGTTATAAACTGACGTAGTGGTGACATGCTTAAGCGTTTTAACGGATTAGACTGAATTTTGCAGCACTGTATTCAGTAGAGCATGAACTTTGTTGCATGATTTGCATGCCAAATATTTCCAAAACTTGTACTTGCTCGGGCTATTAGCCAGTGCTAGTTCTAGGCTCGTCTCTTGCTTGACTCCCCCTTTGACGCAACGAAGCAATGTTGAGCATCCCAAAGTGTGACTCCAAACTGATATTTTCCTGCTTAAGTCACTGCGTCCATATATATAATAAAATAGGTAAAATACACCTACCAGTGGTCGGGGCTATTGTCTTATCGTGATTGTTTGCTGCGTAATGCAAATACGCAACAATTATGGCGTTGTTGGCACAATATTTCGGATGCCCCATGTCTTAAATGGTAAGACTGTGAATGAACTTGGACGGGACTCGTTTGACTAAAATCAGAGGCAGAGAAAGGAGGCAGTGCTGCCGGGTAAATTATTGTCGCCCCGATCGTGAGGACAAAATTAGAAAACCAGATAGGTACCCCTCTCAGCACGTGCTTCCAAACGTCCTACTTATATCCCCGACTTTTTATCTCACTTTTTAATAAATAATAAGTGTTGCGTTCTCATACCAGTAATAAGGGGCTCTGCTGAGGCTTAGCTTAAACGCCTGCAAACTGGAGGGCTCAATAAAATCTTTTACCATTGTTTTAAGCTACGCTCCCTGGGCCCGAAAGGAGATCTTGCAATTGAATATAATTTTTTTACCATTGTTTTAACCTACGCTCCCTGGACCCGAAAGGAGATCCTGCAATTGAAAGCTCATGAACCGGAAATAGGAATGTGATAAGACTAACGCGAGTTTGTGTTTTGAAATTAAGCATCACCCGGGCTAGACGCCTTTTCATCCTTGAGGCCTTGGGGTGTATTCCTCTTGTCTAGCCTTTAAAAATAGTGATAACTAGAACACGTTGAGAATGCGCCTGCCCGAGGCCACGCAGTGGCCATTGAGAGGGCGGGCCAATAGTCACGGAGGGCTGACCCGCCCCCAGGAAGTTGTTAGCCTCCCCTCCTCACTGGTTTGAGGAGGCGGCTGGACGCGAGTCTCGTCCGGGGGCGGCAGGGAGGGGCCTCCGTGGGTACTTAGGTTGCCGCACCACGTTGGAGGGCCTCTTTGCCGCCCCGGACGCCATCGGTTCTCTTCGGGACACTCTTTTTAAGGTGAGCAAGGCCTTGCCCGGCCTATAATTCCCCCCCTTCCCCTCCGCCTGCTCCTCCTTGAGTCGCGAGCCTGGCGAGGCGGCCCATTACGCGTGGGCTGCTGTGGGGGGGGACGTCCGGTTCCCGATGTGGTCTCCGTCCTTGCCCCCCCCCCCCTCACGGCGGGTGGGGTTTAGCGGGCCGGCCGGTATTTCCGTCGGTCCCGCCGCGGCTTTCGCGACCGCGCTGACAGAGTGCCCCCATGCGGGCTACCCGGTGCGTTGGCCGATCCTCGCCCTACCTCTGTGGTGGCGCTTTCTTCCCCTCTCCGACCCCCCCCCCGCCTTAACTGCGTGCGGTGGGGGGGCCAACTTTTGCAGTGGTTTTCCTTCCTTTCAGGGGCGGCAAACGACGCGGCGACGAGACCAATGAGCTATAGCTCAAAGGAAAGTCTCGTACCTTTGGTGTGTACAGCCCTCACAGACCAGGGTTCGAATCCTGCCAATGCTGTAGAATTATCCCAAGGTGGGAAAATTTCAAAGGTTTTATTTCCCCCCTCCCGCACTCTCTCGCTGGGTGCGGGCGAGACCGGTTAGCCCACGAGGCCGTCTGGCTGGCCATTGGGGGTGATGTGCCTCCCTCCCCCTCTCCTATATCCTTTGTGAGCCGGGCAGCTCGACTGGCCCTCAGTTGGGTCCCATAGGAGGGAGAATGTCTTCCGCTGGCGGGTTGCCGCCTGTACCAGAGTGCGAGGGGACTAGGTGTCTGCACATGTGCTGGGCGCATACTATTGTCGCGGCCCGGGCCTTGAGCTTGCCGTCTTCGTCACTCAGGCAGTGACCGTGAGTGGACTCTGATGGTCCCTAGAAATCCCGTCACCCCCCCCCCCCCCCCATATCCTCCGTGTGGGCCTCAATTGAAAACCGCGCATCGTCGAAGTGCAGCTTGTCGACAGTGTCGTGTATCTTTGGGGGCTTTGCGATTGTGTCTATTTTGTGAGGAGATGGTTGGTAAAGGGGGTCACCGAGCATAATCTTGGCGGGGCAACGCTAAACATTCCTGGAACCGCATTGTTCTGTGTAGGTGGGGGATGTGTGCCGACAGCCATACTGTAATTGGAAATTGCTGGACATTGTATGCATGTTATCGATTATTTCATTTATGGTATTGTTACATGCGATGGCTTATCCTATTGATATATACCACGTAGGGTGGGCGGTTATTTTGTGTGGGGCAGGTAATCTTTGACGTTCTCTGGCCTGTTATGCTTGCTGAAACCGAGTATTTTGTTGCATAACCTAGCACCCCCCCCTCCCCTGTTGCTTGCCATGTGGTGGGCGGTCTCGGTGTGTGATGTCGCCATGTCCGGGTTTGCGTGCCGTTTAAGATTTTGTTTCGGCAGGGGATTTGTTTATCACGCTTTGCACGTGGCGGACAGCCATTGGGGTCAGTAGTGTATGCTGTCTCCCGTGCTGATGTCGCAGGCCGGATATCGGCAATTCCTTTGGTACCTGTGCGACTACCATGCCCCGCTTTATTTTCACGTCAGGCTAGCTCAGTCGGTGGAGCATGAGACCCTTAATCTCAGGGCCATAGGTGCGAGCCCCACGTTGGGTGAAAACAAGTAATTTTTCACAGCTACATTTCCACACCCCCATGCTCCGGTGCCACTACGGGATCCGGCGGCATTGAGCATCGGGCCCCGGAATCGATGGGAGTCGCGGCTATGACGCCGCTATTCATGTTCTCGTGAACACGTAAATGATTGTCTTAATTGGTGGTGTGTGGCGCGATGGGTTAAGCCGGCTTCACCTGCCGGGTCCGGCTGGTGTTCGGCGGCTGGTTGCACGGGCAGCCGGGTGTCGTAATATCGGTAGCTGGTCGGGTGGGTTGGGCTACACTGCAGGTGGTCGCTGCTTCAGGCCTCATGCAGCAGTATCAGTTGGTGGGGACGCTTTCAAGCAGCAAGGTCGTTTCTGTAGTGTAGTGGTCATCATGTTCGCTTAACACGCGAAAGGTCCCCGGTTCGAGACCTGGCAGTAACACTGAGCGTTGGCTGCTTTCAATGTGCCATTTCTTCACGATTGCAGGCTCAGATCGCTTCATGCTTGCCCGTTCCGCACCCCCGGCGCCTCGCGGTGCCAAGCAGCTTCTACCCCCCTTCCGGGAGGTCAGTATACTGGCGAAGCAGGAGGGGCAGGTTCAGGAGGGAGCCCTGTGCATGAGATTTGAGTGCATTGATGCAATCGCTCGGTGGCCACAAAAAGAGGTGTTTTATGCAGATTTACAAGTGTCATGGCGTTGGCAGCAGGAGGGATATGCCTTTCCGTGCGCCATGGTTTTAATGGGGCCCATATTTAATCCAGTGCGATGGATAAGCCTTACGGGCGCTAATTTGTTCATTGCAGGTCTGATTTAATTTCACGTGGCATTAGATGTGAGTGCGGGGGTTCAGCACATTACGCGCGTAAATGTGTGGGAGCATAGTATCATCGGGCCATAATACCTCGCGGCCCACTTGTGTTAATTCTTCATGTAACGCGTTGCGTGGCATTTTCAGCGCGAGGGGTAAGCATATTCTGTGCACAGTTTAGTTTGTGTCGTTCATATTTACAAGGAGGTATGGTATGATTGGGCCTTAGTACATCTAGACCCAATTGTGTGACTGATTTAATTTGCACGTGGCACTAGATACTCGAGCGCGAGGGCTCAGCCGACTACGTGCTAATTTGTGGTTTTGGCTGTATTTACAATTGGAGTACAGTATTATGTGCCATAGCACCTCGAGGCCCTATCGTGTGACTTATCTAAATTTAACGTGACATTGCGCAATGCTGCGAGACGGTTAGACTGTTGCGGGCGCGAATTCGTCGCTTGAGTCCATTCATAAGTAGTAGCATTGGGCCATATTACCTCAGGGCCATCTGAGTGACTTTCATCTTTTCACACTCGGTATTGATTTCGCAGTGTGTTTACTTATCCTAATCCGTGCGCAGTGGCGGACATATGTATCTCGTAGCACTAACAAGGGACTTAGGCAGTTTGAACACGTGGCGACGCATATTTCAGGGAGAGGTAAGCCATTATGGCTGTAACTTTGTTTTGTGTTCGCATCTCCAATTGTTGTTTCCAGCACCATGGGGCCATGGTATCCTTAAGTCCAATCGGTGTATAATTAATTTTATTCGTGGGCTTACATATCTCAGCGAGTAGGGTAGGCCGATCACGTGCACTAGTTGCTTGTTCATTCTCCCGACATCTCATCTACTAGGGGTCTTTCTTAGTGTGCAGATGAGGAACTAAACTACTAACACACCTACGTCCAGTTGGGAACGAATACTTGCCTAATACACAAACATTATATGTAAGTTACTTCTGGTTGGCTGAAATATCCTTCCTGGTATTTGTTCCCTTGTACGTGTTTTTCGAAATTGTCAAGCTATTTATAAGGAAGGCACTTTGCGATTTTGAATGAGTGTCAGCCGTGACGGTGCTCACCTTCAATACCTGTTACTGCAGTACAATACCATCCCACATCGGTGGTACTTTCCTCTCACATCCCTAGGAACAGGTGTGTGCGCTCAAGCCTAATGTCACCAGGTTTGTTTATTTGTAGGATGTGCCGTTATGAAACTTCTCAAATTTCATTGCCTCGGTACGCCAACTTGCTCCTGTTTGAGAGCCCGACATAGTGGGAATTTGACGTTAATGTGCAACTTCCGGCCACAAGGGTATCTTGCTATAAGTTGTCCAACCATCCCACTACAATGTGAGGCATTTAGGGGACAGATGACAGGCCCTCGATTCCAAGAAAAATATGGGATATCCTGCCAGCGTCATCAGGATTTTAATAGGACAGTTACACCAACGATGGAGGGTGTGAGGGGTTCATTACAGACTCCAGAAGCGATTCCAGCTTCTATGTATCTACATCCTATCATGCCCCCCCTGTTTAGTAGTGCCATACCCTCAAGCTTTACAGAGTATTAGTTGTTCCTCTGATTGCGAGCACGCGAGTTAAGGGTGCACTTGCTCGGCTCACTTGCGTACTATTGCTATAGTCTTCCAATTTGGTACCACTTACAGGTCTGTCGCAAGCATTATATTCTGTCTGCAAGTTTCCGCATCTGCAGCTTAGTGTCAATTTAGATGGGGGGTTAATTTAATCCTGGTTGGTATCTCAGCTTTACTACACACCAGTAACCCCCAGACAAAGTGTTCGAGGTCACTGATAGGCATGATGGGCCCTGTGCTATTTGAAGTATAGATGCTTGGTGGCCATCAGTATACAGGATTGTCTTCAGCCCTACAATAGAATTATTTCTTAGTTCTCCGCCAGCTGTTGAATCACTTCTTGAGTAATTTTACATGGGAGTCCTCTAGGGACTGCCCCCTTCTAGTGCGTCGTTGGCAGTTCAGCCTCAGGCTGAGGTTCAACAGTTCCCTCCTTTCAGCGAAATGAGTGGAACATTGCAGGCTGGTGACCCTACATCCCACGGAGCAGCAGGTGCTCCTAACTGTTGGCACAGTATTGCTGTCTGTCAGATCCCGGAGCCGTGGATAAGCAGACAGACATCAGCAGTAGTGTGGAAGAGCATAGATTAGTGGCATGGGACCTCTCCTTCCCATGGGGTTATATTAACATCGCAGGTCCTGGTCTTGTCCATACAACGAGTTCGTCGCTACCTGGGCCTGGCTGCACCGGCACCTGCTTCCACACTGTGTGCTGGGGCATGCCCCGCCCCCCCCCCCCCACCCAATTTTCTAGACTAAGAGTAGTCTTTGCATACAAGTTGCTAACTCTCTTAAGCACTTGCCCTGGTGGGCACCTCTAGTGCATCCACGGCGCTCTGCCACTTGTCTCTCACACTTCTCCAGCCTATAAGCGGCGCTCTGGCCTTTCCCAGTGTCGGCACCCATGAGCTTTATCATCGGTAAGGCACCGAACATTTGCTATTGTTGTGCCCTGGGTGATCAGCCTTTTGATGTTTAAATTTTGTTGGTTGGGTATGTGGGCCACTTCTGATGTTTAATTTCTTATTGGTGGCTGGTGGACAGGCCTACCCAGGAGTGTTTGGTTACGCAGGCGTTAGTGCCGCTGGTGTGTCAGGTAACCAATCTTTTCTTGAGTAGCACGTAGTGGTGCAAGAGGTTAGATAAGGTATGTGATTACTAGTTATCCCTGGTAGAAGATCACCTGACAGTTGTCCGGTTGCTGGGAAGATACCTCCACACTCGGGGCAAGTAGAATTACTAGAAGTGTAGGTCCGCCTCCAAGGTGGGGAAAGGTCAGGTAGTGTCAGTGGAAGTGTCCCTTGTTGGGAAATCTTGCGTGTCAGCTTGAAGACACACGACTTCACCTTTCTCATGCAGTAGGCGGCGGAGTCACTCTATGCTCTTGTCCACTGTGACATAGAGTTATGTGACGCATGCTTATATATGTCGCATGCTTATGGTAGAGAGAGTGCACTCTCGGTACCTGGCTGACTCCTTCCTTGGGTTAACAATGTGAGCCCACCCCCCCCCCCCCTTTAGTATAGGAGACCTCTTTCATGTTGAGTTCCTCTTCAGACGAGAGAGGGCCCGCAGTGCTGGGAGGTGTCTTTAAGAGAAGAACCTTTTGGGCCCACCCCCCCCCCCCCCCCCCTTAGTATAGGAGACCTCTTTCATGTTGAGTTCCTCTTCAGACGAGAGAGGGCCCGCAGTGCTGGGAGGTGCCTTTAAGAGAAGAACCTTTTGGGCCCCACCCTATGCCTTCTTCTGGCCGGGGCGCCCTATGCCTTCTTCTGGCCGGGGCGCCCTAGGGCTCGGGCCGTACACCAAATCTGACCTCTGTCGTGTGGGGGCGGTTTCGGCGGCCTGCGCCCCCCCGTGTGTTAGTAGACAGGGTGGCCTGGCACCGTGGCACCCTTCCCGGGCTTTGTGATCTCCCCCCCCCCCTGACAGCATTGCAGCGGGTCAGTGCGGGCTTGTACAGTGATTGGGCTCTTGCATCCTGTTGGGCAGCTAGGACACAAAGTTTATTTTTTGGGTATAACGTCATCCCAGTACTCCGGGAATCACGCACAGTGTTATACACACTGGCTGCCTGAGGGCTATAAATTCCTTTATGCCCCTCCCAAAGTGAGAAGCTGGCCTGACTTTCCATGTCACCAACCTGGTGCCCCCCCTCCCCTCCCCCCCCCCACCTGGGTTTAGTTTATCATATCCCTTATGAGGGTCGTAGTCATCAGACAGGCTTCCTCGAGGTAGCATGGACTTGCAGCCGTCTGGCTAAACTGGGGGGCTTGTGATCCCGGCTGTTACCTTGGTAATACTATAGATCACATGTCAGTCTACCTCGCAAGTTCTATCCCAATAGATGCTACGCGCACCGCAGGAGGCGTATGCAACCTTCGTGACTTTTGTTGCACAGCGTATACCTAGCAGTTTCAGTTGAAGTTTGAGAACTGCGCTGTGGCAGTAGTCGTACATCATTGGGTATAGTTTACTGATGCTTTGTACGAATGTTATCAGCAGGGGAGGTCCCCTTATCTCTTGGGCTCTTTCATGGGTATTCCTTCTGACCTGGGTCAGTCTACACCATTGCTGTAGGGGAATTTGTCCCCTGGGGTCCTTGCTGACTACTCTCAGAGGGCTTGTGGTGTCAGCGGCCGTGTCATGTTGCAGGTCTGCATCTTTCTGGGGCACTTTGTTTCTGTCCCAGCAATCCCTTGGGGGGTCTTAGTCATCCTTCAGACAAGCTATCAACAGGTAGCGTGGCCTAGGCCGCTTCCAGACTAATCCGAGAGGGCAGGGGATGCCTGCTGTTGATACCCGTGTATATATGTTTTATCCCTGCAATGCCCCTGTGCTTTTTCGAGTATAGCTGCACAAGCGTCATTATAAGCACTCTTTCTCCAAGTCTGCGGAGAACGGCGTACAGCAGGAGTTACTTACTGGGTATTGCCTGCTGACGCTCGTGGTGAAAGGATGTGGTTGAGTTGTTGGGCATGTGCTGGAACACCTATTGTCGATTCAAAGCACCTTCAGCAGTTTGGCCCCTCCTCAGCCTTTGTCATTCTCCTGGTAGTATGACTTCTGGTAACCAGGTTAGGGGTATGACTTCAGGTAACCGAGTTAGGTTACTCCTTGATGGATAGCCTTAACACCCGGGGTGTCGGCAGAGTAGGGGCAGAGGGGCCTGGGTGACTTCAGGCATGTAATGTTCATGTCAGTATCTGGTCGCTTCGAGGTGGACAGTGTCCACCGCTCCCCTGTTGCTGTGGTCTTGTTCTTAGCCGTTTAAATGCTCTCCAGAGCAAGGTTCAGGTTTCCCTAAAATCAAAGTGGTGGGGGCCGTGAAAGGTTTCCCCCAACGGAGGGGCCTGGGATCCAGCAAACACAAGATGTTTCAGGACGAGGTCAAATGTTACCTCGTGGAGGATGGTGTTATCTCACGCCCGCAGGCTTTGACCTGTTCCTCCTAGTTTTTAAGAAGCTTTATGAGCAGAGGTTGCAGGTAATGAGGAGTAGCAGTGGTGGGGGGGCCTGTGCGGCAGCGGGTACCACCGCACAGGCTGTGGCAGAGTTACTGGGCGATCCGGAAGAAGAGAGGTGCAAACGATGTACTTCAGCGGGCACATAGGGGTGCCAGAGCCTAACCTGTATCCTCATGGGAGGTGCAGGAATTCGTGTCGGCGCCCCAGTAGTCCTTCGGGCGGTTGTGGGCCTGTGCAACCGGGGGTTTGCCTAGTCACGCCCCACAGGGGGGCGTGTCAGTAGTTATAATTTTATTAATACAGCAGTTGGGTGCTTTGCCACTGTGCTGTTTGGCTCAACAGGCGGGCAGGTGGCGAGAAGGCAGCCTGCCCGGGATCGCCCGTAATCTTCACCCACCATCATTACATATGTTGTATGTAAATAAACCTGCAGCAATTGTTTCCCAAACTAATACGTTGTCTGTGCATTATTTTGCATGTTTGGGGAACCAGGGGGCGGGAGACTTCATGTGGCCCTGATGTGACTATGGGCCTGCGTTGACCTTCCCTAATGTTATAATCTCAAAGCGGTGTCAACGTTTACCGGAAGAGTGCACTCAATTGACAAAGCAGGCTTCCGGGCAGACGCAGTGCAGGCACTGAGCTGATGCACCCACGCACGCATATAGATACACAGCGTGCCAGTGCGGCCAAATGTATCACAATATGCACTATCCAAACATGTGGGAAGAAACAACAAGTCCATGTGTTAAGGTCAGGTACATCTATAGCAAGCTGGTCGCAGAGCCGCCTTATCATAACGAGACACCCACCCCCGAGAGTTTAGCTCCTCCTCGCTGGGAAAGCGGGATACTTCATTTCGAGTTGTAATCCATCTACTTGTATCTGCATTGATGGAAGGGGTTTTTGTATCCAAATAATTTAAGGGAAACGATGACGCCGGAACGTACTATCCCTGCTACAGTGTCTTTTAAAAGACGTAGCTGGTTTATGTATTAATAGGTAATGAAGACGTAGCTGGTTTGTGTATTAATAGGTAATGAGCGTGTTAGTGCAAGCAAATTGAGCACAGTGGCGAGAATGAAAGGAATAACGCCTCCACACAGGCCGTGTGAGGCTCGGGCGTCGTAAGTCAGCCTGTAAGCACTCATCATTTTACCTGGTGTCTCACACCGGCTTCAAGGAGCAGGCCACACGCTGTATATACAAACTGTGCCCGTTAGGGAACTTTGCAGAAGCAGACAGCAACGTTCATGCAAACGGTGCCCCGAAGAGCGTTGAAGAAACCAAGCGGAATTCACACCAAACGGAATTCACACAAACTCGCTTCAAAGAGCGGTATAGAATCAAAGCAGCATTTAAACAGACAGGCCGAAAAGAGCGCTGTAGTAACTGACCGCAATGTTCATACAAACTGACCAGCCGAACTTTACACAAAACAGACGGAAACCTTTTGTGACGTCATTTCCTGTTGTGACATCACTTCCGGTGCGCGCGTCCCCCCCACATCCTATTTTTGGACTTGTGCCCTGCCCGACCACCTTAGAGTGCACATCAGATAGTCGTGGCATATGGAACACACTACTGGATGGTTTCATTTGTAAATTTCATGCGCGCCGACCGGCGCGGATGTTCCCCTCCGAGTCACTCACTTCGCGTGGTCCCACCTTAATAAATTGTGTTATTACCGCAACAGTCCTATCCCTCGTATTTCACACTACTCTTCAAGTTACATTCAGAGATCTCCCTGAATCGTTTTCCTGTTATTCCCAAAAGTTTGTCTGCCAAGAGTTATATAAGGTTGCATCATTTAAATGCAAATAAACCACAATTTGAACACCAGTTCCCAACTACAAGGAGGCTTGAAAAGCCGTTACCAAAACACACGTGGCTCAAGGAGAGTTCGAACACCAGTCTCCTTGCAAGCACGGCATACACTCTACCCCTGCACCAAACCATGCTGCCGAGCAAACCAAATGTTCCTGCATTCAGAGGTCAGAACAATCGAGGCAAGTGTTGCTCCATTTCGATCCAAACAAACCTCTCAACTTGAACTTGCATTCAGAGGCCGGATCAATCAAGGCAAGGGTTGTACCACTTTGATGCAAGTAAACCCCCAACCTGAACACCAGTCCACAACTACAAGGAGGCCTGCAAGGCCGTTACCAAAACACACGTGGCTCAAGGAGGGCTTGAAAACCCGTCTCCCCGCCAGCACGGCATACGCTCCACCCCTGCACCAAACCATGCTGCCGAGCAAATCAACCGTTCCCGTATTCAGAGGTCGGAACAATCGAGACAAGGGTTGCATCATTTAGATGCAAATTAACCCTCAATTTGAACTTGTACCCAGAAGATCGTCAGACAGCTGTCTCCAACAGTGGCCGCCGGAAGCTGCAAGGCGCACTCCAGAACCGCACCACACGTCCACGCCTCCGCAATGGGGGCAATCCACCCGATGAGCAAAGGAGATAAACCAATAATGCGTGACGGATTTTGCAACGAGTTGTACGTTGAGCGAATCCGAGCACCCCTGCCTCGCCCAGCCCCCTCTTGTCGGGACAAATGAACCCTGAGGCTGCTGCGGCCTGGGGCGGTACACTACTTGCGGCTCCCGCTTTGGGGTCGTGACCGAGCCTTCCTGTGGGCACCAGATACCATTTGGGGATCGGCGCCCGTGCCTCAGCCTTCTCTTCCTCCTCATCGGAGCGGCTCCGTGCTACTGTACCCAAGCACCCCCCACCGCCTCCGTCTTAGCTCCCCTTAACGGACCCTTCCACCTCCTCGTGGTTTCCGAACCACGCGGCCCCCGTGCAACCTGGTTTTAGTCCAGGGACGGGTCCCGGGGGGAGGCGAGAGAGTCACCCTTACCTCTGACCCAGCTGAAGAGCGCGGGCCTCGCGTCCGTCGGGGGATGGGCGGGGGTGGGAGGCCTAATGACCCTATGGCCGGCGAGGGGCAGCCTGAGCAGCGAGCGACCGACTAGAGATGGGGACAGCAGCAAAGATGGCGCGAGTTGGGAGGGGTGATCATTTAAACCTGTCCCAGGGGGGACGCCCCTTCCTTAGTTGGTGACGCCCCCCACCACCTCCACCCACGGAAATGGGAGGCGGCTCCCCACGGCCCTACTACGGGGTCTGCCCTCCTATGGGGTCCCCTGCAGGGACCGCGGGCATCCTGCAAAGCCTAGAGACAGGCTTCAAGCAAACAAGCGACAAGTACCCTCTCTCGAAGAGTCATCCAAGGAATAAGGGTTACAGAATGAAACAGGAATGACAGTCGACTTATTTATCTAGTGGAATGAGTAGACACTGTTATTGAGCATTACACGTCAATCTCATGGCTTTGAGGAACAGAAGGGACAAGAACTTGTTTGGCTAGAGCATTAGTAACATTAGAGGCAAGGTATTAATCCTATTGATGTTTCAAAGGTAGAACTAGAGTGCACCCAGGATGTGGACATTTTTTACGAATAGACTACGAAAAGTTCTCAGAAAGGTAACTGCAATAGTGCGCTCTTGAGTGAGGTAGAAAACTGCATTTGGAACTTAGACTAAGAAAAGATTTCAGAAAGATAACTGCAAAAAGGTGCTCTTATGTGAGGTAGAAATCTGTATTTGGAACTTTCATAATACACTAAAGCAGCATTTGCGTCTCTCCTTTAGTCCCCAGAGTATATTTACGCATAAATGCATATAAATGGGGTCCCAAAGCAGAGGAACCTCAACATACAACATTTATTTTGCTCTGCAGTGGTATTTAGAGTGGTATGTGTTAGACCTGGCATCCTTGGGGTGGTTTCCTCTGACTTTTTGCCTTCTGACTGCCTGTTTTGCTGACTTCTTTTTTGCTGCTAACCATTGCTGAAGTGCAAGTACCCTTCATTTTTTGCTGCTAACCAGTGCATGTGCTCTATTAAATTATGGTAAAATTGGCTTATCCACAATTGGCATGATTAATTTACTTATAAGTCATTATTAAAGGTCACTACATGTGTCCAGGGCCTGTAATTTAAATGCTACTATTGGCGTGCAGCACTGATTGTGCCATCCACTTTAGGAGCCTTTTAAACATGCCTCAGGCCAGCCACTGCAGAGCCCGTATGTACAGTTTTAGACTGCCATGTCGACCTGGCAAGTTAACCCTCTTGCTAGCCCCAAACCTTCCTTTTTAATGCACATAGGTTACCCTTAGGTAGGCCCTGGACAGCCCCAGGGCAGGGTTCAGTGCATTTAAAAAGTTGGGCATGTACTTTTAAGTTTTACATGACCAGTTAGTGAAAAACTCTTAAATTTGCTTTTCACTACTGCCATGGCCTATCTCTCATGTCCAATTGGGAGAGGTGGGATCCCAACGTTTGGTATCTCAGGAATCACAAGTTAAAATCCTAACTTATGGTGAAGCTAGATTTTCAATTGTAATTCTTAAAATGCCACCTTTAGAAGGTTGTCATTTTCTTTTCTTTATCCCATTTGGTGCCTTCTCTGTCTCTGAATGCAATTCTGGGGTGGGTGACAGCTGGGCTTTGTGTATTCACTCCAGACAGCCACACACAAAGGGAAGTTAGTTGTGACTGATGAGCCATCTACATCCTAATGGGCCATCCTGGGCAGGATGGGAGGAAGGAGCGGACACTTATACCTGAATAGACTGTGCCTAGCCCGACACAAAGGGCTGCATATCCCCTGTAGTGAGCCTGGGGCCAGGACAGGAAGGACAGGGACTCTGTGCACTTCAAATGCCTCTCTTTGAACTCCCCTCACCACTTCAAAGGCACAACTGGGTATAAGTGAAAGACTCCTGACACCACCAAGTCAGTACACTTGTGGACTTGAGGATACTCTGCCAGGAACAAGGACTGTTGTGCAGCTGAAAGGATTGTCACTCTGGTGGACTCTGCTGGACTTTGCAGGACACCTGCTCTGCTGTCTCTGCCCTGCTGCCTGTTACCCTTTCTTGCCTGGGGGTTTGAAGGGCTAGACCTGCATCTCTACACCCGAGAACCAAAGTAATCCAAGGGCTTGCTTGCTTGCCTCCTATTCTGAAGTCTCAGAGACTTCTGTGCTGCAACTAACAAACTACACTCATTGCCCTCATTACGCTGGTCAGAACTAATGCATCTCCTTCAGAACCGACATATCTCCTGGTTTGAGGACATCACATCGCGGGCTGAGCAGCTTGACAATAGTGTATCACCTACATCAGAAGAAGCTGCTGCATCACATTTTACCAGATTGCAATCGATGCAACACCAACATCGAAAGGGATTGGCGATGACGCACCACCTCCTTTGCTCCATGCATCGGGGCCCGTCGACAGTGCAACAAGGTACAATTTTGTACCACTAGATGCAGTGCTTAATTTGTGCAGGAGCTTTCAGGTGCTAAGCACCAGCACTTTTTTAACAGGGCCAGAGCTATGGAATTTTTCTCCCCAGTGAGATGAGCCCAATATTAATTAAAAATAAATGTGTCGTCCTCCTTCCTGCAGGATGGCCCACCCAGGTCCAGGCTGATGACTGTATCACATTAGTGATGTCAGTAGTGCACGCCTGCCTTTAAAGGAGCATTTTCTTTCGCATTGGTTAATTATTACAGTTGAGGGCGGGCTGAAGGGTGAGCTGCGGGCAAGGCAGACTGGGTCCTGGAAAGTTCCGGTCTCGACAATAACCTTAATACGACATCGTCGAAGTAATAAAAAAGTGCGTAGTTGCTTTCTGTTAACAACTCGCATACACTGAAATGAAAACTCAGCAGAAGCAGGCCATACATTATTCCTTTTGACATGTCATTTGCATTGCATTCTAATGCTCTTGGCTTGGGCCGGGGGCCCACCAAAACAGATTATTTGCCAGTGATCTAATGGAGCCAGTGCCAAGGAGACTGCAGGTCACAGGTAAGAGAGTAGTAGATAGTACTACAACAAGTCACTGTTAATTAATCTGGAACAGATTTTCTATTGTGTTTCCCTTTTCACCAATTTCTTTGCAGCAAATAAATGTATAAATTAACTGCCGACTCTGCTTTTTCAAGCTCAGCACCTCATGACTCAGCGGCCCCTTTCCTCTGCCACACCTGACCTCCCAATTTATGGGTTACCAGAGTAAATTGCCAGTGCCAGTGCTTTTCCGAACATGTAAACCGGCATGTTTTTCTTTTTTGCAGAATCTGCTAATGAAAAAGGGCAGGTTACAGCACTTGTCTGCAGGTGCAGTACAAGTTTTAGGCAGAACCCAGTGACACACGTATGAACAGAAGTTCCTGCAGGTTGTCTATGTTTGTGTTTCTAGCGCAAATTGGTCCACTGTAGGACCCCTGGCTGTAGCATCTCCATTCTTGTAGTAACCTTAGATGTAAATCACGCAGTTGAATGAATATCAGACAGGCCTTGTGTGTGTACACTCACAGATATTTTAAATGTGCACATTCTTCTCAAAGGCCCGGACTGTGCCATGTTTCATGTGGCAGTTTCCAACTGCACTGCTTCCCCGCTAACACAAGGCAACATCAACTGAATACAACACTCTTCAGGCAAGCTGCTTGGAGAACCTCCAGGCTCCATTTTGACTGATGGAGTTAAAATGAGATTGACTTTTTCCAAAAACAAGGGGTAGTTTCACATTGAAATTTTTTTCTTTTAAGCTTGAAACTAATTAAAACAGCAGAATGTAAACAATGCACGCTATATTATTTGTGTTTTCGCCCAATAAGAAAATACCACTATCACTCTCGCACACACATTTTTCGCACACACTTTGTGCCCTTTCACGTAATTTATACTAGTGCACCCACAGTTATCTTCTGACTGCCTGGCCACTTCATCGTTCAGCAGAGGGATGAATTAGCACTGTTTCTGTTTGAAGTAATTTGTAGCTGCTTGACTTGGGAATTTCTCAGGAGGCTGAAAGGGAGAGGGTTGGTTTGCTGTTGCCTTGAAAATTCATCACCACTTTTTCTCACAGTTTACCGGATTTGAAGCTTGGTTAGAGGAGACTGGGATGTTTTGTTTATGTCCATATGGAGTAATGCTAAACAAAACCGGACATTGTGTGGCGATAAAAAACTTAGAGGACCTTATTAAGCAGGAAATTAAATATGAACAGCAATTGCAAAAATAGCTCAACTGCAACTTTTGTCTATGAAGTATTGGTGCGGCTCACCTAAAAATCATAGATTGTATAAATATTATATATAATATCACAATGAATCACGTCTTGTTCTCTGTGGTAGGGCCAAAGCTGATGCTCTATTTAGGGTGCAGTGGTTGCGAGACATTATGTTATGATTGGATATTGCGACTGCGAGCCTGTGTTCTTGCAAGTGCAAGTGGCATTGCATTGATTGATGCTTCTGTTTTCAAGGGTCAGGTCCGGTTGCAGCTAGGGAGAAGGGGTGGGGTAGTCAGGTGTGAATAAGTGACATTCCAGAATAAGCATCATCAGAAAGGTACAGCAGGGCTTTAATTTCAGAGTTGACCCGGGTCCGCTCGCTGCAGCACTGGACTCCAGGCAGGAGCTCTGTCCTTTGCCTGGCTCTCTACCCACTGCTGAGCACCTGCAGGGGTTCTGCAAGTCAGATCCTTACAGCCTGTGTATACAGGAGCTGATGGGGCCTTGATGGGCTTCCTGTGGGCTAGGGATGTGAAGGTGAGATGTCATGGGTGTGTGGTGCTCAGTCTTCCATCTCTCTGGGTGTGTGGTGTTTTCAGACTTACACCCCTGTGGGTGACAGGCACCTCCTCAGGATCTTGCTGTGACACAGCTTGACCCTCCAGTGCTTCAATGATACGTGGCTAGTGAATGACCCTCAGCCACAGGTGCACAGCACAGGGTATAGACTGTCCTGTAGTGCATTCTTATGGCGATGCACATGGCTCATTTCCTGACCTTTCAACCTGTAGATTTTGGTCTAACCCTTGTTATGGCACTTTCAGCAATACTCGTTCTGGGTGTGGGTGGGTGGAGCCAATAGATGAAGTGGGTGGAGCCAGGGGTGTGTGGGTGTGGCCTCCTTAACAAATCTGAGCACCTGCACTTAATATTTTTCAAATTAAGCACTAAGCACTGACTAGATGGCGTGTTGCGCTCCTATTTTATCTTAATTCTTTCTGTTTCCTGGTTCGAATGTCCAATGAGTTCACGCCTAATGGTACAAAACTGTATCTATGAGGATTTATAAGATAACAACAGGAGCCAACACTGGGTGGATGACAACATTGGGATATTGATCAAGCCCTGATGAAGTCCCACTGGAACGAAATGCATTGGCTGGGCCGAATGGATTGCTTCTGTCAAATTGGCATTTTTTGAATAACACTGGATTCTAACCAACTCGCAAGACTCAGGAATAACTTTTATTCGTCACATCATGACTACTTGATCTATTGCTGAAGGAGAGTTTAACCATCTGTCGATTTTGGAACAGATAATACTGTATAGAATTGAATGCTCCTTTTAATTTGTTATTTCGCAGGAAAACTGGTCTGGACATAGGTTTCCCTCCCTTAGCTCTGTCTCCTAATTGTCTGCAGGAACAGAAGGCCTAATGCTCAGGAATGTTGTCACAAGCCCTTCAAAGGTGGCTTCACCTTTGAAGTCTGCCTTTTGGGCTAACACCCTGAGTGGCCATCCTGGGAAACAAGGTGACACCTCACTCTGTGGCAACTGGCTTTGTTCCCGGGCCTGGGAGCTGTTACAACTCCCCAGATGGTCAGAAACCGTCTATGAGTCAGTGCCTTTGTGAAACTACTGGAGCGCAGAATGACAACTTTCTAAAAGCTGCTTATCTTTAAAAGCGACTTTAAATCTGGCCTCGGTATCAGGTCGGGTTTAATGTCACAATTAATGTAATACCTTACTCGACTAGGTGTGTTAGCCAATGGGGCTCTTAACCTTTCCAACACAAAACGACAATTAGGAAGTGTTGTTTTTTCGTCAGCAGTACCTCTGAGCGTCGGAAGGTGGTGTCGGTCGTCTCGGCATCTGGCGTTGGTGTTGTGTCGCCAGGCTGAAGTCATGCTTGCTAATTAGACGCCGCCCTCGCGCGCTGACGTCAGTTCTGTACACAAATTTCAGCGCAAGAAACGCAAAGCCATGCAAGACACTGACCACTGGAGCACAAAACTAAGGCCCTAAAAGGATAGCCTTAACCTTAGAAATCAGTTCACAGAACCAGTAGGATGGGTGGGGCGGTAAGGAATCTATAACTAACTAATGTTTCTTACAGAAATATCATTACCCAAGGTAAGTAACGTGTTCATCAGAAAGAAACACGTTAGTTATAGATTCTTTACCTTGGAATGGATACCCCAGCAATACCAACCCCAGTGGTGGGTCGGCGAACCAAGATCACACCAAAATATCTGGGAGAAGAGAACGGCCAAAGAAGCTGTCTCTCCGGACCGGACCGTCAAGGCAGTAGTGTTATGTAAACGTGTGCAGCAAAGCCCACGAAGCTGCCTGACATATGTCATTTAGAGGAACGCCTCATCCCAAAGCAGTAGTCGCTGCTGTCACTCCCTGATAGAATGGAAGCATAGCCCCACTGGAGGCTCCTTCTTTGCCAGAGAATAGCAGGCTTTGATACAAAAAAGGACCCATTGGGAGATAGTTTGTTTGTGAAGGCCTGACCTTTCTTTGCACCCACGTACCCAACAAAGAGCTGGTCATCCACCCGGAACTGTTTTACGCGATCCAGATAGAAGTAGAGCGCACGTTTTGGGTCTAGACGGTGGAGCCTCTCCTCCTCTTTCGAAGGATGTGGAGGCGGGAAGAAGGTGGGCAAAGTGACGAACTTGCCGATATGAAAGGCAGTAACAACGTTTGGAAAGAAAGATGGAGGGGTTCTAAGGACCACATTATCCGGATGGACCGACAAGAAAGGATGTTTTGATGAAAGAGCCTGGAGCTCACTCATTCCCCTGGCAGAGGTGATGGCAACAAGGAAGACAGTCTTCAGGGTGAAAAGCCTTAAAGGACAGTTGTGGAGCGGCTCAAAGGGAGCACACCTTAAAAAGGTCAAAACAAGATTCAAGTCCCACTGAGGCATAACCTAAAAGGAATAGGAGGAAATAGGTGAGTGAGTTATGCCTTTTAGAAAACGATTTACAACCAGGGTCTTGAAAAGAGAAGGCTGATCTGGAAGCCGAAGGAAGTCAGAAATGGCAGAGAAATAGCCCTTGATAGTGCCCAGAGCAGAGCCCTGCTGGGCCAAAGAAAGGAGGAACAGGAGGACCTCAGAAAGAGGAGCAGAGAGGGGATCCACAGCCTTTGCTGTGCACCATGCCACAAATTTGTTCCACCTTCAGGCATATACCGTCTGGAGGGACGCCTGGCTGCCAAGATTACATCGCAGACTTCAGGAGGCAGGTCAAACCACGTTAACTGCCGCCGCTCAATCTCCACGCAAGGAGGTGGAGGCTGGACAGGTTCGAGTGGAGGACCGTCCCTTGCTACTGCGACAGAAGATCATCCCAAACAGGCAGTCGGATCAGAGGATTGATGACCATGTAGAGCAGCTCTGGATACCAGACTCTTCGTGCCCAATCTGGAGTCACAAGAATGACTTGGGCCCAGGCGCGCCTGATCTTCTTCAGCACTCTGGGCGGAAGTGGTATAGGCGGAAAAGCGTACAGCAGACAGCAACTCCACATGCAATGAAAAGCGTCGCCTAACGTGGAAATTCCAACACGCAATTGCTGACATTGCCCATTCTCTTCGGTGGCAAACAGATCTAACCAAGGCTCTCCCCAATGTTGAAAGAGACCTTTCACCACCTCCGAGTGAAGACACCATTTGTGATCCATCATGCACCTGCGGCTGAGTTTGTCCGCTCTGGCATTAATGGAACCTGCCAGGTGTTGACCCATCAGGGATGTTCCAGCCATGTCCAGAGGTGGAGAGCCTACTGACATAGGGTCCATGACCCCAACCCGCCCTGTTTGTTGCAGTACTACATAGCGGTGGTGTTGTCCATGAACACCTGCACTACTCTTCCCCGGACAGAGAGAAGGAATACTTTTAGTGCAAGATGAATCGCCCGAAGCTCCAAAAGGTTGATGTGGAGCCCGGACTCAACCGGAGACCAGAGGCCTCAAATCTCCACATCTCCCATGTGTCCGCCCCATCCCAAAAGGGAAGCATCCATCACCACTGTGTGGTCTGGTTGGGAAAGGGAGAGGGATCTGCCGTTGACCCAATCTTAGTTCATGAGCCACTACTACAGTTGTCGAGAAGTGCCCTCCGAGATCTGGGCACAATCGGACAGATTCCCTTGTTGCTGCGCCCACTGGAACTTCAGGTCCCACGGCAGAGCCTGCATATGCCACCTGGCATGCTCGACTAGCAGGATGCAGGAGGCCATGAGGCCCAGCAGGCCTCAGAGTCATTCTGACCGAAACCTGGTATAGAGGCTGATAGATTGGAATCATAGCCCGAATATCCCGGACTCGCTGTTTGGGAGGAAAGACCCGAAACCGCATTGTGTCCAGAACCGCTCCGATGAAGAGGAGCTTCTGAGAGCGAATCAGATGTGACTTCAGCACATTGATTGAAAATCCCAGCGAATGCAGGAGATCTGACGTAGTCTGGAGGTGGGGGATTACTGCTTAGGTCGAGCCCACCACCAATCATCAAGAAATGGGAAGACTGAAACCCCTGATCATCGCAGATGAGCTGCGACCACTGCCATCACTTTCATGTACACCTAAGGGGCGCTGGTAAGGCCAAAGGGGAGCCCGGTAAACGGAAAATGCTTGTGGCCTACCGTGAACCGCAGGTAACGCTGGTGGGCCGCCAGGACGGGGATGTGAAAATAAGCATCCTGCAAGTCCAGCGCTACTATCCAGTCTTGCAAGTCTAGGGCAGACAAGCGTCAACAACTTGAACTTCTCCTTCCAGAGAAAGCGGTTGATGTTCCTGAGATCGAAGATAGGACGCAGGCCCTTGTCCTTCTTGGGGACCAGAAAGTAGTGGGAGTAACAACCACGACCTACTTCTGGGACAGGAACGCGCTGGACGGCTCCCTTGGCCAAGAGAGCCATAACTTCCTGCTGGAGAAGGGCCAGGTGACCCTCCAACATGCAGTGGCATGGTGGAGGGGTAGCCTCAAAGGGGAGGGAGTATCCCCTTTGGACTATCTGCAAAACCCACCTGCTCGATGTGATGGTGCACCAGTGGGGGAGGTGATGGTGAATCCTGCCGCCCACTGGCATTTGATGGGCCTTAAATGTTGGACTAGGAATGCTTAGAGGCTGCTGCAGAGGGGGGTGGGGGTTGGTGGACTGGCCCTCCCGCTGGCCCCTGGAACCATGACGGTTGTTCACACGTCCCTGCCTGCGCGAAGGTTGGGTAATTTGCTGCAGCCTGTGGCTCTGGACAGGACGTAGTGGAGCACCCCTTCCGTAGCCATGAAAGGGCGAAAAGCAGACTGCGCAGAGCGGGTGGAGAGGCCCAAGGACTTGGCCCTAGCCCGTGAGTCCTTGAAACGCTCTAGGGCGTTGTCTGCTTTGTCACCAAAAAGTCGACGGCCATCAAAAGGCATGTCCATCAAGGTGTTCTGGACATCCCTCGAAAAGCCAGTCGATCTCATCCAGGCATAGCGCCGAAGCGCTACTGACGTTGGAATGGTCCTGCCCAGAGAGTCAGCGGTGTCCATCCCACAATGGATGGCAAACTTCGCTGCATCCCTCCCAGCAGCGACAGCCTGGGAGAGCACTGTCCGGGCCTCCTCCCGACACTGAGGCAGCACCTGCACAACCATATCCCACACAGAGTGGGAATAAAGGCCCAAGAGACATGCAGTGTTTACCGACCTCAGTCCTAAGCTGGTGGAAGAGAAAATCTTATTGTCAAGATGGTCCAGCTTCGTGGCTTCCCTTTCCGGTGGGGCGGTAGGGAACGCGCTTTTGGAAGTAGAGGCTTGGACCACCAAGCTCTCAGGGGTGGGGTGTTGGGAAAGGAAAGTGGGGTCGCCCGGGGCTGGGCAGTGGCGTCGGGCAATCATCCTATCCATGGGATTCCCCTTGTTGAGCCTGGACCAAGTGCCCAAAAGGATGTCAGTGAGGGCCTCGTTGAACGGAAGCAGGAGCTCCGAAGAGCTCGCCGCCAGCTGAAGCACGTCTGTCAGGATGATAGTCCTGACTGCCACGGTAAGGAGTTCGAGGTTGAGAGCCTCAGCTGCCCTACGCAACACCACTGCGTGCGAAGCTCCCTCCTCCGTAGCCACGGTAGGAGGAGACAACATGCCATGGGTATCCAGACCACTGGCATCCCCCAGTTCCTCTCTCCAGTCCTGTTCAGATTCTACCTGATCAGCTAAAGAGTCTCCTGACCCCTCCAAGGCCTCCACCTCATCATCTGGGTGCCAATCCGACTGGAAAGGAGTGAACAGGGGCACAAAAACCCCTCTCGGTGCCGGATCCGATGTCGGGCGACATCGGTCTGGCTCCTTGTCCACTTCAGGATGGAGGCCGGTGTCGACGCCGGCCGGGGGGGGCGACCGGCGTCAAATGCGGTAATGCGGTGGCGGAGGAAGCGGTGCTGGTGGAGGTGTATTGAGGTCAACCGGCGCCGATCCGGATTCAGGCCTGGATCCAAGGGGGGCATGCGCCGCCAGGGCCAGAGATGTTGGCGGAGAAGGCCTAGGCCCCCCAACCGGTTCTGCTGGGCCCGATGGTGCGCCGGCGGGTCCGGCCCCCCCAAAGATGGCATGCATCACCTCGTACAACGTATGAAGCTGGGCGGGATGCGTTCCTGGTCCCGGAAACGGAGGGAAACGCGAAATCGACTCTTCGGGCTCCGCACGCGGAGCCGCAGGAGTGGCACCACATGCATCCCTTGTCAGATCGGCCGACTGACGAGGAGAAGTCGAAAAGCAACAGTGCTTCTTTGACTTCTTCTTATGCTTCGACTTACTCGACCCCGAGTGCGAAGACTTCGATGACTTGGACGAGTAGTGGTGGCTCCGTGACCCGTCCCTTGACCTCCCTCGTGACCGGGACCTCGCACAGCACGGAGCCGACTGCCAGCACTCAAGCAGCTTTCAGGACCTCAGTCAGTTACAGGTACCGCATGCCTTGAAGCCGGGCATCCCTCATGCACCAGGAGTCGAAGACTCAAAAAGAAGTCGAGAAAAAATCAGTCAAAAAGTGACTGGAGGTACCACTCTTCCCGGATCTGCGCTGGCTGGTGCAGAAGAAGACAGAACTGACATCAGCGCGTGAGGGCAGCGTCTAAGTAGCTACCGCGACATCATCCCGGCGACAAAATGCCTACGGCGGACGCGGAGCCGACTGAAACCACCATTCGACGCACAGAGGTACTGCTGATGAAAAAACTTTCCGGATCCAGTCTGACTCCCGGGGGTAATTCTGAGGTAATGAATCTATAACTAACATGTTTCTTTCAGATATACAGCTCCCTGCCATAGGACTATATAGGCCTTCCTTAAGGGAGACTTACGCATATTGCTTAAAGGAAGTGGTGGCTTTGCCATCAAGTGCAATGGCAAAGTCGAAGTGGCAGTGTCACATACTGCCCTGACAGTCTGCAGTGGCAGGCTGCGGTCCATTTTGACTCTGTCCCATGCAGGGTGTCACAACCAGTGCTGCAGCCATGGATGAACACTGTCTTACATGCCCGGGGTACCTGGGGTACCATACACTAGGGACTTATAAGTAAGTTAGTTCTTGCCAATTGGGTGCATCCAATTCAACATAACTTGGTATAGGGTTGGTACACTGGCACTGGGGTCTGGTTAGCAGGCCTCTGTGCACTCTTGGAGTAAAGAAACTAGCAGCAGCATCAGGGACGGCTCCGTCGTTTGCACGGAGGAGCACCACCCACAGACCATAGCTGAAAAATAAAATGGCAATAAAGTTTATTTATTACCATTTTATTTTTCTGCAACAGACCCATACTGAACTGAGTGACAGGACGGGGCGGGGGCCTGTGTTGCCGATCAGCAGCATGGAGCTGTGCGCTTTAAAATGTGCATGTCTCTATGGCTGGCTGTCTTGCTATGACCAGCCAGACATGCAGATTTTAAACTTCTCCTAGACAGCTGGGTTAGAGAAAGTGCAGGCCTCCAGTGCTCTTAAGAGCACTGAGAGAGGCCACTCCAACCAATCCTGGCACTGGGCTCATACTGTTTAGAGCAGCGCCAGGATTGGTTAGGGGAGTAGGCTGGGTCTTGTGGTAGAAGTGACCAGTGAAGGAGGACGTTGTGACTCAAGGTAAGTGTTTTTTTTCCGTTACCCCTGCCCCACCACCCTTAGTACATGGCAGCTGCCAATGAGCAGCACCAGTCCAGAAATGTAGGGGTGAACATGCAAAAAGAGGCATTTCCTTACAGGCATTTTCTTATTATCACAGCAATTCTGGTTAAACTTCGCCCCAGTTCATACAATCACTAGTCATGTAGGCGGTAATTGATACTCAAGTCTAGATCCACGCTGCATGCCAATAATTGCATTCTATCAAAATACAATGGATAGTTAGCCATTATTGACACATTGCCCTTGATGGAGTAGGGTGAAAACAAAAATGTTTGTATACCCCTTGTAAAGTTGACTTCCCATAACTATAATTTGCAACAATTGTGTGTTTTTAAAATTAACCAATGTAGAATAGAAAGCACACACACAAATACCCGTGGGATATTAATATGCTTGTCTAGCAAACTTAATCCATTAATTATGTGAAGTCGTCTTACTAATGTAGTGCGGAAATGCTATAATCTAATGAAAAGCTTTGCATGAATGCATTTTAAATGTATTATTTTATTTATTTATTTTACTCATTTTCATCGAACAAACAACTTTGAGACTCAGCTGATGCAATCAGCTATAACACAGTGCAGACAGATAGTCTTATGTCAAGTAATGCAAAATATCGACAAAAGCGCATAGGCAGTAGCGCAATACACAAAAAGGAAAATCATAACATTCACAATCACTTTCCTCAGTACAGGTGGCACGTTGGTGACCCATCCCTAAAAAATTATGGTCTAACTGTGAGTGGGGTTCGACCAAATCCACAGGGCGAACAAGGACTCCACCCCCTATATAGCACTCTAACTGTGTGTGCGAGCAGGGGTGTCATTTACACTACCTGTGTTGGTGTGTCGATATGTATTGTATAGCTCCCAAAATGTTTTAGGCCGATTGTGCGGCGGGAGCAGCTCACTAAAAAGCTCTGTTTGCGTACTGCAGAATGTCATGTCATTCTTCCACTGAGTGATTTTAGGCAGAGGACCTTGCGCCCATGCTATAGCTACCCTGCGCTTGCCCATGAGCATTCCCATATCCACGAATCTACGTGCGTTTTAAGGGATTAACTTAGAGTAGCCTTGTAGAGCGAGCAAGGGATCTGGAGCAAGAACCAACTTTGTGATCTGTCCTATTTCCTGAAAGACTTTTACCCAAAAGGCTGCTATGCCGGGGAAAGTCCAGGCCAGATGTAGGAAGTCAGTTAATGGCGCACAACAGAGTTCACATAATGCGTTGTCCCTCAGCCCATACCTGTGTAGCCTTTCCTGCGTATAATATACCCTATTTAGGTATTTAAAATGTATCAGTCGGTGTCTGCCGTTGAGCGATATCCACTTTGTACTGGTGCAGCTATAAGTCCACATATCGTCTGTAATATCTACGTTTAAATCTCGCTGCCACGCCAGGCGCGATTTAGTGTAGTGGTTCACTCTGTGTGCCATGGAGGAATGATAAATGGTCGCAACTATGCGCTTTGGGGATTTCGCCTGTAGGATAAGTGTTAGAGCAATAAGTTCAGACAGCTCTAGATATTAATCTCCCAACAGCTCCCTCAATGCAAGTCTCGTTCTGTGAAACTGAAATTTCATCAATGTGGAAGGTTCCTGATCTACAGGTTTGATGTCCTCCCACATCTTGGCAACCCCATCTACAAACAGATCCCCTATAGTATGAATGCCCAGTGTGTGGAGCGCCTGTGTGACTCCTCTCTCCGTACAGGGTGGTAGCCATGTGCACCAGTCTATCTGCGTAGCCGGAGAGTAAAGTATCGCTCCGGCCTGTAAATGCAGTAAATAGCGCCAGGCGTGGGTAGTAGCATTAATAGAGTCTAAGATGCATGTCCGGCGGTCTGAAGCTTGAAACAACATTGCAGGGAGTGGAGGCGGGCTCGCCACTACCGATTCTATACGTAGGTGCGGTATGTCTGGGTCGCCGTGTACCCAATAATACGCTTGCGCAGCTTGTGCAGCCCTATAATACAAATTGAAATCAGGCGCGCCCAGTCTGCCCGTAGAGTAAGGCAGTACCAAAATCTGCCACTTTACCCTCTCCTGCTTACCCGCCCATGCCAACCGAACCATCAACATGGTGAGACAATCGAAAAAGAAGCACGGCAGAACCATCGGGATATTTGTGAATAGAAACAGTAAACGCGGCAGCACCACCATTTTCATGATGGATATTCTGCCGAGAAGAGGCAACCGGAGTTTTATCCATCTTTCAACGTTGTCCTCCGGTTTACTAAAAGTCTTTCCATAATTTTCTCTAAATACGATGTCGGAATCCGCGTGGATTCGAATACCCAGGTATCTTACCGCATCAGTGGACCACTGCAAGGGGTAGTCTAGGTCAAACTGTGAGGTGTTCGGAGTCAACGGAAAGACAATGTACTTTGACCAGTTCACGTGTAGACCAGAAAGGACTACAAAGCGTACCACTTCGCAAAGGACAGCTGAGAGATTAGACTCCGGATGCCTGACATACAAGAGCGTATCGTCAGCATACGTTGATACTATAATTTTGTAGCATGGAAAACATATTCCCCGATGTTGATGGTATTCCCGTAGTGCACAGGCAAGAAGTTCGCCCACTAAAGCGTAAAGCAACGGACACAATGGGCAGCCTTGTCTTGTGCCCCGTGAAATGGGTATAGAGTCCGTCACTATGCTACCTATTTTTATTCCGGCCGTGGGTTTACTATAAAGGGTGCCGACTAATTGTAAAAATTCTGGGCTCACTCCCATCCTGGTCAGAACATGTGTCATGAACGGCCACTCCACAGAGTCAAACGCCTTTTTAATATCTAGGAAGACTGCCACTGCTGGTGTTTCAGTCTTAATGTGTTGTAACGCACCGAAGACCATGTGTAAATTGTAAGTTAGGTTTCTACCTGGCACAACCCCTGCTTACTCCGGAGCAACCAAAATGGGAACTAAGGGGACTAGACGATTAGCCAGGATTTTCGCAAATATCTTCGTGTCCATGTTAAGCAGAGACAAAGGGCGGTACGATGCACAGTCCTCCGAAGACTTACCTGGCTTAAGTAGTGCAACAATCACTGCTTCAGACATGGAGGGCGGCATATTGCCCGTGACACACATGTCATCGAAAAGCGCGGACAATTGTGGAGCAACAAATCTAAAAATGCTCTATAAAATGAGACCGTGAGACCGTCCGACCCCGGAGCACTCCCGGCTCTCATACTGGTTAAAGCGAGCAGAATTTCATCTTTCTCAATGGGTCTCATAAGAAACTCACGGTGTGTATTGGAGAGCCACGGGAGTCATATGTATTACAAATAATCAATAATATCCTCGTCTGTTGCCCCTTGCCTGGAGGCATATAATCCTGTATAATATTGTCAAAATCAATCTGCCACATCAGAAACCTCAGTTAAAAGCCCACCTTCTGCTGACCGAACCTCCACCGTACGCACTGCTTCCCTGCGTTGTCGAAGCATGTGCGCCAAAACTGACCCTGGCCGTTCACCCTCACCATGCACCCTGGCAGTGGCATATTTGCCCATATGCTTGACCTCATCATCAGCTGGCGCGTGATATTCTTCTAGCAACTCTGCAACTTCGCTCGCAACCGAATCATCCGCAGCTATCAGCAGGCGGCGCTCACGAATCTTAATCTTACCCTCCAAGTCCCTCAGTCGATTCCATATAGAGTGGAGAACCCCCAAGTGTTTCGATATAGTGATTCCCCTGATGTATACTTTAAAGGCTTCCCATAATACCTGATAGTCTTCCACAGAGCCAACGTTCTTATCAAAATAGGTCTCAATAGCCTCAGCTAGCTCTTCCTTGAACACTGTATCGAGTACGGAATAGGGGGGAAACCGCCACGTGAAAGGTGGAATAAGCATGCTGGGTGTGTCTATTGTCAATAGAATTGGCGAGTGGTCAGAGAGCGTTCGTGGCAGTACCTGGCAGGAGCGGACCTTGTCACAGAGTATCCGGGCCGCTAGCCAATAATCAATGCGTGTATGTAAATTATGATATGCAGAGTAGTGTGTATAGCCACTCGGTTCCGGGTATTTCAAACGCCACACGTCTCTTAAGTCAAATCTAAGTAACGCACATTCGACCTCCCTGGCATCGGCCGTGACACGTCTCTCGGGCCCACCCGATCTATCTAAACTAGGGTTCCGAACCAGGTTGAAGTCACCACCCCATAGTTGGGTGCCCTCCCAGTGGCCACCTACCCTATTCGCCAGAGCTGTAAAAAACTCAGGGTTATTAAATTGGGGCCATATATATTCACAATTAAAAGATCCATGCCTTTCTCAAAGCATCTAGTAATGACATACCTGCCCTCAGTGTCAGTGTATAGTGGGTCCAAAGTAAGTGACGACTTGGGGTTGATCCATGTAAGAACACCGCGTGCGTGTGTAGGGAACCCAGCAGCATGGATATGACCTCGAAGACCTCTGCTGTGTAACATGGGGGAGCTAAGTGGGAGATGTGTTTCCTGCAGTAAAGCCACATCTATGGCATGTCAGGACAAATACGAAAGGACTTTACGAACTTTCCTGTAATCATTCAGCCCCCTGACGTTCCATGTAAGGGTTTGTAGCATGTCCACCCCAGAGTCCCGACCACCCCCTTGGCCACGTACTTCGGAATCAGTCCGTGTCACCATATCTCAATAGTGTATTGCATCGTGACGCTACATGACAAGTGCAACCAGCCATCAACACGCACTGTGCAACATCCGAGTCTCAACAACCCTCCACCCCCCTCCCACATCAAGCCCAACCCAACCAAGGCTTGACGCAAAAATTCCCAAAAACCTACATGAAACAAAACATACTTAACATAGCTCTGAACAAGGAAGCCACTATACCCCCCCAACGAAAAGCTTCATTACCCATGAGTGTGTGTTGCACTCGTAGGCGGAGGTTGCCAGCTTTATACCGTCCACCGACTGGGTGACAGTTGACAGCCCCCCCGCACTCCAACAAGTCAATATTAAACATTAACAAAAGGCATACATGTCCCATATAAAGTAAAGCTGAGGGATCAAATAAGCCACCAGGTTCATCCTACATCTCGAACCATAAAAGCACAAAAATAACTGGGAGTGGTAGGGTCAGGACAATGTAGCTGCAAAAACTGAAAACTGAAACTCCACCCACCCCCACCTTTTCGCCTCCCAGCACCTCCCTGACTTGGATCTTCCCGCAAGTGAAAATAGCACTACACAGTTCCCTCATAGACCCGAGCCTTATCTGTATGGCGATCTGGCAACTATCAGTCCTGCTCCTCCAGTGAACCTCCAACTGCCCCAGGCAAGGCATACGTCTCCGGGCTGCGTCGTTGTTCACTGTTCCAGTCTTTCATGGCTTTCTGCAGCAGCTTGGGGTCAGTGAAAAAATGTGATTTGCCCTGGTGATTGACGCGCAGGCGGGCCGGATATAGCATAGCATAGTCAATGTTGCGGTCCCTAAGTTTTTCTTGAGTGGCATGAACTGGCGACGCGCTTCCTGCACTTTCATGGTGAAGTCCGGGAATAGAGCAAGCGTGGCCCCCTCATATTGCAAAGTCTGCTTTTCCCTCGCTGCTCGCAGCGCGGCGTCCCTGTCGCGATAGTTCAGCAACTTAGCTATGATGGGCCTTGGCGGGGCTCCAGGGACCGGGCACGGGCCCAGTGAATGATGCGCCCGTTCAACCACGAGCATGGACGAGAATGTGTCAGAGCCTAGAAGCGATACCAGCAATTTTTCTATGAACTGTTCCATATTTCCTGTGGGGGTTGATTCCGGTAGGCCAGTAATTCGCAGGTTGCTTCTCCGAAGATCTCGCTTCCAAATCTTCGGTCTTGTCTAGTAGCCCTTGTAGTACCCCATCCACACGCTATCAGCAGTCTCCTGCTGGGGTTTGCATCAATGCACCTCCACGAACCGGTGTGGCCAGAAAAGAGCACCGCACTTCACAGTCACTGCTACATAATAATCGGCCGTCCGCCACGATGCTCAACACTACACCGGAGCTTCGACCGGACCACCATCGCAGTGTATTTCAGCCAGCTCCACTTCCAGCTGGTCAGTCGGTGACGCAAGTCAGCAGATTCACGGCAAAGCTTCCTCGTGGCTCCTTCGCACCCGTAGCTACATGTGCACAGGACCCTCACTCAAGCTGGTCAGTTCTTTCGGGTGCGGATCACGCCAGCATCACGGGCGGCATTCATGCCAGGATAAATGCCCCTGGTTAATGCAGGATTCTTAAAGGATCTTGTGTTGAAGCGCGGAGCTCCGCTCTCAAGCAGCCATCCTCGGCGCCAGCAAGCTCCGCCCCATTTTAAATATATTATTATGGCAGAAATGATGGAGAATGGTAAGAAAACAATGCATATGTGTGGCTTTAAAGCTAGGTAATAACTAACAGGGTCATCTTAGAATGGGGGGAGGTAAACAGAAGGGCTATACGAAATCTAACGTTTAATTGTGTTTGTTTCTATAATAGTTCCAGTTATGGCTCGTGCGGCATAAATAAAAATGGAGGGTTTGCGAGACTCCGAGATAATGACTTTCTACGCATGCACGACTATGCTCGAGAGATGTGCAAGCAGTCTGTGCCTGTGCAGTGTCGGTCAAGGTCAGCGTGGCCTGAAGTGCAGAATGGTGCCAAGATTGAGATGTTTGAGTCATGAGCCTGGGAAAGTTTGGTGAAGTGACAAGTTAAAGGACACGAGTGAACAAAATGGAATAACAAACAACCTGAACTTTATTATGATAAGAACTATGACTTGGCGGAAATATGGACAATGAGGAGATGAGGTGATCCTCATCCACCCCTTGAATGGACCAATAAGAATTGAGTGTGGACCCTAAAAGTTTCAAATTTTAGATAGATAGTTAGGGAAAAATGGTATAAAAGAGGTCGTTTGGAGGAAGGAAAAGAGCGTGCTTTTGAATTAATTTTTTCGCACCACTACATGCTGTCGGACTGATTGAGTTTTCCATGGTGCAAAGACTTTGAAATTTTCTTGACTTTATCTTTTGATGTGGACGGAGTCCTGATAGGAGGTGATCATCGAGAAAGAATAGAGAGGCTGTATTTGGGAACCATTCTGCACTAACTCTGATTTCCATTGCCGATACCATTGGTAATATGTCTGATTTATTTTTCTGAACTATTCTGCTAATAAATGTAAACTGTTTGAATTTAATCTTCTTTTTCTTTAGGTGCATTTAGATGTTTAATGGTGTTCGAATTAAGGTTAATTAAAACAAGGTCATGCTAGGAGATTAAATCTTAAATACAAATTAAATTAATGGAGAATTAAGCTGGTCTTGTTGTCCATTAGTTAACTTTTACTAGCTGATCCATTGACCAAAAGTGGGGTGTTTTAATGTTTCTTAAGAGTAAAACCATGGTATGATCTAATAAACTGCAGATGTACATAGTGTATAAAATTTAGATTAAAGAGATGACGTAAAACACTCCGCTAATCCAGCAGCTCATCCTCTGGTTTTCACTGATATTGGGAGCAGGGTGATCTGTATGAATGAATGACTTGCGGTGTCATGGGCCCCACCGGCAAGTAAAGTATGATAGCTCCTAGGATATATAGTGATGGTTTGGAAGATTGGTTTGGAGCAGCGCTGGATCACCCTGAACAGGTTTGTTGAATAAAATGGTTTGACTGTATCAACTGGAGTATCACTGATGTGTTATGGGCCATTCTCCATGCCATTTGGCTCTTTGTTGTGTCCAAGTTGGTTTGCTGTTAAACCAACCAGATCCTTAAGTAGTTAAAAGTTGAATTTTTTTCTAGTAATATCCCATTGACATTAAATGTTCGATTCATAGGGTCTTTTGGTTCATATTCATCAACTTTGTTTAGTAGGATTGAACATCAGTTTATTTGTTTGGCGATAGGTTTCAAAGCCCTTTAGTATGCAATGCCTAAATAGCTCGTTCAGAGAAAGGATCGTGGCATCTTCAGCTAAAAGCATTATCCTAACTTTTTCTCAGCCGAACTCTAGGGTGTCGAACTTATAATAATTCACATTTGTAAAGCGCCAACAATCACCCGTAAGGGTCTCCAGGCGCTGTGGGCCGTCGGTAAGATTAAGCAAGCTATTGCCCAGAGTCACATGGTGCTGGGCTAATCTGCTGCTGGCGCCGGGAATCGAACTGTTATCCCCAGCTACCGGCGTCAGTCGCCCTGGCCGTGGCGCCACACCTCTCCCAATGCCTAATAGAAAGTAAGGGACATTGTTTATATACAGGTTAAACAGAAGCGGGGCGAAGAAACACATCCCTGCCAGGCACCAACATTTATTATAATGTTATTTGTGAATTTCCCATCCATAACATATCGAACTCTAGCTGTTGTTGTTGGTGTATTCGTATTAGCACATTTAGGAGCTGGTCCAGGATATTCATCTATCCAGGAAAGGTTCTCTCTCGTCTACTGTGTCTAAGACCATGTAAAGGGGAACATTTCTGTCTTGAATGTACTTTATGCCTATTACGTAACGCCTCATGGCCTTGACAATGGTACTCAGTCCTTTCCTAAACCCAGCCTTGGTTCCCAAAAATATATTTTCACTTTCCACCCATACATTCACTTGGATCAATAAGAGCTTTCCATTGATTTTACCCACTCCATCCAGACGCAAAATTAGTAAATAATTTGACGGGGAAGGCGATTGCCCTTCTTGTATGAGGACAACTATTGATGATCTACAGGATTGAGGTGGGTGACCACTGCTAAAGACACCACAACACTCTCAAAGCTGAGGGCCTTGTTTGTGTTCAGGCTGTGCAGAGTTTTAATGACCTCTTTAACACGAAATGCCATAGCCCAGGAGACTAATTCATTTCTTTCAAGCTAGCAATCAAGCAAGCCCCGGTTGGTCCGTAGGCTTCCTCTTCCTCGTTGCCCTTATGCAAGGATTAAATGTCTCTCCCAATCAGTGCCCCCCATCTCCAATCTCGTGTCATAGTTCCAATCTGAGGCACGTTTAACTCACCATCCGCTATATGTATGAAGCCAAAAATCGATCGCAAACGCTGCGATTCGCAATAAATAGCGTTAGCGACTAAAAAATCGCTATTCGCTATGTATGAAGCAAAATACGCTTGCGAAATAAGGATTCGGTAAATAACGATTTCCAAACGTTGCGAAAGTGCAACATAGCGAATACAAAAGCGAATCCTTATTTAGCGTAGAAATCCGTTAGCGAGAATCGCTAAAGCGGAAATCGCAATTCTGAAATCGCTATGGAATGTATCAACCAATTTGCATTAGCGAATCAAGCAAATTCGCTAAATAGCGCCTCGCAATTACCATCAAGTGGGAGCAGGTGGTAACCAGGTGCAAACTATAAATTGAAACCCAGAATGCAACACACTCCCTACCACAATGTCCGGGTTGTACATGATAGTGAGGAGGCGAAGAGTGAGAGCTCTGGCGCAGAGGAGGAGACGGCAGGAGAGGATATTCCGGTTGCGCATTACCATCTTCCAACGCACTGATGAGGATATCCACACCCATTACAGACTGGAGGAAGAGAGCATAATTGAATTGATTGATGAACTCAGGCCCTACCTAGAACACCCCACCCGCAGGACCCAAGCCATACCCACACACATCCAGGTCCTGTGTTCACTACACCTGCTGTCCTCAGGTAGTTTCCAGGGGGTCATAGCCACTGCAGGAGGGGTGTCTCAAAGTGCCCTGTCGCGCTTTTTCCATGCATTCCTCGACGCCATGACACATAGGATGCAACATCACATCCACTTCCCCAGCACCCCACAGGAACTAGCACAGACTAAGCAGGATTTTTATAACATAGCCCATTTCCCCCACGTCATAGGATGTATAGACGGAACACATATTGCCATTTCACCCCCCACAAACATAGAGTATGTATTCCGGAACAGGAAATGCTACCATTCCCTGAACATACAGATGGTGTGTGATGCCAAAAACATTATCACCGATATAGTGGCAAAGTACCCAGGTAGCACACATGATGCATTTATATTCCGTCACTGTGGCCTATACCGTAGACTCTCAAGAGGGGAATTTGGAGAGGGATACCTACTAGGTAACAGCACACATTGTCAGCCCATATTACTCATGACCTGCATGTGCATCACATTGACTGACCTTTCAACTCTTCCACCCACAGGGGACAGTGCCTATGCAGTCAGGGACTTCATCCTGACACCCTACTTGAATCCTGCCACTGCTGGGGAGCACCGCTACAACCGGGCACACATTACCACAAGAAACACCATCGAGCGAACTTTCGGGATTCTGAAGAGCAGATTCAGATGCATCCACAAAAGTGGAGGTGCCCTTCAATACAGCCCTGAGACATGCTGCAAAATTGTTGTAGCTTGTGCCATGCTCCACAACATTGCGACCAGGAAAGGGACACCTATGGAGTCGAGTGACTCAGATACCTCGGACGTGGAGGGACCCGGACCCATACACATGGAAGCTGGCGTAGCTGCTGCTGCAGCTGGGCGCCAGAGGCGTGATGAGATCATGCGGAACTACTTCTAGGTGAGTAAAAATGATACAATGACAACTTATTGCTCTGCAAACGTGTTTAATTTCCAAAACCAACAATGTGACTTCCAAAAAAATGCAGGATGAACTCTCCTTAACAAAAGCACATGTTCAAATCACAGTGCAACTAAACAGTCATTGGTATAGCAAGTGCTACACAGTTGCTGGCCCCATATACCCCCTGTGCGGAGTAGTCATTTTGATGCAGTCCCTATTGTTGTGGGGCAGGCCTGCTGCTCCGGCCACTACGGCGCCTCTCAACAGTGGGTGGTGGTGTATTAGTGCTCCGCACCGACTGTGAGTCCTCCTCACTGGGGGTAAGCACCCCGGGTCCAGCAGTACGCAGCGCACGCAGCTCATCCAGGGTGGCAGTTGACTGCACTACCACAGTGGCTATGTCCTGGATACCATGCGAGAACTCTCGCTGGGTCTCTATGGCACGCCTTGCCAGCATATTGTTGGAGGAGGCGAGGCGATTAACAGCACGCGTGTAGTGGTCCATGCGGGCAATTTCTTTGCGCCTGGCTGCGCGTTCAGCTCTCATCTCTGCAGTCAGCTCCTGCACAGCCCCCCTGATTTCCTCGCGTAGTCCTCTGGTCCCTGCCCTGATCTCTCTCTGAATGGCCTTCATGTGTTTCGCTTGCAGGCGGTGAACCTGGAGCATGTGCATTTCAAGACCGGCGAACACTGATTCTTCTTCTTGCACATTGGTGCTGATGGCCGTGCGGGGTCTACGCCTGCCTCTGGACTCTGTTCTGGACTCCTGCTGCTGGGGTACTGGTGCTTCAGACTGGACATTGTCATTTTCCTCTTCCTCATCATCCATTATTCTGAATGGCCTCACGTTCCTCCTACTGTGTCCCTGTGTTTGGATAATAGGACTGTCCTCCCCATCTGTATCATGGCCATGCCTGCCTTCTCCTGAGCCTCTGGCTCCTGTCTCTGTTGCACTGGCTGTAGCTTTCCCACTTGCAGGTGCTGTGGATAGAACAGCACACATTACTTATTTGATCATCACAGGTGATGTACTAATAAATTTTCACAGTGTTCCCTGACTTTACTTGTGTCATTCACCTCTCCTGACCTGCACATGTGTACAATTTGACAATCTCATGCTACTTTCTACATTGCTGACTGTTGTGACTACATCTCCCATAATGCATTGCTGTGTACTTGGTCTAGCCTGACATGTGGTTGCCCTAATCCCTAGGTCGCCTCAGGGGGTTCTGGGGGTGGTTTAGGGTGGGGAGGCATGCTTCTTACCTGGTCTTGCTGATGGTTGTGCTGAGCTGTCGAGCACGGACACGCCCGCAACACTCTGATGAGGCAGTGTGCCCTCTACCAGCTCCTCCAGTGGTGTAGAGTCTTGGACGTTGGAGGTTCCCCCACCGGTGAGCTGGGACTGCTCCAGCCTGGCAGCCAACCTCTCCTTGGAGCGCTGGCGCAGGTCGTACCAGCGCTTGCGCAGCACATCAACTGTCCTGTGGGTGACTCCTAGGGCATTCACTTTGGCTTGGATGCCCTCCCAAATCCTTCTCTTGCTGGCTTCTGGCACCTTGTGGGAAGTGGCCCCAAATAATGAGTCATGGTGTTGCACCATTTCAGTGATTAGGGTCTCTAGTTCAGGCTCAGAAAACTTGAGCTTCCTCTTCCTGGCTGCTTCCCCTGCTTGCTGCTCCTGCTGGCTTGCTGGGACATCCTGGCTTCCACTTTCTGACATGGCTCAAGAGTTGCACACAACACTCTCACTCTCTCTGTCTCACTCCAGATGCCCCATGGGAAATCACTCTCTTCCTGGTTGTGATGTCATCATATAGCATCAGGATTGCAATTGGATGTTTCCAGTTTGTGCTAAATAGCGATTTTTCACGGGGGTACCTCTCAATTTAGCGCTTTGCTGGGCGCGGTCGCGCTAATTAGCGTATTTAGGGGTGCGGTCGCGCTATTTCACGGCGCGGTCGCGCTAATTAGCGTATTTAGGGGTGCGGTCGCGCTATTTCACGGCGCGGTCGCGCTAATTAGCGTATTTAGGGGCGCGGTCGCGCTATTTAGCGACGCGGTCGCGCAATTTAGCGACGCGGTCGCACAATTTAGCGACGCGGCGCGCTATTTTTGCGTATTTAGGGGCGGGGTCGCGCTATTTTGCGAGTTTGGCCGTTTAGGGAATCGCTGATTCATATTGTGCAAATATTTAGCGATTGTGGCCGAATCGCTAAATATTTGCTAATGCGTTGATACATCCCGATTAGCGATACAGATTTAGCGATTCGGTAATTTTCGCAATTTCTGATTCGCTAATCGGTCCCTTCATACATATAGCGGTAAGACAGAAACAAATATAACGGCAGTGTTTCTTAAAGGAAGTCACCAGGACACAGTTGGCTGCACAAAATCGCATGGTTACTAAATGGACTGCACAGCTTTGGAAATACCCGCATCCTCGAATGTGCTAATGCATTGAACGCGTTCAATTAACATTAAGTAGAATCAAGGGAGACCAGAAAGGAATATTAATAGGTCATTAAAATGCAACACTTCTGAGAATTCCAGCCTGCATTGTTCTGCAGCCTTCTACCCTGCCACAGTTGCCACGTGGGACAAAAGAAACTCACACATTGCTAATCAGCTCGCGCCATACTCACCAGCTATAGGAGCAAGCATGGCATTTGTAGGGCTTTTCACTGGTGTGGGTCCTGCAGTGCCTGCGCAGAGAGCTGGCGTCGATTGAAGCATATGAGCACATCTCACATCTGAAAGGCTTCTCGCCTAGGGAAACACAGGAAACACACCACCAAAACCAAGATGACTGATTAGAGCCTGGAGTTCAAAAGAGACGTGTTCAGAGAGGAACATACAGATCGTTTAGACGTGGAAACACTCTTGTATCATATGTATCAACATACCCTTTTGCGATTTCAAAATAGCGATTTTTAAGGAATCGCTATTTAGAAATCGCAAAATGGTATGTATGAAGAAAAGCGCTATTTTTTAGCGATTCCTTAAAATTTCTTAATTGCGATTAGCAAATTGCTAATCGCCATTAAGGAATAATTTCCCATTCATTTCTATGGGCCAGGAGGCCCATAGAAATGAATGTGAAATTATTCTCAATTTGCGATTTGCAATTTACTAATCGCAAATTGAGAATAATTTCAAGGGTGCAGGGGTGTCTCAAGAACACCCTGCTGCACCCCTGAAAATGACATGTGTGTGCATATGGCGCACATACATGCCCTAAGGGCATGTATGAGCGTCACATGGCACCTTTTGATTTTTAAAACAATGCCTTTTTGAAAGAATTCGCAACTTACCACCAACTAGAAGTTGGTGGTAATTTGCGATTCCTTAAGGGCATTTTAGAATTTTTTTTTCCTTGATACATTGCATTTAAGGAATCGCAAATTTTGCGATTCCTTAAATGCAATCGCAATATAAGGAATGGCAAATTTTGCGATTCCTTGTTTTGCACCCAAATTGTTTCATACATATCATTTAGCGAAAATGGGTTTGCAAACGTTTGCGAACCCATTTGGCCTTGATACATATGGCCCATGGTCTCAGGAGCACAGTGCAAGAAAGCTTATAACAAGTTATGATGCCCCAACCAAGAAATACGCAAAAGGAGAAACACCAAGCACTAAAGGCATAATACAGGAGCTATACAGTTCGAATTTCTATTCTGCCGCAAAGCCAACAGACCTATGATTTGAAAAGTAGGTCAATTCTGCATATTATCCCGATAATATATATGAAGAGGAAGTGGAATGGACTATTGCTTTAAATCGAAATATGCATCTTACTTACCTGAAATAAAAGATGCTACTAGCCCTCTTGGAGTATTACATTTGGTTATGCAAGTTAACCCCAGGACGTCCAGAGTCTTCCAGAACAGTATCCAGAATCTCTGCCACTGAGGGACCATGAAAGCAACAACTAGTCTTTCCCCCTCTCATTACTTGGATTCAGTCAAGCCATGCCATGGTGTGATCTGCCACACAAGTGACGGTGACTGAAATATAGTGTAGTTTTAGCAGCTTGGTGGTGGTTTAAATTTAGAATCAGGAAAACAGTCAAACCAACCTCTGTGCAGCGTCCTCTGCCAACTGTGGGGCACACCACTTTCTACATAGCAACTTGTTGATGAAATCCTTGAAGGCCTATGACAAGAGCACTATTTGTTGTTCCGTAGAAAACGCAGAGACCATCTTACCAAAGGCCCTGCTAAGTTGGGATGTAATGGTCAATGGGCCAACATTATTCTAGCAGGTGGTGATGAAGTGAAGACCCTAGTCACAAGACTACCCTTTATAGCGCGGAGATACCCCTTCGGGGGTGATTCCTGCGCTTTATAAATCTTATACATACATAAATACATGACCAATGGTTTCATTAGAAAGGAGATTTCCATGGAGGGTGATGAAGATGCATTAGCTGAATTCCTGAAGCAGATGGACATTTGTTTTCATAATGTCAAGAGTAGAACTGTGGCATTTGCCTTGCTTGGACCAAATGTAGTGGTCAGAGCTGCCGACTTTGGAGCTGGGGAACCAGGTTCAAGTCTCGGCGTCAGCTCAACATACTGTGATTCTGGGCAAATCACTTAATCTCTCAGGCACCTACCAAAAAGGAATGTGTCCTTGTGTAACGTAACTGGTGCTCATGTGACGCGCTCCAATACCTTCAGGTTAAGTTTGCGATATATATAAAACTACAAAAAATAAAATTACAAAATGTTAGAGCAAAAGTAACATCTATGACCTCGAATTAGCCTGGCTGAAACTCACGGTGGGGTCTTAACGGTGAAGAATATCCCTCTGTAGGAGCAGACACTGTAAGAGGGTAAAGAATAGAGTTGGACAAGTCAGCAAATTAATAGGGAGAGCCCAGGTGGAGAAGCCATAACACGAGCCCAGTCATCAACATAGTTTGCAAGTAAATCATGCTATAAACGTCATTTAAAAATATGATAAAGAATCGTGAAAATGTTCCTCTATAGTGCATTAAATTATAATAATACTTTGAGTGGATTTTATTAGGAGTAAGAGTTTCTACACATTAACTTAGAAACATTCATTAACACTCCCTGCTGTGACATCGATGCAAATAGTAAACAAAGCTGCAGGTCACTTGTCACGCATACTATATATGTGGGCTGGGTTGTTATTATAGATGGAGGAATATTATAGTACATTAAAACATAAAAGACAGATTGTATTGATATTTTTTCGCTGTGCTCTCAAATGTGAACATTAAGGAAGAGGCACAGAGAAATAATGTTATTGCCTTGAGCCACTCAATATGTTCAAACTTGGAAGGCAGAATTGATCCCAGGTTTCCTAGATTCACATTGTATAATTCAGCCAAGAAATGGGTATCACTTTCAATCTCCCATTTTAAACCAGAAGGTAATCCTTAATTCTTTGAGGCGCTACATCTGTGCACTGTGTTAAATAGATCCATGTATTACATGGTAAGTTAAGTTGACAGAAGAAGATGACTAAGTTAAGGGAAGCCAGGATACTCTATTTTGACCTGCTTCTCCCAAGTTAGTAAAGATGTAGATTTCAGGAGACGCCCAACACCTTTAAAGAAGGCAATTACAAACATTAGTAAAGCAAAGATCTGAGAGATCCCATAGAGGACACATGACACAAGTGAACTGCAGCTGCAGGCAAATGTTCACACTGTCCCACACCATGTGGCCTTTTTGAATTTTTCATTACTTCCTGGAGCACGGGTAACATTTCAGATGAGTCGACATTCAAGACCCTGCTGAATGCTGTGAACGTGTTTAGAGAAAAATTATTAGCACAACACCCCTGCCCGAGCACTTTCAAAGTATATTTCACAGTGTTCAAGCTCAGCCCATCTACAATAGAAAGACAACGCAGCGCTGGTTAGCACCTCCTCTGCAGCAAGAGTGGAGGGGGGAGGCAGCGGAAGAGGCGGATGATTGAGGAGAGAGGGTAGGCAGCAGAAGCCATTCAGAGGCTCCGCTCGTTTTTGACTCAAGGGTCCATGACGTCTATCTCAAGCCTTCAGTTGCTCATCCATCTCTATAATAGAAAGATAAAAGATCCTCAGATCAATGCTGGTCTACCCCTGAAAATACAAATGGAAAGGTGCACCCGGAAAAAGATTGCAGTCCGTAGAAATCCAATAAATGTTGCAAGATATCTGTTTTGGTCTTTCTTTACTTTATATCCATTTGCGTAATAGTCTTGTTTGTATAACAGACTTTCAGCCACAAAGAACATCCATCCAACGCGTTTCGTTCAAAAGTACCTTTTTCTCAACTTCATCAGATCTCATATAAGTTGAGTTCAAGAAGCTGAATCCCTTTTTGAAGTTGAGTCTTCATAGTTTTGTTTGGTAGAGGTAAAGTCCTACGGAGGTATATCGCTCATGTTTGTTGATAGTATTATATATACAAGTGAGCCTTCATAAGGTCGCCCATTGATGAGGTATTAAAGATTGATACCCCCAAAACTGACACCTTAATAAGTGGACCAATGCATTCCCTCTGAGGAAGTTTCAAAGAGCGGCAGGCCTGCTACAAACAGGCCATTTCACGTAAATCGAAGTGTTCCAGAAAATAGATTGCATGTCATTTGCAAGGGCGTAACACAGGCCCCTGCAGTGCAGGTGGACCCCAAACACTTCAGAAGGGCTCCAATCCGTCCAAGACCAATTAGTGTCTCTGAGGTATGGGAGTCTCAGGGTCCCTCTTCACATTCTACAAGGAGGCCTCATCATTTTAAGTTATGGCACTGGTCATTCGCTAACAAACTTGCTTTTTGAAAAGTTTCACAACAAACATATCAATATAGAATTATTAGCTTAATCAAATATTTTACCTACAGATAAAGTGGGCTCTAATATGGTTTTGCTGTTACTAGTTTTAATATGACCTGGAATCATTATATTATAATGAAAGTGTTTTAGTACAGAACAGAGACAGGTTTTGGTACATTTAATGACCTTTTAAAAATGACGAAGTGCCCTAGTAGAGTTGGCCTTTTTAACATCTTCTGTCTTACTGACTACATGCAGACATCTTGACATGTACTATAGACACTGAAACCACCTCACACATTTCATGGTCAAATTCCAAAGAAGGAGAACTGAAATCTGAAATTTACTAGGAAATAGGTTTTCTTTGAGTTTGGTCACTTGCAGTGGTTATGGAAGCCTGGCATTTTACCTGAAATGGCTTGTGACTAACTTGAAATCATGATACAAAAAGGTAATGTGAGAGTAGCCTTGAGAATTAGGAGGCTTTGAGTCTAGCCTGGGAAAGGGAATTGGACTGGAACCTAAGCATGTTTTCGTAAGTGGTGCTGTCACTCCTCCCCAACACCGAAGACGTAGTAACAGTGACAAAGTTGAAAAACTAGCAACCACAAAAAAGCTTGTAAGGTGCTAATTTTTCCATATTAGATGCCAATATGAGTGCCCGTTCGGTACCAGGTCCTTCTTATGCCAGTGTAGATAGATCAAGTTCAGGGACTAAAAATGGACAGGGCTGTTAAAGACATTATTCAAATGTTGGATACAGTTTCAATAGAGAACATAAGATGCCCCATGAAAAAGAACAGAAATATTGCACAAGAATTTAAGATAACAGCATACATGGCCAACAGACCCGATTCAGGTGGGAGACTCCCGGTTTTAGAAGAAAAAATTGGCTTCATTTTACCTGTTTCTCGATTGTAATTACCTCTGATTCAAAAAGTCAGTGGGGAAAAGGCCTTCTCCTGATTTTCTTTCAATATCTCCCACTTTACATTTGTGAATTGTTGGCAGGTAAATAAAAGGTAGCAGACTCCGTGGATCAATGTCCTAGATTCAGGTGCTGGGTGAAGCTAGTCATCAGTGGCTTGTACTGACTACAAAACTTTGGTCTTACGAGTATTAAGCGCACTTACATTGTGAAGCTCCAAAGCAAAAAAATGTAATAAATAAAAAAAAAGCAAAACAGTACCATTCTGGTCTGCATCGGTTGGCAGAACCAGTTAGGCATGAAGGGAGCAGGGCATTTTGGAGTGGGCGAGGCATGTACAAAGTCACGCACATGGACCTTTGGCACAAGTAAATGCATCTCTAACACATTGTTGCAACAGCCTAAGAGGGGGCAGAAATCCCATATGTTGGAAATTGAGGAACCTAGAAATGTAAGTATTTACTGCAGCCCAATGATTACCTTCTTTTGGACCCTCTCCTACCTTTCTTTCCTTCCCTTTATCCATCCTGTCAGACATTTCATCTGTAAAATTGGATTTTTCTGCTTTTTCCTCTCACACCTTAACACAACACATTGTTCATCATGTAAGAAATCTGGGAATTTTGCTAGATACTTTCCTTTCCTTTCTCTTATAAGGTAGCTAATAGTTGCACTGCCCATCTTAAAGTCTTAAAAATAATCCTGCCTTTCTTAAATGTTCATTTCCATGTTCCGGTGAATTCAGTCAAGACTTGACTATGGAAATTCAAAGTACCTGGCTTCTCTTGTTAAACTTATCTAGTGCTTCTAATTGGTCTAGAACTCAGCTGCCGGCATAATGTTGGGCTGCTCGATAAGTGAGAATACTTAGCTGGCATTGAAGTCACTACACTGGTAACCCACAAACAACGGAGTCATTTTTAAATGTATTATGCTATTGCAGACGGCTATCCACCAGAAAACTCCCCACATTTTAGACTCCACATTTTTCTGGCAAACTCCCAGTCGAACTCTGCAGCAATCCACTGATATTCCCATATTACCCCATGTTGACGTGTTATTATAAGTTAATGGTCCATTAATGGAGAATAACATGCCAAATGGAATTACCGCATGTGTCCATGGAGGTCATTTAGGGGTCGCTAGGGGTCACAGCTGCAACCCCTGGCTTGCCCTTTGCGACCCCCGGCACTGCCTTTGCAACCCCTGACCTCATAGGTGGCAAAGTCAGTGCCAGGAACGTAGGGGCAGCTCGTCCTTATGGATCTTGGTTGAGGCACCACGTTCCATGTTTCCGGTCAGGTGTTTTCATTACACTAATAGTGAATAACATCATATTATTCACTATTAGTGTAGTATAAAATATAGTAAAGATAAATGGAAAATGACACTATCCGGCAGCTGAGGTAAGTAAAAACTGTTTTTAAATGTATGTTCTGTTCATGCTTGTGGGTGACAGTGTGCAAATGTAAGACAGAGTGTGTGTATGAGTGAATATGAATGTATGTGTAAGCATGTGTGTGTGAGTGAAAGTAAAGGTCAAATGGCGTGCGATGTCACTTCCGCTACCCCTGTGTTGTTGAACTGACCTCCATGCATCTGTCTCCTCAAGTTTTCCTCAATGCTAGGCCAGGTAGGGAGCATCAATCCCATATGCTTTTGACAGGTGGAATCAATGCCAGGTTTTTTACCACATCTGATATTTCTGGGTGTGTTTCAACGACGACATTTATAATCCCGTTTTGGCCAGAAACGAGAATTTAAGAGCAGAATAGAATTAACGTTTCCTTGGTGATCAGGCCCATAAATCGGAAATGCCAAACTACTGAAGTAGGATTACGAGTGTAACACAGATAATACGATTGTAATAGAATGAATGACGTTTTTATTCAGACTCGTCTTACCAGTGTGGACTCGCATGTGCTGTATCAACGAGGCCTTGAGTCTGGTCTTATAATCACAGTGCTGGCAATGAAAGGGCTTCACTCCCGCGTGCACTCCCATGTGCCTCTGCAGAGCCAATTTCGAGGAGCACTTCCTGCAAGACAGGAAGCAAACCGTGTCACAGAGGCTAAGAAACAAAAGGTCTTTCACATAAACACCCTTGAGAGGAACGCAGAGGGAAACGAGCGTGCTCCATAATAGCATCATTATGCGCAGCACAGGCAGTACCACAGGATTTAGAACTGATTCTTTAAATCCAGTCTAAATGGATAAAGATTAATGTGTGAAAGTGGGGGATAAGTACCTCTCCTAAAACTACTGTGGTCATGCAATCTGCAGTTTTTCACTTAGGTTATTAGTTGAACTATGTATGGACCTAGCATCAAATGAGATGCAGTAACAGCTTCTATAAAGGAGTTAACAACAGAAATAACACTTCAAGCTGCTATATTTAATATAAGTTTGTTCATACATCTCTTTCTTATACATGCGCCCGTCCAAGTGTTTTGCATAGAAACAGACGTCGCATCATGTGATGCTAATTAAAAAAAATCTCTAACACATTTCACTTCCTTCGAGTTACAGAACTTTAATTTTGATAATATAGGTATTGTCCTAATAAAGCAAATTGTACAGCTCATACTCAATAAAGTGTCTTCATTTCTATTTAGCTTTAACATTTAGAAAATTCGCATTCCAAGAGTTTTTCCTTCATTTTTATGATTGGCAAAAGTTCTGTTTTGCTGTGTTAGGGAGTCTGCATACACAAATTTGACACAATTAGAACGAAGTATGCAAAAAGTGAAAAAGTGCTATTATTCATGAATACATGGCAACATCGCATACTTTTCTTTTTTTTAGTGCAATCATGTTAGCAAGAAAAGCGTCACCAAACTAGAAACTGGTAAATAACCTTGCAACATACTGTCCTCCCTTTTTTTGTAATACTAATAAAATCGCATAGAATTCCAATACAGTAAGCATTTTTGGAGTTTGCGTGCATTCGGGCAAATTATATTCATATGCAAATTGTGATAACATTAATGGGAAAGTAATATTCACGTGCGTATTTTAAACTAACCAAAATCGACTTCCCATCATATTTTATTCCTCTCGGGTAAAAACATTAAAATACATGACAAGTAAATTACCTACGTAGTAAAATTGGCTCCATTCATTTGCAAATTCATCAACTACTAAGAGCAAATGAAAAACTACAAAAGAGAAGATCAAAACCTGATTTATCAGCTGCGGAAATGAGAAACATGTTCCATGATTCCTTCTACAAACCTACTACATAAAAGCCAGGGATTCTGTTTGTATGCTTCCAGTGTTATTTATGCTGCATTACAAAATACCATCAGGTGCACATTTAACACAATCATAAACGATAAACAGTGATTACAAAGATAGAATACATTAATCCAATAAATGCCACCAGCTCAGAGCTGAACTGGACAATTGTAGAAGAGGTTCCACAGATGAGTAGGTCATATATAGTTAGGCACAACAAAATGGCAGTAATCTGAAACAGATTACAAAAAGGGGTTGACCTTTAGAGCTCAGAGTAGCTGGCATCAGGAAAGGCTTAACGTTCAAAGGAAAACCTTTGTCAATTGTGAGTAAGCTCTGGATCTGAAACTTATAGGGCAGTTTTAACATATGTCACAGGAAAGTGGTCCAGCTTGCACCTTGTGAATTTCCTCTGAAATCTGCTCCTATGTTTAGAGCCAATTTCAGATTTTTACGAATTCACAAATAATTCTAGGAGCAATCCCGGAAAACTACAACAGTTATTGTTTCTGAGGCGTTTTTGTGAAAGTTATTATGTGAAATTTCTACAAGGTTGGAAATTCTGCATTCAGAATAGTGACACAAAATGCACTAACTCATTAAACCTTTTCTTCATTCAACAACGAGGAAGCATTTTCCTTCTGGGGGAAATAGCTTCCATAACACACCATCTGAAATTTGAATGTTCATTACCTCTTACCAACTTAGAAAGGCATGCTTACCATCGGCTGAAAGTAGTTGCAAGTGTTTCCAGGATATGGCACTACATCTACGAGGTATTTTAATACCCATAGGCCACGAGCAGTTTTTACATGCATTTGAAGGTATGTATGAAATGAGTGGACAGACTCTTGATGGAGACAAGAAATGGCTCTTTATTGTCACCTTAGCCACAGCCTTACAGTAAGTGTCGCTCTACAACTGCACTTCAAACATCAACATGCTATAAGAGCTTGGAATGTACTATTCTATAAAATTTGGGTGGAATATTAATAGAAGAAAGGCGCTTCCAAAGATATCCACCCAAAAATATTAATATATACCAGTTACATGCGGTGCTAAAGAGGTAGGAAATACCACCCCATTCCCTGGAATGCAGTCACAGACCACACAAAACCATACACATTGATCCCCTGCACACGCTAAAAGTGTATAGTCAAATTACTGTAATATAAATCAACAGCCATCTTCTTTGTTTCTGTAGTTTTATTGTTTTCTTTCTTCAGTAGATGGTGTCATTGTATAGCCACTGAATCTTTAACAGCCTTAGCCAACACGTGTTTCTTCGCTTTTGAGGGAAGTAATCCAGCGACTTCTTCAGGGCTAATGTAACCCCTTCTAGAGTCCTCTGCTTCGGTGATAATTCTGACCCAGAAGTCATCCAAGTATTGTGCCTCAAATTTCGGGATTACTGTTATACATCCGGGTTGTTGTCTTGATATACACCCCCGAGTACGGAGAAAGCTTTATCCTTGTGCCCGATCCAGCACTTTTACTTGTTCCATGCAATTCCACAGACCCTGCAGGAGCCTTTATGCAAACCTTTTCATCCACATGAAAATGCATTTCATTTGCATCTTTTCTGTGGTCAAAATGTTATTTTCGTTTGGTTTGCAAATCTCTTTTCAGGCACACGGTAGTCATCCTGAGTAGAAACATTGGTACAACATTTTAGCCAGTGCATCCAACCTAGGACTAACTTAGAGGTAGATTGATTTTCTTAAACAACTCACAGAGTGTTTTCCCAGTTGTTTGATGTGGTATTCGCCTGTAGGCTTAAAGTCTTCTCATCAACTCTGCTTTTCAATCATGTTCAGCTGTCCTGGAAACTGAATGCTTTCTTCATGGTTCTAATGACCCTCCCAACCATACCATTGAACTCAGGATGATATAACGCCCCTTTCTTGTACCTAGTCCCACAAGTAATGGAACAACTCTTCAAACTTAGAGCAGAACTGAACACCATTGTCAGTCAAGATAGTCAACGAATACTTCTTGAAGAGTGTATATAGACCTTTTTGAAGAAACATCTCAAACCAATTTGACCACTGGCTGCCTGTTGAATAAATCTACCATCACAAACATATAGGGGAATGTAATTTCTCCTTTTAATGGTCCGACGAAGTCAAAAGAAAAGTCTTGCCATGGATAATCTGGCACCTTTCTATAGTACTTGGATGGGGTGAAGATTTTTAAAACATTGTCACTTCTAGTGAACTCAACACATTCACTCACACTTTTTTAACTTCCAATTCCACTTCAGGCCACCAAAAGTCTGTCTGCAATCTCTCTTTGGTCTTGACCATACCAAGATAACCGTCATGAGCCAAACTGAAAACATGGTTATGTAGGAACTTTGGAGGGACTAAATGGGAACCCCTCAAGTGTAATTTATATTTCACAGAGAGTTGATCTTACCAACCAACACGTTTTAATACCATCAAGAAAACTAGTCTTGTTGGGCCACCCAGAACTCATATATTTAGCTACAGTCTATAAAAATAAATCTCTATCAAACTCCTTTTCCACTCTTGCTTGTAGATGGCACCATTCGTGATAATGTAAACTTTCTCGTCATCCCACATCTCTTGAACATACAATTCGTTGCTGTCTTCTAAACTAACCAGACATAAAAGAAAATCTGCAGCAAAATTTTGCACACCAGGTAAGTATAGAATATCAACGGTATATTCTTGTAAATTAATGACCAATTTTCTCATTCTTATAGAAATAGCATAACCTTTCTTCTCAAAGATCTCACATGGGTTTTGTGATCAGCGGGCACAACAAATGTACAAAAAAAAAGTTTAAAAAAATAATAACTTCCCAATTAACTCCTAAGCGTCTCTTTCAATGACAGAGTAGAGTAGAGTTCTCAATGCAAAAGCAATGATTTCTTCAAGCCCGTAGTAAACTTGGGAAAGAAGAGCAGCTAAACGCTTGCCATTCGCATCGGTTGTCACTACACATGCTTTCAAACATGGAAGATCTTCTTTGACGTGTTTGAACCCTAGACTACACTCCTCATTCCAATTGAATACAACACCTTTATGTAATAAAACCTGCCTGTCAAAAGTTTTTTCAGACAAATATTTTTTCAAATTGAACATCAAATTCTATTATACCTAAACATGACAATAATTCATCCTTGTTGGAGTTTTTTTTAATTTCTCAAAAGTAGTAACTAGGGTAAGATTATATTCACCATGTGCATTAGATTAAAAAAAAATCTCTACACCAAAAGGACACTTTTTCGTAGAGTTAACTCACGTTCATGAAATCAATCAAGTGCTTGATACGCTCTTTCATTATGTTCAGCCAGGTTCCACCAAAGATTAGGACATCATTTTGGAAAATGTTTACATCACAAATTCCACCTTATATGCCAGCAATGGCTCTGTGAAAATAGAGGCAGCTGAGACCAAACCAAATAGCATTTGGACAAATCTGAACAAACCCATGGCCAAGATGAACGGGGTATGTTCTTGACATTCTTCATGAAGTGTAACTTAAAAGTAAGCTGAAGCCAAATCGAGTTCGGTAAAAAATGTGGGTTCATATATCCTTGAGAGAACTTCCATTGTGTAGGGTAAAGGGAACATGTCAACAATAACGTCCTTGTTTGGTGCCCTAAAATCAATTCAGTCTGATGTCTACCGAGGCCTTTTTCTCCACCACCCTAGGAGTCAAACATTCCACAGCTCCTTCACAACTGAGGTTCTCTAGCTCCCTTTTTCATATCATCATAATGCCGTACAGGCAAATTATGCATCTTTGAAACAATAGGTTTAGCCCCTTCTTTCAGATGTATGCAATTAACATATTTCTTCAACCAACCCAAACTCTCAGAGAATACCTCAAGAAATACTTTTTCAAAATGTGTCCAAAAGCTCTCAATTTTAAAATAGAGACGATTAGATTACCTTAACAAGTATTTGTGGTCGAGAATTTGGATTCACTAAAACACCCAGCTCTTTCTAATGTGGCCAAACTATGATGTTATCACCTTTCTCTGAAACATACACTTTACCTACAATGTATTTTCCTCTGAAACTATAATCCAGCACTAAAGTAACCCAACATTTTAATGGGTTGTCCATCATATCATTCAAACGTATATCTATCCTTTTCATCTTCGTCCTTTCGCTGAAGTACTTACTAAAGTTTTCATATATAATATTAATCCTTGCTCAAGAAGCAAACATTCTAACATTAATACTTTCCACACCTACAAGGTCAGAAGGATGATCTTCAACCTGGCACACCAGTTGCAATACCTCTTCACCAACATCTTTCACAGTTTTTCTCATTCTTGAATCACTCACTCATACAACAAACTGCAAAATACCCTCCTCTTCCACTGCGATTGCAATGAAATGTCAAAGCAGGACATAACTTATCTTTGGCTACGTGACCAGCTTTTCCAGAAATAAAACATATCCCATTAAAGAAAAACTCAGTTTGAGGCATGTGTGGCTGTAGATACACATGCTCTGCATACTCCTGCCATCTAGTATTGGGCCCAGATGTGTGCAAGTTTCAAAGAAGTCTTTCAAGTCACGAGGTACTGTGACTCCTCTTGTTGGTAATGTGCATGGGCATTGACTCCATTGTTAAATTGTGTTCTTTATACTGTTGAGTGGACCTGTGTTCCTGTGCTACAGATCGACATTGGCGCAGTGCTGTATTCAGCTTTCATGGTTCCTCTCCCTCTGCTGGTAATGTGTCCAATTGCATTCCCTGAGTTACCATCTCGGGCAGATCTGTAACCTCTGCCTCTTACCAAGCACTAGAATTCCGCCTGCAAGCCTGTCGCTCATTCCACTCGAAAAAGACTTTCTGAGATTGTCGGATCTATCGCCTCAAGATGTCATGTAGGAGTGGAGGCAACACCCCAGACCTATTTTGCACCCAGGACCTTTAGGGGGAACAACATGCACAGCCGTTGGCTGCTGATGAGGAGGTTTTCTTGTCCAACACCAGTTCCGACTTTGACCTGGAGATCGAAGACCTTCCAACTGCACAAATGGTCATGAGTACGGTTCCTCTTCTCCACTCCCTCAACACCGCTCGCACATTGAGCGACCAACTGCAGGGGTGTCTGGCCACACTGGATCCACAGAGAATGGCCTCCGAGCCACCACTGCCTTCAGGCCATGGTTGGCGCTGAAACTCTGCTTCGGACGCAACACCCAGCCTTGGCTCTGTGCCGAAGAAACCATAAAAGCCGGCTCACTCAGAGCAAAAGCTCCACCTCGACACCGGCCCGCCAAAATCCTCGACGCCAAAGCTGAAATCATCGCTGGTCCCAAAGACTTTAGTTCCAGTTTTGAAAACCTTGGCACAACCAACCGTCACACCAACCCTCCATAATTCCAAGATGAGATCGACGCTCGCCAAAGGCACATTATGATTCACCTCCAACCATGCAGGATCTTCAGCTGCCTACTAGTGACTGCCCCACAGGCCTCTAAACGTCAGCTGATCTTTGAGGAGGCTCTTAATACACCCGTTAAGATGAAACATCGAAAGAAATCATGCAACACTACCAGCCCTCTTCTGGACATTGATTTACCACTACCCACAGCATCTCCACCAAGACCATGGCACTCCCCATCCCAGCCTGATTCTCCAACTAACCCCTTTCATACACACATCAGGGGTCACTGTATTCAGACATGGGGAGGCACGTGGGGAATACCTATGATACACCGCAACATGGTGACACCCTGCAGGGGACACAGATCCCGACCTACACCCAGCCTGACCCTCAACCCCTGATGACTCCACATCTTACCATGAACTAGTAGCTAGAGCAGCCTCGAACAACAAGGTCGACATGCATGCCAACCCCATAGAAAAGGATTTCCTCTTCAAAGCCCTTTCCACTACCTTCCACCCAATCAGTGGCGGCTACTCCGTTATGGCAGAGGAGCGTTGCCCCGCTGCTTTTGGTCAAATAAATAATACTAACTAGAGTCATTATAATTTAATGTTTTCTTTGCGGGTGGGTGGACGGATCTGCTCTGCTCACGGAGCAGCGCAGGGGAGGAGTGGTTTGCCCACTCCTAAGTGCGCAATGACTGTTTGGTCGGCCCTCACGGGCCGCCCAAACCGGCCATGCGCACTTTCCTCGTTCTACATGCAGGCTGCATTGCAGCCTGTGTGGAGATCAAGCCAAGGCCCCCATTCCCTGGTTGAGCATCAAACCAGGATGCTCAAAACCAATCACAACGTTGCAGTGCAGCTTTGTGATTGGTCAGCAGAGCATGGGTGCTTACCAATCACAATGCTGCATTGTAGCGCTGTGCTTGGTCAGGGGAGTCAGGCTTTTCTTCCTGGCTTCCTGTCCCATGAGGAGAGCAGGAGCAAGGAGTAGAGACGCAGACCCGGGGGCAAGATACAAGATAGCTGTTATATATATATATATATATATTTTTTTTTTACATTGCGCAATCTCGCAAACTTGGCAATTAACTTGGCAATAAGACAGAACATTAAATTCAAGGGGTTCGGGTGACCTTCGTGGTCAAAGTTTGTGAAAATCATACCGTGTATCTCCAGATTTGCAAATCGTTTTCATTCGAAACATATTATCTATAAATGCTCGTCACACATCAATCCTGGATATCTTGAAGCAGAGACAGCATTTTATTATTTCGTAGCACGACGTGTCCAACACTGATTAATACTTTTTAAATCTCCGATTGTCTAAATATATTCCATAATCCCCCTTTCCTTTTGAATGCTCCATAAATAACTTAGTTTTATACATTATCAAATACAGCTGACTGTATGATATAAAAGTCTATTGAAAACAACAAGTCCTCAATGTTTATGATGTTGTCCAGAGTCGTTTGAGGGGAATCTGATCCATGCCTCATTTTCAGAATAACCTTTGGGATTATGTAAATGAGTTTCATTTAGGTTTATTGTAGGTAAAGTTATCATTTGTGGCTACCCTGAAAATTTGGCATGGATCTGTCCCTCCTGGATTGGTGCTAGACACCCCTGCCTTGGCCATTTTCTCATGAAAAAGCTGATTAATCGGAAAAGTCACAAATGGTTAGATGGTGATACAGACTAGTTAGGCTTTTCGTAAAAGCTCCTAATAATTCCGACCACAGTTCAGACAAATAAAGAACCAATCAGTAAAAAGTGTTCTTAACAGTTAAGTGAAACCTACTGGCAGACGGTAGAGGTAATCCGAATAAGTAAATGGATTAAGAAAATCAACATTGCATGGTACTAAGAGGTTTTTCTCTTGTTTTCCTACTCCTTCAGGCTCCTAGTTTGCTGAGAACACATATTTAAGCCGAAAAGTATTGGCCATAGATACAGCATGAAAAGAAGCAAGGAAAAGAGTGGGTAGATGGGAAAATGGACTTCAATTCTATCAAGAGGATCCAGAGATAAATAGTTGCAACTATTGAAAATACTGCTTTTTTCCAGATGGTGTCCTCATGGTTTATGACACAACAGCACCTTTGAATTTGTTGGAGCACAACTGATTTAAAAAAAATTGTGCCAAATAGTGGAAAACAACAGCAGCCCAATTTGAGATTTTAATCCTTTTATCTTACTCCATGACAAAATCAAATAAGTAAACTAAGCATTTGAAGGCACACAAGTCTAGGTTGGGCGTCATGATTGCTCTGAAAACAGGAGCTTCTCTTCTCGACACTTTCAAGCCGGAAGTGCGGCCACAAACACCTTGCGCTGTAGTGGTGGGCAGCCCTATGCTCTGGTTGATTGATCGTTGAGACTAATTAAAATGAGTGTCATATGAGGAGAAAGATGTACAAATTTTAGGGAGCGTTTTTGAACCTTTAAAGGACATTTGAAAACTATGAATTTTTAACTTTTCGTTGTGCAAACAAACTGTCTAAGGGTCTTCTCATCTTTGTTAAAACGCACCAAATACTAGACGTTACACCTTTTAAAAGAGCACTGCTAAAGATCAGGCTCCTTCAAGGATATTGACCAAAAGGAGCATCCACTCCTCTGTGTATTGCAACTGAAGAAGATGCCCTGACTATGTGCACATTATCCTGGAGGACTAACAACCCACTGACTAGTAGATAAGGTTGACCTTACCTTGATTGTGGTGCAAATTGCTATTAAGTTTTCACTCACAACAGACATTGCTATACGAAACATCTAAATGAATGAACAGACCTATAGGTTATTGGTATGCAAATAGACCCATTCCCATTAAAATGTATTGGTAGGATTTGGGACACCACTTCATGGGGTTCAGTGGGGTCTTGTACCTACTTGTTCCTTAATATATTTCCTAAGGGCTAGTGCTGTGGGTGGCAGAAGCATCAGAATGATAAACACTATTCACTGCCCCAACAGTTGTTGGAAAACAAGCGCTTTGGCGGACATGCAGCAGGCTGAAGTATTGCCTTTTTTGGTGGTTGACATTCTGGCTAGGCACTAACAGGCAAATTGAGATGGCAACATATATGATAAATAGACTGTGTTAGGGGTTGAATCTGGTTCTTGACCCAGTCCCTCACACCTCTGCTTTTCCCTGAGCCTCTCATGCTCGTCTGCTTTATTTGGTTTTACTAAGCCAGATGGAGAGCTATCACAAGGGGGTAGGGGGTAATGTATCCCAGGCGTATGCTTTTCAGGAGCCCTGCATTCGTGCAGCAAAATATATTTATTGATGTTTTAATTTAAAGCAAGAATGTAGTCATCATATACTTGGCCATAACACTAGATAGCAGATGATGCCATACCTGCTATGTTCTCTTTACTTTGACAGCTTTTTTTTACACTTAAAATTAGGGCCCTTTGGCACCTGGTAAAAATGAAAGAATTTTCCAGTGGACCGACATCAAGTTGTTCATCCAGGCACAGACAAAAAACCAGCAAACATCTCACAAGTCGAGCCTGGTCTGATATCAAATCATGAAGTTCAATCTCAAACTTTATTGTAAATTTATTTTTTGGTCTATGTGTAAGTAATTTATTTATGTGATTGTCTGTTTATTAATTGTTATGAAAGTGGAATTTGTTCTTGTGCCTCCAATTGGGTTTTACTTCCTTGATGATCATTATGCTCATGGAACTTGGCCTATTAAGTCCTCTAATGTCTATATTCTGGTGGGTTTTTTAATCCTATGTGTATGTTTTTAGTGTGCCACACTGTATGCTATATGTGTTGTTTACAGTTTGTCTTTCATGATTGCTTTCAGCCCTGATGACATTCTAGAAAAGCTATTGAACGAAACGCATTGGCTGGAGTTTAATGTTTACAATGAGGAATATTAATAAAGAAGAATCTTGAAAGTATTATACTGGAATTTGGACTTTTTTCTGGTGAACCTCCCCTTTGGGTATACGTATCTTGATCTGGACTACAGTTACACTGAAAGGTGGCAAGTGCAGGGAGTATTGTGCACGGGACTTGTTTATTGGCCAGAATTGGAGTTTAAGGTGCAGCTTCTACAGTCCGCCGCTGGAGCTTTTTGTATATATAATGTTTTGTCTTAGGATTATCGGGGCATAGATTTCAATCATGAATTGAGTTACCACAATCTTAAGGACATGCCTTCAGTTATATTAAAACATGCTTCATATTCTATCCTATGCCCTAAAAACTAAATCAACAGTCGTTCCTCAAGTGTGATTTTACAAGGATATAGGCAGAAAGCAGTTGCATTGGCAATTTATGGTGCTGCCCTATGAGGCTACGGCAATTCTAAACAGCTTCAAATGATAGAAAACTACTTTCTATGAAAGCTGATAAAGTTCTGGGACACGATTTACCCCCTTGTTTTTGGAGCTTGGTATTTATCTCATTGAAGATGGCATTGCTCTTGCTACTGTGATGTAGTAGCTTAGACTGAAAAGAAATGGATTTGAGGGAGGTCTATGCGAAGTATCCAAGCCTACCTAATTCCCCTGTACTGCATGGACATACTTTGTTAAATAGTTCCTAGTTGATCTGGGCTACAGCCATCCCTGGATGGATCCAGCGACAATCACCTCTGATTCTACCTCCAAGGTTGAGCACTAATTTTGGTCCCTTACATTTAGAACACGTATTGCATCTGCAGAAACCTTGCAACTGACTGCCAGTTACTTTTCCAGTACCCACTTGTGGGGGTTTGAGAGTTATCTGGATTGCATCTTACCACAGGCACATCACACTTTAAACTTTAAATTTAGATTGGCTGTCTTTCCCACCAGAGTGTAAATGGCTAAGTTTTCCTGCAATCAGTCCTTCAGTGGGCCACATGACTCTGAGACGGGGGTTGTGATTCATTAGTCCAGTTTTTTAAAACTTTTTTGCACACGAAAAAACTAAAATCAACTATGCCAATGGTTAGTGCCCTTATTTAAGTTTTTATCAGTATCAACATGTAGTAATGCGCACACACTTTGTTGCAGAACTCACAACCCCCTAATTTTTATGTCTGTATCTTGCTATCTTTGGGCTGCTTGGATTAGGACGAGAAGACCAGTTCAGGCCACTGATCTAGGAATAATCCAGCTGAAAGACTTTCTTTGTTTGTTTTGTGCCAGTGCACTGCACTTTGTTGTTGATTTAAGATCTAGGTGAACATTTGATCTGTTTACTTAATAGGCAAGGATGAGATCCAGGATCCTTAGTGGTTATTTGCTAACAAAGAATGGGATCTGGGCCCCTAGTGTGAACCTTCTAGTAAATAGCTATGTTGTCTACCCCTGTGTCCTCCAACTGTGTATAACAACAGGACTGTTGTGATTCTCGTATTGCCCAGAGTCGGGTATAGTATTGTTATTTTTAAAGGAACCTTTGAAATAGTCCATAGCCCTAGGCTGTATGCAAGCATTATCCTGTCTAGAAACTGATTTTTAGTACTGTTTTAAAATGAAAAACTGATACAAGATCACCAAACGAGTTTTAGGATTCCCCCCTTGCTTTCATAATTGAATTTACTTGATGTTTTTATTTCAACTTCGATATTTGCACAGTTTTAGGAGTATAACTGTTATGGCTTATTGCTGAAAACATTAAAGGTAACTGACTAATTGGATACATCAGACTTCGTGCTCAGCTAAGCCAGCTCCAACTTGAAACTGAATTGCTGAATCGGAGATCAGTCTAGACTTGGTCCAACTAGGAGAAGTAGGCAAGCGAGAGGTTCGGTGAAAGAGCCTAGGTGTGTGGAGCCAGTGCAGCTGTAGTTCCAGAATCTGGAACCAGAAACTGCATGGAATGAAACTCACCCATTGCCTACTAACATAAGACTCACTAGTAGCTTGACATAACTGAGTTGAAACTCAGCCAGACAGTCACAGTAAAGTTAAAGCTATGCAGTGGTTGCTCACCCGTGGGGATATTGACCTCTGCACAGGCAGACTCCCTCCACTGGGAACAGGTCTGTTTGCTCACTGACTAATACCGGTTCTGTTCAATCCATCAATTTTAGCGCCAGTCGGTGGGCATGGATGATAAGCAGCAGCCATTACTGGTGCGCATCTCGAATAATTACAATAAAGTCATTAACACTGGAGGAGGAGCTACGCTAGCAATCAAGATGGCCACGTAAGCTCCCGGCTCCGCCGACCTCCGCCAGTAGCTCGTAAATCCTGGTATTTATCCTGAATTTGCACCGGAATCCCGGGTGACTGAGGTGTTCCTGAATCTGAAGGTGCAATCCCGATATTTCCATCTTCTCGAATGATGAAGATATGCCGTGTTTTTATTCTCGGCCTAACCCAGCGCTGAAGCCGGGGCCTCGATTTCTAACCCATCCGGGTTGGAGTTGAACAACATCGGCCGCGGGACTTGGGCGGCGTCCGGTCTCCCGAAGTGGAGAATATCCTGACTGACTTGGATGGCGAGACTGTGGTCGGTTGATTCCGAAGACACAGAAGCGTGCCGCGCCGGTCGCTGTGGTCGGGGGTCCGTTGCCCGGAGGCTCTGCTAGGCTCCCGGGGTCGACAGGCTTGGATCCTCGGCGGCGGCGAAGGTTTCGATATCGCGAAATTGAGAGCGCCCGCTGTTGCCATCGGCCCCACCTGTGCCTGATACCCCGGAGTAGTCGACCTCCGGGATTCAAGACCTTATCTGTCGTTTTGCGAGAGGGGATGGAACGGGTGGAATATACGCCGTCGCTGCAGAGCGTAATGGCCGCTATTGGGGCGCTCCACTCGCAGGTCACCGCCATCATCCAGAAAATGGTCGTAACAGTTGACAATATCTGCCTGAGACCGGACTACGACCCCTCGATAGGTTTGAAACAAGCTGTGTTACCCGCGGAGCAGGTTAAGCCAGATTTGGTATTTTCTGTCGGCTCCCAAATACCAGCTAGCGAGCCTGGGACAACCATAAGCTCACCATGCGCAAGACCGATACCGCCCAAGATGGACATAGACGATCTTATACTCCATAATAAGTTCCTCAGTGACTATCGGAGTGAATCATTATCCTTTTCCGCCCAGTTGGCTCAATCACGTTCTTGTGTCTTCTCTTTGGTGGACAGTTATCTCCGTCGGACTTGTGGACTTCGAGTACTAATATCCTGGTTTCGATCCTACCGTACTGACTTTCACTTTTTGGAACATTTGGATACTTCTATTGAGATGGCGGTTCGAGCGGAGAGGGCTCGCAGGAAAAATCGGAGTGGCCAGGGTTGAATTCGACTGTCTGGGTTTGATAAACTGGCTTCATTTGCTACGGGACTTGTAACCTATAATGATGTGGGAGTCGGGTGGTTTTCACAAACTCCCCCGGTTGGCTTGTAATTGTAGACTTAAATTGTCTTGATTATATTTAGGGGTGGGTTGCTTCTGGCGGGGAGTAAGGGAGACCGGGGGCCTGTCTGATATCTCCTCCTCCACTCTTTTCCTTCTTTTAGGTTTAGTTCTTGGGCGACAGGCACGCTGCTAGTGGGGTTAGGCCGTAGCCATTGCAGGGGTGCAGGGTGGGGGGTTTGAGGGGGGGGGGGGTTTATTTTGTCTTTGTTTAGTTCTATGGCCTTTGTTCTTTTCCCTTTTTACGAGAGGTGTGTTGTCTATCCTGAATCGAATTTTCTCTCTTATCTGGGTGTCTACTCTGGTCTTAAATATCCTGAATCGTGTATGGGCGGGTCCTGCAGACTGATGCTTACCGAGGTTGTTGATTATTCTGTCTCTCCTTTTTCATGTGCTTGTCGACGTTGATGTCTCATACTCCTGTGTATTGATTTCTCTGCATTGGCCTATTCACCTACATACGGTTGTAATCTATTCTATTGTATGGCACCTGATATTTGTAATGTTTCCTCTTGTTTCTCTTCAATAAAAAGACTTAAAAAAAAAAATTACAATAAAGTGAAGTAAAAGAAAATTCAACTGTCAACCTGCTCAGTAGTAATGCTTCTTCAATACAGTCCCATTTCTAACTGTATTCGGAGGACAGGAAGATTTTTGTGATACTGCCATTATTAGACCATACTTAATATTTTCATAAACCATAAGAACATTTAAAGTGCTTTTAAAATATAGCATAGTGCTGACAATACTCTTTAAGGACTCATTCTGTAATGCTCTCCCTTTCGTTTAAGAGGAATGACTTATGCGTAAACTAAATCTGAGCAAAACTAAGTTACTTTTTTTGCTTTTTATTTTATATAAATTCCATACAAAAGAATAGGGATTGTTACCTTATAGCAAATACATGTAAGCACCCAGTCAAATTGCACAAACCCCACAATTTATAGACTATTTGAAAGGTTTTAGCAATTTACATACATTTTTAAAAAAGACATCTTGCTGAATCTTCCTGCCTATAAAATATTTGAAGGTATAAATGCCACATCATATTACCTTACATTTACTGATAAATAGGCCATAACTGTGTATAAATTCTTGCCATGTACACGTTGGGAGCTAATGTAATATGCCAAAACTGCCGTCATAAGACCTTCAAGTGTTATCTGCTCTTACAATGCACGTCATCAAAATTATCTTGCATCTAGTGAAAGGAAACGAAAGGAGGGCATATAAATACAAACCCGTATATTAACTGGCTGCACTTTTTTTTATCGAACTCGGGGACTGCCCATTTCTTTAATTGCATTTACTGATGTCTTACTTCTTCGCCGCAGCAGCATTGGTTACTTATTTCTTTGATGGAAGGAAAAAGGTAGTCTATTGGCTTTCCCTCAGTTTTTAAAGGAAAAAAACAGTTCATTGTTATCACGCGCAGCTGTATCTAAAATAAAGACATAACATAGGACTAAATGGTTACCATTTTACTAGACTCTTTCCCTCTTACAAAGACACCATCATGGAGTCACCAAACACACCCGTAAATACCACCTCTTGCTGTAAAAATCAGCATTAAACGTTATAGCTAAGTTCAAATCCGTTTCAAGTTACATCCACCATCCGCCATAATTCGCCTATGGTTAACATGCCAGACCCTACTTTCTTGTTATGAAAGGTCCCAAATTACATTGGGTAACCTTTAAATTTTGTAGGTGGTCCAGAAACTGTCACTGGGCTGCAAAGTACCAACATCTCGGCTCTCCCAGCTGCTTGCGTACTACAGACCTTCATTTGTACGCTATGCTGCTAAGAGATGGAGAACATGTACGTATTGTCAGACAACCCAATTAGATGGTGAGATGAATGCCCTAACGTAAGATGGCCCCTGTGCAATTGTGTTCACCAGGCAGCCATCTTATATGAGGAGCCTGCCCTCACAATCCAGAGCAGACTCACACAGAACATCATGCCCACCAGCCATGCTGATTCGGGCACATGCGCATGACAAGCTGTCATTACTCTACCATCCACACTACGGCCCAGCACAGAGCTGGGAATGATCTGCCCGCAGCAGGGGTGGTTTCTTCAGGGCAGTTGGGTGGGAAACCTATATTAGAACAAAGCGCCTCTAATGCATGGACACTTCCTTTTCTAGGTACTGCAATGACAGCTGTCCTTAAGTGGACTAATATAGCTGACGCCCAATCAAATGCGGAGTTGGCGTAAAAAGGCTGACCAGCAAAGGGCCAGAGACAAAGGCAGTCAGTATATATTGCTTTTTGTTGTCCTTACTTGAGCGGCGACAGGCAGCCAAAGATGTGTTTAGCTTGTCTGAAACAGTACAGTACCATCTACACCAAAGGATGACCTAGCGAAAAGAGGCTGTGCTGGACAACGAACATGTGTGGGAATAGGCACTAGAGGGTAGTGGGGGAGTATAGGGTAAAGAATAAAACAGGCGACGGAGAAGGAGTAGGCAATTTGGTGTACAGGAAGAGCACTGAGAGTAAGAAAGAAAAGAAAAAGGAGAGAGGGGTTGAAGAAGAAGGAGAGGTAGACAAAATAGAAAGCTACGAGTGGGCTTTCCCCGTAGTAGCGAAATAGGTGACAACTGTGATTCTGGAAAAACACAGGACCTTTTTCTTCATGGAACGTATGTGTCAGGATGGAGTCAACAGTTTTGGATTGCCATTCATTTGAAAACAAAATGATGAAAATTGATGAAACAGGTTCATGGAGAAAGTGAACATGTAGAACTGGTTTCTTTAAAACTGTTGTTCAGAATCTCAGCAAACACTAATAGGGGACTAACATCTTCTCCATGAATGGATGAAGTTGCTTAACAACTATGAGGCCTGAAGAACAAGTTAATTGTCTTCAGTCAACGCCTTATCTAGTAGAGACTCTATCTATCCGCAAATTCCATCCTTTGGAATACCCCAGGCATCAGACTAGATGAAGAAATTCTTGAGCAGTACCCCTGTGCGCCGGTAGGTGGCATAGTTCCGCTCCGCATTGGCGGCGTCCACGCTAGAAGTGACGTGTGTGGTGCCTATATATGGGCCACCTCGGCACACTGACATCAGTGTCTTTTCGTGACATTTCCACACCAGAAGCATGTAGCCATAAAGGATGCTGATGTACTGGTGTGCTATGCAGAAATCTGTTTGCAGAACAGGGAGTTTGGGAGGATTGGTAAGGAATCTGCAGCTAGATAGACTCTACACCAGATGAGGAGTTACCAAAGGTAAGTAACTTGTTCATCTGATAGTGATTTCTAGCCACAGACTCCTTACCTTAGAATAGATACCCAAGCAATGCCTCCCTGGAGGCGGGTCTGTTAACAGATTAGATCAAAAAGTTCTCTAGGTCTGAACGGGCAAAGTGCCTGTCACAACAGACCTCACTGTCCAGACAATAATGCTTAGTGAACGTGTGCAGAGATGCCCACGTAGCTGCCTGACAGATGTTCAGGACAGGGACACCGTGAGCTAACGCAGTGGTCGTAGCATTGACTCTAGTGGTATGAGCGTGCAAACCGTCAGAGGGTTGCTTCTTGGCCAATGTGTAGCAGATTCTTAAACAGAGTACTGTCCATTATGAAATGGTCCTTTGCTGCACGCCCTTTCCTTTCTTCGCCCGACGTACCCAACAAAGAGTTGATCGTCCACCTGGAACTCTTTACTATGATCATTGTAGAGCGACAACACTCTCTTTGGGCCAATGTGGTGCAGTCTCTCTTCTTCTTTAGGAGGATCAGACAGAGCAAGGCGATATTTTGACCCAAATGAAAAGGTGTCACTAATTGAGGAAAAAGGAGGATAGAGTTCTCAGAACCAATGTGCCTGGGTAGAATGTCACGTAGGGAGGGTCAACAGACAGTGTTTGCAGTTCGCTGACCCGCCTGGCCAATGTTACGGCCACAGAAAAAAACTGTTTGATGGTGAGAAAAACAAAGTGGACCGTTGTGGAGAGGCTCAAAGGGCGCACATATCAGAAAGATCAAGACCACATTTTGGTCCCATTGTGGCATAATGAATGGTCTTGGAGAAAATAGGTGGTGGGAGTCCCTTTAGAAAACAAGTCATAACGGTTGACTTTAACAAAGGAGGTTGGTCTGGCAACTGCAAGGAAGCTAAAGTGGCTAAAAAATAACCTTTGACAGTGCCCAAAGCAGAGCCCTGCTAGGACAGAGAAAGAATAAACAACAAAACTTGGGATAAGGGCGCTGAAGCGGGTCATCTTTCTTGGTGACAGACCATGTCAGAAATGTGTCCCAACTGCAGGCATATATCGTCTTGGTGGAGGAATGCCTGGCTGTCAGAAAAAAAATAGACAGGAAAGGTCGAAAGCTGTCAACTGCTGCCACTCAAACTCCAAGCATAAAGACGGAGCAAGCACAGGTTCGGGTACAGCACCCTGCCCTGCTGCTGTGACAGAAGATCATCCTGAAGGGTCAGCCTGATCGGAGGACTGATGCTCATCACTCAGGAGTTCAGGATACAAAACTCTCTGTGCCCACTCTGAAGCCACAAGAATGACTTGAGCACAGTTGTTCCTGTCCTTGTATGGAAGGGCAGGAGTGGTAGCAGTGGAAAGGCATATAGGAGACTTGAGCTCCATTCAAGATGAAGGTCCTCTTGACAAAGGGCCCATGGCCCCACCCGCACTATTTGTTGCAGTACTACATGGAGTTGGTGTTCTCGATGAACACCTTCACCAGCCTTCCCTTGATTGAAGGACGAAAAGCTTTCAATGCCAGCTGGATCGCCCATAGCTCCAACAAGTTGATGTGGAGCCCGGACTCTGCCGGATACCTGAGTCCTCTGATTTCCACCTCCCCCATTTTGCCGCCCCAGCCCAGGAATGACTCATCTGTCACTACAGTCTATTCTGGTTGGAGAAGTGAGAGGGGTCTGCCACTTACCCAATCATGGTTCGTTGGCCACCAGTGCAGGTCTTTTGCCGTTCCTTCCAAGATCTAGACCAGGTTGGAGAGATTTCCCCAATGCTGTCTCGACTGGGACTTGAGGTCCCACTTCAGAACTGGCAAATGCCAATGGGCATGTATCACTAGCAGGATGCAGGAGGCCATGAAGCCCTGTCAGTCTCACCAAAATCCAGGATAGAGGCTGAAACATCGGAATCATAGGCCGAATATCCTGGATATGGACTATGAGGCCTGAAGAACAAGTTAATTGTCTTCAGTCAACGCCTTATCTAGTAAAGACTCTATCTATCCGCAAATTCCATCCTTTGGAATACCCCAGGCATCAGACTAGATGAAGAAATTCTTGAGCAGTACCCCTGTGCGCCGGTAGGTGGCATAGTTCGGCTCTGCATCGGCGGCGGCCACGCTAGAAGTGAAGTGTGTGGTGCCTATATATGGGCCACCTCGGCACACTGACATCAGTGTCTTTTCGTGACATTTCCACACCAGAAGCATGTAGCCATAAAGGATGCTGATGTACTGGTGTGCTATGCAGAAATCTGTTTGCAGAACAGGGAGTTTGGGAGGATTGGTAAGGAATCTGCAGCTAGATAGACTCTACACCAGATGAGGAGTTACCAAAGGTAAGTAACTTGTTCATCTGATAGTGATTTCTAGCCACAGACTCCTTACCTTAGAATAGATACCCAAGCAATGCCTCCCTGGAGGCGGGTCTGTTAACAGATTAGATCAAAAAGTTCTCTAGGTCTGAACGGGCAAAGTGCCTGTCACAACAGACCTCACTGTCCAGACAATAATGCTTAGTGAACGTGTGCAGAGATGCCCACGTAGCTGCCTGACAGATGTTCAGGACAGGGACACCGTGAGCTAACGCAGTGGTCGTAGCATTGACTCTAGTGGTATGAGCGTGCAAACCGTCAGAGGGTTGCTTCTTGGCCAATGTGTAGCAGATTCTTAAACAGAGTACTGTCCATTATGAAATGGTCCTTTGCTGAACGCCCTTTCCTTTCTTCGCCCGACGTACCCAACAAAGAGTTGATCGTCCACCTGGAACTCTTTACTATGATCATTGTAGAGCGACAACACTCTCTTTGGGCCAATGTGGTGCAGTCTCTCTTCTTCTTTAGGAGGATCAGACAGAGCAAGGCGATATTTTGACCCAAATGAAAAGGTGTCACTAATTCAGGAAAAAGGAGAATAGAGTTCTCAGAACCAATGTGCCTGGGTAGAATGTCACGTAGGGAGGGTCAACAGACAGTGTTTGCAGTTCGCTGACCCTCCTGGCCAATGTTATGGCCACTGAAAAAAACTGTTTGATGGTGAGAAAAACAAAGTGGACCGTTGTGGAGAGGCTCAAAGGGCGCACATATCAGAAAGATCAAGACCACATTTTGGTACCATTGTGGCATAATGAATGGTCTTGGAGAAAATAGGTGGTGGGAGTCCCTTTAGAAAACAAGTCATAACGGTTGACTTTAACAAAGGAGGTTGGTCTGGCAACTGCAAGGAAGCTAAACAGAGTACTGTCCATTATGAAATGGTCCTTTGCTGCACGCCCTTTCCTTTCTTCGCCCGACGTACCCAACAAAGAGTTGATCGTCCACCTGGAACTCTCTACTATGATCATTGTAGAGCGACAACACTCTCTTTGGGCCAATGTGGTGCAGTCTCTTCTTCTTTAGGAGGATCAGACAGAGCAAGGCGATATTTTGACCCAAATGAAAAGGTGTCACTAATTCAGGAAAAAGGAGGATAGAGTTCTCAGAACTAATGTGCCTGGGTAGAATGTCACGTAGGGAGGGTCAACAGACAGTGTTTGCAGTTCGCTGACCCTCCTGGCCAATGTTATGGCAACTGAAAAAAACTGTTTGATGGTGAGAAAAACAAAGTGGACCGTTGTGGAGAGGCTCAAAGGGCGCACATATCAGAAAGATCAAGACCACATTTTGGTCCCATTGTGGCATAATGAATGGTCTTGGAGATAAGTCCATATCCTATCATATTCGAGAGGATAGGCCAGAAACTGCATTGTGTCTAGAACAGCTCCAATGAAAGGGAGCACCAAAGAGAGAGTCCATTGTGACTTCAGCATGTTGATTGTGAACTCCAGTGAGTGAAGGAGGTTTGCAGTAGTGTGGAGGTGGGAGACAACTGACTGGGGTGAGCCTGTCTTCAACAGCCAGTCATCGAGGTAGTAGACTGGAACCCCTGATCTACGTAGGTGTGCTGCATCCACAGCCATCACCTTGATTAACACTTAAGGGGAGCTGGTAAGGCCAAAGGGGAGCACAGCAAAAGGATAATGTTAGTGGCCCACCGTGAACAGCAGGTAACGACTGTGTGCAGGAAAAGCAGGGATGCAGAAGTAGACATCCTGCAAGTCCAGCGCTAACATCCAGTCACCAGGGTCGAGGGCACACAGAACCCGAGCCAAAGTAAGTATCTTGAACCTTTCCTTCTTCAGGCTTCAGGAAGAAGTTGAGCGGTCTCAGGTCTAGAATAGAGCAGAGGCTGCAGTTCTTTTTGGGCACCCTCTTGATGGCTACTTTGGGCAAAAGAGCCAGTACTTCCTGATGGCGGAAGGAGAGATGGTCCTTCATCCGTCAGTCATGAGAAGGTGGCACGGGTGGAACGGTTTCCAAGAAAGGGGCTGGAGTAACTCGGTTGGATGATTTAGATGTACCCACTTGTCCGATGTTATGTACTGCCAGTAGGGCAGGTGATGGCAAATCCTGTCTCCACTGGGTGCCTGTGCTGGTATTTGGGCAAACTAAAGGGGTTTGGAGGCTGCAGCTGTCGGGCGGGTGGTGGACTGGCCCAACTTCTGGCTGGTGGTCCCACGTGATCTGTGGCCACGAAAAGGATAGAAAGCCTCTTAGCCTTGGTGGCTGGGCGGGAAAGGATGCGGTTGTTAGCTCCTACCGTAGCCATAGGAGGGGCGAAAGGCAGAATGCGGTTGGCAGGGGCCATGCAACTCCAGACAGAAGCCCCTCCATCAAGACAATCTTCTTGACTGCCTCTGAGGGCAGCTGAAGGTCCAGGACCTCAGCCGCCCTCCACACCACCACTGTAAAAGAGGCTCTCTCCTCCGTAACCACGGTGGGAAGAGAGACCAAGCCTGGTGGGTGTCCAAACCACTGGCCTCTGCCAGATCCTCGTTGTCCTCTGGTTCGTCAAGGGGTTTGTGGTATTCAGAACCCTCCCAGTCACCCCCTCTCCAGGCCAATCAGAAGAAAATGACATGGCCTCTGACTCTGAAGCCATGGCACTGGCCAGCTCTGATGTTGGGTGACACTGATCTGGCACCATATTGGAGTCTGGAATGACTATGTGGGGCAATGACGGCGCTGGGAAAGACAGCAATGGAGCGAGCTCCACATAAAGTCAATCCCTCGCGGGAGGAGCCGATACAGTTCCAGCGCCAGATCCAGGGATCTGACTGGCAACGAGGACGGACCCACCGGGGGGAATCCAGAAAGGGGAACTTCCAAACCCATGGCACTCCAGAGAGTTTTGGCCACAGAAAAATACAAGGTGCATAGCCTTGTAAATCTCTTTGCTTTATTTTTACTTCTCTTACTCTTCCTCGATACTTTCTTCTCTCTTTTTTTCTTCCTTTCTCTCTTTATCTTGCTGATTGATTTATACTAGTGATACAACTGATTCTCTTGTATTGCTTCTTTATTGCTTTTTCCACCATATTAATTGATATGTCGGTGATATATATTACATTAATTATATCTATACTGATGAATGCTTATTTATCTATTTATTTATTGTGTAACTCTTTTTGGTTGTATTGCTTATTATGGTATTTTAATTGTTTATATTTCTTCTCTCAAACTAATAAAGATATTAGAACAAAAAAAAGACCTTGGAAGAGGTGAGATGATGTCCTGGATATGCTCATTGTGAAGCTCTTGGATATAAAGGCAACTGGTAATGCAATAAGTGATAATGTACTGTTTATGTAATTGCCCTTTGCCCTTGGACCGTCTGATCCCACAATTGTAACTGTACACCAACTGACTTTATTGAAAAACAATAAGTAAAGGTTCTAAAACAAAAATCTGTTTGTTTTGGGTGTGGGTTGCTCTGTCTCTGGGAAACCCTGGGAGGCAAGGAGCAGACACAAGCACAGGTTATGTGGTGGAAGCGAAGGAGAGGTCGTTCCCACACCTCGTTCGAGGACTTGGACTGAAGCGGTGAAGTTGAAGAGCGCTTAGCCTTCTTAGATTTCTTCTTTTTATATGACTCACCCAACGACTTGGAATGGGATGACTATCATCAGGAGCGGCTCCGCAAGCATTTCCGGAACCTTCTGAGAACCCAGGATCTTGAACATTGCAAAGTTGTCTTGAGTCGGCTTGGAGAGTTTCAAAGAGTGTTCCCGTAGCGCCTTAGGATTTATGGCCCACCAGTCCTTCCAGGTCTTAGAGTCATGCTCCAGCTGCAAGCACCACAAAGAAAGTGTAGGTCTGTGACTGACATCTGCCTGTGACCGAAATCACAGGGTTGGAGGCCCGTTGTCTTTTTTAAGGGACATCCCTAGAACATTAGAAGACAAATCTCAAAAAATATCTTTGGCAAAACAAAGAAAACTCAGTGAAAAATTGACTGGGGGTATCTCTCTACGGAGCTGCACTAACTAGTGCAAAAAGAATAAAACTGATGTTAGTGAGCTGGTATTGCGCCTACATAGGCATCGCACACATCACTTTCCGTGTGGCTGACAGAGTCAAATGACGCCACCTACCAGTGTGCAGGGGTACGGCTTAAGAATTTCTGGATCCAGTCTGATGCCTTGGGATAATTCTAGGTAAGGAATCTGCAGCTAAAAGTCTCTATCAGATCATGTGAGTATATAATCTGCAGTTTTATCTCAGTAGAACAGTTCAGTCAGCATATAATTCTATCTATTAACTGCAACAAGTGTTTGAAAGCCTAATCAGTCTTACTTTACTAATTCTTGTACAATTTTGGTGGCAGCTGGCAATCTTGGAACTGTATTTGTTTATCCTTTCGGGATAGCCCTCATCGTGCGTGTAGATGCAATGCGGCTGTTATTGCATTTTTTTTATTTTAAAGTCATTATTGTATTTGTTCAGCCAGAAATATATAAACTTTAATTTAATAGAAATTGATGTTCATTGACCTTCCACGTTTTTTCAGGTCATTAGAGACCACAGCAAGTCATTCAGTCATGTTTCTGTCAATATGAAAAGCCACACATTACGGGGGTTTAGATGATGAGTGAGAAGATGCTCTGTCTATGATAACAAGGCCTCAGAACTCACTACGGGGCGTTCTTGCTTTTTGACTTCCTGTGATGTTCACTGGCAGAAACGACTATGCTTCCTAGGGCCAGCACTTCGTATTATTTTTCCTCATCTCCATCTGGCATGAGCATGAAAACAAATTATATTGAAGGGCAGGACTGGGTACGCCAATCTTATATTGATTAGTTGATTACTTCAAATATGGTCCCACTCGCAGATGTCAAGGCTCCAGACTTACCTAGTGGATTTCATTTATGGGATTAGAGTATCATGAGAGCCTCCGTAAATCCTCCTCAAACGTGTCCTAACCATATTTCTTCTTCCTTGCCCATTTCTGGGCACAGCCTAAGCTTTGGTACTTCACAGGTCCTGAGCGAGACCGTAGACATTTCAAGATCCTTAGGTCTGACCACAGAGTGTTGCAACCAAGGTTCAAGAGTATTTCTGCGAAGGTGTCAGAAGTAAACATGCACTTACTGGTGTTGCGTTTACCCGAGGGTTTATTGAATTTTTCAACTTCAGAATACTCTCTTTAACTGGAAGGTCCCTGTGGGACTTATATTGCAGGATCCAGTGCATGAAAAGAACAACAACAAATTAGCTTGCAATATTGTGTCAGGCACAATAATCCATCACCAAGAACCAATGCTTTCTCTCAATCTCAGTGTAGCAGGTTTGTTCACTGTAACACCATCGGCTGTGAGAGTGATGTCAGGAAGAGAAATTAGTGCATATGTCCCTCTTGTCTTAATGAGGTGCCTGAGGCCAGAGTGTTCTTGCGACTGCAACAGTCAGGGACACAACAAATGACTGACAGTGTTCACACTGTCAAAGTTTTGTGCCAGTTACTCGTATTTGTGAGATGGTTGAGTCAGCAGTCTTTTTTTTGCCCATGGGATTGGTTTCAGTGGAAATCTTCACCTTCTCCTATTTCCTCTGGTCGATGCCTAGATTCCGGGATTGAACGCTGCTATCTCTTCTGCACTTCTCTCTAATATTCACCTGGGTAGTTCTATAATTACAAAAAAGGAACAGTTTTAGCACAATCACAATTGTGTCTCATGAGCCTGAAGCTAAAGGTTGTCCACAGTGTGCCTTGCCCTCTTTCCACACATCAATTTCTTGCATCACTGTTCCTTTACCCCTTTTCTTCAACAGCGAAGATGTAACATTGTTAAGCTTCATCAAAGAGTGCTCTGCTCTTCTTAATTTTTCGGTAAAGCTAACTTGATCGCTGGTATGCATCAAATACTGAAACCTCAATCAAAAGACTCACTCCCAGCATACCCCATCGTGCAAGAGAGATGCACTAATGGGGAAATCCAATACTAGTAGTGTTTTGTCCCAGAATTTGAAACCATTTTCGCCACTCTTTCATGTGCTTCTTCATTGCTTGGTTTGTGCTCTAACTTATTCTAGGGTTTCTGCTAGGAAAGCTGATCACCTCGTCCTGATACAGCTGGTGGGAGAAAAGTTATGTCAAGAACCTTGCCATTCTAATGCAAGTATTACAATGGCTGAAGTGGGTGCTGCTGGTTAGTCCTAGTTGACACTGTTAACCCTTTTCCGTTATACTTCAAGCAGCTCCCACAATAGTGCTTGTATGCACAAGGCCCTGAACCATTAACTACTGCAACCAGAAGCTGTACGTACAACAAAACCAAAAAAAGACATGGAGATAAACCAGAGATGGCAAGTGATACTGCCTGCTCTGGGATGAATTTTGATCATGATCTTCGATAGGAGTCTGCTTCGCCTAGGGTTGCAGACTCTTTCTTATATGATGGCTACATTAACAAGCATTGGCATAGCCAATAGGTCTCACCTCTGTTTAGTCAGAGTTATTGGCAATGTTTTTAAGGTATGTTGTAGAGCAATGTAGCTGCTGTGTTCAGTACTGTAAAGTTTGTGTGCAAGTTGTGCTTTGTGTAGTGACAAAAGGGCAGTGGCATGGTGTGGAATGTAGTGGTGAGTTGTGATATGATGTGTGTTGGTGGGATGTATGTGCGTAGTGTGTTTTGCTGGTGTGTATGTTAGTAGTATATTGCCTGGTGGGTTGGGGCAGCGGACTCCTACTGACATCACATTCTACTTACGAGCCTACAGTGGACCTATGAGATGCATCGGACTGTCACTGGCTCGTTTTGAGGAGATTCAGTTTATTGTAAACATTTTGCTCGTGTCCTGTAATCTCTTGTCAACTTCTCAATAAAGTAATTTTTTTTTAAAAGGGGGAGGGCACTTTTCAATCACTGACATTTCAGCGCCTCCTCAGGAGCAGTAAGCACTATGAAAATCTACAATAAAGCTGTGTTTTGGCTTTCAAAGTTTTTTATCCTGAATCAGAATGCGCTCGCATGTATTTATTTGTTTTTGCAGTTTTTAGATAGCGCTAACTCTACCCAACAGTATCGGAGTGGTTTACATAAGTTCCAGTTCCATTACACACGGTCACGTTAATTTTTTCGGAGGAAGACAGGCACGGGGAAATTAAGTGATTTTCCCAGGATCACAGGATGTTGAGCTGAAGCGGAGACTCAGACTGGGCTACAAATAAGAAACAAAGAAGAGGGGGTTCAAACATGGAGCGCAGGCTTCTAATGAAAACAAGCAGCTCAAGAGGAGTGGTGGGGACGGGCACAGGAATGCAGCTGCCACACTGCGCTCCGCTGCTTGCTCCCAAGAGTAAAAATGCTGTGGGAGTTAACATTACAAAAAGAGGTGGGACATACACCCGCCTTTAGCCATTTGCGTGCTTCCATTAGTCAAAGAGACACGCAAAATACAATCCGATGTGTGAGAGGAGTCAGACCCATATGGAGAAGTTTTGAGTACTTACAAGAAGCCTCCCATAGAGCAGCGCATGCGCGCTGCGCTAGGCTCGACCTAAAAAAGCAAATACAACTGGGGCAATTAAGAAACTATATTGAATCAATTATTCTCTTTCCTTAAAAATAACAATGTGGTAGATGTATCAAGTTCAGAAGTACTCAGAACTTCCTGCTTCATGAGTACATGTAAGAAACATTAGTATTCATCACTTGTTCAACCTTTAAAAAAATTGATGGGCGAAACATACTTCTGAAGAAACACTATATGGATTAATTATATAAGCCATGGGTAAAACCTGTTCTACCTTGACTTTCAAGAATGATAACACAAAGCAAAAAATATTGCCCATTTCAAGATGAGACCATGTTTAAGTTCAGGTAAAGATATACTCATGTACAGGTGGCATACATGTCTTTTTATTTATTTCTCAGAAGTGATTTATTAACACTTTTGACAGCATAATAACCTGTTCGGTTATCACTGAAATAAAACGTTGCATGTAACTATATTCAACAGATGGTACACAAACTTTGCCTAAACTGTTTTGTAGTCAGATTCATAATGCATTACATTTTGCCACTCAGATCTAGTCAACAATTCAAGTGGAAAGAGCGAGAGTAATGATGTTAAACTTTCTGTATGTCACCTTGGCTCTTTATTGTGGAAGTCTGGTGCTGGTGGATTCTAGAAGAAGTAAAGCGGTAGAGTAAACGGCTGGACGTGGATGTGTATGATCCTGTCCTATCTCTTTCTCGTGTAGCTGTTCATGAAACAAACTTGTTTCTACCATTACAATTGTGGAAGACGTCATAACAGAATTGGCAATTGGCATCAAACCTATGCTGCATCTGTGCAGGTCGATCCCAGTATCTTATTTCTCTTTTGATCATCGCTTTAAGATACAGGCTTGCACAACTTTATACATGCCTACGACTCTGTTTTACAAGGATCACGTTTTACTTGAAACTGTGTTGTAAACTTTGGCTTCGTCTATTAACAAACAGCCTTTCGCGCATACTGATGTCCTTTTATGTGCCTATTCCAGGAGACTGCATAATAATATGGTAGTGGATCAATTTCGCTTGTCAGGCGTAGATGAAATGTTGTCAGTGACCAGAAATGCTAAGTGGTTCTTCACATCTAATTTGTTCTCAGCAAATCACTAAATTCCTCTCCCTCCTGAGAGAAGATCGTTAACAGCGCTCATTATGCCGTTCAGTGGCTACCAGTTCCACCGTATTCCGTTTGGTCCTGCTTCGGCTACAGTGGTTTTTCAAAGACCAATGGTAGAAGTATTTGGTGATACGCCAGGAGTTGTCTGTTTCCATGATGATATCCTGGCTACAGAAAATAACAAGAGACAGAACATGACATCTAATTATTTAAGGTTATGGAGGTACTGAAACTTAAGGGCCTTACTGTTGAAATTTCGAGGTTATTATAGTTGCTGTTTTCTAAACTGTAAATATCGTATCCAGGATATACTATAAGTAATGATGGTATGAAACCAAGTTGGCTGAGGCACCTTCTCCTCAATCTAAAGATGATATTATGTCTTGTCTAGGTATGACCGAGTGTTATTAAAAAATTGTTTAAAAAATGTTTACAGCAAAACATATCACTTAAGATCCTATTTAAAAATAAGGCAAGGTTTGAATGGTCTAGTGACCATCAAAAAGCATTTCAAGACAATAAGGATGATATCCGTAATGCTTTCAATGTACATGGTTATGATACATCTCCACCCACATTTGTGACTACAGGTGCCAGCGGAAGAGGTTTTGGAGTTGTGTTATCTAAATTAGACAAGAATGGTAAGGAATTCATTGTTGCCTATGCTTAACACTTTCTTTTACCTTCTGAGGATAAATACTTTGTAATTGAAATAGAGCCTTTGAAAAGGGTGTGGGCTATGGAATATTTCTGGAAATATATTTGGAGTCAGAAATGTACTTTGCCCATTGACCATGTTACTCACAACAGATGGATTAGCTACGGCTTCAGCAAGAATTGCAAGCTTAGCAATGTGACTAAAAGATTTTGAATATCATGTGCAGTTTGTTCCTGGAGTTAAGAATGGTGCTGCAGATTTTTCCAGCAGAATGTCTATGCCCATGGTTGAAGATGATGACAATGAACAGAATTAATTCAGTGTTGTGTGTGTTTCAGCTTTGTACTGGTGTAAAAAAGCAATCTCACAGCAAGAATGTGTGTCTGCTTTATCTGCTTAATTTGTCTGATGAAATAGTTAAAAAAAATAGTAAAGCAGTATATCAGAAAGGGGCGGAGTAAAGAACAAAAGTGCAGTCCCAACGTAAGATGGTCTTGAATAGCTAAAAATTACCTGACTGAAAGCAAATTCTTCTTTTTGAGCGGAAGCAGAATTATTCAACCTCACAATTTAAGGGGAAAAATCATCAATCATCAATCAATGCCACAAAGGCCTTCTAGTTACAGTCAAGAATAAGAAAAGAATGAAAATTTACTTGTGCCTGGAATTGATTTGGAAACTGAAAGATTTGCTATGGAATGTGTTGATTGTAGGAGAGCTGACAAATCAAAGAAGATTTGAAATCCCCTTTTTTGTGCCATAGAATGTCCACGTCTACCACGGGACAGCGTTAGTTAGATCTGATGGGACCCACTATTTGGGATGAGGGATCCTACAAATATATTATTGTACTGATGGATTTGTTTCCCAAATGGGTTGAACTTAAAGCAGTAGATAAAATTGATACTCAAAGCGTTATAAAATGTTTAAAGTTTTCGTGAAAGATGGTTTCCTGCAACAATTTTGATTGATAACTGTGTAAAGTTTAAATCACATGAGCTGTTCGAAATCATGCAAGTTTCCGGAATAAAACAAAGATTTACTTCATTGTACCATCCAAGAGGGAATGGTGCAGTAGAAATAATGAATCATAATATAAATAATTTGGTAGAGTTTGCTAAATTCACAAGTAATTTTTTTTTTTAAAGAGTTTGAAAAATTGTTGTGGGCGTATAGAACCAGTAAACTTGAATCCACAGATCTCAGCCCATTTGTGACAATGTGAGGATGTAGTCCTTATTCTAAATCTAATCCTGGTTGGATGAGAAGAGATATTATAAAATGGAACTTGGAAGATGTGAAACAGTCAATTGAAGTAGCTCAAAGCAAGAACTGGAGCTATTATGATACAAGATAAGGGGTTGAAGACACATCACTTTGTGTCGGTCAACTGGTACACGTGAAATGTGAAAGTAAGTTACCTACATGTGAAAATAGGTTCAAATCATAAGGTGCTTTGCAATGCTGTAAGAATGGATGAAGGATGTGATTATCACATGTGTGAATTGTCATCAGTCAGGAACATAACAATGGATAATCCATCTGAGGAAGTTGTATAGAAAAAGGTTTTGGTTGCTCGTGCATGATGAATTTTGTTAGTAAGATCCAAAAAAAGGTTATTCAGTAGCTGAGTCTACTGCTAACACTGTTCACATGACGAAGGAGCTATACCTACAGAGCAGACTCAGAGTAATTTGAACTCATTTCCTGTTAATGATAAACAATATCTGATAACCATGCATAATTTACTAATGATCATTTGAATATTTCACAGAGTAGCATTAGATAGGACTTGGCATTTGATCACATGGATTCCAAGTCCACTATTAATTGTAGTAGATTTGGTAGGACCAATAGAGCACCAGCAACATTCAAAGACTATGTTATGGACGTGAACCTGCTTGAAGTGAAGACTATATGGATGCGTTCCGTCCACTTTGAAATTGTACGCTTGTTTCCATTTTCATTTACATTCGTTTTCGTTTTTTGAATTACTAATGGGTAGACTGAGTAGTGTTGTTATGATTGAATATTTGGATAGTGTTATTGTTATGATTATATATTGTATGTCCTTTGCCTCTTCTTTCTGTATGTCACATTGTCTCTACATTCTGGAAGACAGGTGCCAGTGGATTCTAGGAGTCAAGTGGGAGTGGAAACGGCTGGACGAGAGTGTGCATGACCCTGTACTATCTCTTGCTTGTGTGGCCATTTGTGAAATAAAACTGTTTCTACCATTAAATGTGCGTAAGCCATCATTACAAGCATAATTACTTAACTGTTATGATACATATATTTGCCTTCTAATATATATATAATAAATAAATCAACTGATGTTGAGTGGATAATTTTTCTTGTTTTGTTTCCTTTTCATGAAAGGAACCAATATAGTTTCTGAAAGTAACACATCTTAATTTTCTATTTAGAATTGTATCTGTTTTTATTTTTCATTTTAGAAAAGGTACAACAGTTACAGTCGTACAGTAGGGCGGGGAAGGGGGGTGCTGGATGAACAGGGGAGAAACAGAGTTATACATAAACAATTTGAATATAAGTTAAATAACTGCTCCATGTCTTTACATATGGTACCTCTAATAATCCCTGTGCCCCTCCCTCCATGTACAGTTCTTATGAGTCGGGCACCGTATTTGCCATAAGGAGGAGTACCCGCAAATATATCAGGCAGGTAAGCTCCCTAAAGACAAATATTTCAAGCTGTGTCCCCACATTTTTTCAAATTTGGGCAGTGTGTGATCTACTACCGCTGTCAATTTATCCATGGCTAATAGATCCCAAAGCTTGCATGTCCAGTCTGCATGTGTGGGTATGGTGTCTGTACCCCAATGAAACATCAACAGCTGTTTGGCCGCGCATAATGCCAGTGTTATGGCCCTTCCCCTAGCTGAGCATAAAGGATATGTCAGAGCGTTGGGTAATGCTAATAGAATATAGCTAGGAAAGTGGGGTAGCTCAGTGTTAAACATAGTGTACATGACGCTGAGAACCTCGGACCAGTTTCGGTGTAACTTGAGACAATGCCATAGTAAGTGGGATAAAGTGCCCGAGTGATTGCAGTGCTTCCGCCACTTATCTTCACTTCCCTTCTTCCACTTAACTAACCTGGAAGGTGTATAATACCAGTAGTGGGCGAATTTGAGCAGGGTTTCCCTGCCCGAAGCGCTACCAGCCGAGATGCGTGCCCTCTGCAGAATGACGGTCCATTCTTTGCCCGAAAATTGGAGCTAGCATTCGCGTTCCCAACGTGTCCTGGCTGGAGAACACAGTGCTCTCCATGAAGTGTTTAGAAATGCATAAACGTCTGACAATAGACGTCTATCATCCCGCCTCAATAAGAGCCAACGTTCAAATGGGGTGAGTTGTCTACTGGCCTGAGGGCGTATCGATGGGTGTGCTACCCAGCGTCGTATTGCTACGTAGTGCCAGTGTCCAGAATTTGGCATCCCAAAATCCTGCTGCACCTGTGAGAATTCCAGCAAGCCTGCACGTCAAAGAAATCCCCAATGCGTTTGCAGTTTGTTTACTGCCATAGAGAGAAAGCTGTACTGTGTAGTGCTGGGGGGAAGTCTGCATTTCCTGTGATCGGGGTGAAATAGGGGTAGAGAGTTGCTTGGGACCCAGAGTCTGTCCCACACTCCCATTGTGGCCCGAACTACCAGAGAGATATATACTTCTGGCGGGCGGTGCCATCCTGAAAGCCAAGGAATATTCCAAATATGGATCCCCGCATCCGCCCGGTTGAGGAAGCACCAGTGTTTCTTTGTGTATTGGCGTTGCCATTCCACCATGAAACGTAACTGAGCTGACTGGTAGTAGCGCGGTAGATGGGGTATACCAGGCCCGTCCTTTGCCACTGGAAGGTAGGTACGGTCTCGTGCCATTCTCACTCATTTGCTGCCCCAAATGAAGGTCTCTAGGGAGTGTTGAAGCTTGTGCAGCATGGGGAGGTGGAGGGGCTGCAGCGGTATCGCCTACATATAAAACAAAATCTGAGGTAATAGGGACATTTTGATGGCTACTATTCGGCTAGCCAGCAAAGTGGACCCCAGTGGCAGGATTGTATTATGGAGCATGCCATATTCAGTAGGGCGAGAATTGTTGAATGCCTAAGTAGGGAATTCCTTGTGTAGCTCAAGTGAATGGAAATGTCGTGGCTAGGAAGGCCCGTTCAGCCTGCGTGATGGTGAGATTGAGAGCTTGAGATTTGGTGTTATTCACCTTAAACCCTGAGGCCCTCCCGAACTGCTCGAGTTCCTCCAGCAGAGGAGGCAGTGATTGACACAGCATAGTAATGGCCACAAGCACATCGTCTGCATATAGCACTATCTTGTGGGGTAGGCCCCCATTTGAACCCCTTCAATAAGGGACAGGCCCCGCACACTCTCCACCAGCGGCTCCATATAGAGCACGAACAAGAACGGCGAGAGCGGGCACCCTTGTCGTGTCTCCCTAGATATAGGAAAAGGTTGAGAAATCAAGCCATTAACGCGCACCAAAGCCACTGGGTTAGAGTAACTAGGCCATATACACTTCCGGAACCAGGGCACAAGGCCAATAGCCCCTATGAATAATCGTAAGAAAGGTCACTGCATGCGATTGAACTATTTTTCAGAGTCGATTGGGAGAAGCATCGTGGGGAATTGGGATCTTATAGTTGTATCTATCTATCTGGGTCTGGGCTAGAAAGCTGTGTGTAAAACCGGTCACATTCCAATACTATTTCTGGGTCTCGTGTGAGGGGATGGGAGGTGCGACCTAGTATGTGGGAAATACGCTGTGTGTGAATCTGTGCATGTAGTCTATGTGCCAAGATTGTTCCCAGTTTGTTTAACGCTGCGTAGTATCTTTGTTTCGTGTAGAGTAAGGCGTATTCTGCTGAGTTCATATCTAGGACTGTGAGCTGTATCCTAGCTAAAGTAAGTTGGCGTTGTACCTTATGGGAGCCCACCTTCCAATGTGATTCCTCCAACCCCCTCACCTGTGTCTCCAATTCTAGACGTTTGGCCTTTCTCTCCCAGTTAAGTTGTGTTGCTGTCGCTACACTGGTCCCCCCTCACAACCACCTGAATGGCATCCAATAGGGTCGCTATCTTGGTGTGGGGCGTTTCGTTAATCTCTAAATAATCTATGACTGACTTTTCCACCTCCCGATCGGCGGGCGTAGGATAGTAATTTAGGGTTAAAGCGCACCAACTTAGTTCTTGGGCAGGAGTTGGGAAGGTGTAATGCAATCATAATGGGGAGTGATCTGATATAGAGGCCACCTCAGTATCTGTATGTACTACTTCCGGCAGAATCCGGGTAGATGCCAGGAAGTAGTTGATTCTAGCATAGGACTGATGTGCAGCCAAGAAGAAAGGGTAAGCACTCATGTTGGGGTTCAGTGATCTCCAGATATCAGACAGCCCTGCATCTGCTGTCCACTGGAACCCCTGCGGGAAGGATGGTCATGATAGCCCTGCTCTAGAGGGGGATCGGTCTAATAGCGAGTCAGGTAGCAGGTTAAAATCTACACCTACTAAGACTTTAACATCCGAGGAGGTAAGAACCATCCCCCTGCACGGCAAATAAAAAGCTCTTTGCAGTTGTTGGGTGCATATATGCATGCAACTGTAAACGTGTGACGGTGTACTGAAATCCTCAAAGCAAGCATGCGGCCTGTAATTTCCGAATGTACCTGTAGGACTTGCCCTTGAAATTGAGTGGATAATAAAATCTCCACCCCGCCTTTTTTCCAGGGCCAGAGGACCAGTATTGGCAGCTGAACCACCTCGACTACATCCGGTCCCAATCCTTTTAAAGCAAGTGCGTCTCTTGTAGGATACATATGTCACACTGAGCGGCCCTCAGTTGGGATAACAACGCTATCTTTTTTGCAGGGGTGTTCAGCCCTCTGACATTTACGCTAAATTTCTTCACCATGGGTGTGGGGGAAGTATCTGCCATGAAAGCCCGTTAAAAGACGGGGATACACCTGTGGTACCAATGAGTATGTTGAGGTGTAACCATGTCGCATATGAATGGAGTACATTGATGGATAAAGAGAACACAATACAATGAAACAAGCATAAGCAAATACACCAATTGGTGTTGAAAAAGCGAACGTGTGGTAGGGGTCCATGTCGCCCGCCAATCGCGTTGAGCAGCAAGGGATGAAAAGGTGCGGATCCCCTCCATGCGCTCCTTCAGCTGTACTACGACAGACAGGCCGGACTAGGGTTCAAACTGAGATGCTGGTAACAGGTCCATGGGCGTGTTGGGAGCTCCAGCTCTGTCACTCAACAGCCTGCTCTGGAGATGGATCCTGTCTACTGAGGTGCTGTAAGAAGGCTGATCTCTCTCTTAGACTCTCCATTGTGGTTGGCTTATTCAATCATTTCCGAGACCAGGATTTAGATGATCTATTAGGTTTGCGCCCTTGGGATGTTGTCGAGGATCTCCGTGGGGGCACAGGGTTGTCTTGTTCCAGGTCCAACCCCAAAATCATCACTGCTTCTGAGGGGGTGCGAACCATATGCGTTTCTCCCTCCCAGACAAAGACTAGGTGAAAAGGATGGCCCCACCAGTAGAGGATCCCATTATCTCTCAGGAAAGAAGTCACCGGTTTCATAGTCCATCAGCGCTGGAGCGTGATAAAGGAGAGATCTTGATAGAGGCTTACTTTAACCCCCTTGAAGAGGACATGGGGCTGATCCTGCACCTTGGTCATGATGTCCTTATGTCTATAATTATGGAGGCACATGAGTATGTCTTGCGGGGTGCAGGGTTCCCAAGTGGGGCGTCCGGGCCAATGTGTGCAGTCTAGGAGTTCTTTCTCCACCAGCTCCTTTGCGATGTGGCAGAAAAGTTGCAGTACATACTCTTCCAACCTGCCCACATCTGCCTGTAGTGGGAAGCCCTTAATTCTAATGTTGGACCTGCGGGACCTATTTTCTAAATCTTCCAAATAGTAATTGAGGTCGGCATTGCAGTCTTTGAGTTCAAGGATCTCACTGCGACAGGCTTCCAATTCCTCCTCTCTGGCATCGCCATTCTTTTCCACTGAATCCACTTGCTGCTCCAAGTCACCCATGTCGCGCCAAAGGTCCTTCAATTCCTTGGTCATTTCCATCTTGAGAGTTGCTATGTCGTCTCTCAGGGTAGCAAAGAGGGTTTCAATGAATCCGCGTGTGACGGGGGCCTCTCCATCTGCATCTTGGTCTTTGCCTGGCTTCGGAGGTGTGCCTTTGGGCGAACCGGGGCTCCTTGGTTGATTCAGCCCGTTTGGAGGAGCTATTAGGGAATAGATCTTTGACTGTGGGGTCTTTTTTTGTTTTCGTTGAAGTCATTTTATTCGCCCCTGTAGACTCTGGAGGAGTATGTGCACGTGGAAATGGATGGTCCCCTTCGCAGGTAAGTCATAGGTGATAGGGGCGTCTGAGTGTCAACAGTATGGCTCGCCCCTGCTCCGAGTCCATCGAGTAGAGAGAGCCTACCAAGCTGCTACTTCCTCAGCCAGTGCCGACAGTCTCCGATTGAGTATTGCCAAAGAATGATCCCACTGTACTATGTCCTCCACAGTCGCCAGTTGATCCGCTATGTGATGTGCCAGGTAATCGGTCTGCTCCCGCCTTGTGGTGAAGGCCTCGCTTTATAAATCCTGTCTCCACTCCAGCGGATGAGAAAGTGGGGAGGGCGGTACCCATATCAGTCACTGGTCCCCTCGGGCCAGCCAAGACACCCAAATGTCACACAAGGGCCACTGTTAGGAGAGGGCTGTCGTATTCAGTCTGCTTCCCTGGGTTTCTCTTGGGCCAAAATCCGGTCTCCTGCTCCAACATCTCCCCTGCTGCAGGCGGGTCATGCTCTCCCCCTCTCTCACCCCTCCCCGAGGTTCTGGGCAATCTTCATCATTGTAGGCCGCTGCCCCCCTTGCACAGGGCCCGGCGTGGGTCTCACAGTAGACAGATCAATGGCAATCCCAGATATTATCTCACCCGGTCTCTGCTTCTTTGCCCTGTTGCTAACAAGTATCCAATGCCCAAATGCAGCCTAGCCTCCCGAGGGCGCCCTCGCATCCACTCTAACACTCTGGGGCTCACCTCTTGTGGGGCTGCCGTCTTTGCCTCCGGCGCAAATTGGTTGCTTCCTCACTGCACACCCACCGGAGTCTCCTGCATCCACCAGAGACTCCGGCCTTGCTCCGTGTCCTGATGGGTTCAGCTCAGGTCCTCCGGAGGCTCGTATGTTGGTGCGGCCCGACCCCGTTCTTGGTCAGAGCCTAGGGCTCCTGCTGCAGCTCCTGCCTCGGTCACCTGCCGCAGTGCGCTGACCAGTTCCCGGCTCGTATCGGTGACTCACTATAGCAGGTCCAGGGTGGGTTGAGCCTGCTTTGAAGCCGGATGTGTTTTCTCCCGTCCCGGGTCTAGGCGGTAGGCTCCGTTGTCCATGCCCTCTTTTCACCTGCGGCTGCCATCATGGTGCCAGACTCCTCTCCAGCTCTGTTCGTGGGGGTCGGATCTCGCCTCCCAGCGGGAATAAAGGCAAGCCACCAACTCTCCTCTGCATGGTAGCTCAGTTGTTGCTGGTGCAACTCCCCCTGTCTACCTTTCTCTTGATGTGTGCGGCAGAGCTCCGAGAGACAGCTCCTACTCGGGAGCCATCTTGGGCATGCCCCTTAATTTTCTATTTAGATGGTATTAACTTGCGACACACAATAAATCCATTTGTTAGAGGAAGAGACGCTGAGAAGACTGTAATCATAAGGTATATCATTTAAAATGATTATCTAGTAATATATGAAGGTGATACTGATGTAAGGGCTAATTAGATATGGTTCCGCTACAGATACCGACCAACGGAAGTGGAGCTCAACACCTGTAAAGGACGTCTACCATGACAGTGTTTTTTTCTCATTTACAGCTCACCTTTCCGGCCGAGATCTCTGTAGAGGCTATGAAAAACTTTTTGGGATGTGTTAGAATCTGGATAAGGAGACTGGAGACAGGTATCTCATCTTTTGGCATTGCCTAAAGATTTTAAGTCTATCAATCATTACAGTGCTTCAGTTGAAGGAATAACCATTTGGGACAACCATCCTGTAACATAGGGAAAATGTGCATTGAAAATGTACTTTGCGTCAAAGCAAATGAAGCACCATTGCACTGCACTACTCTTCTCGGATACTACTGCACCCCCAGGCCTGCCTCTCCATTATTCCATCCCCCATCTTCAGGCCCCCTCTATGTTGGCCCTCTTTTGCATCTTCCACCTCAGCTGGTACACTCACAGAGCAGCAATGTAATCTGTTGCCACCTTTCTGATGATCCTTATTATATTGATGATATAATTCCCAAACAGTCAGGTGTGATATGCCTGCTTCCCCTGATGCGTTGTACCCTAGATGTAAACGGTTTATTCGTGAATGATAGGCCAAAGGTTCACCACAAGTGTTGAGAGAGACTACACTAAATGTACAGATTGCCTCTACATTAAAGTGTTTGACAAAGACTAGTGCAAAAGAAGAAAGAATGATGATGCTTAAGGTATGTATGAGACAAACTATAGAAAGAAATGCTGAATCAATTAGAAGTTATGAGGGTTAGCATGTGTTTTATGCATGATTTCACCTGAAAGAAGTTCTGAAAGTTGGAACGAAAAGCTCTGGCTGGGTTGAGGTTTTTGGTCGTACAAGAATACCATAGAACTGTCTTATGGAGTACTCACATGGTGGATTTTTGAAGTTATCTGTTGATTTCTGGACTTAAAAAACGTAATTGTCAAGAGTGCCGCACACTAAAGACTTGAACTCATATGAATAAGCACATCTTCTATCCCATGTTGTTATGAAATTAGGCATACCAGTTACGGTAACAATACTTATTGAGACCATTGACAGCTGGGATCTGGGAGGAGTGCACCTAATGCATAGCATTGTGGTGAACATAAGGGATCCGGTGAGAATATCTGCTGCTGCCATTATACATTTATTTTCCTGCTATGTTGGCCCCCCAGATGCTTTTGAACACTGATTTCTCTCTCCTCTAATTTGACTTGTCCTTGGTTATTCAGCCTTCCAAGATATGGAAGGCTCCTATCCTTCCTATCTTTCTAAATACTTCTGCTCATGCTGCTTAGGCAGGGTAGACAGAGTCTTGGGAGGCACAAAAACATTTCACATCAGACTCAGAGCAAGCTGCATCGAACACTGAAGTGTGCAGCAAACACTCCATGAAATGCCAGGTCAAAGCAGTCTCCTCTGCCTGCTTCCACACCATCCGTATGCTTCGAAAGACGGAGCCGCAGGGAGGCTTGACACAGAGAGGCAGTGTCCTTGGAGTACGTGTGACTATAGGCACCCCTCCCTCCCGTTATAAGGCTCATGGGGACTTATCTCCTTAGGAATCAAATCACAAAGTATTATACCTAATTAAGTATTGTATACTGTGCATGGTTATTTGGCATGCCCTTCAAGTAGTTACTACATGTACATACACTATTTTTAGATACCTTATAGATATTGCTCCATATTATAGAGTGAGTGTAGAAGGGATCCTTTTGGTCCTGAAGAAGAAGCCAGGGGAGAGCTTTGAAACAGGTTGACAGACAAATGAGGTACTGCTCATTGAAGCAATATACCTCCTTCCCCACTTTTAACAATACCAGCTCAAAGGAATATTAAAGTCTTTTAGTCCAACAAGCCAGGTATTTTTTGATTTTACTCTCTCATTCACTCCTGACCCTTCCACTCACACTCCTACACGACACAGTCTTTCTACAATAACAGTGCTCCCATGTAGTCGTCGTTTGCAGCACACCCCATCCCACAGCGGGGCAGGAAGACCCCTATGATGAAGCATGACACCAAGGACCCTTTTGGTGTGTGAGGGGTAATTAAACAAGCTGTGTGTTTCTCCACCATTGTAGGAAACACAAGTAGTCTGGGAGGATACGGCTTTTACATCTATCTGAGGGTGGATCTTTATGTTTTGTTATCTATTGACTTGAGGAGGGCGTATCCACCTACATTCCTTGTGTCAGCAGAACCTCTTCACTCCCCCTTTTTAGGTTTCGCCTGGGGCACGGAGCTTTAGCTCTGCCCCCAGGAGAAATCTTATGTCTCTACAGTGTACTGCTTAGTCCCGCCCTCTGTTCCATTGGCTAGCTCCATAAATGGAGGCTAGCCATTGGAACAGAGATCTGTCCGTCATGGCCGGACCAGATTCGTGGGCGTTCCTGCATTTTTTTCGCTCTCCACCCTTTTTGCATCGTCATTGGGCGGTGGGCGGAGTTTCGTTTTTTTTTTGGGTGTTTGTTTTCCTCATTTCATGCCGACCACGGCCGCCGGAAGAAGTCCAGGTGAGTGCGTTCCTTCCCCCCCCCTCTCCCGCTGTCCGTGTCTTTCCCCCCCCCCCGCTGTCCGTGTGCTTTCCCGCCCCCCCCCTCCCACTGTCCGTGTAGCGCTGTATTGTTGCTGCCTCTGTGTGCCGTAAGAAAGAGCAGCGAACGAGTTTACGTGATAGAGCGGGAGGATTGCTTAGCGCTGCATTGTAGTCCACCAGGCGCTGTAAAAGACAGGAGAGGAGACTGGTCGACCTTACTCTCTCCGTCTGGCAAGAATACGTGCCTTCCTCTTTCCCATCCCTTTTCTGGGCGCCTCTTCTAAACCGGTGTGCAGAGCACTGCTAGCCCCGCTCCCGGCTCCGAGTGCTAGAAACACTATCAATACACAGGCCGTACAAATGTATGTGGGAACGGGACGTGGTGCACACAGACATGGTAAGTAGGAGCGCCCAGGCCCCTTGCCTTCACACACCCTCTCCAAAATAGATGTCATTCAAAGTTGCCGGTGCCTCTGCACGGTGAGAGCCTGAGGGCACTCTGTGGTTTTAGTTGTTGCAGCTGCGAGTTGTTAATCTCGTATCTTCTCAGACACAAAGGTGCTTCTATTAAGCAGCATTTAAAATACATATTTAACCCTCCGTTATTTAGCAGCGCTCTCTGCGTGTACAGACACTAGAGACCCGGAACAGACCCGCCTGGGAAAAATACACGAAGCAAATGGTTCTATAAAATAATCATGCGTTCCCCCCATATGCGCTGCGATTCTGAACACTTTCATCGATTTTATTGGGTTTGGAGGAGGGGCCAAATGGTCTATATGGCTCAGAGTCCATATAGACCACTCGCATCCACTTCCAAGAGACCCGTGACGAGCAGGCGCCTCGCAGCCAACCTCGGAGGCTGCCTCGAGTGCAGGCGCTCGGGGTTCCTCCCGGGAGTTGGCGGGGTGGTGCTGTCGGGCCCTGGCCCTCTGCCTCTATCTAGGCAGCTACTAGATGCTTCTCACATGCCCAAGTGCACAGTCACATACCCTGCGTCCCGCACCCTCCCTGAGGGTGCGGGACGTAGGGTGGCGGACGCGGGTGTCTGTCAGTGTCACCATTTGAACCGTCGGTGACTTTTTTCTGACGTGGTATCGTGAACAATTTTCCAAACAAACTCGCACCCTCCCCCGTGGTTTGGTGGGATTTGAGGCGTGACATACGAATGCTGTGCTCATGCCAACTTCATCGTCTGTAACAAAACGGGGCGGGGTAATGCCCATCCCCCACTTAGTTCACCATTTTTGCTCTGAGCCTCGATGCGTGATGCTACCTCTGGTAGCTGCCACAGCCCATGTTTTCTATATTCCGTATTATTTTAGTATTTCAGAATGTTTACAGTGCTTCGAAGCCATCCGAAAGATGTGACTAGAAGCATGTTGGCGCTAAACCCCACCTAAATAAAACACGAGCACCCTGCTATGGTGCCCCAGATTTCACCTGGTGGTGCTTGATGGCAGAGCAGCTTAGGTACACTTCCGCCAAGGATGCCTGAAGGGGTCTCCAAGGGACATCAGATATCTTGTTTATTCTGACACAGCTACCACTTGCAAGGCGTCCAGGACCCGCGTGACCTACGCTCCCCTGCCGGTCCCAATTAAGCAACAATTCCAATGCCAAAGGCAACTGTGCCGTTTGCATACAGCGACCCGCCCTTGCGTTCCTGCCTCTTTCTAGGCGCTCCCATATATTTAAATGAATCTACTGAGGCATGCACCAATTAAGTGCCCAGGATGACACAATTAGGCCAAGTGGGAAAGCTGCGACCGCTTTCCCTTGGGTGCTTCATCGCTTGATCTCAGCTCTTAGAAACCTAACACCAATCTTCAAAATGTTTGTGTGCCATTTTCAGACACTTTTCTCCTTTCTGGTGCCACTGCTCAGGGTCAGCTCTTCCTGAAAGAAGGCTAACAACAGCGACTGGGTCAGGGCAATGTGAAAACCAGTGGTGGTGGGGGCGGGCAAAGACAGTCTTTGTAGTAAATGCACGTTTGAGATGTTGCTGCCATTACATTCTGTATTAGGCCCTACATTATAATAAGACACTAAATGAAAGATAACTTTAGGCATTATGAGGTTGCATTATATGTTCCTGTTTTTCTTTTTATATTTTTTGTACATGCATTTATTTCCTTAACATGCATGCATACATCAGAGGAACGGACGTACACACTCGAATAATCTAAATGTTACCTTTATGTTACAGAGGGGAGTGCTTCCTAAAAGCTTCCATTGTAGTGACGCCCTACAAAATATATTGTTATTTTCTATAAAACAGAATTAGATGTTCTGGGTGGACCAAATAAACCGCTATACGTCCTTATCTATACCTTATGCATTGCATTGTAAACAAGCAGTGTATTAGATGAACCGATTCCTGTATTACTATCTGGAAAAGTCATCTAGCAATAACACTACATGGAGGCTGGAAGGCATTTCACCATCACACTGTTTATCACTGGCGGGTGAGGGCGGGAAAGCACAACTCGGACGCTGAGCCGCTCTCCAAGGCCGACCTTGTCCTTAACCGTGTCAGTGATTGACTTATTCTTCAGTGTGATTCTGCAAATGCCAGAAGTTGTAAGGCCCCTATTTCATACGCATGACGTCATCCCTGCAAATAGCGGTATTTCAACCCCCAAAAGAACGTTTTATTGTTCATTTCTCATAAAAATTATTTTCCATTTTTTGGGGGGGGGGGGTCCTACAATGCCATCTCATAGTCCTATGACAATAAAAGAACAAGGACTCGATTGACCTTGTCTCTAATATCCCATATGCAATTATAGGTCCATAATGCCTGAAATGTTCGCTTCACCCCCTCTTATTTCTTTGTCACTAACTGCGTCTCTTTTTCGGAGTCTGTCTCGCACTTTCGCCCTCTCTCTCCCACTCACTTTATATATGTATCCACCGTATATATTTCTGACTACCATTCTCCCCAAAACAATGCATTTCCATTTCACAGTACTTTTCTCTCCATCATTTTCTTCCTCACACACACACATATTTTTTTGCTCTCTCTCTCTCTCTCTCTCTCTCTCTCATTCCCTCTCTTACACACGGACATCATTTCTCTCTCTCTCTCTCTCTCTCTCTCTCTCTCTGATTCCCTCTCTTACACACGGACATCATTTCTCTCTCTCTCACACTTTCTGTTTGTTTGAACATCTCGCCATACTCGCTCTGACTCGGACTCGGTCACTTTGAAGGTCTCCACTGTCTTCTTCTCAGTTCTCTCTCCCCTCCCCTGTTCTCACTCTATGGTTTTCACTCTCTCATACAAACACCTGTATACATGCATGTATAGTCAACCCTATCAGAGAGTCCTGGGCTCATTTTTAGGTTTCGCCTACAGTGTGGAGCTTAGTCCCGCCCTCTGTTCCATTGGCTAGCTCCATAAATGGAGGCTAGCCATTGGAACAGAGATCTGTCCGTCATGGCCGGACCAGATTCGTGGGCGTTCCTGCATTTTTTTCCCTCTCCACCCTTTTCGCATCGTCATCAAGGCCGTGGGCGGGGTTTATTTATTTTTTTTAGTCAGTTTCGTTTGGTCATTGTGCGGCCGATCTCCGCCAGAGGAAGTCCCGCTGTCCGTGTGCCTCCCCGCCCCCCCTCCCGCTGTCCGTGTGCCTCCCCGCCCCCCTTCCCGCTGTCCGTGTGCTTTCCCGCCCCCCCCCCTCCCCCCTGTCCGTGTGCTTTCCCGCCCCCCCCCTCCCGCTGTCCGTGTCTGCATCGACCCCGAGAAGGAGCAGAGAAGCGGCTGGCAAGTGGGATCCCGAGCGGAGGACCGGAGCAGCCAACATGACTGGAAGGTGGGAATCCTCAACCCCCAGCCCTAATATAACTTACGACTTATCCCCTACTTCTCTAGCAGACACATAGCCCACCACATGACCATCTCCTCGTGCACCGTAAGCATCGACTGAGGATTTTTATTGGAAACCGTGCTTGCCCGCCACACCCCGCAGATCATCACCCGGCATCGCTAGGACAATGACTAACTATTTTAAAAGAACTAGCCCCCTCCTCTGCCTCGTACCCCCAGACAAAACCTGCCCACCAGATCATGTAGAAACAGTGTCCGACCCCCGCCAGAGGAAGTCCAGGTCCAGGTGAGTGCTGGCCGTTCCCGCCCCTCCCGCTGTCCGTGTGCCTCCCCGCCCCCCTCCCGCTGTGCGTGTGCCTCCCCGCCCCCCTCCCGCTGTGCGCTGGCCGTTCCCGCCCCTCCCGCTGTCCGTGTGCCTCCCCGCCCCCCTCCCGCTGTGCGTGTGCCTCCCCGCCCCCCTCCCGCTGTGCGTGTGCTTTCCCGCCCCCCCCCCCCCCCCCTCCCGCTGTCCGTGTCTGCATCGACCCCGAGAAGGAGCAGAGAAGCGGCTGGCAAGTGGGATCCCGAGCGGAGGACCGGAGCAGCCAACATGACTGGAAGGTGGGAATCCTCAACCCCCAGCCCTAATATAACTTACGACTTATCCCCTACTTCTCTAGCAGACACATAGCCCACCACATGACCATTTCCTCGTGCACCGTAAGCATCGACTGAGGATTTTTATTGGAAACCTTGCTTGCCCGCCACACCCCGCAGATCATCACCCGGCATCGCTAGGACAATGACTAACTATTTTAAAAGAACTAGCCCCCTCCTCTGCCTCGTACCCCCAGACAAAACCCACCCACCAGATCCTGTAGAAACAGTGTCCATGCAAACACCAGCAGACATACATTCCCGTAAATTGCCTTAAAACACAATCCTGCGGCCAGATCTTTTAAACAAACACCTCACCAACTTATGATTTAAGAACACCTTGCAAGAAATAAATAGTCCCAGACCAACCGGCATGACTATGAGAAACAATATCTTAAATAGCCCTGGCAGAAACAGTACATTGATCAGCCCCTACCAATGACTCCCATCCTCCCAACACTAAGGCCCACGACTACTAAAGGCAAAAACCTCAGCTGCCAGACCACCTCCATCTCTTCGGAAACAATCCCCCCGAATAACAGACACTATCATACTTCTAGAGCTATACTTACGGCCACTTGTGCCAGTAACAGCGCTCAGATCCAACCTTTACCGGAAACAAATTCCAATCACTATCAACATCATGATAGGGACCTTCTGGATACAGTTCGAATGATATCTGAATGACCGCATTTTAAATGAATGATGAAGTGGATTATGACAACTCCAGTGAGTCTTGACGTTGTAGCCAAACACCCTTTGCACTCTAAGACTTGCACTAATGCATTATCATTTGTATTTCGCAATTACTAGCCCTGTGTGTGACACTGAAGCTCTTGCCTATATGGGCAGTATGCTACATCTTCTAAGGTGTGGGGCTGGAAGGGTGTTGTCTTAGTTTTGATTCTATGTTTGTAGTGTTTTTATGTAGCATACGATGACCACCAACATGTGGCTATCATGTTATGGGATGCAGCACTTGCTAGTGTGAATGGAGGAAGCAGTGTAGGTAGGCATGCAGTTTATCGTTTCCAGTAAGCTGCCAGCTTTGGTCAGTGCTGCAAGTTTCATTAGGGTACTTCCTATAGTGGTTACTGCATATAGTTGTTGTGAGATGTCAAGGAGCAGCCCTCACAGTATTTTGTTATTTGGGACATGCTGCAGTAGACTAAATTAGTCGTCCGGTGGCATATCTCATTAGTTTTTCCTGTTAAGTTGATGATTGGTTGTTTATTTGTATGTTGCTGTGGACCTGCACATTATTGGGTGCCAAACATGACCTGTAGCAGTACTGTCTTCCGAAAGCGTGAGAGGATCGAGCAGTACTGGTGAATTACTATGAAGCCTGTTTGAGCTGCGTGCCTGCTGGGTGAGAGCCAGAAGAGTTGTTTGTGAATTTATATTCCTGTATAATACCCCAGTTAGACACAAGTCAGCCCTTCATAACTTATCTGGACATAGAACGTTGTTTGCTTGGTAAGGCTGTTCTATATGTATGAACTGTAGATTGTACTTAAAGGAGCGATTACTGTTCCAGGTTCTAGCTCAGAGTCATTGTATAGTGTAGTTAGGTTGCAAGCAGCTGTTTCCCCTCCCTCCAAAATGTTAAGGCTCCGAATCTTGGCTGATAGTGAGCTCTAGAGCTTGGCGTCATGAACATTGCTTATCTATCTAGTTGTGAATAACCAGTGGAGAGCTTCCAGGCCTGATGTCATATATTCTCAAGGGTGGAGGGGGAGACAGAGTCTTGCAACACCATTTTGAATTAGTTGCATTTACATATGATGTAGCTGGGGAGCCGAGGATGGGCTGTTTACATAGTTGAGCTTGGCGATTACGAGTGTGAGGATAGATTGTAGTTTAATTACTTTGGGACAGATGCACAACGTTTTTTTTTGCGGTCGCAAATGGGAAATTGGCCCGTTTGCGACCGCAAAATAGGAAAATAGGCCTGTGCAATGTACAAACCCTGTTTTGCGAATCGGCACCATTACCGACTCGCAAAATAGGGTTTGCCACTCGCTATTATGAAGGGATATACAAGGCTGAGAGAGCTGTGTGGGCTGAGAGAGCTGTTGGCAATGTAAATAACAATGCCATTTATTTATAAGTTAAAAAAAAAAAGAAATGTCATGAGCAATGCCAATAGCTCTAACTTTTCCAAAGGCGAAACCATTGCATTGTAAATGCTTGTTGTTTTTTTGCTTCGAAAGATCTTCAGATGGATCCCCATCCACACTAGGAAAACGGTCATGCAAGCCCTCATCACCAGTTGTCTGAACTACGGAAACGCACTCTACTCCGGTACCATCACCCAACTACTCAAGAGACTCATGACCATACAGAATACACCAGCCAGACTAATCCTCCACAAACGGACCGCTTCACCCCATACCTCAGGAACCTCCACCGGCTCCCCGTCCAGAAGAGGTGCAAGTTCAAAATGCTGCTGACCCACGCCAACAAAGCCCTCCAGAACAGGGTCCAACTTACATCAACCACCGCCTGAACTTCCACCAGCCCACCAGAAAACTGTGCTTCGTCTCCTTTGCCCTCACATCACATCCCTGCATTTGCTGAAGCCACAGCGGAGGTTGATCCTTTTCCTCCCTCGCCGCCAAGTCATGGAACGACCTCCTACGGACATCACCCTCACTCGCTGACTTCAGAAAGGGACCCAAGACCTGGCTCTTTGACAAGAGACCTTTGGGACTGCCGCGTTTGGATACCCCTAGTATGAATAATTGCACCGTATGAGTACTGATTGCTTGATTGACTGATTGATGGGGTCGCCCACCAAGGACAGTCATGGAAAATGCTCCATAACCTGGTGAGATGCAAAGAGCATCCATGTGCAGGTCTCAGTGTTAAGCATCACTAGGAACACAGTCGAAGTCTGCAGAATTTGGAATATTTCACAGTTGCCGTTCTATCGGGTACAATTGAATAATAGTGGCATGCAATTCACCATTTGGCCCCTTTTCCACCCCGCCAGTCTCGCTGCTCTCAAAGCTTTGCGTCACCGGATCTACTGTTTCTAATGCCTCACACCCTCGACTCAAATCCTCCATCACGCCCGCCATGGGAATGTTTCCAAATGTGGCAGGCCTCCAAAGGAGTGATGTAAAAAGGCAAAGGACACCATTCCTCTAGGAGGCAGAGTTTGTCATTTCACGCCTTATTTCATCTCGGCATTTGGACTAAAACGTGAATATTATGTTAAACTTGGCGGAGCTGCGTCTTCGTGTCACAGTGCACGCCTTTCCTGACTGGCCGATCAACCTTCTTCGATTCCAAGGAGGGTGAGGCGATTCCTGTAAGAATCTGTGATAAATGACTGTTTTCTTATATGACGTTGACAAATACTCCCTGATGTGTCATGGGTTTAGCAGCTCAAAGAATCGCTCACAACAGCTGAGACAACAACACTGAATCACAAGCGTTTGCAAAACCAGAACTCTCAACTAACCCTCACCGGCTCTCAGCTAACCCTCATTTAAAATGTGTCATACTTCTTGCGACCATAGTCATAGCAAACCTTGAACACATCCAAAAAACAGCATAAATTCACTTCAACATCTCAATTCGCCCTCCCTTGTGCCTCAACGGTCGAGTGAATACAATCAGCCACTCGCCAGGGTAACATTTATCACAGATCAAAAAGAGACAAGCAGCACAAACATACTTAAAAAAATCTAGCCTATATTCCCCAGAATAACATCAAGATCCGTTCTAGTGGACGCATGAGTGAGTGCCAGTCATGCCGTGGACAGAAAGGAAAAATACAAAAAAGCGATGGCTGTAATGAATGCATGAATTAATCTCAGATATTGTAGTTACTCGGGTCCGCGCCACAGACCAAACCGATATTTTTGCCCACCACCCCACCTCAGATTAGACCCAGAGGCAGGAAGTAAGACTCAAAAGCAGAAACAGGTCAAATGTTTATTATTTTTGCTGACTCACACATTGGGGAACCCCTCAGATAGGGGGTGTGCTTGAGTTAGGAGCTCCTGTCTGTGATCCAGTGCTGGTGTGGTTCAGCTTTTTAGAGCTAGCGGCATGGACCATGGGGGGCGCAGCACCTCAAAGTTTTCAAGCTGTCTTGTTGCTATATTGTTCGACCTTAAACATGCAAATGAAGCTTGTGGTGGCACCAACTGCAATGAAAACGACACTTGGTGGCTCAATGGACCCCAAGGAGTAGAATTTGTGATATCTGGGGCAAGAATGTATATTTTAAAATGAAATTTGTGGTTAATGAGCTTGAGACACCCCTTAATATACATGTGGTATTTGTAGCACGTCACAGGTCCAGGCTGCTTCTACGGGGGGAGAGTGAGCTTGGAGTTCACTGCCTTTGGACGGTGCAGTGCTCCCGACACAGCAGAATCACAATCAGAACTTGTCTCTCACATAGTAACTGAGCAGTGTGCTGGCAGTGGTATTTACTGCCTTAAAGAAACCATTGCTTTATGTGCTGATCAATGAAAGAGCCACTTCAATGTAAGAATTCGGGGTTTTTTTGCAGTAAAGATCAACATGACAAGAAAAACACATTCTTGAAAAAAACAAGTTTGAATCTGACATTGTATGTATATAAATCGCTATACATATATTTAGATACATACACACATGCATAAAGCTGTGAATTAAAATTCAGGATAGTGAGGACAGACGGCCCAGTTCAAAGACAGCACTAAAGTGTGCCCCTCTGCACTTCAATAGAACAGTAGTTAACCATACAAATTCCTTCTCATTAGCAACAAGAAGCTGCAGGGACTTTGACCTCTACTCTTTACACCACTCCCCCCTCAAAAAACACAATATATTATGTTTATACTCCAGGGGGCGCATAACGATATCGGGTGGACACCGACTCGGATTCGGTACTGACGACTCACAGTCTGCAGTTACGCCGGCTGCATTACGATGCGACCGAACACTGTTCGGTCAGATTCCCATTGTTTCCTATGGGAGCTTGTGTTCTGCCTGACAACCAGACATAACACAGGCTCCTATGGGGAAATGGGGTGTGTCTGTAAAACCCTGCACCCTGTCGCAGGCACCCCATAGTGCCTGCCACATAGTGCAGGGTTTTACAGGGGGGTCCCTTAGGTACACCCTCGGCCCCCAACCGGAGGCCGCAGGATGAAGGGGCCCTGCCAGGGGCCCCTAAAGTCCCTTTCCGACAGCCTTTTCGTGTCAGTCATGCCGACGCGGAAAGGATGTTGGAAATCGACGTTGTAATCCCGAGGTTGGAAACGCTGTCCATATGGGTGTACGATGCGGTTCCAACCGACAGGAATACTCCGAGAGCCGGTCGGAACCGATTCCGAATGACCACGCGGCTTACTTTCCAACCACAAACATCGTAATCGGTCGGGCGGATTGTAAACTAACCGAGTCAGTCGGAAAGAAGGGTTCCAACACGGTCAAGGAGAATCGGACTGTCGTGAGGAATCTTTCCACCCGACATCGAAATCGGCTCCAGGTGCCTCCAGCCAGTCCATCTGGGGCTACAAGTAGCTGCTTCAGAGTAGATCACGGCCTTCAGTTCATTTTTAAATAAGTACAAGATTGTGAGAAGTTGGCCTGATGTGCAGTGCTCACTATTCTAGTGATCACTATATATCAGTCCAAACAACCCTTATTGATGATTGGTTGTAAGTCAACCTTATAGACCAGCTATCCTAGTAGCATGGATACGAGCAGTCTAAGGCTAAGACTCTAGAGGGCGTGTTAAGCCAGCTGTTTTACCATCACATTACCCCTTGAACACCCAGTGAAAGGACACCACACAAGTGTTATGAAAATAAACAATGTATTTATTAGAATCACAACAACCCTGTACTCTTTATGAGGACAGGGTGCTTAGCACACAACAAAACTCTTACGAAAATACTTTTAAGTTAGCACGTTACACAAATGCCCGAGGGGCACGAAAAACCATATACGCTAAAAGTGGAATGCGAATTACTAGCAGGTAAGTAACAGTTCTAATAGGCTTTGGAATCGCTAGGACTGGACTAGGGAATCGTTAGATTACTACTAGGAGGCCCAGGGGACTCGGGTGCAGAGTGTGCACTCTCACGCGGGATGCGGGACAAAGTCTATGGAAGCTAGAATTCACAAAGTTAGTGTTCACGGGCGAACCCGACCTGGTGGGAAGAAAACGACAGTGGATCCTGACCCTAGGATAGTGAGGCTATGCTGGGACACCGAAGTGCCGAAGTTACCTAGCCCAGGGGCTGCAGCTGCATAGGTCTGAAAAGACGTCGGGGATCTCGTTGCCGGACCAGGAGCCTGGAAGGAAGAAGTTGCTGGCAGGCGACCAGTGAAGGAAAGTTCGATGGATCCAAGCCTGGATCAAGGAAGAAGAAAACCTGAAAGCAGAGGGGACCAAGTTCTTGAATCACTAGCCAGTGATTAAGTGGGCACCAGGATGGCACCGGGCGAAGTCACCGCAGTCAGGTGAGTGGGCGCTGCTGGGCTCTGCAGTCTCTCGGACCAGGAGGCGTTGTCGGCGACCAGGATGGAGGTGCGAGCTGTCCCACGAAGGATGAAGTCGTTGGCGTCGAAGTTACCCAGGATTGGGCAACAAGCCTTGGCTAATTCAAGCCCACGCGGTGGACTCAAAATGGCGTCTTGAGTGGACCAGGAGGGTCCGGGGTGCTCCTCTTCTGGAAGGGAGCAAGGGCCAGTCTGGAGCAACCAGACCAGCAGCAGAAATGTCGTCGGGCGTCGTCAGGAAGGCCACAAGCCAACGGGCTAGTAGCCAAACAACGCGGTGAGCAGCGGAAAGCAGAAGGGCCCCACGCAGATCGTGGAGATGCTGGGGGGCTGCACTTCGGAGCTGGAGCTGCTCAGGGTCGGGGCTTCTCGGACCCCAAAGCACTCACCAGTGGAATACTCGGCGGGCTTGCTGGAAAGAAGTCGTGCAGTCTTGCAGATGGCCGGTCCCTTGAGGTCTCGTCGCACCCACGGTTCTCAGCTGTGCTGTAGAGGTGGGTAGAGGTCAGAGGTGCCAGGGAAGCCGGTTCTCGTCGAGCTGGGCAGTCGGATTCCGGAGGAAGGACTTACAGCAGACCGCAGTGTTCTTAGATGGTGCCTGCGGATGCAGGGTGACTACTCCTTAGTCACAAGGGAGAAATCTTTAGGAAGAAGTCTTGAGTTCCTTTCGCAGAAAGTAGTTTCAGGATTCAAAGATGATCTGATTTGGAAGGGGGCCAGTCTCTACCTTTATCCTGTAAAAAGGGGCTGGCACGCGACTAAGTCCTGCCCTATGGGTGGGACTAGGAGGGGGGTGGTTACACCCACTTCCTTGGCGGGCTTTTCCCCAGCACAGGGTCTGGAGTGACCCTGGAACTGGTTCAAGCCGGCCTATGCACAGTGAGCACCGGGGTGCTACTTGCAGTCACCTTCCTCTAAAGCCCTGCCTACCTACAATACACAAAACCCTGTCTGGGACGGTGCTGGCACCGCCCCTGGCAGGAAACCCTTTGTCCTTATCTCCTGCTCTGGGAGGACTCCCAGCAGCAGGAGGGCAGACTTGTGTCTCGGTGGCAGCATCCATTTTGTGGATGCTAAGGCTCTGTCTGACTTTTAACCGGGTTATAGGTTACATGCATGTCGTGTCCCTCTAGAAGGGTGGAATGCTAACCCCGTCGCCAGAATTGGCGAGGGGTTAGTATTCCAATTCGTATGACACCTTACTCGACATGTTTTGATAAAGCGATACCAGAGTTGGCATATAACCGCGAGGATTATAATGCACTTAAGAGTATATGGTATGCGATATCATGGAAACGGCTAAGGGATGGATCCCGAAAGCCGCAGACAGGCTCAGCTCATGCCAGAGCACCATCTCACACGATTCCAAGCACTCTGCCTTCAGGATTGTTAAGGCCTGCCATAGGAGTGACTGATAGGAGATCTGTGTGTCCATTTTAGGGTTAGATATAGGCATACTATATCTAAAGCAAAGGGTGAGTACACCACCTTGCCCCAGCTGTCGTGCAGCCAGTTGTGTCAGTTTTAGTTAGTCAATCCAGGGGTGGCATAATACATGCTTCAGCCCCTGGGAGACTTCTGGGTGCACCTCAGCCCTGGGTACAGGGACTTGGAGAGGGCCCAGTGCCAATTCAGTACCTGAGTACAATTTGGATAGAGAGAACAGCTAGGCTGTGGGTCTGATTAGCAGGCCCACAGCCAGGGAAAGTCGTAAACCAGTGCAGCAAAAAGCAAAAATCTGGGTGATCATAGGATTGCAGACCCTACTCTCCTACATGACCCCCCCCCAAACTTTGGGACAATAAACTAACCTTGACCAGGTGAGTCTTCTTGCTCTAAGTGGAAATACCTGGAGAGCCCATCAGCATTGCTGTGATCAGTCCCAGGTCTATGCTCCACTGTAAAATCCATCCCCTGTAGGGAAATGGACCACCTAAGCAGTTTGGGGTTTTCACCCTTCATCTGATTTAGCCACAAGAGGGGCTTATGGTCTGTCTGAATGGTGAAGTGAGTGCCAAACAAGTAGGCCCTCAGCTTCTTCAGGGCCCAGACCACAGCAAAGGCCTCCCTCTCAATAGCTGACCAATTTTTCTCTCTGGGTGTCAACCTTCTACTAATGAAAGCAATAGGCTGATCATTACCATCAAAATTCAGTTGAGACAGAACAGCTCCCACACCCAACTCAGAAGCATCTGTTTGGACAATGAATGGCTTGGAGTAATCTGGACTCTTGAGGATAGGTGCTGTGCACATGGCCTGCTTTAGGTCATTGAATGCTTTCTGACAGCTTGCTGTCCACTGAACTTTCTTTGGCATCTTCTTGCTTGTCAGGTCATTAAGGGGGGTCACTATGGACCCATAATTTCTGACAAACTTCCTATAGTACCCAGTCAGGCCCAAGAAAGCTCGAACCTGAGTCTGGGTGATTGGAGGAGTCCAGTCCTTGATGGCCTGTATCTTACTCTCCAGTGGCTGAACCTGGCCTCCACCTACAAGGTGGCCCAGGTATACAACCTGTGTCTGCCCTATCTGGCACTTTGTGGCCTTGATAGTGAGGCCTGCCTTTTGCAGGGCCTCTAACACTTTCCTCAGGTGGACCAGGTGATCCTCCCAGGTGGAGCTAAAGACAGCAATATCGTCAAGATAAGCTGCACAGAAGTCATCCAGCCCAGTGAGGACTTGATTCACCAACCTTTGGAAGGTGGCAGGTGCATTTTTCAGTCCAAAGGGCATTACCACAAATTGATAATGCCCTCCAGGGGTAGAAAATGCTGTCTTAGGTTTGGCTTCCTCAGCTAACCTGATTTGCCAATACCCAGCTGTCAAATCAAATGTGCTTAAGAAGTTGGCAGAAGCCAATCTATCTATAAGCTCATCTGCTCTTGGGATTGGGTGGGCATCAGTCTTAGTGACTGCATTGAGGCCTCTGTAGTCTACGCAAAACCTCATCTCTCTCTTACCACCCTGGGTGTGAGGCTTTGGCACTAGAACTACTGGGCTAGCCCAAGGGCTATCTGAGGGCTCAATGACTCCCAGTTCCAACATTTTCTGCACTTCAGTTTTTATGCAGTCTCTAACATGATCAGGCTGTCTGTAGATTTTACTCTTGACAGGCAGACTGTCTCCAGTGTCAACATCATGGGTACACCAACCAGTTTGGCTGGGGGTCAGAGAGAACATATGTCGAAAGGATTGCAGAACTTGCCTGCAATCCTGTTGCTGATGTTCAGTGAGGCTGCCACAAAAGACAACACCATCAACTGACCCATCATCAGGATTCTGAGTGAGCAGGTCTGGGGGAGGGTCACTCTCTTCCTCCTGTCCCTCATCTGTGGCCATGAGCAAGCTCATGTCCTTCCTGTCAACATATGCTTTGAGCCTGTTAACATGGAGCACTCTGAGAGGGCTCCTGGGAGTTCCAAGGTCCACCAAGTAGGTAACCTCTCCCTTTTGCTCAATGATGGTGTGGGGCCCAGACCATTTGTCTTTCAGAGCTGCTGGGGCCACTGGCTCCAGCACCCACACCTTCTGTCCTGGCTGGTACACAGTCAGTACAGCCTTTTGGTCATGCCAAGCTTTTTGAAGTTCCTGGCTGGCCTCAAGGTTTTTAGATGCCTTCTCCATATACTCAGCCATCCTGGAGCGGAGACCAAGTACATAGTCCACTATGTTGGTTGCAGGCTTTTTGAGAGGTCTCTCCCATCCTTCCTTCACCAAACACAGGGGTCCTCTTACAGGATGCCCATACAGAAGCTCAAAAGGGCTGTAGCCAACCCCCTTCTGTGGGACCTCTCTGTAAGCAAACAGGAGGCAGGGGATCAGGACATCCCATCTTCTCCTAAGAGGTTCAGGTAGTCCATGAATCATCCCTTTCAGGGTCCTGTTGAATCTCTCAACAAGCCCATTGCATTGTGGATGATAGGGTGTGGTGAACTTGTAGTTCACACCACACTCTTTCCACATGGCAGTCAGATATCCTGACATGAAGTTTGTACCTCTGTCAGAAACGACCTCCTTAGGGAAACCCACTCTGGAGAACACTCCAACTAGGGCTCTTGCCACTACAGGGGCTGTAGTGGTCCTAAGGGGAATAGCCTCAGGATACCTGGTGGCATGGTCCACCACCACCAGTATAAACTTGTGTCCTGATGCTGTCTGGGGTTCCATTGGACCAACAATGTCAATCCCCACTCTTTCAAAGGGAACCCCCACCACAGGTAGTGGTATGAGGGGGGCCTTTGTTGTGCCACCTGACTTACCACTGGCTTGGCAAGTGACACAGGAGCGACAAAACTCCTTGGTATTCTCATTCATATGGGGCCAGTGAAAGTGTGAGACAAGCCTGTCCCAAGTCTTTGTCTGACCTAAATGACCTGCAAGGGGAATCTCATGGGCCAAGGTGAGAAGGAAACCTCTCAGAGACAAGGGGATGACCAGCCTCCTGGTTGCACCAGGCTTGGGGTCTCTTGACTCAGAGTACAGGAGTCCATCTTCCCAGTATACCCTGTGGGCACCTGTGGCATTCCCTGCAGCCTCAGCAGCAGCCTGCTGTCTGAGGGGTTCAAGGGAAGGGCAGCTCAACTGTTCCTTCCCCAGGTCTGCTCTGGAGGGTCCCCCTGAGCCCAGAAACTCAACTTGATCAAGTTCAAGCTCTTTAGGCTCAGTTTCCCTCAGCTCTGCTAGATCAGCCTCCTCAGAGACTTGATCCTCAACCTGGGGCAAGGGGGAAGGCAAAGCCTTACCCTTACTGCTCTTCTTCTTGGGAGGTGTCTGGTCCATAATTTCAGGATCCAGCACCTGTTCAGTGGGGCATCTTCTGGCCTGTGACCTAGTCACTGCAAGCACATGTGCTGGCAAGCCTAACATCTCCATGTGAGTCCTCTGCTCCACTTCTGACCATTGTGATGACTCCAAATCATTGCCCAACAAACAATCAACTGGGAGGTCTGAACTGACTACAACTTTCTTTTGTCCCTTCACTCCACCCCAGGAGAAAGCTACAATTGCCACACTATGACTAGTAGTGACATTGCTGGCATTGGTCACCAGGAAATCAGTACCTGGCATGATCTGTCCAGGGTCCACAAAGTTAGGTGTCACCATGGTGACACTGGCACAAGTGTCCCTATAGGCCTGAGCCATTTTGCCATTAATCAAAGGTGTCTGCCTGTATTTGCCCAAAGTATTGGGACTTATTTCAGGGGACATATCCATATCCCCTGTACAGACAAGGACAGCCTGAGTGAGTGTGCCAACTAAGTTGTCAGACCCCTCAGTACCCAAGGTTAACCCAACTAATGCCTTGGGAGTGACACTACCACTACTGACTGTACTAGGGGGTGCAGTTGCTTTAGGAGCTGTAGTGGCAGGAGTTTGTCCTCCTCCTCTTTTGGTGCACTCACTAAACCAGTGAGATTTACTTTTGCAGTACTGGCACCACCTTTTTGACTGGCCTTCTTGAGTCTTCTTCTTCTGGGAAGCCTGACCCCCACCCTCTTTGGTTTGTTGGGGACCTGGTGAAGACTTCTGGTCATTTTGCTCATTCTTAACATTACCCTTCTGGTCTGCTTTCTTCTGACCACCCTGGTTCTGGTTCTGGTTCTGCTTGATCCTTGTCCTGACCCATTTGTCTGCCTTCTTTCCCAATTCTTGGGGAGAGGTCAGATCTGAATCAACAAGGTGCTGGTGCAGCAACTGGTTCTGACAATTGTTCAAAATTTGTTCTCTCATCATTAGATTATACAATCCTGTGTAATCTGTAACCTTGCTACCCAGCAACCAGCCCTCCAAAGCCTTAGTGGCACAATCCACAAAATCAGACCAGTCCTGAGACTGAGTTTTCTGGGTGTCTCTGAACAGCAACCTGTACTGCTCAGTGGTTAAACCAAACCCATCAACCAGTGTATTCTTCAGGACCTGGTAATTGTTAGCATCCTCCACTCTTGTAGTGAGGAGCTTATCTCTACCTTTACCATCAAAGGAGAGCCACAGTATAGCTGCCCACTGACTCTGGGGAATGTTCTGCACAGTGCAGGCCCTCTCCAGAGCAGCCATCCATTTCTGGATGTCATCCCCTTGCTTAAAGGGGGGCACTATTTTAGTCAGGTGTTTAGTATCTAAACCCTTCTCTCTATCTCTTGGGAGATTGCTGCCACCAGTGGGAGCTAGCCCACTCATCTGCTGCTCTCTTGCCAGGGCAAGCTTCTCTTTGGCCAGGGCAATTTCTTCCCTTTCAATCCTCAGTTCAGCTTGTCTCATCCTAGCCTCATGCTCCCTTCTCTGAGGGGAAGTAAATCTCCTCTGTGGAGGATTCCTTCTCCCCTGAGAAGAGGCATTAGAGTGCAGAGATCTATTGGAGTCCCTAGAAAGAGATCTATCTCTCCTAACTCCAAGGTTAGGCCCACTTCGGGTTAGTACTGGGGGGCCCCCAGATCCTAGCCCAAGTAAGTCTAAGTTGGTCTTGGTTAGCCTTCTGACTACCTCAAGATTCTTGTCTGCCTCATCCCCAGAGAGTACCTCCTGATCCTCCTCCTCAACTGCTGAATCAGTGTTGGGGAGGTCTGGATCCCCAGAGGTTCCCTCTAAGGCTGGCATGCTCCCATGTAACTGAGAGAGCTTTCTGGCATCATATGTCTCTAAGAGACCTATCAGAAAGGGAAGGGTGGGGTTAGACCCCTGCTTCAGTTTCCTGGAGACACAGATTTGTCTCATCTCCTGAAAATTGAGAGCTGCATATCTCGAAGTGACCTGTGGAGGGTCAACACTGACCAGGGGAGTCTCAGTAGAGTCCCCCTGAGTCGACATGCTTTTCTAGTGAGGTGTAAGTGGTGCACTTACCTACACTATATGTTTGCCTACTGATCCCTTGCTAGAGTTGTAGTTTAGGGTGTGCTAGGCCCTAGGAGCTACAACAGCTGGTTCAGTAGAACTCAGAGTATTCTAAGCTAAGTTATATGTACCTTTAGTACTTATGTGATCTTTCACAAGATATTCTTAGGGCATGTGTGGTAAAACAACAGCAAGCTCAAATCCCAACCGCTGCTCACCAATGTGAGAAGTTGGCCTGATGTGCAGTGCTCACTATTCTAGTGATCACTATATATCAGTCCAAACAACCCTTATTGATGATTGGTTGTAAGTCAACCTTATAGACCAGCTATCCTAGTAGCATGGATACGAGCAGTCTAAGGCTAAGACTCTAGAGGGCGTGTTAAGCCAGCTGTTTTACCATCACATTACCCCTTGAACACCCAGTGAAAGGACACCACACAAGTGTTATGAAAATAAACAATGTATTTATTAGAATCACAACAACCCTGTACTCTTTATGAGGACAGGGTGCTTAGCACACAACAAAACTCTTACGAAAATACTTTTAAGTTAGCACGTTACACAAATGCCCGAGGGGCACGAAAAACCATATACGCTAAAAGTGGAATGCGAATTACTAGCAGGTAAGTAACAGTTCTAATAGGCTTTGGAATCGCTAGGACTGGACTAGGGAATCGTTAGATTACTACTAGGAGGCCCAGGGGACTCGGGTGCAGAGTGTGCACTCTCACGCGGGATGCGGGACAAAGTCTATGGAAGCTAGAATTCACAAAGTTAGTGTTCACGGGCGAACCCGACCTGGTGGGAAGAAAACGACAGTGGATCCTGACCCTAGGATAGTGAGGCTATGCTGGGACACCGAAGTGCCGAAGTTACCTAGCCCAGGGGCTGCAGCTGCATAGGTCTGAAAAGACGTCGGGGATCTCGTTGCCGGACCAGGAGCCTGGAAGGAAGAAGTTGCTGGCAGGCGACCAGTGAAGGAAAGTTCGATGGATCCAAGCCTGGATCAAGGAAGAAGAAAACCTGAAAGCAGAGGGGACCAAGTTCTTGAATCACTAGCCAGTGATTAAGTGGGCACCAGGATGGCACCGGGCGAAGTCACCGCAGTCAGGTGAGTGGGCGCTGCTGGGCTCTGCAGTCTCTCGGACCAGGAGGCGTTGTCGGCGACCAGGATGGAGGTGCGAGCTGTCCCACGAAGGATGAAGTCGTTGGCGTCGAAGTTACCCAGGATTGGGCAACAAGCCTTGGCTAATTCAAGCCCACGCGGTGGACTCAAAATGGCGTCTTGAGTGGACCAGGAGGGTCCGGGGTGCTCCTCTTCTGGAAGGGAGCAAGGGCCAGTCTGGAGCAACCAGACCAGCAGCAGAAATGTCGTCGGGCGTCGTCAGGAAGGCCACAAGCCAACGGGCTAGTAGCCAAACAACGCGGTGAGCAGCGGAAAGCAGAAGGGCCCCACGCAGATCGTGGAGATGCTGGGGGGCTGCACTTCGGAGCTGGAGCTGCTCAGGGTCGGGGCTTCTCGGACCCCAAAGCACTCACCAGTGGAATACTCGGCGGGCTTGCTGGAAAGAAGTCGTGCAGTCTTGCAGATGGCCGGTCCCTTGAGGTCTCGTCGCACCCACGGTTCTCAGCTGTGCTGTAGAGGTGGGTAGAGGTCAGAGGTGCCAGGGAAGCCGGTTCTCGTCGAGCTGGGCAGTCGGATTCCGGAGGAAGGACTTACAGCAGACCGCAGTGTTCTTAGATGGTGCCTGCGGATGCAGGGTGACTACTCCTTAGTCACAAGGGAGAAATCTTTAGGAAGAAGTCTTGAGTTCCTTTCGCAGAAAGTAGTTTCAGGATTCAAAGATGATCTGATTTGGAAGGGGGCCAGTCTCTACCTTTATCCTGTAAAAAGGGGCTGGCACGCGACTAAGTCCTGCCCTATGGGTGGGACTAGGAGGGGGGTGGTTACACCCACTTCCTTGGCGGGCTTTTCCCCAGCACAGGGTCTGGAGTGACCCTGGAACTGGTTCAAGCCGGCCTATGCACAGTGAGCACCGGGGTGCTACTTGCAGTCACCTTCCTCTAAAGCCCTGCCTACCTACAATACACAAAACCCTGTCTGGGACGGTGCTGGCACCGCCCCTGGCAGGAAACCCTTTGTCCTTATCTCCTGCTCTGGGAGGACTCCCAGCAGCAGGAGGGCAGACTTGTGTCTCGGTGGCAGCATCCATTTTGTGGATGCTAAGGCTCTGTCTGACTTTTAACCGGGTTATAGGTTACATGCATGTCGTGTCCCTCTAGAAGGGTGGAATGCTAACCCCGTCGCCAGAATTGGCGAGGGGTTAGTATTCCAATTCGTATGACACCTTACTCGACATGTTTTGATAAAGCGATACCAGAGTTGGCATATAACCGCGAGGATTATAATGCACTTAAGAGTATATGGTATGCGATATCATGGAAACGGCTAAGGGATGGATCCCGAAAGCCGCAGACAGGCTCAGCTCATGCCAGAGCACCATCTCACACGATTCCAAGCACTCTGCCTTCAGGATTGTTAAGGCCTGCCATAGGAGTGACTGATAGGAGATCTGTGTGTCCATTTTAGGGTTAGATATAGGCATACTATATCTAAAGCAAAGGGTGAGTACACCACCTTGCCCCAGCTGTCGTGCAGCCAGTTGTGTCAGTTTTAGTTAGTCAATCCAGGGGTGGCATAATACATGCTTCAGCCCCTGGGAGACTTCTGGGTGCACCTCAGCCCTGGGTACAGGGACTTGGAGAGGGCCCAGTGCCAATTCAGTACCTGAGTACAATTTGGATAGAGAGAACAGCTAGGCTGTGGGTCTGATTAGCAGGCCCACAGCCAGGGAAAGTCGTAAACCAGTGCAGCAAAAAGCAAAAATCTGGGTGATCATAGGATTGCAGACCCTACTCTCCTACAAAGATCATATTATCCTTTTATAGTTAAGGGAAGGCTATGTTTATTTTACATTATTACCATCAGGCAACAGATAGCAGGGCCTGATAATGAGCAGTGCATAGTCAGATTTATGACCCAAGCTGGGGCACAGAGATGAACAACTGAAGCAATGAGGTATTTAACTCTGAATAAAATACCTTGTCAACTCAATATTGGAACTGTGAACAAAATTATGTTTCTGATTATTTTTAAATGGGAGAAAATAAAAATGAAAGGTTACCTTAATGTTTAAGTTAACTCTTCATATTAATGTTTGCCCATTTCAAGGTGTTGCATTTACAAATAGCAGGCCGCCTCTTGCTCCCAGTGGCAAGTAGACACTGTGCCATATGTATAACTTAAAATACAGCCATTTTTTTTCAATGAGAGAAATTTAAAGTGCAGAAAAACGTTGCATGTTAGGAACATTTTCTACACTTTAAATTTCTCCCATTATAAAAATGATTGTATGTTTGTGTTATACATATAACGGTGCCACATATGGCAAAAGGTGTCAGAAATTCCTGCCTCACAGGAAACAGATTTAGCTGTATTATTTTTCAGCATCCACATGGTATCCATATTAGTCTTGTGGCAATGTGTATTTAAGGGCAGGTTATGTGTTTTCTTGTAAATCTACTAAGGCTTGTTAGTGGCATTACTAGTGCCTGTTGTGGGAGAAGCTTAAAAAGCTCATTGTGAACTTTACTGCCATTTGCCAATGCTTGATGAGGAATGCACAGCATCAGGACACCTTGTCTGTGACTATTTTATTGACAAACTCTTGTTTCTTTAAAGATACCAATGCGCGCTGAGAAGACGCGCGCACTGGCCTTGTTGGCAAGTTGCCAGGAAACCGATGTGCGATCAGGAGACACGCACACCAGCATTTTTGTTATGTCACGAAAGCAACAGTGGGCCGGCTGAGCACGCGACTATGACGTTACCAAGCACGTTGCTCCAACGAAACAGGCAACACCCTGGGAAAAACTATAAATAGCCACGCCCACATCGTACGCGCCGCTTGGCTTTCTGCTATTGACGACGAAGTGGGAACTCCTTTGGCCTCGCCTCCTGAATCGTGTCATCCAAGTCTACAAGGAATTCCCCTCTTCGTTCTTTGGCATTGGAGTCTGCAAGGAATTCCCTTCTTCGTTCTTTGAGCCGGCTCAAGACGAAAGGACAGCAAAATGAACATTGCGCACAGAGAGAGCTAAGTGTTCATTGCATGATTTTCACTTAGCTTGCACTTCGTGTTTAGGATATCACATGTAACTTTCAAAAACACTTAAATCTTTATTGTGTATTGCCAGTTCTTGACTTTTGGATATCAGCTCTTCGGGCTGAGTTTAGCATATTGCTGGTTTCTTGTTTAATCATTAACCAGTTCAGGCATTTGGTGTTTAATTTACTCTGAACTACATTGTAGTACAGATGAAGACTCATTAAGCGATTAACCTATGAAATGCTCAGGAGGGAATTGGTACAATTTAGAGTATCCTAAGTACAAATTGTGTAATGAATATGAAGACTAATATGTGTTACATTTATATTGTTTCATAGAACCAGTTGTTTTGTTCCATAAAAATCTGTGTGAAACAACCTCATAAAATTGCATACATCACAACGCAAAAAGAGGTAATTGCTTAATAAAGTGACAAATGTTTATGTGATATTGAGGAGGGTTTCTGAGTTTGTTTGTCTAGCTTATACACTTCATTTTGTCCTTAGGCAAGACAAGCGTTAAGCCGGTACTTAAGAAATCTGAATCCTGGCTGGCCCAGGCGCCGAACAGCAGCAGTCTTTCTCTTCTCTTGTCTCTCGTCCCATTCCCCTTCCCTCTTTGAACACTTGTTGGAACTCCTGTTACAATCATTAGTGCTGAGAGGTGTTCAGGGGGATTGAGGAGCAGTCATCGCCCCCACAAACAAACCTGGATTTCAGGTGGGTGGATGACTCACATTTAACAAAAGGTATGTCCTGCGCTTTAAGTAAATACCACACAGGCTCTTAGTCACCCATACCAATATATGCCATACATAGGCACACATGTTCACACATCCCCAAAGAGCATGCTCTCACTGACACACATGGCAGCCCTGTCATAGTACACCTAGTCAAAGTATTTTGTTCAAACCAAAGTATCTGGGCCTATGGACATTAGGCTTAAAGTCAATAAAGCTGAGCATGGGGGTGCTTGGTAACAATTCACAAGTTGTCTAGCCTTCAGTAAAGCACAATGATTTTAATTGATTAGAAGTAGATCTAAAATCCACCCTGCATCGCTCTTTGGTGGTAGAAGTTCCCAAACCACCATGAATAATTTTGTATGTTTCATTTTATTCCTAATTTTCTTTTCTAAATTCCATATTACAGCTATTGTTTCTTAGAAGTAGCTCGCACTACAGAAAAGGTTGGAGGCCTCTGCTCTAACCTCTGCATGCTCAGGAGCATAAACTTTAAATAAAATATCTCATAATGGACAACCCAGTGAAGTAACCATCTAAGTGGTCTATGAACATAAGAAATACCAGAAAGAGACCTGCAGAGCCCCTCCAAGCTGCCAAAGTACTAAAAGCAACAAACTGTGTGCCTATCTCTCACCACACTTCTCCATCCATCACACTGCTAAGTGCTGCGCCTCATAACACGATAATCGCATCTTGGTTGCTCTGACGAACAACCTGGAAACACTTCCCACCAGTGGCAGCTGGTGGCAGGGCAGGGTAGATGGTCGTGGGAGGGGGCCAAGGGTCAGGACTAGAACGGAAAAAATAACAATAATAAAAAATAAGAACTTACCTTTTCTGCTTCTCTCCAGACAGGCTCCCAGACTCCCCTGCGGCCAATCCTGACGCTGCTCACACAGCGTCCGGATTAGCCGAAGCCTCCTTGATTTGAGCTTCCAGGGAGACTGGGAGCCTGTGTCAGCTGTCTCCAACCCGGCAGCACAGCTGGGATTGGAGACAGCTTCAGTGCGCATGTCTGTTTGGCCCTCCTGAGATGGCCGGCCAAACCCACATGCGCACTGAAGGCAGTGCACCTACCACTCCATCATCCTGTCATTCTCTGGTCCTGCCCCCAAGACTCAAGTTGGCACACTTAGAATTAAAATAAAACGATGATAAAATGGGTTTCAAACCCGTTTTATTATCATTTTATTTTTCAGGTTTTTGAGGGTGCTGGCAGGGGGAGGCACATTCCTCCGCTATAGCATTGGAGCCACCGCTGCTTCCCACATGGGATCAAAACATAGATTGCATCCTCCCAAAAACACATCCTACAAGGTGTAGCGTGCTACCCATGTAGCCAAACACTTCAGCATACCACACAAGGGTAGTAAGCGCTATATATAAATATTGCAATGCAATACAGTTGAAAAAATCGTACCATACTTTGTGCAATAGTACAAAGGAAAAATAATCACCAGTTTGAACTATAGTTCTCACCCCGCAAGGTTTTCTATCAAAAAGCCCCATGAAATACAAAATTTCAATCCCAAACTATAGAAAAATAATCAATTATCATCATTAAATAATGCATGCACTATTGCACTTCTTATCGGATGAATAAACCAGTGTAGTATTGAATACTTTCGCTCGAGCAACTATGGTGAATTAATTATGCTTTGCTGCCCCCTTGTGGCATATGAAAATGGTGCAAGTATTTTCCGAAAATATTATTTGTATTTCGGGAAATCCATTTTGTTTTCAAAATCTTCTGAACGTACTTGTGAAGATCCTTTATTAAAATAAAAGCGCTTTGTTGTATTAAAACAATTTCTCTGCAGAAAAGCTGATTAGTTGTAAAAAAAAAAAGAAATATCGCCGAATGGGAGAGTATCACGCATGCATACACTCCCCAACCCTGCATAGACTACATCTGTCATACATAAAAACTGAAATCCAAGTGCAGGCATTTGCCGCCCGAATCACCCTGACAGCCTGCGACTTCTCATTCTCAGAGATATTCTTAATAATGACCTCACACAATCTCTGCTGTACCCTTCACCAGCCAGTCTACTGGTTGCTGGTGAAGTGATTTTTACAGGTCCTGCTTGACCTAGCAAGTTAAAATATGCTCCACAAATCAATCAGAACTCGGCAGGTCCTGGACGGCAGATTAAGGAAGTACTCGGTTCCATCGCCCCGGCTACACTTTTTTTTTTTTTAATCTTTATTTTCAGTTTTCATACACAGTAATCAGGAGACAATATTAAAGTGGGACATTGTCAGGCGTTTCAAATCTTTGGCAAAAATATTCCACGCCATCAGTAAACCAACATCAGGCAACAGTAAAGCGAGCATCTGGCCAAAGGGCAAAGGAATATACAGGCTGTACAGTTCAAGGATATACGATCAATAATTCAGTAGCGTGAACAGACTACATTGATTGTGGCATTTACATCATCTACAACCTATTGCATACAATGACACAGGTGTGGTACAATGTAGTAAACGTATAATATACGAAACCACCAGAAACCCATGTCCATACCATATCGTCTCAGCCAACCCCTTCAGTCACAATGTCGCATTCAACTTGCATATCAATGTCTCTACATCTCTCGGCAATGTATGCTCTATAAGGGCCGCATATGTCTTTTGGGCGTGAGGAGCTCGGCATGAGAGAAGAGTAGGTTTCACTATTTACGTTACAATAAGCTAGGCTGCGCAGCCAGGCCTTCAATGTGGGAGCCATTCTCCTGCCCAATACTAGTGCTATTTCCTGCTTAGCCAGCAGAAACCCAAGAGCCGCAAACCTTCTTATCTTTTTGGGAAAGTTGATCATGTATCCCATGAGTGTGATCTCCGGGGTAGGGATCAGTGACAGGGAAGTCATTTCACCTAATGTAGCATGTACCTGTTCCCAATACGGCTTTAGCCGCCCCGGCTACACTTAGCGCTGCCACCTGTCCAGCGGCGGCTCCTCTGCTCAGGCGGACGAGTGTCGCCCTACTGCTGTGAGAGCAGTGGAAAAAGTAAAAGTAAATTGGTAATAACATTGTTATTATCATTTTATTTTTCGTACCAGCTACGGGCTATGTTAGGGCTGAGGTCACAGAGAGGAGGACTGGTTTGTGCACCATAAGTGCGCATGACAGTTTGCCGGCGTCTTGGGCTGGCCAAACAGTCATGTGCACTTAGCATTTCTAAACCTAGCTGTGTTTCACAGCCGGATGGAGAACAGTCCCAAGGCCCCCAGGCACAGTCTGAGGGGCCAAATGTGCCACTCAGACCACTCACGAAACTGCTGTCATGCTGGTGACAGCAGCGTCGTGATTAGCTTAGGAGTGCCTGTGTGCTGTCAAGAGCCAGGAATACAAGAGGACAGAGGAGTAGCTGCAGCGTAATGAGGTAAGTGCTTAAAAAAAAATTATTTTTAGTCGTACACACCGCTGCACCACCCACAATAGCAGCTGCCACTGCAACTTTCTGAGAGAAAAATTCTGGCCATTAGTTGTTGTTTTAAGAGTCTGCAAAATCCAGTACATGATACTAACTAGGACCTTAAACAAAATTGTATGCATTCCTTTATATCATGACTTTTCTGCCTTTGTTTCCTTTAATTATTATTTAGGGATCCTTAACACAGCTCTAGAACACATTAAAACGTGTTTTGAATTCATATTTACTGTTTGAAATATACAGATAAGGGCTAAAAATAGTGACTTTAGGTGATTTCGCTTATTTTTGTACCGGTCAGATAGCAACCCTAGCTGCACTATATGCCGGCCAACGTTGCAGCTCAGCATCACTATATACCAGCAGCAAAACCAACCAAATCTGCTGAAAACTGATTCCCACCAACCAGTGCTGTAAAGTAGGAGGGATCACGCTGGATCTTGGCGTCAGTAGCTATTTCCCCTGGAAATATGCTGAATTTGTCCTGGTGTCATTTTCAGACACCTGGACAAAATGCAGCAGTGCCTGCCTGTTATTTGCATCCCGTTTGGAGCAGCAAAATGCAGCCAGTGAGGGAATTTTCTAATTTTACTTCCAGCTGTGCACACACAAAGGCCTGATCTAAAATGCTATCAGCCCTCCTTTTGTTCAAGTATCACCCTGGTTGGGAGCTATTTGGAGCCTACTACTGAGATGCCAATGCAAATGAAAGAAACAAAGGCACACAGCGTATCACTTCACAAGTACTTTAGAGAAACTATGACTTAAAGGCAGGGTTTTGACTTTGTCCAACCCATATGTAAGACATGCCCATGCAATGTAAGATTTATCTGTGTGTATGAGTAATTACACAATGATTTAAGTGGCACCTTTAATTCTTTTACTACACTTCTCACCGCAGTGTATGATGTCAGAACACTTTACATCACACAGAGATGCACATAAATCATACAAAATTTGTAACTCCGCACAGGAAAGGTTACAAAAGACAATGAGGGCTATAAGGGGACAAGAATCACAAACCATCCATACTAGTAGACATTATTTGTTAAGAGTGAATGATCGGGAGAAACACAAAGTCAGGACATAAAACGTAATGGAGTGATTGTGGCGGTCTGTAATGTCAGACTTTTTACTTTCCAAATGACCCCTTATTTGCAATCTTAGAATAACAACAGATTGAGAGAAAAATAAAAAACCCAATAAGGCTCTAAACCCATGACTTACAGTTTACATGTAGATCCTTGATGCAGGTAAATAGATCACTGCACCATATTAGAAGGGCTGTAACTTATGAACCGGCAGCAGCAAAATGATCTAGACCAGAAGTGTTATGTTATCGCTATTATAATCCCCTCAAATTTACTGGGCACACAAAGATCTCTGCAGCAGATTACTTAACCGTTTAAGATATTTTAAAAAGCAGCCTTGTGTGGCCAATTAAGCAAACTAGAACAGATTTACTGTCACATATGGCCTTGTTGCCAATTTCTTTGTAGCAGATTCTTTCTTAAATCAGTGAATAAGTTGACTGTAAGGCTCTGCTTTTCAAGCTCGGCCCCTTCTGACTCCCCCCTTTCCTCTTCCGCAACTTGACCTACAATTTATGGGTTCCTGGTGTAAATGTTTTCCAATTCCATCACTGCCTCCAGCCACAAATACTCCACCAACATGGCAAGGTGGTTGAGTTCCTCCCCGTTTTCCCTACACTCTGTAGCGAGAGCATGTCCAACTGTACTCAAAAATGTAAGCACTGTATTCTGGGCAACGACCCACCACCTCAAAAAACCTGATTCACAAGGTTTGAAATCCTGGAACTAGTATGCATAGTGGTCAAGAATGCCAGCAAGCTACTTAAAATGCTCTACTAGTAGCAAATCCTGAAATCCTCATTGCACGTCATGCATTCAAAGTTACAACTACAACACATACAACCTATTTCTTCTTCCAATATGTTGATACATTTCAAGATCATCCACAGTTGGAATCTAAAGGTGTTCTTAGGTCTTTGTTCTATTGAACTGGGATGGAAACAGCTACTGGCCTGTCTTACATTATACAAGTTTGGCTGTACTGTTATACATGGAGACCTGATTTGAAATAGCATAACATCGTTCTCCCACCAGTAAAAGTCCTATACGTTAAATCCAACACCAGACCTCCAGCACTGGCTGAGGATACTCTTTTGCAGCCTTGCCATCCTATGTTACCCAGATGATGAAATGCTCATCTAACAGCCACCTCCAAATATTTGAACACAAGCTGGTCAGAGTGTTGCAAGGTCCTGCCAAAATGCAGTATGTGCCCACAAAATACCCAAGTACCCTATGCCCCATGTGGACAAGGCAACCAAAAAGAGGATCTATGAAAGAAAGACCAAGCAATTGTGGGGTAAGGCAGTAAACCACTACTGGTTTTCAACAGTGAAGGCCACAAACCACAAAATCTTAGGAGGCAGGCAACTGGTCACAGCATTAATTAAACGAACCCAGGTTCACCCCCGGCTTTTGCTTACATAAAAAGCAGAATCACCAGCTCCTCTCTGGGACTCAGACTGCCAATGGTGTATAAAATTAACACCTTACAATACGAAAATCACTTTATCGGCACGAGCTAAACCTGCTCTCTAAGTGTAAAATCTAATTAACTTCCCCATTCAAACCAAGATGTGGCAGTCCATGAATCCCACCAGGATCTTAGCTGAGCTGTTGCCTTGTGGTCATAAAATCATCTTCAAAAGTAGAGAGCCTAAGAAAGAAGTATGAGAAGCAATTTATTGTGAGGAACTCACATTAACCAATATCAGCTGCAGTCCTTATAACAGCCTTTGAATTCCTCACGATACGTTGTACAGTCAATGCCAATCACTCATTCCACCATCAACAACAGCCTTCTTGAGGAATTTCTCAATCTGACCTCCCATCGCTGAACAACATCTCATTTCAGAAGATCCTCATAATGGGACATTGCTTGTAATAAAGTGGCTCATGTACTGTGGAAAAGATGGAATCACTGGACTTGAACCAGTAACCTACAGAGATAGTTGCTCACTGGATCTAATATTTTCCAGAATTCAAACCAGAGCAACTTGGAGGTTAAACCCCTATCCTGATCAGGTCACTTGCTAATCATCATTGACAAAACTAGGAAGATAAGAGTCTCCTGCCCTACCTGGGTTTCCTCAAAAGGGTTAACCCAACCTACTTCAATAAGTTTTTATCATGTAGGCACGGTCACATCAGCTGAAGCTTCACCTGAGCACCTCCTAAAGGCCCCTTTAAGTGAACATTACTGCCACACCACTAAAGGTCGTTCCTTGCTAACAGTGGAGACAATCAGTCACCAAAAAGAATAACAAATGGTTCAGCTGGAATCTTACCTCCACAAAAAATCAGCCACTCCAGAAACTCTGGCTGCCATCATAATAGCCACATGCACTATTGAATATATGACGATACACCGCGAGCAAATACCACACGGTAGATTACAACGCGGACGTTACATCGTCCGCGTTGTTACCACACATGGCATTACATCGCAAGTCGTTTCTACGACTTGCACTAGATGGCGCGCTGGACTTAGGAACAGTATAAATTACTATTCCTACTGCAGTTAGCGCAACAGCAGGGAATGTGTTGGACTTAAAATTCAACACATTCCCTGGTATTGCACGCCATCTAGAGCAAGTCGTTGAAACGACTTGTGATGTAATGCCATGCGTGGTAACAACGCGGACGATGTAACGTCTGCAAAGTTATCAACCCGCGTGGTACTACCAGCGTTGTAAACGCTGTCTCCGCACTGGTTTTGACCATGAACCCTCAAGCCTGAGAGTCCTCAGCTTCAGAAAGATATGGATTTGACATCGAGATCTTAGAGTCGACTTGAAATGCAAACAATTTTTAGAAAACGACCCTCTTCAAGCAAACATTTGGTGCAGGCATAGCAGAATAAGGCTATCCTCGCACGCTTCAGGAATCAGACCACACTAGTCAGCACTTACCACTATGAGACTATGGCAACCACTATCTATCATTTAATGGGGGATTGGTAATGGGTTTTCTAGTTGGCTAGGATTTGCGCCTAAGCCAGGCAGAATCCACCACTCTAATCAGGATAAGGGGATTACATGTCTAAAATAACCCCTGCTCACCCCCTTGGTAGTTCAGCACGAGCGATCAGACTTGTGTCAGAGGCAGTGTGTAAAGCATTTGCACATAACCAGCAGTGATACAGTGAAAACACTACAAAATCACACCACACCTGTTTTAGAAAAATATCCAATATTTATCTGTGTAAAACATAACCAGAACGATAAAAATCCAACATACAGTCATCAAAATACGAATAATGCAAAAATAGACTTTATATAGAGTGTCTTGAAGTTGTTAGCTCGGTCCAGGGCTATCACAGCATCGTGAACAGCTGTGTTATCGGAGACCCGTAAAATAGTACCTTTGGAGATGCAGGGCATCGGACCTTGCAGTGAGCTCTGGAGTAGCGATGTCAGCAGGCGTCGGTTCCGGGCGTTAGTGCAAGAGTTGTCGGGCGCTTGAAGTCACACACATTGCAGGTCAAACTCTGTGAGTTTGAAGTCAGGAGCGCAGGCGTCGGGGCTGCGGTGTGAAGTTGAGGCGTGCGACGTGCGATGCCCTCAAGTTGGGGTGCAAGCAGCAGCTTGGTGATGGTCGTCCAGCGGCGTCGGTGAGACCAGGGATGCGGTGCAAAGTGGAGCAGTGCTCGTAGTGGTACTGACAGGTCACGGTGCAAGCAGCGGCGCTGTCGCTGCTGAAGCGCTGTCATTGGTAGACCCAAGGCTGCGGTGCAAGACAGGGCAATGCATCGTGTGGGGCCCACAGGTCATGGTGCAAGCAGCGGCATCGCTTGACCATCTGAAGTCGATGCCGCTGACGTGGGTTGGCCAAGATTGCGATGTGGGATGGGGCAGTGCGTTGAGTAACCTATGAGCGGTGCCCCAAACCATGGTGCAGGCAGCGGCATGGATGTCAGCTTGGTGAGTCCAGGGCTGCGGTGTGAAGTGGGATGGTGCTCCATGTTCTCCACAAGCAGTGGCCACTGACATCGTTGGGGATACCAGGGCAGTGGTGTGAAGTGAGGCGATACGGAGTGCGCGGCCCACAGGTCACAGTGCAGGCAGCGGCTCTGTGGCGGCGTCGGTAAGACCAGGTTGCGGTGTGAAGTGTGGCGGCGCCCTCTTTGATGCCTTCAGGTCACAAAGCCGCTGTTGACGGTGTCGGGCTACCTTTTTCTCCTCTGTGGCAGCTGAAACATCAAGTTCCAGAAGTCAGTACCCGGAAGATGTTGAAGTCCTTAGATTTACCTGAGATTTCCAACAGGAGGAAAGCTCTACATCAAGCTTGGAGATACTTAGGATGCCCTAAAGCACAGTCTAGTCATTCCCTGCCCAAGACAGCAGTAACTGCAGGCCAACCCAGCAAAGTGGTAGTCTCTCCTCACAGCACTTCCAGCTCTTTTCCTGGCAGGTTCCTTTGTCCAGCAGTAATCTAAAGTTCTGGGGTCAGGGCGCCAATATGTATACCACATTTCCCTTTGAAGTTGGCACAAACAAAGTTCAACTGGCATACATAATCTAGTTCTGCCTGGCTCAGGCCAGGCTCACTCAAGGGGATAGAGACGGCATTGTGGAAGAAAGACACAGACCATTCAGGTATAAGCAACAACTCCTCCCACTACTCTAAATGCAGCCAGGTCTATTCACCCTGGCTAGGAGTCACCCAGGATAGGCAGAACACCTTCAACCCGCCTTGTGTCTGTCTAGTGTGAATGCACATCCCCTGCTCCCGGCAATCTAAACCCAGACAGCTAATACACAAAAGGCAGAGGCACTCCGGATGGTTAGACAAGATAATACCCACTTTCTGAAAGTGGCATTTTCAAACACACAACATACAAATTATTTTCACTAAAAGATGTGTTCAGGAAGCCCAACTCAATTTTTCCATCTTGTTCCAATAGAAAGTTATGCGTGTAAAATCTTACAAGCCAACTCCCATGTTAAGCCTATGGGACAGACAGTCTTTCAATAGTGAAAAACGAAATACACCGTACTTCACTATCAGGACATTTCATACACACCAGTACGTGTCCTTCCTTTCACATACACTGTACCCTGGGGGTACCTTGGGCCAACCTTAGGGGTGACTTAGATGTAAGAAAAGGGAAGCGAAGGGCTGGCTAGAGGGTGCACTTGCCAGGTCAACATGGCAGTTAAAAACTGCGAGCAGACACTTAAGGGAAGGTTTGAGACACCTTTGAAAAGCAAGTTAGAGAAATCATCTTGACAGGATAAGCAGAACTACTAGAACAAATATGAATGTACATGGTATTGTGATCTAGGCAGTCTCACGCCTATAATACAGAGCGTGGCTTCCATTGGAACAGTAGTATATAGGAGGGTCTATCTCATGTGAATTTTAGTTCACTATGGTCACTCCAACTACTAAGTTTATTTATTTATTTATGATGTATACAGTGCTACAAGCAACCAAAATACCATGCCCTCAGAGTACTCAAGCAGGTAAGATTGGGATAGAATAACTACAGGAGAGAGAAGGTGAGGACAAGAGGAATTCTAGTTTTAGGCATTTAACCTGCTGGTTCCTGCTCAGAGATTTGAAAGGACTGTATAACCGTGAATCAAGGAAAATGGAGAGGATGAAAAACTCAAGACTTGTGTAGAACTGGGTGAGGACATAGGGCTATAAGTTGTACACATATCTGAGAGTCAATACCAGTCTAAGATGGAATGAAAAGAGTTCCAACGTGAGGTCAGGGAATGAAATGAAATGCCTATGAACTTGCTGTAAAGGATTCAAAGGTAATGGACAGAATGCTTGAATTAATATCAGCCACTGGTAATTACACAAGCTGCATCCCAATCCATAGTTATTTTGCACACCATGTAACCTCAGTCTGGACCCAGCCATGTACAAATCAGTCTTGACTAGTTTCCAATGGGAACAGGCCAGCCTGAATAGCCAGCCAGGTCCTCCTTTAAACCGGAGCACAAGCAACCCAGGACCGATTTCACCCTAGTTAGGGTTCATCAGACAGGTATAATTTAGTTTCAGTGACACAGTGTGCACTGGACTCATGTCTGAGAATACTTGTCCCACTTAGGGTGACACACTATAGTATGCAAAAGTGATGGATGAAGCGCTTTAATTAATCTCAGGCACTACTAATGACTCCTTTCCAGGATTGACTATGGCAACGCCACTTTGGCTGGCACCCCTAAAATCCATCTTGCTCCAATTAAATCTGTCCTCAGCCTTGCTGCTAGACTAATCTCTGATTGTAGAAAATTTGATCACATCTCCCCCGTCCTCAAAAATCTCAAGTGGCTCCCAATAGAAGGTAGATCCACCTATAAGATTGCCTGCATCACCCACAAAGCTCTCCACCAAAACACCCCTTCCTACCTTGCAACAAAACTACACAAAGCAGGTTGCTCTAGATCCCTGAGGAGCACAAACTCCCTTGTCCTGATCCCACCTAGACTAAAATGTCAAAAGACCCAATCCCGTGCGTTCTCTGGTAACGCTCCCACAATCTGGAACTCTCTCCCAAAAGATATCTGTTGCAACCCCTCTTACCCTCTCTTCAAAAAAGAACTAAAAATACTTCTTCTCAACAAATATTGGGGTATCTAATGTTACTGACACTGTACATGTTCGAAGTATTGGGTATCTATGTTAATGACACCTTACACGTTCACTCCCCTCTCCTCTATTATGCACTCCTCTTTACTCCCCCTCTCTATGCCCTCATACTTTTACTCCCCCTCTCTTCACCCCCCTCTCTCTCCTAACTTTCACTATCCATTCCCATCTCAATTTCGATCTCTATTCTCTTTGCCCCATTAGACATTCTGATTACACTATCATTTAGTAACTCGTTCTCGCTTAATTTTTAGTTTATTTCATTGTTTGTTTTCACCTACCTTGTAAAGCGCTCTGATACTCTCGGGTCCAGTAGCGCTATATAAAACCTTTGAAATAAATAAATAAATAAATCATTTTTATGCACACCATACCACCTCAGTTTGTACGCAGCCACTTGCAAATCGGTCTAGACTCTGCTCCAATGGGAACAAACCTGTCCAAACCTCCAGACCAGGTCCTTCCTGAACCAGAACACAAGCAACCCAGGACCAGTTTCACCCTAGTTAGGGCTCATCAGCCATGTATAGCTTGGTTCCATTGACACAGTGTGCACAGGACCTATGTCTGGGAAGACCCGCTCCACCTAGGGCGACACACTAAAGTATACAAAAGTGAAAGATTGAATGCTTGAATTAATCCTTAGTATAAACTTGCTGTGGCAGAACACGTCTCTAGAGATTTAAATGTGATGGGTTTTTATTTTATTTTAATTTATTTAAGCATTGTGATGTTCACGCTCCGCCCCACCATAAGTTCCCCAGCTACCCCCCATATAAAAACATATAAGACATTTCAATCATATATAGAACCATAGTGAAAGAAAAAACATACATAAGGCCTGCTTACAACCTAGCTGTAGTTACTGAGCCGTCAACCTCCAAGGGGGCAGGGACCCCTGCGTGTCCATCTAGCCCACTCCGACTGGAACAATTCCATAATCCGCTGGTGCAGAGGGGGTCAGTTGCTGGGCTTGTAAATATGCCCTGAAGGGCCCCTATACATATTTGGGCCTGGAGGAGGGGGGGGGGGAGCGCTGCTGCATAAAGGTCGCTGTTCATAGAGCAAGAAGCCATACTCTTCAGCCAACCCTTCACCGAGGGAGATGTCCTGCCACCCCAGTGGATCACCACCTCCCGTTTGGCCAGGAGAAAACTAATAGCAACAAACCTGCGCACGGCCAAAGGGAACTGTATAACGTATCCCAGCAATGCTATCTCGGGCAACTGGGACATTGGCACCTGAACCATTTCACTAATTTTCCCATGTATGTCCACCCAATATGTTCCAAGCCAAGTGTACGAAGTCAGCATTTGGGGAGTGGCACCTGGTGCAGTGATGCGTCCTAGCTGGGTCAATTCTATGTAGCCTGGCCGGGGTAATGTACATCCTACGCAAACACTTAAAGTGCAGCAGTTTGTGTCTACTGTTGAGGGAGATCCTATCAGTGACCATACAGTAGGCATCCCATTGTTCGTCTGAAATCGGACCGCCAAGGTCCTCATCCCAGGCTTTACGTGCCCTGCCCTCATTAAGTGGCATAATCGCTGCGCATGACTTGTAGAGTTGAGACACGATGTGCACCCCTTTTTCACTGCCAATGACTCTAGTGAGTGGGGGGAAGGAAGGTGTTTCTAAAGGGTAGCTTGGAAAGGTAGGGACACTGCAGGAGGCAGGGACTTTGTAAGTGGACCACGTCGTTGCACGGAGCCTCAAAGCCGAGCGACCATCTCGGTCTCCGGCTTGGACACGCTCCCCATTTAAATGTGATGGTTAATGCAACTGATAAGCTTTACTGAAAAAAATTGGTTTAACTTTTTTTTTTTTAATTAGAAGAAGTTATTTTCCAGCCTTAAGCGAGACAGGAGGGAGCTCCAGAGGGATGTGCAAAGGGTGTGAAGTGATCAACTTTTGAACTTCTTGAGGCAGAACCGGTGAAAAGAGCAGGTTTTGGGTCATGGATCTTACACCTCAGATGGGTTGGTATGTGACAAATTTGCTGATGAAGTGGGCAGGTCCTCGATGCAAGACTTTATGGATGAGGCAAAGCACTTTGATGTGTGCTCTTTCCCACATTGACAACTAGTGGAGGTCTATAAAGGTGGGCGTGATGTGATGGCAGAGGTACAATTTAAATGAGTTTAAGCCCTTTGGAGTTTGCAATAGCTTTGCTGGGCAGGTTGATGTAAAGGCTGTTGCTGTAATCCAGGCCGGTGATCACAACAGTAAGGACAATGGTAATTTTTTGTGGCAAGTGTAGGAGGGAGTGGACCCGTTGCAGCTGTGTAGGTGATGGAAGGCAGACTTTGTGACAGTGTTAATCGGAGGAGTAAAGAAAGGGTCAGTGTCAAACAGAACACCCAGGTTGTGAGCGGTGGAAAAGGGTTGTGGAGGATGGCCAAGAGACTTGGGCCAGGTGAAAGCTAAGCAGTAAGGTTTGGGTCTCCCATGATGAGAATATATGGCTTTGTCACCACCGAGGGAGAGCCACTTTTGCTGTATCCAGTGAAGAATATGAGAAAAGCAGAGGCATACTTTTGGTTGGTTGCAGGACATGCCATCAAGCTTAATGTGAAGTTGAGTGTCGTCAGCAAACATGTGATAACTAACCTCATAAGAATCAATAGGCCAGATGTATGAAGCATTTTTCCAGTGGCAAACAACACGATTCTCAAAGTTGTGTAGAATGCAAACAGAAAAATGCTCTTTCGGATGTACAAAATGCGAGTTGCATCGCAATTTGCATTTGGGATTTGGTATTTGAATGGTGCATGTTTTGGTCTCCCTTTCAAATACCGAATCAGTATGGTATGTATTATTGTTTTGTGACCGAATTCCAGTTGCAAAACAGTAATTCTTTACCAACATTTAAAAAGTGGTGGTAACCCATTTGCAAATGGGAAGGCGTCCCAAAACATATTCTAAGGGGCAGGCAGTGTTCCCATAAATCACTGCCTACTCCCAAAAAATTAAACTGGAAAGTTTCATTTTTTTTTTAAACGCATCCCGGTTTCCTCTAAGGAAAACGGGCTGCATTAAAAAAAATAAAAATCCTTTATTAAAAAGTAATCGCAAACATGGTGGCCCGCTGACCCCAGAGGTGATGAAGGTGGTCTATGAAGGATGGAAGTTTGACCTGGTGGGATAGATTTGAGAGGAAGGAAGTGAACTAGGTAAGTGCAGTGTATCTAATGCCTGAGAATTGTTCTAACATATCCAGAATGGTTAAGATGGCAATGATATGGAATGTCACCGTCAAACAGTATCAGGGCACAAGGACATCGATTATCCCTAGATTTGAGGATCTCTTCTCTGATGTTTTCTAATGTGGTTTCAGTTCCTCTTCAGGGTATGAAGTTGAATGGAAGTCATGAAGGAGGCTGCTGTTTTCAATATGCGAGGAGAGTTGCCGGAAGACAGCTGTTTCCAAGGCCTTGGCAACACTAGGCAAGCCACAGATGGACCTGTAGTTGGCAAGGTTCACAGGATATGTGGACGGCTTTTTGAGGAGAGGTGTGACAATGGTGTTTTTCACAAGTTGAGGGATGGTACCACTAGTGATTGGGGTATTCGTGTGACTAGTGGTAAGGGGTAGTAAGCTGGAAGACCTAGATTGATCACTTTAGCACTGCAGATATCCCAGCATGGGGAGGATTTTTTGAATGACCAAATTAGCCTTCTGCCTCAGCTTCCGATGCCAGAATAAAGTCTGGAAGGATAATTGGGGCCTTTTGTTGTGTGTCATTGAGCAGGTAGGCTGTGGTAGAGATACATTCTCTTAGGTTAGCGATTTGATTAGTGAAAATGTTGGCAAGTTTCAGTGGAGGGTGGGAGAAAGGTAGGAGAGAACTTAAAGGAAGTCACCTCTTTTTAGATTCAGAATAGCTCTTTAGTCAAGTTATTGGCTTGAGTGATATGGGATAGGAAGTAAGCTTTTTTGGCTCTGATGTCCAATTGTCTTTAGCCTGCGGTATGTATTTTCCACGTTGCCTGGTCAGAGGAAAAGTTCACGCTACATGAATACCACAACACACACAAATCCTTTTACTACTCTGGACACAACTAAACAGTTTAAATAAAATATCTTACACATTATCATAAAATGTGCTTTGGTATGGGCAGTTTATATTACGACATAAAAATAACTGGCTCTGCACACAGCAAACATGATGGGGTGGGGTCTATCACCAGCAATTTTGAAAATAAATGTATATCTGTGAACATTCTAGGCTTTTTATGATGTACATTAAAATGCAAGCTTAGAGTCATGAGGCTCAAACCTGCATGGAGTAGCAGCTCACTCATTTCCTAAGTTCAAACACCAAGGGAAGCATATATTTCTAGCTTACTGTGGGGATGAGGCGGTCCAAGTGGAAAGAGTAAAGAGGTTAGTGGAATCAATTCTGATAATAATGTTTCCCACAGGTGACAAAAAGTGAAAGGTTTGATAATGGAACTAGATAGGCTTCAAGTGTTTAAAATACAATTTTACACAGAGTTTAAAGTAACTATTGAAAAAAATGGAAAATGGAAATATTCTTCTCTGGTTTATTTCAATGCACAAGGGATTAGACTTATTGACTAGGGCTTTCTCGTCTCTCAGGATATGCTCTCACCCTTTAACAACAGACATAGACATGAGGAGCGCAGCATTTAGGGGTCCTCCAAGATGTACCGCAAGCTGATAATGGCGCTGCAGGGGCATTGTTGAATTGCCTCCCCCTAGAACTGGGCACCCCCAAAGGTGCATGTTCCTTCATCGCCTTGTTGACGCCATCCATGTTACCTGATAATTGCCGCAGGTCTCTCGAAATCCTGTCAGGTTATCTTGTCAGCCACATAATTGCGTCTCTAGTATGTGATTGGGCAGGTGGGGTGTGGTGGGGGGGGGCAGAGTATGAGCTCAGCACCAACTCCTATAAAGTTCAAATTATCCATACTAAGTGCAGTCACTGCGGGAGTGTTACTCAAAAAGGGCACCAGATCTAGAGCATATGGAGGGGTGGATAATCCTTTTGCAGCGATCTCAGATCGCAGCTAGAGCTAAGCCTCCACTCTGCCCAAGGACAGCCATGAATACCCAGCAGATAGAGTCCTGTAGCCTCCATTCTTACTATGCCCTCTTGATTATGTTGCACCACCAGTTCCAAACCACAGAGGACACTTGCCTTTCTGCAAGGCTCTAGTGGTGTCACACAGTGTCAGCCCAGCTAAAGGAGTCAGTGCCCACTTCCTGCAATACAAAAGGGGGTGGTGATGGACGGAGCATCTGTTCCAATCAAACACTCACACCCAGTCAACAGATCTGGGTTGAATCCATCACCGTTCTTTAGCCCACTCTGCCACCCCAGTTCAGGCATGGCCATATGCAAATCAGTCTGACCCTGTGCCTCATGGGAGCAGTCCAGCCCGAACTGCCAAGCCATGCCTTCCCTGGACCGGAATCAAGCTTCCTAGGACCGGTTTCTGGCATTCCAGCCGTCTTCAGCCAGGCTTGCTTGAATCCAGTGGCAAAGTGAGCAAGGGACTCAACGTCTGAGCATACCCTGCCAACTTATGGCGACAAAGCAGTACAAAAGGGGGTGGTGATGGACGGAGCATCTGATCCAATCAAACACTCACACCCAGTCAACAGATCTGGGTTGAATCCATCACCGTTCTTTAGCCCACTCTGCCACCCCAGTTCAGGCATGGCCATATGCAAATCAGTCTGACCCTGTGCCTCATGGGAACAGTCCAGCCCGAACTGCCAAGCCATGCCTTCCCTGGACCGGAATCAAGCTTCCTAGGACCGGTTTCTGGCATTCCAGCCGTCTTCGGCCAGGCTTGCTTGAATCCAGTGGCAAAGTTAGCAAGGGACTCAATGTCTGAGCATACCCTGCCAACTTATGGCGACAAAGCAGTAGAAAAGGGGGTGGTGATGGACGGAGCATCTGATCCAATCAAACACTCACACTCAGTCAACAGATCTGGGTTGAATCCATCACCGTTCCTTAGCCCACTCGGCCACCCCAGTTCAGGCATGGCCATATGCAAATCAGTCTGACCCTGTGCCTCATGGGAGCAGTCCAGCCCGAACTGCCAAGCCATGCCTTCCCTGGACCGGAATCAAGCTTCCTAGGACCGGTTTCTGGCATTCCAGCCGTCTTCAGCCAGGCTTGCTTGAATCCAGTGGCAAAGTGAGCAAGGGACTCAACGTCTGAGCATACCCTGCCAACTTATGGCGACAAAGCAGTACAAAAGGGGGTGGTGATGGACGGAGCATCTGATCCAATCAAACACTCACACCCAGTCAACAGATCTGGGTTGAATCCATCACCGTTCTTTAGCCCACTCTGCCACCCCAGTTCAGGCATGGCCATATGCAAATCAGTCTGAACCTGTGCCTCATGGGAGCAGTCCAGCCTTAACTGCCAAGCCATGCCTTCCCTGGACCGGATTCAAGCTTCCTAGGACGTGTTTCTGGCATTCCAGCCATCTTCAGCCAGCCTTGCTTGAATCCAGTGGCAAAGTGAGCAAGGGACTCAACGTCTGAGCATACCCTGCCAACTTATGGGGACAAAGCAGTACAAAAGGGGGTGGTGATGGACGGAGCATCTGATCCAATCAAACACTCACACCCAGTCAACAGATCTGGGTTGAATCCATGTCTGAACTGGGGTGGCAGAGTGGGCTAAAGAACGGTGATGGATTAAACCCATATCTGTTGACTGGGTGTGAGTGTTTGATTGGTTCAGATGCTCCATCCATCACCACCCCCTTTTGTACCACTTTGTTCGCCATAAGTTGGCAGGGTATGCTCAGACGTGAGTCCCTTGCTCACTTTGCCACTGGATTCAAGCAAGCTGGGCTGAAGACGGCTGAAATGCCAGAAACCGGTCCTCGGAAGCTTGTTTCCGGTCCAGGGAAGGCATGGCTTGGCAGTTCGGGCTGGACTGTTCCCATGAGGCACAGGGTCACACTGATTTGCATATGGCCATGCCTGAACTGGGGTGGCAGAGTGGGCTAAAGAACGGTGATGGATTAAACCCAGATCTGTTGACTGGGTGTGAGTTTTTGATTGGTTCAGATGCTCCGTCCATCACCACCCCCTTTTGTACCATTTTGTTCGCCATAAGTTGGCAGGGTATGCTCAGACGTGAGTCCCTTGCTCACTTTGCCACTGGATTCAAGCAAGCCGGGCTGAAGACGGCTGAAATGCCAGAAACCGGTCCTCTGAAGCTTGTTTCCGGTCCAGGGAAGGCATGGCTTGGCAGTTCGGGCTGGACTGTTCCCATGAGGACCAGGGTCAGACTGATTTGCATATGGCCATGTCTGAACTGGGGTGGCAGAGTGGGCTAAAGAACGTGATGGATTAAACCCAGATCTGTTGACTGGGTGTGAGTGTTTGATTGGTTCAGATGCTCCGTCCATCACCACCCCCTTTTGTACCACTTCCTGCAATGTCAGTATTCACACGCGCTGCCTGGGCCTCCTCTGAGTCACACTCGGGGCTAGGCCTTGCCCTTCTAGCCGATCCTCACTGTTTGGGCTCTTTCCCGGGTGTTAGTTGTTACAGAATCTGGCAGGTTCATTTTTGAACTGGGTACTGCCATCGGCTTCTTTGCTGATTCCTCCATTGCTGTGTATATTTTGCTCCATCAAGAACCTGACAAGCATGCACGACTTAGGTCCTGCCTATCCCACTGAAGGATGTCATCACAGTGGCAGGATGTTGTCAGGAACATGGCAGCTTGCAGGGAACAGTGTCAGAGTCCTTGCCAAGTCCTCTTACCTAAACAATTTGACTTAGCTTTGGGTTTTTGGGGGAGGCTGGGACACCATTCTTATGTCTCAATATTTAGAAGAATTACATTATTTTAAAATAATTATTACATAACAGCTTTTTTAGGTGGACTGATGCAAGATAATATATTATTCCTTATGGTCAAATCCACAAAACACTTAGCAGTCAGAAGAGTAACGTAGATCCAAAATAACTGAAATGTACAGTCCTGACCAAAATCGTGATTCACAGAATCAGTAAGTCAAAGATTCAAGAATGCATACACCATCCAAACCGTTCACCAGAAATCTATCTATAAATAAAATGCTAGAGGTGAGAAATGCATATATGAATAAACATGACCACAATTTTTAGTTACTTTTACTGATTGCTTTATGATATGTTCATAGCATGAATGCCCGCCTTTTTTAGAGCTATGAACTCTTCATATTTTTGGGAGTTATACTAGCTTTTTGGGTTCTTTTTTCCAAGTTGAATGATTTTTCAGATTTCAATTTAACAATAATCTCAATCTTTTAGTGTATGTTAGTGAGGTATATAAAAAAAACTAACATGTATATTAATCCTGTATTACCATTCGGAGTTTCCAAATGTTGGCAAGTGTGCTCCAGTTTAACAAAAATAAATATGTATTTTTCCATGCCCTGTATTGTAGTGCACAGTACGTACCTGCTGCAGTCACTGCAAGCATAGTCTTTTAAGCCTTTTCTGGATGTAACTGTCGCTGTGATGTCTTGGTGACCATGACCATGGCTCTGACTTTTCCTCCGCCTTTTCCTCTTGAAGATATTTTGTATCGGGTGGTCACGCTTGTGATGCTTGTTCAGTTGGCGTCTGCATTTGAAAGTCTGACCGCAAAGGGAGCACATGAAGGAAGTAGAATTGTGATGCGTGGCCATATGATCTTTCAGTTCAGTACTAAAGGGAGAAAAGTAAAGAAACACTAAGAAAAGTTGCACCTTACACATCAACAAACGTTTATACAAAATTAGAGTGCAATCACCTAGCAAGAAGAGCTGCTGGCGGCAAACTGTTTGATGTAATGACGTAAGCGGCCAAGGGTATACCCAGAAGTGGTCACTTGCTCGCTTTGCCACTAGATCCAAGCCATACCTCACTGACAAGGCCTAAAAAGGCCAACATTGGTCAGGGGCTGCGTGTGTTCCTTGGGGGGAGGGGGGGGAGGGGGGGCTGGCAGTTCAAGGAGGACTGTTCCCATCAGAAGCAGGGTCAGTTCTGATCTGCATAAGGTGGGTCTCTTTCTAAAGGAGTACAGTGCATGAAACTGATAGGTTACAATGCCACCCTGAGCGATTAGCAGTGCTTAGATTATCTGCAACCCTTCTTCCCATTTCATTTGGTGTGTTTGAAGCAAATACATTACACATTAGCTGGTGTTATTTAATTTCTCAAAATAATTGTTTTTTAATAAAAAAGTACATCCACTAAAACTTGTGGTCAGTATTCATAAAAAAAAATATATAAGCATGAACATTTTTCGTAAACTTCTCATAAAACCACAATGCACTTCTAAAGACGAACAAATAGGGACACACTACAAACATTCATTGAGAGGGAGTTCATACATTTTATTAAGAGCATAGCTGCCAAGGTTTCAGATTGCTGTGAGTGACATTTTCATAATTTCAGTGTAATTATGAGTGACATTTCAACGACTATGAGTGACACTTTATAGCAAGCAAAATCCAGCAAGGAAGACAAGGGTTACATATAAATAGCAGAAATTGCATCCATTTGAGCAACAAGAAAGTCTAAGAAGAACTTAAAACTGCTGAAAAGCACCAGAAATGGAAGGGCACTGCCTGGAGACAGACTGCTGTTATAAGTTACAGAGGGCACGCTGGCACTGCAGCTGGTCTGAATATGATTTTAGTAATCTGATCATTCATGAGGGTGCATCAAACCATCCTTCCTTGAAGCCAGCCCGCGCCAACTGGGTCCCCTGGCTCCTACCCTGGCATTGGCAATCAATAATAATGGCAATAATTACAGCACTTTGAACTCGAGGCAGCACTCTGACAATCGAGTCTCCACTCCAAGAAGATGTTAAAGGTCCCAAGTAAACTGAAATTATGAAAATGTCAGCAAACTCCATATGCCACAATTCTCTTCTTTCCCAGTCACCACCAACAAGGGTCTATTGTTGTATCCAACACTCAACCTGTAAAATAAAACTCTAATGATACAACTAACTTTATTCTAAGCTACGCAAATTCAGGAAATGTTCATTGTAAAACGTTTTTCGAACTGGAGGGAATTCTTTTTATGCCATATACCCACTCCTAAACTGTTGAACCGTCTCTATTGGCTCCCCTTTCCTCCTCACTCAGCTACATACACATATTCTTACCCAATATCAGAGGTCTTCAAACTTTTTTTGCTCTGAGCCCTCCTAAGCATAATGTTTTGATGTTTGGCCCCTTTCCAACACTATATGGCAACGATTTGGGAGTGAGAGGGGGGAGCAACGATTGTAGCTGCTGGAGATCATTTCAGGAGTGCTTTTATGTAGCTCGTAATCTACACTAAATGTGGGGCTTATAAAAAAGAAACACCTTCAAATAAAAACAGAATTGACCAAAAACACTCCTCCCTATAATTGGGGTGCTGTGGGCCCCAATGCAACTCCACCTGCTGCGCTAATAATGGCTTTAGCCCTGAGCAGCAGGCTATCTCATTTTCCTTTGCTCCTTCCCCGCCATATCTGACCATCATTTCAATGTCAAAACAAAATCGATCTCTTTCTGAAAAAGAAAAAAAAATGAGCTACAGCTTGTTGCTCGCCTTTTGTGCTACGAGGGCGCCATCAGCCCAAATGTTAGAAAGGAAAAATAAGCCCCTATGCCCACTTTGTATAGTAAAACATTCACAATTGTGATGCAGTAGACCCCTGGGCACAAGTGTCCCTTCATCTGCTTCACAAATGATAGCTACTGCCTTCCTGTAGCCTGTGACCTTTGTTAACAACATTGCCTTCCATCTCAATCAATCCCTTTCCCTCCCATCTGTCATCAGCCTTTTCCCAATCATCTCTCTGATGTCCAAATCACGCTGTCTCCTCTGCTTCACTTTTACCCTTTCTTAGGCCACTCCTCCAAGACTGCAAGAAACTCTGGTACAGCACGTATGCCCTGGACCTCTAATGCAGCTGCAGCACAATGATATCTACAGCTCTGCAAAGCAGACAGTCTACTCTGCTCACTCAACAGGGCCATCACTTAAAGGTCAGAGAACCAAAGCAGGCTTTCAGATGCTTTACGTAAAAAAAGAAAAACACATTTAGACTCCTCTGTTGCTTGGGACCCGTTGGGTGAGCGGCAATGTGACTTGGGTCCTAATGCTAGCAAGGAAAATGCACCCCAGCTTTCTTTTTCATAGTTAGGCTGACATAACTGGGTTCCAGTGGCCACTAACAGAGGATGGAGGGGGGCTCCTGTGCTTTGTAACAGAGAGAGTGGGCTAGAGAACTAAGAAGAAACATGCCTTCTCACCAGGGTGCCTGATACCTGAAAGAAATATAAATGTGTGTAATTGGTTAATCACCAAATATAAAGGCTGTTTTGGAGCAAGTAAATGTTTTAATTAATGGAGTCACTTAAAGCTTCATGGTGAAAATTAGTTATTCTTTTTAGAGGTAATATATGTGTCCATTAACCCTTTCGCTGCTAGGCATTTTCTCCATAGAATGCTAAGCCCCTTTGTGGCGATTTGGGGTATTTCGCTCTGAGGCCTCCGTAACCTTTTTTTCATATAAGGTATCCATACCAAAATCATGTCCTTCTTTCCATCTTCCAGGGGATCCCAAAGGCACTCAGGGTTTGTGGATTCTCCTGGATGGGTGTTGAGAAAAAAGCCGAAATACAGCTAAATTTGGGGTTTTTTGGGAACACAGGAAAAAATTGCTCCACAAAAAAGTGTATGTTTCCCCCCTAAAAATTGCATTAATGAAAGGTTTGCTGTTCTAAAATCAACAGTTTTTCAGCTTTCAGGAACATAAAGCTAAATCCCCAAAACATTTTTTTACCACAGTTTTGCATTTTTTAAAGAGGTAGTCCATTTAAGCAAACGTTTGTGCTTTCGATCTATTTCCAGTTTGTGGTAGGAACCGCTATGAAGCCCATGGGTGGGTCCGAAAAGCTGATTTCTGAAAAGTAGACAAAATTCTGAATTCAGCAAGTTGTCATCCGTATAGATCCCTCAAGGTTTTCCCAAAGAAGCTAACCGTTCAAATAAAACTTTCTGGAAATGGTAGGAAAAAACTTCCATTTGTGACACATTCACTTGCAATTTCTTGTTGCCATGCACAATTTACAAAAGCAATATACCATTATATCCACTAGACCTTTCTGATTGTGTGGATATATAGAGTTTGTACGTTAGCAGCACCTTAATGGTTTCTCATTGTGTACTGAATATAGAGCAATTCATATGGTAAAATATAGAGTACAAATGGGGGTCAAGGAAACATATGTATTTCTTGACTGGGCACTAGATACAGAATTTAAGAGCAGCGGTTATTTGTACATCTTTGAATTGTTTGTACCCATACTAGCATGTGATTCAGAGGGCATTTCTCAAAATGTCTTCTTTTTTACACACTACACTGGCTTACATTTGGAAGGCACAAATGGACCGAAAAACAATTAGTATTAACAAATGTTCTATAATTCTGTATCCCCCCCAAGTCTCTCAATAGAAATGGTACTTCTACATGTGTGGGTAGGACTAGTGCCTGCAAGAGGAAATGCCCCAAAAAATTAACATGGACACATCACATTTTTTCCACTGAGAACTGACACTTTTTTTGCAATGTGGGCAGCGGTGAATTGTGTTCTGTAGCTCATCCGGCACCTAGATAAACATAGTAAACCTGTACATTTTTTTAAACTACATACCCTGGGAATCCAGAGTGAGGAGGCTTGGGTGGCTCACAGTAGGTTTTTTACCCAGAAGCCCCTGCAAACTTCAAACCTTAACTAAAATACACATTCTCCTCACAGCTCTTTGATGGAAAGTACCAGAATCTGTGGAGAGCCAAGTATTTTCTACCACCTAGCTTCCCCCAGGACTCCCGATATAAAAGATGGCTCACCTGTGTGGGAAGGCCTTCGGCACGTGACAGCAAAGGCCCTAAAATGCACTATGAACTCATCACCTTTTTCCTCTGAAAACTGACCTTTTTTTTTGCAATGTGGGTAGCTGTGGAATTTGGATCCTCGATAGGCATGCATCAAACCAGGGTCAATGGGAGTCCCGCAGGGCGACTCTCATTGACCTAGGCTTAATGTGTGCCCGTTGGAGCCACTATGCCCAGACATAAAAGTTGGATACCATTTTTATCAGAACAAATGGGGGAATGATGTTGGGAGCAATTGTGTGCATCCCTGTGGTTTCCAGAAGTTTACATTACAGAAATGCAAGAAAAACGTGTGATTTTAGTGAAAGTTTGAGATTTGCATGGCATTATGGGTAATAAAATGTTGTGGGATCCACGCAAGACACAGCACCCTGGATAACCTTGGATGTCTAGTTTTCAGAAATGTCTGGGTTTGGTAGGTTTCCCCAGGTGGCTGCAGAACCCGAGCCCAAACACCAGAGCTATCCCTGTTGCCAATTTCTCCACATTGCGTTTCGGGGCCTTTTTTTCATCAAAGGCGCTAGGCCCAGCCACACAAGTGGGGTAGCATTTTTATTGGGACAAGTGGAGAAATGCTGAGTAGTAGGAATATTGTGGATTCCTGCGGTTTCCGGAAGTTTACATTACAGAAATGCAAGGAGAATGTGTGATTTTAGTCAACGTTTTAGATTTGCACAGCATTTTGGGTAATGAAATGTCTTGGGAGTCTCACAAGGCACACCATCTTAGACTGCACAAAGTGTCTGGTTTTCTAAAATGCCTGGGTTTGGTAGGTTTCACCAGATGGCAGTTGACCGGAGCGCAAAACGCGCACACATTCAGCCTAGAAGCAGGACAATATTAAGACTTAGCCCCGCTCTGATACCTGTAAGTGAAAAAAATCCAAAATAATAAAAATGTTGCCTCTTGTCGTTGGTATGGGGATGCTTTATCCCTAGAGGGGAAAAAAGACTCTAATGCCCATTCTGGAGTAGGAGTATTGTCTTAATGCTCACGTAGGTCTCCCTAGCCTTGTGTTTGTTTTTGCGCCATCTTGAAATCCCTGGTGTCTAGTGGCCTTTCTGTCCCCCTTGGGGCAGATTTTGGGTAAACACCCTCAATCCACCCCAAGGAGCAGAAAGACTGATACACCTGTTTTGGAGTGAGAGCGTGGTGCGATAAGTGGGTGAGCTGCCACCACTAGTTTATTTGTTACTGTTTGGACATATTTTTCCCCTGGAGACCAGGTGGCCTTTTTGTCCCCCTGGGGGCAAATTGTGGGTAAACACTCTCAACACGCCCACGAGGGGGTCACAAGGACTGATGTACCTATTTTGGCATGGGAATTTGACCTGATGCCAGTATGAGCTGCCCCCACACCCCTTTTTTGGCACCAGAGTGCAGGGGTGTCCTAACCCAGGCATTACGCCGTGCTCTCACCACAGAACAGGTGCATCAGACGTTCTGCCCCAGGGGAGTGAATTGAGGGTGTTTACTCAAAATCTGCCCCCCAGGGAACAGAAAGGCCACTAGTCATCTGGGGAAAAATATTCCCCAAAATAAAAAAGCATTTTCAATGCAATAGATCTCGCTTTTGCAAGTGTTTAAGCGATTGGCATTGCAAATGACAATGCCTTTTATTTATGTGTTTTAAACCCAACACATATGTAAAAGGCATTGTTATTTTTTATGCCAATAGCTCAAATTCTCGCAAATGCGAGAGCCCTTTAATGTTGGCCGCGCCCCTTTCTTTAGACACTGCTCACCATATTCAGGTTAGTGAGAAGCGTCTAAACAAAGGGGCACGGACAATATTAAAGTGAAAGCACATATGGTGTGCTTTCACACAAAGCAAAACCAAAATAATTTATTTAGAAACGCTGTGCAGTGTGGCCGCTAACGTGAAAGCGGCCCGAGCTATTAATTACTAAAATAAATAAGCGCAGCTGCTAATGTGAAAGTGTCCTCCAGTAAAATAAAAAATTAAATAAGCACGTTAACTTAAACTGAAAGCGGACCACGCCGTAAATTAAATAATTGAATAAGTACGAGCGCTACAGTTAAAGCGGGCCATGTAGTAATTTAAATAAATACAGTAGTATTTATTTATTTATAAAGTTTTATATAGCAAAGCGTTCTGCAATGTTGTGGGTGGAATAGAGGAAGAGCATTAAAGAAAATAGTGCTCACCAACTTCTATAGCAGACCATGAAACAACACCAGTTAAAGGTCCAGTTGTTATGGGAGGTAACAAATGCAGAGTAGGCGGTACCAAGGCGGGACTAACAAGCCTACTAATGACTCAGAAGCCAGCGTTTACAAAGGACAATGACACAAGCCAATTAAAAATATGGGCGGAGAGTGGGCGGGGATTCAAAGCCATACTTCACTACTTCATGCCTCACAGCAGCGCATGCGCTGCCCAGGCTCGACCTAAAAAGGGATAGGGGCAACTCACCCAGGCATCGTGCCATTTTCCCACCCCAGAACAGGTGCATCAGTTTCTCTGCTCTCTGGGAGTGGATTGAGGGTGTTTAACTAAAATCTGGATCCGGTTACAGAAAGACACCAAGGAATAAATAGGCACAACAGTTTTTTTCTGACGTCTGCATTTCTGAAGCAGTTGGCACGAACAGGGGCATGTGGAGGACCAGCTGTGGCCTGACCACTTTGATATGCTGCCAAAATAGACCCTAAGGGCTGATATCTCTTCAGCCACAGACTGCATGTTGAGGATGGGGGTCTTGGTGGCCACGGACATCTTAAGGATTTTGGTGGGCCTGAGCCAAACGTAATTGAAGGGGCCCTGTTCGGAATAGCTTTGAATTTATTATCCAGTTTCAGCTCTTTCATGCCCTCTTTGGCCAGGTCACTGACAGTTTACAAGCACACCAGTCCAAAACCTAAATGTGTTTACTGTAATATTCAGGGATAGTGACATGTGTTTTCAATATTGTAATACAGCAGCAGTTCACTAGTATTCCTGCAAATAATCTCTGACACACTACTATTTCTCATATGTGACATCCTATTTTTATCTAAATACCTTTTTTTATGGATGTTGCATGAAACAAACACAACCTTTCTCTGCAAAATGTATGTAATAGACTTCTACACATCACCCACATTAAAAAATAGTTTCAAGCAAAACAGCATTTAAGAGTATCTGTTCAAGAATTATTAGGAATTTAAGAATTATTAATTATTCAATCATTCAATTCTTACAGCTGTCAACCTCGAAGCTGGGGAATTGAGTTCGAGTCTCAGCAGGGACGCTCAACATCCTGGGATTCTGTGCAAATCACTTAATCTCCCCGTGCTTAACAAAAACATGAATGTGCCCGTCTGAAACGCAACTGGTGCTCATGTAAAGCGCTCTGATACCTTCGGGACAAGTTCACTCTATATAAAACTGCCCCCACCCCCCAAAAAAAGTGGGAGAGGTGTGGTGCAGCGATGGTAGAGATGTAGCACAGCGGCCAGAGCGGCTGACTCCGGAGTGCATGTCTCATGGTTCGATCCCCGGTGCCGGCGGCAGCTCAGCATCATGTGACTCTGGGCAATAACTCACTATGGGCCCGATGTAGGTAATCCCAGATTACCGATTCTTAAATACCGAATCATACCGATTCGGTATTTAAGAACAGGCAAATGGGATGTAGGTAATTTCACCGAAAAAATTACTGAATCGGTAAGGTTCGGTAATTACCGAATCGGTAAACACCGATTCGGTAATTGCCATTCATTCCTATGGGCCTGGAGTGTGATATGTTTGCGCTTTACAAACAAGAATAATGTTACTATAATTATAAGGACATCAGAGCAAGACTCACTGCTGGCCAAAGCTGGCTCTATCAGGGGGTCCCTGAAAGGCTGGGACTCTGGCATTCATTCCTATGGAGGCCCATAGGAATTAATGCCAATTACCGAATCTGTATTTACCGATTCGGTAAAAGGGGGAAACATTGAAGGGTGGCAGGGTGTCACTTTGACACCCTGTTGCACCCCTCAATTGTGTATGGGTGCACATGTTGCAGAGATACATGCCCTAAGGGCATGTATGTCTGCAACATGGCACTGTTGGAAAAGCAAATACAATGCTTTTTCCAAGGTTTTCATTATTTACCACCAACTTGTAGCTGGTGGTAAATAACGAATCCTAAAAGGGGAAAAGCACTCATTTGAGTGCTCCCTACATAGCAAAATCGGTAATTTGCCGATTCGGTATTTTAAGGAATCGGTAATTTACCGATTCCTTAAAATACCGATTTGGTAAATTACCGAATCAGTAAAATGCCCACCTACATCTCCTTTTCCAAATACCGGTCGGTAACGGCCGAAATTACCGAATTTCGGCCGTTACCGACCGGTGTTTGCCTACCTACATCTGGCCCTTAATCTCTCCGATGGCCCCCAGCACCCTCAAACCCTTAAGAGTGTGATATGTTTGCGCTTTACAAACAAGAATAATTTTACTATAATTATAAGGACATCAGAGCAAGACTCACTGCAGGCCACAGCTGGCTCTATCAGGGGGTCCCTGAAAGACTGGGACTCTGGCCAGAGTCCACTTTGCCCATGTCTTAAAATGTTTCAGTTGGTGGCTCTTCTGTCTTAAACTTGTGGGGGCAGGCAGCGGCGTTCAGAGCCTTAACGATTCCCACACAGATCAATGAATGGGGCCAGCATATGGCTATTCTGTGTATGTGGTAGACTCAAGGACAAGGGTCACCAACCTTTTCTGTAATGAGAGCTACTTCCGATCATTGTGAGCTACTGAAGGCTAACCAACTTGTGCATTGTTTCCAGACACCCCAACGCCCAGCTTCATTGACTTTAAGGCTAATGAGCCAGATACTGTGGTTTGAACAAAATACTTTGACTTAGGGCACTATGACAGGACTGCCATGTGTGCCAGTGAAAGTGTGGTCTTTGGGGATGTATCAACATAAGTGCATATGAATGGGATTATTTGTATGGTGGCATGAGAGCCTGTGGCGTATGTACTTGCAGCACAGGGCATACCTTTCGCTATATGTGACACCGTTACCTGTATAACACAAACATACAATCATTTTTTTTTTATGAGAGAAATTGAAAATGTAGAAAAATGTTCTGCAAAATATAATATGGAGCATTTTTTCTGCACTTAAAATTTCTTTAAAAAAAAAAAAGGATGTATTTGGCAGTTATACTTATGGTGCAGTGTCTACTGGGAGCAAGAGGCCTGTAGTTTGTAAAACTGTGAAATGGGAGAAAACTAAAATGAAGACTTAACTTAATTATTGAGGTAACTTTTCATTTTAATTTTCTACTATTTAAAAGCATTCCGAAACATCATTGAGGTAAACACCACATTGCTTCAGTTGTTCACCTCTGTGGCCCAGTCCCAGCCTGGGCCATACATTAGGGCAGTGGTTCCCAAACTTTTTTAACCCGTGGCTCCCTTGACCTAATAGGCAGTTGGCCGTGGCTCCCTACCATTTTTTTACCGGCGGGTGGGGGAGAATGTAAGCAAGACCTCGGGAATACTTCCTGTTGGCTTCCTTAAATTAATTGGGATACAATCAAGGTATTAGGGATAAAAATGATAGCAGCTGCTAGCTAGCTTTAAACTACCAGCAGACCATTATTCATTCTCCATGTCAAAGACTGGCAAATATTGGCAGAGCCCACTGGTATAATCATTTTCAAAATTTCACACATGAAATGCGAGTCTGGCTGCTAGTTGTAACAAATAAATGCAATAGCCGAGGGGCTTCAGTGGATGCTACAGATGTGGGGCTAGGACCTCGTTGTGCTTGCTCTCCTGCCCCTTGCTCTCCTGCCCCCTCGTTGTGCTTGCTCTCCTGCCCCCTCGCTGTGCCTGCTCTCCTGCCCACTCGCTGTGCTTGCTCTCTTGCCCACTCGCTGTGCTTGCTCTCCTGCCCCCTCACTGTGCTTGCTCTCCTGCCCCCTCGCTGTGCCTGCTCTCCTGCCCCCTCGCTGTGCCTGCTCTCCTGCCCCCTCGCTGTGCTTGCTCTCCTTGCTCTCCTGCCCCCTCTCTGTGCTTGCTCTCCTGCCCCCTCACTGTGCCTGCTCTCCTGCCCACTCGCTGTGCCTGCTCTCCTGCCCACTCGCTGTGCTTGCTCTCCTGCCCCCTCGCTGTGCTTGCTCTCCTGCCCCCTCGCTGTGCCTGCTCTCCTGCCCCATCGCTGTGCCTGCTCTCCTGCCCCCTCGCTGTGCCTGCTCTCCTGCCCCCTCGCTGTGCTTGCTCTCCTGCCCCCTCGCTGTGCCTGCTCTCCTGCCCCCTCGCTGTGCCTGCTTTCCTGCCCCCTCGCTGTGCCTGCTCTCCTGCCCCCTCGCTGTGCCTGCTCTCCTGCCCCCTCGCTGTGCCTGCTCTCTTGCCCCCTCGCTGTGCCTGCTTTCCTGCCCCCTCGCTGTGCCTGCTCTCCTGCCCCCTCGCTGTGCCTGCTCTCCTGCCCCCTCGCTGTGCCTGCTCTCCTGCCCCCTCGCTGGGCCTGCTCTCCTGCCCCCTCGCTGTGCTTGTTTCTTTTACTCATTAAGGATTGTAGTTTTTCCTTTTCAGCCGAGTTCCATTCCTCTGCTTCTTCTTTATGGTAGACCCGTCAAACCTCAGGTGATAGGTTGACAGATATTGTCCGATTGCTGAAATAATCTTTGCTGATCTCTTTCGGTGTGGTGGTAGCCTTAGGTCAACATCCGCGTTCACCAGGTTCAAAGTAAATGGTGCCAGTGTACTTAATATATTTCTTCTGAAATTCAGGATGGTTTGCCTTGTATTTCACCGACGTTTATGGGCTAAGCGTGAAGTAGTTGTGTCGACTTCAATAATAGCACCGAGGCGATTCATACATTTTTTGACCCCTGATTGATTCCTGTCTCCCCATGTAGGAAAAGAAAGAAAATGGGACTTGGCTTGTTAGAAATGAAGCCTGTGCGCAGCGTTTGTGTGTTTATTCATGCATGTGTGAGTGTGATCGTGTCTTTGTTTGTTTTAATCGCGCATAATTACTCTGCACTCTGCACCTCTGACATCCTGCACAGGAGGCCTAACACGGCCAGATGCTATCTTTCCCGCATAGTGCGGCGGCGCCCCTGGCTACTGATAACGGCGCACCGGGGCGCCACGGCGCACAGTTTGGGAACCACAGCATTAGGGTGACTAATTCTGCTCCGCCAGCAGAGTTTGTGGAATTTTGCCCACTTTGTGAGGAGTTCTGAAAAACTCCACAAAGCCACGCAGCGTTTTCCCTCTTGCGAGGCTCGCCAGCGTTTGCATGAGCAAAGGCGGAGTCGCGCTAGAAGAGCGTAGTCCTGTGGTTCAAGTTCGCCATGGACAGCACGCGACCTACTCCTGGCTCGGCTAATGCTCCTCCGCCTTTGCTCATGAAGCCTTAATCTCCCTCCATTAGCCATCGGTTGATTTATCGATTGGACTAAGGTGTATTGCATACCCTCATGCACTGGGAGTGGCACAGCACTAGGTGACACATATACATCTGGCTTCCTTCCTTTGAGTACTTTAGTTTTAAAATCCACAGTCCTGACGAACTGCCTTCATCATTTGTGACATTTCCGGCAAGAAACTTGGTGACCAACACTTGTGCTTAGAGCCAATGTGGACCATTATATCCACTCTAGCCTTCAGTGTTTTTAATATAACCAAGGGTTCCACAGATTAAATATTGACTTGATTACCCTTAGAGTTATTTTTAAACCATCACCCTACTCACTTACCACACCCTCATATCACGCCTCATCCTTCACTACGGCAGCTTAAAAGAATTCCGGCAATGAGCCCCCCTGCAGGGCCCGTTGGGCGTTGCAGCCCGGCCCAATGAGGAACTGCCCCATGATGAAGCATGGCACCCCTTGGGGTGTGTGAGGGCTCTTGCTACTGAAGGGTCAGATCTCCTGACTGGATCCCTCAGGCTCTTCCGACTTTCCTCACTATAGGAACTGCACATCTCGATACATACCCCTATAGAGGGAACCTGCCTTAGCACCAAATACTCTGATTCACACATTAAATCATGTATCTCATATTGGCATTGTGGATCAAAGCAATCGTTTTCTGATTTTTTTTATTGCTGCATGTTTTTTTCAATCGTTTAGCCAGTACTCAAAGTGCAAGCCAGACCTATTAGCAATACCAATGCTTGTTAGTACAGGTGTGGTGCGCCCTACTCCAGTATCTTTCTCCCTGCTCACATGCATGGAGAAAACATGAAGAGGACATGCCTAAAACATGCATCTGGTTCTTCTGAGTGGGCTCGTTTTCGTGTTCTTATGTGGAACAGTGGAGCAGTCATAGGAAAAGGTTTGCGAGCTGCAGAATGCACATGAAACATCACTTCTGCCAGGCTAGTACTAAATTGTGTGGTTGGTGTAACATACAGTTTTTGGCAGACACTGGCGCTGTGTTTGGGGCACTGCTCGATACAAAACATGCTGTCAGCCCCTTTGACAAAGCTGCTCATGGGATATGGGCAGGGCCGGACTGGCCGAAGCGGGAGCCGGGCATTTCCCCGGTGGACCGGATTGGTGGGGGCCAGTTTCATGGCCACTTTTCTTTCAGGGAGCAGGTTTTGCAGCAGTGCAGCACTATCAACCCCCTATAAGAAAAGCAGGAGCAGCGCTATTGGCAGGTCAAATCTCCCATAATTTAACAGGGGTAAAACTGACAGTATTTACCCTATCATGCGAAATGTTGAGCCTTTAACCCCAAAATACACGTTATTCACACCAACTCGTAATAGGTATTATTTATTACACCCATGAAATAAAGTACCCCGAGGTATCGTTATTTATCAGGTGTGCTAATTAACACCTAAACTCCTAATCAGGGCCTTAATGTCTTTGCTCGCTTAACAGAGCTTAACAGAGAGAATGAATGTTCGCATATTTCGACTTGGCTGCCACTTAGCGTGGTTTGAGGGACTGGGCACACTCAGTTTATTTTGTGAGGGCTCAAAGTGCCACGTTGTACAGCCGTGAACATGTACACCACACTTGTAGGTGGGCTGGAGCTAGTCTACACAGGGCTGTCTTGTCATGTTCCTGGCAGCTGTGGCATGTGGGAGATAACACAGCCATGCACACACCATTGCCAACAGGAACAAATGTTTGCCTTTTGAGACATACTCAGTGGTATTCTCTGCCATGCACAACACTCACTTCTTATTCCTTGTTACAAGTAGCGTGTAACAATAGAAATCTGCACTGCCTTGTTACATCCCTGCAGCCCTTCACGTTAGTTTCAAAGATTTGCACTACCTTATGCACACCACTTCCAGCCATCACAGCATCCTAGCAAGTCTACACACAATACAAAACACACAATGCTCATCGTTGGGATGGAAAAGCCCCCTCCATGGTGACAGATGTGCACCCTTGTGCTGAGTTCCACAGCTGAATGGATGCCCAGTTCCCTGGTATTGATTTTTGGTCATGGGCGAACAAGGATCATGGGTGTGCAACATGACTTAGGCCTGTCGTATGATAATGAGGTCTTGTTAGACAGGAAGGGGAGCACCAGGCACTACCCTCATGCTGGCAGAGGGCTACTGCCCTTGCCAGGAATTAAGTGCCACGAGTGGCAGCATACCCATTTAGTGTTTAATAGCACTCAGTGTGACCATGCCTTTTTACATGTGTCATTGGAGTGATGCCTGCTAAGCCACTCACAAAAAGTTGCGCCCCCGCCCCTAACACAATTATTCTTCCCTTCACCAACTCTTACAGCCCCTTCTCCCTCCATCCTTGCCCCACAGGGAAGTCAGTGGTCCCATTTACCACCTGCTCAGAGGAGGTGGTACCTGGGAGAGTTAAACCAGAGTAAGGAATACCATATGGAACTGTAATTCCATATCCGCACAGTTATTCCCCATTCGGAGGGGTTTAACTTGTAACCGCTGTAATTCGATGGAGAGAACCGTCCAGTAACAGTAATTCCGGCTGCTGGAATCTCTGAAGGGAATGTCACCCAGGGTCTTAGCAAATTTGCACTCTACAGAATCTCCAACTACACTACATTGAACTTAGAGGGAAATTTCATTCGAGGGTAGGAAAGCATTATAAGCCGTTCCGTTTTTGGCACTTCTTGTCAGAAGATTCGCTGCACCACTAACCTCCTACCACTGAGATATACAACCTGCTGGCTAAGCAGGCGATCACCATGCTCGAAAGCTCAGACTGGCCAAGTGAGAAGAACATTAACAACCAATCGATCATGTTCAGGTAAGTGTGACAGGGAAAATCAATGTATGCGTTTAGTGACTGTACGCAAGCATTTTACATACTAATGCACTTGGGGGTCAATTGACGTCTAATTTAGGCATTTAAGCATTTAAATTGCATTTAGGGCTGCACAGCAAGATGATACTACAAGAAATTCAGAGTTTCATTATTTTTTTATATTCTTGATCCAGGGCTTCACGTTAACACATTGAGACCAGACACTTTTCAGAGGTGATGAGACTTGGTGCAAGAACAATACGATCGGAAGGGGATGCCACAACTCTACTGCTTAAGCTGCACCAGCGAAAGATAGCTTTAAGCACCTACAGTCTCTAAAATATGTTGTATCTTACACATGTACTAATATGTATATGTGTGTGTAAGTGTATAACAAGTGTAAGTATGTGTGTGTGTGTGTGTGTGTGTGTGTGTGTGTATATATATATATATACACACACACACACATACAGTTTTTGCTCTACCCCTAATACATGGTAACATTGGCTTATACCCAACTGGCATATTTAATTTGCTTGCAAGTCCCTAGTAAAGTGGTGCTACATGTACCCAGAGCCTGTAAATTTAATGCTACTAGGGAGTCTGCAGTACTGATTGTGCCACCCACTTAAGTAGCCCTTTAAATATGTCCCGGGCATGCCATTGCAAACTTCCTTTTATACATATAAGCCACCCCTAAGGTAGGCCCTGGAGAACCGAGAGGACAGGGTACAATGTCTTTAAAAGATAGGACATGTACTATTAATTGTTAGATGTCCTTGTAGTGAAAAACGTTCAGATTCGTTTTCAATACTGCAGTCTCTTGTAGGATAACATAGGGATTTCCTTATTACATCTTATCAGTGTAATTGCCAATTTTGAAGAGATAGACTTTTCGAGTTTGGTGCCCCTGTAACCACAATTTAAAATCCCACATTTAATGTAAAGTTGGCTTTTAAATTAGAATGCTTGAAATGGCACTTTTAGAAAGTTTGTTTCCCATACTTCAGCCATGTGCTGCATGTTGCCTGTCTCAGATACACTTCTGGCGAGTGTAACATCCGAGCTTTGCATATTACCCCTAGATAGCAGCACACAATGGGAGTTTAGGTGTGACTTGATGGGCCATCTTGGGAGGATGGGAGGGAGATGCTGAACCCAGCCTCACTCACACCTGAATAGGCTGTGTTGTATCTCCACACACAGGGTTGCATACCCCCCTGCAGCGAGTATGGAGCCAGGGCAGGAAGGGAGGACTTCTGTGTACTTCAAAGACCTGTCTTTTAAGTCTCCTCCACTTCAAAGGTACAACTGGGTATAAGTACTGGACCTCTGATACCGCCACTTCTGTACACTTCTGAAACTGTAAAGACTCTGTCAGGAAGAGAACTGCTGTGCTGCTGAACGACTGACACTCAGCTGGACTGCTGCTTTGCTGGACTTCTGCTATGCTGTGCTGCCCTGCTGTATGCCGTTCCCCTGCCTGTTGAGAAAGACTGGACCTGCATCACTTGAATCCAGAGTGACTCAATTGTTTTACAATTGTTTTACACATTGCCTCTAAATTAAGCCTGAATGCTCTGTGCCAAGCTACAAGAGGGTGAACACAGGTTAATTTAGGGTTTGCCTGCTTCTTTCCCTGTCTAGGTTTGTGGTTGCTGCTTGAATTGGGCTCAGACCGTAGATACCCAAAATCCAATTTCTAACATTGGAAATCAGGAGTGAGGATAGGACTTGTATTTGTGTAGTTCTATACAGTAACTTGGTGTACACTCCCCATCCATATCCAAGACCAATTGAAATTTTAAATTCTTCCTAATTGGCTTTTTTGATTTTTCCTCAAAATCATGTATGTGGCTGCTGGTTCTACAAGTGGAAACATGGAATTGGAACTGGACCTGACAAACCAGGACACCTATGCAGTGGCCCAACTCAGAGACATTTGCAAGGAGATTGGCTTTCTGCCAAGAGTGCCACCTGGAAGGAAGAGTTACAAAAGGCAATAAGGGCCTGGGCAGAAGCCCGCTCGGAGGAGGATAACCACACACCTGAAGATGATGGATTAGGGAAGCCTGGGAATGGCTCTTCTGAGGGGCCACCTGCAGTGGCTGAGGGTGAAAATCCTGAAGTTGAGCTCCCTGTCAGAGCAGGAAGCAGTTTCTCTTCCAACGGCCTAACCCCAGAGGAACTAAGGGAGAGGAGGAAGGAGAAAGAATTCAAATTGCAGATGGCCAAATTAAACAAAAATGGAGGCCAAGGAGAAAACGGATGAAAGGGTATGGGAGGCAAAGAAGGTTGAGGCAGAAAGAGCCTTAGCAGAGAATAAACTTTTACTGGCTCATAAACTGAGTCTGAAGGAGCCAGACAAGGAAGATTGTAGCAGTGTTGGAGGCAGCAAAATGAAGCACCAGAAGGGGAAAAAAAGGGTTTGCATACACAAAGATTTGGTAAACAGTTATGTGGTGGGAGACTACATTAATACATGGGTTTCTGCTTATGAAGTTGCACTGAGGTTCACAGGGTTTCTGAGGAGCACAGGGGGGAGGGTCTATGGAAACCCATGCATATAAAGGGGAGGGACACACTGCTCACATTAGAGGTTGGGTAACAAACCAAGTATACCCCCATGAAGGCCATTTTAATTGCCAAATTTAGGCTGACCCCTGAAAAATATGCCAAAGACTGAGAGACAGCCAAAAGCTCCCTAATCAATCTTGGGAAGATTTTGTGGACTACAGTAAGGCACTGAATGTTTGGGCAGCACGGTTTGTGATTTTAATGGGTTATACAATCTAATCATGAGAGAGGACATACTCGCTGTCTGTTTTTCTGAGATTCACCATCATCTAGTAGACAGTAAGCTGACTGACCACAGAAAGTTTGCTGAGGAGGTGGGCCTCTGTCTAAAATGTTATCTGGAGGGAGACTCCCACTAAGATGGTCTGAGGGGAGCAGTGGAAAGCAATCCCAATATGATCCTAAGAAGAAGGGGTTCTTTGATCATAAGACAGGGAGAGGGAGATTTGTACCCCAGTGTACTGAGTGCTACAATTATGGGCACTCCAAGGGCAACCCCAAATGTCCCAAGAGGGCACAGCCTCCCACCGGTGCGCAGACAATTGGGTTGGCGAGTGTAGCGCTCGGGAAGGACGTAGTCCCAGTTAGCTTTGCGGGCCAGACCGCGATTACCCTAGTTTCCCTGGGGGATAAAGAGACAGTGCCTAAAGCCCACATGCCTACAAATACTTCAAAGTACAGGCAGTGGGTCACCATTAATGGGCAACGGGTGGAGGCTCTGCGAGACAAAGGAGCCAGAATGACTACTGTCAAGTGTCGACTGGTATCTGCAGAGCAGCTCCTACCTAACACATTCCACCAAGTCGTAGTCGCCGACAATCGAGAAAGCAATATACCGGAGGCTCTGCATCCTTTTGAGTTGGGGGAGAGAGGGGTGTGCCTCAAATCTTCTGAATGTTGCTGTCAGTCCTGCCATGCCAGTTGATTTTTTGCTAGGCAATCACCTAGAACACACAGCCTGGAGGAAGGTAGAGCTCAGATCTCACTTGGAGATGTTGGGATTGCATGACCACACGGTCCATGGCTGCCCGGGAAGGGAGTCAAGGGCGTCTGTAGCCCTAAAAAATGGCCCAGACAACTGCCACGGAGACTGGCAAGGGGCATGGCACACCAGCCCTGGACATTCCCACAGTGTAGGTTGATGGGGTCCCTAAGGAGGAGGCTCCCAAGCCAACCAGGGAAGACATTGCCACCCTAGATGACCTCCCTGATCTTGCTGACTGGCAAGGAGGAATTCTGCAGAGTGCAGAAAGAGTGTCCCACTCTTGAGGCAACAGGCCTCAGCCATGCAGCAGGTGAAGCCTCTGAGGATCACCTAATCTACTGTAGGACCGATCTTCCTTAATGCGAGCCTAAGGCTCCTGGTGCAGGGCAACCCGTGTGCTGGTGGCCCCCCAGTGTTACAGGATCTTCATACTGGATTTGGCTTACAACATCTCTCTGGCGGGACATTTGAGCCAAGACAAGACCTTCGCCACACTTGCCTCCCACTTTTATTGGCCCAGAATGAAGACAGCCTCAGATGCATTCTGCAGGTTCTGTCTCACCTGCTACGCCAGAGGGAAATCAGGGAAAAAGCAAAAAGTTTCCCTGGTTCCATTATTTATTTATTTAGTTGCTTATATAGCGCAGGACTCGACTCCCGAAGGGGTATCTCCGCACTTATCTCACCAGATGTGCGTCAAAACAGAGCTCTAGGGAGGCATATGAAATTATGCTGTCAGGAACAAATGTGTCTTAAGTATTCTCCTAAATTTAAGGTAGTCTGTCTCAGGCTGGGGGGAAGTTTATTCCAGAGGGTAGGGCCCATATAGGATAGGGCTCGCCCACCCTGCCGTGCCTTTCTGACTGTCTGGATCTGTAGCAATAGTTTGCCGCTGGAACGAAGCAGACGTTCCGGGTTATAGATGTTACATTTTTCAGTCAAATATTGAGGGCCTGAGCCAAACAGACTTTTGTGTATGACACAGCAGATCTTAAACTTGACCCGTTGGCGAATGGGCAGCCAGTGGAGTTTTTCAAGGAGGGGACGAGAAGGCGTTCTGGGGGGACATTTAAGACTAGTCTTGCCGCGGTGTTCTGGGCCACTTGCAATCTATTGAGTACTTCTTCGTTAGCAGACAAGAAGAGGCCATCACAATAATCTAGCCGGCTGACTACAAGGGCTTGGACAAGGGTCTTTCTAAAAATGTCCGACAAGAATGGAAATACACGCCTCAGAAGTCCTATCATCCGAAAACAAGACCCTGTCACCTGGTTTGCGTGCTCCTTTAACAGTAATCCCTGGTCTAACCGTACACCTAGGTTCTTCACTGTCTGGTTAGGGTCGGGAACAGGTCCCAGATCGAGGGGCCACCAATCCGGTGACCAAAGGAGAGGGGCTTTCCCGAACAGCATGACCTCTGTCTTGCCCACATTACATTGTAGGCAATTAGAGGCCATCCAGTCAGACACTGCTCTCATTCCCTGCGCAAAAGAATGTTTGATTGCGGGAGTAAGGATCTGGAATGGGAACAGAAGCTGAGTGTCGTCAGCATACGACACTGGCGTGAATCCATATTTTCTCACAATGTCAGCTAAAGGGGCCACATATAGATTGAATAATGTGGGGCTTAGGCATGAGCCCTGTGGGACCTCCTTGGTAAGCTCCCTAGAGGAGGAACAATAGGGGCCTAAGCTGACACTTTGCGAGCGGCCTGAGAGAAAACTCTCAAACCAGGACAGGGCCAATCCTCCAATCCCCACCTTCTGCAAGCGACCGAGAAGAATATCATGTGAGACCGTGTCGAAGGCTGCGGACAGATCCAACAGCACCAGAATCATAGAGCCTCCTCTGTCTTTTGCCATACTGATGTTATCTGTGACAGAGAGGAGCGCCGATTCGGTGCTGTAGTTGGGTCTGAAACCTGATTGTGTATGGTCAAGCCCTCCTGATGCCTCGAGGAATTTGGACAACTGGGTATTCACATGTTTCTCGGTCAGCTTGCTTAAATAAGGCAGAAGGGAAATCGGGCGGAGGTTGGATAGGTCTGTCCATGGTGAGGCCAAGTTCTTACGAATAGGATTAACTACAGCTCTTTTCCATTCTTGAGGTACCCGGCCATTCCTAAGAGAAAGGTTTATTATTGATTGGATCATAGGGCCAAGTAGATTGCATAAAGAAGCAGCCATTTTGGCCGGCAGGAAATCCAGGGGAGACCCTGTTTTAATATGATTTATCAATAATTTGATGTCATCTAATCCAATCTCCGGGAAGGCAGTGAGTGTAGGTGCAGGTATGACACTATTGGGAGGACTTAATGGTGGAGAAATACTGATAGTGTTATCCTTGCAATTAATTACTTTAAAAAAAAAATCATAAATCAGTTCTATTTTGTTTTCAAAGAATAGAGAGATGTCATCACACAGGGTTTGAGAAAAGTCATCCAGACTCTCACAGGCTACAGGTTTCACAAATGTTTGTAAAATCCTTTTAGAGTTCTTTGGAGGAATTGCCTGCCTCAGTCAGCTGTGAAGTGAGACTGTTCCTCCTGGCTAGTCTGATGTTTTTGTGATAAAGGGATAGGGCTTTCCTCTGTGTGGTTCTTTCGCCATACTTTTTCCAACCTCCTACATCCCTGTTTCTCTATCCTAAGTTGTTCAGTATACCATATCTCTTGTTTGGATATGGGAAGCTGTTTATGCAATTTCATTGGGGCCAACACGTCAAACGCCTCTAGAAGAGAGGTATTAAACTTAGATAAAACAGAGTCCACATTGTCCGTAGCTAGGACAATGGGCTCTATCCACACTTTCTGCAGGTCGTCCAATGTCACCTTGTGCCATTGTCTACGCCATTGAGGCGGAAGGTCCGGATGTTTATTTGGTTTATCCAGGCCAAGGAGAAAGAATTCCAACAGAAAGTGGTCGGACCAGTTAACTCGGGTCGAAGGTCGACATAGTATCTTAGCACAGTTAGAAAAAATCAAATCCAGAGTATGGCCTCCTATATGAGTGGGACCTTTATTGCGTATTTCAAGCTCCAGAAGAGAGAGATCTGAGAGCAACAACAGCGTCTCTGGAAGATTAGGGGTGTCTACATGAATGTTGAAGTCTCCCAAAAGGAGAAAGTCTTCTTTAACTTTAAGATGTGGGGGCCAATAGTTTGGTCAGAGCTAAAGTGAAACCTGTACTAGGCCCAGGGGGGCGGTAAACAAGAACTCCCTTCCAATGGGTTTTAGATGCCGAACTGATCTTAAAGATCATGACTTCCATCAGGGAGCAGCTTCTTTGCTCTATAACATTTACCTTCAGTCCTTCCTTGTAGACCATCGCAATACCGCCGCCAATTTTTATCGGACGGTCAAGCTTTAGCATTTTATATCCGGCAGGAACCCTCAAAGTTATAGCAGGGACCGTATGTGGTTTTAACCATGTTTCTGTTAAAAAGCAAATTTCAGGCCTTGTCGTTGTGATAAGGTCCCAGAGTTCACAGTGGTGTTTTGGTAGGGAGCGAATGTTAAGAAGAAACATCTTCAAACCCTTAGGAGCCATTATCTCCTGTATATTGTGACCTCTAATGGTGTCTGTGTGGGATGCCTGGAAGTGGCAAAAGGTGCATGAGAAGGGACCCTCTGGACATGGCCAAGAGTTACGAGCGCAACCCACTAAAGGCTCTGGTTGCAGATTTTTTAGGGCTTGAGCGGAGTATTTAATATAGTGTTTCCCAGTGGGGTACGTACCATGTTGGGCAGAGTCCATTGCCCCCAGCCCCGTCTGGTCTCGGACGGGCACAGACGGGCGACTCTTTGGCTACTCTTCGGCGTTTCTTCGGCTCCCCTGCACGCGACCGCTGCGCGCTCGGCAGGGGGCGAGGGCTAAATAGCCCCGTAAATACAACCACTAGAGCGCTAACCGCTCAGTGGTGAACAGGAAGTGCCTGGCTCTCCCTGACCCGCCCTCCGCGCAACGGTACTGGCTACCGCGTTGGACCGGGGCGGGCAGGAGTGGTAATCGAGCCCAGGCTTCCCACTGCTCTGAAAGTACCGTCCCCCCCTCTTAGATCAGGATAGGGAAAAGTGTGGACACCAGCGCACTTCAGGTACAAGCTAGCGCGAGTGAACTAGCAGTTTCAGTTTTCAAATTCCCATTTTAAAATTCACAACCAATAAAACGAAAACGTTTTAAAATGTCACAAGCGCAGCATAGAGGAAAATGTAGGCACATTAGATGAACTAGCGGGTCGGGGAACTCTGCCACAGCCACCTTACCGCAGCTCGACGATGCTCAGGCTCAGCCTAAATAGCCCCGTGAATACAACCACTAGAGCGCTAACCGCTCAGTGGTGAACAGGAAGTGCCTGGCTCTCCCTGACCCACCCTCCACGCAACGGTACTGGCTACCGCGTCGGACCGGGGCGGGCAGGAGTGGTAATCGAGCCCAGGCTTCCCACTGCTCTGAAAGTACCGTCCCCCCTCTTAGATCAGGATAGGGAAATGTGTGGACACCAGCGCACTTCAGGTACAAGCTAGCGCGAGTGAACTAGCAGTAGCAGTTTCAGTTTTCCAATTCCCATTTTAAAGTTCACAACCAATAAAATGAAAACGTTTTAAAATGTCACAAGCGCAGCATAGAGCAACATTTAGGCACATTAGATGAACTAGCGGGTCGGGGGACACTGCCACAGCCACCTTACCAGTCATTGGCACCCCCTTTGAGAGGGATGGACTTGAGGTAATTGGACCCTTGGACCACATGACAGCTTTAGGCAACCGGGTTGTCGTGGTCTAGGTGGACCATGCCACCCGCTACCCAGAGGCCATCCCTCTGAGGTCAGTGGCTGCACCTGTGGTGGCTAGAGCTCTGATGGGGATCTTTACCAATGTTGGGTTCCCAAGGAGGTAGTGTCTGACAAAGGCACTAATTTCATGTCGAAGAACATAAAGTCAATATGGGATGAGTGTGGTGTAGCCTACAAGTTCACCACACCCTATCATCCCCAAACCAATTGTCTTGTAGAAAGATTGAACAAGACCTTGAAGGGCATGATCATTGGCCTGCCTGAGCCCATGAGGCATAAGTGGGACGTCCTCATGCCATGTCTTCTCTTTCCCTACAGGAAGCCGCCACAGAAAGGTGGAGGGTTCAGCTCCTTTCAACTCATGTTTGGCCACCCTACTAGGGGACCTAAGAGGTTTGTCAAGGAGGGGTGGGTGCAAGCAGGATGAAAGACCACTACCTTGAAACAGAACATACCACCGATGATCTAAGTTGGGTGGTGATTAAATAGCCGTATACCAACATCCCTAATCTCCATAACCGTCTCTTTGAAAAGGAGCAATGCTGGGTATACCGCCTGTCCACCAATAAGAAGGGCCTCAATGATATTAGACCTTGGAATGCATTCAGTAACCTCTAAAAAGTATGTTGCAACACCATACACACATGTATGATTTACTTGTGTTACACACATTCCAATGTATCCCTTGAAAGCACTGTTTGCCCATTACAGCTGAGTTCTTTTTACCTTTATTTTGATCATCTCCGACTATTCCCTACCAATGATACCCCAGGTCACAGCAGCCACAGATTATCGATTTTATTTAATTCACCCAGTGTCGCCTCCAGCTATGTAGACATATTAATACAAAATACCCAGGTTGGGCACTCCGTTCTCTAGGGAGCAATATCTAGCATTGCAAGAATGACCCCCATGTCTGTTACATGATAATAATAATAATAAAAATTCTTTCCATGTCCAAACTGTGAGCATAATTATCGTTTTTTTATTATTTGTGACCTATTTCCGATATCTACCAAGGCTCTGATTCCATGAGGCTCTGGTAAAATGCATGGTTCCCGAATAGCGCACGTGTTTTAAATGCAAGCCTCACTTCTGCTTGCTGTGATTGTAAATTCAAGTCAAGTCAAGTCAAGTGATTTATATAGCGCGCTACATACCCAGAGGGTCTCAGGCGCTTGAAGAAGGGTGGGGAGTTATTTGTCGAATATCCAAGTTTTAAGTTGCTTTCTGAATGCTAGGTGGTTCTGAGTGAGGCGAAGGTGAGTGGGAAGTGAGTTCCAGGTTTTAGCTGCCAGGTAGGAGAAGGATCTACCTCCCATGGTGGTTTTGTTGATGCGAGGTACAGTAGCAAGGGCTTGGTTGGAGGATCGTAACTGGCGGGAGGGGGTGTAGAAGGAAAGTCGTGTGTTGAGGCATTCGGGTCCAAGTTCGTAAAGTGCTTTGTGTGCGTGGGTTAGGAGGCGGAAAGTAATCCTCTTATTAATGGGGAGCCAGTGGAGGTTTTTCAGGTGGCCAGAGATGTGGTCTTTACGCGGGATGTCTAGTATGAGTCTGGCTGAAGCGTTCTGGCTGCGTTGGAGTTTTTTCTGGAGTTTTGCGGTGGTACCGGCGTATAGGGTGTTTCCGTAGTCCAGGCGGCTCGTGACCAGTGCGTGGGTGACCGTTTTTCTAGTTTCGGTGGGGATCCAGCGGAATGTTTTTTTGAGCATGCGAAGAATATTGAAGCAAGATGATGAGACGGCGTTGACTTGTCTGTTCATAGAGAGTGAGGAGTCCAGGATGATGCCTAAGTTCCGTGCGTGGTCCGTCGGGATGGGTGCTTTTCCAAGGGCCTCTGGCCACCAAGAGTCATCCCAGGCGGAGGGGGAGGTACCTAGGATAAGGACTTCTGTTTTGTCTGAGCTCAGTTTTAGACGGCTGTGCTTCATCCACTCGGCTACTTCTTTCATTCCTTCATGTAGGTTGGTTTTGGCGGTGTTAGGGTCTTTGGTGAGTGATAGTATCAGTTGAGTGTCATCAGCGTAGGAGATGATGTTGAGGTTGTGTTGGCGTGCGATGGCCGCGAGGGGGCTCATGTATACGTTGAAGAGGGTGGGGCTGAGTGAAGATCCTTGTGGCACGCCGCAGATGACTTCAGTGGCTTCTGATTTGAATGGTGGAAGGCGGACTCTCTGAGTTCTTCCGGCAAGGAACGAGGTGATCCATTCCAGTGCTTTTCCTTGGATTCCGATGTTTCTGAGGCGTTGTATTAGGGTGCTATGACAAACTGTGTCAAAGGCTGCGGAGAGGTCGAGTAGGATGAGGGCGACAGTGTCTCCATTATCCAGTAGAGTTCGAATGTCGTCTGTTGCTGCGATGAGGGCGGTCTCAGTGCTGTGTTTGGCTCGGAAGCCGGACGGTGAGGAGTCGAGGGATTTGTTGGTTTCGAGGAAGGCGGCGAGCTGGTTGTTGACAGCTTTCTCGATGACTTTGGCCGGGAATGGCAGGAGCGAGATGGGGCGGTAGTTTTTGAGTTCGGTGGGGTCGGCTGTGGGTTTTTTCAGAAGGGCGCTGAGTTCGGCGTGTTTCCAGCTTTCCGGGAAGGTGGCGGAGTTGAGGGAGAAGTTGATGACGTCTCGGAGGTGTGGTGCTATGATGGAGTCTGCTTTGTTGAAGATGTGGTGAGGGCATGGGTCTGAGGGGGATCCTGAGTGGATAGAGTTCATCAGGCGGATGGTGTCCTCAGTGGAGATCGGGTTCCAGTCATTAAGGATGTTCAAGGGGGATGAAGGTCCTGCAGAGGGTTTGGTGGGTTGGTCTTCGGGTCGGTTGTCGAAGCTGTTGTGGATGTCTGCGATTTTGTTGTGGAAGAATGAAGCTAGGGAGTTGCAGAGGGCTTGAGAGGGGGTGATGTCGTAGGAGTTGGCTGGGGGGTTGGTAAATTCTTTGATGATGTTGAATAGTTCCTTGCTGTTGTGGGCGTTGTTATCAAGACGGTCCTTGAAAGCGGCTTTCTTGGCAGTCCGGATCAGTTGATGGTGTATACGGGTGGCGTTTTTGAAGGCGTCCTTGGTGCTGGTGTTTGGGTCTTTTTTCCAGGCCTTCTCAAGGGAGCGACAGAGTTTCTTAGATTTCTTAAGATCATCGTTGAGCCAGGAGGCGTTTTTGCTGCCTAGTTGGATTTGACGTTAAATTAACACCTGGTCTAATGCTTCACAAGGACGCATGCCTGTACGTGGGTCTTGTGACTTATGTGCGGGTCGTGGCCACTCCTCCAACCTCCAGGGAGACAAGGATGCACACCTGCGTGTGGGGCGTGGCCAATCCCCCGACTTCTGGCAATGCAGCTTTTAACACCAGGATGCCGCCGCAATTCAATACCATCGGGATCCCGGGCAGGACCATAGTAGGTATCGAAGGCAGGTGGACATCCTTGATGAAGAAAGTGCTTCCTCTGAGCTCTTACCGAGCTTTTCTCTCCATTCTCCTTACTTTCCTCCAGCAGATCCTGTGACCGGAGGGCTCATTCTCCTTATAATGTTCTCGCCCGCAGTGTGTGACTACAGGAGTCCGCCCCCACCAATTTCAGTTGGAGCTACTTAACCTTTGTAGCCCTTGTTAGCCACATTCTTTTACCATTTATCGCTTTTTAAATTTGAGTGCCTATCTGTGCCATATTTAATAAAAAATCCTAATGGTTGCTGCAACCTACAGTTTAGGGCTTAATAGGCAAATTTTTACCTACTTTCACATGTAACAATAGGTCGTTATATGTTTCGTCAGCCTGGCCCTCACCAGGCTCAGCAGCCATCAGTTGTGTATATCTCTTTACTAGGGGGCATGTTCCAGTGCACTACCCACTTTGCGTGACTCAGAATACTCAAAGTGAATTTATGCCTGTGTGTGAAGGTGTGTAGTGTGGAAACTCAAGAATAAAGGTAGTTCTAGAGGTACTTTTAAATCACACTTCTAGCACCCCCCAGTTTTCAAACAATCACCTCAAAAAAACAAACCTGCTCCGCTGTAGTTCAGGGGTCCCAGCACAGCTAGGTTGCACTCGGAGTCCAGCTGGGAACTCAATGATAAAGCATGCCACCAACTAGGTTAGTGGGTGAGGGTTCTTCTAAAAAACCAATAGTTTTTTCCATTCCTGTGTATGACTGTATGCCATCCTTATATTTGGATCCCCTACTGGGTCCGTCCATGTTGTTGTTTATAGATTAAATCCAGGGAGAAGGACGTTTCCCTTATCTTTCCTTGCTCTCTCTTTGTTGTTACTTGTAACCTACAGGTTTACCACACCCTATTACCCCCAAACTAATGGTCTTGTAGAAAGATTAAACAAGACCTTGAAGAGCATGATCATTGGCCTGCCTGAGCCCATGAGGCATAAGTGGGACATCAGGCATAAGGCGCCACAGAAAGGTGTAGGGTTCAGCCACTTTGAACTCATGTATGGCCACCCTGTTAGGTGACCTAAGAGCTTTGTCAAGGAGGGGTGGAAGCAAGCTCCTAGGAAGCCCTTAGTATGTGGTGAGCTACATGCTGGCCTTCTGCAACCAGATACATCACTTCTGGAAGAAGGCAAAAAGCAATTTAAAGGCCAGCGAAGAAGGCATGAAGCTATGACATGACCAAAAAGCCACTCTTGTGGAGTTTCAGACTGGCCAGAAAGTGTGTGTCATGGAACCAGTAGAGTCCAGGGCTCTCCAGGTCTGCTGGACTGGCCCATACAAAATCAAGTAGCGCGAGGGGGAGGCTGTATTCTTGGTAGACATCCAGACCCATAGGATTCCCCTAAGGGTGCTCCATGTGAACAGACTCACGCCTCACTTTGAGAGGTCTGAAGTGAGCATTCTCCTTATGACAGATGAGGGGGTGGAAGAGGACAGTTAACCTCGCCCAAACTCCTCTCTGCACAGGAACAGGATGGGTCAGTGGAGGGTGCCAACATCACTTCCAACCTGACCCCAGAACATCAGAGTGCCTGTTACCAGGTGCTGGGGCACTTTGCCTTGCAATTCTCACTCAACCCTGGATTCAAACATCTGTGCATCCATGATGTTGACAATGGACACAGTCCACCTGTGAAAAAACAAATGTACAGGTTGTCAGACAGGTTGAGAGCCAGCATCGATCAGGAAGTCTCCAAGATGTTGGATTTAGGGGTAACTGAGCCCTCTAATAGTCCCTGGTCCATGCCTGTGTCATTGGTACTAAAGGCTACCCCACCGGGCACCACACCACAACTCTGGTTCATCGTTGACTAAGGAGGACTCTATTCCCTCACCAGGACTGACGCACACCCTGAAGCTGAAGAACTCATTGCCAGCCTGCTCCTTGCCAATTTTTTCAGTACCTTTGATTTGACATCAGGGTATCTGAATGAGGGGGCCAAAGACAGGTCAGCATTTTCAACCCCACAGGGCCACTTCCAGTTTCGAGTGATGCCGTTTGGCTTGAAAAATGCCCCTGCTATCTTCCAAAGGTTGATTAACAGGGTCCTGGCTGGTAAGAAGGTATTTTGTACCACCCCCTTAGATGACTTTGCTGTCTACAGTGTGAACACCTGCATTACCTGTACAAGGTGCTTCAGGCAGGCCTGAGAATCAAGGCCAGTAAGTGCCAGATAGGGTGCAGCCCCTCCAGGCCACGATTTAGACTGTCATGGCCTGGCAACCACCTAAAATCCAGACAGAAGTGAGATTCTAAGGCCTCACAGGCTGCTACAGAAGATATATTAAGGGGTATCGCACCATTCTTGCCCCCTTAACTGAGCTGACTTCTAAGAAGCAGCACAGATTGGTTATCTGGACAGAGTCTTGTCAGAAAGTATTTGATTCTCTCAAGGAAGCCATGTGTATAGCACTTGTACCCAAGGCACATGATTTCTCTAAGCAATTCATCGTGAAGAGAGAGACTCCAGAGTATGGCACAGGGGCAGTCTTAGCACAGCTGAATGAAGAGGGACTAGACCAATCAGTAGCCTTCATTAGCAGGAGGCTACGAACAGAGGTGGAGTGTCATTGAAAGAAAAGCTTTTGCTATTATGTGTCTGGGCACTGAAGAAGTTGAGACCATTTGGTACTCACTTCCTGGTTCAAGCAGATTACAGGCCCCTCCAATGGCTCATGGAGATGAGGGGTGAAAATCCACAACTATTGAGATGATCTATCTCCCGACAGGGAAGGGACTTTACTGTGGAACACCGACCGGGGTCAGACCACTGCAATGCTGATGGTCTTTCCAGGCTTTTCTGCCTTAGTGAGGAGAACTCCCAAGTGGTTGGGTGGCTCTCCCCACTGTCAGCTGTGGGGGGACATGTGTTAGACCTGACAGCCTAAGGGCGGTCTTACCTGACAGACTTAGGGCGGTCTTACTTAGAAAATTGGCATTTTCTTACTTTAGCCATATGGTGCATGCTGCCTTTCTCTGGTACACGTCTGGAGAGGGTAACAACTGGGCTATGTGTATTCCCCCTAGATAGCCACACACAATGGGAGCTTAGGGGTGACTTGATGGGCCAACTTGGAAGGACGGAAGGGAGAACCTGGACACAACCTCACTTATACCTGAATAGTCCTGTCCACACACAAAGGGATGCATACCCCCTGTAGTGAGTACAGAGCCAGGGCAGGAAGGAAGGACATCTGTGCACTTCAAAGACCTGTCTATGAAGTCTCCTCCACTTCAAAGGCACACCTGGGTATAATTACTGGACCTCTGACATCACCACTTCAGTACACTTCTGAAACTGTGAAGGCTCTGCCAGGAAGGAGGACTGCTGTGCTGCTGAAGGGCTGCTTTGCTGGATTCCTGCCTTGCTGTGCTGCCCTGCTGCCTCCTTGCCCCCTCCCTGGGTGAGAAGGACTGAACCTGCATCACTTGAACCCAGAGTGACGCCAAGGGTTAGCTGGCTTGCCCCCGGATTTGAAGCCTCGGGGACATAAAAGACTTCCAACGTACTTGCTTCTGCACCCAGCTAGCCATCTGTGAGTCTGCCCTGACAAGCGGTGCCACCTCAGTCCCGGACCCTTAGAAGTGAGGCCTAAAGTGTTTGCTTCAGCTAAACCTACACATCCTCTGTCAAACCGGTGCATAGGCACCGTCACGTGTATCAGAAATGGCACATTGTCCCTGTTGCATTAATCGGAACTGGTGCATCGCTCCTGTAGTGTAATCATAGTCTGCTCATCACTTTTAGTGTGTCAATCAGCTGCGACGCATTTGCTTCAAAACCTCCACCTCACAAGGTCTCTGCATCTCCGTCAGCGGCATTCTTGAAGACGGCACCGAATCCCCGCATTGAAGCACTGCGCTCATCGGAGCGGACACATCGTTGCGGTTGAATAGATTAGGACTGGTGCTTCACCCCTGTTCCGTAGATCGACACAGACACAGCCAGGATCAGGGTACTTTTGCTCAGCTGGCCTCAATGGGCCCTGCGCTCCATCGCAGTTAGCTTGAACTTTTGACTATGTCCTGGCCCGGCGCAACCAGATTTCCCAAGTAAGGGCTTATTGCTTCTAAGCGCTAATTTACAATTTATTGTTTTAAAATTCATATCTCAAGTCCTGCTTATTGGATGTATTTCATTTTGGTCTTGTTTTATTTATTAAATTAATTTCTATTTTTCTATCATGAGGCATGTGTTAAAACCGTGAGGGCTAGCAAGAATATTTGACAAAGTATAATTTCAAAGGGAAGAAGTGCATGAACGGTTTCCCAAATCCCACCTAGTGAAGAGGAGCAGAACTAACTATCAATAGAGTAGGATGTATTTTACATCGACTCCTCTCATAGCGAGCTCCACTCCTGTAAATATCTTGACGAACTAGATCTTGCACACCACTGCTCCTTCACCAGTGATACCGCAGGACCCCAGGGAGACCCAGGGCCCTCACCAAGATCGGTGGGACACCGTGAAATACAGGCAGAGACTGAGAAGAGTAAAGTGATTTCCAAGATGGGGACCTCCTAGCAGATGGTGCAACCCCCACTTATGAAGCAGTCACCAGGCTTTTGGACTGGAACGCCTAAACCGGTCTGTCACTGAACAAGGGTGATCCTACTTACACATAAGAGCAGGCTGCTAGCGTACACAGGCTACACAGTGCACTTCTGACACCGTCACTAATGAGTATTATCATAGGAGGTCTTATCCAGTGAATAACAGTGAAAATCTTCCTGATTCCTTTCTTTTATTCCTTCTCCTTACTGGCCAACCTCTATGAAACTAAAGTTAATCTGGTCTCGGTTGAGTATGTGCAGAGCTTTGAGATACTGAAAGCTGGAGTAGTAGACTCAAGATATTCTGTGGTATGCCACGTGCTGAAAATGTTTTTATTTATTTTGAGTATTAGTAACAAACTATTTAAACCAAATGCCATGAAGCCCATAGAGAAGGGAAGAAAAAATATCTGTTATTTAAGAGATCATGGGGAGCAGGCAGAGAGTTGGTAGACAACATGGCAGACTATGATGAGTGAGGTACACGGTAATGTGTGAGCTTTTTGGATAAAGGAAGAAGGAGCAGGAGGGGGCTCCTTTCCTCCCACCTACTGTAATGAAAAACGTATGGGAGGAGAGGATGGTGGGTAGCCAATAGGCAAGCCCGATTTTTCTCCTGGGGTGAGGGTTATAAATAAGGAGCGTGCCCCGGAGCAAGGGTAACTACTAGGTCTGAATAGTTGAATGCCAGGTTTACATACATGTTGCAGATCTAAACTGTGCATACATGATTTGGGATATTGCGTTACTGCTATGTAAGTCAGTTGAAAACATGAGCAAATGAAGATATTAAAAACACATATCTGTTGTATGCATTATTGTTAATTGGGCAACATAAAATACACTCTGAGATTTTGTAAAACAAGTAGTAGGTAGGAAAGATAGGATCACAGTGAAAGGGCCCTTAGGTGCTGATGAGAAACATTCAAATCACGTGTACATGCAACTTTGGTACCAGACACCTCCTTCCTAAAATATTCTTTAAAGGTCCAGTAGGGCCAATGAAGAAAGCAGGTTTTAGATTTAGAAAACAATATGCCCCAGGGGTACCATCATATGCTCTTCTCCTTTGTGTATTTTCCTCTGTTATTGTCACTCTGCAATGTGGATATTAGAACTGGGCTCTTAAGTTACTCCACACAAAAGGTGTCTTGTGGTAGAACTTAGTCGACTCCCATGTAGCGGTCCCTAAAATTGTCAAAACATTGGTTATCACTTGAATCTGTGGACTAATGACAACAATAAGTGAAAAACTCATCTTTATCCAACAATCACTTATAATTTCTCATGGATACCTTGCAGTACCCTAGTGCCCCCAGATGAGATTTTAAAATAATTGAACCCATTGCATGCAAGTTGTTGACAATTTACTTCAGCCAATTTGAGTTTGCTTCTCATGCTCAGAGACTAGGACATAAAGAAGAAAAAAATTGACCTTCGGTGTCTGCTTTCATAGGCATGTGCATTAAATTGTTATCAACCCAGTACCTTTAATCAGCTCAGAGTGTAATTCCAATTTTGACCTCATGCATTTCATAACATCGCTGCTTCTGAAACAGTAGTGACCAGCCTGCTGTGGAAGGTTGGCAACACTTACATGAGTGAGGATAGCTGGAAAGAGTGTCCCAGTCTTCTAGAGTTCCTCTGTGTCTCTTTGTCCAAAGGTCCATATGTGGCACAGATATCAAGATATCCGGTGGTTAAGTCTAAAGTCTTCAGCCACATCTGTGTTTGCATTTTAGGTAACACGGGTTCCGTTTTCATTAAACTGCCAGAAAGTATTATTTTAAACCAGCCAGTTCAGACCTTCACATTTTGAAATTCTTAACTGGATACTGACTAGTTCTCACTGGCCTACTCACGTTACACAATAGTGCCAGGCCAACAATGGGCACCACCTGCTTCAGGGACCAGTTTATCGTGGATCCGAGTCCTTTGAGGGTAAAGTTCTCTCATATGACGCTTTTTTCCATAATTTATTTTTCCATGTTTCCTCTTCATGATACTTTTCATTATGACCCCACGGGGTCTCTCGTGCAATTCTTGGTGTGCTCCCTGCATTCAGAAATAGCCGTCCGTGTGAGTTCGTCAGACACCTTTCACATTTGCCTTATATTCCTTGTTATAATTATTGGCAGTACAATATTGTACTTGTTCCCTCCTGTGATGTTTTTCTCTCTTTCAGACTTTCTGGGACTATTAGTGAGCATTGTATGGCCTGACAGTCTACTGCACATGTGTTCTTATCAACCAGGAGTTTATGCCTGCTTCTTATTCTGATGTTCCTTTCTTCTTACAGTAGGATTCCTTACTCCCTCCTAGTCCTAGTCCTGATGATGCTCCCATATACTTAAGGGATCGAAACGCCGTCGACTTTGATATGTACATACCCTTGAATCTACTGTTGTTGTTGTTACGGTCATATATTACGAACACTGTGTGATGCACAAACATTATTGTATCACAGTGTGTAGCAAATGTCAGCGCCGAGCACGTTGCATCTTTCATTTACACACATCTGTATATACTGTAATTTTTAGCATATGCAATTCATGGTTTAAATTCTTAGTTTATTAGAATAAATGTTTAAAATAATATTTGTTGGCCATTTTGATTAAATTGGGACTGTTTCTTTCTAATACTTAATACGCCCATATCCCCATTGACTTCAGGGTATACCCCTGTTTAAACACTACATAACATATTATAACATTTGTATTTGTAAAGCGCACTTTCACCCCCGGTGGGATATCTTGGCGCTAAATAACAAATGTTTATTGTTACCCAACTCAATGGTACTCGTTTTATCGACCTCAGATGGATGAAAGGCTGAGTGGACCTGCCGTGACCCAACATACATTTTAGGTAACAGCACCTTGCACTCTGGCGTTTGCAGTTTTTCCAAATTATAAAAGCCAAAAGGCAGATAATACATGCAAAGTGATATGAGCCCAAATGGTCCACTGGACATCTCTCACTGCATGGCAATTCCAAACAATTGAGAACTCCGAATGCAATACCTTATGCAACCGCAGGCAGGTCTGCAAAAATCCCATCAATGATTCTACACACAGCAGAGTGGAAGATCCATCTAGTTAGATCTTAGTGCAATCCATTTACCCATTACAAGGCGGACATAGTGGAATCGAATCCCGGAGTATATTCTACAAAATCCATAGCATACTCTGTCATCCATGAGATAATTTGACATGGGTTTCCAGTTCAATTGTAGGGATTATTCCTGAAAGCCCAAAGTATGACCAACTTTGTTTCCTCCAAACAGGCTGCATTGTAATATCTTAGGGCAATCCTCATAGGGCAAACCCCATTGTGGTATCACCTACACCATTGCTGCAGGAGGGACAATGGCATGATAAAAATTAGTGACTTCAGCTTCAAAGGGTTTTACTAATCCTAATAATGATTAATTTACTGCACGAGACTGTTTCTCTAGATACATGATCAAGAGAGCGAGCAAGGGAGTTTTTAAATGGGTGACTGAGCGAAGCAACAAATAAGATCAACAATATGATGATGAAGGCCTGGCTCAGCTTCCAGGCATACATCTGGGAATCCTTGTTATTATAAAAAAAAACTCTTGAATAGGGCTCAGATTGAGTTTATGACATTTCAGGGTGAAGGGATACATTGCAAGTCCTCCACATTGGGCCCCATAGAAACTGTATTCCACAGTTAAGACAGATGCCTACTATAGTCAATACCGAATGGGCATTGGGATGAGAACGACTTGTTAAAAGTATCCGTTTTTTGCTCACACATGTAGCACTGGAGACAGATGTGGCTGCTCTGCAATGCCTCTCCGAAACCCTTAGAGTACCATGGACTTTAGTTAGAGACTTGTACTTTTCGCCCATGTTAGAGACATTAGCTCTGTCCAGAGTTTCCAGGAAGGAAACCTGCAAATTTCTGTTTCGCATCTGAAGACATAAAAGCACTTGCTGCTACAATTAAATGCTGGCACTGCAAATGCATTTAGACCTCTCCAGGTGACGAAAAGTTAAGCACAGTTACTCATTGTTCTTTTGTCCTGGTGACGACCTGAAGATTATTCGCACAGTTGAAATGTCAGCAATTGGAAGTAGACATGAGACAGACCTATGTTGTCGCAGTTCTATTTGATGGTCATTTGGAGGACATGATACTGTACTAAGTTCTCTTGTTACTTGTATCATCATTATTTCTGCTTGTAACATATGCAGTTCCTTGAACAAGCACTTCGAACACGTATTGATTACCAAAGCACCAAGCACTACACCGTTGGATATATTTTTTGTTAAGTAATGTAAATACTCTTTAAACTGCATCACTTTTACACTTCTTTTTCATGGCCCACTAATTCTATAGATTACCAGGAAGGCTGAGTCTGATCTGATTTGATAAAGTTACATTGCTATCAAAGAAGCAAAAGTACTGATAACGAGGGAAAGGGTTCTTAAGGATGGCGAGGAGATTAAAAGCATTCAGGTAGGAAGGAGACAACTGATGTAAATACCGCAATAAGAGAATCAAGGAAGGCACCAAAGGTCAAGCATCAGAAATACACCTGAAAAACAGTATTTACTTGAAAGATGGCACCAGGAAAACTTAATTACAAAAAGGGCAGAAGGTGCGGCCACAGGCGGATGCTGGTGCCTCAAATATAACGAGGGCCAGGAAGGAAATGTGGCAATCCCCAGCGAAGAATTGATGGGGACAACTCAGAGAAATAAAAGGAAGAAATCCTTACTTAAAAATTCCCTGCAAGATGAGGAGGGTGTGTCAGTGTCTAGATCAATTAAGGATTTCATGGGCAAACACTTCAAAAAGAAACAATTCCTCTCAGACTCGCAGATATTGGGGGATGTGCATAATTTGGAAGATGAGAATAGCCAGCAAGATTTGTTAAGGCGAAATGCATTTCCCTTAGAACCTAGACTTTCCTCATCACCTCAGCTTTTCTACCTTCGAGACAAAGAGGCATCCCAATTGGAGGAGAAAAGCATTGAGGGTGAGAAAGGAGATCACAGCATGGTATATACAAATGAACAGGGAAAGAACATGAAGCAGCTGCAGGGGTTCAGACAACGTGCCCACAGAAGGTTCAGCACACAACTCTTCCCTAGGAATAGAAATTATGGCAATACCATCTGCCTCAATGTTTGACATAATGATAATGCTACAAAAAACATTGCAAGGTCTATTGGTTTGGAAGTAACCATGATGAATAATGATATTCTAAAGGCACAAAAAGATCAACTGCAGAACATTGTGGGAGAATTAAAAGTGATCCAGAACCATATGCCATCTATAGATAGACCCCCGCAGACATTGTTGACCAAAACATGGAAAGCAGTGGGACGCTCCTGGACAGATGGAAATGCAGAATGTGTAGATCTCCAAACGACCTATGCTCATAAATAAACAGGTAGAACCAACAAGATAGAGACAGTATATACCCCGGCCAAAAAGAGTGAGGAAGATCCCTGGGAATGGAATGGGGAACGGGAGAAATGAAAAACAGCAGATGGAAAATATCACATGAGGTTTTACACATGAGAGTAAGCAAAAGATAAAAAGCCTGATGAGAGACATAACAAAAGGGAATTGGAAGGGTGCTCCTGGAGAAGGAAGGAAGGAGAGGGAAAAAAGGTAACAGGGAAGGATTCACTCCAACCACAAAAAAGTGAAAAGCCCATTGATAATCAACAGGGGGAGGGGTGTGGTACTAAAAAGAGAACTGTAGCCCGTGAGGAAAAAAGGAAGTAAGCCCATTGCCTTAAACAGTAGGAAGAGAGGGCAGGATAGTGCAGGTCAACAAAGCACAGTAAAAAATAAAGAATCGACTATGTGGCTATATTTTGAACCAGCACAACTAGGAAAGGGTGGTAAAAAACGAGAAAGTTATATCCATTAAAATCGGTCTCAACTTCTCTTTGCTTTCTCTAAATGCATCAACCTGAGAGAAATAGGAACAAATGACCTTAGACAAGTCGGGTTCCTATAAAATAGCAAAAGACAAGAAATAACGGAAGTTCTGATATATTCAGGGCTAGTAAAAACAAGGTTGATAAAGGCAGAGGAAGAATTACAAAAGCAAGGGATAAGGCTAGCTTCAGAAACAGAAGTACTCCGAGCAGGACACCTAGTTGAACCATTCTTGAGACATCACGCAGGACTTGGGTCAAGACAGGTGAGATTATTAGATAGGATACATGAGGAAAAAGGCAACATCAAAATCACTGTTGACAACATAGAGACAAGCAATCACTGGGGTAATAGGAGTTTTGAAAAGAGGTATGGGAGCCCATTTCAAACTGACCCAGATAAACAGAGGTATTTAAGTGAAATCGACTAGGGTGTTGGGTCTTCGCACAGCCTTGGGATATTAATTTGGAACATTAATAGGTTTGAGAGAAGGACAAAATAAGGAAACCTTAAAAAATGTGCAACCTCCCATTAGATCATACTCCTGTAAGAAACTTGGCTGTGTGAAGAAATCCCCACAATCAATGGGTTTGTCCAAATAAATAGGCCCGCAACAAGGAGTCGGCAGGGATGCCCCGCAGGATAGCGACTAAGTTAAAACCCCTTAAAGTAAAATGCAAATGGCTTGTGGAGTGCAGAGTGCTTCTACGGAACCCAGACCCCAAATTTGATAGTATGGTAATTATAAATGTATATATGCAGGGGGTGAGCCCGGAAACCTATAGATTAAGAATGGGCTGCTTTAAGGTAGAACTGGATTATCTGTGCGAAAAATATGATAAGGACATGTTTATTTTAATGGGAGACTTTAACCACAAAATTAATCCAAAAATGATTGATCCATGGTTCAAAGAGATGTTGGGTACCTACAATATAAATGCAGCGAGTTTTCCTGAAACTAAAATGTCAGCACGGGATATTGCATTAGGAAAGTACTTGGCCAGGAAGAACCTGTTCTGCCTGAATGGCAGGATGGAGACTGATCGCTAAGCTAAGCAAGCATTCAAGGTTGGCTCTCAAACCTGCCCAATTGATTCTACGTATGCCTGGAATTTCAAAAGTATTAAGAGCTTTTCAGTAACAAAAGGAGAGGAAAGTGACCCATATCCTCTAAAATTAGAATTACTCAGGGGTGAGAGAGCCCCATGGAAAAAGAGAATCCCTCTAAAATTGGATTACCCAAGTCCCCTCACCACAAGAATAACCACGGAATGCATGGAAAAACTGGCTAATTTGCTGCAGAACTTCAAAGTGGACAATGTAAGGGTAGTAAATCTACAGAGATACAAAATATATAATCAAACAAGTGGTCATGTGCCTTAGGGTTAGGACAAAAGCAACAACAAATGCCAAAAGAAATATAGATAACTATGGAAAGAGAAAGGAATGGTTCAGTGAGGAATGTCTAAAATTAAAAAGGTTAACAAGGAAAGGGGAGCGAAGTCTTAGAGTAAAGTATGATTTTGAAAGTTATAGTAATCTGGTAAAACTAAGAAAAATGTATACAACACGTATACAGAATCAGAAAAGGAAGTTTAAAGAGAAATGCTGGAGAAACTTACTTTAAGCAATTGAAACAAAAAATGTAAGAAAGTTCTGGAAGTTAATACAGGGAGGCTCCGGCAAAACTCAGGCTGTAATGAATTGTGTGGTGGAGGAAGCTGCTTGGGAGGAGTACTTGGGGGTAAATCTATGGTAAAAGGCAAGAGCCAGAGGAAGGAAGTAGAACCCACTGGGTAGGGGTGGAGGGAGGCATTTGAGCACTCTTAACTGTAGAGAATATAACACTAACTATAGTAAATTTAAATCTGACCTGTGCAGCTGGCACGGATCATCTCCCAGCCATAAAAATAAAAGCTCGGCTGTGGTGGTGGGCAGATTGTCTGCTTCGGTTGTTCTCCTTTATCGTTGACAAAGGACGATTACCAGATAATTGTAGAGGTGCAATAATAAGACCCATACATAAAAGACAAGATATACGGTCTCCTAAATACTATAGGCTGATTAACCTTTTAGATGAGGGTGAAAAAGTCTTCACAAAACTCATACTTGAAATATAGTAGGAATGGGTTGAATCGAAATCAATGGCCCCCTAGAACAACGTGGCTTCAAAGAGAGTCACTCCACAATCGATCACTGCTGGTCCATTGCGTGGTTGTCGATCGAGCAAAGAGGGAGGTTGTTCTGCTGCTGCGTAGAGTTCTGTGCTGCTTTTGATTTGGTGGACCGGGACTGTCTATTGCAAACCATGAAAAATAACGATATTCCAAAGGAAATTTTGGGCATAATACAGAGCTACATTAACACAATTCAGCCCAAGTTATCGATACTTAGGCATTAATGGTGCTGAGGATAGAAATTAGCAATGGATTAAGACAGGGATGCGTGCTGGACCCACTGCTATTCTCCATATTCGTCACGGATCTCCCCAAGACACTGGCAGGGGCAAAAGGCGTTAGTCCCTAGAATGGATGGGAAACACATATCATACCTTTTGTATGCAGACGACCTTGTAATTTTAGATCAGATGGAGATAGGTCTACAGAAAAAGTTGGATGCATTTAAGGATTACTGTAGCCACATTCAGTTAAATGTAAATATAAATAAAACTAAAATGGTGTGTTTTGGTAAAAAAGTTCGTACGTTCAGGTGGCATATGGGAACTGCTACACTGGAAACAGTTAAATTATAAGTACTTAGGAATTTGGTTTAAAAGGTCTCTGAACTGGCATACCCATGTGGAGGCCATAAAGGTGAAGGCCCTCGCCTCTGTGAGTGGCTTAAGAAAATTCAACCAGAACTATGGGGATATTTCAAACAGACCAGTTTTGAAAGCCTTCGTGTCCATGACACCACCATAACTACAATACGGAGCTGAAATACTTTGCATCAGTTGTAAAAGCGGGTGAGATGCAGTGAATGGGAAATGTATCAAGACCTTAATGTCCCTGCCAGTTTTCTCAATGGTACTGACCATTAGACTAGAGGCGGTCTGACCACATGGAACATATCGGCCCAAAGGGCTTAATCAAGATTCTGGAAAAGTGGACCAGGAAAAGAAACTGAAAGTCTCCCATTGTTGCAAAAACAAGATCTAGCAGAGTGAACTAAAATATGTTAAAGGGGTCAGAAAAAATCTGATATCTGTTTGCAGGGATATAAAGGTGAGCCTATGTCATGAAACCCTGGAAGTTGGCGTCTCCAAGGGGGAGCCGAGGTCTATGGAAAGAGAACTATCCCAAGGTAAGGACTGGCAGTATTTGGGAGGGAAAAAAATCAGCTGAATTCATGCTAAATTCATGGGAGAAGGAAATCTGGTTTCCCAAACTTGTATATATTACCAAACCATTGGCTTAGGTGCAATGTATTAAGAATTAGAATTAACCCTTACTATGCCAGTAGGAAAATAAAAACAGAAATGATCCAACCTGATGGAAATTGCACATGTGGGCTACATACAAAATGCGACATTTTGCACGTTAATGGAATGATTAAAGGTGCTGCCCTTGTGGAAAGTGTTTCTACGTCCATTATTTTTAAATATGGAATAATGAACTGAACACAGGCAATAGAGTTGATTATTGATACGTAAAACTTGGACACCGCAATTGCTTTTGGCAGGTGTACGACTGCAGTTAAAAAGTCATGCTCAGATAAATAAAATGAATCAGTAGTCTAGATAAAATATTACAGCAGTTATAATAGGAAATTAAATGGTATAAATATAAACTGGAAGTTTAAAGACAGCTATTTTATCTTGGTTTTAAACGAGAAACACCTGAGGTGTCAACCCTACAAAATAAAATGAAAATGCATTCACTAAATTAATGAGAGGTGAGCTAATTTTAAATTAGGAACTAATGATATGAGTACGAAGGGATATATACGTATTAGGGAATTTTATCGGTTTTAAATTATGATGGGTGGCATATAAATTGTGATGCTGACATTTTTTTATTGTATAATATTTATCACTTCAATTGTTAAATGTTTTAGATAATGTGATTATATGTGCTATTGTGTTGTTTAAAGACAATTGGTCTAAATAAACATTCTTTTGATTGATTGATAGATTAGCATTGTAATTTGCCAAAATCCTCGTACTAATAGGACTAGCTGTATGATAGACATATTTATGTCCCTTAACGTTTTAGATTGTTTTGAATAAATCCATCTGAAATATTGCTCCTTATACAGTGAGAAATCACTCTTCTAGGACATCTGGGGCTTATTCTGCATCAGGAAAGTGTGCACAGGCTGATAAAACATGGTTTAGACTAACATTTCAACTTTTGAGAAAGCTAAAAGTGAATCTCCTAAATTCAAGGGTCAGTAGGTACGGAACTCTTACAAAAGGTGACAGAAAAAAACTAGGGCTAGACTTGTTGCTGCTAGTGTCCAGTAGAACATACATCATGGTCCTTTGCATGAAGTGGCCCCTTTAGTCTGTGTTTTTGTGACATTCAATCTTGGGAAACAAATATACATTTTATATTTTTCTCCACATTTTTGCACATAGATTCGAAGAAAGTATGAACAACCATTATTTGTTCATGCTGGCGTAAGAGGTTGTCAAGTTATTTTTTGTATTTACAATACCTACATTTATTATGCTGTTGGCCAGTAAATTGCATAAGAGGAGTAAATAAAGCATTTGTTAGTCTTTATATGTACTGCACTATATCTATATCATGAATTGATTTTTTTATACAATGATCTATAAATTGATTTTAGCGCCATTTTATGTGTGCTTTATCAATTGCTGGAATATGTTGATGATAATACTGGCTAAACATGTTTCCCACGCACAAAATGTTAACTAATAAAAAAATGTAAGGGAACTAGAGAATATCACAGTATGTTTCTGGCCATAAAACACCATGGGGCACATGCATCAAGCCTTTTTCCGTTCGCAAACGGGCCGATTCGCAGAATCGAGCCATTTGCAAATCGAAAAAGACCTTTTCAGATGCATGTGTCTTTTGTCATTTGCAATTTAGGGAATCGCAATTTTTTGCGATTACCTAAATTGCAAAATCATTTAGGGAATCGTAATTTGCAAATCCCTATTTGCCAATGCATGTAGCCTTTCCTAAATGTGAACTGTGCATTTAGGAAACGGTAATTACCAGTTGATGTTAATTTGTGCATGCTTTGAAAAATGCACAACATTTTTTATTTCAAAGTGCCATGTAGCGCACAGATGCCCAAAGGGCATGTGGGCGCTTCACATGTGCACACATACATTTTTGGGGGGGTGGGGGCGGCATCAGTGGTTCCTTAGGCCCCTGCACTGGCGTAGCTAGGGGGGGGGCGAGGGGGCGGACCGCCCCAGGCGGCACCGTTTTGGAGCGGCAAGGCGGCGCGGCACTTGTGGCACATTGCACGCACGTTGCACGCACGTTGGTGTGCTGCGCGCACGAGTCAGGCAGTCTCTCCTGGGCAATGGCAACCTCCAGCGTGCGCAAAGACACGGGCTAATGCGGGGACGAGCCACAGGTCCCAGAGTCATGCTGAGCTCAGCTGCCGCCTGCGGTGTGCATCGCCGGCCGCGCAAGAGGCATGATCGCAACAGGCGGCCCGGGTGCGCAAAACACTTCTGCAGCCGTCGGCTCACAGTCAGAGTCTGGCTGGCGAGCGGCACGGGGGCCCGGGACGAGTCTGAGTGGCCAGGCAGCCTGAGAACAGGCTGCAGCAGAGTGCACCATCGATGGACAGCAGTGCAGTCACGCACGGACGGTCCCGCTGCACTGGCTCTGTGAACTCTAAGTGATTACGGTGACACACTAAAAGGTCAGGTTTAGCACCTCAAATGCATGCAAAATTTAATTGTAGCAGACTCCGGTCTGTGTGTACATCGGTGTTTTTACAAATAATATTGTTGAGCATATTTAGTTTACATTTAGTAATCAACAGGTAGGGAGGAGGAATTATGGTCCATTCAGTTCCCCAATTCAATATACCACATAACCAAGTGAGAGAATGGACACTTGTAACTACGTAACCGTAGGTTAAGTTGAATCACCCTCATGAATGTTATGTTGATTGTGCGATATATATCATTTTTCCGCCCCACATGCGCGGTACGGCATTATCATTGGGTGTCCAAATTTGTGCTGTATGCCAGCCTCAAGCCTGAGGCAACCTCTGGTATGAGTAGTAGTGTCCAGAGATAGGAGGGCTCCCCCTAAAAAGAAACGGAGGGTAATTGGAAGGCTATGTCTAAAAAGCAAGACTTCACCAGAAACGATTTTTAATTTAAAAATGGTGAGGTTTTGTTATTAAAAGTGGGTGGGTATAAACTTAGATCGAGTTACTAGATCTCTTTATATGTCTGTACGATAAAGACGGAAACAGCAGCCTGCCCAACAACAGAGCGTGACAGCACCAATATATAAAGCACCTGACAGTCACTACAGCATTTTAAAGGCTAGCCCAGTAGTAAGTCAGGTGGCCATTCAGAGCTTTCAGTTAGTTATGGCGGTAGGGAGGACTGTGGCTGTGATACTGTTAGTTAGGATTGGCAATGACAATAGGCATGATTTGTTGTTGTAAGTTCAGTCTGTTTCTCAAGTGGGTTAGTGGCCCTCCATTCCTGATGCTCTGCAGAGTTTCGAGTTGCTCAAATGTGTGTAATTTTTTATATTTATATGTTTCCCTCATCTTCCTTGCTTGAATTTTGCTTACAAGAAAGTGTCACTCATAATCATTGAATGTCACTCATAAGTACACCGAAATTATGAAAATGTCACACATAAGCAATCTGAAACCTTGGCAGCTATGCATCGAGCGTGCGGCATTTCAAAGGTTTCTGAACTGCGCAACATCCTGGGACTCGGGAGCCAGCCTCGAACTATTCAACCCTGTCCCGGTGGGGATCTTGAGGAATGGATTGATTAGGGCTGACACTTTAAGGGCCCTTGGTCCTCAGTTCCCAGTCAATCCTTCATGCTAATAGGAGCTCCAGCTATGTTATCAAAAACTCCCAGTTCATAAGAAGGAAGGCTGGCTGATATACCATTAGATATGACAGAATTCATCAGTTTAAATCGAAGCAGAAAAAGTATAGTACCTCCTATGTGTGGAGCAAAACAAGTACTACAAGCCCCCTGGATCCAATGTCATTTAGTCCGGATATACACTAGGGCCGAGTTTAGCAAATTGAAAGACAGTGAAGTACCGGGGGGGTGGTGGCTGAGCCCTCCCACCCCCCCACCCCATGTCCGCTCCCAGGCCCCACCTGGGCACACATGCGTCCCACATTGCAGGACTCAGTGATGCAGGGCTTAAGAACGCCTTCCAGGCACTGAGCGTGACTGGAGCGCCCTTCCTGCCTCTTAAGAGTGCTGCTACTTGGTGTTCAAAGCCCCAGCTTGAGTCCTGTGCTGGAGGATCGATGTGTGCAAAACAACAGTTGATGGACAGAATGCAGAACAATGTCATACATTTACCCCAGTACAGAGATCTGGGCCTAAATCTGGGATTAAAAGCGCCTTCCTGGCGCAGGGCATAACAGAAGCAGAGGCGGAGCGACCAGTACCCGGTCAGGTTAGGTTTTTTGTTTGTCACCTCATGCCCCCCCCCTCCCACTCCCACCCATGTATGACTGAGCACCCTCCATGTTGCTTAGAGTTCTGGTACTTGGTGTCCAAAGCCCACGCCGGGCTGCAGTGGCATTCTACATGAAAATGTGGCATAACTATTCATAGCATTATTTACTCTTCTGAATGACCTAGGTATTTCGATTTTGGTGCAAGCTCGTCAGTTATTCGGTTATGCCTCTATGCATCCTTAAAACTAATACATTTCAAAAATAACTCCTGCTTATGCGACCTGGCATAATGGCATAACACCAGGAAATTTGCATCGCAAGCATAATGCGACATGCCTGGTCTTTCACAAGGCTCAATAAAACATTTGAGATCAGTTTAATCTAAAGCTTTTCTTTTATGGTGTCAGTAGGCAGATTTGCCTGAGGTCAGCTGACTGGTTGCTTAAGTCCCCCTACTTTTCACCTGTGGAAACCCAAATGTTGTTACAAGCCTTTAACTTTAAAAATATGAACCTGCATATCTCGCTATTACATGTAGATTTCTGTCTGTCAAATATAAGTATTCTTCAAAATATTCAACACCGACGCACCACACGCCATCCGGGACAGGCGGGCCGCAGCTGGGCAATGTCGCAGGAGAGCGGCTTAAAGCAGCATGGTAATGCGATCCCTCCTGGCGACTCAACTCATGACCTCAGGCCTACCTGTGGCTTACTCGAGTGAGGCAGGCCTTAGTCGCTGGCGAACCTGTGCAGAAGTATAGGAGCTATCTAAGCTTCTCCCGTTGTGGCACCTGAGCGCCTGATCCGATGCACAGCTGCCACAAGAAGTCATTCATCTTCAGGAATCAGTACGAATGACGGTAAGGTATTTTTTTAAAGCAAACATTTCTGTGCAGTGCCATATGTATTTTTTAGGCTACCATATGTATTTTTTAGACTCCTTTTACAGCCTGCTGCATAACACTCACTGGTGCAAGTACTCTTAGATAGAGCAGGCTTTTTAAGGCTCACTCTCTCAAAAGTATATATATATGAAATAAAACTGCCTACAGCCGAGTTGTGACCCCTAGGCTATGTGTACTTTAATCAATCTTTTCTCCTGAGGCTTGCATGCACCCCCATGCTTAATTGTGTCTCAATGTTAATTGCTTAGACTTGCAATGCAACGTAGCTTCAGCCTCAGGTTGTTAATAAATAACGGGCGGCGCCGCACACCCTGCTATTATCAGCGAATTAATTTTTTTATCAAATTGCTCAATGTGTCTTTTTGAGATAAATTACAGTCTGCAGAGGGTTTGTGACCTCTAAGCTATGCGTGTACCCTTCCATTTCCAGTACTTTGCTGCCGTTTTAAAATCTTCTTACAGTTCTCTTTGCTCAAATGGGTGTAAATTCTGATATTTATGTTTCCGTTGTTTTTATTGCTTGATTTTCCTTGCGAAAAAAGTGTCACTCATAGTTGTTGAAATGTCACTCATAATTACGCTGACATTATGAAAATATCACACTTAGCAATCTGAAACCTTGGCAGCTATGCTTCCTTTATGTCCGGCCTGCTGTTGTTACCTGTACTTCCGGTGCCAGCTGCGCCACTCCACGTGCACAAACCATGACCTGAACATTGCAGGTATTGCTCTGCAACGGCAGAAACGTAGGCATGGCCGCCGGTTGTACAGTGGGGTGTCAGAGAACATTCCATAAAGTATAGAACCCTGCGAATGCTGGTAATTCCTAAGTTTTTATTTCTTTTTTTTGAAATTTTATATCACACACAGACGACGTTAAAGTACTCTACAGTTATTTTTTACAAAAAAATGTGAGAAATGATTCCAAATAAGAAACATACATATTTACAAAGAAATGTTGTCAGAGCGTTTTGCAATTTGTAGATACATATTCTGAGAAATGCATCTAAGTCATACAAATCCATGTTAGCAAAGATGTGTTGTTTTATAGTGAACATTAAGTCGTCCATTTGTTCTTCAAGCTACAATATTTGATTTAAGAATTGCACTGCATATGTGGCGGTGCAGGTGCTGGAGAAAGCTGCGATTAAATGTCACAAACGTAAGTGTTAGTATGGTGGCAGTCTGCGTGTTCTCCTTTGTACTGCCGGTCCCCGGTGTATTTAACTGTGTAGCCTTGGACCGTGTCATGTATGTGCATGTAACTTGCATGATCGAGGTAACTATTAGCGGTGATACTTCGTGACTCTCGGTCCTTTTTGCCCAGCCCCCGCCCCAAGGGCGGCAATCTGAGGGATAGCCCCGGGCGCCACAAGCTCTAGCTATGCCCCTGGGCACCCTTGGATATGCATTGGCAAATTGTGATAACCAATTTGGTAATCGCAATTTGCAAATGCATTACCATTCATTCCTATGGGCCTGTAGGCCCATAGGAATGAATTGAGTCACATTAGCTAATAGCGATTCGCAATTTCTGAATCGGTATTAGCTAATGTTAAGGAATCACAAATGTTATTGCGATTACTACATGCATAGGCATTTGAGATGACCAAATAGCGATTCCTTAAAAATCGCTATTTGGTCATCACAAATGAGGAGTTTGATGCATGTGCCCCCACATTCCGATCAGGCTGCTCAGGGACTTATAAATTGCTGTTAGAGAAGTTGTAGAACATGGTTTCAGGATGGAATCAATTATTAGAAGCATGTAAGGGTGGGTGGTGCCTGCCCTGTGAATGATGTCTGGCCAAGTGAATATATTAAACTACCAAGCAATCACAGCTCCATAATACCTGCCTGCTTTCTACGCTAGTCTCTCTCCTCAGATCCCTGCTTTTCTCCTAAGCCCTCTCTGTCCGACCCTTTCAATTTACAGACCCCACCCTCATTCCTCAGTTCCTCTTGGATTTGCTGTTCCTGCTTCCTCAAAAACCAACAGCTTAGTCTCTCCAACCCAACTTCTTTCCATAGCCACCTCGGTTTTTTCAGCCCTGCATTTCTCTTACTTTCTCCAGCCTGCTGACCAGTGCTTTTGGTACTACACATAAACAATAAATGATTTCAGTTTGGGGTGTACAACGTTCTTGGTCATGAGCGCCACCATCTACACAGGCAATCTCTCCTTGCAGGGGCAAACGCTTGTGTGAACTGGGACCACATGCACAAAAGCGATTGCCAATGCTGGGATGTTTTTGCACTACTCTATAGTCACATACCCGAAGTAGCTTTCCAAACTAAAGGAACACACTGTAGCCGTTTGCAGTTACTTTGAAGGATAGGTGACATGGAGACAGCGATTCCAGCAGCAATCATTCCCACCACATATCTGTTAGTGATGCAGCAAACGCACAGTAATAGGCACGATCTAAAGAAGCCGTCGCCTTTCGCTGTATCTCACAGCACTTTGAATTCTTGCATTTGTAGCTTCATTTTCAAGAGTACAAATGCTACAATGGAAAGAATCAAAAGCTGAGGTTCGCTAACTATCTCAAACTCGAAAAGGGAACACCATAGACCTTCCCCACAGTGCAATGCAACTGGCCTCAAATGTCATCCAATGCAGACCACTGCCAGAGTTCAGTGGCAAAAGCTATCACCCTCGAAGGCCTTTCCCACACTGCACCCAGAGGCCCAAGCAGGCCATTCTTAAGTGATAAACAACTTATCTGCTCCATGCTAGTCCTACAGAAAACAGAGAGACATGTGTATCACATATTTTTATTTATTAACACTGTAAAAACTGCAGCGTCCCATCAGTAAAATCAGAAAAACATCAAAGGAAGAGTCCATAGCGTCCCAAGGGAGGGAGCGATCTCCTCTATGTTGAAGTTGGTGCAATTGAAAATACTGCACAGGATTCACGTTACTGGGTCAACATTGGTCAAGATGGGATACGGAGATGAGACTAGTTGTCGAAGGTGATGTGGCCAGGAAGGCACCTTATTTCACATAATATGGGAATGCCCTCATATTGGAGAGCGGTTCACTCGTGTATAGGGGTCGTTATGGAACAAACGATAGCTATGGAGGCCAAACGCTGCCTCCTAAATATATGGGAAACAATGGACTTCTGCTGACGAGCTGGCATGCCTGGGAGGGTGGGGGGTGGAGTCGGGGGAATGGGGGATAGGTTGGGAGGGGGGGGGGGAGGTGGAGAGGTTCGGGGTGGGTTAGGGGGTTGAGAAGCCCTTGCTTCGACATGTCTCTAGGCTACGCGATTTGGGGTGAGAGCGTGAGGATTACAAAGCAGCACTGTATTGACTAGGAAGCTGGTAACAACTGTTCAGTGGGACTCCAACATCCGCACATACTTCTCTGCTTTTGCGCTGCTCGACCTCCGGGGTGTGAGCTACAGAGCTGTGTGAAACGAATGATGATAACTCGTAAAGAGACTGCTTACCAGCAGAGATGACTCATATACTGTAACGTTATCACTATTTTTGCTGCAATAAAAAGATATTTACAAACAAAAAAAAATGGGAAACAATGGACTTTGGTAGCAAAGAGAAAGCTTGGGTGACTTTAGGATTGATGGTCGCCAAGAAGAATGTTGCACGGAGAAGGGGGGTGCACACAGCTCCAACACTACAGGAGTGGGACGGGGGCATGGACTGAGAAAAAACAGTATATGTATCACAAGGCTGCCCTAGAAAATGGATGCAAATATGGGGGAAATGGAACGCATATAGGAGTAACATATGTGAACCACCCATGTTGCCTGCGCATCCGTTCCAAGGAGAGTGAACACCCTGATATGTTAATGTTCACTGTATAGTAATCTTCATGTGATAATATAGAACTGTATGTAGTGTATCACTGAATATCATGACATGTGATTTGGATCACTTGCAAGCTGTGATGTTTTTATGGTTAATAATAAAAAGAAATTTAAAAAAAAATGGAAGAGTCCATATCGTCAGTGTAAGTAAAATGCAAGCTAGAAGAAGTAAGTGAGATGGTGTACTGACACATTTTTCAACTTTGGGGTTTGCAAACTGTTATCACTTTGAAAAGTCGGTAAATCCTAAAGAAAAAGGGGTAGCAATAACTGAGGGATTTCTGAAAGGAAGGGTTTGACAAGGTGGCATACAGTTGGGCTATTTTATGTGGTTAGAGTCACAAAACGAACTCAAAATGGCTCATGAATGTTACCGAAAATGTAATGAATTTCAACCACAGGTCTACGGTCTCCAACTGACTTGCTAATGCCAGTGGGATATAACAAATGTAACTGAATGTGTGAGTTTTACAATTAGGATTTTAAATAATTTGCTCATCACAAATACCACACATTTGATAAACTAAATTAATAAACATTGAAGTATCAATCTGCGTTTGAGAAGTTCTAGATCAAATGAAAAAATATAGTGATCCACATTGAGTCATAAAATTCACTAAATACATGGTATAAAATAGGTAGACTTAAACCAAACAACATTATGCTCTGAGTTTCCTATGCACATCATCTTCAGCATTCTCACATGGTGCTGAACTACGCCTCCCTATAACATCCATGTTGATACCCTATAGAAGATCTCAAGCGTGATATATGCATTGGTATTTGACCAGTCTGTATTTCAAACATGCAGAGCTGAACAGTGCACACAGGGCCACAGAACAAAAGTTTCCAAAAGTTACCTACACTCTGAAGAATCGTTGGTCACACTCTGTACACTGATGAGGAGTTATGCCATAGTCATGGGTGCACAAATGCTTGTAGACCTTCTTCCATTCTGTATCTGCATTGAAGAAAAAGCAGCAAGAAGAGCACATCAAATGTAAATTGGAAACATCCTTCTAGATGGGTAAAATTGTAAAAGATAACTTCTGTAAAGTACACAAATAATTTAAAACAGGGTTTAACAAGGTATAACTACAAGTGAACTATGTTATTCCTAGTAATAGTGTGGGACACCATTAACCTTAATTACAACGATCCACTATGAAACAGGTAAAATAGGGTTAATTGTTCCTTTGATTAAAAAATATACATATTCACTGCTACTTCAACTCCCTCCCAAAGTCCCTACGATAACAATCATGTGGAAGTGTATATTTGTAGATAAGAAAACATCTATTTATTTATCTATATGTATTGATTTGTCATTTGTGTTCTGCAACTATTTTCCTGCTAGGGCAGTTTAAGTCAAACAAATTACATTACCAATAGTAGTAAGGCGGGTGCAGAAAATGGATTCCTTATGTGCGAGAAGAAACAATAGTGCCAATAGAAGTGCCCAATAGTCTATAAAATTACTAATTTGCAAGCCATTACTAAGAAATACTGTTTCATGAACAAAGAGATATATTTCTGCAGTTCCCTCAAGGATTACTTTTAGAGCGCACTAATACCACAGAGACATCATGAGGCTAAAGACTGCCCCCAACCTTCTTAAAGCAGCCACCCCAATTAGCAAACGAGAAAGGGTCGAAAAATGTGCTTTTCCTTTTAAGAAGGAGTTACAACCTCAACTAGGGAGTCATTGCGTTTTTGATGTTTTGCAACTAGAATTATGGCCGTAAACCATTGATGAATCACTATTTGGAAGGGACGCCCAAAACACACCTCTTCCAAATAGTGATTTGGAAACCATTTCTAAACCCATTTCAAGTCGTTAAATTGGCTCAGTAAATAAGAAAAAGTGCTTAGCAGTTGCAAAACCTTCAAGTTATTGATTCTCAGGGTGTTCAACCTATAAAATACTTGGAATATCTAACTCTGAGTATGCTTGCCATGGATGGTGCGAGTACCATACCTGTCACGACAGGTGGAGACTCTCAGTAAGTTTGTGATTATTTTACAATTATTCAAATTACTGCAGTGAGAGAAACCTTCAGTTGTTATACACATTTGCCACTGTAAGGTCTAAATTATTTATACTGGAATTTTCAAACACCTTAGTGATAGTGTTGTTGACTGGGCGAGCCCAAGATTGTTTGGTTGTTTTTTAAATCTTGTACACAAGTACTACCAATTGAACCCTGTGGTATTTTTTCAGTTTTAAGAAATTCCCAATATCTTTCATCGACATGAGCCCCATCAGCTACAACCATCTTGAATTTATCTTGCACACCTAAACATATCTATGATCAGAGTAGAGCGAGGCAACCATTGTGCTGAACTTACAATAATAGTTGCCACAATCTACCACCCCATGGGGGGGGGGGAGGAGGGGTCACACCACAGTAAAACAATTACATCTTGGATTTTTCATGATGCTGCGAACCTATCTGCACCCCAGCAAATTAACAGTGAAGCTCTTTAGATTGGGAGACACTTATGGCTTGAGTTTATCAGTGTCTTTCTCAAGTCATTGAACGTATGTCACCATGAGTCCCACTGTTCCCCTCCATTTTATTTTCCGGGTAAAAATAATAAATATTTGCATTGCATGCATTTAATAAAACATGGTTGACTTTCAGTTTCACATTGTTAAAGGTATATGAAGTATTACCTAAGTATTTGTGTCCCTAATCTGCTGTAGTGTGTGGTAAAGGATGTTGCTGGAATTGGTAAGTAATAGGCTATATGGCCTGATGTACAAAGAGAAAGGTCACAAAATGTGTTCCAAAATTGTGCGCCTACTTCCCCGTTGTGAGAGGTAGTGGAAATATTTTTTTAAGAGCAGGCAGTGGTCCCATGGACCACCGCCTACTCATAGAAAATAAATCTTTCATTTTTCTTTTTTTAAATGCATTTCCGTTTTCTTTAAGGAAAACAGGCTGCATTTTTTTAAAAAAACAGCTTTATTTAAAAAGCAGTCACAGACATGGTGATCTGCTGACCCCAGCATGCCACCATCCCTGTGAGTGCTGGCCATTCCCAATGGGATCGCAAATTTCGAACTGCCTCATTAATATTAATGAGGGAGGTTGATTGCAACCCCATTGGGAATCGCAAACAGTGTCTGAGACTCTGTTGTAAATCCCATTTTGTGAGTCGTAAAATGACGCAATCTGCGAGTCGCAAAATGGAAGGGTCGTACATCTGGCCCTTAGTCTCTGAAACAGAAGTCGAAAATCTTCACCAGAAGGAGGCAGATGGCTGTAGCCGAAGACAGTTCCACAAAAACTGGTATGACCTCTTTGCCGAAGGACCGATTAAAATGATTTGCTACTGTGGAGAATATAGCAGGAGAAGGCATAAAGTCAATCCAACTTGTGATGCACCTCCAGCTAATAGGCAAGCAGGTTGGTCCCGGTCTTTTCCTGGTTCTCAGAACAGTTTTTGGCGAACAAATTTAAGTCGTCAGTTTTGGAATTAGGCCATCTGGTCACCTTTAGCACCACAACCAAGGGTCCAGGATTGGTTCAGGACTCACTAAGGCTGGGTCCAGGATTGGTTCAGGACTCACTAAGGCTAGGTCCAGGTATGGGTTCAAGATGGCGGTAGTCTTTTGTGTCCCTGTGGATCTGAACAGGAGACCAGCAATCTAGCCCTTGGAGTCACTCTGTTAGTCCTGGGCTTGGGTGAAGACGAAGGGCTGGCCTCTGAGGGCTCAAGACAGGCTTCAGGCAGCAACACAGTACTTTCAAGTATAGCAGCAGTCTTGCAGAATGCCCAGCAAGTCACAGCAGCAGGCAATCCTCTGAGAGTCCTTCTGCAGGCCCAATGCTAAACTGAAGAGTGTATCTGAAGGACCTATTTTTATACCCTGGTGCCCTTCCTCTGGAAGGTGGAAGAAGCTTCTGGAATGCTTCTTTGATGTGCATGGAATTTTCTGACTCCCCTGCCAAGCGGTCTACAGTAACAATGTGGAGGTGTTAGGTCCTTTATGTGAAGGCAGAGCACAACCTATTCAGTTGCAAGTGGGGCTGTGCTCAGCCCTCCCATCCTGCCAGCAGATGGTCCATTGAGACACACCTAATCACTCTTTTGTGCAGGTATCTGGGAGGAATTCACAAAGTCCAGCTGTCAGTTACACCCAGTCATTTGACCAAAGACAGGCTGCAGATGCCAAAGAGCTGAGAGCAAGCAAAAAAATTAAACTTTCTAAAAGTAAAAGACACACAATAGATGGATGGTATGCAGAACAAATCAAAACATCAGGGCTCGACAAATCCGAAAAATGGTACTAGTCCTGCAGGTCTAGTACCATGGAAAATCCCCTCGACCTGACTGCAACCCACTTGACCTCCGTCTCTGAAAACAGAGCAAAAGTGACAAGATAACAAGATTTAAAGGCATCTTTATTGCTCATTCCCTTTGTGAGCAATAAAAATGCCTTTAAATCGTGTTATCTTGTCACTTTTGCTCCGTTTGCAAAGACAGAGGACAAAAGTTAGTTTGACATCCTACTCGCGAAAAAGGGCGAGTAGGACCTAAAAATAGCTCGTCTTCATCCATTCTCCCTCGCAAATGCGAGCGGGCGAGTGGATTTGTCGAGCCCTGAACATTTACCCCCAGTTTAGAGATCTGGGTTAAATCCATCATTCTTTTGCTCACCATGCTCTCCCAGTTTAGACCTGGGTGGCACGGTGCGTAAAAGTATGATGGATTTCTCACCCTAAGTGTGCCGGGTATGCCCAGACGCGGGTCCCGGGCTCACTGTGCCACTGGATTCAAGATATCAAGGCTGATGAGGGGTGAAACCCCGAAACCGGTCCTAGGATGCCTATTTCTGGTCCAGGGAGAAACTGGCTTGGCAGTTTGGGCTGGACTGTTCCCATGAGGCACAGGGTCAAGACTGATTTTCATATAGCCCGCTTTAAACTGAGATGGCAAGGTGAGCAAAAGAATTATGGATTTAACCCAGATCTCTTGACTGGGTGAATGTTTTGATTTGTTCTGCATTTCGTCCATCAATTGTGTGTCTTTAACTTCCTAAAAGTGGCATTTTCAAAAGTGTAATTAAAACCCCGATTTTACAATTAAATAGGGGTTTTCATTAAAATTCAACAGCGATCAAACCTGACATAGCTACCTGCTCCCTATTGGAAATTACAGTTTATTAAATGAAAGAATGACTCTCCAATGTTCTCCTATAGAAAGGGTAGGCCTCACAGTAGTGAAAAAAGAATTTTGGAGTTTTTCACAACCAAGACATGTAAAACTAAATAGCAAATGTCCAACGTTTCAATTACAAGGCACCCTGCCCTATGACCTCCCTTAGGAGTGACGTATGTCATAAAATGGGGGTTTAAGGATTGGCAAGGGGGTTTAAAAGCCAAGTACACATAGCAGCTTAAAGCTGCATTCAGGCTGCAATGACAGGCCTGGGACATGTTTTAAGGTGTTACTTAAGTGGGTGGTACAATAGGTGCTGCATGCCCACTGGTAACATTTAGTTTACAGAACCTGGGTACATGGTATATCACCCTACATGGGACTTTTAAGTAATTAAATATGTCAATTAGGTGTAAGCCAATCAAATCATGTTTAGAAGACTGAGCACAAGCACTGGTTAGCAGTGGTAAAGTGCACAGAGTCAGAAGGCCAACAAAAACAAATCCAGCAAAAAGTGGAGGGTAAAAGGCAAAAAGTCTGGGAGTGGCCCTGCGGAGAGGGCCAGGTCCAACACTTTTGGAATATAATTTTTTGCCTCTTCAATGTTTTGCAAGGGACTAGCAGATCCCCACAAATTGGTAACAGGCCATTTGCTTTCCTTCACTGCTGCATGCAGTGTCTGGTCGCTCTCGTACCTACTGCTTCCATTATTGACCGTCCTCAAATGTTTACAAATAGTTTATTATTGGTTTACTGTTCCAAATTGGCTGATGAATTGCTTCTAAACACAAAGGTCACCTTGGAATAGTAAATCAATAATACATCATTGGCTTACCATTCAGAGATGGCATCTGGCACCTACATCCACCATCTTTGAATAGTCTTAGCATACTTTGTCATCACATTACCATTCCAAGATGGTAACCACATTTCTTGCTAACACCTCAGCCATCTTAGAATGGTGAATCAATAGTAAGCAATGCCAGGACCGCTCAAAGGTGTGTGTGAGTTCACACGTATTGGCAAAGCCAATAACTCAGACCTGTCTTAGTAGAACGAAGGCCAGACCTATGCTTGTTCAAGATAATGACCTTGTTCAATAATGACACCATCTTTAGCAAGTTCATCTGATTAATTATTTTGTTGATGAAACCTAGGAGCATTGCTGGAACTCCTGCTAGGCTCCGGGACATACATCAATAACCACAGTGAGCAAGTAAGCAACCAAGCACAGTCTTCTTTCTGAATATGGATCAGTTATAATGTTCCTAAAAACGAGCAGTGAAATTCAGCAGCTGCAGACCAAATAATCTAGGGCATTGTTCATTCAAGGTTTCTTGAGTTTACCTAATATATTACTCCACGGCAAAAGGTCGCTATAGTTCTTTGTCAGCACGCCACTCTAACAGATTGAGTGGGATGATCACAGACTGATTGCATAGCTTTTCTCAACTTGCCCTCTCTGACACTACTTTGATTTCATTGCTGGATATAGGGCTCTTCCACTTCTCATTTCATGTGCCTGGCAGTTCGAGTTAGCCATGTCATACACATTGAAGTGACTTACCAAGACACATGGCAGTGGGAACTGGGCCCCACTGTCTTATTGCCTGGAGTGAAGGCTAGAGGATTAATAAATCACGCTTTAAAGGGCACATCAAGAAGTGCTGTGTGTTTCAAACTGCACACTTAGGGACTTTGAAGTGTATATCTTAGCTTCAGTTTTAGTTTTAGCTACAGTTTCAGCTCTGCCTGGACAGAGGAGAGGCCGAGGCACGGCTAAAGAGGGCAAGTCTATTTCACCTTCCAGACTTTAGGCAGCTGATTTCTAAACGCCTAACTGAAGTGAAAAAACTCAATCAGAGATGGAAGGAAGTTACATAGATGAAGATCTATATCAGTGTTTCATCCTTTTGAAAAGTTCCCTTTCCTACTGCCTCTGGACGTGCAGCGATCACAAACAAGGTATTAGAAAGGAGCTACACAGCCACTTTCAAATATAGGATTGTTACCTTCCCACACAGCCACAGTTCTAATGCCAACTGCGACCGGCCACCTCACAGGGGACCTGCATCTCCAGATTACAGAGAAACTCATGGCTAGAGTACAGCAGAGGGGTTCATAAGATCCCCTAGCACGGTAAGTGAGAATGCGGATGCTGGGTTTAATAGGTGCGCATAAATGTTAAGCATTCTAGATGACACGCAATTCAAGTCAAGAGAGATAGAAGAAGCTATCACTTCTTCAAAAGTGTAATAAAGGAGAGTTTCTGTGATGGAAGCAACAGTATATGTTCAACACTTTCGAGCCTGGTCGAGTCCAGAATGCACCTGAAAAAACATCTTCACTGAGCTGTGGAAGGTCCAGAGTGATGCTCCAATCTAGTTGCAGAGTTAAAGACTTAACATTAGAACAAAACTTTCTTACAGCAAAATTGCATCTTTGTTAAACTCTTTCACTCCCACGAAACCAGAAGCTGCAATGTGAGGGTAATAGAAAATGTAAGGTACTGACAAAATCCATATCAGGATGCAGGAGGTAGGCAGCCTTTCCATGGCGACAATGCATGCGGATTTTGAAGTTGACGGGGGGGAGGGGGGGGCACATGGAGGGATACCACCTCTGCATGTACATGCACAGCATGGCAGGCACCGCGAGGTGCCTATGCACAACATACATTTTTGGCATTGCGGCGGGTGATGCTGAAAGCACCGCCTGCCGCAATGTTAAAAATACAGGATGCGCCCGCCAGTGTGGTGGGCGCATCCTAAACTCCCCCACGGGACCGCCGCACTTATGGCGGGCGATCCCTTTTTACGTCAGGATGGCGGGCGGACAAATTATGCCCTTAGTAGTCTTTAATGGCCACTGCCACATCTTTGGTGAAGTGGTGGCAGCCATTCAGGTTTTATCTTTAGATCTGCCAGCTATGCTGATCCTCCGCAGCGTGATTTACACATACATTTTGAATCTTCATTTTCTCAAAAACACTACTGAGCAAATCTACACCAAATCACAAAAAGCATGCTTTACGGACCTAGATCTAGCTTCCTGGCAAATATGGTGTAATTCCATTCTGCCATTTTTGCGGTATTGAAGTTCAATTTTCTAAAATTGCCAGGGGATAACACATTTAGGAAACCTCCCTCATGGTCAGCCCTCCCTCCCCCCCAACTTCACAGATCAGCCCAAAACTTTCTCTGAAGAAGCTGCGATAGATAAGACATTTTTTGGGAAAGTTTTTGAAAGATTCGTCAAACTTAGCCAAAGTTATTAGCAAACCAAAACAATCAATTTCCTATGGAAACGGGTTCTAACTATAACTAGTTGCCACTGGGATGGGATATGAGTATGTGTATATATATATATATATATATATATATATATATATATATATATATATATATATATATATATATATATATATATATATATATATATATATATATATATATATATATATATATATATATATATATATTAAGTGATACCATTCTAGGCCCCAAGCTCCCTGAGTCTCCTGTTCTCACCTTTAGATGGGCAAAAAATATGGGATCTGCCCTGGACAAGGCTGCCCCTGAACTTAAGCAAAATACCATATGGCTTCAGCCTGCTAAAGGGTTTCGAAAATGCTCAAGCTGTCAAGCCTGCAAATGTTTAAATGGCGAAAGACTTTGTCATTTTCTATCTCGGCATGGATAGCACTGTCTAATCCTATGCTTAAAAACTTTGATAGAAAAACAAACATTTGAGGCGAGCAGATCTAGAGTGTCGCTGGTGTTGAGAGTGCTCTAACAGGAGCTGCTTTCCACCTAAACTGAGACCTACCCAGAGTTCTCTCCTTCTTTTTTGCATAATTTATGCGTCACTCTATGCCTGAAAGGGTTTTGTTTTGACTTAATACTGGGTGCTCCCTTGTGTCTGGACAAAGCTATACCTCTCTGAAGAGCTCTAATTAGAGCGAAACACTGTGTCAGGGGTTGCTCTTATTCATTTCAGGTTGGCTTGAGTTGGTATTTTACCAATTCAAAGCTGTAATATTGTGCCTGGAGTGATAAATGGCTTTTGTTATTTGACAGCTCGGCAAGGACTGCACTGTACTAGTCCTATGCTTAAAGACTTTGCTGTTTAAATGGCGAAAGACTTTGTCATTTTCTATCTCGGCATGGATAGCACTGTCTAATCCTATGCTTAAAAACTTTGATAGAAAAACAGACATTTGAGGCGAGCAGATCTAGAGTGTCGCTGGTGTTGAGAGTGCTCTAACAGCAGCTGCTTTCCACCTAAACTGAGACCTACCCAGAGTTCTCTCCTTCTTTTTTGCATATATATATATATATATATATATATATATATATATATATATAAAGTGATACCATTCTAGGCCCCAAGCTCCCTGAGTCTCCTGTTCTCACCTTTAGAAGGGCAAAACATATGGGATCTGCCCTGGACAAGGCTGCCCCTGAACTTAAGCAAAATACCATATGGCTTCAGCCTGCTAAAGGGTTTCGAAAATGCTCAAGCTGTCAAGCCTGCAAATTCGGGGTAAATGCCACACGGTACTTGACCCCCTTTTGCCCAGATGGTAAACCGATCACTGGCAGTTACAACTGCAAAACCGATCATGCTGTATATGTCGTGACCTGCACCTGCGGCTTAAACTACGTTGGTAATACCAGGCTGCAGGTGCATGTCATGATATTGCAGCATTTGAGGGCTATCATCCATAGTGACCCGGCCTATCCGGTTGTCCGCCATTTTAAGACTGTCCACAACAAAGATGTGGCATGTCTCAAATACTTTGTGGTGGGAGCTATCCCTCAACTCAGAAGAGGTGGTGACCGAGAACTTATGCTCAGACAGTTGGAAACTAAAATGATTTTAGAATTTGACAGTAGATGGCCTAATGGATTAAACAACACAGAAGAAATGCCTCACTTCATATGATTAACTGCATATAATCCATTACTTCCAGATCCACAGTTTCTCTTTATACATGTGCTTTCTCGTAACTTATCTATTGTTTATAACAACCAGGCACTCAATAGTTAGGATCCCTATTATTGAGTGCAACATCACCATCAGTTGTTATATAAATATATATTTTCGTACTTGAAGTTGGCGTTTTCCTATCTTTGATAAATTTGATACTATGCTGTAAATATATGTATATATGATACAGTTTTTAACTTTATCTTAATATATTCTATTTTTCTTCTTCATTTTCAGATAATTTGGTACCATCTTTTCAATTTAAAATTTCTATTATTTTTCTATATACACTTTTTATACATTTTTAGATATTTGTATATTTATTTATAAATGTATGATGATCTCTCTTTTTTCATGTTCATGTATGGTTCAGCACATACATTGTTGATGACCATTTTTGATATATACACGCACATGTTTTTACTGCATTTGAGCTATATTTATGAAGCCAATTGGGATTTATCCCGTTGTTTATTGCAAAATTATGCTTCACAGATAGAAAGAAAGATGAAAAGATGAAAAGCAAATATGACCATGTGATTTATGATGTCATCACTAGAGGTGTGTTCACTTTCAAAGCATATATAAAAAGCATTTGTTTTTATTAGAATTACAGTGTGAACAAGGGCGAGTTGGCCCGAAATGCGTAGCTGTTCTCTGTGAAATAAAAACTACCATCTTGCTGTACCTGGCTGGTCCGTTGCTGGCGCGGCGCGCTGAGCTGAGTTGTAAGGAGCGGATTCTTCTTATATATATATATATATATATATATATATATATATATATATACAGGTAGTGAACAAGGCGGCAATGCCGAAACGCGTCTAAGCAGACACTGATCAAGAAATAAAAAAGTTTGGATTCAGACCCACGGAGTCAGCGCCTTCTTCAATCGCACGAGTTTGGTTTAAAGGAATATATATATATATATATATATATATATAATTTTTTTTTTTTTAAACAAAGGTCCGATCTTTCGGAGGCACAAGACAGCTTCCCCATTTCCTCCAGGTTGCAAACCTGGAGGAAATGGGGTAGCTGTGTGTGCCTCCTAAAGATCGGACCTTTGCTTAAAAAAAAAATATATATATATATATATATATATGTAAACAGCTGTATAAGGCCTATTTGACATAATGGCGAAATGAAGGGTTGATCAACCAGGATAAGTATATGTTTTGACGCAATGACCGATCGAGAATAGCTGTGATATTCTTGATTCCAAAAGTTCACAAGAACCCCAAAGTGCCCAATAGCAGACTGATTATATCTGCCCAGAGCAGTCTCCTTGAGAATGCATCAAAGGTGCAAGAGAGGGACCTTGATAATCAATGTCAGAAAGACACCACTATTGTAAAACATTATTTACCATTATGTATGCGCTATTGAATATTCAATGAAATGCATCACTGTTTTTCAATAGAAAATGCCAATAACTATGTTTTTTAAAATAAAGAGAATGCATCAAAGTACATTGATTACTTTCTTCAGACATACATTACACATTTACATCTTATGTAAAGGACACAGGTGACTTTTTGAAACTTATATGTGGCATCCAAATGGAAGAGGACTATAATTTCATTTCATTAGAGGTGACAAAATTATATACAAGTATTTGTCACAGCTACTCTTTTCAAAGTCGTCAGGTCAGATTATACAGGCATACACAGATGCCTCTTGCAATGGCCAAGACGTGCTTGGAGAGCAACTTTTTCCATTTTGTTAATAAAATATTTCATTAAACCAGTGGAACTGCAATGGGCACCTGTTTCGACCTCAGCCACACCTGCTTGCATGTGGGCTGTTGAGAGGAACAGGTGCTCTTCAGGAATCACAGGTGGGCATAAGACAGTCATATAAATGTCTGGAAGAGTTTTATAGATGATCTCTATGTTGTATGGAGAGGATACATGGAGAGCACAGAACTGTTTTTAAAGGAGATTAATACGAATAGCCTGAATTTACACTTTACACACCACATCAGCAAAGCGAGTGTTCCATTTCTAGACCTGGAAGTATACATTAGCAATAAGAAGCTTAAAACGTGGTTATTCAGGATGGAAACTGCAGGGAACACGATCTTGCAAGCATCCAGCTTTCACCCGAAGCACACCAAGATAAGTATTTCCCTATGGCGATTCGCTGTAGTCCAGAAGGCACTAAAGCACCAACCCAATAGACTTCAATGTCAGGGATAGACGAGAGACAGGTTTAAGTAGAGAGGGAATAGCAAGCTGGTAATAGTTCAAGCCCAAAGGGCACCAAACAGTGGCGGCTGGTGACATTTGAAAGTGGTGCGGCGTAAAAGTTTGGATTGAGTGCCACTTGGCAAGCGAGTGAGCTCGACAGACTATCATAAAATTGGTATATTAGTGAATTAAAATTATTCAACGGTTAGTGTAGTTTATAAATTCAAATTGTTCAATGCGAAAAGCAACGTCTGCCATTATCCTACATGGACACGGGGTTGTCACTCTCTGCACTGCATCTGGTTGGCACTTAAAGCTGAAAATCTTCCTACAATAATGATTATGTAATAACAAGAGAACACATGGGTATTGCAAAATTAAAATGTACATTATGGTTCGGGCAAAATGTTAACATGTTGTATTACATATACTGAATAGTAGAAGCGTTCCTTCTCTTTATAACAAACTTTAGTTATGATGACACCAATAACGAGATTCATTTCATGTAATGGATTTCCTTTCTCAGTGTTTACACAGTGCAGACTACGGCCCGAATCCGTATGTCCTTCAATCAGTTACCAGGCCCGGTATTTATGTGCTGACAAAGGGTTTGTATTTATTGCTTGAATTTGGACATAAGTGTCTGCTTTCTGTAGTTTTATTCAGACTTAATTCATTTGTTAAGACTGAAACAAAGACCTTTAAACTACTTTGGTGGAGGAATTAGCCAGGCACCTTTCCTTTGATGCCACATCACACAGACAATCTATATACATTGCCACAAAATCAACAACATTGCTGATTTTTTTAATACGTGCACAGGCAGCGCTCCATGAGCTGCTTAGTATTGCCTTCATTGCTTGCCTTGCCTGCTGTACTTATGGCTTTTCATTCAGGGGCAGGCCTTGTGATGTATTCCTATAGGTTCTGTATCGATCCCCCTATTCCTGACCCTATTCTGGTTAACAAGTTAACTAGCAGCCATCCCATGATGCAGAAACCGTTATCTGATTACGCCAGACCACGGCACAGGAGCGCGTTATCTGATTAGGTCATAACGCTTGCCATCTAATTAGGCAAAGCAATATTCCTCCAGCCCCTGATAAGGCATACGGAGTCCTCAAAACAAATCAAACCTATGACAACCTGGGAAAAACCCTGCGGCCATTGTTTTGATTTCCCCGAGAACTTCAGTAAAAGAATGTGCTTACGACCAGCTCGTATGACATCCTTATTGACGTATCTATGTCCATCCTTACGTCAATCTCGGCACCTTACAGGTATAAATATTACCGACATTGCCTTAAGCAAACACACGCGGTGGTGACGAGATCGGAGCAGCGAGACTTGCCGAAGCCCAGCAGAGAGCGAAGCCCACTAGCTGCCCCGCCTTCCTGATGCGCTGAGAACGAGACGCTGCCTTTCTCCTGCCGAGAAATCCAGCTCCGGCGCTTCCGAGCAGCCCTTGCAGGCAGCCTGGAATATCGAGACCAAAGATGAGAGATACCATCCCTCAATCATCCTAGATTCAAGGTACGGAACTGAATAACCCCTTGCAGAGAATTCTTGAGTCAGTCACTTGGCAAAACAAACTTAACTTAAACTGCTACTTTCTATCCCCGCCCACGTATTAGGCTTAGGTCAGGTACACTGGGGTAGGCGTAGTTAGAAGCACCAGTTGAGTACGATTAGTCAAATGTTTATATGTATGTATCTATTCTGTCCATTTTAAATAACATATGGCTTAGAAACCATATCAATGTTTTTACAGTATTATTTTATAATCCTGCTTTTATTGTATGCACTTTACTTAACCATAAGTATTGCAATAATATCGATTCATTTCTCTTGTACGAGAAAAGAGACTGATCAATAAATTACATCTTTTATTGAACACGCCCGTCTCTTCCTTTTCTCTACAATCTGGTGAAACTAAGAATGCACGTACTGACTGAGTAAAATAAGTTGTCTTTTGTTTTCACACGACTCTAGAGATACACTCTTGATTAGGGGAGAGCAAAGTTGTCATGTTCTATGGTTGTCAGAAACTAAATCCCTTCTTGTCTATCCAGGGAGGTTCAACTCCTCCTTGTCTATTCGAGAAAGTTTCTAGTGAACTCTGAGCTAGCTGGCAAACCCAAAACTTTAAGTCTAATATCGACAGTAGAAGACCTAGTTAACGTCTGGTCTAGGTCTATACTATTGGAGGTATTATTCCAATGCGCAGAGCCTATTGGGATAATAGGAACTACACTACAGCCTGAGCTGTGAGTCGCATAATTCAACAACACTACACGCATGTAGAAAACCACATGCTAGTTACTAAATACTATTTTTATTTTTATTTTTTTAATTTCAAAAACCTTTATTGTCCAATAAAGTAAGTAACACAGCTGGTAGCCTACAACCATCAACTGGCCGGCAGCTCCACATTCGCAACACATAAGTAGCAAGAGACAGTCATAGATATTCTGCAGACTAACACAGCACGCCACCTACAACTCCTCAGGGCCGGCCGCGCTTCCAGTCCTTATTTCCTACTTTCCTGTAGCAATAGAGGTGTCGGATATTGGCGGATCTTGACTAGGTGACACCTATTGCAAAGCTAATGTATTTCCTGCCAGTTGGCGACTGCAAGAACACATGGACACAACCATCAGGGTAGTAGTGAGCTTCGTAAAACCAACCCTTCTTGTATTATTTCCCTAGATAACTATATACAAAAACACAACAAAGCCAGTGCATGGTAGGTAATCCAGCCAATGATATGTAGTATATACACTCACTTTGCCCAAGACTCCAAAATCAGGTATTCCACGATAGCCATGTAACGACTTAAGATCTGCAGGTGTGATGCCACACAGTAACCCAATACAAACATCAATAATGTCTCAGATGCCCTGCCTGCTCCCAGTAAATGAAATCCCAGCCTTTCTGAGCTTTGCGTGCAGCCCGATTCATTCAGTTCCACAATCAGAGTCTACCCTGGCAAGCATGTATGCAGTGTATGGCCCCCAAATGTCATTAGGCCTAGATTTAGACGGCAAAGCCTCGTAGTAGCAGGTGAGTTGGTCCCGACAGTGTGCCAAGTCCAACAGCCAATCTTTCAGAGCAGGTGCCCTCCTATCCCAACAGCACATAGCAACCCTGCGCTTAGCCATTTGAAGTGACAGAGACACAAGCCTACGCACTCCCTTCGGTATGGTAGAAACCAAGCCCAGCAGACACATTCGGGGGGCACATTCAATCGTGACTTCAGTCATAGCAGTCAGTGTCGCAACCACATCGGTCCAGAACTCGCAAACTTTAGGACATTCCCAAGCCAAATGCCCAAAGTCAGCAGCCTCTGCCCCACAGAGTGTACAATTGTCAGATTCCCGCAGCCCATATTTACGTAATTGTGCCGGAGTGTAATATAATTGATGTAAATATTTATAATGTATACGTTTAAAGTTTCCGTTTGCTGCAAAGTTACCCGTGATGGAGCAGCACTCCTCCCATTCTTCATCCGTTAGTGGTTGCTGAAGCTTATCGTCCCATTTGCATTTCGAGCGGTTCTCCACCGTACCCTCGTCCTGTTGCGCCGCTCTATATAACCGGGACACCAGCTTCGTCCTGTCTTTTGACATGTATAGGAGCTGCAATGCCTCCAGTGTCGGTGGCTCCGAGGGGAAAGACGGGAATAGGCTTCGTAGTGCGGCTCTAAGTCTGACGTACATGAACGTGGCCATGCCTGCATTACCGCCCTTTGCCAGGAAAGCCTGCAATGTGATAAATGTGCCGCCTGGGAAGATGTCCCCCATGACCTGCAGTGCCGCGGCCTGCAGGAGGCGGAGTGCTCCGGCCTCACCCAACATCCAGATATTTTCATGATGCAAGAGAGGCATTGCCGGCGCATAGGGGAAGCTTAACTGCACGCCTCCCAAGCGCAATCCAGGCCGCAGTCGTGCTCCGAACCGTATCCACCTCATTCTTCTCATACACCGAGTGGGAGCTCACTATCATGGCTTGTAATGGCAACGGTTTGACCGCCCCAGCCTCTATCGCCACATGCGGCGTGTAAGGTGGGGCCGACAGCCAATATGTGGCAAAATGTGCCTGAGCACACAAGTAGTAGAGGTGCATATCCGGGACTGAAAATCCGCCAAACTCATATGGTTTTGTCAGAGTGTCCCAGCCCAGGCGGGGTTTCTTACCTCCCCATGCCAATGTGAGCAAAAGATGGCTCTTGAGCTCCAGCGGGACGTTCACAAATAAATACAAGAATTTTGGGAGTACCACCATCTTTATCAGTGCTACCCGATCAGCAAAGGACAGTGGCAAATGCTTCCATCTGCACACTTGGTCCTCGAGCCTAGAGACCGCCGTCCCATAATTAGCCCTGAGCATTTCGTCCGGGTCCCGGTGTATCCAGACGCCTAGATAGCGGACAGGTTCCGTGGCCCATTCCAGGGGAAAATTCAGAGAGAACCGCACAGTGCTCTCAGTAAGAGGCATAATAATCGACTTCGCCCAGTTAATGGACAGTCCCGCGAACCACTCAAAGCGAATGTATTCCCGGATGACCCCTTCGAGGTGGCTCTCCGGTTCCCTCACATTTAAAACCATGTCGTCTGCATACATGGACACAGCCAGCGGCCTCTGCTCAAAGCGCAGAGCCGAGTGCATATGTCGCTGGCGCAGCATGCAGGCCAACAGCTCGATGATCAAAGCGAACAATAAAGGCGAGAGCGGGCAGCCCTGCCTGGTCCCGCACTGTATGGGGAAAACGTCCGAAACATGCCCATTGATCCGAACCCGGGCCACTGGGTCTGCATACAGCAGCTTCACCCAGTTGACAAAAAACAGAGGAACTCCCATACGGTGCAACACTGCAAATAGAAAGTTCCATGCTATAGAGTCAAACGATTTTGCAGCGTCTAAAAAAACAGCCACAGCCGGCAATTCTGGCTTGATCAAATGGAGGACAGCAAACATAGCTCGTAAATTGTGCGCGGTAGAACGTGACGGAATAAACCCCGATTGGTCCGGTAAGACCATAACGGGGAGGAGCAGACGTAACCGTGTTGCCAACACCTTAGCTAAGATTTTCACGTCTGTATTTATTAAAGAGAGCGGCCGGTAAGATTTGCACTGGTCATGCAGCTTACCGGGCTTAGGTAGCGCAACAATGAGGGCCTCTCTGAGCGTGTCCGGCAGTCGTCCCTGCTCAAACGATTCCTCGTACATTTCGGCCAGGTGCGGAAGAAGCACATCTGCATATTCCTTATAAAATTCGGCGGGGAGACCGTCCGTGCCCACTGCCTTAACATTCGGCAATGCAGCGATGGCGTCCCTCAGTTCGTCAGCCGTTATATGATGCATTAAAAAGTCTTGTTGAGCTTTAGAAAGCCAAACCAATGCTACTTCCTCTAGATATTTTCCCACCTCGTCCTCACTAGCCGTTTCCCTATGTTCGTACATGCCCTTGTAATACTGCACAAACTGATTCAAAATCCCTGCGGCGTCTGTCACGGAGCGGTCATTCACGGTAATCCCCTGCACATTACAGTATTTCGCCCACGGCTCAGCAATGCGCTCTGCCAGTGCGCGACCGGGTCGTCCACCTTCCCCATAGTATCTTGCTCTACGCCTTTTGGACAAGTGGCGAGCTTCTTGTTCTGCTAGCTCGTTATACTCGTCTACTTTTGACCTAATGTCCGCCAGCAATGCATCAGTGGGGGAAGTGTCATAACGGTGTTCCAGGCTCTTCAGGTCATGCTCTAGCCGTGCAAGAGAGTCACGCAGTGATCTGAGAACCCCTGCCTGCTTCCCTATACACACACCCCTAATAGTCACCTTAAAGGCCTCCCAAATAGTGCTCATGCCTTGTACTGATCCAACATTTTCCGAAAAGAAATGTTCTATCACTTCCCGAACTTCCTCCTTAAACACTAGATCCAGCAGGGCTGTGGGTTGCAATTTCCAAGTGTACGGAGCAGAAGAGTAAGCCGGAAGGTCCATCGCTAGTGCAACCGGTGCGTGATCTGACAATGTACGCGGTAAGTGTTCAACACTAGAAACCCACGCATTCACATCCCGAGTCACTAACCAAAAATCCAATCGGGACCACGTGTCTCGCGCATACGTATAACATGTACCCACTGTGTCCTGAGGGTGACGCAGTCTCCACGCATCCACCAATCACAGATCTGTCATACCATCATGCACCGCTTTCGCAGCTTTCTTCTCTTGCAGCGGGTGAGAAGTCTTTCCTGTCCACACCAGCTTCCAGAACCACATTGTAATCACCCCCACATACAATAGCAGACGGTGGCAATTCATACACTCTGTTCCACAGCACCCTATAGAAATCCGGGTCGTCTATGTTAGGCCCATAGACATTGACCATTGTAAGTAATGTTCCGCACAGTTTACCATGCAATAAAAGGTACCTCCCTTCTCTGTCGACCTCCTCTCGTACACTCTCAAACTGCACACCCCTTTTGATCAGAACCATAACGCCTCAGGCATATGTTGAGTAGGTCGAGGCCAACCGGAACCCCGCCCACTGTTTAGCTACAGATACCGCTTTATGCGCCGTTAAGTGTGTTTCTTGGAGGAAAACGATATGTGCGTTATGACGATTTAAATATCCTAATACCTGTCTAATCTTTTTGGGACTATTGAGACCTCTCACATTCCACGTGATCCAATTGAGTCTACTGCTATTGAGCATCTACCAAAATCATCATATACCTGGAATAAGCTGAGTCAAAGGTCAAATCGTAGTGTGTCTGAAAGAGAAGTGAAGCATTCATGTCTAGGCTGTGCTCGTAATACTGACCCCGCCATTCAAGAGTGAGTCGATGTAGTGTAGAAAGAACCATGCCCTGGCTGTACACGCACAACAAATCCTCCCAACAGGGGAAGATCCAGAAACATTCCCTCTCCCTACCCCCCTCCCCCATCAACCCCCCTCCCACTTCAGCCACCCAATCTAGCCAAAGCCATCCCAACCCAATTCCCAACTCGTCCCCCCCCCCTGTTCATACAACAATTGGGTACACCCATGTGGAAGGCGCCAGGGTGCATATCCCTCCCGTAACAGACATAACGGGAGGTGATCAAGCATTTATGAATGAACATCCATATAACAACAGAGCATGGTAGCATCATCTAAACTCCAGAGGGGACACGAATAATCTCAAGGCCAGACGTTGTCATTCCCTCCGTCCTATGCTCGCATCATCTGAAACACACTCTGAACCAGACATGCCATCCCAACCCCTAGAAGCAGGCCAACCAATAGATTAGCTCCTGAGCGTTCATGTCTTCCACCCAAATCCCATGTGGCCTGGGAGTTCAAACCTCAACCCATATTAAGATAGAAATGTTCATATAATGAGAAGTCGCAGCCCCCAGGCTATGTAACCAACGACTGCAAGCTTCAGAATGCCTTTATCGGCAGTTCAGAGCTCCTCCTCGGCCATCTCCTCCTCAGGTGTCGTGGAAGAGTCACGCTTTTTGCGTTTCAGCTTTTTAGCATAGTCCATCGCCGCTTTTGGAGTGTTAAATATTTTTTTGTCAGTGGGGGCTCCAATTCGGAGTCTAGCGGGGTAGAACATGGCATAGGGCACTTCCTCTTTTCGTAAGAATTGTTTAACCGTTCTGAATTCTTTTCTGGCCGCCTGAACCGCTGCAGTAAAGTCTGGGAAAAACTCTAGCTTGTTCCCTTGGTGTTCTATTGCGCCTTTCTCCCTCGCCATTCTCAAAATGGCGTCCCAGTCTCTATAGTTTAGAACTCGGGCAATTACAGGACGTGGAGGGGCGCCCGGTGGACTCTGCACGGAAAAGAAATCGGAGCAGATAGCACTGCAAGGGTGCTCCGGAGCACAAAAGTATATTCTTGGGATTTATCAAGATCCGAATGGATAGCACTATCCCACAAAAGATGGGGTTTGAATTTTGAAATTGGACGATATCCAAACGGACAAGATTTTATCAGGGCCACAACTACTATGATGATGAAGGATATTAGGAGCATAAATCGTCAATAAAGATCGATTACTGTGTTGCCAAACATTCGGGCTATTACCCGTCCTCCATTGAGAAGTGCTGTCCTAGAGAATATCTACAACTATATTTCTTTGGAAAAAGTAACAAACAAGCCTTGAGAAAGCCCTGTGGGCGAAACGCGCGTCGGCTGCTGCTTATCGTTTGTGAATTGTGGAAATTAAACACAGATCCCAATCCATGAAGATTTGTTTGGACTAATTGAATTGTTGCTCTAAGACAGTATGGATTTATAACATACAGTATGCTGAGACGTCATTGGAGTATTCGGAGAAATACTTACATATTCAATTGACTTTTTGGAATTCATGATATTTGTGTGCTCAGGTGTTTTGTATATATATGTATGCCCTGGGTTCGGCTGAACCCTAGGACTGATTGACACTTTGGTGGGTAGGTGTCATATACCTTTAGAGCACCCCGGCCATAGTTGCCTTTTGTTACTAATAGATGCTTTTTTCTTTACGATTGGCTTAACACTTTTGATGTGCGGTTCGTCTTGGGCAAACCCATTGTTTGTATTTATTTGGGCGCCCGGTGGTGGTCTGACCGCCAGTGACCAATGCGCATGCTCAATAATAAACATGGCCGACAGCTGCTCAGTCCCAAATATGTCAGCAATGAGGCGCTCCATATATACCTCCATTCTCCCCACATTTGTCGATTCAGGCAGGCCCGTAACGCGGATGTTGTTGCATCGCGAGCGCGCCTCCAAATCTTCATTCTTTGCTTTAATAACAGCCAGAATCTTATCCATATCTGAGGCCTTATCTGTGACTGCTGTCAGTCCGTCCTCATTGGCCGAAACCCTCTGCTCAACCTCCCACAAGCGAGATTTATGTTTTTCCAGCTGCGTCGACATATGATCTAGCCGGTGATTGACCGCAGACATGGCACCTTCAATAGATTGCAGCGATTTTTGCATGGCCGCCAGCATTGCCTCCAGTTTAGGCGTCCCACCAGACGCCATTTCAGAGTCTGAGTCAGAGGTGGCCTTTTGCGGCATCTTGGCCGGCCTGCGGGATTCGAAGTTTATCTTGGATTGACCCCTGTCCGGCCTGCCCATGGCTGTGGACGTTCTGCAGCCCCAACCACAACTCCGCAGATGTCCAGGGGGATCTGTGGCGCCTGCGAAATATCCAGAGTCCAATCACCCCAAGCAGCTCCCCCACGCTCTATCCAGACACAGAGTTTAAGTGGACACACAATGCTCAAGGAGTTATGCACAGTAAAGTTTGTCCGCAAAGACGTCCCAAAGCTCCCGCCAATCAGCAATATGCAATTGCCCGCCTGCACCAGCTCGATGATTACCCGAGGACGGGGATTATCGGCCCACTCGCTGAATGCCGGCAAATCTTGCAGGTACAGTCCGGGTGCAGTCAGGACCCACAGCCTCGATCGAGCCCACTCTGAGCAGCCGTATGCGCAGCAGCCGGACCTGCTACCCGTCCCGCCCAGCCCCGACCACAGCTCGCAGGGGGGGGGCCGCGCACAAGGCCCGGTACCGCCTCCACAGTCCCAGACCGCGCCCGACCCCTACCCCACTCACCGCAGCCGGCTCCGGAGACGTCCGGGCGTCGGCAGCCTCCACCTTGCTCGTTCCTCCGACCACCGGCAGAGTCCCGGTCCGTTTGGCAGCCGCCCTCTCGAGGCCCGTCTCCCGCGTTGCTCTTCGGACCATTGTAAGCCGCTCCCTCAGGCCTCGCCTTCACCCATGGGCTCGGGTTGGGGAACAGGAGAAGCTCGCCGGGCTCCGTGCCGTGGGGTCTTCCTCTCGCCTCTCGCCGCCGTCAGTGCAGCCGCTGGTGGGGGAAACTCGATGGCAGGCTCCGCTCGGATGTTCTGCCGGGTCACCAGGCCCGTCCCAGCTCACGGTGTATCAAGAGCTCCTCGGGCAGCGGGAGCCTCAGAACCGCCCACAAAGCGATCTCCGGGGTCGGGATGCCTTCACGCCTCAGCGTTGCAATTTACAAAGTAGGATGTGCAGGATTATTAACGGATTTTCGGCTTGATCTGACGGAGCCTCATTAAAGTGCGGCCATCTTGTCTCGCACCCTCTAGCGCCCCCATTTCTTTTTTTTTTTTTAATCTTATTTTTTATTTGAGAATTAATTGACACAGTGTAAAAGCATTGACTTGATTATACAGAGAATAATAAATACATTTCATCCATCAGTATACAAAGATAGAAAGAAGCATTAAAATCCGATTAAAATGGAACCTTAAAACGGAGAAACCATCTGTATAGACCTCGAGATTATATATTTAAGGCAATGAGTATAAAAGAGGACCATTATATACATTATAATACAATTTAATTTAGCTCCACATTAATTCCTCCTACATCCTAGTGGTCCTCCAAGCAGCCACGGCGCCCAAACCTTTAGGCCCATATCTCGTATTCTTTTACCCTTGTGCTCATACAGGGCAGTCTCAAAATTGTGCATACCTAGGAGTCTAGTCAGCCACATCTGGAATGTTGGTACCCCGTATCTTTCCAAGCAACTGATTTGAGAATATGGAGCACTGCCACTGAAATAAATACTAGAGCCTCCGTCTCAGCATTAAGATCGAGCTTGCTTTCGCATCCTAAAATCATCAGTGTTGGGGATAGATTTAACTTAACATCTAGCAGCCCCTCCCAGAATGCCTACTAAATACTATTTCACTGCAGTTAAGCACACCGATCTGAATCCCGATCCTTAATCATCTCACACTGCTGTCTTTCGTCCGGAATAAAACAGAAAGAACACATTGCGCACTGCAAGGCAGTCTAGTGGTAGTGTGCAAGGTTAAACAGAAAGATAGATATCCTTTGTGAGGCGGTAGTGTGCACAACATTGCTGATTTTTTAAACATGTGCCATGCTGCAGTAGCGCTACATGCACTGCTCTTATGATTGCATTGCTTGCCTTCCCTGTGACTATGGCTTTTCACACAGGCCTAACCGCTGGGTCAGATAATTCAACAACACCGCACATAGGCAGCACATCACAAACGAGTTGCTATGAGACACCAATCAGAATCCCGATACATAATAATTTTAAACTGCTGCCTTTCGGCCAGGACCAACACACGGAAAGAACACTCGGGGCACTGCAGTCCAGTAGTAATAGTATAACTATGCGAAGAAAACACAAATTTCGTGACCTGTGATATTTGATTGTGTACAATGATGGACTTTATAAAGGCGAGGTCTCGGAGGCCCGCTCCGAGTTTAAGTTGACCTGTGATTTATCGTGACAGGCCTGAGAAGAGGGTCACATAATGCAAGACTTAGACACATCACATAGTGACATACTAGTTGTGAAAAGCTATTTCACTGCATTTATTTTTACAGATCCATCCGACTCCCGATCCTTACTTACTTTTTGGGACAAACACAGACAAAACACTCGGTGATACCCCAAGTGCGATAGAGGAAAATAGAAACATCCTTAATCTTGGCATTTGAAATACCACAATTGTTTTTTTACTATGATGCTGCTTAACTTGGCGAGTAGCTGAGGCCCGCTCTGAGCTTGAGTTTACCGTCTGATTACTTTGTGAGATGGCAGTGTGCAGCAAGGCCCACTCGGCTTTACCGCCAGTTTGAAAATCGTCATGGACTGTGTGACGCAGTAAGTAATTATAATTTATAAAACAGCAGGGGAGATCTTTCGATGCCCTATTAATGTCATGTCACACAATAAACACACTGCATCCCCACAAACAGGAATGCACTTCCCTCAAAAAAGCCCTTATGCCACGCACAGTTTGTTTAATCAAAATGACCCATATGATTTAGTTGCAGACAGCAAAGCCTTAAGATAATATAAATGACAGAATGTCAGACAGAGATCAGAGTCCAAGAATTCTAAATAGCACCTGCACTAGCTTTTAGAAAATCTGGTTTCTTCATCTCTACAATAGTAACATAATACTTATAATAAATGCAAAACAACATTTTCATCTTTATTTTAAAAATTCACAAACAGCCACAGAAAAGTATATCTTATAAATTACTTCCTACATTTTTTACACCATGATGGAAGTCTCACGCCATCTCGGAGAGCTGTCTTCTTGCCAGGAAGACACTTGCCTGGACCCACTACGACTACTCCACCACTCCTTCTACTGCAATGCCATTAGTGACGCTGCACGCACAGAGAGAGGGAGGGAAAAGCAGGGGACAGAATGGCCACTCACTGAATGGCTTCATATTTGAGCCATGCAGTGATTGGCCATGTGCTCCATGGACCTAAACTCCCCACCCCGCGCTGCCTCATGTGCGGGAGGACCGGGCCTAACTGCGAGTCCTGGCCAATCCAGACACTTCCCTCTTGCTGAGAGCAGACCAGGATTGGATCGAGCAGGTGAACCCAGCGCTCATTCCGAGTGCAGGGGTCTGCGGCTGGGATCCACCCCCACTCACTATGTACAAGTAATGAGAGGCCAGTCTGATGAGCATTTCGGGTTGGCCACGGAAAGGCAGTCGGCCAACCGGGCTTGCGTACTTCGAAGTGTACGTGCGTTGACAAAGTGAGCCTGTATTCCTGATTGCATGTCAATTATCTTCAAGCCACACCCACTCATCACGATGCAAGCAACCCGGCCGGCGGCTGATCATGAAAAATGAATGTCCAGCGTCAGCAGCCGAAACGAAAACATTTGACTGCAATTATTTACATTAAATTCAGGGCTTGGGGGGCCAAATATAGGGGGGCAACGCCCCAACGCCCTAATGAGGGAGCTGCCACTGGCACCAAATAAAAGAGAGAAATATGCCATTCTGTTATCAAGGCCAAAAAAACGACTGAAGGGGGAGTAAGATTTATAACTCCATAAAGCAGCCAGGACAAAGCATTAAGGGCCTTACTCATAAGGCATTGGCAGATAGTGAGATCAGATCCCATAATCGGTGAGCTGATGTCAAGAAATCCCCAAATTACTTACAAACGCACACAATCTATGATTGATGCACTAGTAAAGAGTAGCCCATAGATGGTTAAACAAAGGAGTTGGTTGCAACCTAGAACGATTTAAAAAAATGCTCCTGATGCAAAGCCTGAACCATAGGCAAGAATACCGTTGAGTATACATCCCCTTTAAAAGACAACCCGAAAAAGATTAGGAGTTCATACAACTGTAGAACAGACTATGCCATTGATGTATCAATATTAAGCATGGGCGGATTTTGCGGATCCACGATTCGCGGATTCAGCGGATTCACGGATCGTGGATCCGCAAAATCCGCGGATTCAGCGGATTTGCGGATTTGGGGGCGGGGCTTCCTCGAGCGTGTGGGCGGGGCCAAACCGACGGGGCTTCCACGCGAGCGCACATGCCTCTTGTGTGTCTAAAAGGTCAGAGACCGATCAGAGCAGCAGATTAAGAGACAGAAGCCCCTGGTCACAGGAACAGCACGGGGGTTGCGCTCGTAAAAGTCAAAGATGCCCAGCCTCCCAACGCTCACGTTTTTTTTTGGGCTGCTGAATGAGTCACTGCATTTGCGCTTCAACTAGTTCCAGCGACCAAGTGTGTGTCACTATGCAATCGCGCCGAAGTGCGCAGGGGTCCCTTGAGTGAAATGTCCATCATAGTGGGTAAATGGCGGGAAGACGGTGCACACCTCGAGTGTGTGGGCGGGGCCAAACGGACGGGGCGTCCATGCGAGCATGCCTCTTGTGTGTATAAAAGGTCAGAGACCGATCAGAGCAGCAGATTAATTTTTGGGCTGATGAATGAGTCACTGAATTTAAGCTTCAACTAGGGCACATGCTTTATTGATATTTGCAAGTGTTTCCTGTTGAGGTTTATTTTTTTGTGCCAGGACCGTCGTGCCCGAATGAACCCTGCCCTTCATATTTATTCAAGAAGACACCACTGTTGAAGTAATTTACGATGGCGCCGGCAAGCTGCCAGCGCCATCCTGCAAAAGTTACTTAATTAGCTTCAACAGGAAGCTCCAACTGCTAAAATAAAGCAGGCGCTCGAGCCCCTGCTGTATCTTATCTGTTAGAGCTTCCTGTTGAAGCTAATTAAGTAACTATTGCAGGATGGGCGCTGGCAGCTTGCCGGCGCCATCGTTAATTAGGCGCGCTTGAACTTTTGACCACAAAATCCGCTCCGATCGCGGATTGCGGATTTTTGGCAAATCCGCGAGAGTTCGCGGATCGCGGATTTGCCGAAAATCCGCAAAATCCGCGATCGGAGCGGATTTTGCGCTCATGCTTAATCAATATGGACATGCAACCTATGTTATATTGGAAGAGGATGTGAAGCAGCTGTCAGAGCTGCCAACTCAGAAGCTGGGGATCCGGGTTCCAGTCTTGGTGCAAAATCCTGGGATTCTGGGCAAATCACTTAACCTCCCTGTGTCCATGGACATCGCCTGGATATCCTCACTGGTGATAAGCTGCACTATATAAATCTACAAACAAAAAAACAATTACAACACTTGCCCATAAGAGGGTGATACAGCACATGCATGCCATAAGTAACATTGATCAGGCATACCCAGGTTCTGTGAGCTATACTATAACCACGATCCCAAACAAATGAGTTCTTTCGTAATTGAGGCAGCACCATTCAACAGAAGGGCTGGTGATCGAATAAAGGCACTGAGGGAGCTTGAGATGCGCTACATTGTAAGTTTAGACTGCAGACTCCCCAATGGGCTCAATATAAATGAGGAGCTGTATGCCTGCCTCTGAGTATGGACAAATGACAGGTTGGCCCATATGGGCTTGACCTTATATCACTATTTTCTTTATTACATGCCACTTCATGATGTACGTTATGTTGATGAACTATTTGAGTTTGCAAGTACTTTAGTGGTGATGGAATTTGCGTGCAAAGAGGAACGACTAGGAGTGGTTTTGTACTTTTAAAGTCACAATGATATTCACATTGCCCGTTTTTAGCTATATGTTTTGACATTTAGAATTCACTATAATTTGTAACGCGCAGTTGATGAAAAATATTTCCATATATATGGCATAATATAGATGGAAGGGCATTCCAGACATAGAATTATTTGCCCACATGTGCTTTGGAGGGGTATGCCGATAAGAGGTATTTTAACGGAAGTGTCTGCTCACAAAGGCTTGAGCATTTATACTGTATGAGAAAAGGTATTAGCACCCCAAAACATCCGCCCAACATGCATATATGAACTTTAAATGTCTATATCCACATTGACTCAATCAGTGGTGTAATAGAGCTATATGCAATGTGAGAAATGAATTTATCTGCCCGTAGAAAGCCTGATTGACTGAGCAAATATATCATAGTGTACTGTACAAATTTAATATTGACATTTATGCATGACGCTAATTTTATAGATGTGTTTCACAGAAGTGTCAGCCCACAAAGGATTAACTATTTCCACTGTATGTTTTAAGGACTTAGCACCGTAAAAAGTACGTCCAAACCACACATATGCACTTTAAATGTCTATGTCAACATAGAGTCAATCACTGGTGGAATATTGCTATGTGCAACCAGAATAATGAAATTATCTGCCCGTAGAGAGTCTGATTGATCTAACAAATGCATCTTATTGTACTGTATGAATTCTCGGGCTGAAACACTGACATTTGTACAGGTCGCATACAATGTATACGAATGACTGATATAAGAATTACATTTTTTTCAATCAATTTCAATTCACACTTTTAGTTTGTGATTATATTGGTAAATCAGTGCAATGGGCAAGCCACGTGAAGTTTGATTACGCCAAATACTATGGTCAATGTATTTCTCCTCTTTGCATCATTATGCAAGTCTTGTCTTTATATCTGTGATGATGTATTAATTGAAAGATAGCATATGGAAATGACGTGCATGTGATCTAACCAAAGTCTGCACTGAACGACTGAAATGCGTAATGGTGGTTATGATGGATACTCGAAAAAATAATTGAATTGAATCGAATCTGGCGTCTGCATCAATCCTTGTTGGACAGTATGCAAGGATTGCCTGGTTGGATTTGGAAGTATCTCTGCATATATATATCATGAAGAGGTAATTTATTAAACAACAAAGGCAATGGGTAATCTCTGACAAATATATACAAATTCACTGAAAAAAATAGTTAAAGTTTGTAATGGTTTAGCAAAGAGTAATCTACAAGAGCACTGAAATTTGCCACTTATAGTATACAACACCATCACGCACAACACTGAACATGCGCATATCACTTTGCCGATGATATATGAAACAAGCCTGTCGATCAAGAGCAAAAAATTGGCAATTGGTGCGAGTTATGGTGTGTGCTGCTTGTTGCATAACAAAACTGTAAATTTTGAGGGCTTTTTAAGGTTTGTGTTTGCTGCACTATATCTAACCTATAACTGTGTTTTTCCAATGTGGCAGAAAAAAATATACAAAGCACATTTCTAACAAATTAAATTTGTAAAAAAATTCAAATGTTATTAAAGGAGTGGTGAATCACTGAACTGCTACATTAAACAAAGTTATACACAAAAGTGTTCACCCATTCACCTCTAACTGCCACCTTTTTAAAATGTTTATCTCAAAAACAACAAGACGAATGTACACCAAACCAACTAAAGCATATTTCCTGATTAGAATTATACGTGCATGCAACGTTTTCCATAAATCCATTCATAGTTCCTGAGAAGTATTACAAATATAGCCCAGCAGGTATTAAAGGGTTAACAATTTTGATTATCTTAGGCTTTTTGGATTCGCAAATCCTTCATAAATGAAGAAATACAAAAAAAAGGAAACTGATCCTATGAGGAAGTCTTCTATCTAGTCGATGCATTAGGATACGGGTATCTAGAGTTAGCACCGTGCATCCAATCGAGTTTTATTTACTGCTGTAAGAGACATAAATTTCCTTTGACGTGGCCATTTCATGATGTCCTGTGTTCTGAATAAAAAATGTAAAGACCATATAAAGAGGTCAGAGAGGCACATCCCGCTGATTTCCAGGCCACAGTGGGGAGACCATCAAAGGATCTCCAATGTAAATAATATATTAATAAAAATAAAAGGAGTTGCTTAATCTATGGATCCTCAACATCTAAAATTGTGGACAGGGACCCTGGCACAAACACAGGTACCTCAGACTCTGGCTGACATTTTAGTTGTTGAGATCCACGTACCGAAAAAATCCAGGGCTAGTTCCATGCCCTACTACAGCAGACACCCAGGGTAAGCTTCTGTATTGGTATCGCCGATAGACAGATATGGATTTGGAATCGCAAACCTCCTAACGGGAAGCTTGCTCTTGGTTTGCAGTACATGGGCATAAATCTTTCCTTGGCTGGAAGTTCTAATTCAGGATCCGTGAACCAAAACAATAATAATAGTACTAATTATAATAATAATAATAAATAAGGCCAAGCTCAATGGACCAACCCTTCTGCTCAGCAGGGGTTGGCCAACTGGAGCAGGTTTGGTGCAGGGCCTGAATGAAGGCCAGTTCTTTTGACATATTCAATGGGTGTTATCTACCCGTGCTGGGTAGGCCAGACTCAGTTGCCAACCCCTGGTGCACATGGCCAAAGGCTGTGCACAGCAGGGATTGGCCACTGCTGTGAGTTGGGTGCCGAAGGCCAAAGGTCAGATATAGAGAGGTCTGGGTGTCTGCGGCAGGTTGGGTGCAAGGTCTGGCCGCAGACCAGGCCCTGCAGTCAATCCCACTATGCAGCTTCAAAGGTAGTAGGGGTAGGAGGCCCATATTTTGTTAGATGCAGCCAACAGTATGGAATTGGAAATTAAGTAAATCATTAAAAAAACAATGAAATTCACTGTAAAAAACATGTACATTTGCCAATTATACTTGCCAATGCACGGTGTGCAGACAATCGACAGAAAGAATATCGTTGTCAAGAATATTGATTTGTAGGTAAGAAATATTGTTTAAAATATCGATTTTTTAATTAGTGTTATGTTTTTTAGTATATATTTTAAATGTATGTGAAGCTTTTTTTGGATAAGTATTGTTTATGTTTTTTATATATGTGGTACATTTTTAGGAGTTATTAATTTTATGTTTTCGAGTTCCATAGCGGGTTGTGGGTTTTAGGGGAATATGGTGGGAAGTAATTTAATTATAATAAATTAATGATTTTTTACAATTTATTAATGTTTATTTAATTGAGATTTTATAGTGTTAATTGTGGGATTTAATTGATTTTTAATTAATTAATAATTTGTTGCTAATTAATATTACATAATTAATTGGTAATTAATTATGGTAATTGTGTAATTAATTTTAGGTGAGGGTTGTGGGGTTTTAGGGGTAAAGGGTGGGAAGTAATTTATTTTTATTTAATCAGTTGTTACTTAATAATAATTAACTGAAAATTAAATATGGAAACTGTGTAAATAATTTTAGGTGGGGGAGTGGGGTTTATAGGGTTAAAGGGTGGGAAGTAATTTACTTTTAATTAATTAATAATTCGTTATTAATATTTAATAAATTGAAAATTAAATATGGAAATTGTGTAAGTAATTTTAGGTGTGGGTTGTGGGTTGTGGGGTTTATGGGGGTAAGGGGTGGGAAGCTAAGTAATTTGTATGTGTTTTAATTTGGTTCTTAATAAATAATATTTATTTAATTGAAAATTATGTTGATTATGGAAGTACATTTTATTTTTAACTTAGATGTGGGTTGTGAATTGTGTGGTGTTATAGGGTATGATGTAAATAAAATAAATGTATGTAATAAAGTTTTTGTTTACAAATAATTTCTAACTAAAAATATTTGTTTAAAAAATATTTTTATATTTAATATAATATTTGTCGGTATTTGTGATATGTATTTAATATCATATGTTTTCTTTTTTAAAGTTCATAACATAAAATATATTTGTATTTTAATTTTTAACATTTATATATCTTTTTATTTATTTTGTATTTCAAATATTTTTTGTTGTTAATATTTTGTTTGTTCTTAATTTTGAATTGATTGGAGTGGGAATAGTAATTTTTATCCCGCCGCAATTCAACACTTTCCCTACTGTTACACTCACTGGAGTGGGAATAGTAGTTTTTACCCCTCCGCTATCCAACATTTTCCCTACTGTTGCACTCAAGGGAGTGGGAATAGTAATTTTTACCCCTTCGCTATTCAACACTTTCCCTACTGTTGCACTCATTGGAGTGGGAATAGTAATTTTATCTCTCCGCTATCCAACACTTTCCCTACTGTTCCACTGACTGGAGTGGGAATAGTAATTTATACCCCTCCGCTATTCAACACTTTCCCTATTGTTGCATGCATTGGAGTGCGAATAGTATTTTTTACCCCTCGCTATTCAACACTTTCCCTATTGTTACACTCACTGGAGTGGGAATAGTAATGTTCACCCCTACGCTATCCAACACTTTCCCTTCTGTTGCATTGACTAGAGTGGGAAATGTAAGTTAAAATATTTTAATGCTTTAATTAATAATAGAATGTTTTTTAACATACATTTTATGTTATTGGTATATATATATATATATATATATATATATATATATATATATATATACATATATATATATATATATATATTTGTTAATTGTTTATATATGTTTAAAAGTATAAAATAAATGTAAATTAAGTTTATTAATTGTTTTACAGTAAATATATATATAACTATTATATATGTGTGTTTAAATGTTTTAAGTTAAGTTTATTTGTTATATTTGTTAGAAATGTATATTACATCCATATTTTTTTAATTAATTTTATTATTTAATATATTTAATATATATTTAATATATATTATTTTATATACATATATAAAAAACGATATTTTGTACATCTATATTTATGTCATCGATATTTTTGGTGCCATTTTTGTGCTTACCTTTAGAAACATAGGATGTCGATATTTTTGACCTTGATATTTATTATTCCATATTGTTGTAAGGGGATGTTGTGGGTTTCGATGTCAGTGAACCCCAATGTACACAGTGCACACCATAACTCGCTCCACCTACCATGTGCCAAACACCGATTTGCCAATGATATAGAAAACAAGAAAATAACTATCAAGGGAATAACATGGCGGGGAGCCTGAGGTGTCTCGCTGATCACCATTCCTGCCAAAGTTTACCTTTACTCAATAGCCATATACTTGTACTGCAGAATACCCTAAAAAGGACTGAATGGAGAACTACCCAGGAACTCAAATAATACTGAACAATGAATGAAAAAATATTAAAGTTAGCAAAAAACAAATAAATGAGAAAACAATTATTGCTTCCAGAATGCTCAAGTGTGTGCATTGTGCACAAACCACAGTGAAACTATGTATAGATCCATACACCTTCTCGCTTAACAAGAAAAATAATCTCAATTCTGGACTCATATTTCTGTTTCTAAATCGGAAGTAAAATGGTTCTGCAAGTTCGATAAAAACAGAAGGAACTCTAGGGAGGTCTGTTATTACAAAAGTTGGCACACAATAAAACATGTAGACAAAAGATAAAAATCACAACGCTTGCTTACCTGTGAAATCACAGTGTGGACACTTGAAATGATCTTCAGCGTGACAAGCAAAGTGGAGATTTCGAATCTGTTCTGATTTATAAAAAGTAGAACACTTCGAGCACTGGAAAACATCCAGTTTTTCCTGATGCCTTTTCTTGTGCAATTTCCATGTGCTTCTCATCTTAAATCCTTTTTGGCAGACAAGGCACTTGTATGTCTCATTGGCTGTCACATGGGTTTCTAAGTGTTTCTCCATCAGACTCCAATCTGACATACAGCAGCTGCAATGAAGACATTTAAATCCTTGGGCCCTGTCATGGCATTTCATATGGGTTTTGTAAGACTCTTTGGACTTGAGTTCACAATCACAAAGTTTGCAAACATGCTTTCTTCTGTCAGTTCGGAGCCGGGGCCGAAAATTGTTCTTCTGAGCAACACTCATATAGTTCTGCTCAGCCTTGTCCTTTTGCTGATTGCTATTTGTCTCCCATCTTGCTTCAGGCACAGGGACTTTGGTCTCAGCTCCTAGTGCCTGGGATTTAATGATGGACGTGCGACAGAGACCAAGAGACATGAGGTGCTCAGACTGGGCCTCCTCGTCATCTGTGCTCTTTCTGGATTCAGAGGCATTTGCTGAGCATGGGATTGGGTTCGAGGCTACCGAGCTTGGCTCGTCAAGCTGAAAATTTGAGGTTTCTTCTTCAAACAGTGTATTGACGTCACAAGTGTGGGCCACCTGTGTGCTATCACTATGGTCTCCAAGGCTTATATCACAGGACTCAGGACTCATGTTGTTAAGAATTCTGTACATGGGCAAAAGGAAGGGCATCTTTTCCAGGTTCACTTCATTTTCTTTATTTTCTTGACCAATTTCATCCCCAATACTGTAGTTGTCATTTTCTTCTTGGTCTGCGCCTATTCCAGGGCTTGCGGAAATTAGATGGATACGGTCAAGCTCATGATCATTAGACACATGGATCTTGATTTTATTCTTGATACTAGTGGTAAACTGGCAAAGCTTGCACATGTACATTTTGACCAAAAATACATCCACAAGGTTGGCGATTTGCTCTTCAAAATCTTCACTGGAAGAGGAGCAGAGCCTCGTAGTAGTGATTTCCTCAGTTATATGCAGGGTGATCGATGGAATATATTTATATTTGAGCTCATTCATCTTCCCTTCAGGGGAATGTAGAGTCTAAGGTAAAAGAAAGATGAAAAGAAACTAAAAACGGACTCTTATAAGACACTGTACTTCAACATTTTACGGTCCACATTAGACAATTAAAAAACGAACAGTTAAAAATCTTGTGCACCAAACCATGCTACAAAAACATATGAACAACAGTCCCAAACATGTTCCTTTGCACCTACTTTGACTGCTGGTGAAAGACATACTTCTGTTGGCATCCTACATTTTCGTGTTGACTGAGACTTACCTCGCTGTAGCAACCCTATTTACTATTGCTCCCAGTAGAAAGTACAACATCACTCTGGTTTATAGAGCAGGAGACGTGAGAGCCTAGATAGAGATGGATTTCAACCAACCTTACGTGGTGCATGATATACGAGGACGGAACCAGGATGGCCATATCCAGACGCTGCCTACATTCATGTGGCAACATTTTTTTTTCCGTTTATTAATATGGATACTACTGCAATCGTGAGGCCGACATAGTGACCTATTGTTCATTAACTGAGTTAAAGTGATTCGAGAGTAGAAACAACACGGTAAGTGAATTAAATAATGGATACTTGTAATGAAGTTGAACAGTTCTTGAGTCCCCTTTGGGAAACAACCCTTTTATGAGCAACAAAGTCACAACAGCTACAGGCTTCAAGTCATGCACTCAGTATAGGAAGGTTAAAAGGATCTGATGCTTTGTTGTACTAGTTTCCAATAGATACTTCTTATATTGCAGCATAGGGTGGGAGTAGGATTTATCCTTAAGCTACTCATTCAATTGGATCTTGTGAAGTGCAATATGACTGACATTTCGCCCTGTCATTGACAACCTTATAAAAATAATGTCTATATATGGGAATTCATTAAAGTGCCACTCATGGAACGTTAATGGTCCTTCAAATAAAACCAAGAGTGATGCATTTCTTAAATCAAAGCAATATGGCCTATCACCTCTTTGGCAATGACTGTAAATTCCTGCAGTGATATGGCTTTTTGAAGGCGTGTCACTAAGGCTTCCTAGAGGATCCATAGGAGCAGGAATCCTAAGCAATTGACAATTCCCCCTGAAAATAGATCCCATATGGGTAGGCAAGTAGGGACTATATGTGGTGATTAATGGATCCATTTACAATATGCTCATTACACTAGTCAATGTGCACTGCCCCCTCAGAAATACTATAGTAAAAGTCCCATCAGGGTTCACAATCATTGGGGCGTTTTCAATGGCCTTATGAATGGTGGTTACAGCAAAATCTGGAAACATTACCACCCAAGGCAGAGGGTTATACTTTTATTTCAGGAGCACTCTCACATTGATTACTTGTTCACCCCCATTGCCTATGTACACATCATCATGGAGATACAAATCTCTCCCACCAAGATCGAAATGAAGTTTAGATACAATGTATGAATCCAAAATCTCACTCACTGTAGAGTTTGAGACCTTGGTGGCTAACCAAACAAGAATATTCTCAACTCAATTCAAACACAGTAGAATCCCCTGCAACCCTCTGTAAAGATAGTAAAACTGTCATCTGAGGGAAAGCCATATTAACAGTAACTCATTTAAAAAGAAAAAGAAACAAAGGTCTCCCGACCTAGAAAATGCAATGTTAAAGGCAGAAGAAAAAAGCAAAGCTGACAAGTCAGTTGGCAATTTACACCATGTGAGAATTTGGGTGTTTATAGGATATGGTTGTGGAGCCTTATAGAGGAATACACTTGCAAAACTCATCTTGGGTCCAAACAAGCTTGTTTCTATTACCTTTGCTCAACCCTGTGTAGCTGTGACTTCTAGCAGAAAGGCTTGATAAAGGAACTTAGTGTAAAGCATTTAACAGCACCATTATATGAGTATGGTGCTGCATCGATTGAGCCAGAGAGAGGAAGCAAGCCAATACATAATAAACTTTAGGGAGCAATGAGGGCTATGGTTCTGTATCTCCCATGTTTTGTTAAGCACTTTATAACATCCCTCAGTATTGCAGGAGAGGAGTTACCCGAATACCTTGCAAATAATCCTCTCCGACATCTTATAGCTGACCATAGAAATACCCTAGAAGAAACACTAACAACTGATTAAATAGCTAAAGCCTTTGCGTATTTAACAAATCATAAAATACCTGTCCCTAAGGCATAAAACAAAGAGCCTCTCAGATTTACTTACCCAAACATCACACGATTCATGATCAAATGAAAAAGAAAAGGGAAGTTTACCAAAGGATCTGGAGGAAGCACATATAATTGTCAGTCTAAAACACAATATACCTGCAGAGCAATGCGCTTCTTATAGGCCTATCTCCCTAATCAATAGTGAAACCAAAATATTACCTACAACCTTAGCCAATTGGCTTTATAAAATTCGTACCGACTTGATTACTTAGATAAGAACAACTTTATGCCCAACAGATTACCAGATACCACATTAGAATAGTACTGAACGCTAGTACAGTGACGGTCAGGTTATAAAGTTCATAGCATGTACGTATATGATATTTCTTTTATTTTTTTTACCAATTTGTAATGTTTTTTTTCTTTTGATAACATTGGCATTATACAATTCAATAATTTTAACAGAAGTTACATTTTAATACTCATTTAGATTGTTAAGCAATAATCAGTAGACTATATTTCACGTAAAGATGATCAACAATGCACAAGCGGAGGGAGGAGCTTGGCGGGCATCCGTGATGGCCGCGTGAGCACAGCGCTCTCCGGACCCCCACCACTCCCGGCATGATATCCTGAACATATCCTGATTCTTCACGAGGATTTATGTAGAGGACGCTGGGCTGATCTTCCTGGGACTTTTGGAATTTGATTTGGACCCGGGGCGCCGCAGTTACGGCGATTCGAACTTTTGGGGTCCGCCCTCGCGGTGCGCCCGGGACTGGGTGAGGCTCTCTGGCCGTCTCGGAGTTGAACAACAGCGGCAGGGGGATTGGACTTGTGGGTCCCCCTCTTAAGTTTCGGTTTCGATTCGGCCTCAGACTGAGACATCTGGCTGGGGAGTCTGGCCTGGGCTGGGTCCGGCGCACGAGACGGCTGTCGGGCCTTTGGCTGGCTTATTCTTCTTTCAGGCTGGTTCTCTCCTAGTGGTACCCTTGCAGCTGCCTTTTGGTCCCGACGCCCTGCTTTCCTGTGGCCATTTCCATCGGGTCGAGTGGGTCTCCTGGTGACGCGGTTTCCGACATGGCGGGCAGAGGGGACCGAGAGACACGAAAGACCAAGACGCCCCTGCGTGGGGGCCCGGTGCAGTCTAACGTTATGGACCGCTACACCCATGCGAAGGGGTCCCCCGGAGCCGCCCTGCCTGGCCCAAGTGCGGTTGACCACAATGTGGACGCGTCAATGGAACCGTCCTTGCAGGACATCATGGGCGCCATTTCTGGGATGAAGGAAACGATAGGCCAACAATATGAAGCTTTGGCCCACAAAATCGACACCGTGGCCATTGATGTGACCTTGATTCGGGCCGACCTATCTAAAACCAATGAGAAGGTGAAGTCATTGGATCTCAAGTCATCCAGCCTCACGGCAGACGTCTCGGAGATACAGACGGAGATTGGCAATCTCCATAGGGTGAACGATTTCATGACCCGGCGCTTGGACGACTTTGAGAACAGGGCACGTCGCTGTAATGTGCGTGTGGTTGGCGTTCTGGAGAATCCAGAACCGCACTCTGTTGATCTCCTGGTCGAGGATCTAAACCAGAACTACCTCTCTCCGTCTGGGCTGAGTAAGTTCTTCGCCGTGGAGCGTGCCCATCGTGTTCCGGGAGGCCAGGGTAAGCCGGGCGCCCCGCCGAGGCCTATTGTTGCGAAACTCTTCCACTATAGGGATCGGGACGCTATCCTGCAGGCATCACGTGTGAAGGGCCCGGTGGCCTTTGAGAATGCCACGGTGAACTTTTATCCGGACTTTTCTCAACAGGTGCAGAAACAGCGTATGGGCTTCCGTGGAGTTAAGAAGCGTCTCCGGGACATGGGATTGCGCTACGCTATGCTTTTTCCGACCAGGCTGCGAGTTGAGTACAATGACCGAACCTTTTTCTTTGATCGGCCTGATTCTGTGAATGACTGGCTGGACTCTCTGCCGGACCGACCTCCTGCGGCTGAGTCCGCCGCCCACCCGGGTGGTGCTGAGGGTGGTGTAGAGAGCTGAACTGTTGGTCTATGCCCGGGTCCTCGTGTACAGTAACTTCTTCTGGGATTCTATGCCTCAGTGCCTCTATTGTCTATGTGTTTTCTTTGTTATTTGTTTTGTGGGGGTGGCGGGCGGGCCAGAGCCTTTCCTCCTCCGGGGTCTTTTTGTAGAATGGGGGTTCTTGGGCGACAGGCACACTGCATGTTGGGGTGGCTTTTTAGCTTCTTGCAGGGGTGCAGGGTGGGGGGTGTTTCCTTTATTGTTGGGGGGTGGGTGGATGGGAAGTTTGATGTTTGTGTGTTGTGTTCTCAAGGCGATTCTATCTTGCTACAGAGGTTTTTGATGTCATGCTCATTGGAAGGGGGTTGCGGCGTTGTTGTGTGGGATGGGGGGTAGCGGGTTGAGGTTTATTTCGTGGAATGTTAATGGTCTGGGGGATCGTATTAAGCGGGGTGTGGTGTTGCGATGTCTACGACGTTTGTCTCCAGATATTGTTTTTCTACAGGAGACTCATTTGGTGGGCAATACCTGTCGTGCAATGAATAGGTGGGGCTATCGCCTCGCCGCGCATTCGGGGTTTACCACGGGTTCTAGGGGGGTGGGTATCCTTGTTCGGGCTTCCCTCCCCCTAGCTACTGATGAGGTGATCCTTGATGATCGGGGACGTTATGCCGTCCTCGTGGGTCGCTATCAGGGTCGGACCCTTTCCTTGTTTGCCGTTTATGTGCCCCCCGGTCTACAGACCTCTACCTTTTCCGATTTGGGCCGTGTGTTGTTGAACCTCCCAGATAGTACTCTCTTCATAGCAGGTGACTTTAATTCTGTGTTTTCCGGTCTACATGATCGTCACCCCCCTAGGGACACCCCTTTGGCCCAGCAGTGGCTGGGTGGGTTTCTGGATACGTTCGGCCTGGTGGATTGCTGGAGGCTTATGCATCCTACTCAGCTTCAATACACTTTCCACTCTGGGGCCCATGGGAGTCTGTCTAGACTGGATTATTTCCTGATGCCTGCGGCGCAGTCGCCGGCGGTTCGTGAGATTAGACACCTCCCCCGGGGCATCTCTGATCATTCTCCGCTCTGGCTTTGTTTTGAGGTGGGAGTGGAGGCGGCGGGCCGGGTGGCTCCTATCAACCCTTGGTATCTCACCTCCCCCGAGACCCGTAATCTCTTGATTAAGTCTTTGGACAATTATTTTTTAGACAACGAGGGTTCCGTCTCCTCGGAGGTGTCCCTATGGGAGGCCTTTAAGACGGTGATTCGTGGGCAGGCCCTTTCCCTTATTACTGAATCCAAAAAGGCGAGGAATCGGGAGGTGGTGGACCTTGAGAGGGAGATTGCTGAGATAGAGGCTGACCTAGAATTGGATGTTACATCTGATAAACTCCACGCCCTGGGTCTGAAACAATTTGCTTATAAGTCTTTGGTCACAGATGCGGCTAAACTGATGTTTCGGGAGCAACAGGGTCGTTTGTATGATGTGGGGGACAAAGCGGGTAAATTACTGGCATGGTTGGATAAGAAGGAGAGGGCGAATCGTGTGGTGCCTGTGATTCAAACTTTGAACGGTGTGAGAGTGACAGACCCGGCTGGAATAGTTGAATGTTTTGCGGATTATTTTCGTGTGGTTTATACCCCTGTGTCTGAACGGGATGTTGATGACTCTCGCCTTTTGTTGCGTGATATAGCTCTGCCCTGTGTTTCCGATTTGGACCGAGTCTCTTTGGAGTCCCCTTTTACTACGGACGAGATAGCGACGGCCATTCGCTCACTCCGTTCGGGCAAAGCTTTGGGCCCGAATGGATTGCCAATTGAATTGTACAAGCTACGTCCTGACAGGGTGGCGCCCTATCTTCGTACCATGTTTTTGGAATCCCGCGAACGGGGTATTCTCCCATATGATCAGCGTCTGGCTACGATAGTTGTTATTCCCAAAGAAGGTAAACCTCGGGACCTTTGTTCGTCTTACAGGCCCATTTCCCTGTTGAATGTTGAACCCAAGGTCCTGGCTAAGCTCCTGGCTACCCGCCTCTTGACGGTCATTAGTGGCTTGGTTCATCCGGATCAATCCGGATTTATCCCGCATCGCAACACGGCTCTTAACCTACGTCGTCTCCACGGCGCAGTTGCGAGGGCGGGGCTTCTGACGGAGCCGGCCATTTTGGCTTCACTAGGCGCCTCGATGGCCTTTGACACGGTAGAGTGGCCCTATCTTTGGGCGGCTCTTGAGAAATTTGGTTTTGGGCCTGAGTTTATTGGTTGGGTGAAGCTGTTATACGTTGAACCCTTGGCACAGGCAGTGGTAAACGGTCGGGTTTCTGTCCCCTTCTGTCTTGGTAGGGGAACCCGTCAGGGGTGCCCCTTGTCTCCGTTGCTTTTCGCGCTTGCCCTGGAACCGTTGGCTGCGTGGCTTCGATGGGAACCTTCACTCAAAGGGATCCGTTGGTCACCGGATTTTGAAGACCGCGTCTCGCTTTACGCGGATGATATTCTTCTGTATCTTACTTCCCCGCGTAAATCTTTAAATGTCTTATTTGATGTTCTTACTTCGTTTGGTGCTAATTCGGGTCTGGTTATTAATTGGGCTAAGTCCTGTGTGTATGTTCTCTCGGGTGTTTTGCCCCCTTTACCGGACAGGTTTCCTATCCAGGTTGTCCAATCTGGCTTCAAATATTTGGGGATCTTTATTACGCTGGACTCCTCACTCCGGTTCGAGCGTAACCTCCTTCCCCCGCTTCTTAGACTGCGACTGGATGTGGCCCGTTGGCGTAAGCTACCCCTGTCTCCTCTGGGCAGGGCTGCCCTTTTTAAAATGATGTCTTTGCCGCGCTTCCTCTACGCGCTTCAAAATTCTTATGATGACATTCCCGCTACCTATTTCCGAGAGATTGAGAGTCTTCAGAGGCAGCTGATCTGGGACGGGCGTCCACGTATTGCCCTTGCGAAACTTACCATCCCTTGGTATGACGGGGGCATGGCGCTCCCCGATATCAAGAGATATTATTGGGCTGCCCAGCTGTCTGCCATTAACCACGCAATGTATTCCCCGGGTCGAGATCCGGCCTTTGAGATGGATAGACTTCAGCTGCCGGGGAGGGATTTCAATAGAGCGCTTTATTCCAGATCGGCCGGGCGCCATCTTGTGGGCCCGTCCAGGACCGCTGTCAATGTGTGGCGCGCCGCGAATGTGAGTTTGGGATGGGAGAACCGACTGACAATGGCGACTCCGCTTTATGCTTCTGAACGTTTGGGGGGTCTCTGGTCTACTAAGGGCTTTGACCGCTGGGATATGATTGGTATATGTAAGGTGGGTGACGTCTGTGTGAAGGGTAGAGTGAAGTCTTTCCAGGCCCTTAAGGCAGAATATGACTTGAGTGATAGGGAGTTTTTTCGGTATTTGCAGGTCCGGCATGCCCTGGCCTCAGTTCTGACTCCTGATGTGACCCTGCCCGAGTCCTCCCCCCTTGAGGATCGCATACTGGATGGACACCTGCCTGATAGCACTATCTCCCTTATTTACAAGAAACTGATTAATAATCGCGCTGACTTATTGGTCCGACTTAGGGAGGTTTGGGTAGGTGACGGATTGGACTTGGATGACGAGGATTGGCAGTCGGCACTCTCTTCTCCGAAAGAGGTCGCCATCCCCGCCCGTCTCCGTTTGGTTCAACTTAAGATCCTCCACCAGGTGTATGTAACTGGTCCGCGTCTGGTAGTGATGGGTTTTTCCCCGGATGGCTTATGCAAGCGTGGTTGTGGGATGAGTGCTACATTTCTGCATATTCTTTGGGAGTGCCCGGTGGTAGCAGCCTACTGGATTGATGTGCTTGCGGTGATGACTGATGTGACTGGTGTTGCCCTGCGACCTGAGGCCCGACGATGCCTGTTGAACGTGTGGGAGCCCACCGACTATTCTGTGGCCCAGACCAGATGGGCGACCTTGGGATACATGGTCGCGAAGCGGGACATTGCGCAACTTTGGGGCGCATCCCGACCGCCCGAAGTCTCGGTGTGGGAGGATAACATGGACTGGTCCATGTTCCGAGAGAAGACCGTCTATGTGGCTAGGGGCAGACCCAGGGCGTGGACGAAGATTTGGGGTCAGTGGAATGCATATCGTGGAGATATTTGTACCCCTCCCTTGGTTGACACTCCCGATGTTGCCTTATCTCCCTAGGCTGACGTTCCCGAAATTTTCTCATGTTGTTTTAGGATTTTCCTGCCCTCCCCGCTGACCCCCCCCCCCGGCCTTGCCGAGTCCCATTGATTTGCTTTTGTCTTCCTGATTAGTGGACTTCCCCTCCGCCTTCTGGGCTGACTTGATTAATGTGCATTCGCCTTGTTTAGAGTTCGTTGTTTTTATGATTAATACAGAAAATTTTTATGTCCTGTCCTATGCTTTGAGCAATACTTGGTATATGATATGTGCCTGGCCACAAAAGTGATCGTTTGCCTCTTATGTTGTGCGTTGCTATTAGCGGCCAGCCCGTGTGGTTGTGGGCCCATCTTTGTAATTTTTATTTGATTGCTCAATAAAAGTCTTTAACAAAAAAAATAAAAACAATGCACAAGCGAATGCTCAATTCTTCAAATTATAAACACCATGAACTGTAACAGGTGAGTTAGAGGGTCAGCTGGGTCTGCCTACTAAAAGATGGCATGAAACAGTCATCAATCAGCGAAACAGTTAGTTTGTATCAGGACCACAATGATTAAGGAAGGTCTGTCATCATTTTTAAAGAGTTCTTTATACAACTATGTCAATTTGTGCCATTGACTTGCTATTGGGATATGCCGGTTTATCTGTTTTACCTCTCAGTGCAACTCAGTGCTCTCTGTGTCTGCCCATTTATGTAGTTCACTGTGTCATTAGGACAATGGAGGAGGCAATGATGATTTCTACCATCTCTTAATCACTCTTTTGGCTGGTAACAGAGCCAACAAAATAGTGGTCTAACAAACGAGTGGTTAAGACGTTAAATTAAATGAGTTTAATTCAGACATTGAGGGTGATCTTAGAGGATGATACCATGGCACTCAAACATTTCCTATCATTGAAATCCTGCTGAAATTCATTTCCAAACGTTCCTAAGGGGCTGTAATGACACAATTGCATGTTCCGCTGTGGCTTTATACAACCAGGTGATTTATTTACTCCCATGGCCTATTGTGTGGAGGATTGTATCATTGCGTGTGTAGTGGTCTTGCATTGTGCCAATGTGCTTAAAGTGCAAGAGAGATTCTACTAAACTTTTTTTATTGCATGGTCATCAATTTCTTATCCAACAATCCAAAATTGGCAAGTCATTGGGGAAACAGCATAACAACAATACTAAGCTTAAATAGTACAACTCTAAGAAAGAGCAAAAGAATCTCTCTTTATGGTTAAGAATTGTCTTGAAATGTATATTATTTCTAAAGCACGAACATAGACAAAAGGCAGCATAGCACTGTACAGAGTCAAAGGCAATCATAAAGGCAACTAGTGATAGGAGAGGTTGCTAACTGTGAACGGTTAATGCGATGTAGTGTTCTTAAAGAGGTGAGCCTTCAAATCTATCCAAATTGATACAGCACAGCAGCAGCCCTGATGAATAAGGAAATGTTGTTCCAGATTCTGATTGCATAGATAGAAAAGAACGAATGGGCGTAATGCTCATAGACTTTGGGATTTTGTCTGAAACCAAATCTCATATCAAACTACTGTATAAAGCACCATCAACGCTTGTGAGAAAGAGAGGTATTCTTTCAGATCCCTTTCAAATAAAAATAGGCACAAGACAAGGATGCCCACTGTCACTCCTATTTTTTAGGTCGAGCCTAGTGCAGCGCGCATGCGCTGCAAGGATTCTTGTAGCTGCTCTGTGTGGGTATGGCTCCCCCCACGCATTTGGTTGGCTTTAGTGTGTGTCTTTCAATAATGAAAGCACACAAATGGCTTAAGGAGGGTGCATGTCCCACCTCTTTTGTAATGTTCACTCCCACAGCGTTTTGCCTGTGGAAGCGAGCAGCGGCACGCAGGGTGGCAGCTGCATTCTTCGTGGTTCAGGTTACTATTTACTTGTTTAGCTTCTGAACACGTTATTCTCGAGGGGAAACGTGTGCTTTCTCTGCCCCCTTGTTTTCTTTTCTTGTATGTTTGTTAAGTAACTGTTGGTCTGGCTGCAGTTCTGTTGGGATGTGAGAATATGAACCTGTATGTCAGTAGGTAATGCGTACAATGGTTTCTAAGCACATGGTGAGGTGACGTGCGATTTTTTTGTGAAAGTGTTCAATTATTCAAACCTCAATTCTTTAGCGTTTTTAGAAACCTTAGGTTACAAAAACTTTACTGTCAGTGAAATATTGACAAACTATTTCAGAGTAATGGGACTATAATACATGTCGAAAAGTGTGCCTTTTCGAGGTTATTCAAGTAACAAATTAAACACAGCATCGCAAAGCAACTTAAAAGCACAGCGATACCAAGACTTTGACTGTCACTCAAAAAGTAGTTGCAGTACTTACACTAACAGCCTGGGGCAGATCCGGCATGGTTTGACCACAGAGCGTTGCGGGATTAAGCTGCACAATCCCAAAAGAGTAAAAGAAAATATAGGAAATTCAGTTTCGATAAAAGGACAGTGGGGCAAAGGGCCACACACTTTTTTTAATGCAGATTTTGCCCTTTATCCGATTTTGGGTTTCTTTTGTTAAGGGAAAAAATGTAGTAACTGCTACACGGCAGGCAAAGATTTTTGGACAATAAAAACGGACTTTCGAATAATACTGACAGCTCCACAAAGTGCATTTCCCGCCTAACTGGAGTCCACAGCGGTATCCTTATTTTATCTAACTGTTGACCTGCACCAGACTCGCGTGGCCACTTAACTCCACCTGAATAAATTCTTTAACTGTTTTCGCATGAAACTGGAACATCAGAGCCTGCTATCACAGATTCAGAAATCATTTTTAACTCAAATGCAGGCGCTGATGTAATCTCCTAGGTGAACAGAGAAGGAATAAAATAACAAGAGGAGCCACACAGCTTCTTGCAAAAGATAATTCTGACTTAAAAGTTAACAGGTATCGACTGCGTATCAGTCGACTCAGTCCTCTTCCAATCCCGTTTTTGGCATGTTCCATGGGGCTCTATATTATGGTCTCTAGAGTTTGGTATCTATATAGCCGGGGCTTTAAGTGGGATGAAAAAAACGAAGGGTCTTTCAAAGGGGCGTGGCCAATGTAATTAAGGGCGTGGCGTTAAAATATGCTTAGCGCAGTGTGCTGCTCGACTGGTATTTTGCTGTTTCTGTCGTATCCAGATTTATAATGCCAAAAGTAACATTAGACCTACAACAAAGCAGGACTATTGGCTTTCTCAGTGGTTGTTAGCTGCATAGGAAAAAAAGTAACAACTACAGCTTCGTTATATAGAATATTGAAAATGCATCAGTGCTGAAATGATGAGACTGTGAAAGAACATTTCCGATAATTATTTTTTGCTACTTTTATCCATATTTATTTTTTGTTTTGTGAAAAAATGAATTAGAAAGCTGTATATTTCTACATTTATTTGACCAATAAATATGCACTCATGCCAGAACGACTGACCGGTTTCAGGGATATAAACACACTCAGATGATAAAATATGCTCTTCTTAAAAAAAATGCACATTTTAATATGAAGGTTGTGCATATCTATTGCTGTTAAGGCTCTTTACTACAACTCCTTTACTTTTTTAACCCCCTTACCTTTCGATCAACACAGCATTTAGAACCGCTCAAAAAGCAACCCAATTTCTGTTTTTTTCCACAGTTAAAAATAAATATAGACAGGAAAATAAATGTTTTTCTATTTGTATTTATCTGTAAAAATCAGTAGAAATGGAAAACAAGGAGCCCTAGTTCTAATTGAGTCTAACATTTTCTATCGAAATGCTAGATCCTGATATGGTTTGTTGGATTGTACCAGTTAATGTGCAAAACAACTGTGGCATTGTGCAGCAGTAGGCCATAATTCTTTCTCTTATGACTCGATTTAGGACACTGGGATTTTTACGTGTCTAACCTGCTAGGAGTAGATGGTGTGAGTTACCGACTCTAATAGAGTGAGTTCTATCGTTTCTGCTTCCATAAATAATTACATTTCAGAAGCTGGAACTCTGCCTTCTGCAATGCACAGTTCAGTAAATAATCAGATCCCACTAAGGCTTTATTGCTTCCAAGAAGGCTAAACTAACACAATAACTACAGGCTTTGGTATGGTTAAAACTTTTTAAACTAAATGTGCAGGTCAGGCATACACACTGCTGAGCAGGAGCACTAAGTCATCTTTACCTAAATGGGAATAAAGCAACCGTCGAGCTGACAAACCAGGAGTGACTAGTGTATGCCAGAATAAAAGATGTTATGATCCACAGATCTGGTCTGGCTGTATATGCATATAGGAAAACCGTTATAGACAAAGGTAAAAAAGATAAAGTTTCTTTTAAAACATGGCTGCATGCCGCTGAGAAAAGTTGGGCGAGCTGATTGAAAGGGAAGACGAGCAAAGGATTTGGGAGTAGTGCATCAAAAAACTTGTGCACCTAGCCTGAAGAAAACGAATCCTAAGCAGCAGGTAGTAGCTGCTAACTAGTGAGTTGCCACCAAGGTTTAATTTTAATTTGAACCATTTTAAAAAAAATGTTTAAAGTATGTCACCAGGGTTTGATAGAAGGAGGTTTAGCAACATGGCTATGAGGGCAAGGGAAATGGAACCAGGGGACCCAGCAGGAACAGGCATCCAAGAGAAGGTTCCTGTGCAGAGGGCAATAATACCTAAAGTTAAGGGTTCTTTCTCCCTACTGTGGTGTGAGTGTAATCCTGCTCCCAATCTAGACAGGGTGACTATGGAAGTGTTTATATTCTGTAGAGTCCTAGTGAGTTAAATGTTATAAATCAGTATGGGGACAGGAGTTCTTCCCTTCCTCAGACCCCCTCCCCCAGTATAGGGGTAAGTGTTCCTCAGCACATTTGATGGAACAAGAAAGGAATGTGCACAAAATAAATAGGGAAAATTATGTGAACTACTATGGAGATCATAATGCTATGAACAGCTGAGGATACATTTTCATCTAATTCCAAACTCTAATCTAATTTTATTTCGGTTATAATATTTCTTTTACAGCACAATCTCATGTTTTGGCACCATATGCAGCAAAGAACAGTTTTAATATTGTAGGAAGAGTTTTTCATTTTCATTACCAAAAGATTTATTAGACGGATCCAGCTCCACCACCTTTAATTATACGGGAAGTGCTGACAAATGTTCAAATCTCTAAACTCATTCAAAAGCAGTCTGCATCTATTTCACCATCCTTTCTAAAGACGGACATAAACGAGGTTATAAATTCTCTTGTTACTCACAAGACCTTGCAGAAACAATGGTTATACAATTCTGGCCAAAGCAACACCGATTTACATTATCAGTTGAGCATCACAATTAATCCGTCAGGATCAATACGGTAACATAGATTTGCAATGCAATAGGTCTCGCATTAGGAAAGTTTGAGCTATTGGTCTTGTAAATTATTATTTATGTGTTGGTTTTGAAAATAGCTAAATTAATAGCTTTGTCATTTACAATGCCAATACTTATAACTTTCGCAAATGTGACACCTATAACATTTGTAATGCAACATGTTTTGTATTTACGTGACTTAGATGTATTGATATTACAAATAACAATGGCTTTTAATTTTTTTAAATAATTAATACTTAAATAAAAGTGATTGTAATTTATAATGGCAATAGCTTAAACTTTTGTAAATAACTTTTGTGAAGATTATGTTCAGTGTATTTTATTGTGACGAAACTGCAAGAACAGAAGTGAAATATTAACTATTTTTTGTGACATTTGTAATAAAGCTTGAAACATTGAGAGAACATATTTGAACCAGTTGTTGTTGAATGGTTGCACAGATTGATGCTGTGATGGCGCGGAGTGATGTTGTGGTGGCGACGAGTGATGCTGTGGCGTTCAGTGATGCTGTGGTATCACATAGTGATGTTGTGGTGCCCTTGAGTGATGCTGTGGTGGCCCTGAGTAATGCTGTGGAGGCCGTGAGTGATGCTGTGGAGGCCGTGAGTGATGCTGTGGAGGCCGTGAGTGATGCTGTGGAGGCCCTGAGTGATGCTGTGGAGGCCCTGAGTGATGCTGTGGTGGCGCATAATAATGCTGTGGTCACGCATAGTGATGCTGTGGTGTTCCAAAGTGATGCTGTAGTGTTCCAGAGTGATGCTGTGGTGGTGCTGAGTGATGCTGAGGTGGTGCTGAGTGGTGCTGTGGTGGTGGGTGCTGAGTGGTGCAGAGTGATGCTGTGGTGGTGCTGAGTGGTGCTGTGGTGGTGCTGAGTGATGCTGTGGTGGTGCTGAGTGGTGCTGTGGTGGTGCTGAATGATAATGTGGTGGTGCTGGGTGATGCTGGGGTAGCGCTGAGTGATGATGTGGTGATGCTGAGTGGTGCTGTCGTGGTGCTGAGTGATGCTGGGGTGGTGCTGAGTGATGCTGGGGTGGTGCTGAGTGGTGCTGTGGTGGTGCTGAGTGGTGCTGTGGTGGTGCTGAGTCAAACCTTTGACCTACGAATCACGCAAGTATCTGTCAGCACAGCAGAAAAACATGCAATTCAACTAAGTGCTTAAAACAAATTGCAAATAGGTGAAGTCTACCAAACACTCACACTGTTCCCCCATTCAAGAACATGACACCGCTAAAGCCTGGTATAATTCCTCTAAACAGCGCTAAATAGACAACTGTCACTAACGTGTTCTGGAGTGCATGGTAGAAGAAGACAGAACATATTGCTCTTTCTAAACCGAAGGCGCCAAGTCAGAGTTTAAGGAGAAACTCGACGTTTTGCTAATAGAAATTCCAGTTTTATCTGAAAGTAACTTCGTGAAAAGGTATATCAGACAGACTTATTGGCGAGAGCATAAAATAAAATGTAGCAAAAACATAAGTAGGATTTTTTTAGTTACCATATAAAAACATAAACGCTCCTTTCAGAAAGACAAGTTGTGTTTCATTAAAAAAGTGGCTATTGGAAAACCCCATCAGTGGAGGTCCGTACAGACATTTAATGTGTGGGTTGTAAACAAATAGCCCGAGTGGAACGAGAGAGAAACAATCAGGCATAATTTTTCAAGTGGTGGGGAAGAGAGAAAAATCCTCTCTGAGGAGCGTCATTCAAGAAATAACATATGTTTTAATTTAGAACATTAACAACGCTGCGTTTCAGTTGGTTGGCGAATAGAACCGAAAAACCTGAAGGTGAAGATGTCAAAAACCACACATCTAGGTTAAACGCTGCGTCCTTAAGTGGAAAGGAAAATAATGTGTTTGGGGAAGTTTTACAACAACAACAAAAAAAACAAGCAGGTTGTAACGAATTTTGTGCACTTGCAACAATATTTATTTTATGCGTTTTTATAAAGCGCGGACTTTACCTAAAGTTGTCAGAGCGCTTTACAATCGTACCAGATACATTACATAAGGATTCCATTTATTTGTACATTATGTAATGATGCATTTTTATTGTAAAGCACACCAACACGTTTGGATGAGGTCTGCACTACATTCAAGTACATAAATGAATAAAGGGGCAAATAAGATACAAAACTACAAATGAGGAACGAGACGCGCTCACAGAAGGATACGGGGGATGCACCGCGGGAGTGAAAAGGTTGCAGCAAGCGAGGACAGCAAACAGTGGGAGAGAAATGTAAATGGGCAGAGTCCTGCGAGTGCGGTGAGGCCGCCGCTATTGAAACAAGCATTGGCGGCCCCTTTGAAGTGAAGCTCACGGCCTCGCGGCCGTGAAAGTGAAAGCGGGATGTAATTAGGGGGGAGGAGAAGTGGGGCCGAGCGCGCACTGCGCATGCTGGGGAAGCAACAGATGCCTGTGGGAGGGAGGCTGATGGCTTTGATGTGGACGCGCTTTCCGCACGAGTGCACCACACGAACTGTCCGAAATCCGCAAAGGTTTCAGACCTTGGTTTGCCCACTATACTCTCGTCTATTATCCCTTGCGGGATTAATATGCGAGACCTAAAAATGTATTAAGGAGTTAAAGTAAGAACGTTAAAAAGATCTACTCAAAAATTTCAAGGGACTACCACTTTCAAACATTGATAGACTTTCTTTAATCAAAATAAATGCAATCAATTCTTTAGGTAAGTAGATAGTCTCTATATCAGCCTTTTGTAGGGAAACATGCCAGGATCAGCTTACAATGCTTATATATAAACCAAGGGGGTTTGGAATTTGCCTGCTCTAATATTTATTAGGTAGCAGCATATAAATAAGATATATATATAATGCTTTGTTAATTTGCATAAGAATGTCTCTAAATTAATTTTATTATTTGTTAAAAGATATATCAATCCAAGTACCACATTTTAGAAACTGAATGTAATATCCAAAGCCAGTTTGGTATCAATCACCAGTTTCTGTAGTAGACAGACAGAAGTTCCTTTTTAGAAGGTTTAACAACTAGAAGAACAATGCAGAAACTAAGCAATAGAATATACACTTGTAGCCAAATTAGGTCCCCGAACAGCAACCAAGTGGGAGAACTAGATTAATAATGGCTGGGGATTGGTTTAATCAGTAAAAACGTGTTCCAAAACGTGGCTAAGGTTTATCTATCATTAGATGCAAAAGAGGTACATGCTCTCCATTTGCAGGACTTAAAGGGCACTGTGGAGTGATAAAAAATTATTTTCAGGGAAGTCTCCTTTTAATTGTATTCAATAGAAGTACCATTATAGTTTCAGTATAGGTAAATTATTAAGCAAAAGGTATAATCCTTTTGAAGTAGTGTTTGGGATAAATCAAAATACATGACGTGCTTCACTTCATTGAATACAAATTGTGGTTTGCTCCCAAATTAATTGCTAGATCAGTAAAAACAGGCTTATGGAAATCAAGTTTACCACCAGGCTTTGTAATGTGGTTAAATAAAATAAAGAAAGTCTACAAATCTGAAAAGAGCAAATGCAATGAGTATGAAATAAGAAAAGGAGCCATATGTAAATGTGAAAAAATGTGGAGAATATTCTCTCAGTATATACTATTTTGTAATGCATGAAAACAATATTAGACCTAGACACTTTGAATAGTGATCTAGAATAGTTATTTCTTTTTGATTGCTTAACAGCTAGTAGTGTTATGAAATCAGGAGATACCCACCCCCCCATCTGCCAGCAATTACTTGACCGTTTACTGTCCCAAGTATTTATTTCTCAGGCGTTAAGTACCGATACATGATCATTTTAGGAAGTAATTCCCTTCCTAATACATTACTAAGTATCAGGGCAGAGCTTTTAAACGGCTTATCCTTCTCCCTATCACTTAAATTCATTCACACACTGTTCTCTCTCTCTCATCTCTTTTGGCATAGTGTCTTCCCTGGGTGACTGAATGTCAAGCTAAACCTATATACAGTGAAGATAATGTGCTTGTATAGCTCTTCCCCCAGCATACAACTTTTCAAGGACGTAAGTTCCTTAATGCTCCTGTTCTCATTGTGGGATGTATCACCAACTGCTATTATTTGCAAATGGCATAATTATTCTTTGTGAGGTAATGCAAATTCTGCCTCAATCTCTTCAAAGCTCTAGATCTTACCCCTCTTAAACAGTGAGCCCAACAGCATGCACTTAATGTCTCTCCATAAGTGAAATGTCATTTTTTATCAAACCCTAGTAAAAAGTCTGGGAGTAGCAAAAAAAAGTATGAAGAGAAATAGAAATGTGGTGTAGTTCTGAGGTGTAACTGATTTGTCTCAGGTGACCAGTGACACCCTAGTTACTGGTGAGGTATACAATCTCCAACGTCTATGCCATTTAGCTAGCTGCATTGCTATCAACAGCACAGCACCCTAAATTCTGTGGTCTATGAAACACCACTGTTTAGCAGTTTATATATTTTATCACATTCCCAAATGTCTCTAGAAACACCATCACACATTCCGTGCACCTCTTCAGTACCTGCCTTTTCTTAGTATAAGAGGCAAAAGTCGAAATATTTAGTCTGAGATGTACATATACATTTCTCAATTCAGGATGGTGCCCCAGGCTGAGATTCTGCTTACAACCATCACCTGACTTGTTTCATATACAGAGACGGTGTGGTAAAGTGTCTATCAAGATTATTTATAAGATCCACTGTTTATATTTCCTTTTTACCATCACGCTAGCAGTCACAGTGAGCAGTTCTAAATAACACCATATTTGTTAAAATCCTAGTCAAAACAGAGTTGACGTAACTGCCAAAGCTCTGGTATAACAAGATTTCCAGGCATTGATATCACATTTTTCACTGAGTCTTTAAAAATAACACTTCGTGTTTATTTGTCTACACTCTAATCCATAGTAAAACAAAATTTAACTTAAACTTGTCCCCAAAAGATTAACTCTAATCTCAGCTGGACATGGGGAGTGTCAAGTATTAGATTCAATAACAGGCTACTCGAGTAGGTCTGCTAAGGCTGATTCATAGGCTCGCCGAGTACTCAGTTATCAACCAGCTGGAAATCAATGTCAAAAAGACCAAAGTAATATGCTTAAATCGTCAAATATCTAAACAGGGGAAATGGTGGCTCAGGAGGTCTAAAACTGAGGAAACTGTAACTTACACGTACCATGGGTTCAAATTGGACTGGTGGAGCTCCTTTGCTGCACAAAAATAGCTGTTACTGCAAAATCAGATACACTAAATGTTGCCTTCTCTAATTTAAAGTAAAGCCTGTGGGGGCACAACCTAAAGGCATTGATAACAGTGATAAAATCAAAATTGATTCTGACTATATCATAGGGAGGCAAGATAATGCTGGGTGAAGCTGCTAATCTTCAGGAGAAGCTTGTAATACAAACGTATAAATGAGTGTTTCGGCTACCAGAGCCTGCTTCTTCAGCACAAGAAAGACTATAATTCTCTTTAATAAAACAATCACTAGCTACACAAGGAGCGTTCGTTAAATGTTGTCATCGATTGAGGAGGGCCCCTAAAGGTTCACTGGTACATCTGGCTTGGGCAAGAATAAACCCGCAAAGGAGGAAAATGTCAGCTTGCCAAGTATCTACAGAGAAGCATAGAGAATCTTGGTATTTCACATTTATGGCAACTAAACACGAATGATTATACTTTTAAGAAATCTTTAAATAAATATATACAGCAGAAAAGCTGCCTAAAGGATAAAGCAGCATTAGAAAAACTAGCGCATCAGTGGCTAGTATTACATTCTTACAATACCAGCAAGCAACCACACAACTTTGAGGCAGCATTGTCATTGACTATAAAGAGAGAATTTATACAAATGAGATTTGGTCTCCTTCCATCTTTTGAATTTATACCTAAGTGGCAAAAAAAGACCCAACATCAGGCTAAAGAAACGTTTATGCATATATTTTGTTTATGTTTATTCTTCAGACAACTTTGCTGCATAAAGAGTTTTTAGCTCTAGAAGTAAGAACCTGAAGGTTGGTTGCCATAATGGCTTTAAACCCACAGAACTCCATGTTAAACATTTGACTGGTGCAATTCTTAGCAATTTTTAATAAGCAGATACCAACACTATAAATACAGCTAAATACTATGGCTTACACTTTAATGGGACTCTAAAAAGTTACTATTCAATTATGGGCAGTTAGTGGGCGAAAACAGAGAATTATTGACCCCTATCCCAGTGTTGTTGTGATATAGTTAAATGGAGGAGCTGCTAGGGGACAGGTATGAGGAACCCTGTCCCCAATCCTGTCTAATGTTGGGTGCTCAATATCTCGCTTTTGTTTAATCATAGGGCACATTTAATTTCCCTATCTGTAGTCCAAAGTCCTATAGCAATACATTAAAATGTCATTCAAAAACACATGCACCATGGAGCCAAACTTTAAAAATATAAATCATTATTAAAGTTATTAACACATAGAAAAAAAATACAAATATACATATATATTCACTGAAAAAACCATAGGTTCAGGAGTTATATAGTTAGGAATTCGTTTTTAAAAAACCTTTGAAATTCACTCAAAAAACTATAAGTTTTAGTGGTGTTATAGTTAGCTGGACATTTTACTCATACAAAACCAATGAAATTGCTCCTATGTAGTTAGTTGTACTAACTATATTTCGCGCACCCGCAATCCACTGCTGATGATGTCACATATTAGATCATTCATGACATGGTCAGTGACATCACTGATGACATCTCAAATTACATCACTGATGACATCACTGATGACATCATCCAGTGAATGTGGTTTGCTTCGTTATTTAAATATGCATTATATATATAGAAATTTACATTGAAGAATGAGTGGATATATATAAATAAATATTTGGATGGAGGATTTAGTAGCAGTGTAATTGACTGTTTACTTGACCAATTTATAATGTCTCACTAAATATAGTGGATAGTGACTAAACTGTGTGAATATCTGTATCACTTTGTCAGTTGTTGTGTAAACTGATTCTACAGTTGGTTACTAGCTATGTGAAAGTCTATATTAGTTATTGATTAGTTAACTGAGTATTTGTATGGGAGTGTGAAAGTGTGTGTGGTTCGGTGGGGGGGGGGGGTGTGACTGTCCAAAGATGTGTGAATAGTTGATTCAGTAGATATATGAAGTTAAAACTACATGTTCTAACAGTTTGGGTGAAGGAATCTCTTTATGGGTGTGGTGATGAGCAAATATATTTCTCAAAGGTACCGGTCCAACAAACTAGAAAAAGAAAAGGCAGTGTATGTGTCAGTTGTTGTATATAAATAAGTATACATAAGACACAATGATTGTGTGAGTGACTGTATGGATAACTGTATACTTGTAATAATGATTTTATAATTCACTAAGTATGACTTACTATCTAAATGAATAGAAGAAGTGGTGTTTGTATAAGTGTTTTGCTAAGTAAATATGTAAGTATGATCCATTGTTTGCATAAGTGAGTAGGATGACTTCATATGTGAATAGGATGCGTGCTGCTGTTTAATGTCGATATAGATGTATAAGTATTTTTGATAGTGTTCTATTGTTCATTGACAGCATGTATGAGTGAATCCATAGGTAAGTGATTAGATGTCTGTATACATCTATGAATCACTGAGTGGATTTTTAGATACTTGTATTGCTGTGACAATGGATTTAAATATGATATTCTGTATTTTACAAAGAGTGATGAAAAATTGTAATAGTGTGTGAAAAGGTGTATGTGATTGTCACGTGGATGATGTCATCAGTGATGTAATTTGAGATGTCATCAGTGATGTCACTGACCATGTCATGAATGATCTAATATGTGACATCATCAGCAGTGGATTGCGGGTGCGCGAAATATAGTTAGTACAACTAACTATATAGGAGCAATTTCATTGGTTTTGTATGAGTAAAATGTCCAGCTAACTATAACACCACTAAAACTTATAGTTTTTTGAGTGAATTTCAAAGGTTTTTTAAAAACGAATTCCTAACTATATAACTCCTGAAACCTATGTTTTTTTCAGTGAATTTCAAAGGTTTTTTTAAATGCTAATTCCTAACTATATAAGGCCTGAAACCTATGGTTTTTTCAGTGAATTTCAAAGGTTTTTTAAATGCTGATTCCTAACTATATAAGGCCTGAAACCTATGGTTGCTTTAGTGAATTTCAAAGGTTTTTTAAATGCTAATTCCTAACTATATAAGGCCTGAAACCTATGGTTTTTTTCAGTGAATTTCAAAGGTTTTTTAAATGCTAATTCTATTAGCGGATAACGTTTTTATATATTCAAACTTTTTTTAATGCTAATTCCTAACTATATAAGGCCTGAAACCTATGTTTTTTTTAGTGAATTTCAAAGGTTTTTTTTAAATGCTAATTCCTAACTATATAAGGCCTGAAACCTATGGTTTTTTAAGTGAATTTGCAAGGTTTTTTAAATGCTAATTCCTAACTATATAAGGCTTGAAACCTATGGTTTTTTCAGTGAATTTCAAAGGTTTTTTAAATGCAAATTCCTAACTATATAAGGCCTGAAACCTATGGTTTTTTCAGTGAATTCGCAAGGTTTTTTAAATGCTAATTCCTAACTATATAAGGCCTGAAACCTATGGTTTTTTCATTGAATTCGCAAGGTTTTTTAAATGCTAATTCTATTAGCGGATAACGTTTTTATATATTCAAACGTTTTTTAAATGCTAATTCCTAACTATATAATGCCTGAAACCTATGGTTTTTTCAGTGAATTTCAAAGGTTTTTTAAATGCTAATTCCTAACTATATAAGGCCTGAAACCTATGGTTTTTTCAGTGAATTTCAAAGGTTTTTTTAAATTTTATTAGCGGATAACGTTTAAATATATTAATATCCTAGTGGGACCACCTGAGCAGCCCTAAGGGGTCAGGGTGTTTCTACCCTGCCCCCTTTTTGTGTTCTACACGTTTGTTTTTCTGCTTTCTTGTGCCTCAGTCTACTGAGACCCAAGATGGATGCCAACACTTCCTGGTTAGAAGTGTTGACAGCCAATGAGCATGCAGCTTTCTCGTGAAGGCATGCTGATTGGCTGTCACTGTCTATCAACACTAGCACAAGATGGATGCCAACACCTCCTGGTTAGAAGTGTTGACAGCCAATGACCATGCAGCTTTCTCGGGAAGGCATGCTGATTGGCTACCACTGTCTGTCAACACTCAAAACCAGGAAGTGTTGGCAGCCATCTTGTGCCTTGTTAGAACCAAGGCACAAGAAAGAAGTGAAACAAAGGTGTGAAACTCGCAAAGGGGCCAGAGTAGAAACACCCTGACCCCCTAGGCCTGCTCAGGGGGTCCCACAAAGACCCCAAAGGCAAAAAAAACGAAAAAAATATATATATATTATTTTTTTAAAGTCGGGGTACGCGCACCCCGCGACTTTTTAATTTTTTTTTGTTTGTTTGCCTTGGGGGTCCTTGTGGGACCCCCTGAGCAGGTCTAGGGGGTCAGGGTGCTTCTACCCTGCCCCCTTTTTGAGTTTTACACATTTGTTTTTCTGCTTTCCTGTACCTCACTCTACCGAGGCACAAGATGGCTGCCCACAATTTCTGTTTTAGAGTGTTGACAGACAGTGGCAGCCAATCAGCATGCAGCTCGTGCACGTAGGGGTACGTGTACCGTACGCGTACGTGCGCGTACGGTAAGCGCACGGGTAAGCTCACCGGTAAGCTGCTATAGATATATATATTTTTTTTAACCCAAATTACTCAAAATCCTCTGGAGCACATATCTTGAGACATAGCAAAGGCACATCGGGCTACCAGTCCCTACAATTTTGACAAGTTTGGTGAAAATCCATTCAGCCGTTCGAGCTAAAAGTGAGTTTGACCGCCCTATGGAAATTAACATGGGGAAAACACATTTTGGGACCCCCCTTTTATCTCGGCCCTCGCTTGACGAATCCCCCCCAAACTTTCAGGGAAGGAGCGGAGCGCGGCAAGGCAAAGTTAAGGAAAAATTCAGGAAGATTCCTCAACCGGCGCCAAAGTTATTCCCAATAGAATGTTGCGATTTCCCTATGGAAAACAATCCTAACTATATATACCTACTGGCTATCGCCAGTAGGTAATATATATATATATATATATATATTCACTGAAAAAAACATAGGTTTCAGGAGTTATATAGTTAGGAATTAGCTTTTAAAAAACCTTTGAAATTCACTCAAAAAACTATAAGTTTTAGTGGTGTTATAGTTAGCTGGACATTTTACTCATACAAAACCAATGAAATTGCTCCTATGTAGTTAGTTGTACTAACTATATTTCGCGCACCCGCAATCCACTGCTGATGATGTCACATATTAGATCATTCATGACATGGTCAGTGACATCACTGATGACATCTCAAATTACATCACTGATGACATCACTGATGACATCATCCAGTGAATGTGGTTTGCTTCGTTATTTAAATATGCATTATATATATAGAAATTTACATTGAAGAATGAGTGGATATATATAAATAAATATTTGGATGGAGGATTTAGTAGCAGTGTAATTGACTGTTTACTTGACCAATTTATAATGTCTCACTAAATATAGTGGATAGTGACTAAACTGTGTGAATATCTGTATCACTTTGTCAGTTGTTGTGTAAACTGATTCTACAGTTGGTTACTAGCTATGTGAAAGTCTATATTAGTTATTGATTAGTTAACTGAGTATTTGTATGGGAGTGTGAAAGTGTGTGTGGTTCGGTGGGGGGGGGGGTGTGACTGTCCAAAGATGTGTGAATAGTTGATTCAGTAGATATATGAAGTTAAAACTACATGTTCTAACAGTTTGGGTGAAGGAATCTCTTTATGGGTGTGGTGATGAGCAAATATATTTCTCAAAGGTACCGGTCCAACAAACTAGAAAAAGAAAAGGCAGTGTATGTGACAGTTGTTGTATATAAATAAGTATACATAAGACACAATGATTGTGTGAGTGACTGTATGGATAACTGTATACTTGTAATAATGATTTTATAATTCACTAAGTATGACTTACTATCTAAATGAATAGAAGAAGTGGTGTTTGTATAAGTGTTTTGCTAAGTAAATATGTAAGTATGATCCATTGTTTGCATAAGTGAGTAGGATGACTTCATATGTGAATAGGATGCGTGCTGCTGTTTAATGTCGATATAGATGTATAAGTATTTTTGATAGTGTTCTATTGTTCATTGACAGCATGTATGAGTGAATCCATAGGTAAGTGATTAGATGTCTGTATACATCTATGAATCACTGAGTGGATTTTTAGATACTTGTATTGCTGTGACAATGGATTTAAATATGATATTCTGTATTTTACAAAGAGTGATGAAAAATTGTAATAGTGTGTGAAAAGGTGTATGTGATTGTCACGTGGATGATGTCATCAGTGATGTAATTTGAGATGTCATCAGTGATGTCACTGACCATGTCATGAATGATCTAATATGTGACATCATCAGCAGTGGATTGCGGGTGCGCGAAATATAGTTAGTACAACTAACTATATAGGAGCAATTTCATTGGTTTTGTATGAGTAAAATGTCCAGCTAACTATAACACCACTAAAACTTATAGTTTTTTGAGTGAATTTCAAAGGTTTTTTAAAAACGAATTCCTAACTATATAACTCCTGAAACCTATGTTTTTTTCAGTGAATTTCAAAGGTTTTTTTAAATGCTAATTCCTAACTATATAAGGCCTGAAACCTATGGTTTTTTCAGTGAATTTCAAAGGTTTTTTAAATGCTGATTCCTAACTATATAAGGCCTGAAACCTATGGTTGCTTTAGTGAATTTCAAAGGTTTTTTAAATGCTAATTCCTAACTATATAAGGCCTGAAACCTATGGTTTTTTTCAGTGAATTTCAAAGGTTTTTTAAATGCTAATTCTATTAGCGGATAACGTTTTTATATATTCAAACTTTTTTTAATGCTAATTCCTAACTATATAAGGCCTGAAACCTATGTTTTTTTTAGTGAATTTCAAAGGTTTTTTTTAAATGCTAATTCCTAACTATATAAGGCCTGAAACCTATGGTTTTTTAAGTGAATTTGCAAGGTTTTTTAAATGCTAATTCCTAACTATATAAGGCTTGAAACCTATGGTTTTTTCAGTGAATTTCAAAGGTTTTTTAAATGCAAATTCCTAACTATATAAGGCCTGAAACCTATGGTTTTTTCAGTGAATTCGCAAGGTTTTTTAAATGCTAATTCCTAACTATATAAGGCCTGAAACCTATGGTTTTTTCATTGAATTCGCAAGGTTTTTTAAATGCTAATTCTATTAGCGGATAACGTTTTTATATATTCAAACGTTTTTTAAATGCTAATTCCTAACTATATAATGCCTGAAACCTATGGTTTTTTCAGTGAATTTCAAAGGTTTTTTAAATGCTAATTCCTAACTATATAAGGCCTGAAACCTATGGTTTTTTCAGTGAATTTCAAAGGTTTTTTAAATTCTATTAGCGGATAACGTTTAAATAGATTAATATCCTAGTGGGACCACCTGAGCAGCCCTAAGGGGTCAGGGTGTTTCTACCCTGCCCCCTTTTTGTGTTCTACACGTTTGTTTTTCTGCTTTCTTGTGCCTCAGTCTACTGAGACCCAAGATGGATGCCAACACTTCCTGGTTAGAAGTGTTGACAGCCAATGAGCATGCAGCTTTCTCGTGAAGGCATGCTGATTGGCTGTCACTGTCTATCAACACTAGCACAAGATGGATGCCAACACCTCCTGGTTAGAAGTGTTGACAGCCAATGACCATGCAGCTTTCTCGGGAAGGCATGCTGATTGGCTACCACTGTCTGTCAACACTCAAAACCAGGAAGTGTTGGCAGCCATCTTGTGCCTTGTTAGAACCAAGGCACAAGAAAGAAATGAAACAAAGGTGTGAAACTCGCAAAGGGGCCAGAGTAGAAACACCCTGACCCCCTAGGCCTGCTCAGGGGGTCCCACAAAGACCCCAAAGGCAAAAAAACCTAAAAAAAAAAATATATATTATTTTTTTAAAGTCGGGGTACGCGCACCCCGCGACTTTTTAATTATTTTTTTTTGTTTGCCTTGGGGGTCCTTGTGGGACCCCCTGAGCAGGTCTAGGGGGTCAGGGTGCTTCTACCCTGCCCCCTTTTTGAGTTCTACACATTTGTTTTTCTGCTTTCCTGTACCTCACTCTACCGAGGCACAAGATGGCTGCCCACAATTTCTGTTTTAGAGTGTTGACAGACAGTGGCAGCCAATCAGCATGCAGCTCGTGCACGTAGGGGTACGTGTACCGTATGCGTACGTGCGCGTACGGTAAGCGCACGGGTAAGCTCACCGGTAAGCTGCTATAGATATATATTTTTTTTTTAACCCAAATTACTCAAAATCCTCTGGAGCACATATCTTGAGACATAGCAAAGGCACATCGGGCTACCAGTCCCTACAATTTTGCCAAGTTTGGTGAAAATCCATTCAGCCGTTCGAGCTAAAAGTGAGTTTGACCGCCCTATGGAAATTAACATGGGGAAAACACATTTTGGGACCCCCCTTTTATCTCGGCCCTCGCTTGACGAATCCCCCCCAAACTTTCAGGGAAGGAGCGGAGCGCGGCAAGGCAAAGCTAAGGAAAAATTCAGGAAGATTCCTCAACCGGCGCCAAAGTTATTCCCAATAGAATGTTGCGATTTCCCTATGGAAAACAATCCTAACTATATATACCTACTGGCTATCGCCAGTAGGTAATATATATATATATATATTCACTGAAAAAACCATAGGTTTCAGGAGTTATATAGTTAGGAATTAGCTTTTAAAAAACCTTTGAAATTCACTCAAAAAACTATAAGTTTTAGTGGTGTTATAGTTAGCTGGACATTTTACTCATACAAAACCAATGAAATTGCTCCTATGTAGTTAGTTGTACTAACTATATTTCGCGCACCCGCAATCCACTGCTGATGATGTCACATATTAGATCATTCATGACATGGTCAGTGACATCACTGATGACATCTCAAATTACATCACTGATGACATCACTGATGACATCATCCAGTGAATGTGGTTTGCTTCGTTATTTAAATATGCATTATATATATAGCAATTTACATTGAAGAATGAGTGGATATATATAAATAAATATTTGGATGGAGGATTTAGTAGCAGTGTAATTGACTGTTTACTTGACCAATTTATAATGTCTCACTAAATATAGTGGATAGTGACTAAACTGTGTGAATATCTGTATCACTTTGTCAGTTGTTGTGTAAACTGATTCTACAGTTGGTTACTAGCTATGTGAAAGTCTATATTAGTTATTGATTAGTTAACTGAGTATTTGTATGGGAGTGTGAAAGTGTGTGTGGTTCGGTGGGGGGGGTGTGACTGTCCAAAGATGTGTGAATAGTTGATTCAGTAGATATATGAAGTTAAAACTACATGTTCTAACAGTTTGGGTGAAGGAATCTCTTTATGGGTGTGGTGATGAGCAAATATATTTCTCAAAGGTACCGGTCCAACAAACTAGAAAAAGAAAAGGCAGTGTATGTGTCAGTTGTTGTATATAAATAAGTATACATAAGACACAATGATTGTGTGAGTGACTGTATGGATAACTGTATACTTGTAATAATGATTTTATAATTCACTAAGTATGACTTACTATCTAAATGAATAGAAGAAGTGGTGTTTGTATAAGTGTTTTGCTAAGTAAATATGTAAGTATGATCCATTGTTTGCATAAGTGAGTAGGATGACTTCATATGTGAATAGGATGCGTGCTGCTGTTTAATGTCGATATAGATGTATAAGTATTTTTGATAGTGTTCTATTGTTCATTGACAGCATGTATGAGTGAAACCATAGGTAAGTGATTAGATGTGTGTATACATCTATGAATCACTGAGTGGATTTTTAGATACTTGTATTGCTGTGACAATGGATTTAAATATGATATTCTGTATTTTACAAAGAGTGATGAAAAATTGTAATAGTGTGTGAAAAGGTGTATGTGATTGTCACGTGGATGATGTCATCAGTGATGTAATTTGAGATGTCATCAGTGATGTCACTGACCATGTCATGAATGATCTAATATGTGACATCATCAGCAGTGGATTGCGGGTGCGCGAAATATAGTTAGTACAACTAACTATATAGGAGCAATTTCATTGGTTTTGTATGAGTAAAATGTCCAGCTAACTATAACACCACTAAAACTTATAGTTTTTTGAGTGAATTTCAAAGGTTTTTTAAAAACGAATTCCTAACTATATAACTCCTGAAACCTATGTTTTTTTCAGTGAATTTCAAAGGTTTTTTTAAATGCTAATTCCTAACTATATAAGGCCTGAAACCTATGGTTGCTTTAGTGAATTTCAAAGGTTTTTTAAATGCGAATTCCTAACTATATAAGGCCTGAAACCTATGGTTTTTTTCAGTGAATTTCAAAGGTTTTTTAAATGCTAATTCTATTAGCGGATAACGTTTTTATATATTCAAACTTTTTTTAATGCTAATTCCTAACTATATAAGGCCTGAAACCTATGTTTTTTTTAGTGAATTTCAAAGGTTTTTTTTAAATGCTAATTCCTAACTATATAAGGCCTGAAACCTATGGTTTTTTAAGTGAATTTGCAAGGTTTTTTAAATGCTAATTCCTAACTATATAAGGCTTGAAACCTATGGTTTTTTCAGTGAATTTCAAAGCTTTTTTAAATGCAAATTCCTAACTATATAAGGCCTGAAACCTATGGTTTTTTCAGTGAATTCGCAAGGTTTTTTAAATGCTAATTCCGAACTATATAAGGCCTGAAACCTATGGTTTTTTCATTGAATTCGCAAGGTTTTTTAAATGCTAATTCTATTAGCGGATAACGTTTTTATATATTCAAACGTTTTTTAAATGCTAATTCCTAACTATATAATGCCTGAAACCTATGGTTTTTTCAGTGAATTTCAAAGGTTTTTTAAATGCTAATTCCTAACTATATAAGGCCTGAAACCTATGGTTTTTTCAGTGAATTTCAAAGGTTTTTTAAATTCTATTAGCGGATAACGTTTAAATATATTAATATCCTAGTGGGACCACCTGAGCAGCCCTAAGGGGTCAGGGTGTTTCTACCCTGCCCCCTTTTTGTGTTCTACACGTTTGTTATTCTGCTTTCTTGTGCCTCAGTCTACTGAGACGCAAGATGGATGCCAACACTTCCTGGTTAGAAGTGTTGACAGCCAATGAGCATGCAGCTTTCTCGTGAAGGCATGCTGATTGGCTGTCACTGTCTATCAACACTAGCACAAGATGGATGCCAACACCTCCTGGTTAGAAGTGTTGACAGCCAATGACCATGCAGCTTTCTCGGGAAGGCATGCTGATTGGCTACCACTGTCTGTCAACACTCAAAACCAGGAAGTGTTGGCAGCCATCTTGTGCCTTGTTAGAACCAAGGCACAAGAAAGAAGTGAAACAAAGGTGTGAAACTCGCAAAGGGGCCAGAGTAGAAACACCCTGACCTCCTAGGCCTGCTCAGGGGGTCCCACAAAGACCCCAAAGGCAAAAAAACCTAAAAAAAAAATATATATTATTTTTTTAAAGTCGGGGTACGCGCACCCCGCGACTTTTTAATTTTTTTTTTTTTGTTTGCCTTGGGGGTCCTTGTGGGACCCCCTGAGCAGGTCTAGGGGGTCAGGGTGCTTCTACCCTGCCCCCTTTTTGAGTTCTACACATTTGTTTTTCTGCTTTCCTGTACCTCACTCTACCGAGGCACAAGATGGCTGCCCACAATTTCTGTTTTAGAGTGTTGACAGACAGTGGCAGCCAATCAGCATGCAGCTCGTGCACGTAGGGGTACGTGTACCGTACGCGTACGTGCGCGTACGGTAAGCGCACGGGTAAGCTCACCGGTAAGCTGCTATAGATATATATTTTTTTTTTAACCCAAATTACTCAAAATCCTCTGGAGCACATATCTTGAGACATAGCAAAGGCACATCGGGCTACCAGTCCCTACAATTTTGCCAAGTTTGGTGAAAATCCATTCAGCCGTTCGAGCTAAAAGTGAGTTTGACCGCCCTATGGAAATTAACATGGGGAAAACACATTTTGGGACCCCCCTTTTATCTCGGCCCTCGCTTGACGAATCCCCCCCAAACTTTCAGGGAAGGAGCGGAGCGCGGCAAGGCAAAGTTAAGGAAAAATTCAGGAAGATTCCTCAACCGGCGCCAAAGTTATTCCCAATAGAATGTTGCGATTTCCCTATGGAAAACAATCCTAACTATATATACCTACTGGCTATCGCCAGTAGGTAATATATATATATATATATTCACTGAAAAAACCATAGGTTTCAGGAGTTATATAGTTAGGAATTAGCTTTTAAAAAACCTTTGAAATTCACTCAAAAAACTATAAGTTTTAGTGGTGTTATAGTTAGCTGGACATTTTACTCATACAAAACCAATGAAATTGCTCCTATGTAGTTAGTTGTACTAACTATATTTCGCGCACCCGCAATCCACTGCTGATGATGTCACATATTAGATCATTCATGACATGGTCAGTGACATCACTGATGACATCTCAAATTACATCACTGATGACATCACTGATGACATCATCCAGTGAATGTGGTTTGCTTCGTTATTTAAATATGCATTATATATATAGCAATTTACATTGAAGAATGAGTGGATATATATAAATAAATATTTGGATGGAGGATTTAGTAGCAGTGTAATTGACTGTTTACTTGACCAATTTATAATGTCTCACTAAATATAGTGGATAGTGACTAAACTGTGTGAATATCTGTATCACTTTGTCAGTTGTTGTGTAAACTGATTCTACAGTTGGTTACTAGCTATGTGAAAGTCTATATTAGTTATTGATTAGTTAACTGAGTATTTGTATGGGAGTGTGAAAGTGTGTGTGGTTCGGTGGGGGGGGTGTGACTGTCCAAAGATGTGTGAATAGTTGATTCAGTAGATATATGAAGTTAAAACTACATGTTCTAGCAGTTTGGGTGAAGGAATCTCTTTATGGGTGTGGTGATGAGCAAATATATTTCTCAAAGGTACCGGTCAAACAAACTAGAAAAAGAAAAGGCAGTGTATGTGTCAGTTGTTGTATATAAATAAGTATACATAAGACACAATGATTGTGTGAGTGACTGTATGGATAACTGTATACTTGTAATAATGATTTTATAATTCACTAAGTATGACTTACTATCTAAATGAATAGAAGAAGTGGTGTTTGTATAAGTGTTTTGCTAAGTAAATATGTAAGTATGATCCATTGTTTGCATAAGTGAGTAGGATGACTTCATATGTGAATAGGATGCGTGCTGCTGTTTAATGTCGATATAGATGTATAAGTATTTTTGATAGTGTTCTATTGTTCATTGACAGCATGTATGAGTGAAACCATAGGTAAGTGATTAGATGTGTGTATACATCTATGAATCACTGAGTGGATTTTTAGATACTTGTATTGCTGTGACAATGGATTTAAATATGATATTCTGTATTTTACAAAGAGTGATGAAAAATTGTAATAGTGTGTGAAAAGGTGTATGTGATTGTCACGTGGATGATGTCATCAGTGATGTAATTTGAGATGTCATCAGTGATGTCACTGACCATGTCATGAATGATCTAATATGTGACATCATCAGCAGTGGATTGCGGGTGCGCGAAATATAGTTAGTACAACTAACTATATAGGAGCAATTTCATTGGTTTTGTATGAGTAAAATGTCCAGCTAACTATAACACCACTAAAACTTATAGTTTTTTGAGTGAATTTCAAAGGTTTTTTAAAAACGAATTCCTAACTATATAACTCCTGAAACCTATGTTTTTTTCAGTGAATTTCAAAGGTTTTTTTAAATGCTAATTCCTAACTATATAAGGCCTGAAACCTATGGTTTTTTCAGTGAATTTCAAAGGTTTTTTAAATGCTGATTCCTAACTATATAAGGCCTGAAACCTATGGTTGCTTTAGTGAATTTCAAAGGTTTTTTAAATGCTAATTCCAAACTATATAAGGCCTGAAACCTATGGTTTTTTTCAGTGAATTTCAAAGGTTTTTTAAATGCTAATTCTATTAGCGGATAACGTTTTTATATATTCAAACTTTTTTTAATGCTAATTCCTAACTATATAAGGCCTGAAACCTATGTTTTTTTAGTGAATTTCAAAGGTTTTTTTTAAATGCTAATTCCTAACTATATAAGGCCTGAAACCTATGGTTTTTTAAGTGAATTTGCAAGGTTTTTTAAATGCTAATTCCTAACTATATAAGGCTTGAAACCTATGGTTTTTTCAGTGAATTTCAAAGGTTTTTTAAATGCAAATTCCTAACTATATAAGGCCTGAAACCTATGTTTTTTTCATTGAATTTGCAAGGTTTTTTAAATGCTAATTCCTAACTATATAAGGCCTGAAACCTATGGTTTTTTCATTGAATTCGCAAGGTTTTTTAAATGCTAATTCTATTAGCGGATAACGTTTTTATATATTCAAACGTTTTTTAAATGCTAATTCCTAACTATATAATGCCTGAAACCTATGGTTTTTTCAGTGAATTTCAAAGGTTTTTTAAATGCTAATTCCTAACTATATAAGGCCTGAAACCTATGGTTTTTTCAGTGAATTTCAAAGGTTTTTTAAATTCTATTAGCGGATAACGTTTAAATAGATTAATATCCTAGTGGGACCACCTGAGCAGCCCTAAGGGGTCAGGGTGTTTCTACCCTGCCCCCTTTTTGTGTTCTACACGTTTGTTTTTCTGCTTTCTTGTGCCTCAGTCTACTGAGACCCAAGATGGATGCCAACACTTCCTGGTTAGAAGTGTTGACAGCCAATGAGCATGCAGCTTTCTCGTGAAGGCATGCTGATTGGCTGTCACTGTCTATCAACACTAGCACAAGATGGATGCCAACACCTCCTGGTTAGAAGTGTTGACAGCCAATGACCATGCAGCTTTCTCGGGAAGGCATGCTGATTGGCTACCACTGTCTGTCAACACTCAAAACCAGGAAGTGTTGGCAGCCATCTTGTGCCTTGTTAGAACCAAGGCACAAGAAAGAAGTGAAACAAAGGTGTGAAACTCGCAAAGGGGCCAGAGTAGAAACACCCTGACCCCCTAGGCCTGCTCAGGGGGTCCCACAAAGACCCCAAAGGCAAAAAAAACTTTAAAAAAAAAATATATTATTTTTTTAAAGTCGGGGTACGCGCACCCCGCGACTTTTAATTTATTTTTTTTTGTTTGCCTTGGGGGTCCTTGTGGGACCCCCTGAGCAGGTCTAGGGGGTCAGGGTGCTTCTACCCTGCCCCCTTTTTGAGTTCTACACATTTGTTTTTCTGCTTTCCTGTACCTCACTCTACCGAGGCACAAGATGGTTGCCCACAATTTCTGTTTTAGAGTGTTGACAGACAGTGGCAGCCAATCAGCATGCAGCTCGTGCACGTAGGGGTACGTGTACCGTACGCGTACGTGCGCGTACGGTAAGCGCACGGGTAAGCTCACGGGTAAGCTGCTATAGATATATATTTTTTTTTAACCCAAATTACTCAAAATCCTCTGGAGCACATATCTTGAGACATAGCAAAGGCACATCGGGCTACCAGTCCCTACAATTTTGCCAAGTTTGGTGAAAATCCATTCAGCCGTTCGAGCTAAAAGTGAGTTCGACCGCCCTATGGAAATTAACATGGGGAAAACACATTTTGGGACCCCCCTTTTATCTCGGCCCTCGCTTGACGAATCCCCCCCAAACTTTCAGGGAAGGAGCGGAGCGCGGCAAGGCAAAGTTAAGGAAAAAGTCAGGAAGATTCCTCAACCGGCGCCAAAGTTATTCCCAATAGAATGTTGCAATTTCCCTATGGAAAACAATCCTAACTATATATACCTACTGGCTATCGCCAGTAGGTAATATATATATATATATATTCACTGAAAAAACCATAGGTTTCAGGAGTTATATAGTTAGGAATTAGCTTTTAAAAAACCTTTGAAATTCACTCAAAAAACTATAAGTTTTAGTGGTGTTATAGTTAGCTGGACATTTTACTCATACAAAACCAATGAAATTGCTCCTATGTAGTTAGTTGTACTAACTATATTTCGCGCACCCGCAATCCACTGCTGATGATGTCACATATTAGATCATTCATGACATGGTCAGTGACATCACTGATGACATCTCAAATTACATCACTGATGACATCACTGATGACATCATCCAGTGAATGTGGTTTGCTTCGTTATTTAAATATGCATTATATATATAGCAATTTACATTGAAGAATGAGTGGATATATATAAATAAATATTTGGATGGAGGATTTAGTAGCAGTGTAATTGACTGTTTACTTGACCAATTTATAATGTCTCACTAAATATAGTGGATAGTGACTAAACTGTGTGAATATCTGTATCACTTTGTCAGTTGTTGTGTAAACTGATTCTACAGTTGGTTACTAGCTATGTGAAAGTCTATATAAGTTATTGATTAGTTAACTGAGTATTTGTATGGGAGTGTGAAAGTGTGTGTGGTTCGGTGGGGGGGGGGGGGTGTGACTGTCCAAAGATGTGTGAATAGTTGATTCAGTAGATATATGAAGTTAAAACTACATGTTCTAACAGTTTGGGTGAAGGAATCTCTTTATGGGTGTGGTGATGAGCAAATATATTTCTCAAAGGTACCGGTCCAACAAACTAGAAAAAGAAAAGGCAGTGTATGTGTCAGTTGTTGTATATAAATAAGTATACATAAGACACAATGATTGTGTGAGTGACTGTATGGATAACTGTATACTTGTAATATTGATTTTATAATTCACTAAGTATGACTTACTATCTAAATGAATAGAAGAAGTGGTGTTTGTATAAGTGTTTTGCTAAGTAAATATGTAAGTATGATCCATTGTTTGCATAAGTGAGTAGGATGACTTCATATGTGAATAGGATGCGTGCTGCTGTTTAATGTCGATATAGATGTATAAGTATTTTTGATAGTGTTCTATTGTTCATTGACAGCATGTATGAGTGAATCCATAGGTAAGTGATTAGATGTGTGTATACATCTATGAATCACTGAGTGGATTTTTAGATACTTGTATTGCTGTGACAATGGATTTAAATATGATATTCTGTATTTTACAAAGAGTGATGAAAAATTGTAATAGTGTGTGAAAAGGTGTATGTGATTGTCACGTGGATGATGTCATCAGTGATGTAATTTGAGATGTCATCAGTGATGTCACTGACCATGTCATGAATGATCTAATATGTGACATCATCAGCAGTGGATTGCGGGTGCGCAAAATATAGTTAGTACAACTAACTATATAGGAGCAATTTCATTGGTTTTGTATGAGTAAAATGTCCAGCTAACTATAACACCACTAAAACTTATAGTTTTTTGAGTGAATTTCAAAGGTTTTTTAAAAACGAATTCCTAACTATATAACTCCTGAAACCTATGTTTTTTTCAGTGAATTTCAAAGGTTTTTTTAAATGCTAATTCCTAACTATATAAGGCCTGAAACCTATGGTTTTTTCAGTGAATTTCAAAGGTTTTTTAAATGCTGATTCCTAACTATATAAGGCCTGAAACCTATGGTTGCTTTAGTGAATTTCAAAGGTTTTTTAAATGCGAATTCCTAACTATATAAGGCCTGAAACCTATGGTTTTTTTCAGTGAATTTCAAAGGTTTTTTAAATGCTAATTCTATTAGTGGATAACGTTTTTATATATTCAAACTTTTTTTAATGCTAATTCCTAACTATATAAGGCCTGAAACCTATGTTTTTTTTTAGTGAATTTCAAAGGTTTTTTTTAAATGCTAATTCCTAACTATATAAGGCCTGAAACCTATGGTTTTTTAAGTGAATTTGCAAGGTTTTTTAAATGCTAATTCCTAACTATATAAGGCTTGAAACCTATGGTTTTTTCAGTGAATTTCAAAGGTTTTTTAAATGCAAATTCCTAACTATATAAGGCCTGAAACCTATGGTTTTTTCAGTGAATTCGCAAGGTTTTTTAAATGCTAATTCCGAACTATATAAGGCCTGAAACCTATGGTTTTTTCATTGAATTCGCAAGGTTTTTTAAATGCTAATTCTATTAGCGGATAACGTTTTTATATATTCAAACGTTTTTTAAATGCTAATTCCTAACTATATAATGCCTGAAACCTATGGTTTTTTCAGTGAATTTCAAAGGTTTTTTAAATGCTAATTCCTAACTATATAAGGCCTGAAACCTATGGTTTTTTCAGTGAATTTCAAAGGTTTTTTAAATTCTATTAGCGGATAACGTTTAAATATATTAATATCCTAGTGGGACCACCTGAGCAGCCCTAAGGGGTCAGGGTGTTTCTACCCTGCCCCCTTTTTGTGTTCTACACGTTTGTTTTTCTGCTTTCTTGTGCCTCAGTCTACTGAGACCCAAGATGGATGCCAACACTTCCTGGTTAGAAGTGTTGACAGCCAATGAGCATGCAGCTTTCTCGTGAAGGCATGCTGATTGGCTGTCACTGTCTATCAACACTAGCACAAGATGGATGCCAACACCTCCTGGTTAGAAGTGTTGACAGCCAATGACCATGCAGCTTTCTCGGGAAGGCATGCTGATTGGCTACCACTGTCTGTCAACACTCAAAACCAGGAAGTGTTGGCAGCCATCTTGTGCCTTGTTAGAACCAAGGCACAAGAAAGAAGTGAAACAAAGGTGTGAAACTCGCAAAGGGGCCAGAGTAGAAACACCCTGACCCCCTAGGCCTGCTCAGGGGGTCCCACAAAGACCCCAAAGGCAAAAAAACCTAAAAAAATATATATATATTATTTTTTTAAAGTCGGGGTACGCGCACCCCGCGACTTTTTAATTTTTTTTTTTTTGTTTGCCTTGGGGGTCCTTGTGGGACCCCCTGAGCAGGTCTAGGGGGTCAGGGTGCTTCTACCCTGCCCCCTTTTTGAGTTCTACACATTTGTTTTTCTGCTTTCCTGTACCTCACTCTACCGAGGCACAAGATGGCTGCCCACAATTTCTGTTTTAGAGTGTTGACAGACAGTGGCAGCCAATCAGCATGCAGCTCGTGCACGTAGGGGTACGTGTACCGTACGCGTACGTGCGCGTACGGTAAGCGCACGGGTAAGCTCACCGGTAAGCTGCTATAGATATATATTTTTTTTTTAACCCAAATTACTCAAAATCCTCTGGAGCACATATCTTGAGACATAGCAAAGGCACATCGGGCTACCAGTCCCTACAATTTTGCCAAGTTTGGTGAAAATCCATTCAGCCGTTCGAGCTAAAAGTGAGTTTGACCGCCCTATGGAAATTAACATGGGGAAAACACATTTTGGGACCCCCCTTTTATCTCGGCCCTCGCTTGACGAATCCCCCCCAAACTTTCAGGGAAGGAGCGGAGCGCGGCAAGGCAAAGTTAAGGAAAAATTCAGGAAGATTCCTCAACCGGCGCCAAAGTTATTCCCAATAGAATGTTGCGATTTCCCTATGGAAAACAATCCTAACTATATATACCTACTGGCTATCGCCAGTAGGTAATATACATATATATATTCACTGAAAAAACCATAGGTTTCAGGAGTTATATAGTTAGGAATTAGCTTTTAAAAAACCTTTGAAATTCACTCAAAAAACTATAAGTTTTAGTGGTGTTATAGTTAGCTGGACATTTTACTCATACAAAACCAATGAAATTGCTCCTATGTAGTTAGTTGTACTAACTATATTTCGCGCACCCGCAATCCACTGCTGATGATGTCACATATTAGATCATTCATGACATGGTCAGTGACATCACTGATGACATCTCAAATTACATCACTGATGACATCACTGATGACATCATCCAGTGAATGTGGTTTGCTTCGTTATTTAAATATGCATTATATATATAGCAATTTACATTGAAGAATGAGTGGATATATATAAATAAATATTTGGATGGAGGATTTAGTAGCAGTGTAATTGACTGTTTACTTGACCAATTTATAATGTCTCACTAAATATAGTGGATAGTGACTAAACTGTGTGAATATCTGTATCACTTTGTCAGTTGTTGTGTAAACTGATTCTACAGTTGGTTACTAGCTATGTGAAAGTCTATATTAGTTATTGATTAGTTAACTGAGTATTTGTATGGGAGTGTGAAAGTGTGTGTGGTTCGGTGGGGGGGGTGTGACTGTCCAAAGATGTGTGAATAGTTGATTCAGTAGATATATGAAGTTAAAACTACATGTTCTAACAGTTTGGGTGAAGGAATCTCTTTATGGGTGTGGTGATGAGCAAATATATTTCTCAAAGGTACCGGTCAAACAAACTAGAAAAAGAAAAGGCAGTGTATGTGTCAGTTGTTGTATATAAATAAGTATACATAAGACACAATGATTGTGTGAGTGACTGTATGGATAACTGTATACTTGTAATAATGATTTTATAATTCACTAAGTATGACTTACTATCTAAATGAATAGAAGAAGTGGTGTTTGTATAAGTGTTTTGCTAAGTAAATATGTAAGTATGATCCATTGTTTGCATAAGTGAGTAGGATGACTTCATATGTGAATAGGATGCGTGCTGCTGTTTAATGTCGATATAGATGTATAAGTATTTTTGATAGTGTTCTATTGTTCATTGACAGCATGTATGAGTGAAACCATAGGTAAGTGATTAGATGTGTGTATACATCTATGAATCACTGAGTGGATTTTTAGATACTTGTATTGCTGTGACAATGGATTTAAATATGATATTCTGTATTTTACAAAGAGTGATGAAAAATTGTAATAGTGTGTGAAAAGGTGTATGTGATTGTCACGTGGATGATGTCATCAGTGATGTAATTTGAGATGTCATCAGTGATGTCACTGACCATGTCATGAATGATCTAATATGTGACATCATCAGCAGTGGATTGCGGGTGCGCGAAATATAGTTAGTACAACTAACTATATAGGAGCAATTTCATTGGTTTTGTATGAGTAAAATGTCCAGCTAACTATAACACCACTAACACTTATAGTTTTTTGAGTGAATTTCAAAGGTTTTTTAAAAACGAATTCCTAACTATATAACTCCTGAAACCTATGTTTTTTTCAGTGAATTTCAAAGGTTTTTTTAAATGCTAATTCCTAACTATATAAGGCCTGAAACCTATGGTTTTTTCAGTGAATTTCAAAGGTTTTTTAAATGCTGATTCCTAACTATATAAGGCCTGAAACCTATGGTTGCTTTAGTGAATTTCAAAGGTTTTTTAAATGCTAATTCCTAACTATATAAGGCCTGAAACCTATGGTTTTTTTCAGTGAATTTCAAAGGTTTTTTAAATGCTAATTCTATTAGCGGATAACGTTTTTATATATTCAAACTTTTTTTAATGCTAATTCCTAACTATATAAGGCCTGAAACCTATGTTTTTTTAGTGAATTTCAAAGGTTTTTTTTAAATGCTAATTCCTAACTATATAAGGCCTGAAACCTATGGTTTTTTAAGTGAATTTGCAAGGTTTTTTAAATGCTAATTCCTAACTATATAAGGCTTGAAACCTATGGTTTTTTCAGTGAATTTCAAAGGTTTTTTAAATGCAAATTCCTAACTATATAAGGCCTGAAACCTATGTTTTTTTCATTGAATTTGCAAGGTTTTTTAAATGCTAATTCCTAACTATATAAGGCCTGAAACCTATGGTTTTTTCATTGAATTCGCAAGGTTTTTTAAATGCTAATTCTATTAGCGGATAACGTTTTTATATATTCAAACGTTTTTTAAATGCTAATTCCTAACTATATAATGCCTGAAACCTATGGTTTTTTCAGTGAATTTCAAAGGTTTTTTAAATGCTAATTCCTAACTATATAAGGCCTGAAACCTATGGTTTTTTCAGTGAATTTCAAAGGTTTTTTAAATTCTATTAGCGGATAACGTTTAAATAGATTAATATCCTAGTGGGACCACCTGAGCAGCCCTAAGGGGTCAGGGTGTTTCTACCCTGCCCCCTTTTTGTGTTCTACACGTTTGTTTTTCTGCTTTCTTGTGCCTCAGTCTACTGAGACCCAAGATGGATGCCAACACTTCCTGGTTAGAAGTGTTGACAGCCAATGAGCATGCAGCTTTCTCGTGAAGGCATGCTGATTGGCTGTCACTGTCTATCAACACTAGCACAAGATGGATGCCAACACCTCCTGGTTAGAAGTGTTGACAGCCAATGACCATGCAGCTTTCTCGGGAAGGCATGCTGATTGGCTACCACTGTCTGTCAACACTCAAAACCAGGAAGTGTTGGCAGCCATCTTGTGCCTTGTTAGAACCAAGGCACAAGAAAGAAGTGAAACAAAGGTGTGAAACTCGCAAAGGGGCCAGAGTAGAAACACCCTGACCCCCTAGGCCTGCTCAGGGGGTCCCACAAAGACCCCAAAGGCAAAAAAAACTTTAAAAAAAATATATATTATTTTTTTAAAGTCGGGGTACGCGCACCCCGCGACTTTTAATTTTTTTTTTTTTTTTTGCCTTGGGGGTCCTTGTGGGACCCCCTGAGCAGGTCTAGGGGGTCAGGGTGCTTCTACCCTGCCCCCTTTTTGAGTTCTACACATTTGTTTTTCTGCTTTCCTGTACCTCACTCTACCGAGGCACAAGATGGTTGCCCACAATTTCTGTTTTAGAGTGTTGACAGACAGTGGCAGCCAATCAGCATGCAGCTCGTGCACGTAGGGGTACGTGTACCGTACGCGTACGTGCGCGTACGGTAAGCGCACGGGTAAGCTCACCGGTAAGCTGCTATAGATATATATTTTTTTTTTAACCCAAATTACTCAAAATCCTCTGGAGCACATATCTTGAGACATAGCAAAGGCACATCGGGCTACCAGTCCCTACAATTTTGCCAAGTTTGGTGAAAATCCATTCAGCCGTTCGAGCTAAAAGTGAGTTTGACCGCCCTATGGAAATTAACATGGGGAAAACACATTTTGGGACCCCCCTTTTATCTCGGCCCTCGCTTGACGAATCCCCCCCAAACTTTCAGGGAAGGAGCGGAGCGCGGCAAGGCAAAGTTAAGGAAAAATTCAGGAAGATTCCTCAACCGGCGCCAAAGTTATTCCCAATAGAATGTTGCGATTTCCCTATGGAAAACAATCCTAACTATATATACCTACTGGCTATCGCCAGTAGGTAATATACATATATATATTCACTGAAAAAACCATAGGTTTCAGGAGTTATATAGTTAGGAATTAGCTTTTAAAAAACCTTTGAAATTCACTCAAAAAACTATAAGTTTTAGTGGTGTTATAGTTAGCTGGACATTTTACTCATACAAAACCAATGAAATTGCTCCTATGTAGTTAGTTGTACTAACTATATTTCGCGCACCCGCAATCCACTGCTGATGATGTCACATATTAGATCATTCATGACATGGTCAGTGACATCACTGATGACATCTCAAATTACATCACTGATGACATCACTGATGACATCATCCAGTGAATGTGGTTTGCTTCGTTATTTAAATATGCATTATATATATAGCAATTTACATTGAAGAATGAGTGGATATATATAAATAAATATTTGGATGGAGGATTTAGTAGCAGTGTAATTGACTGTTTACTTGACCAATTTATAATGTCTCACTAAATATAGTGGATAGTGACTAAACTGTGTGAATATCTGTATCACTTTGTCAGTTGTTGTGTAAACTGATTCTACAGTTGGTTACTAGCTATGTGAAAGTCTATATTAGTTATTGATTAGTTAACTGAGTATTTGTATGGGAGTGTGAAAGTGTGTGTGGTTCGGTGGGGGGGGTGTGACTGTCCAAAGATGTGTGAATAGTTGATTCAGTAGATATATGAAGTTAAAACTACATGTTCTAACAGTTTGGGTGAAGGAATCTCTTTATGGGTGTGGTGATGAGCAAATATATTTCTCAAAGGTACCGGTCAAACAAACTAGAAAAAGAAAAGGCAGTGTATGTGTCAGTTGTTGTATATAAATAAGTATACATAAGACACAATGATTGTGTGAGTGACTGTATGGATAACTGTATACTTGTAATAATGATTTTATAATTCACTAAGTATGACTTACTATCTAAATGAATAGAAGAAGTGGTGTTTGTATAAGTGTTTTGCTAAGTAAATATGTAAGTATGATCCATTGTTTGCATAAGTGAGTAGGATGACTTCATATGTGAATAGGATGCGTGCTGCTGTTTAATGTCGATATAGATGTATAAGTATTTTTGATAGTGTTCTATTGTTCATTGACAGCATGTATGAGTGAAACCATAGGTAAGTGATTAGATGTGTGTATACATCTATGAATCACTGAGTGGATTTTTAGATACTTGTATTGCTGTGACAATGGATTTAAATATGATATTCTGTATTTTACAAAGAGTGATGAAAAATTGTAATAGTGTGTGAAAAGGTGTATGTGATTGTCACGTGGATGATGTCATCAGTGATGTAATTTGAGATGTCATCAGTGATGTCACTGACCATGTCATGAATGATCTAATATGTGACATCATCAGCAGTGGATTGCGGGTGCGCGAAATATAGTTAGTACAACTAACTATATAGGAGCAATTTCATTGGTTTTGTATGAGTAAAATGTCCAGCTAACTATAACACCACTAAAACTTATAGTTTTTTGAGTGAATTTCAAAGGTTTTTTAAAAACGAATTCCTAACTATATAATTCCTGAAACCTATGTTTTTTTCAGTGAATTTCAAAGGTTTTTTTAAATGCTAATTCCTAACTATATAAGGCCTGAAACCTATGGTTTTTTCAGTGAATTTCAAAGGTTTTTTAAATGCTGATTCCTAACTATATAAGGCCTGAAACCTATGGTTGCTTTAGTGAATTTCAAAGGTTTTTTAAATGCTAATTCCTAACTATATAAGGCCTGAAACCTATGGTTTTTTTCAGTGAATTTCAAAGGTTTTTTAAATGCTAATTCTATTAGCGGATAACGTTTTTATATATTCAAACTTTTTTTAATGCTAATTCCTAACTATATAAGGCCTGAAACCTATGTTTTTTTAGTGAATTTCAAAGGTTTTTTTTAAATGCTAATTCCTAACTATATAAGGCCTGAAACCTATGGTTTTTTAAGTGAATTTGCAAGGTTTTTTAAATGCTAATTCCTAACTATATAAGGCTTGAAACCTATGGTTTTTTCAGTGAATTTCAAAGGTTTTTTAAATGCAAATTCCTAACTATATAAGGCCTGAAACCTATGTTTTTTTCATTGAATTTGCAAGGTTTTTTAAATGCTAATTCCTAACTATATAAGGCCTGAAACCTATGGTTTTTTCATTGAGTTCGCAAGGTTTTTTAAATGCTAATTCTATTAGCGGATAACGTTTTTATATATTCAAACGTTTTTTAAATGCTAATTCCTAACTATATAATGCCTGAAACCTATGGTTTTTTCAGTGAATTTCAAAGGTTTTTTAAATGCTAATTCCTAACTATATAAGGCCTGAAACCTATGGTTTTTTCAGTGAATTTCAAAGGTTTTTTAAATTCTATTAGCGGATAACGTTTAAATAGATTAATATCCTAGTGGGACCACCTGAGCAGCCCTAAGGGGTCAGGGTGTTTCTACCCTGCCCCCTTTTTGTGTTCTACACGTTTGTTTTTCTGCTTTCTTGTGCCTCAGTCTACTGAGACCCAAGATGGATGCCAACACTTCCTGGTTAGAAGTGTTGACAGCCAATGAGCATGCAGCTTTCTCGTGAAGGCATGCTGATTGGCTGTCACTGTCTATCAACACTAGCACAAGATGGATGCCAACACCTCCTGGTTAGAAGTGTTGACAGCCAATGACCATGCAGCTTTCTCGGGAAGGCATGCTGATTGGCTACCACTGTCTGTCAACACTCAAAACCAGGAAGTGTTGGCAGCCATCTTGTGCCTTGTTAGAACCAAGGCACAAGAAAGAAGTGAAACAAAGGTGTGAAACTCGCAAAGGGGCCAGAGTAGAAACACCCTGACCCCCTAGGCCTGCTCAGGGGGTCCCACAAAGACCCCAAAGGCAAAAAAAACTTTAAAAAAAAAATATATTATTTTTTTAAAGTCGGGGTACGCGCACCCCGCGACTTTTAATTATTTTTTTTTGTTTGCCTTGGGGGTCCTTGTGGGACCCCCTGAGCAGGTCTAGGGGGTCAGGGTGCTTCTACCCTGCCCCCTTTTTGAGTTCTACACATTTGTTTTTCTGCTTTCCTGTACCTCACTCTACCGAGGCACAAGATGGTTGCCCACAATTTCTGTTTTAGAGTGTTGACAGACAGTGGCAGCCAATCAGCATGCAGCTCGTGCACGTAGGGGTACGTGTACCGTACGCGTACGTGCGCGTACGGTAAGCGCACGGGTAAGCTCACGGGTAAGCTGCTATAGATATATATTTTTTTTTAACCCAAATTACTCAAAATCCTCTGGAGCACATATCTTGAGACATAGCAAAGGCACATCGGGCTACCAGTCCCTACAATTTTGCCAAGTTTGGTGAAAATCCATTCAGCCGTTCGAGCTAAAAGTGAGTTCGACCGCCCTATGGAAATTAACATGGGGAAAACACATTTTGGGACCCCCCTTTTATCTCGGCCCTCGCTTGACGAATCCCCCCCAAACTTTCAGGGAAGGAGCGGAGCGCGGCAAGGCAAAGTTAAGGAAAAATTCAGGAAGATTCCTCAACCGGCGCCAAAGTTATTCCCAATAGAATGTTGCGATTTCCCTATGGAAAACAATCCTAACTATATATACCTACTGGCTATCGCCAGTAGGTAATATATATATATATATATTCACTGAAAAAACCATAGGTTTCAGGAGTTATATAGTTAGGAATTAGCTTTTAAAAAACCTTTGAAATTCACTCAAAAAACTATAAGTTTTAGTGGTGTTATAGTTAGCTGGACATTTTACTCATACAAAACCAATGAAATTGCTCCTATGTAATTAGTTGTACTAACTATATTTCGCGCACCCGCAATCCACTGCTGATGATGTCACATATTAGATCATTCATGACATGGTCAGTGACATCACTGATGACATCACTGATGACATCACTGATGACATCATCCAGTGAATGTGGTTTGCTTCGTTATTTAAATATGCATTATATATACAGGGGTGGGGGAATCATATCGCCCGACGCCCGAGCCATGTTGATTTTGACCACGGGCAAGAAGATTTAATGTCAATTTTGTCCGATGGACAACTAGACATTAAACCGCATACATAATACAGGCTGTGGGCACTCTGGGACTCGCAGCCAATCAGAAAGGCTGCCAGAGAGCCGAGACGATTTTGAGGCCTGTGATTGGCTAGCAGCCCATGACTAGGCTCTAGCCAGTGATTGGATGGGGGACCAAAACGTCAGTCGTCAGTCGCAGAAAGCGGTAGTCTCGGCAATCGGGTGTCTCGCTTTCTCAGGCTCAATGGGGTGGACGTGCAGAACCACGAGGAAGCGGTCTCAATTTTAACACACGAGGGTAGCAGAAATATCTCGGTGCTGGTGGCGCGACCCGAGACAGAGGTGAGGAGAAAGGGTGGCATTAATGTTATCACTTGCCAAGTGAGCTTGCGGCACCATGCGCGGGGCGTAGGAGTACAGTTAACTTTTTCCTCTCTGCTCGCGAAGGAAAGAACAAATGCAAAGATTCTCCTCAGAGCTCAACAGATTGCAGTTAAAATAATGCATTATGCTACTGCTCAGTTCAGATTCCACGAGAGAAAATAGAGCGCGCTAACTTGGGTTTTGGAGCGGACTGTTCTACAAGTGGAGCTCTGCTATGCAACGGCTCATTTATACTAAATGTGGTGTTAAAGAATTGTACCGGGTTGTAAACATTTCAAATTCCCGTGATCAGTATCTCAGCTACACCACACATAGCTTTAAAGCAAATGAGCAAGATGTTTGTTTTATCTCGTACTGCCCGTAACAGCTGGTGGATTTTAAAAGTGAAAGGGCAGATGGGGGATTTATATTCATTTCCTTTAGGGACTGAAGCTGCTATCTGTTACCTGTAAAGTGCCTGATCGAAGTCTGCTACTTTTTGTCTGGATGAGAATTGAGGTGGTGAACAGTGAACCGCTGTATGCTGTTACATAATATATGTAAAGACGAAAAGCTGTTGAAATTCTAGTGTTATGAATCAGTCCCATATCTCAGAAACTCATTAATTGGTGGGCTAATAGAGTGTGCGCCTCACATTGCACACTCTGTGACATGAGTTAACACTATCAGTCGCATTCACACTCCCTCGCCTTATTTTTCTCTCACGGGCCGAGGTTTCATTCTCTCTTTCCTGCTATTTTTCAGAACATGTGTCTGTTCAACTTCATTTTAAAATAAATGCTTGGTTCGTGAGGATCGAAAGTGCTGCCTGCAGCCACATGCTGCAAGCACATCGGCCCTGTCTCTTCCGCCCCAAATCCCCCTCCTAAACTGTTCCTCACACCTCATTACTAGCAGTTTAACAGTTTGACTTTTATTGTTCAAACCACTTCAGTCCGATCAGAGGACGCCTGGCACCCCTCCCCCTTGTGCACATTACGTGTTGAGTGTTCGTAGGGAACACATTGTCTGCTTTCTTCCAGGAGGCTACAAAAAGTTTCCAACTAGTGCCCTAAAGTCATTTGTGATAATTGTGTGTATTTACGAGCTAAGACGGAATTGGTGTAATTCATGTTATTGCATTGAAAATCGGGCAAGTTCCCCTAACACTCACCTGACACAGAATGTTCTTTCTGTGGGCCGCACAGAAGGCATGCAGAATGTGCAAGATTATTGAATGTGAAGATAGTACTCTGGAGTAGCATAGTGAAATGTACTGCTTTCAGTCTTGGAACCCGCAAACCTTAGTTATATTCTGGTTTTAGCAGGTGCAATTCTGCTCTAAAACGACTCTCTCCCTGGTCTCGGACTGTGTGCGTCATAAAAAAAATTAAAAATGTACTGTGCATGAGTGCACAACCCAGTAATACCCCACTAACTACTAGTCCCTGCACCGTTTTCACAGACTCCATGCACACAATTCGGTTCTTGCTAAAGCACCTCAACGTAGGGTGTTTCTGATGTTATATAAATGTTCTCTAATCCCTCCTGTTGACCCAGGGAGTTAGACTAAATCAACTACAAAACATGCAATAAAGATACCAACCACTCCACACTTCCTTGCACTAATACAGGCTCACATGCAGTCGTATTGCTCACATTCTCCCCCTCCCCTTCTCCCTCTCCAGCAGGTGCATCAACTCTTCAAACTAGCGTACTTGCTTTGGAGCCTGAGGCAGGCACATTGCAAACAGATCACTGAAGAAAACACCGACCCTGATGATCTAACCCACTGGGGTCAGAGCATGTGGGACCTGCAGGTGTCTCTTTACCTTGTATGTGACAGCAGGTTCAAAAGCCCACCAAATTACCATATTCATATATATCTATGGCACGTAGGTTATAAACCAATCACTGCAGCAGACTCTCAACCTCCTTAGCTGCCCTCCTATCGGGAATGGAGGCTGTTATCAGAAAGTGTCACAGTTTGCCTTTGATGCAATCAGATTTTCTCAAGCTATCTTTAGGCAAAGAGCCCTGAATGCTTGGGTACGTTAGAGGTACATTACGAATGTTTAGACTGTTGTCCTCCGTCCCCCTATTGCTTGCTGCCCCTGAACCTCATGCCCAGCACAAAATCACTCTCGATGCTTGCACTCGCCCAGCCACATTCTTTTTTTTATTCTGACTACAGAAATGTTTTTCAGGGGATCTCCGGGTCATAACCCCACATTGTCACTAGTTCAGTGTCACTATTAGGTGGCATCAAAGCCTCCAGGACAGGCCCCTGCGGATAAAGAGCTGTTTCATTTCCCCTTTCACATGCGGTGACCAGAAACTCCTTCAGCAGAGACCCTGTGTACATGCATCTCACAGCCTCCACCTCTACCCCAATTAATCAAGGGCTGGTCCGGCTCTTTTGACAGTTTGTCTCTGGTGGAGTTGAGTGTCCTGCAAGATGGATGCTTGTGGCTAGCATCAGAACTCTGCAGCAAAACCTGCACAGTCACCGTTGCACAGGGATGCATGTGCAGTCTGCACATGTGGGTGCCAGTGCCTAGGACGGTCTGTCAGAGATTCTTTCCTGCTCTGCTAAATGTTAATGGGTTGGTCAGTGCATGAACTAATAGAGGTTTCTTAATATTTGGGGAGAGGAGTTGGCCTAACGGCCAGGGCGGTCGACCTCGAATCTGGGGAACTGGGTTCAAGTCTCTGCAATGACGCTGAACATCCTGTGATTCTGGGCAAAGCACTCAATCTCCCCGTGCCTGACAAAAATTAATGTGTCCTCATGTAACGCAACTGGTGCTATGTAAAGCGCCCTGATACCCAATTCGGGTCAAGTTCACGCTGTATAAAACTCTGTAAAATAAACAAAAATCACACTGATTAACATAACTTTAATTTCAACTAAAGCTGTCCATTATTATACATGTAGTTACCTGAAGGTCAAAGACCACAAAAAGTTAGAAAATATTTGTTTTTTTAGCCACTACCTTGACCCCGCCCCAGACTCGCTAACCCTGCCTCCTCAGTTTCATGTAGCATCACAGTTCCCATGTTTTTTTTATGCACTTCAACTACTGAGCAGACAGGTCGCAGGCTGTGCCTGCTACCACTGTTGCACTCACACTGCCCTCTGAATACAGTATTCAGGACTTGCTGCCATGGGGTTTGGAGAGCAGGGCAGGAGAAGAGGTAGGTGAAGGGCCTCCTGTCATAGACTCCAGACTGAGTGAAGGGAGCAAAGAGTCCCCTTATTTTAAAGAGAGTGGGGCTGCCCCACCATTTTACCAACCACCATCCTTATGCCCTTCACACACAGATACCTACCCAGCTCCCAACTCCCCAGTTACACTCTGCACTTCTTGATTTACTGTCTTTTCAAAGTAACACTCCTTCCCTTCGCTATGAGACTAACGTTTGCTTTCCAGCTGTGTGAGTATAATGATTTCACTGGTGCTACATGTCCTACATATCTAAGAGAGACAAACTTGAACATCAAGTGGTGAGCTGCACTTTTTCATGTTAGGGTAGCTTATTCAGCTGCTGCCATTACTCTATGCAAGAGAGAACCCTGTACTGCTACTGCCAGTGCTGCATATGCTCTTTGTGTGGGAGAAGAATGTAGAGATGTACAGGTCAGTGCACAATAATATACACACACATCACCTGACCAGAAGTATAAAAGGATAGATTGATTTAACTGCCTATTACTGCCTCTTGTGTATTTGTACTTGCGTATACTGCCGCAGTGAGCCACAGCACATCTGCTATGCGATTTTGCTGCCCCATGAACTGTTCATAAACTCTGCCAAGAAGTGCAGCTATTCCCATTCACAAGTTTATCAGGGCATCACATCCGAGTATTTTTGAAGCTGGACAGCTAGGAGTTCGCCCTATGATGGAGAACACCCTTCTATCCTACAGGTTCATTTTTCGACAAAGTCTTGTCTGTGCCCAAAAAACTTCAAGAAATGTAGTCAATTATAAGTCTGCACACTGCCTTTAAGTACTACTTCTCTTCATATGAAAATGTGTTACATGCAAGTTAGTTGATAATTGGGTGAAGTACACACTGACACATCTGCACGCATGCTGTACAACCACCCACTACAACATTGCATTTGAGAGTGCATGACCATGCATTGCATCATTGGACTTGCACTTGAAATATATATTGCATAATATGTTGCACTGATTGCATTGCAGGTTCTCTTCGTGTAGACCTCCCTTAGTAATTTATGGAATAGGCGGGGCAAGCAGTGACCTTCCCAGGACAAGTAGATTTGTGTAACATTTTGTCCCTTGGCCAAGTAGATTTTTGAAAAATTTCCACACCCCTGTATATATAGCAATTTACATTGAAGAATGAGTGGATATATATAAATAAATATTTGGATGGAGGATTTAGTAGCAGTGTAATTGACTGTTTACTTGACCAATTTATAATGTCTCACTAAATATAGTGGATAGTGACTAAACTGTGTGAATATCTGTATCACTTTGTCAGTTGTTGTGTAAACTGATTCTACAGTTGGTTACTAGCTATGTGAAAGTCTATATTAGTTATTGATTAGTTAACTGAGTATTTGTATGGGAGTGTGAAAGTGTGTGTGGTTCGGTGGGGGGGGGGGGTGTGACTGTCCAAAGATGTGTGAATAGTTGATTCAGTAGATATATGAAGTTAAAACTACATGTTCTAACAGTTTGGGTGAAGGAATCTCTTTATGGGTGTGGTGATGAGCAAATATATTTCTCAAAGGTACCGGTCCAACAAACTAGAAAAAGAAAAGGCAGTGTATGTGTCAGTTGTTGTATATAAATAAGTATACATAAGACACAATGATTGTGTGAGTGACTGTATGGATAACTGTATACTTGTAATAATGATTTTATAATTCACTAAGTATGACTTACTATCTAAATGAATAGAAGAAGTGGTGTTTGTATAAGTGTTTTGCTAAGTAAATATGTAAGTATGATCCATTGTTTGCATAAGTGAGTAGGATGACTTCATATGTGAATAGGATGCGTGCTGCTGTTTAATGTCGATATAGATGTATAAGTATTTTTGATAGTGTTCTATTGTTCATTGACAGCATGTATGAGTGAATCCATAGGTAAGTGATTAGATGTGTGTATACATCTATGAATCACTGAGTGGATTTTTAGATACTTGTATTGCTGTGACAATGGATTTAAATATGATATTCTGTATTTTACAAAGAGTGATGAAAAATTGTAATAGTGTGTGAAAAGGTGTATGTGATTGTCACGTAGATGATGTCATCAGTGATGTAATTTGAGATGTCATCAGTGATGTCACTGACCATGTCATGAATGATCTAATATGTGACATCATCAGCAGTGGATTGCGGGTGCGCAAAATATAGTTAGTACAACTAACTATATAGGAGCAATTTCATTGGTTTTGTATGAGTAAAATGTCCAGCTAACTATAACACCACTAAAACTTATAGTTTTTTGAGTGAATTTCAAAGGTTTTTTAAAAACGAATTCCTAACTATATAACTCCTGAAACCTATGTTTTTTTCAGTGAATTTCAAAGGTTTTTTTAAATGGTAATTCCTAACTATATAAGGCCTGAAACCTATGGTTTTTTCAGTGAATTTCAAAGGTTTTTTAAATGCTGATTCCTAACTATATAAGGCCTGAAACCTATGGTTGCTTTAGTGAATTTCAAAGGTTTTTTAAATGCTAATTCCTAACTATATAAGGCCTGAAACCTATGGTTTTTTTCAGTGAATTTCAAAGGTTTTTTAAATGCTAATTCTATTAGCGGATAACGTTTTTATATATTCAAACGTTTTTTTAATGCTAATTCCTAACTATATAAGGCCTGAAACCTATGTTTTTTTAGTGAATTTCAAAGGTTTTTTTAAATGCTAATTCCTAACTATATAAGGCCTGAAACCTATGGTGTTTTAAGTGAATTTGCAAGGTTTTTTAAATGCTAATTCCTAACTATATAAGGCTTGAAACCTATGGTTTTTTCAGTGAATTTCAAAGGTTTTTTAAATGCAAATTCCTAACTATATAAGGCCTGAAACCTATGGTTTTTTCAGTGAATTCGCAAGGTTTTTTAAATGCTAATTCCTAACTATATAAGGCCTGAAACCTATGGTTTTTTCATTGAATTCGCAAGGTTTTTTAAATGCTAATTCTATTAGCGGATAACGTTTTTATATATTCAAACGTTTTTTAAATGCTAATTCCTAACTATATAATGCCTGAAACCTATGGTTTTTTCAGTGAATTTCAAAGGTTTTTTAAATGCTAATTCCTAACTATATAAGGCCTGAAACCTATGGTTTTTTCAGTGAATTTCAAAGGTTTTTTAAATTCTATTAGCGGATAACGTTTAAATATGTTAATATCCTAGTGGGACCACCTGAGCAGCCCTAAAGGGTCAGGGTGTTTCTACCCTGCCCCCTTTTTGTGTTCTACACGTTTGTTTTTCTGCTTTCTTGTGCCTCAGTCTACTGAGACCCAAGATGGATGCCAACACTTCCTGGTTAGAAGTGTTGACAGCCAATGAGCATGCAGCTTTCTCGTGAAGGCATGCTGATTGGCTACCACTGTCTGTCAACACTCAAAACCAGGAAGTGTTGGCAGCCATCTTGTGCCTTGTTAGAACCAAGGCACAAGAAAGAAGTGAAACAAAGGTGTGAAACTCGCAAAGGGGCCAGAGTAGAAACACCCTGACCCCCTAGGCCTGCTCAGGGGGTCCCACAAAGACCCCAAAGGCAAAAAAACTAAAAAAATATATATATATATTATTTTTTTTAAGTCGGGGTACGCGCACCCCGCGACTTTTTAAATTTTTTTTTTTTGTTTGCCTTGGGGGTCCTTGTGGGACCCCCTGAGCAGGTCTAGGGGGTCAGGGTGCTTCTACCCTGCCCCCTTTTTGAGTTCTACACATTTGTTTTTCTGCTTTCCTGTACCTCACTCTACCGAGGCACAAGATGGCTGCCCACAATTTCTGTTTTAGAGTGTTGACAGACAGTGGCAGCCAATCAGCATGCAGCTCGTGCACGTAGGGGTACGTGTACCGTACGCGTACGTGCGCGTACGGTAAGCGCACTGGTAAGCTCACCGGTAAGCTGCTATAGATATATATATTTTTTTTAACCCAAATTACTCAAAATCCTCTGGAGCACATATCTTGAGACATAGCAAAGGCACATCGGGCTGCCAGTCCCTACAATTTTGCCAAGTTTGGTGAAAATCCATTCAGCCGTTCGAGCTAAAAGTGAGTTCGACCGCCCTATGGAAATTAACATGGGGAAAACACATTTTGGGACCCCCCTTTTATCTCGGCCCTCGCTTGACGAATCCCCCCCAAACTTTCAGGGATGGAGCGGAGCGCCGCAAGGCAAAGTTAAGGAAAAATTCAGGAAGATTCCTCAACCGGCGCCAAAGTTATTCCCAATAGAATGTTGCGATTTCCCTATGGAAAACAATCCTAACTATATATACCTACTGGCTATCGCCAGTAGGTAATATATAATATATATTCACTTAAAAAACCATAGGTTTCAGGAGTTATATAGTTAGGAATTAGCTTTTAAAAAACCTTTGAAATTCACTCAAAAAACTATAAGTTTTAGTGGTGTTATAGTTAGCTGGACATTTTACTCATACAAAACCATTGAAATTGCTCCTATATAGTTAGTTGTACTAACTATATTTCGCACACCCGCAATCCACTGCTGATGATGTCACATATTAGATCATTCATGACATGGTCAGTGACATCACTGATGACATCTCAAATGACATCACTGATGACATCATCCAGTGAATGTGGTTTGCTTCGTTATTTAAATATGCATTATATATATAGCAATTTGCATTGAAGAATAAGTGGATATATATAAAAAATATTTGGATGGAGGATTTAGTAGCAGTGTAATTGACTGTTTACTTGACCAATTTATATTGTCTCACTAAATATAGTGGATAGTGACTAAACTGTGTGAATATCTGTATCACTTTGTCAGTTGTTGTGTAAACTGATTCTACAGTTGGTTACTAGCTATGTGAAAGTCTATATTAGTTATTGATTAGTTAACTGAGTATTTGTATGGGAGTGTGAAAGTGTGTGTGGTTCGGTGGGGGGTGTGTGACTGTCCAAAGATGTGTGAATAGTTGATTCAGTAGATATATGAAGTTAAAACTACATGTTCTAACAGTTGTTTGGGTGAGTGAATATCTTTATGGGTGTGGTGATGAGCAAATATATTTCTCAATGGTACAGGTCCAACAAACTAGAAAAATAAAAGGCAGTGTATGTGTCAGTTGTTGTATATAAATAAGTATACATAAGACACAATGATTGTGTGAGTGACTGTATGGATACCTGTATACTTGTAATAATGATTTTATAATTCACTAAGTATGACTTACTATCTAAATGAATAGAAGAAGTGGTGTTTGTATAAGTGTTTTGCTAAGTAAATATGTAAGTATGATCCATTGTTTGCATAAGTGAGTAGGATGACTTCATATGTGAATAGGATGCGTGCTGCTGTTTAATGTCGATATAGATGTATAAGTATTTTTGATAGTGTTCTATTGTTCATTGACAGCATGTATGAGTGAATCCATAGGTAAGTGATTAGATGTGTGTATACATCTATGAATCACTGATTGGATTTTTAGATACTTGTATTGCTGTGACAATGGATTTAAATATGATATTCTGTATTTTACAAAGAGTGATGAAAAATTGTAATAGTGTGTGAAAAGGTGTATGTGATTGTCACGTGGATGATGTCATCAGTGATGTCATCAGTGATGTAATTTGAGATGTCATCAGTGATGTCACTGACCATGTCATGAATGATCTAATATGTGACATCACCAGCAGTGGATTGCGGGTGCGCGAAATATAGTTAGTACAACTAACTATATAGGAGCAATTTCATTGGTTTTGTATGAGTAAAATGTCCAGCTAACTATAACACCACTAAAACTTATAGTTTTTTGAGTGAATTTCAAAGGTTTTTTTAAAACGAATTCCTAACTATATAACTCCTGAAACCTATGTTTTTTTCAGTGAATTTCAAAGGTTTTTTTAAATGCTAATTCCTAACTATATAAGGCCTGAAACCTATGTTTTTTTCAGTGAATTTCAAAGGTTTTTTAAATGCTGATTCCTAACTATATAAGGCCTGAAACCTATGGTTGCTTCAGTGAATTTCAAAGGTTTTTTAAATGCTAATTCCTAACTATATAAGGCCTGAAACCTATGGTTTTTTCAGTGAATTTCAAAGGTTTTTTAAATGCTAATTCTATTAGCGGATAACGTTTTTATATATTCAAACGTTTTTTTAATGCTAATTCCTAACTATATAAGGCCTGAAACCTATGTTTTTTTTAGTGAATTTCAAAGGTTTTTTTTAAATGCTAATTCCTAACTATATAAGGCCTGAAACCTATGGTTTTTTAAGTGAATTTGCAAGGTTTTTTAAATGCTAATTCCTAACTATATAAGGCTTGAAACCTATGGTTTTTCAGTGAATTTCAAAGGTTTTCTAAATGCAAATTCCTAACTATATAAGGCCTGAAACCTATGGTTTTTTCAGTGAATTCGCAAGGTTTTTTTTTTTATTATTATTTTTTTTTTAAAAACCTTTATTTGTACAGAAAGGATATACAAGGCTGGGCCTACAACCGATCTGGCCGGCCACAACATGGTAAAGCAGTCAAAAATTCCAAAATAGTAGTCACAGAATCAGAGTAAAATTGTACATTCAATATAGTCGCTAAAAGAGAGGGGGAAGTATGAGGATCTATACGGCCAGCAATCAGGAGTAATATAGGTTAATTTTATAATATAACGATAGGGCGTATGGCAGGCTCAGCGAGAACAAAACAATATCCGGATACCCGCACAAATCATTAACGACCAAAGGATAAAGGGCAGCAATGTAGAAATGGCAATACTATACACATCGGTAGAAGGACAGACGTAGGAAGCACAAATCAATATGCAATCAATAATAACTTGGCGTACCCACCACCCAATAGCACTTGGATACAGAACAGGGGGGCCGGAATAGTAATATCATTAAAACTAGCCCGCCATACTAACCTGGGGAGAAAAAGAAAAGGGGAGGGGAGGAAGAGGGAAACGGAAAGAAAAGAAGGAAAGAAAACACAGATTAAAAGAATAGGAATGCCGCGTCGGAACAAGCTCCCCATAGCAAGGAACACACATAGGAACAGGGGAATTGCAACGATGAGGGCATGAGAGTCGCATCGGAAGCAGCAGAACTTTAAGAAGAGGAAAAGCGACGTCACATATCCCACCCAATCATCCCACGGGAGGCAAAGGATAGACGCGGCACCCCCATAAAGATATACAAAAGGGTCATAGAACTGAAGAAAATAAAACAACAAAAAAGACCCAACCCACCCATCCCACCCAGCACCCCTGTAGTAGGCTACGGCCTATCCTTCAAACAGCGCGCCTGTCGCCCTAAACCAGAACCCGAAATATAGTGGAGATAAGAGAGAAAAGAAACAGAAGACAAAAAAAGATACGGAAACAAAATAGTAAATAGGAGGGAGGAGCATGAGATCAGAAATAAATACGGTCGGCTACAGCCCTCCACCCAACCATATACTACAGTACATGCGTACCAGAACGATATAGACTCGAGCACAATAAAACTTTCAGAGAGGTTTCTCATAACACTATGAATATGGGCAACTCCGCCATGAATTCGTATACCAATAATCTTTCGGGGGCCATGCATCTCACCCCAATCCCTTCTTCACTGCATTTACCACCCACCAAATAACAGCCTGAAGCGTGCAATACGATGCGAGGCAAGCACACAAATGAAAAAGAATACAATACAGATGCTGGTCAGAAAGGTCAATGAAAAAGCAAGTGAATAAAAATTCAAGTAAGCAATCCAAATATATCAGCAACAGCAACAGGGGCAATAAAAAACAGGAGTGCAGTCTCGTCGTTCGAAAAGGCGGGAGTATACTGGCAAAATAGAAACAAGACCTCATCAATGAGAAAACAAGCAACAGTCCGCCATCTTTCTCAGGCACCCGGGGATGATCGGGCCCTCGCACAGTGTCTAAGTCTCCAGTTTCCGAACATCGAACAGGAGGTTCTGAAGCCGCCGATGTACAAATCCGTTGGTGGATAGCAGCACCATATTTCGGAGCCAGCGAGGGGGGTGAGGCAATGGTATCACCGAGGCAAGAGGGGACCTTGAAGGAGCGTTCACCCAAGATGGCGGTGGACCGGACAAGTCCTCAGGAGCACCGGGGGCCAAGATCGCATGTAAAGATCTCAAGGCAGCAAGAACGTCGCCGATCGTAGGCTCACGTCCACATGGCCATATTTACGCGCAATCTAGCAATCGGAGATCGCCATCAGGAGGAAATCCACAGCTCCAAACTGCGGCAGCCATTTTGTAAATTCAACCCCTTCTTCACTCTCCGCCACCCCCGGAGCAGTCCACAAACGTAGGCCTTTACAGATGTCTGGGGGGGTCCCGGCAATGACCACCGCGGTGCAGAAAAGAGAGCCCCACCAAGCGGAAGGTCGCCTATGCTCGAGCCGGCGCTCCTCAAAAGTATAGCGCGAGGGTCCAGGGTCGATGGACGGAGCGGCGGCGGGGAAACCCCTGATCCAGCGGCCTATAGAAAATATATCATAAACTACACTACCCAACTTCATAACCTATAAACAAAATTCTATACTAAATGTGGACCCATTTATAAACCTGACATATTTTGGGCCTACTGAATCAGGTGGTCAAATTAAATCTATATACACATTATCTACAAACTATATACATTTTATACATCTGCGAAAGGAATGTTGTCATTAGAATAAAACTATACCATTTAAATGACCACCATTGGCGACGTGATCTAGCTAATAGTAACCTACACTTCTGAATAACCAAGACCAGCTTATTTGTCAAAAGTAAGATTTTATTTACTAAATTATGGTATATAAATTGATAGTTTTATAAATGAATTTTATTTGCAATAAAGCAAGCATGACTGTAAAGAAATATGAGAAAAATACAATTTAAGCAAGTGAATCAAAATTAAAATGAATATTTAAAGTTTAGCATTTCTAAAATCTAATTCCCTAACTGAGCTAAATAGATAGAAATTAAAGTAAAGTTCTTTGAGGATTCTTACGTGCTCCACGCAAAGTCCAACAGCACATCACCCTCATCGGAAAGTCAGAAAGCAGCAGCCAGCCCATCCCTAAGGGCATGACTTTTTATACCTTTCTACGCTAACTGAACTAAGCAAAGGAAAGTTTTCAGAAATCTTCGACGTCCCATTGGCTGAGAGTGACAAGTGACATGTCACCCAGTTTTCAAAAAGTTCCACTAAATCATATTTCATAGAGACCATTGTTCCTTCCACGTGAAGCCAGAAGCTTCCTCATTTTGCAACAAATGTATTAAGTCATTCTCGCAGCGTCCATTGACTTTCATTATACTTCCGCGGATGCCAAGTTAAGGATTGACAAAATGTTCACTTTCGACCTTGGCCATGTCCGACAGAATGATGACAGCATTAGTTTTTGCTTTGTGAACGCAGCTTTTGACAAACGCTTTATTTCAGAATGGGCGTCTCGTGACTTTCTGCAGAAATACATGTCAGCTCTTTTCTGCGGCTCAATTGACTAGGCCCAAAAGCAGGCAACTTATGATTTCTAATATAAAACAAACACAAGAAAAGTATTAATGTAAGAAATAATGTAGATTCTGTATCCACCCCTTGGTTCACTAATTAATTAACCCACCCGATTAATCAAATGTTACCTAGCCATTGCAAACAAATAAAGCAGCGTTTATATCTACCAGTCTCCGTTATTCCATGAGACTCATATGCACCTAGAATAGTAGAAATGACAACACACAGACAAGGAAAAGCAAAACAAGCACATGCTTATTTTAAGTTTGCAGCAGTTAGTAATGACAAAAACGAAAACAATAAATTATTTTATTATTTTGCACGAACAAAAAGATGCAACATTTATGCACGTTTATGAGCACACATGTTAGTCCCCCCACGTGTAAAGTTTAATCTAAGTTGTATTAGCACGACATATCACAAATCATTAATATTTTTATTCATGTTATGGAAATGTGACTTTGCGAGTTTAAACAAAATTTTGTTTTCTATCTCGCTCCATCAACTCCCTCATCTGGTGATTAACAAATCACCACACCAGCACTTAAAATTTTGCTAAATTAAAATTTTAAGAAATCGATTCAAATTCATTTGTATCAGTAAACCTAAAAGTCTGTTTCTGCATAATCTTTGCAATTAACATGACGCTCTCTATGTAACTCCTGTAATTCGATCTCCCTTTCTTCTTCTTTTCTGAGTTTATAGATTCTTTTCTTTTCTTTCAACTGTTTCTTTCTTTTATGTAACAAACAACCTAATTTGGTCAAAATAAAAATGAATACTATTATAATCAAAGGTGCCAGAATCTTGCCAAGAATTGAACTTCCGATATTATGAAACCAGTTTTTAATTGCTTGAAACCTTTTTGAAAGTTTCCCTGTAAAATCTTCTTCTTCTAAAGGAATTATCTCTGAATGCATTTGTGTAATATTCTTAATATACATTTCAATATTTTTACTTTCATCAGGTATATATGTACAGCAATGTTGAACATGTAAAATGCCACAGACTCCTCCCTCTTTTGCTAGAAGAATGTCCAAAGCAAGACGGTCTTGAATTACCATAGATCTAATTGCAATAACTTCAACATTCACTAATTGAAACCCATCAGCAGTGTCAGTTGATAATCTATCAACTATAGTGGACAATTTTCTGATTCTCCCTGCATTTAGGGTTATACCAACAAAAGGTATTACAGCTTGAAAAATATCTCCCAGAACTTCAGTAAAAGTTTCTCTTTTAGCTCTATTTACATAATTATGAATTTTAAACAATCCTTCTGAATCTCTGTCAACATGAAACACTTTAGGAAAAACAATTCCCACATAACAAGTTCCATACCAATGGTCTGGAAGGTTGTAGTAGGCTTTGTCACCACAAACAAAATAAATCCCAGGAAAGATAGGATCTTTTCCACCTTTAAATCCCCAACCTCCCAAAATCTGATAAGTATCTTCACAGTTACTTGCACCTACAAAGTAATTATCAAAAAGTGTATTATCTCTTCTAATGCAAAGCTTTCCACTAACTGGTTTGTCTATGTGAATTGCAATATTTTCAAGCATTTTGCCATTTAATCTCTCATCCTCTTTTTGCAAGAAGGCTGACTTAGTCTGCTTGACTAATTCATTTCTTTTATAAATTGCTCTTCTCTCCTCAACCAAATTCAAAAATTTCTTTCCTTCAGCACTTAATTTACATGTTAAATTATTCTTGTAAGCATACTCATATGTGAGTTCATTAGTAACAAGGAAAAATTCTCTCATTTGTTTTGCTTTCTTATGCTTATTTAAAGCGTTATCAATCTTAATATTAGCAAAAATCTCATCATAATTTGAATAGTAATATTCTAAACGTCCAGTTTGATAAAATAAACTAGTTAATACACTACATGTTACAGCATAAGTGAGAGGAAGCATATTATATGTTACTCCCTCAGAAACAGAAGCAGGTAACTTAACACAGACATAGCAGTCTTTTGCATCCATTACCTTAACATATTCACTCAATAGCTTTGTAAATGTATTACTTGAAAAATCACCTATTGATTTATCTTGATGAATGTTAGGCTGATGATCAATAACTTTTGCAGATGCACTATGTTTAGTTTGGCTAACCAGAGCTTTGCTTGTTATGTTAACTTTGTGTAATTCTCTATTCATTTCTAAAGGGATAATCACAGCTAGTACCAACCAGAGCAGAACTAAAATGAGCAGACATACCAGAGTCATCTTACAGCATCTTTTAAAAACAGAACATTTTGAAGTGCTCTCCTTAACATAAGGCATTTTTGGTTAGTTTTAGTCTCAAAAATAAAAATAAATTTTAAAATTTATATACACCCCCCTTTTAAAATATATTTTTCTTTTATAACCCTAAACAAGATTTCTTCGACCTTATGTCATACATAAGTTTTCTTCAACTAAACAGTTTTTCTTCGACCTTGTGTCAACTAACAAATTTTCTTCAGCCTTTTGCCAATTTAATAATTCTGTACTTCAATCATTGTCACTAATTTCTTGGATTTCGTTTTCTTCTTCACTACTATCATATATGTCAATAACAGGTGGAATTACTAAGTAAGTCCACTCAGGAGACTTGTATTTCTGGTTTGGTCTTATTATTCTCTTCCCTTTTCTCGATATCACTTCAATTTTCCTTCCAACTCCAACTTCTTTTCCTGGACTCTTTTGACTACTGATTTCTTCAACTTGTTCTATTGGCTTTTTGATCAATCTGACTCTCAATCTTCCACCTGGCCAGTAGTCTGCTTTTCTCACGTACTTCTTCTTTGGTTCAGAATTATTTGATTCTGACTTCCAAGTCCTTTTCTTTCCGTTTTCACTTTCACCTTCCACGTCACTTTCTTCAGTTTCGTAGTCTGAAATTTCAATTGACTCAGGAACTTCTCTATTCGGCAATTTCACTCCTTCAGGAACTTCACTTTGTCTTCCATCACTGGTACTTGGTAATTCGTTCTCCTCCTCTTCCTCAATTACCTCCAACTTCCCAGATTTCGGATTTTTGTTCCTTACTTCAGAGTTTGTTCTCTGCCTTTCGATACTCTCCTGGTCTGAAACTTCTTTTGGTTCAGCTTCTTTGTCTTCAATAGAGACAACCGAATCCTCAGTTATCTTTCCTTTTAACAGATTCTCTTCACCTTCAGAATCTATTTCAATTATTTCCAAGTCTTTTCTTGTCAGATTTCCATTCACTGGCACAGTTTCCAGATGTCGACTTTCTTGGCGATCTTCAGAATCTGGAATTACTTCACCTTCTATTTTGTCTTCTGCTTCAGAATCAGAATCATCTGTGGTATCACTTTCAATATCAGAACTCTCAGGAGTTGGTACTGGAATAGTATGACTAGGATGTATCCAACGTTTTAATCCTCTGCACTTTACAGCATTAGTAGTGATCAAGATTATCTGCCTAGGTTTCTGCCATCTAGGAGCTAGACAATTCCTTCTCCGATGTACTTTCGTTCTGACCCAATCGCCAGGTCTCAGATCATGAGTCAAAACTTTTTCATTTGATTGAGCTTCAGTTCCCACCTGATTAGACACAGAAGTTACCATATCAGATAACCTTTTACAGTAATCCAAAATTGCACTGTCATTTATGCTCAACAGTTTACCTACAGGTACAAATGCTTGTCTCATAACTCTTCCCATTAAAATTTCATGAGGACTCAAACCTGTCTTTTTATCTGGTGTACTTCTTAATGACATCAAAACAAGTGGAAGAGCATCGGTCCACTTAATACCTGTCTCAAGACACATTTTTCCAATTCTGTTTTTGATTGTTCCATTTATTTGTTCAACTACTCCTGATGCCTCTGGTCTGTATGCACAGTGTATTTTCTGCTCAATGCTCAAAGCTTCGCAAATTAACTTCATCAATTTGTTATCAAAATGGCTTCCTCCATCACTCTCAATAGTGACTGGAAAACCGTACCTTGGGATGATTTCTCTGAGCATTAGTTTTGCTACTGTAATTGAATCACAGTGTCGTGTAGGAAAAGCCTCTACCCATCGTGAAAATAAGCATACAATTACAAGTACATATTTCAAACAATTGTGTAAGGGCATTTCAATGAAATCCATTTGTAACCTGGTAAAGGGACCACCTTCTCGACCAATTATTCCTGTCCCCACCACTGATTTTCTGTTTGGATTCATTTGTTGGCATGACAAACACCTTTGACAAAAAGATTCAGCAATAGTTCTAAATTTGGTATTGAACCATGTTTCTCTGAAAAGTCTGACCATAGAATCTCTTCCTAGATGTGCTGGACCATGATATAATCTGGCCATATCAGCAATCAAACAATTTGGTAAGACTACTCTGCCATCTTTGTAAACCCACACTCCATCTTCTTCACGTGGTCTACAATCTGATCTTAACCATAAGTCTTTTTCATCATCTTCTGCTTCATTTTGTAAATCTCTAATCTCATGCCATGTTTCTACAACAGTTGTTAGCATTAATGAATTTGAATCAGTTTCTTTACTCCTCTCCCGATTGTATGAATAATTTTTCCTTGCGCAGTACTTTGCTGTTTCGTCTGCGAAGGCATTTCCCTTGGAAATATAATCAGTTCCTCTAGTGTGTGCTGCACATTTAACAATGGCAATTTCTTTTGGCAATTGTATTGCTTCAATTAATCTCCTTATGAAAACTGCATTTTTAATTGGTGATCCTGTTGATGTCATGTATCCTCTCTGTGACCAGAGTTGTCCATAATCATGCACAACTCCGTACCCATACTGACTATCAGTAATGATGGTAACTCTTATATCCTTTGATATTTCACATGCACGAATTAAAGCAATCAATTCAGCCACTTGTGCTGAACGAACTCCTTCAAGACATGATGCTTCTTCAACATCTACGACTGTACAAACTGAGTATGAAGCTTTCAAGACACCTCCTTCGGATCTTAAGCATGAGCCATCTACAAAGTAGACAAAATCCGATTCAGACAAAGGTCTGTCTTTGATGTCTTTTCTTGGTTTTGTGCAGAATTCCATGACATCTAAACATTCATGTTCTGTTTCAATGTCATCAACAATTTCAGAATCAGGCAGTAATGTAGAAGGATTCAGATTCAAACATCTTGAAATCGAAACATTATCTGCTCCCAGTATGATTTTCTCATACTTTGTCAATCTGCTACTTGTTAAATGTTGAGTCTTACCTCTTGTCAGTAATATTTCAACTGAATGAGGCACAAAAACTTTCACAGGAAATCCCATAATGATTCCTTCACTTTGTTCGAGGCTGATACTTGTAGCTGCAACTGCTTTCAAACAACCTGGTAATGCCTTTGCAATTGGATCAAGAACTGCAGAGAAATATGCAATAGGTTTCTTTAAATTTCCATGTCTCTGAATTAACACAGATAATGCACATCCTTCTCTCTCACTGCAATACAGTTCAAAATCTTTCTCATAATTTGGCATACCTAAAGCAGGAGCTTGGCATAAGCTCTTTTTCAGGTTCTCAAAAGATTCCATCTCAGCATCATTGAGAATAATTGGATCTTTTACATCTGACTTTGTCAGTCTTTGTAGTGGTTTTGCAATTACTGAAAATCCACTTATCCATTGTCGACAGTAACCTACCATTCCCAAGAACATTCTGACTTGTCTTTGTGTTCTTGGTGGTAACATTGCTTGAATCATTTTTATTCTCTCTATTGTTACTTGTCTTTTTCCCTTTGCAATTCTGTGACCAAGATATTTTACTTCTTGTTTGCAAAACTGTAGTTTTGCTGGGGACACTTTATGTCCTTCTTCTGCAAGGCGATTTAACAGAATTATTGTATCTGTTACACAATTTTCTCTTGTCTTTGCAGCTATTAACAAATCATCAATATACTGCACTAATGTAGACCTACCAGGTAAGTCTAGGTCTTCTAATGATCTTTTTAACAGTTCGTTAAAGATTGAAGGACTTTCTGTATAGCCCTGTGGGATTCTTGACCATCCGAGGGTCTTACCTTGGAATCTGAAAGCAAATATTTCATAACTGTCTGGATGTAAGGGAACAGTAAAGAATGCATTGCAAAGGTCTATGACTGTATACCATTCAGCATCATGTGGAATCTGAAATAGAATTACTGCTGGATTTGGAACCACAGGACAACATGGAACGACAATTTGATTAACCTTTCTCAAATCTTGTACTATTCTAAATGTTCCGTTAGACTTTTTAACTCCCATAATTGGTGAATTACAAGAGCTACTCTTCATTTCCTTTAATACACCTTGCTTAATTAATTTTTCAATTATAGGTGTAATACCTTCAATTGTTTCTGTTTTCATTTTATATTGTGGAGTGTTTGGAAATTCTATTCCCTGTTTCAATGTAATTTTCACTGGATCTACGTTTTTCATCAGACCCATCTCATTTCCACTAAAATCCCATATTTCAGATTTCACTGTTTCTTTGAGTTCTTCAGGTAGATCTTTTTCTTCAAATGCAGGAAACAATTTTGTTTCTTCTGCTTCTATCATCATCATTGTCATTCTGTATAAACCATCTTCCTCCATTGTTTGTAATTCAACTCCATCAGGAGAACAATATATTCTACAATTCATTTTACAAAGGATGTCTCTACCTAATAGATTTACTGGACTACTATTACAAACCACAAATCTGTGTTTATCTCTGTAGTTTCCAATTTCAACTGGTACTGGATCAGTTAAGTCAGTTTTAATTTGCTGATTACTTACTCCGACAACTTGGATGGTATCCCCAGAGAGAGGTAGGTTTTCAATTTCTACTGATCTAACAGTAGAACGGGTAGCACCAGTGTCCACTAGAAAAGTGATGTCTACATCATTAACTTTCCCGTTTACAAAAGGACCAGACTGGTCAACCTCAAGAGTGGCTCCAACAACACACTCTTCCTCCTCTCTCGGGCACCTTCAGTAACAATCATCAGAATCACTGTCTTGACTTTCTGCTAATAAAAATTGTTGTGAAGCATTTTGCATTTGAACCCTTTGCTGTTTTTGCTGTTTTTGTGGTTTTATTACCTGTTCACTTCCCTGAAATCCCACGTTTGGATTATATTTTTGAACTCCCCCACAATTCGGAAAAGGTGGTTGTGGCAATTGGTCTTGACGATTATTCACCTGTTGTTGTTGCTGTTGCTGTAACTGTCGTTGTATATTAAATTCGTTTAACCCCTGTTGCATCTGTAGCTGTCGCTGCAGGTCAACACCATTCTGCATCTGTGGATTCAATAGGGGATTCTTTAAGTTTTTAGGAGGATGAGGACACTCGTCCCTCCAATGTCCAATTTCGCCACAATTAAAACAAGGTAATCTTTGCTCAGCTCCTCAATCTTTGGGCTAAATTTCTTTGGGAAATTATTACCTTTAAACTTTCCTTGTATCTGGTTTGTATTTCCAGTTTGAACAAAATTAGTGTTCTTATTTCCCATGCTGGCAATCTGTTGCTCAGCCACCTTTACCTGAGCCCACATGGCTTTCTCCTTCAGCTTTTTCTGTTTTACTTCTATTTCATCGCTACAATACTTTGCTTTTCTTAGAATATCATCTACAGATAGTGATTGCCATCCGACAATACTAGTTCTGATCATTTCTCCAATTTCAGGTTTTAGTCCATAAACAAATCTATAGACAAAATGACTCATGTCTTTTTCATCTAATTTTTCATAACCACTGTATTGTTTAAAGATTAACAGTAGTCTTTCATAAAAAGAATGAACTGATTCTTTTGTTTCCTGTTCTGTTCTTTCTATTTTAACCCAATCGACTTCTTTGGGTGGAATTTTGTTTTTCATCCAAACAATTACTTTCTCATAAAAATCCATTACAAGTGGATTAGGAGCACCTGTTTCTTTAATTCGCTCAGGTTCTGCTTTTGGCCAACTAATCGATATTTTGCATTCTGTCCAAAGATCAGATGGAACAACAATGTCAAAAAATCCATCTAAATCAATCCACAGAACTTTTGACACTTTGATAAATCTATCAACTTGCCTGTACCACTCAACTGGTTTTTCCCTCAATTTTGGAAAGTCATTTGTAAATAACAGAATGTCCTGTCTCGACCACGGGATATGAACATATCCTCCACCTGCAACTTCTCTCATTGGAAATTGTTTTGACAATTTATCCAATCTTTCATCTTCCTTCTTTTTCGTCCATTTTACTCTCCATTTATTCAGTTCTCCTAGCTTTTTGATATAGACAATCAAATCTTTAATGTGAACTATTCTTCCCATTGAGTTCAAACTCTCAATGTCGCTTTCTGAAAAGTCTAATCTGTAATGCTTTGCAAAATTCTTTTGTTTACTCACATCGATTTCAAGTTCTGCTGCTAGATCCTCTAATTGATCATATTTATTTTTCGTTTTCCACTGAATGCTTTTGCAAATGAACAGTAGTTCATCATCCCGATAGTAATTTAAACTATCTGGACCAATTGTTCCAATTATTAATTCTTCGATATTCGCTTTTAATTTGGCCACATCTAGTTTTGGTGTGGTTACCCTGACTTCAGGACTCCCTATATCTGATATAGCACCCATTGGTGTTTTTGGAGATAAATCCTCATTAAAGGTTAAATCAGGCATTCTTGATTTAGAAGTGTTTATTTCAGATAAATCTGAATAAAATTTTTCAGCAGCCTTTTGAATTTCTGTATTTAAAGGAATAGTTAATCCAGTTTTGCTTGTTTCCCTTTGGTCAAATACAGGCTGAACAGGACCAATTGTTACTGGAACTGTCACAGCTTCCATGCCTTTTGTCATTCTTTTTATTAGTTCTTCCTTTGATCTTATATATTCATTATAATCAACATCTTCAACATTTCTTGCCTCTCTTGTATAATCTTTTGGAGGTTCCCTTGCTCTTGGAGTCATTGAAAAATGTCTACCTTCATTTCGAGCATTCTCGAATTCTGGTCTTCTAGGAGTTTCATTGATTTCGCAATTATTTGGATAAAGTTTAGGAGCTTCACTAATTGGAGGTGCACTCGGTGAAGTTTCAGTAGAAACCACCGGAGTAGACCATGATCTAGGAGGTCTCAAAGGCTGATTAGGCTGATTCTTTCTAGCAGTTGTATATATTTCTTCCATAACTGCATCCTCAGATTCACTTTCCATAGATTTCCCTGTAGGAGTACCCATTACCATTTCATGAATTAAATACAATCCTTCACTCATGTTTCCCTGTCTCCACATTCTCAATCTATCTTCATGAGTTTCTCTTTTCCAAGATGGATTTTTAGAAGGTCTTTTAATTCCACTAGCTTCTCTTTGTAACTGATACATCTCGTCTTCCCACTCAACTAAAGCTTCAAATTGAGTTGGTCTCGGTTTTGGAACAAGAGCATTCATTTTCTCTCGTAAATTTCTTAAAACTCTTACATTAAATGAACCTTCATCAGGCCAAGTTAAAACACCGTCATTTTTAGTATAACGTTTCCAACTGTCGAACCATAAGACAGTATGATATCCATATTCACCTTCCATATACGCTGCAGGTGTTTTATACTTATGAAGTAGTTTACCACCTCGCGTTTCGATTTTCTTGTCAGGTGAAAATAAATTCTTAAATTTCTGAAATAATGTTGACTTTTTCTCAACATGTTTAAAATGATAACTCATTTTTAAGAGTTAAATTTAATTCACAAAATCGTTCGTAAAATATTTCCGGGATGTTCCGCAAAACAACCAATCCGTGCGCGAAACACACCAACAAGCCAATGACAGTTGAGCTACGTCACTTTTCTGCTCAACCAATAAATTTGGAGATTTTCCGAAGGACCAATCAGCTTACAGGTCGTCAGAGACTCAAGAGCCAATCAGAATATAGCTTGTGACGTAGGTCACCCAATCCCAGCGCGGCTCTGTGACGTACACAGCAGCTGCGGTTTCTCGTTTCTCACTCCTGGCGCTTACCCCTCCTTCACAAAATCTTTTCACAGCGCCATTTTAAGAACACTTTTTAGAGTAAATTAATTCTTAACGATGACTATAAAGACAACATCTGTTCGTTTCACTATTTAGGATAGTTTACATACATTCAAGTATCCACACTTCGGAATAGACGGCGCTATTCACACTAAGGATAATATTCAATTGTCAGTAGAGTAACCTTACCCCACCCTTCTAACACGTATAATTATGAACTCGCTTTGCTCTGAACCCACCGCGAAGTGAAAGTTCTAAGAGTTCCACTTGAACATAAAATACAATTCAAACTCGCACTTTCACACTGAAATTTCCCTAATTTCAACCACACATGAAATCCGTACAGGACTCTCACCTGTTTATAGAAATCATGCACCGTTAGCAAAATAACGACGTTATCTGTACAGGACTCTCACCTGTTTATAGATATGAAACATGTACCCGTACAGGACTCTAACCTGTTTATAGATAATCATGCACCGACGCTAATTTACCCTTCACTCAAGCTCGGATATAACTAATACTTTTATCACAGTGAGTTTTATGGAAGGCGCTTTGTCCCTATTCTCATGCTGCTCTAATTTCTTAGAAAACCCTCACTATACAAGATTCAGACCTAGCCCTAAAACTGTGCTGCTCGGCGACAACACTATGGTATACGGCGATACCTCTTGTGATACTCGGCGATATCACTACAAACAGAACAGATGGCTTGCGTGACTAATTTCTCGCCACACAATCTATACCGGTATAGCTTATAGATAGCACGAAAAACGAACTCAACATGTGTTAAAACATCGATCCTATTTCCATACCATAACGTAACTCTTAGCAACCAACATATTACCTTGGTTACCCCTTAGCAACCATCAATTTCTGCTACCAGAGAATTGATCCAGCGGCCTATAGAAAATATATCATAAACTACACTACCCAACTTCATAACCTATAAACAAAATTCTATACTAAATGTGGACCCATTTATAAACCTGACATATTTTGGGCCTACTGAATCAGGTGGTCAAATTAAATCTATATACACATTATCTACAAACTATATACATTTTATACATCTGCGAAAGGAATGTTGTCATTAGAATAAAACTATACCATTTAAATGACCACCATTGGCGACGTGATCTAGCTAATAGTAACCTACACTTCTGAATAACCAAGACCAGCTTATTTGTCAAAAGTAAGATTTTATTTACTAAATTATGGTATATAAATTGATAGTTTTATAAATGAATTTTATTTGCAATAAAGCAAGCATGACTGTAAAGAAATATGAGAAAAATACAATTTAAGCAAGTGAATCAAAATTAAAATGAATATTTAAAGTTTAGCATTTCTAAAATCTAATTCCCTAACTGAGCTAAATAGATAGAAATTAAAGTAAAGTTCTTTGAGGATTCTTACGTGCTCCACGCAAAGTCCAACAGCACATCACCCTCATCGGAAAGTCAGAAAGCAGCAGCCAGCCCATCCCTAAGGGCATGACTTTTTATACCTTTCTACGCTAACTGAACTAAGCAAAGGAAAGTTTTCAGAAATCTTCGACGTCCCATTGGCTGAGAGTGACAAGTGACATGTCACCCAGTTTTCAAAAAGTTCCACTAAATCATATTTCATAGAGACCATTGTTCCTTCCACGTGAAGCCAGAAGCTTCCTCATTTTGCAACAAATGTATTAAGTCATTCTCGCAGCGTCCATTGACTTTCATTATACTTCCGCGGATGCCAAGTTAAGGATTGACAAAATGTTCACTTTCGACCTTGGCCATGTCCGACAGAATGATGACAGCATTAGTTTTTGCTTTGTGAACGCAGCTTTTGACAAACGCTTTATTTCAGAATGGGCGTCTCGTGACTTTCTGCAGAAATACATGTCAGCTCTTTTCTGCGGCTCAATTGACTAGGCCCAAAAGCAGGCAACTTATGATTTCTAATATAAAACAAACACAAGAAAAGTATTAATGTAAGAAATAATGTAGATTCTGTATCCACCCCTTGGTTCACTAATTAATTAACCCACCCGATTAATCAAATGTTACCTAGCCATTGCAAACAAATAAAGCAGCGTTTATATCTACCAGTCTCCGTTATTCCATGAGACTCATATGCACCTAGAATAGTAGAAATGACAACACACAGACAAGGAAAAGCAAAACAAGCACATGCTTATTTTAAGTTTGCAGCAGTTAGTAATGACAAAAACGAAAACAATAAATTATTTTATTATTTTGCACGAACAAAAAGATGCAACATTTATGCACGTTTATGAGCACACATGTTAGTCCCCCCACGTGTAAAGTTTAATCTAAGTTGTATTAGCACGACATATCACAAATCATTAATATTTTTATTCATGTTATGGAAATGTGACTTTGCGAGTTTAAACAAAATTTTGTTTTCTATCTCGCTCCATCACCCCTTTACACGGTTAGTCCATGGAGCACCGCGCCCCGCACCAGCCTCACGGCCGTCAAGGCAGGCCTGGTTCAGGATCACCGTGGATTTCTCACAATGGCTCTCTCTCGTGGTGCAGTCTCTCGGCCGGGGCCAACAGTCACCACAACGCCAGGCCGGATCCAATAGGCGAAGCCCCGGCCTCAGCTTCACAAAGGCCCCGGTTTCCGCGAGAGGCCACAACTCCGGATCCACCGCAAGTCGGAGCCTCCAGGTCAGACGGTGAGTGGGAGCGAAGTGTTGCGTTTCTCTTTCTCCGAAAATGTATCGTCTCCGGGCAGGATATGTAGCAGGATATGTGAGTCAGGCCAGAGGGCTGACGGAGCCGAGCTACAAGGCGACCATTTCCTCGCAAGGTTTTTTTAAATGCTAATTCCTAACTATATAAGGCCTGAAACCTATGGTTTTTTCATTGAATTCACAAGGTTTTTTAAATGCTAATTCTATTAGCGGATAACGTTTTTATATATTCAAACGTTTTTTAAATGCTAATTCCTAACTATATAAGGCCTGAAACCTATGGTTTTTTCAGTGAATTTCAAAGGTTTTTTTAAATGCTAATTCCTAACTGTATAAGGCCTGAAACCTATGGTTTTTTCAGTGAATTTCAAAGGTTTTTTAAATTCTATTAGCGGATAACGTTTAAATATATTAATATCCTAGTGGGACCACCTGAACAGCCCTAAGGGGTCAGGGTGTTTCTACCCTGCCCCCTTTTTGTGTTCTACACGTTTGTTTTTCTGCTTTCTTGTGCCTCAGTCTACTGAGACCCAAGATGGATGCCAACACTTCCTGGTTAGAAGTGTTGACAGCCAATGAGCATGCAGCTTTCTCGTGAAGGCATGCTGATTGGCTGTCACTGTCTATCAACACTAGCACAAGATGGATGCCAACACCTCCTGGTTAGAAGTGTTGACAGCCAATGACCATGCAGCTTTCTCGGGAAGGCATGCTGATTGGCTACCACTGTCTGTCAACACTCAAAACCAGGAAGTGTTGGCAGCCATCTTGTGCCTTGTTAGAACCAAGGCACAAGAAAGAAGTGAAACAAAGGTGTGAAACTCGCAAAGGGGCCAGAGTAGAAACACCCTGACCCCCTAGGCCTGCTCAGGGGGTCCCACAAAGACCCCAAAGACAAACAAAACGGGAAAAAAAAAATATATATTATTTTTTTAAAGTCGGGGTACGCGCACCCCGCGACTTTTTAATTTTTTAAAATTTTTTTTTGCCTTGGGGGTCCTTGTGGGACCCCCTGAGCAGGTCTAGGGGGTCAGGGTGCTTCTACCCTGCCCCCTTTTTGAGTTCTACACATTTGTTTTTCTGCTTTCCTGTACCTCACTCTACCGAGGCACAAGATGGCTGCCCACAATTTCTGTTTTAGAGTGTTGACAGACAGTGGCAGCCAATCAGCATGCAGCTCGTGCACGTAGGGGTGCGTGTACCGTACGCGTACGTGCGCGTACGGTAAGCGCACGGGTAAGCTCACCGGTAAGCTGCTATAGATATATATATTTTTTTTAACCCAAATTACTCAAAATCCTCTGGAGCACATATCTTGAGACATAGCAAAGGCACATCGGGCTACCAGTCCCTACAATTTTGCCAAGTTTGGTGAAAATCCATTCAGCCGTTCGAGCTAAAAGTGAGTTTGACCGCCCTATGGAAATTAACATGGAGAAAACACGTTTTGGGACCCCCCTTTTATCTCGGCCCTCGCTTGACGAATCCCCCCCAAACTTTCAGGGAAGGAGCGGAGCGCCGCGAGGCAAAGTTAAGGAAAAATTCAGGAAGATTCCTCAACCGGCGCCAAAGTTATTCCCAATAGAATGTTGCGATTTCCCTATGGAAAACAATCCTAACTATATATACATACTGGCTATCGCCAGTAGGTAATATATATGTATATATATATATATCTATATATATATATATCTATATATATATCGTTCAAACAAATTTCCCAGGCGGGGGGAGCTCAATGGCTGGCGCTGGCGGCGAGGAATGAGACAACCTCGCTGTATTTCCAAGCAAAAATCCTCAATAAAGAAGACGCCGCGCACCACTTTAAAGATGGTTTAGGTGCTTTATTTTCAGTAGGTTTTCTCTCACCCTACGCGTTTCGGACTTTCCAGTCCCTGATCACGGTATACAAACAATAGTCCCTTGTTTGTTTTGCAATTGTATACACAACCTCCCACCTGGCCAGTTATGGTGCATTGTGGGTGTTGTAGGCATTTTGCAGTTTCATTTTTATCAAACAATTACCAAATTACTAGGATTATTTACAATGTTACACGGACTAGTTGGGGCTGTCATTTCTAGCGTTCACTAAATGAAAGCATACATTTTATATAGGAGACAAAACACTGTTGTTAAGTAAATGTCTAATCTTTACGATCAAATGACGGCTGAGTGCCATATTCAAAAGTGAAATTTTATATAGGAGACAAAACACTATTGTTAAGTAAGTGTCTCATATTTAGAATTTTGTAACGGCTGAGTACCATATTCAAAAAAGATGCCCCAACATCGCATTGTCCTTTAGATCCTAGCTCTTCGGAAACACAAATAATTTATAGATTCTGCTTATCTACCACATTTACTTCTACTTTTTACATGCTGAAATACATTCTTAGGTTTTCAAAAATTTGTCACATTTAACCAAAAAGTTTTTTTGCCAAGGGGTCTTTTGCTCATGTTTATCCTTCAAAACAAATTATCACTTTAGAGATGTACGTACATCTCATCGTCCCCATTCAATCCCACAGGGCTTTTGGTTTTGAATGTAATTATCAGTTTAGATTCGAGACGTCGCAGCCTTGTGATTCGATCCCCACCTCTTTCTTCCTCCTTTATCAGAGCAATACCAGAATAGGTTACATCCTTCCATGTTTTGCCAGGGTGTGTCTTCAAATGCTTGGCAATTGCATAGTTGTAATCATTGTTTGTTATTGCGCGAATATGTTCTAAAATTTGCTTCTTTAATGCACATGTTGTAGATCCGATGTATTTTTTACCACAAAAGCACTGTAGTTGGTATACTACAAATTGAGAGTCACATGTGATTTTGTTTCTTATTTCAAATCTTCGGTCTTTTGGATCCATTAGGAACTTCAGATTTTTACCAATTTTACATGCCTTACATGTTTGACACTTTGAAAATCCCAATTGTTTTCTTTCCAGCCAGGTTAGCGGCTTATTTGACTGAAAGTGGCTGTTTACAACTATGTCTTTTATAGACGGGGCTTTTCTGAATGATATCTGAGGTCTATCTCCTATCAAAGGTCCAATGTCGGTATCTTTCTTAAGCACACTCCAGTATTTTGTTAGGATCTGTCTTATTTTAAAGCTCTCCTTTGAATAAGTCAAAATCATTCGTGGTTGTTCATCATCACTTGATCCTTCTTTCAATTGTGGTATCAAAGTCTCTGTTCTTGTTTTTTTTCTTGCTCCTAGTTCACCTTGTCTGATGTCAGTGTGTTTATATCCACGATCGCCAAAGCGTTTTCTTGTTTCATCAAACTTAGATTCCATTTCAACCTCCTCCGAACAGTTCCGTCTCATTCGGAGAAATTCTCCATAAGGAATGCTGCGTTTCAATGGCAGGGGGTGAAAACTCGTACCAAGAAGAACACTGTTGGTGGAGGTCTTTTTTCTAAAGACTGTCGTTTCCAATTTATTTTCTTTGAAGTAGATCTTAGTATCCAGGAAATCAATCTCTTTTTTCTGAATATTGTAGGTAAATTTCAGACCTATTGTATTCTGGTTAAGGGCTTCAATGTAATCCACAAATTTTTGCCTAGGGCCTTTCCAGACGATAAAGAGATCGTCAATGAATCTTAACCAGAGTACAAAATTCTAAATATGAGACACTTACTTAACAATAGTGTTTTGTCTCCTATATAAAATTTCACTTTTGAATATGGCACTCAGCCGTCATTTGATCGTAAAGATTAGACATTTACTTAACAACAGTGTTTTGTCTCCTATATAAAATGTATGATTTCATTTAGTGAATGCTAGAAATGACAGCCCCAACTAGTCCGTGTAACATTGTAAATAATCCTAGTAATTTGGTAATTGTTTGATAAAAATGAAACTGCAAAATGCCTACAACACCCACAATGCACCATAACTGGCCAGGTGGGAGGTTGTGTATAAAATTGCAAAACAAACATGGGACTATTGTTTGTATACCGTGATCAGGGACTGGAAAGTCCGAAACGTGCAGGGTGAGAGAAAACCTACTGAAAATAAAGCACCTAAACCATCTTTAAAGTGGTGCGCGGCGTCTTCTTTATTGAGGATTTTTGCTTGGAAATACAGCGAGGTTGTCCCATTCCTCGCCGCCAGCGTCAGCCATTGAGCTCCCTCCGCCTGGGACATTTGTTTGAACGCTTTGAATTCATACGGGGTAGAGCCCGTCATTCGTCCTCGAAACTGACGTGTAGACGATTCAGAGAGCAGAAACTGATATCGCGGAAGCCCTTGAACAAACAGCATTTTGAATTGTTTGGAAAGATCGCATTGCTGTTCGTTTATACTTTGAAGGCTCCACACGTCGTGAGGAAAATCTTTGGCAAAGCAAGCGGCTAACCGGACTGAAGTGCAACCGGTCGAGCGCCGGCTGAAAGTGTCGGAGGACACAAACAGTGACGGGAGTCTCCCGGTAAGTAAATACGCTTTTGCATTTCTTATGTCCAAAACAGCTGACTGCTCTGTTTAATGCCGAAAGCGAGCGTGTGCACAACTCGACGAGTTTGGACTTTGAACTCGAAAGGGTTTCAGTGCTAGAAATGAAAAGCCTGAAAAAACGCTCACTTTAAATAGTGCTCAAAGTAACAGAATGTCAAGTGAAAGCTCTGTGGATGCAAATATAAAGACTTTCTCTCACAAAAAGTTCACGACAGAGTCAACTAATTGAACCACATTTAATAAAAGACTGGAAGCATTTCTGGCCCCCAAAAATCCATCAACTTTAAAATGGAAAAACGTGCAGCTGATCGTCTACAGAAAGCTGAAAGTATGTTCTCTAAACAGATAACTCAACCTGATGGCACAAATAAGATAGCTACAAGTAAAAGTAAAGATGCCACAATTAAACAACTTTTTCAACAACTAGAAAAACTGCTTCGTAAAGAAATCTCACGAAGATGGGAAATAATAACTTTAGAGAAGTACTCTGAACTCGGATTAGTACCTAGAGGCTTAAGAATCTTCACCTTGCCCAACCATCCAGATACAACCCCGGAAATGCTCGAGGAGTGGGGGCATAATAATATGGAATGTTCTAGAAGAATGATCCACATTATAATCAAACATGCGAAAATTAGTGTGGATGATTTGCTTATTAAAATAAAGGAGACAGAACAATTGATAAAGAACTCTGGTGAAAATGAAGAAGTATTTAAGAATCTGAGGTCCCAAATGGACAAAAAACTTGATAAACATGACTCTGAAGTACAAGAAAGAAAATAGCGAAAATTTAGGCGCGATGAATCAGACTTTGAGAATGGAACTATTTTCACTTTCGCAAAATGTTTTGAGGTTTTGAAAAAACAAAAACTGACAACACCTCAAAATTCAGATAGTGCAACATCTGCAACATCAGTAAGTGAGCCAGAATCCGATATCAGTGATGGTGAACAAATGGCGGCCAGCTCAAAAAAGTTTTCTTTTTTAGAGGAGATGGAGATCCTATACAAGGATCAGCAAATACCAAAAACAGTAGGAAGAGGCAGAGGCAGTCAATCGACACGAGGAGGAGGAAGAGGACAAACAGTGAATGCAAACCAAGGAGGAAAACCAGGAGAAGTAGGAAGTCGAAGGTATCCGCTGCGCAACAGAACAGCCTCAAAAAAATACTAGAAACAAATAAACGTGCTTAAATGGATCCCAAAGTAATAGTAAATCTATCGGACTATATTCTGTCTGAACATGAAACATCGGTTCTTAGTAAAGGATTGTCCTTTTGTCCAGATAAGCATCAGGATGACGTGGAAACTCGCATTGAGGTATATAAATATATACGAAAATTGAAGTTAAAGAAATTCTTTGCTAAAAAAAACAGAAATGTAACAGAAACGAGTATACCACAATTGGAAATGTTTACTATAGCTGATGCCACAAGTTTAGAAACAGCTTACCAGTTGGAAAATGAAACGTAAGAAACAGACCTGAAAAACACACAAATAATCACCGACATGGGAATCCAACTAGCATCACATTCCAAAACGAATTTTAAGAAAAAAATCTAAATTCTGCCCCATCATACATCCTGGGAACCGAATTGAGGCATATCATGATCTGATAATAGCAGAATTAGAATCAATGACAAATGTGATAACCAAAAAAGAAAACATAAGCAAACAAGAACGAGAAGCTTTGAAATCTTTGCAATCAAACCCCCTTATTGAAATCAAATCAGCAGATAAGGGGGGACTTCCTCGCTGTATTTCCAAGCAAAAATCCTCAATAAAGAAGACGCCGCGCACCACTTTAAAGATGGTTTAGGTGCTTTATTTTCAGTAGGTTTTCTCTCACCCTACGCGTTTCGGACTTTCCAGTCCCTGATCACGGTATACAAACAATAGTCCCTTGTTTGTTTTGCAATTTTATACACAACCTCCCACCTGGCCAGTTATGGTGCATTGTGGGTGTTGTAGGCATTTTGCAGTTTCATTTTTATCAAACAATTACCAAATTACTAGGATTATTTACAATGTTACACGGACTAGTTGGGGCTGTCATTTCTAGCATTCACTAAATGAAAGCATACATTTTATATAGGAGACAAAACACTATTGTTAAGTAAGTGTCTCATATTTAGAATTTTGTAACGGCTGAGTGCCATATTCAAAAAAGATGCCCCAACATCGCATTGTCCTTTAGATCCTAGCTCTTCGGAAACACAAATAATTTATAGATTCTGCTTATCTACCACATTTACTTCTACTTTTTACATGCTGAAATACATTCTTAGGTTTTCAAAAATTTGTCACATTTAACCAAAAAGTTTTTTTGCCAAGGGGTCTTTTGCTCATGTTTATCCTTCAAAACAAATTATCACTTTAGAGATGTACGTACATCTCATCGTCCCCATTCAATCCCACAGGGCTTTTGGTTTTGAATTTAATTATCAGTTTAGATTCGAGAAGTCGCAGTCTTGTGATTCGATCCCTACCTCTTTCTTCCTCCTTTATCAGAGCAATACCAGAATAGGTTACATCCTTCCATGTTTTGCCAGGGTGTGTCTTCAAATGCTTGGCAATTGCATACTTGTATTCATTGTTTGTTATTGCGCGAATATGTTCTAAAATTCGCTTCTTTAATGCACATGTTGTAGATCCGATGTATTTTTTACCACAAAAGCACTGTAGTTGGTATACTACAAATTGAGAGTCACATGTGATTTTGTTTCTTATTTCAAATCTTCGGCCTTTTGGATCCATTAGGAACTTCAGATTTTTACCAATTTTACATGCCTTACATGTTTGGCACTTTGAAAGTCCCAATTGTTTTCTTTCCAGCCAGGTTAGCGGCTTATTTGACTGAAAGTGGCTGTTTACAACTATGTCTTTTATAGACGGGGCTTTTCTGAATGATATCTGAGGTCTATCTCCTATCAAAGGTCCAATGTCGGTATCTTTCTTAAGCACACTCCAGAATTTTGTTAGGATCTGTCTTATTTTAAAGCTCTCCTTTGAATAAGTCAAAATCATTCGTGGTTGTTCATCATCACTTGATCCTTCTTTCAATTGTGGTATCAAAGTCTCTGTTCTTGTTTTTTTTCTTGCTCCTAGTTCACCTTGTCTGATGTCAGTGTGTTTATATCCACGATCGCCAAAGCGTTTTCTTGTTTCATCAAACTTAGATTCCATTTCAACCTCCTCCGAACAGTTCCGTCTCATTCGGAGAAATTCTCCATAAGGAATGCTGCGTTTCAATGGCAGGGGGTGAAAACTCGTACCAAGAAGAACACTGTTGGTGGAGGTCTTTTTTCTAAAGACTGTCGTTTCCAATTTATTTTCTTTGATGTAGATCTTAGTATCCAGGAAATCAATCTATTTTTTCTGAATATTGTAGGTACATTTCAGACCTATTGTATTCTGGTTAAGGGCTTCAATGTAATCCACAAATTTTTGCCTAGGGCCTTTCCAGACGATAAAGAGATTGTCAATGAATCTTAACCAGAGTACAAAATTCTAAATATGAGACACTTACTTAACAATAGTGTTTTGTCTCCTATATAAAATTTCACTTTTGAATATGGCACTCAGCCGTCATTTGATCGTAAAGATTAGACATTTACTTAACAACAGTGTTTTGTCTCCTATATAAAATGTATGATTTCATTTTGTGAATGCTAGAAATGACAGCCCCAACTAGTCCGTGTAACATTGTAAATAATCCTAGTAATTTGGTAATTGTTTGATAAAAATGAAACTGCAAAATGCCTACAACACCCACAATGCACCATAACTGGCCAGGTGGGAGGTTGTGTATAAAATTGCAAAACAAACAAGGGACTATTGTTTGTATACCGTGATCAGGGACTGGAAAGTCCGAAACGCGTAGGGTGAGAGAAAACCTACTGAAAATAAAGCACCTAAACCATCTTTAAAGTGGTGCGCGGCGTCTTCTTTATTGAGGATTTTTGCTTGGAAATACAGCGAGGTTGTCCCATTCCTCGCCGCCAGCGATAGCCATTGAGCTCCCTCCGCCTGGGACATTTGTTTGAACGCTTTGAATTCATACGGGGTAGAGCCCGTCATTCGTCCTCGAAACTGACGTGTAGACGATTCAGAGAGCAGAAACTGATATCGCGGAAGCCCTTGAACAAACGGCATTTTGAATTGTTTGGAAAGATCGCATTGCTGTACGTTTATACTTTGAAGGCTCCACACGTCGTGAGGAAAATCTTTGGCAAAGCAAGCGGCTAACCGGACTGAAGTGCAACCGGTCGAGCGCCGGCTGAAAGTGTCGGAGGACACAAACAGTGACGGGAGTCTCCCGGTAAGTAAATACGCTTTTGCATTTCTTATGTCCAAAATAGCTGACTGCTCTGTTTAATGCCGAAAGCGAGCGTGTGCACAACTCGACGAGTTTGGACTTTGAACTCGAAAGGGTTTCAGTGCTAGAAATGAAAAGCCTGAAAAAACGCTCACTTTAAATAGTGCTCAAAGTAACAGAGTGTCAAGTGAAAGCTCTGTGGATGCAAATATAAAGACTTTCTCTCACAAAAAGTTCACGACAGAGTCAACTAATTGAACCACATTTAATAAAAGACTGGAAGCATTTCTGGCCCCAAAAAATCCATCAACTTTAAAATGGAAAAACGTGCAGCTGATCGTCTACAGAAAGCTGAAAGTATGTTCTCTAAACAGATAACTCAACCTGATGGCGCAAATAAGATAGCTACAAGTAAAAGTAAAGATGCCACAATTAAACAACTTTTTCAACAACTAGAAAAACTGCTTCGTAAAGAAATCTCACGAAGATGGGAAATAATAACTTTAGAGAAGTACTCTGAACTCGGATTAGTACCCAGAGGCTTAAGAATCTTCACCTTGCCCAACCATCCAGATACAACCCCAGAAATGCTCGAGGAGTGGGGGCATAATAATATGGAATGTTCTAGAAGAATGATCCACATTATAATCAAACATGCGAAAATTAGTGTGGATGATTTGCTTATTAAAATAAAGGAGACAGAACAATTGATAAAGAACTCTGGTGAAAATGAAGAAGTAATTAAGAATCTGAGGTCCCAAATGGACAAAAATCTTGATAAACATGACTCTGAAGTACAAGAAAGAAAACAGCGAAAATTTAGGCGCGATGAATCAGACTTTGAGAATGGAACTATTTTCACTTTCGCAAAACGTTTTGAGGTTTTGAAAAAACAAAAACTGACAACACCTCAAAATTCAGATAGTGCAACATCTGCAACATCAGTAAGTGAGCCAGAATCCGATATCAGTGATGGTGAACAAATGGCGGCCAGCTCAAAAAAGTTTTCTTTTTTAGAGGAGATGGAGATCCTATACAAGGATCAGCAAATACCAAAAACAGTAGGAAGAGGCAGAGGCAGTCAATCGACACGAGGAGGAGGAAGAGGACAAACAGTGAATGCAAACCAAGGAGGAAAACCAGGAGAAGTAGGAAGTCGAAGGTATCCGCTGCGCAACAGAACAGCCTCAAAAAAATACTTTTCTGAATGATATCTGAGGTCTATCTCCTATCAAAGGTCCAATGTCGGTATCTTTCTTAAGCACACTCCAGTATTTTGTTAGGATCTGTCTTATTTTAAAGCTCTCCTTTGAATAAGTCAAAATCATTCGTGGTTGTTCATCATCACTTGATCCTTCTTTCAATTGTGGTATCAAAGTCTCTGTTCTTGGTTTTTTTCTTGCTCTTAGTTCACCTTGTCTGATGTCAGTGTGTTTATATCCACGATCGCCGAAGCGTTTTCTTGTTTCATCAAACTTAGATTCCATTTGAACCTCCTCCGAACAGTTCCGTCTCATTCGGAGAAATTCTCCATAAGGAATGCTGCGTTTCAATGGCAGGGGGTGAAAACTCGTACCAAGAAGAACACTGTTGGTGGAGGTCTTTTTTCTAAAGACTGTCGTTTCCAATTTATTTTCTTTGATGTAGATCTTAGTATCCAGGAAATCAATCTCTTTTTTCTGAATATTGTAGGTAAATTTCAGACCTATTGTATTGTATTTGCCTAGGGCCTTTCCAGACGATAAAGAGATCGTCAATGAATCTTAACCAGAGTACAAAATTCTAAATATGAGACACTTACTTAATAGTGTTTTGTCTCCTATATAAAATTTCACTTTTGAATATGGCACTCAGCCGTCATTTGATCGTAAAGATTAGACATTTACTTAACAACAGTGTTTTGTCTCCTATATAAAATGTATGATTTCATTTCGTGAATGCTAGAAATGACAGCCCCAACTAGTCCGTGTAACATTATAAATAATCCTAGTAATTTGGTAATTGTTTGATAAAAATGACACTGCAAAATGCCTACAACACCCACAATGCACCATAACTGGCCAGGTGGGAGGTTGTGTATAAAATTGCAAAACAAACAAGGGACTATTGTTTGTATACCGTGATCAGGGACTGGAAAGTCCGAAACGCGTAGGGTGAGAGAAAACCTACTGAAAATAAAGCACCTAAACCATCTTTAAAGTGGTGCGCGGCGTCTTCTTTATTGAGGATTTTTGCTTGGATATATATATATATATATATATATATATATATATATATATATATATATATATATATATATATATATATATATATATATATATATATACCAAAGCTTTCTCCCACTCCAAACAAATTATCCTGGAATCGAAGGACAGCACACAAGGAAACCGGCAAAAAAACTTTATTGTGCACTAGTTAACAAGGACGACGCATTTCGCTGTTTGCCTTTATCCAGGGCGCAATTTTGCCAGTGATTTCAACTGAATTTACACCACTCAGAAATGGTGGTTAGTAATGCACTATACATGTCCTTTCTTTATTTTGTTGATTGGCTGTATTTAAACTTTGCCTAAGGGTGGCGCCGGCCTCTAATTGAGAATGGCGGTGACCGAAACGCGTCTTGTAAGAGTGTTTGTCCAATAAACCATATTGAAACAGTCCCTCGTGAGTGCTGCGTGCTTCTTGCATCTGAGCTTAGCCTGGTTGTGACAGGCGTGGTACCGTCTCCCGCCATCGAAAGCACCCGGCCGCGAGTGAAGGAGAGCAGACGGATAGTGAGCCTTGATATATATATATATATAAACCAAAGATTTCTCCCACTCCAAACAAATTATCCTGGAATCGAAAGACAGCACACAAGGAAACCGCCAAAAAAACTTTATTGTGCACTAGTTAACTAGGACGACGTGTTTCGGCGTTTGCCTTTATCAAGTAACTTCCTGTGTCTCTATTTCCCATAGAAATACGCTTCACAGTTCATCAAAATGGAAAAAATACTGTGTCTTATGTTTCTCATCAACGTGTTACATTATTAATGAACATCACCATTTATGCCACAACTCATAAAAAAATTTCATTAATTAAGGCATATGGTTTAAACAATTTACACTGTAAACATTTTTTTAGATAAAAGCATATTTCTACAAACTATCTGAATTAACCGTGCTTGGACCTCATAATTACATTGCATCCACCACGAGTTAAAATACATTCGTAAAAATAATAAATTCCAACATAATTCAATGAAGAAAACAACAACAATAACGTTTTGTAGCTCAATCCGCGTAATCCGATTGCAACTCGGCAGCATTATGGGAAATGTAGGAGTTATCGCCAAAGACGGCATACAATCATAACAGCATGATGCTCATAATTCATTTTATCACTGTATGTCTTTTTCGCAGCATGTCCTTGACGAAATAAGGTGTACTTCACTTGAGCACTAATCTTAGCACAATTATGCAGAAACTCATATTCGCGGCATCCGCCTGACTCACAGCACAGTGCTGAAAATTTATTTTTCCATGAGAACATTGCATACTTTTGCAGCCTATCCCTGATGAATTCAAAGTACACATCATTTCGGCACTAATTAACACTCATTACAATGCGCTAATGAATACATCCCAACATTGTGAAATAAGAAATCTTACACGAATTAGTCACCTTTAGAACATCCTCATGTGCCTAGAGGTCATTTTGCCTATCTGTTTCATCCTCTGTAACACTTCTGATATGTTTACATTTCATGGTAAACCTTGCCCAGCATATGGTTAATTTCCGGGAGACACAGGATGTATCCTTTATCTAAGTGCTTAGTATAGGGGATGTGAAGGAACAGTGTGAGTGTATGCATTCATTCTTCCTGTGGTGTCTAAAAAGTGTATGTGCAAGACGAGACATACGGGAGAGACCTCCAGTGCTTCTAGAAGATTACATAGCTTCACCATGAGACTCCACAATTGTGGATCAAGCTCATATATTGCCTAAAATAGGCTAAGCACAAATCCACTCAATCCTCAAAACCACCAGGGCGTCCAATAGTCTCGTCCAATTGCGGGCTATTGGAGAATACATCAATATTTCTGGATCTATTTCTATCTGAATATGTTTCTAATTTAAGTTCATATTGTAAAGATAGCACTGACTTTCTTCGAAGGTTACATGATGTATGGTGGAAGGATGGATATATGATGATCAGTATGGATGTCTGTTCATTGTATACATGCATTGATCAGGATAAAGGGGTAGCAGCATGTATGTATTTCCTTAGAAGTAGACATATAGATCATTGGGAGCACAATAAGATGCTGGAAATGATGATGTTATTCTGCCTACGAGAGAATATTTTCCTTTTTGAAAAATCTGTGTACCGTCAGCGATCTGGTACCGTGATGGGTACTTGTTTTGCCCCCAGCCTAGCAAATGTATTCCTAGGCTGGTGGGAGGAACAGATGGTATGGACACAACAAATAGAAATGTATACTGATCACATATTATTGTGGATCAGATACATAGACGATTTGTTCCTGATATGGAATGGCCAGAAAACTTGGGGAAGGAGTTTATAGAAAATCTTGGAGTAAATGACTTGAATTTGTGATTCACGTAATCTATGAGTGCGAGTTACTGCGAATTCTTGGACGTAGCAGTAGAGATCCGGGAAGGACAAATCACAACATGCCTTTTTCAGAAACAAACTGCAGGTATCACAGTGCTGCATGCGGCGAGCCATCACCCAACTTCATTAAAACAGAGTATACCCTATGGGGAATTATTGAGGGCTCCCCGCAATTGCAGCACTGATGTAGATTACAACAATGAGCAACACGCCATGTTATCGCGTTTCAGAGAAAGGGGATATAAGGAAGAAACTCTAGAGATAGCGAACAATAAAGTAAAGGACCAGTCACATCTTGGACTCCTCATTAAGCCATCTGTAAGTACCATGAAAAAGAAGGAAACAAAATCAGGGGGATCCAATGTACCTAGAATGATAACTAAATTCAGCAGAGGGGCATGGGCACTCGAGAAAATAATGAAAAGACATTGGAATCTTCTAGTGGCTGATCCCATAATAGGTGATCGGATAGGAGCTAGGCCACAGATAACGTATCGACGAGCGAGATCTTTATGAGACAGGCTAGTCCACAGCTATCCTAGAGAAGACACTCAAACGCAGTGGTTACGAATGCCTAATGGCTTTTCCACATGCGGTATGTGCAAAGCAGATCGGAATGGCAGGAATTGTAAGGAATATATCACAGGCACAAAACAAAAACGACCAATCAAACACATGATTAATTGTAATAGTGATTTTACTGTCTACGTGCTGGAGTGCCCATGTGGCCTCCAGTACATGGGCAGTACTAAACTCCCATTGAAGCTGAGAATATTACAACACCTACGTGCCATCACAAACCGTGATCATAACTATCCGGCTGCACGGCACTATACAGAATGCCACAATAGTAACAACCGTAGCCTACGTTTTTTTGGTGTGGAAAGAATACCGAAACACATAAGGGGCGGGGACCGTGAAAGACAACTAAGGATCCTTGAATCTAGGTTTATTGGAGACTTGGATTGCAAAATGCCAAAAGGACTTAATAGTGGGGAGGAGCTTGCCACACATATAGGTTCATAAGGGATTAGAACTGTCTCAGTAGTCTCTCGAGGTAGAGTATCAAGATTTTCCTGAACAGAAGTATGTTAGGATTTTAAAGATGATGATTTGTTATTTACAGTTTTCTAATTTGCACTTTTAATTGAAAGGGGACAGAAATGTTATGGTACGGGATTGAGAGGATTTGTGCTTAGCCTATTTTAGGCAATATATGAGCTTGATCCACAATTGTGGAGTCTCATGGTGAAGCTATGTAATCTTCTAGAAGCACTGGAGGTCTCTCCCGTATGTCCCGTCCTTGCACATACACTTTTTAGACACCTTAGGAAGAATTAATGCACACACTCACACTGTCCCTTCACATCCCCAATACTAAGCACTTAGATAAAGGATACATCCGGTGTCTCCCGGAAATTAACCATATGCTGGGCAAGGTTTACCATGAAATATAAGCATATCAGAAGGGATACAGAGGATGAAACAGATAGGCGAAATGTCCTCTAGGCGCATGAGGATGTTCTAAAGGCGACTAATGCGTGTAAGATTTCTTATTTCACAATGTTGGGATGTATTCATTAGCGCATTGTAATGAGTGCTAATTAGTGCCGAAATGATGTGTACTTTGAATTCATCAGGGATACGCTGCAAAAGTATGCAATGTTCTCATGGAAAAATGAATTTTCAGCACTGTGCTAATAGTCAGGCGGATGCCGCGAATATGAGTTTCTGCGTAATTGTGCTAAGATTAGTGCTCAAGTGAAGTACACCTTATTTGGTCAAGGACATGCTGCGAAAAAGACATAGTGATAAAATTAATTATGAGCATCACGCTGTTATGATTGTATGCCGTCTTTGGTGATAATTCCTACATTACCCATAATGCTGCCGAGGTGCAATCGGATTACGTGGATTGAGCTACAAAACGTTATTATTGTTGTTTTCTTCATTGAATTATGTTGGAATTGATTATTTTTACGAACGTATTTTAACTCGTGGTGAATGCAATGTAATTATGAGGCCCAAGCACGGTTAATTCAGATAGTTTTTAGAAATATGCTTCTATCTAAAAATATGTTTACAGTGTAAATTGTTTAAACCATATGCCTTAATAAAATTTAATTAATTATGAGTTGTGGCATAAATGGCTCCTAATCCACGTCAGGTTCCACCTCTTGCAGCTGATTGGAGGCTGCTCGGGGGGCCGCCATCTTGGGTGAGGACCGGGATCAGGCTCAGCACTCTTGTGCTTCGCCCCTCCCGCCCACCCGCCCTCGGCCACTACAAAAGCCCTCTTCCTCCACACCACTAATGATTGCGATTGTGTGTGTGTGAGTCAGTCTACCACGTCCTGAGGCGGAAAGCCGGGACTGTCTGCGCATTTCCTGTATCCTGCATTATTTTAAAATCTCCGATTTTTAAAAACAACTATTTTTTTTAAACCTGTGAAAAAATTGTACTTTGCACTTTACCCACGTGATACTTAGTTGTACCCTAGCACTTGTGGCAGAACCCCTTATTACAGACGCGCTACCTGGAACAGGGGCTCTCCTGGCTCCTAATCCACGTCAGGTTCCACCTCTTGCAGCTGATTGGACGCTGCTCGGGGGCCGCCATCTTGGTTGAGGACCGGGATCAGGCTCAGCACTCTTGTGCTTCGCCCCTCCCGCCCACCCGCCCTCTGCCACCATAAAATGGAGCCTCCATTCCGTAGGCGCAGCGGACGGGCGCGGGAGACTATGCCCATTTTCTAAATAGACACTACTCCAGAGCGGAGCTGATCAAATTGGATACGCATTCCTGCAAACCTCCGCGAAGATTAAACCCGGTAGATATTTCCTCTACCCTCAAGTGTGCTACCTGTGGCTTGCAGGTGTTTAATAACTCCCCCTGCTTAACCTATAAACTGCCCATCCCGTCACTGGCTATAAACGAATGCCTTACTGCTCATCAGGGGCGAAACGACAATCAGAAACCCGGGGCAGGGTGCAAAGGCAGCGGGAACAGATTTTTAAATTGTATCTTGCTAAATACCAGATCCATGGTCAAACATAAATATGAAATTGAAGCACTGATTTCAGACCATGCTGCTGACCTAATGTTTCTAACAGAAACATGGGCATCCGACTGGAATGTGGCCACTCCGGAAGGTTATTCGGTGGAATATGTAAATAGAGGAGGAGCAGTGGGTGGTGGAATTGGGATAATCTATTAATCCCACTTAAAAGTTTTTGCACGCTCCCAACAAGACCTAGAAGCCGAAGCTATGAGCTTTAAAATTAAAAACAATAACTGCCTGATCTTTGATGGCCTGCTGATTTACCGGCCACCAGGCCCGAGAGCTCCATTTATTAGAGCATTACATACCTACCTAGAAACCACCTCGGACTCGATTACTCATACTATTCTGGGTGACTTTAACTTCCACTTGGAAGCACCTAAGGACCCCGATTCAACTGCACTAATCGATAATTTTCATAGCTTTGGCATGACTCAATTAATCTCAAAGCCCACTCACATCGCAGGACATACTCTGGATGGCCTTTTTACAAATAATAACCATGTTAAAGTTATCTCAATTCAACCAGTTCCCTGGTCTGACCACAATGCTATTTTTTTAACTTGCAATTAATTAATCTGGTCAACCATAGGAGAGGCCTTACACTCCCTGAAAAAATACGTCCGTGGAAGAAGCTTGAACCTACTCCTTTGGCAAATATACTTGCAAAGGATCCCCCGAGACTTGAGCATGAAAACTCAAACAATGGGGCTCTGAAATATCATAACTGGATCAGCCAGGCAGTGGACGAGCTGGCTCCAGTAGAAATAAAAATACCTAGAAGACGGTTTGCCACTGCACAATGGTATTCCGCTGAGGTGAAACTAATAAAACTGAAATGCCGGCGATTAGAGCGGTCGTGGCGTTCAGACTACAGTCACCAAAGTAAATTGGAATACTCTAAAGCCCTGCATGAATATAAATTAGCAATAGTTCTGGCCGAATCAACCTATTTTACAAATAAAATCCAACTTGCCTCCAACACTGCTAGAGAACTATTTAAAACCGTCACCCATTTGACAAAGAGCCCCCGTGATACTGCTTTTAGTCCCAACCAGAACATGGTGACAAGCATTGCTACCTTCTTTCAACAGAAAGTCCAGGCTGTTTACGATGATCTCAGTATCTCTTCAGCTGACCCACCCACTGACAACAATACGATCTTCATGATGCCTCACCCCAACTTTTCCTGCTTCCCTCTATTAGAGGAGAGGCAAGTGATGGATTTAATCATACAAATGAAATCAGGTTCCCCACTTGACCCCTGTCCACCGCATGTACTGCATATGATCCCAAAGACTGTGTCAGCTGTACTAACTCCCCTCCTAAACAAGGTCATCACCTCCGGCGAATTCCCCACAAATTGGAAAAAAGCCTGTATCCGCCCCATCCTTAAGAAAGACACATTGGACCCTGCCGAACTTAAACACTACCGGCCTATATCTTGCCTGCCCCTTCCAGCTAAAATCCTGGAGAAAGCTATGAATAACGAAATGGTGAGATTCGTAGACTCTAACAAGCTACTGGATCCATCACAACATGGGTTTCGACCGTGTCATTCAACTGAGTCTGCCCTGATAATGGCAACGGAAAACATACGTAGGACAATGGATGAAGGCGGCAGAACGGCCCTGATTCTATTGGACCTCACAGCGGCTTTCGACACCGTGAATCATCTGGTCCTTATAAGCAGATTGAGAACTCTTGGCTTTACCGGCACCGCGTTGACCCTTTTAAAATCTTTCTTGGATTCTCGAATCCAGCAGGTTCACTGGGACGGTCTACAATCCGATGAATTCACATTGCCGGGTGGGGTTCCCCAGGGCTCTGCACTATCACCTGCACTATTTAATTTGTATGTCACTCCTCTTGCCGCTCTAATCCAAGCTCATGGCCTACAATTAGTGTCGTACGCAGACGACACTCAAATTGTAGTGTCAATATCCCAATCAATCGAAGCAACAGCCGAGCGCTTTAAAACTTGCCTCATTAGTGTAAAAAACTGGATGAGCGGAAATTTCCTAAAACTAAACACGGATAAAACCGAGATAATTGAGTTCGGCCAAAAACCTTCCATTTGGAGTGACCTTTGGTGGCCCCCAGAGGCGGGCTCTTGTCCTAACCCTGCAGAGAAGGTCAGGAACCTCGGTTTTTTGTTGGACAAAGATCTTTCTTGCAAGGCGCAAATCAATCAGGTGACTTCCACCTGCTTTTATACCATCAAGATCCTCAGGAAAGTGCTACCATACATTCCGTCAGTACTAAAAAAGACGGTGATGGGGGCCCTGGTAATGTCCCGAGTGGACTATTGCAACGCACTGTACCTGGGCACTGGAGAAAAGCAGCTGACCAAATTACAGGCAATCCAAAATGCCGCAGCCAGGGTCCTGCTGAACCTACCGCGTCGCCATCCAACCTCTAAAGCCATACGCGAGCCTCACTGGCTACCAATTAGAAGCAGAATAAAGTTCAAAGCCCTCTGCCTGGTTCACAGGTCCTTGTATGGCAAGGGACCTGATGACCTTATCAAACTCCTTCCTCGGTACTCGCCGGCTCGAACCTTGAGATCAGCCAACCAGAACTTAATCTGCCAACCCAGAATTAGGAGAGCACGTTGGGGCGGGAAATCCTTTTCCTACCAAGCCTCTAGATTGTGGAACTCTCTGCCCCCCGTACTGCGCTCACAAAAATCCAAAATGTGTTTCAGAAAGGCACTGAAAACCTGGCTTTTCTCTCCGCAGTAGACTCCCGTTCACACCACTCTCTCTGCACCTTAGCGCCAAGACGCCGCGGCATTCGAGCGCTTTATAAATGTTTCAGTCAGTCAGTCAGTCAATAATAATGTAACACGTTGATGAGAAACATAAGACACAGTATTTTTTTTATTTTTATGAACTGTGAAGCGTATTTCTATGGGAAATGGAGACACAGGAAGTTACTTGATAAAAGCAAACGCCGAAACGCGTCGTCCTTGTTAACTAGTGCACAATAAAGGTTTTTGTGCCGGTTTCCTTGTGTGCTGTCCTTCGATTCCAGGATAATTAGTGTTCATGCACATAATCACAATTTTCAGCCTTCAATTTCTTCTTGGCCTCCTCAGTTCTATGTTCCCCATATTCCAACACGGATTGACTCCTTTTTACTTTTTTTACTTTTCTGGTGGTTTTTGTTAATAACCTCCTGTGCAAGATATGAACCCAGCATGCCCTGTATAATTGAAAGGATAGTGTATCAGTGGCGGTGCGTCCATTGGGGGCGTTGCCCCACTAGCCAGGACAACCGTCACTGTCTGTCACGCATTGGCAGGCATTCAATTAAATACAACAATTCAATTATGAGCGCTGCCACCGGTCCAGTCTGTGTAGCACGAGTCACAGAATCATGACTCATCGGACTGCAGCTGACCTCATCATCGCGGAAGGGTGGGGGCGGGCCTGCGCCAGTGTCAGTGCGTGATGACAGGCAGCGTGGCTGCGTGCGTGTGCAGCTGAGCAGAAGGATGGCAGCCAGGGCAGCAGCAGTGTGCGCATTTTGGACTAGTCTTTTTTACGACTTGCCAAAGCATGCGCACACACACTGCAGTACCTTTCCTCCTCCTCCCCCTCTAGCAGGAAGATAGGCAGGGACCCGGCTCCCCCGGGTCTCATTATGGGCAGTATTAGCCCTGCTCGTAGCCAATCCTGGCGCAGTGGTACTGTTAATGCTGCGCCAGGATTGGTTACCGCACACACAGTTGGCCATTCTGCCTTAACTGCGTCAGCCTCTCTCTTCCGTCCGTCCCCCCCTCCCCTCTTCGGCACACAACCTCGTGGCCCGCCTGCGGCCTGATCCTCTCGGAGACTGATTGACGAAATCCGAGGCAAACGGTGCCTTATCTCATTTCTTGCAACAGAGGCCTGGCCCGGCAAACACATGGAACCAGCTGTGGCTGTGGGCAAGCTTCCGGCGGTGGCGTGCGTGTCCTTTAAACAAAGGTTTAGAAGTCGACTTTCCTGAACTTGGTTTGCCAAGAGAGTTACCAAACAGTGAGTCAGGTAAGAAATTATCATATTTTGGCATTTGCTGTCAGCCGTAACTATGCACAAATGGTTGGAAGCAATGTTAACTGTAGTGACATGTTTTATAGATTTTGGAACTACGGTATATATTTATTGAACTAAACGTGAGCCTTAGAAATAGAGGCAGTTGAAACCCGAAGGCTGCGTGGTACAATGTAGTAGAGAAAACCATTTGCCTTGAAAATGTGCATTGGACGTGATGTGCCTTTTATTATTTATGTGTTGTGCTCATTTTACATAACGATAAGCCAGCTTCGGGATTGGGCCTCCAAACGGCACAATGTTGCCCCCAAAGTACGAAAGAGAAACACATGGTGCTGTGGGCAAGCCTTTTGTACAAAAATGCATAAATAGAATTTTTGGTGGCTGGACAGATTCAAGAAATTTGAATTCTCTTGGCCTTTAATTCTAAAACTCCGACTTAAGCAATCAAAATGCACTGCCTCCATTGTGTAGCTTTGTTGCTTATGCTTGGGGAAATGAGACCGTTCAGTTTAGAATAACGGGTATTGCAGGGCAGAATGGATTTTTCAGTGCAGTCCGTTAGGGCACACCCGGTGCAGAACTTTACATGTACACCGTGGCACAAATGGGCACAAAAATGCCTGGTGCAAACAACATTTTCGTCAGTGCCTGACAATATTTGACTCTGCAACTTGTGTGTGCGTGTGCGCTTGAAGAACCATGATGAAGTTGACGCAAACCTTTATGTAAGTGCAGAGATACTACAGTTCATGCCACTACATTGTTCCTGCTACAACTGCATCTTTCTGTGTGCCTGCTTATCTCCGTTTCACGTGTGCAATAAACAGTGTGCTCGCTTCCAATATTACAAAGGACTGTGGCCCTAGTCTCTCTTACCAATATAGAGATGATGCTAGTTGTGATTTTCGTGTGGCAAGTCAGTTTTTTGGCAATTATTGTCCCGCATCTTGTTTCAGTTCATACTGAGTTTCTCCATCTGGGCTTACGCTGCACCGCGACGCTTTGCTGCAATGCACTCAGGATTTCACTGGCTTTGGCTGCTGCAGGGGAAAGTTGTATGCAGGGGAAAGTTGTATAACTGGGTGAACATCAGGACACAGTGCTTGTGAATGAAATGTTATATGTCCGGAACACTGTTTGCATCATTTCATTACCTATAGTATGGGGCAATATTGTATAGCATGTGTTACATATCACTCCAGCAGCAGTGAATTGTGAAGTACATTACTATCTGACATTATTACAAAGTACTACCAACTTGAAACTTAGGAGAATAGTCTTGTACAGCCCCAAAGTTACTGAACAACCCTCAATTCACATTCAGTAGGATGGGGAAAACCTCTGTGCTAGCAAGGGATAATAGTTTGTTGCTATGCCAGCAAGTGTATTTCTTGGTATTGTAACTCTTGTATAGTGCCTTCTTTTATCACTGACAAGGCTCCAAAGGGCTTTTGATTTTAAGGAAAGAGGCTACTCTCTTTGATTTGTTTGGTTTGCCAAGTTTGGATTTATTGTGTGGTTAATGGAAATAATTTGGGCGTCATGTGTGAGGTTCAGAGGTGCCCTTCAAACAATTGTGGCAAACTTGTGGCCATGCACTAAAGGTGAGATTTGTGATTTTATGCTTACATTTACTTGGGCATTTACCATCTTCTAGTAAGAGGTTTCACAATAGTTACGCTGCTGGGCTAGAGAGCAACTTATGTGGGAATAGTTTGGCTGTCGTAGGCAATGTTCAGAGGGGTGAGAAACATGTAATGGGGACTTAAGGCTATATCTAAGCTAACAGTGATAATGTACGTGTAAATGTGTTCTTTTATTTCTGCACAATGCAGTATCAAAAGCACCAGTGCTCGGAGCTTGAGATCTGCACTTCAGGGAGCACAGTACCAAATAGTAGAGAGGCAGGGACTTTTGAAATGGGTGTCCGCAGAGTCATTCGCCTCACCACTTTCCAAGTCCACCAGCCTCCACTGTAGTGTATTAAATATGTACATAAATATACATATATCTTATGGATTCATTTAGGTTGGTTCCATTATCCTTGTCCTGAAGAGGCTGAGAAGAAATTGAAGGCTGAAACGCGTCCGCATCTACAGGTTTGACGGGAGGAGTCTGTTTAATTACGAAAATCATGATTTTAGTTGTAAAGCCCACTAGAGGAATGAGTGTGGAGGTGTTGTAACCTCATGTGCTTAAAAGACTACCTCACAGTGTATCACTCAGATTAAATGCGTGAACACTAATCATCATAGAAATATATGGGTATTAGCAACTTAGACTTTTTGCATTTAGATGTTGGTCTATAAATGTTTGTGATGTGTATGTTTATATATATGTATATGTTTTTTTCTTTGTGTTAATAACTTCAATAATGATTTATATTTTCAAAGATTGGGTACATGTGTTTTTAAATGATTTTAAATGATTTTTTAATGTATTGCTATAGGACTTTGAACTACAGATATAGTAATTCAATGTCCCCTATGATTAAATAAAAGAGATATTGATTGCCCCATACCAATTTTTTCCTGCATATTACGTTGTTTCATACCTAGGTACAAGAGGGTGATTCGGGTAAACCACTTTTGCTTTTGTTATATAATGTTGGGTGCTCAAGCATTGGTTAGCTTAAACAAAGCACAACTTTGTGCCCATAGGAAAGGATTAATTATTTATGCTTATTTGCACATTGCATGTTTGCACAATTTTCTTCTCCTTAGGCAGGTTAATATAGGATGGTTCATGTTCTTAACCTCTTAATGCCCTATTGCACGGTATTTCATTAATGCTCGTATAATGCACATTTGAACAATTTTCTTGTGCTTAGCCAGGTTGGTATAGACTAATCTATGACTTTAAACTGTTCATCCTCGTTACATAGCATGCCCTTTAATGTTTTCATAATGCACATTTGTATTATCTTCCTGTGCTTAGTTACAGGATAATCAGTATTTTGTTGCTGCTTGAAGAATACATTCTTAAATTATTTTCTTGTGCTTAGCCAGGTTGATATAGTATGCTGTATGATTTTAAACAGTTTATGTTCCCTTGCACAGTATGTCCTTTGATGCTCGCACAATGCACTTTTTGCATGATGTATTTGTTTAGTCAGTTGTTTTAGCTTTGTGATTAAGCTGAAGATGTAAGGCAGACTTGTTTTGTTTGTACTGTGTGTGTTTATGGTTTTTAATAACTAATACTAATAATAATAATGAGACCCTAGAGGTGCAAAATACTACATAACTTGTTTCCAGACAACCCCATACCCCTGTACTGTACGGTGTGGAGAACACAGCCTTGGCATCATACAGTTTTATGGGCAAATCTATATTGAGTACACAATATTTGGTCTTGAATCTGACTAGTTTATTAACATTGTATGCAAAATTACAGCTTTCCAAATTCGCTCTATACATGCCAAACTCTCTTTAGAACAAAATAATCTAAGTCTACATACAACCTTCTACACATTATTACCGCAAAATATTTTTAAAGAGATCTTTATTTCAGCAATGAAGCAATGATTTAAAAACTAAGGAGGTACATAGTGTGAGAAGTTGGCCTGGCATATGGGGTCTACTATTCTAGTGGGCACCTTGCACCAGTCCAAACGACCCTCATTGATGGTAGGTTTAAAGACAACCTATATAGAAAGCTATCCTAGTGGTAGCTGTGGGGAGCAGTCTTCAGGCTAAGTCTTGAAGGAATGTAAAGCAGCTTATTTTACCAGTCTATAATCTCATGAATAACCAAATCAATGGAGAACCACACCAGGTATATATATAAAATATATGTATTTATTCTAAACACATCCCTCTAGTCTCTTTATGAGGCTAGAGGCAAAAGTACATTCGGTAAACTTATTTTGCACACAGTAAATTAGCACAATATACGTTGAGCCCTAGGGGAGTACCAAACCATATATTAAGAAAGTGGTATAAGAACCACGACTGACATAGAAACAAGGTCTAGAGCCTTTAGAACCGCTGGGGCCACCAGGAACCACCCAAGGTAGTGACACAGGGGACCCACAGGCGATGCGTGCAGTGACTAAACACAGCCGCGAATCACCGTAAACTGATATGGGGAAAGTCGCGGTTGACATTTTAAAGCTAAAGGACACTTAGAAGAGGACTTGGAGCAAACCCCTTTAGAACTAGGCAGTTCTAGAGTCAATACCCATGGGAGCACCGGAGTACTCGAGTTACCTCACCCAGGGAAGCCGGGTGCATAGGTGTCTTATGGTGTCGGGTTTCGTCGTTGATTTCAATGGCGATCTGCTGCAAAGTGCTGCTGGCGACCAAGTCGAAAGTGTCCGGAGGGATCCAAGCCTGGATCAAGGATGAGAAGAACCTGAAAGCAGAGGGGAAAGAGTCTGGGTCACTAGCCAGTGACCAGGAAGGCGAGGAGCGGATGCCCACCGATGACGGGTGATTTCAGGTGAAGAAGGTGAAGCTTGACTCTTAGCCACGAGGACAAGGAGGCGCCGACGACGACCAGATGCTGGTCCCACGAAGGATGTCAAGTGCTGTGGTGTCAGTTTTCGGATTAGACCCAACAAGCCTTGGCAACAGCAACCCACACAGAAAGCAGAGATTAGCTTCGGTGCAGACCAGCAAGGTCTGAGGGACTCACCACTCGGTGGGTAGTCAGGGCATGTCTGGAGCAACCAGGGAAGCCCAAAGGAAAGAATACTTACCTTCACGGGGACCAACCAGTCGACGATCCAGGGATCGCGAAGGGGCCTCAAGCGGAAATACTAGAAGCGGGCTCACGGAACACTTGTGGAGTGTAGGCCCACTATCTTCGGTGCAGATGGTTCTCGGGGCTTGGTCTACAATTAGCCCAATGCACAACTTCGGGAACGCTCGGGAAGTCGATGCACTCGCAAATGTGCACGGTGTCCAGGAGTTCCGGCTCCACGTCACTCATGAGGGTGTTCCGGGTCTCAGCTTCACTGGGATTTCGTGTCGGCCTCTGAGAAGTCTGGAAGTACGTGTCCTGAGGCACAAATACTTTGGGATCCGACGGAAGCTTTGGAAATGCAGACCGGCAAGATGCTTCTTTCATGCCTGTTTGAACAGGGGAGTCACTCCTTGACCCCAAGGGAGATTCTTCCGTCTTCTAGTCGTGTAGAATGTCGAAGTTCCAGGATATATGTTGAAGATTTTCGTCCAGGTGTAATCTGAAGTCCTAAGTACTGGGGTCCCATACTTATAGTAAGAAAGGGGGTTGGACATACACTGGGGACCCACCTACGGGAGGGTCAGGAAAGAGGGGTGGTTTCACCCATTTCCTTTGTCCAGTTTTGCGCCAGGGCAGGGGCTGCGTGCCCCTGAAACCGATTTGAACTGGGGTATGCACAGGGACACCAAGTGTGTCCCCAGCACTGCCTGAAAAGCATTCTCTGAATGCATCCACCCAGCCCCAATACACTAAAGCCTGTCTGGGAGGTGGTTACACCTCCCTGTGACAGGAAACCTACTGTCCAGGCCTCCCGTGCCGGAGTTTCGTCCAACAGCAGGAGGTCTGACCCGTGTCTGTAGCTGCAGCATCCATTTTGTGATGCTAGGAGTCTTTTAAACTATTACCGGTTAGGTCAGTGTGTACATGTCTCCCCCCTCTAGAAAGGTGGAACTATACCACCGCCGCTAGGCCTGGCGCTGGGGGGGGGGGGGGGGGTTGGATTCCAAAGTGTTTGACACCAAACACGACATGTTTCCATGGAGCCATTCCAAAGTTAGCATTTACCGCGAGGTTATAATGCACTTAAGAGCATATGGTCTGGCTGCATCACAGAACAGCCTTATAGAATAGATTCCGAAAGCTGCAGAGGGGTCCTGCTCATGCATGGGCACTCTCTCACACAATCCAAGCACTCTGCCTTCAGGATTGATAAGGCCTACCATAGGAGTTTATATGGGTCAGTGATTAAAGGTAGATATAGGTAACCTAGTAAGGGGTGCATGCACCACCTTACCCAGGCTGCAGTAGCAGTCCTGTGGTGCCATTTTGGAAGGCTTCCCAGGAGTTGCATAATACAGGCTTCAGCCCCTGATAGGCCTCTGGGGTACCTAAGGTACCATATACTAGGGACTCACAAGGGTAACCCAGTAACCAATCTGGAGTGTACCTAAAGTAAATGCAATCATTTTAGAGAGGAGGCAGCTAGGCTGGGGTCCTGAATAGCAGGATCCCAGCCAAACTAAGTCAAAAACCATAAAAACACCAGAAAAAAGTGGGGGCAACCATGTAGTCAGATTCCAACTTCCTACACATAGGTTAAGGGGTAACCTGATTTTGTAGACAGTACTAACAGAGTTAACTCAGCCTCAGACATCAAAGTACTGAAAATTCAAAATATGTCGCCGTTGGCAGAAAAGATTGATATCATTCCTAGGATGTAAAATAAAATAATGATTATGGTGATCACAGAACTCCTGGAAGGGTATTATCCCTGGATGAATAATGAACAAACCTCTTAAGATTACTCAAAATCTGAAAAATAAATGTGAACATTTCTTGATGAGGTTATTTTCTCAAAGTCAAAAACATGGCTTAGTCCTAAAAATATCCTGTTTATATTTTCAGTTGAGACCTGTACAGCAGTTCTGAATCCTTACTAGGATGAGAGCACTGTTTATATAATTTAGTCGTGGCATCTTTCAACTCTTGCAAATACCATCAATCAGATGTACGACTCTAAAAGGAAGATGTGTTTGTTAATGGTACCTGCTGATTAATATATTTAAGGAGCCATTAGTTAAACAGAGCACATTGTTCCTCAATTTGAAGGTAAGAGCAGAAAAATAATCTTTAAACTCATGGATTACTTTATCTAGTTTAATTTCCCACTGTTGTACAACTAATGTTTGTTGTTTGCTACATAAATGAGAGCCCTAAGGAAGTTACATGCCATTTTATACAAAAGTGATCACTCAAACGGCATAGTTCGATCGATACATAAGTAATATTAATATCAGACTACCATAACCGATCCAGTGTATGGCTTTTTTTTTTAATGGTATGGAGCTTTACCAAGACCTTTTGATTTTAAGAAAATTATACGTATAATACACTTATTTAAAGAGGTTTTCAGCCAGCTCTCTTTATCCATCAGTCTATTGTGGTTTCATTCACGTTTTGCTTCTGGCCACTACAGCATACAGCAGGGGTCAATAGGTCAGCCTATTGAAACCACAGCCTAACTCGGTTTTTCAACTCTGGTATTGGCCAAGCTCTTTTGTTTTTAATAAAATTATATGTATAATATATCTATTTAAAGAGGCTTTCAGCCAGTTGTCTTCTTCCATTAGTCCTATGTTTTTTTGTTCATGTTTTGCTCATGCCCACTAGAGCAGTGTTTCCCAAACTGTGGTCCTTGGACCCCCAGGGGTCCCTGGCACTTTCCCAGGGGGTCCACAGGCAGCAGTTTTAAAAGCACTGCAAAGTATCTTGTTTAATTAACAGTTTTCAAAGAACAATAAAAGTGTCAAGATAACACCAATGATTAATGTCCCTGCTGGAGAGAGATGAGAGTTTTGTCCAGTAGCAGCTTTGACTCGTCTAATGTAGCACAGAGCGTTAATATGCCTACTGCAAAGAAAGTGCATCATGCATTTTAAAAAACAGTATTTTATATGCATAGGTCAGTGGGTTACTGCTTTTGTCAGAGAGATTTTTTGTTAAAGTGCAGTTCATAAGTGGCAATCGTAATCTAGCACAGTGACCTATAAACTGTCATCAAACAACTGCTTGCAAACTGCAAGGTACAAGTTTGTGACTTATGTTTTTTCCCAGTCTTTCATTATCCTGATGCTGCTAAAAAGGTTTATTTGGGTGGAAATAAATTTATATTGTTAAATTCAATGCTAACCACTGTGTTATGTTCTGAATCCTGAGTTTGTGCTTCTCCAGACCAAGCACTCTTTAAAATGCCTACCAGTATGAATGACATGTGAGTTCTACACCTTGTAGTCCCCTTTGCATTATGTAACATTTTCTATACACTGATTTACACGTATTATTCACTGTCTCTATATGTGTGTGATGTAAATTGCTCTGACATCCTACAATGGTATGAGAGATTCTATAAAAAATGAAATACACGTGACAGAGGGGATATGGAGAGATGAGAAGCACTGTTGGAGGGTGATAGTGGGGGAATCATTGAAGAACCCCCAAAAAGATTTTCGTATTCTGGTGCATAGTCAGGTCTTCATTTACTATTCTTTAAAAGCTAATACAATTCAATATATAATGATAAATGTGTTGCAGACTGCACCATTGTTTCCAAAATTTCTTCGGGTGAGAGCCTCAGGCTCACTCACTGCACTTGGTGTGCACCGTATGGGGACTGGTTTGAAAATATTTTCCAGGGCTGCTTTGGGTTTCCAGTCTGGCCCTGGCAGGAGCCTCGTACTGCGAAATAAAACCAACCATTGAAATGTTAGTCACAGAGCTGCAGCACCAACCTTCCTGTTAACCTTTTTCGTTTTCTTGCAAATTCTTTCAATTTAAAATACAAAAGAAGCGGCGGAGAGTGTCGTTAGCCTCCTTGGCTTAACAACACACTCTGCCACGTCAGAAACGCAGGGCTGCACCATATGTACAAGAATATGGGGCAGCCGTGCGTTTCCCCTGCGCTGGCGCTACACTTAACAGGGAAAGATTGTTAATGTTCAGGAAGGTCCCCCTTCCTGCACATAATCTTGAAATGTTGTTTTGTCACTTCTGTGTGTGCTGCTTAATGCGGCAGCACACATGGAAGTTACAAAATGTCATTTTTTTTAAAGATTGTTGATGTGCAGGAAGGGTCACCTTCCTGAACATAAACAATCCAAGGCGTTTTGCAAAAACGAGGAGAAATCAAGCATTTCACCTTGTTTTGCCAAGTTAAGACCAGGTTTTCATTGGCCTTAATTTTGGCGCTGCCTTCCATTTACGCTGCCCTTGTAAATAGGGGGCAGCGTCAAAATCAATGGGTGTTGCACGGGAAATGCCCACTGCAACACCACTGCCCACCCCTTTCACGCTAAGCATTGGGTGAAAGGGGGTCTTATTTACAAGGCACCGTAAAACCACGTTAAGTGGCTTAGTGTTGCCTTGTAAATAAGGCAAAGCCCCCATCGCCACGGGAACATCTCAAAAAGTGATGTTCCCATGGTGATAGGGCCTTGTAAATATGCCCCTAGAATCATTAGTAATTTGAGTATTTGTTTTGTGTACACACGCGTGTTAATCTTTTTCGAATTACTGTTTTAATGTTTGAAATTTAAATCTTACAAATTGCTGAGGGGGCCCCGGCTTCCAGTGGTAACTCAATGGGGGTCCTCAGGAGTCAAAAGTCAGGGAACCACTGCACTAGAGCATATATCATGAGGAACGAATCAGCCTACTTTAGCTACTGGCTACCAGCACTTTGAGACAGTGCATTTTGCTCTTTCACAAGGTGCACATTCACGCGCAAAGAGGTCCCTTCACTGCCAGGGTTTTTGTTTTTACTTTAATATTATTACTCAGGCCTCAAAAAATCATAAACACTTTACTAGACCTTAAGGTCTAGGAGCTTAAATACTCTACCCGACCTAATTATAATGTGCCTCACCCATTAATTGCTTTCAAACTATCTGAATCTGGGCAAATAGTTTAATTCGTTGATGCGCCATTTTCTTCTATATCACATATAAGAGCACCTTCAAACACACGAGTCAGAATGCCTGCTCTACAAAAACTATTTTGTTTGATTTAATAGACTAAACCTTTGCTCCATATACAATACAAATCTAGCCACATGTAGAATGCACATCGCCGCTGACTTGCCTCTTAGTTCATTAACTGCATTGTCATCACAGCAGGAACAGGAATGTTTCCCAAATCAGGTTTAAAAACTATCACTTTTAATAAATACATACCCAAAGCGGTAACACACTTATTTGCAATAAGCATATTTTCCATTGAAATGGCAACAAAATCCCCCACTGACATGTGGTTTTACTAATAAAACTATATAGTGTACAATGTTTGGAAATCCAGTTACTGCAAATATTTGTCATTTGCACATCACCAAGTAAAGTGTTCTGATTTTTTTTGCTCCTATTTAAATCTTTGTTTGCATCACACTTCCGATTACAAATGAAATGTTCTTTCAAACTTCCTGATATATTTTAAAATACTTGTACTATCTGTTTTACAAGCTGTTTAAATGTTGTGTTAGAAAAAAAACTGACATTTTACGGCCTATTTCACAATGATTGTGAGACAGCTCATTTGACAAAATCATTTAATTGTAATAAGAGAAAAAAGTAAGCACAATTTTCCAGGATCAGGTCAGCAACAATTAGTAAAAAGCAAACTGACATTTGACCTCTGGCCTTGAACAGACAGCAAATCAACAAGATTTAAAGGTCTCTTTATTGCTCATTCACTTTCTGAATTAACAGAACACCTGCTCCTTCCCAGCTTAAATTCACTGGGTAGAAGAGACGAGTAGGTACTAATAGATGCTCGCCCTGATAAACTCTGACTCGCCTTAGCAAGTGGGTGAGTAGATTTTTGAAGGCCTGTATTATTGGGTCGAGCATTCGAGACCTCTTGTATATACTTTAGTATATACTTATATGTGTAGGTACTTTGTGGGCTCTGGAGATCAGCCATAGGACTTGGACGCTTCTGCTTAGGGAATTTTTTTCTATTCAACTTTCTCTATTTCATTGTCTTGATAGAAAAAGACCAGTAGATGTCAGTAAAATACCAGAATTGCTTTCTGCTGAGGGACTTTCTTTTTTATATTTTTCTGGCAACTGCTTCTATTTAACTTTTTTGATGGAAAACGACCAGCAGAGGTCAGTAAAATACCAGAATCACTTTAGCATTCTCTAGATTCCAGGCATTAGAAACTTATTTTCCACGAGCACCCGTAGACGATAATATATTTTTTTTAATCTTGAAATTTCATTGATATGATCACTGAAGGCCCTGATTTTTTATTAAAAATAAAGCTTTGGACTATACCATTTCCAGCTGAAAGGCAATATTACTCTCCATTTGTTCCCATACCTGGCGTGTCACACAGTTTGGTGCTTACATTCCCTGCATGTTAAAGAACAGTAGATGTTTCAGCATCCAGGCTAATGTGCTGCATAGTTAAATGCATATAAGGTCCCAAAGGCGAGACCAATTGTACTTTAGTGCGCTTGTATGCCGGGATTAAATAGCTATTTAATTATTATACTACTAAGTGAAGCTGTGCCACCTATTTCAAGTTCCTTCTCTATCTTTTTATCTTTGCAACACTGTCCAATTTCCTATCTAGTTGTTTGTCTATCCATCTATCTGCCGACCGACCTACCAGTCTAGATATCCATCTCTCTGGCTCTTAACCTGCTTCTCTATCTTCCTACGTATCTGTCTGCAGTCTTTCTTTCTTAGCCGATCGTCTGCATCTCTATTTCTCGTGGCCTACCAATGTATCCATCTCTCTATCAATCTATCTATCCATCTATTTATCTTTAACCGTGCAATATTCACTATGTATGCCGCCATCTCCATTTAGCTGTCTATGCAACAATATCTATCCATACAAACATCTCTATCCGGGACGCCCTTTTGCTGGGGCAGCTGTCGCGCTATATAAAACACCCGAACATAACATATCTATCTTTGCAAGTCTCTACGCATTGACCTTTTCAACTCCCTCTACTTGTAATAAAAATTTATAAAAACACGACCAAAAAAAAGCATTAGCAAAGTCAAAAAGCTGAAAGCCAGTGTCATACTGATTGGCTTCTTTAAGTCTGGTTTTACCAAAGACCTTTTGATTCCACGTAAGTTGTGCGTATAACATATTTACTTATAGGGGTTATCAACCAACCAGACTATACCTGTTAGCCTGTATTTGTGACATTCACGTTTTCCTCACCCCCTCCTGCGTGCATCACAGGGCAGTGGGTCAGCCCACATCAGCCATTGGCTGAATTTACTGTGAGTTATGGCATGCTGGCCTTCCACAAGGAGTACAGCAGTTCCCTTCAGAGTAAGGTACTACTTCCCCAACAATAAAGTTTTGCAGAACCATGAGAGACCAAGACAATAATTGCCAAAGCCAAAAGGCTGGTGGCTAAAACCAGACCTATTGACTTTGCTAATGCATGTTATGTGCTGGAGCCTGTTTATGCTTGATTAGATTGAAGGGAGAGAGGAGCTTGTTGGATTCAAGAGGATTTGGGTTTGCTGCTAGTTCATCAGCCCAGTAATTAAAATCGCCCACTATATATGGTTGATTAGAAGTCATAAGAACTGAGCTAATGATTTTTTAGTACCCCATAGAAAAAACTAGCAGAATAGCCAGGACGACGATAATTTGGTTGAATTAGTACTTGCTATTATTGCCTTTTAGAAAAACCAAAAGAATTTTAATATCATCCAGATCAATTACATGCTGGGTGGTAACTGGGATGTTGTTACAAATCCCAGCAACCGCTCCTCGAGCTTCATTTGCTCTTTGGTTTTTAAAAATAATATTATATAACTTTGGCAGGCCAGTTCTGATTCAGGGCTAGATGCGTCTGAAATGCAATTTTCAGATAATAACAGCACATTTAGATCATTAGCCATGATTAGATCTTCGATTTCAAGCACATGTTTATGCAGTGATCGTGTATTCAAACAGCCACATTTAAGAAAAAACACAGATGACATACCGACATACCTACATGTCATGAGATTTTGGGCTCTAAACTAGTACTTCTAAAGATGCCATTAGTTTTTAGGTCAAGCCTAGAGTCAACGCGCATGCGCTGCTCTGCGAGACTTGTTGTAGTGGAGTACGGAGTGGATGCGTCGCCCACTCTCCGCCCATGTTTGTCATTGGCTTGTGTCTTTGTCCTTCGTAAACGCAGGCTTTTGATTAGTTAATAGGCTTGTTAGTCCCGCTTCGTCTTCATTAGTAACCTCCCATGGCGACTGGCCCCTTTCCTTAAGTTGCTATACGGGATGCTTTAGTTAAGTCTGTAAGCACTCTTTTCTTTATTGAGTGTCTTACTTGCAGGCATTGCGTGCTTTGCTACATTCAGCAAGCCATGCCGGCTTTCTACCGTGTTTGCCCGCCCCACCACCGTTCCGAGATCGCAGTTTTTAATTTATTTTTTAGCTCGTGGCCGCCCGCCATTTCCTTTCGTTTTCATTACTTTTGTTGGAATCTCGGCACCGGCGCGGGAGCCACAATGGCATCAAATGTAAGAAATAGAAAAACTTTTGATGCCATTATGGCACCCACACCGAGATTGTAACAAAAGTAATGAAACTGAAAGGAAATGGCGGTTGGCCGCTTTCAGCATGTAAATAAATCGGAAACAAGTATTGCAGTACAATTTGTCTCGCATTTACGCGAGTTTAAGCTATTGGCAATGTAAATGACAATGGCTTTTATTTATGTTATAAAAACCAAAACATAAATAAAAGGCATTGTCATTTATGATGGCAATAGTTCAAAGTCGTGTAAATGCAAGACCTATTGCATTGCAAATGCTTGCTAAGGAATTGAGTCCATCTCGGGCAGCAATGTTGGAAAGTTTCTCAGGGCCAGATTTTCCTTTGGTGAATATAGTGAGGAAAACAACAGAGGCTGGCCCCGGTTACGTACGGTTGGGTGCTGACACAGTGTCAGACACAGTATGAAACTTCCACTGCTTTCGGCCTCAACTGCTGAGCTCTCAACTATGCTCAGTCAAAAATACCGATGAACACTCTGAACTCACCCGGACTCCTAGAAAAGACTCAGTTTGTAGTGTGTACTATATAAACCAAACCTGCCAACTCACATGGCGCCACCGGGTGACACATATCGACTCCCCTCACACGGTAAGGCAGTAAGAGCTATTATCACACGATGGCAGGGAACATGAGCTGAAAACCACTGTAAACAGTAGATTTCCAGCTCATTGTTTGCGGCTTTAAACTACTGTCGTCTATGAAGGGTGCGAAAACACCCCAGAACATTGGCGCCAGCCTTGGCAAGATTTAAAAAAAAAAAAACATTTTTAAAGGAGGGTGCTTGGGGGCAGGGTGGGGGCAAAAGGGTCTTTTAGGTACATCTCGGCACAAGGCTCCGCCTCCCCTGCCCCCTCACACGGTGAGATTTGTGTTCAGGTTGACAGGTAAACACTCCTAGGAAATAGGGACGCACATAACATGCAGCATGAAGTACAACGTGAACCAGACTGACTTTGCCTGCATTAACAGTACTAAAACATATTGTCAAAATAGAGATTGGTGTTTTTATTTTTAAAGTTGGGTACTTAAACAGGGCTACGTTTCAATATCTTGCTTTTAATTACTGAGCTGAGCACTTCCAAGACCCTTCCCACTTAAGGTCCTACCATATAAAGTGAATGGAGAAAAAAAAATATTCTCCAGAGGATGATGCTGCTTTACAAAGAAATAACCTACTCGAAGCCTTCAGAGGCATGCTGCTTGTAGTACATGATTGAAAATACTACGACACCCACCAAATGAGATTGACTTGGCATGTGTGGTTTTCTCATTTAATGCGGCTGTAAACGAACGTGAAGCGAGCGCTTTTACATATCAACACTCCCGATTCAGGAAGCTCTCACAACTTTTAAGCCAAAGTTCGGTTTAGGCGTTTTCTCGCTTAAAATATATGCCGTTGAATCGTGCGTCAGGTGATACCGAATTTCCTCGATATTATTTTTTTTAATGTTCATATTTGCTAATGAATGGCGAATTGTAAGCGAGATAAACACAGCAAGTGTGTATGATCGGAGCCCTAAAAAGACTTTCAATTTAGCTCTGCGATTCAAACCGTGTAGCAGCCAAATGTTGTTTGATAGTTCGAAGCAGGTAAGACTACTACTGCTACACAGGAACTGTTGTCGTGTCCCTACTTAACTTCTCTGTGAAAACTCACCTGCGATGTTCTGGCTCCTTCAGACCTTCTTTGAAGCGGCCATCTTAGACTGGGTCATTGCCTTCGTTTGAATAGGTATGAACAGAAAGCAGGTAAGTGAACTTAACAGTTGAACTGGCCAATACAGTGAAACTACTTCAACGAACATAACAAAGTTAGATGATGCCAACAAACCAGAGTAATACAACTAACAGTTTGGTGTAGAAACAGAAACTGAGAAGAGCGTCACGTCAAAGTCTGCACGTAGGACACTAAAAGAGAAGACATAGAGGCTAAACGTTAAGTTTATGCCCGTTTTGCAGAGGCCATCTTCAAGCAACCGGTACCATATTTCAGTGCATTTACTGGGGAAATTAGTTTAACATTTGCAACCTTTCTATCATGGTACAAGCATTCTAAACACTTAAGGAAATGATATTCCGGTTTGTGATTAATACTGGAAACACGCCTAAATACGCGTATTTATTTAAGTTAGCATTTGCTGCAAACAGCACACTCCAAATCACAAGTATTTCGCAAATATATCTATTGTAGTTCGGGAATTCCGCAACTAAGAAATGTTGATGATACATGCTCTTCGTCTAAACTGTCCCATGCTCTTTATCTGTAGCGATGCTCGTCCAGATTTTCCAGCCAGCTTCTCACCATCGGCAGTTTTTACTCAGCGCCACTTCTACATTTGTTCAAACGCTTGTTGCAATATTTGGGCTTGGATATCACAGCCCAATCCCCCTCAGCTGCTCTGATGACAGCATATGTTGGCGACCGACCTAACAACAACTCAACAAGGCTCGGGGCCGACTGTTTAAACGGATGCGTGCATGTATGTGAAGGAGTGGCATCAGCTTGTTACTCACAAAGCACCCTTACGAGGCGGCCATCTTATAACGTGCAGGTTTACATTCATGGACAAACGTCCCTTGAGGGGAAAAGCGCTTTAAAATGTTGTTTGCTTCCGGTTTATACTGTCAAATGTAACTTTTATAACGCAAGCAGACATCACATAAATGTAATTCAAATCGGAATAATAGTACTTAACACAACAACTCAGCATTTCTAGAAAGAAAAACAACTGGGAGCATATTGAAAAGAAAATGATAACGTCATTCTTTTTAAAATTACTTTTTGGAGTTTTGATGGCTGTGTTATTGATTGCCTTCAATCGGTATTAGTTTAATTTGTTTTAGGTTTGTTTTCAAAGGTGGTCGTCCTTGTTTCGGATTTGTGTTTCGGTGACACTGCCCTGTGACGCATGCGCAGTCCGCGATCGAGGACATTCGGGAGTTGAAAATGGCTGTCGAGGAGCCTGAGCTGGTGGACCTCGAGTAAGCATTCTCTGTGTGATCGCGAATGTTCGTTGCCTGTGGTCTTTATTTAGGAAAGTAGGGGTGTCGGAGAGTGATTGGTAGCCAGGCTTATAAGGCTTTGGAATAGAAGAACCGTGTATTCTGGGGGAGGTTAAGGTGAAACTGGGGGTTGTTTGACAAATGGGAGACGTGGGCAGCTTTGCCTTTCCCTCCATTCATGTGAAGTCTCTAGTTACGTTGTTGACATTTTCGAGTCCCTTCAATATATCCCACGTAAATGAAACCAGTTAAACCTTCCTGGTTTTGGTCTCTAGTGGATCTTTTTACTTTCGACGCCTTGGATACCGTATTCCGAATTGTGACAAGGACGCATGGCAGATGACGCGATGCAGTGATCTAATGAAAACTTGGGAGGTTGACGTTATTGTGCAGAACTGTTTTATGGGGCTAGTGATGTTTAATTGGGTGTGCGCTTTGAAAGCCAATAATAGAACTTTGCAGAGAATTGTGAGCAATGAAAGAACCACTTGTATACAAAGAGTAGAAATTCTTGTCGGGTAGCTTACAGAGTAACTCATTTTGTTAGTACATACATAGTAACAGCGTAATTTTGTTAACGGCATCGAAACATTACATTTCTCTACTGAGAATGTTTTATTTTTTTATTATAAGTACAAACATATTACATGTCTCAGAAACTGTATATGCGTACAACGCAACGTCTTCACATGTAACTAACTTCTAGCGAGCCGAAAAAGGCATCGGTTACTTTCTAGCATTGTTCTTCCTCTACTATTTACAGTATAAACAAATACATAAGCGTACACTGACATACAGTTCCCAACCTCCCCTCACCTGCCCAGGTATGTCACTGTAGTTCAGGGTACTGAGCAGTTCACATCTCAGGCCGGCAAGCGACTTCCAAGTGCACTCCAACGCTGCTATGGAAGGCCAGCACAGGTACCTCAAATAGTGTGTCACCTCAAAACCAGAAAACAAATCAAACATATTACTGCATACCACTACAGGGCCGTAGTTTGGGTCAGGAGTTCATCATGGTGGGTGCTTGTACCGGCCCGTAAGTTTACCTCGGGCACCAAAAGCTCGATTCTGAATGCAATGTACATTAAAGAAATGCCATTCTCTAAATGCAACACCAGAAATGTCATATACTGTATTACCTGTCCGTGCAATAAAACATACATTGTACAAACGATGCAGTTTGTTAAAACACGCATTTTGCAACATCGTTCAAGAATTCGGTGCGACACCCCATGGGGCCTCCTCTACGGTGCAGCACTATATTACAATGAACCATACGTTTATTTATTTATTTTATTTAAAAAGTTTTGTATAGTGCTAGCTCGACCCGTAGGTATCAGAGCGCTTTACATACACAGGGACTGAGTAAAGAACGGATAGATAGGACTCAAAACATACAAGAAGCAGGACTGATTGAAAAACTTAACAGTAGTGACCGGGTTGAATGACTTAGATGAAATCTGGGCTTTAATTACTTAAGTCTGTGCAAGTTGGATGATAGAACCTTCCCCAGGACACATTGCTGTATACAATATAACTGCCCAGGGCTAATTGCAGTACAAACACTGATATGCATGTTTACTATAAACTTGGGTCACTGTTAAAATATAATTCTTATCTGTGACATTGGTATGTGCCAGATGTGCTAAGCATAACGATTGTTTGAATGTCATGGTAATGTGATGATGATTGTATATCTTTTTCTTCTCCTTAAAATTCCTGCTACATATATGATCACATGGTAGCAGAAACATGTGTTTAGATCAAGATGTATATAACAAGTATATGCGATTTAGCGTTCTTGTTTGTAAAAATGGTGTTCTCCATATAGGTGAATTGTTCATGTACTTCAAAGTTTTGATGTGGTCTTCATAATATGTATATAATGGGCAACACCACTTGTGTTTTGATAGTAGCCTCTTTTACTGAGACCCTGGGGCATCGTGTTTTAATCTCTTTAACTATTTCCACAGTTCCAATACCACCCTGTTTAAATTTGCTATCAAAGTAATTTTGCAGCTTGAGTTGGGACACTATATTCAAATTATCTGTTCCACATATAATGATGGCAAGCCAATTTAAATAGGGCTATAGGGAGACTGGGATCTATTGTACCTGTTGCATAAATGTCCTCAAATTCAGCATTTGTTAGTCCAAATATTAGCAAATAGTATCTACACTTTTATTCCTGTCCTAAATCTATTACAGACAATCCGTTACTTTATAGAAACCCCCTCCTTCCACTGTCATGTAGCATCTTGTATACATAACATAAAACAGTCTCTAACATACTTGTTTTTGTCTCGCAGCAGAGTCCTAGAAGTTGAAGAGATCTTGTCCAAGTCTTAGAGTTGCTCAAACAATCAAACTCTTATTAAAAAGAATGCCTACAGACTTTTTAGTGGAATCTTCTTCATACAAAAAAACACCTTCTCCAAGAAATCAAACTGATGTTATCTGTGTTTTCAGGTGTACAGCACTGTATTTTATATGGTATAATTTTTCCAAGGGCCTTAATTAGTACCTCAATAAACTATCCTGCTTAATAGGTCTCCATATAATAGCTTCACAAGAAGAATGTACTTCCATAGCCAAACGTTCAATGTTACTGAAGCTAACATCTTTTGAATCAAAGCAGCCACAGAAATTCTTGCATTAAGAAACCTCTTACAAATTCCAGCAGTCCTTTAAAATGATGGGCAAAACCCACTCATGGCCATAGTTTCAAATTTGTAATATTCGAAGTCTTGTTGCAGTGCTTTCAAAATAGAGCTTCTGGCTCCGGAGAAAGCAATTTGATACTAGCAACAATGTTAAAGTAAAAAAATAACATGTAATCTGTGAACATCTTAAGATTTCTTGGGATGGCTTTGGTTGTAGTTGCTCATGGGTGTCTGTAAAAGCTCTTGCATTAATCATTTTAAGAAACCTCTTATGAGTTCCTGACAGCCGTTATGTATATGTGGTGATGTATGACAGAGTGGAAGGCGGTGGTTTATTTGAAGGAATCTATTTTTTGTAGTAGATTTATTTTGAATAGCAATGAAAGGTTTGAAGCTAGTTGCTTATATTTTGACCTAATGGATATTGTACATGAGGCATTTGAACTAATCAGACTTTAAATAATGTAAGAGTCTATAGGGCAAGGTGCCAAAGTGCCACAGATTATTCCTGCGTACATTGAGATCTTCCTGTGCCTTCTCAGCTTTAATACATGACACTCAAAAGCTTTCAGTTCGAAACACAAACCAATCTACTCGTTTTGTCAATACTTTCTTTAATATTTGCATTGCTTTAGTAAATATTACAGCTCACTCGGAATCCAAACTGACATGCAGAACTTACTATGTGTTTTCATTATGTTATATAATGTTCTAAATAGTTTGTGCTCTTTGAACTGTGTGTATCTGCCTTGAAGCGTCACATAACATGACACTCAACAATTATCCAGTAAGTATGTATATAAAAAAAAAACTATCCAAACTACCAGGATACATTTTATTTGTGTGGGAGAAGCCAACATATTTTGCTACTTTTGAAATTGCTTTCATTTGTTGATGCTAAGTGAGTTATCGTGTACAGAGAATGTAGGAGAGTAGGTTCTGCTCCCTATGGTCACCCCCACTTTTTGCTTTTGCTTCTCTGGTTTTCGACTTAGATGTGCCTGTAGGCCTGCTGATCAGACCCACAGCCCAGATGCACTCTCTCTAAATTTACACCATGCACTCTAGGTACATCCACAATTGGGAATTGGTTCACCTTATCAGCTCCTGTACAAGTGTACCCTAGGTACTCAGGGCATAGGTGTAACCAAGGCCTACCAGGGGCTGCAGCATGTATTATGCCACCCCTGGCTGGCCACTTAAATAGACACAACTGGCTGATCACTCAGCTGGGGCAAGGTCGTGTAAACACCCCTTGCTTAGGTATAGTCTTCCTATACCTACCTATAAATAGACCCATAGTAACCTATAAGTCACTCCTATGGCAGGCCTTAACAATCCTGGAGGCAGAGTGCTTGGTTATGTGTGAGATGGTGCTCTAGCATGAGCTGAGCCTGTCTGCAGCTTTCGGAACCATGCCCTTATAGCTGTTCTATGATATCGCCATACCATATACTTTTAAGTGCATTCTAATCCCCGCGGTTAATGCTAACTTTTGTATGGCTTTATCCAAACATGTCGTGTAAGGTGTTGTATGCTTTGGAATACTACCCCCTCGCCAATTCTGGTGACGGGGGTAGCATTCCACCCTTCTAGAAGGAGAAGACATGTTGTTGCTGACTATCCCGGTTAAAAGTTAACTCGAGCCCCAGCGTTACAAAATGGACGCTGCTGCCACCGACACAAGTCTGACCTCCTGCTGCTGGGATTCCTTCCAGTCACGGAGGTTTGGACAATAGGTTTCCTGCCTGGGGAGGTGCGAGCACCACCCCAGACAGGACTTTGTGTATTGGGACAGGGAGGGCTGAATAGATTGAGACACTGCCTGGAGCACCCTAGGTGCTCCATGCATACCCCGGTTCAAACCGGTTGCTGGGGCACTCCAGCCCCAGCTCTGGCGCAAAACTGGATGAAGGAAATGGGGTGTAACCACCCCCCTTCCTGGTCCCACCCATAGGAGGGACCTAGAAAGTAATCCAGCCCCTTTTAGTTGTATAAAGGTAGGAGCTGAGTCCTGAGAAATCAGATTAATCCTGAATTGAAACTTGACACGAAACTCTGGACCTTCGACATTCTGCTGAAGCTGAAGACTGAAGAATCTCCTTTGTGGCCATGGAGTGACCACCCTGGGCAACCAGGCACCATCCAGCAAATCAACGACTTGCTTTGTTGACGTTCCCGCCGGAACCCAAGCACAGAGCCTGACAAGACCCAGGCTTCCAGACCTCTCTGACCCTCTCTTCACGACTGCAGCATAGCTGAGATCTGTGGAGGCGACGAGACACGTGGGACCGGACATCTTGAAAAGCCTGCAACTTGCTACCTGTGCAGCTCTTGAGGTACCCTCGAAGCTGTGCACTGGGGATTGAGAAGCCCCGATCCCGAGCTCCATCTGCGACGAAGATCAGCCCCCCCACACTCCATGAGTTCTGTGTGGGTCCCTTCTGCTTTTGTTCTGCTCGACGCGTTGTCCGGTTGCTGGCCCGTTGGCTAGTAGCCTCTGTGACGACAATCCTTTTGAACCACCTCACTGGTCTGGTTGCTCCAGACTGGCCCTTCCTTCCCTGCAAAGGTGAGGCCCCCCAGACCTTGCTGGTCTGCACTAGAAGCCTTTGTTGTATCCTGCTTGGGTTGCCTTTGCCAAGGCTTGTCGACTCCAATCCGGAAGTCGACCCCTCCATCTGCGAGATCCTTCAAGGGACAGCCCGTCTCCAGCACCTGGTCGTCGACGACGCCTCCTGGTCCACGTGGCTGCCAAGACAAGCTTCAAGATCGCACCTGATTGCTCCTCAACATCGTCTGGTTCCTTCCTGGTTCCACCCGGTCACTGGCTAGTGACCCAGACTCTGTCCCCTCTGCTTTCAGGTCCTCTTCATCCTCGATCCACCCGGGCATCTTCCTCCTGGTCGCCTGCAGCATCTTTCTTCAGGTCTCCATAGGATCCAACGACAAAACCCGACACATCTTCACACCTATGCACCCGCCGTCCGTGGGTGAGGTAACACGAGTACTTTGGTGCTCCCAAGGGTATTGACTATCCAAGTGTCTAGGTTTTTAGTTGTTTCCTCATAGCTAAACCGGAAGTGTCCTAAATCCTTCTAAATCTAACTTCTAAGTTCCCAATGACTTTAAATTGACTCCCGCTTGTGTGTAAAGACACTGCACGCGCCGCCTGTGGGCCTCCTACTCCTAAACTATTGTTCAGATAGTGTAGCCCCAGCGATTCTCTAGGCCCTAGGCCTTTCCTTTTCTCGTGACGTGGTACTTATACTACTTTCTTAATATAGGGTTTGCTTCGCCCCTAGGGCCTAACCGTAAATTGTGCAACTTAACGTATAATAACTAAGTGTCTTGTTATGTGCTTTGGCCTCTGACCTCATAAAGAGTTCATAGGAGTGTGTTGAGAATAAATACATATATATTTTCTATATATCCTGTGTGGTGTCCTTTCATTTGGTATTCAATGGGTTACATATGGTAAAACAGCTAGCTTTACACGCCCTGTGCTCTGTCCATGCTACCACTAGGATAGCAGGTCTATAAGGTTGACTTTACAACCACCACCATAAGGGTTGATTGGACTGGTGCAAGGTGATCACTAGAATAGTGAACATCATATACCATGCCAACTTCTCACAGAGAAGTTCTTTTGTTGGTTGCTTCAGCTTCTTCTGTTCTCTAATGTTGAATGGTGTATACTTTGCCCAACCATTTATCACTTTGCAGTTCCATAATGCAATATATGACAAGTAAGTTATCTTTCAAATAACAATGAATTCATCTCAAATTTCTTGATTGATTTTGAGAGAGCACATTTTGTGGTCTCAATAATGCATGTTTCACAGATGACGCTTATGCTTCAAGTGTATCTGGAAGTACATCAGTGGTTTAATAGCATAGCTTTGCAAAACACCCAAGTTTGAAGCAAAAGACTCTTTGATATTGGCATCACCTTTTTGTGAATTATGGTTATTTATCGAAGTGCTCCAACACTTAACAGGATTAAGTCATGTATTGCATCCACCTCACACCAACTCTGTACACAGCCATCCAGTCGTACTCTTCTTTTTTTCAGCTGCTTCATCAGGTATCTCTGACATACAGGATTCCACCTGATGAAACCTTGCAGTTGAAGCGACAGCAGGCTAAAAACACATTTTCCCCGCCCCCTTGATCATGAGAACCGTAATTGCATTATGTTAGACAAACGGAAACATAACGAGGAAAGGAAAAGGGGAGGAACAAGGAAAATTATCAAGAGACCAAGGATACAAAAGTTAAGTTTAAATCCTCAAAAACAATATGAGCAATGAATCATATGTACCATAAAATCAAATGAATTAACTCAAATCACATGGTTTAGGAAGATGATGAATAATGTAACTCCAGACAATTCTCTTATGTGATAGTCACCAAGCACATACACATATTCTGAACTAATTAGCATGGAACTGATTTGTTAAATAATCCCTGAAATGCACAGGTCGTCTTTGTGTACGCAAACTTCTCCCTGCCCTACAGTCGTTACCACATATCTTCTCAGGTCCCTCCCATTAAAACCCTGCAAGTTCCTCCTGTTTCTCACGTGAAGATCTTGCTGGGCGTGACATACTCCAAACTTCACCCCCTTCCAGTATTGCCACGTTTTTGTACCTCTATAACCTGTTCCATTGTATTGTATTGTATTGTAGCATACTTGTATAGCGCAACCTGTCACCACCAAGGGCATCCTGGCGCTTTGACCCATGATCCAGCGGAAACAGTGGCTCAACCCATCCTGGGAAAAAGATGGGTTTTCAGAGCCTTTCTGAAGGCCAGAAGATCTTCAAGGCTTCTCAAGGATATTGGCAGAGAGTTCCAAAGTTTGGCCGCCGCTACTCTGAACGAGCGGCCACCCATTCTCACTCTCTGGAAGCGCGGAACTATCAGTAGCCTGGACGCCGAGGAGCGTAAGGCTCGAGGTGGACAATACCAGGCAAACATTCGTCGCAGAGGAATAGGGCCCAGGCCATGAATAGCCCTGAACACAATACAAGCTGCTTTATAGCGAACCCGCAGGTGAACCGGCAGCCAATGGAGTTCTCGCAGCGCTGCCGTAGAAGAACTATGATAAGGGCGAGAAAGGGCGAGTTTGGCAGCGATGTTCTGCACCCTTTGCAGCTTGCCCAGAAGTGTTACCGGGGCCTCCAGAAGCAGTGCGTTACAGTAGTCAAGTCGACTTAGGATGGTGCAACGCACTACTTCTGGCCTGGCCTGCTCCGGGAGAAGGGGTAAGACCTTGCGCAGCATACGGATAAGCATCATACATGTGGAAGTGGTCTTGTTTACATGTAGATCTAGCTGCAGGTTGGGCCCAAAAATAACGCCCAAATTGCGCGCAGATTGTGCGGCTGACACCGTCTCAGAGAAGGACGGAGGCCAAAAATCGGCCGGCAGATCACGAGGAACTCGGTCTGTAGAGCAGTGTAAAACCTCCGTCTTGGTACCATTGAACTGTAAAGAGTTCAGACTGAGCCATTCTGCTGTCGCCTGCATACACCGGTGGAAAGTCTCCAATGTGACTGCATCCTGACCCTCCAGAGAAAAGACCAGCTGGGTATCATCCGCATAGTTGAATGCGGAGATACCAAAGGATTTAATGATCTGGACTAGAGGGCGGAGGTAGATATTAAAAAGTATTGGGCTGATGGCAGAGCCCTGGGGAACACCTTGTCCCACTATCCGCTCCTCTGAGCTGAAGGGGGGTAGCGAGACCCTTTGCTGACGGCAGTCCAGATAGGAGATTAACCAATCCCTAGCTCTGTCTGTAACCCCGCATTCTTCCAGCCTAGAGATCAAGGTGGGATGACTGACCGTGTCGAACGCGGCCGACATGTCGAGCAGCACCAAAAATGCTGCCCGACCACTGTCGACTCGCGCCCGCAGGTTGTCTAGCACGGTCACCAGCGCAGATTCCGTCCCATGCGCAGGGCGAAAACCAAATTGCATCTCATCCAACCAGGTGATCCCTTCAACGAAGCCGGACAGGGTGCGGGTAACCAATTTTTCCATGATTTTCACCGGAAAAGGGAGCAGGGAAATCGGCCGGTAGTTGGATAGGCATGCAGGGTCGAGCGTGGGTTTTTTTAGAAGTGGGGATACCACTGCCTTCTTCCAGCAACTTGGTACAATGCCTGTCTCAAATGACTGGCAGCAGATGGAATGCAAGGGCTGGAAGAGATCCTCTTGAAACACCTTCCAGAGTTTTGGAGGAAGAGGATCAAGAGGCGAACCCGAAGTAACCGTAAGAGCTAAGTCTCCGAACTCCTTCAGAGAGGGAAGGGGAAAGCAGCTCAGCTGGGGTCGACTGGCTTCAGTCGCCGGAGCTCCCAAGCTGAGAGCTAGATCCAAAGGAGGAGAAGAGGGATTGCTCTGCTGGGGTCGACTGGCCACCGACGCCGGAGCTCCCAAGCAGAGAGTTGGAACCGGAGGAGGAAGAGAGAAACTGCTCAGCTGGGGTCGACTGGCTTCACTCGCCGGAGCTCCCAAGCTGAGAGCCAGATCTAAAGGAGGAGGAGAGGAATTACTCTGCTGGGGTCGACTGGCCACCAGCGCCGGAGCTCCCAAGCAGAGAGTTGGAGCCAGAGGAGGAGAAGAAAGACTGCTCGGCTGGGGTCGACTGGCCACAGTCGCCGGAGCTCCCAGACAGCGAGCCGGGTCCAAAGAAGGAAGGGAGGAGCTACTCAACTGGGGTCGACTGGCCACACTCGCCGGAGCTCCCAGTCCGAGGGCCTGATCCAGAAAAGGAGAAGGAGAGTTACTCGGCTGGGGTCGACTGGCTTCCGTCGCCGGAGCTCCCAAGTTGGGGGGCTGCTCATCTGGTCGGGGTCGACTAGAGGACGTGGCCGGAGCTTCCTGACAGAGGTGAATACCCCTCTGCAGGGGTCGACTGGCCATCTCCTCCGGAGCTCCCTCCTCAGTGGTGGAAAACCGTGGATCCTGCAGACCTGTTAAGATTTTACGGATTTTTTCCTCAAAAGCATCCGCAAGTGAGTCACAAAGAGCTTGCGATGAAGGGACTGCGCTAGCCACACACGTGGGGTGGGCAAGGTCCTTAACGATTTTAAAGAGGGCCTGTGCCTTGTTTGGGGCCTGATTCAGAGTAGATTCAAGAAAGGTCGCTTTCGCCGTCTTAATTTGAGCTTTATATTTTTGCATGGCCGACCTAAATGCAATTTTATCAGAATCTAGGTACTGTTTCCTCCAGACCCGTTCTGCGCGTCTACAGTCGAGTTTAAGCTGGCGTAATTCGCTCGTGTACCAAGGGCTGGCTCGGTTCACCCTTCCTCGGGACTTCCGGAGGGGTGCCAACTTATCCAATGTACTCGATATGGATTGGCAGAAAAGATTATAACTTTCTTCGACGGTGTTGCCAAGCTTGAAATCCTCACCTAAAATATTCGGCAGTGGGGAGGTTTTGAGTATTCGGGACCAAGGTCTCTCTAGCTTGGTTAGGGGTACTCCAGCCTTTCGCGACGAAGAGTCCTCCCTACGGAGGGAAAACCTAATCAGAGAATGATCCGTCCAGAACTGGCACTTGATGTCAACTAATGCATGCTCATGACAAGGTCAGCTCGTCATGAGGCACACTGGAGCTGTGCTCATGACAAGGTGAGCTCGTCATGAACAATGGGATTTCATAAATATCAGCACCCAGCGGGAATTGCCTTAGCAGTCAAGGTGATAATCTAGGATCTCAGGAATTTGGACTCCCCTCTTTGGACACCAACTAGGCCTTTTAACGAACACCAAATCACCAACATTCCATACTCGCTGACACACACACTGTTTTTCATCAAAGCATTTTTAGGTCGAGCGACCTATCTCAATGCGCATGTGCGCATTGAGAGCGGGAGCTCGATCTATTGCGGCTTAAACAGAGCTTACCGAGATCAGGCGATTCCCAGGCGATTTCTTCCAGTGCACGTGAAAGCGCGTGCACAATGCCACCAGCCGCTTGCCTCGCATTACCACATCAAAGGCAAGGCGGCCTCGTCTCAGGCCCCTGCTGCTTCACACCCTCATGCCGCTCTCCCCGCTCCGCCCCCTCCCCTGCCCGCCGTGTCACATTTCTCCTCGTACTTTCACTTTGACGGCCGCAGGCCGTCTCTCGTGTTTCTCCTTGTTACTTTCTTCACATAGTTTCTGTCCGTCTCACATCCCTCTCGCCCCATCCCCCGCTTCCTTTCCCCCTTCTCTCTGCACCCCTCTCTTTCTTCTATCCCTCGCCTCCTCCCGGCCGCTCGGTATATTTTCGTCCGTCTCACATCCCTCTCGCCCCATCCCCCCGCTTCCTTTCCCCCTTCTCTCTGCACCCCTCTCTTTCTTCTATCCCTCGCCTCCTCCCGGCCGCTCGGTATATTTTCGTCAGGTGAGCCCTCAGGGAGCGGCCGCTGGCTCCGCAGCCCTGTCGTGCACCCCAGGCCTCACACTGCCTGCTCTGTCAGTGGAGTCTTACTGTGAGGGATCGCACACCTCAGGCCACACCATCTGGCGGACAGGTGACACCTTTATCTCTCTCCAGACACCCTTGGTAAAGCCCCCTAAGCCCACCACCTTAAACCCTCTCCCTTTCACTCGTGGATTTATACTTCTCCTCACACGTGTCTCACGTGTCCCTTTCATTCGCACACTTAAATCTACCTTAAATAGGTGCATCACGTGGTGTTCAAATATCTTGATTCAGGGTGCAGAGCAGCCAGGAGCCTTTGACGATCAGTGGAAGCAGACAAGAGACCCTCGACACAGAATCCATTGTTTTAAGATTATAAAGTCTGGCCAAGACTCATCTTTCTTCGTGAGCAAATTTATTTCCCCCAATACGACATCGTGATTTTCTTTTCTAGGTAAGTGTTTGGCACATGAACACCCTTCCTTCTCTGTTTCATTTTTTTAATGAAATAATATAACACAGGTTGGTGAGAAAAATGTGTGGTCTACTGGCAAAGATATTTCTTTAATGTTCTGTACAACATATGTTTTTATATTCTTGATATAGTTATATATACGTAGCACTTTGCCAAAACAGTTTGCCTTTACGTTTTATTTACAGTTATTACAATTCAATCGAACTTGGTTGATCTTGTATAGACCTCGGAAGGATGAACGGTCGAGTCTACCTTAGCAGGATTCGAACCAACATATTACACACACACACACATACCTCAACAGTAGCAGTAAGCACTTGACTCGCAGAGTTATTTCAAGTTGTTGTATAAGCCTTAATAGTGATAGAAAAATATAGAACGGTGCCTTACATGTAGAAAAACAACAATCAGAGATTGCCTTTAAAATACAAAATGCTACTTCTGCATTTTGACCGCATGTGTGATCCTCGGCAAACCACTTTTCCTAACCGGCTTCTTTCTATGGTTGACACTGCTTTTCATTCTAGTATTGAACTCTTGAAATTGTAAATGTACCTATAAAGCGCTTACAAACCCCGCACGCGACATTGAAGCCCTTTTAATGCCAGTGCACGCTACCCCGGAACCCAAGATTAGTAGTTAGTAGGTTAGCACATTTTTTTCTTGTGCATTAGTTGTGTTAGGCACTTGATTTTATGCGGCGTTATCGAAGTTGAGAAAGAAAGAGCCCGCACAATATAACAAGTGTTGGTCACTGAGCATGGCTCTCCAAAGAAGGAATAGCAAAATGAAAGAAGAAAGAAGACAGAGCCTGACATTTTACCTATGTCTTTGAATGCACAGCAAATGTAAAAAGATAAGAACAACATTTAAATGTCTAGTTGCAGAAAGTGATTTCGTGGAAGAATACCAAGAGTGGTGGTAACTAGGATATGCTCCACGTGTGGGACTAACTCAAGCTAGACAACCTAAAACAAATAAAGCTATAAATAACAAGCATTGGCATAGCCAATAGGTCTCGCTTTTTGGACCCTATAAGTATTTACTTATGCAGCAGAATATCCTTGGAGCAACAACACCAACTGTTGCATGGCTAAACACTTATAAGGCCCCAAACGCGAGACCTATTGGCTATGCCAATGCTTGTTCATACCTGTCCTGATTGGCTATCACCTTATCAGTCACAACAGATTCTCCACCTCTTCTTGGACACAACCACAGTCGGTTCAGTTTCGATCCAGTCATTCTTCCCTTCAATGATTGAAAAGGACACATCCCTGTCACACTTTTAGGTGCATTCCTATGTGTCCATAGCTTTTATCATGCACTTGAGTGGTAATCTCTTCTCCATAACAGTCTGCACACTGGCCCTCACCAGTTGAATCATTTTCTCTCCCAGGCCATTAGCTTGGGGGGGGGGGGTATAGAAAGCTGCGTGGGAATGAGTGACAGAAAAATCATTCAGAAAATCTCTAATTTCTTGTGGGGTAAACTGAACTCCATTGCCAATCACAATTGTCTTGGGAACTCCTTCACTCTCCAACTCTAGTACATTTCTAGTGTTAGCTGAGGCACTGAACAAGCCGTGACCTATTTGGAAGTCCAATTCACTAAAACAAGGACAAATATTTCATTAGGCAATAACAAATCGAAAGGTCCTACCAAACCTAGACCTAATTTATACCTAGGTTCACCTGGAAAATTAACTAGGGGTAGGGGAGTAGTTCTAACCACTTTAGTTTTATTGCTACCAGCACATTGCAGACCATCTTTCACAACGCCCTCCACCTGCCTGTCAAGGCCTGGCCACCAATAGCTTTCTCTAGCTTTCGTAAGAGATCTGCCCAAGTGTCCCTCATGGGTGGACCAGATTGATCTTTTTAAACAATGCTTCTGGAGGAGCCAGTCTATCTCCTCTGTATAACTCACCTCTAACTATGCTCAATTCTTCTCTGATACTCCAAAACCCCCTTGCATTGTCTATAAATGCATTTAGATTAGGTCAACCACCAATGACATACCTATACACTAGTTTACGAGCAGTATCCTTGTCTGCCTCCAACCCTCATTCTGTTTTATTTAAGGCTGATTCCTTGACTCACAACACAAGAACTTCTGCCTCTGGAATCTTACCCCCTTCAAGAGGCAATCTGGAAGGAAAATCTGGGGGAACGTTCCTTTTGTCCGGTATATACTCCACCTGGAAATTGAAATCCATAAGTTGAACGCAACCAACTGGACAAGAGGCCTATGATCACTCATCACAACAAAAGGCAAACCCCACAGACAAAACCTAAAATGATTCATGGCCCAAGCACAGGCAAGTGCCTCACTTCAAATGCAAAATATCGCTGGTCAGCACCCTTGAGTGATCATGAGGCAAAGGCCACAACCTTCACCTAACCCTCAATTTCCTGGGAGAGAAATCTCCCAGTCCTTTCATACTGGCATCAGTTGTAGTAGAGTAGAATATTTCTCTTCACATCAAAATGTCTGTGTGTTCATATTTCCAATCCTACTCCTCACTTCTCTGAAAGTTTTTTAATATTCCGTAGACCACTCAAAATGTTCCCCTTTCTTCAAGCGTAACCCCAGGGTTAAATGACATTAGCAAAATTGGAAGCAAACTTTAAGTAATACTCCGCAAGTCCAAGGAATGATTTCAAATGTTCCTTGTCACTAAAGTAGGTGCATCCTTGATCTTGCAAATGTAAATTTTGGAGTGATTCTGTCCCAGTAGATAGTGTGCCCTGAAAAGGAAACAGTACCCACCTTAAATTTACATTGCTCCTGCTTTAAGGTTAGCCCACTATCTTTTAATTTAATGAGAACCTCCCTTAGTGTGACATTATGCTTAATGTTGTCTTCTCCATAAACTAGGATGCTGTCCAGAAAAAACATCACAGATGTGATGCCCTTCTCAACCTCTTCCATCACCTTTTGGAAACCGGCGTGAAGCAAGCCAGTACCTCTTGACGTCATTAATGTGTGGGCGGTCCTGAATCGCAGTGCAGCACGGAGAGCCATCACCCGTACTACCGCCGGTTCTTCAGTTGTTGCCCCTCCCCCCTTTGCCCCCGACAGCACACCGCTTCTTCTCCTGCTTACTACTGCCACAAAAGCCGTGTCTTGACGTGCCCCTGGTGAGTCAGGGGTTTGTGGAGCTGCAGCATATCCAGGCAGAGGCAGCACATGGGAGTTCTGGGCCCAGAGGTGACCGGTGGCAGTTGCAGGAGTAGGAGCAGGAGAAACCAGGTACAGGCATGCTCACCGGAGGCTTGTAGGCAGGTTGGGGGTAAATACGTCTGAGCCAGAGAGCTGCTAATGTGAAACCCTGCTGTGCTCTGCTGCCCCTCTTGCTCTGAGCCCTGCTGGCCTAGTTTCACTCCATCTACTCCTCCCCCCCCTCCCCATTTACCTCTCCAGTGCTGTGTGGGGCTAAGGGGCCAGATTCAAAATAGCACTCCGCTGAATGGGAGGCGTTTGAGGATTAGGACTTCCCTAGACAACCTCTAGTCTCCATAATCAACTCTTCTAGCTGGCTAGATAGCTAGCTATCTGGCCGGCGACAACTGGTGATATTGGTGGTAAGATCTGGGCACGAGTGCGGCGGTAGTAGCTACTGTCCCTCAAGAGCGAGTCCGTGCCCCCACGAAAGTGGCCCAGCTAGGACTGGGTGCTGCTTGTGGGTGGCGTGGTATGCTCCCCCTCCTCTCCATCCACCAAATCCTACTGAGCACAGTTTGCAGGTGGTTTGGACCGCCCCAGCACGCTCCAACACGCTCCAACACGCCCCTAAAAACTGCAGCACCTTTTCAGCGTGACAAATGACAAGCAAAGACAAACCTAACCTGCTGCAGGGTGTGGAGCACCAAGCAGGTGGTTTCTGCAGGGCCTCATCCACCATTACCTTCCTGTGTAAAACTAGCTATTAGTGAAGACTGAAATAAGTAGGAACTCGCACAGATGGTTTAATCGGAAAGTGATGAGTTGTAAAGGGGTGTAGTGTGCTGCTAGAGGAGAACACTGTCTGGCCTGGCAGTGCAAAATCCGAAGGAACTAATACTTAGCTCTCTCAACAAGGAGAAAGCGCCTCTGAGCACAACGTAGAGGACCAAAAGAGGTCTTATTCCATCATACGATAGGGTAAATCAAATTGTAGAAAGTACCAAATGGTTCATCCAAAGTTCAATATTTATTCAACCATAGTTGAAGGTGTTGAATCATTGTTCAGTAAAGGAATATATTCAATAACGTATCTCCATCTTTGAGAAAAGTTTTTTAACAAATGATCACACATCCCGATGCATTTCGGGCCACGCCCTTCTTCAGGGGATTACTCTACAAAAAAATCCAAATAAAACTATTCAAGTACATGTCTATCTGATAACAAGCAAAAATGATACATATGGTGCTCCTAAGGGGTCCAAGGGCAAAGAAAACAGCCTCAAACAGAGCCTCAACCATAGTAGCAAAACCCCAAATGTGCGGAATAAATTCGTAACGGGTGATATAAGTGAAAGTCATACAGAGTTTGTAACGCGGAGAACATAGTCATCGTGATAAAATGCTGTGCTCAGAAGAAAACAAGTGAACGTACACTGAGTAAGTGCATAATAGGAAAGACGGTCGACACGAGCATTGTAAAATAAAATAAATAATCGAGTAAAATAACAAGAATTAAACGTGCAGTAAGGAACGTCTGGGGGTGTCCCAAGTCGGGTACTTACATATGTGTAAAGATGTTCTAGCTCCGCGGAGTGCCGCAGAGGAAATACTCAGTCGGGTAAGCCGCTGATCAACTGGTTAATAGCGTGTAGTAGAAGGAGAAATGAAAAGAGGACTACCGATCAGAATGTAAACAAACGGTGGACAGATAAAGAGAGAAAACCGTCGCCATGATGGAGCTGGAAAAAACGAAGAAGAGCATCACCACAATTGAGAGAGAGAGATATGAAATCATATGAAGGAATGCAACTGAAGGAACAAAAATAAAAGAAAACGAGTGCCAAACAAATATAGTTTACAGATAGCATAGATATTCCATCCGATCATTGAGCCCATTGGGCACCATGGTGGACATGAATCGGATCCAAAAGTTCTCTCTTTTTAAGAGGGTGTTCTTGTTGTTCAACGTAACCTTGACTTGCTCCAATATTTGAAATTTCAATTGCGCCACACTATGTCTGTTTTCATTGAAATGGATAGCCACACTAGATTTCTGGTTTTGAGTTCGAATGTTACTTTTATGTTCAAGAATTCTGACCCGAATCTTTCTCTCAGTGTGTCCAATGTAGCATTTGCCACAGGGGCATTTCAACATGTATATAACGTTACTGCTGTTGCAGGTGGCATTAACATGTAGTTTGATCGTGTGTCCTTTCATAGGATGATTGGTCGTGTTGCCAGGGATACAATTATTGCAGTTGCAGCTATTGTGGCAGGGTTTCAGTCCCATATAGGAGAGGGGGTTAGTTGTTTTTCTGGGTTGACTTAAGATTTCTTTCACGTTTCTGCCTCTGGTAAAGGCAAACATGGGAGGTTGGCTGAATAGGCCATGGAAGTCAGGTTCCATCGCTAGAATAGGCCAGTGCTTGCGGATGATATGTTGAAAGTGATTAGATGTCTTCGAGTATTTAGAAACCACGACCATGCGGTCAGTGTGTTTCTTGGGTTTAGACTTAAGAAGTTCAGTCCTGCCAATCTTGTCTGTTCTTTCAACTGCCAGATCCAGAATAGGGGTAGGATACCCCCGTGCCTTGAGTCTCTCCAAGGTGAGTTTTATTTGTTTCTTGCTTTCTTGTTCATTTGAAACAATGCGTTTCACTCGGAGGAGTTGAGCGAAAGGTAGGTTGTTCTTTAAACCTCTTCGGTGAAAGCTTTTATAGTGTAATGTGGAGTTCCTGTCGGTGGGTTTCCGAAAGATTGTAGTGGACCACTCTCCTGGTTCTCTGTGAATTTCCACGTCCAGGTAATGGACACATTTCTCACTATATTCCCAGGTGAATTCGGATTCTCTCATTGAAGGTATTCCATGATCCTAGAAAGGTACTTAGGGTGTCAACTGATCCACCCCATAATAAAAACACATAGTCTATGTATCGAAGATACAATTTTCCATGTTGTAGCCAGCTGTTTTGACAAAGTATGTGTGACTCCTCGAATAGTTTCATGTAGATATTGGCGTAGCATGGAGCTGCCGAATTTCCCATGGCAGTGCCGTTCAATTGTAGTATCCACTTGTCTAGTACGGTAAAGTAACTATGATAAAGTGTGAAAATGGTAAGTTGCATTAGAAATACTTTTAGATCCGGGTCTAGCTCAGATGAGGCCAACACTTGTTCAATCGCTTCAATACCTCCATCGTGGGGAATGGAGGTATAAAGTGAACATACGTCCACTGTGTACATGATGAGTTCAGTGTTTCTTAGTTCGTTCATGATAGGTTCAAGCTTCAATAAAAAATCTGTAGTGTCCCGGACGTGTGACTGAGTTTCTAGAACAAAAGGTTGGAAATATTTATCTAGAAATTTCCCAACATTCTGGTGGATACTACCTCTGGTGGATACAATAGGGCGAAAGGGAGGTTTTGTGGGATGTTTATGCATCTTGGGTAGCATATAAAGTACAGGAGGTTTCGGGTTAGTCGGAGTCAGGAATCTTCTGGTCTTATCATTAATGGTGCCATTCTCGAACGCCAAGTTAATGATTTGAATCAAATTTTTGGAAAACTCCAAGGTGGGGTCCCCCAAAAGAACATCGTAGGTGTTAGTATCACTGATATGAGCCTCAATCTGTTGTTCATAAAATGTGGTGTCCATGATCACCAAGGCACCGCCTTTATCAGCGTTCTGACATGTGATGGAGGAATTGCCAGCCAATTTCTGTAGGATATTTCTCTCCTTCTTGGTGAGGTTGCCATATTTCATTGGTTGTTGGAAAGGTAAACTCAGAATCTCCTGTTTGATCAAGTTTTCGAAAGAATCAATGACCTTATGGCTTTGTGGTGCCAGAAACGTACTGTGTGGGCGAAGTCCTCGAAGCATATCTTCTTCTTGTAAAGATGTAGGGCAGACATTCTGAAAGTAATGTCGGAGACGAATGTTCCGTACTAATTTGAAGGCGCTAACTTCTAGCTCCAAAGTATTGGTACATGTGGTCGGCACGAATGATTGTCCCTTTTGAAGGGTGTTGATCTCTTCAGTGGATAATGCCATGGATGAGATGTTGATGACCAGATTTTCCTCGGGGTTCATCGTCTTCTGTTCGACCTCTTTCGGTCAGTGTGTTTCTTGGGTTTAGACTTAAGAAGTTCAGTCCTGCCAATCTTGTCTGTTCTTTCAACTGCCAGATCCAGAATAGGGGTAGGATACCCCCGTGCCTTGAGTCTCTCCAAGATGAGTTTCATTTGTTTCTTGCTTTCTTGTTCATTTGAAACAATGCGTTTCACTCGGAGGAGTTGAGCGAAAGGTAGGTTGTTCTTTAAACCTCTTCGGTGAAAGCTTTTATAGTGTAATGTGGAGTTCCTGTCGGTGGGTTTCCGAAAGATTGTAGTGGACCACTCTCCTGGTTCTCTGTGAATTTCCACGTCCAGGTAATGGACACATTTCTCACTATATTCCCAGGTGAATTGGATTCTCTCATTGAAGGTATTCCATGATCCTAGAAAGGTACTTAGGGTGTCAACTGATCCACCCCATAATAAAAACACATCATCTATGTATCGAAGATACAATTTTCCATGTTGTAGCCCGCTGTTTTGACAAAGTATGTGTGACTCCTCGAATAGTTTCATGTAGATATTGGCGTAGCATGGAGCTGCCGAATATCCCATGGCAGTGCCGTTCAATTGTAGTATCCACTTGTCTAGTACGGTAAAGTAACTATGATAAAGTGTGAAAATGGTAAGTTGCATTAGAAATACTTTTAGATCCGGGTCTAGCTCAGATGAGGCCAACACTTGTCCCCTTAAAACCTTTACTCTGCATGAGGGTCCCCTTAAAACCTTTACTCTGCATGAGGGTCCCCTTAAAACCTTTACTCTGCATGAGGGTCCCCTTAAAACCTTTACTCTGCAAAAACAATGTCCAATTTGTTGAGAGATGGTATTCCATTCTCAACAAGTGTTCCCTTGACCTGATCCTCCTGATTGTGGAGGAATTATCCAAAACACTGGAAGAACTGTCACACGAGATAACAAACGTAAAAAAGGAGCTGGACGATGCCATGTCAGCCGAAGAACTTACAAAAATGTTGGAGGATGTGAAAATCCAAATTGATAAACATACCAGGGAAACACAAGAAAGAAAGCTCCGAAAATTCAAAAGAGACACTATCGATTATAAGCTCGGCGAGGTGTACACCTGGGCAGAGGTGTACGCCCGCCGACGACCCAACAAGCCTTATAACCCTTTCTCTGGCAACAAAACATCCTCTTCGGAGGAAGAGAGCAGACAAAGATCAGCCCATGACATATCTAATGTGGAATTACAGACACCGAGCACCTCCACTGAACCTGCGGTTCATTTTTTAGAATCAGGTCCAGACCAAAAAAAAAAAGATCCAGGGGGAGAAAAATCCGGCGAGGGATCCGAAAGAACCCCACAAGCAGTCAAAGGAAAGAGGTCGAACAGAAGACGATGAACCCCGAGGAAAATCTGGTCATCAACATCTCATCCATGGCATTATCCACTGAAGAGATCAACACCCTTCAAAAGGGACAATCGTTCGTGCCGACCACATGTACCAATACTTTGGAGCTAGAAGTTAGCGCCTTCAAATTAGTACGGAACATTCGTCTCCGACATTACTTTCAGAATGTCTGCCCTACATCTTTACAAGAAGAAGATATGCTTCGAGGACTTCGCCCACACAGTACGTTTCTGGCACCACAAAGCCATAAGATCATTGATTCTTTCGAAAACTTGATCAAACAGGAGATTCTGAGTTTACCTTTCCAACAACCAATGAAATATGGCAACCTCACCAAGAAGGAGAGAAATATCCTACAGAAATTGGCTGACAATTCCTCCATCACACGTCAGAACGCTGATAAAGGCGGTGCCTTGGTGATCATGGACACCACATTTTATGAACAACAGATTGAGGCTCATATCAGTGATACTAACACCTACGATGTTCTTTTGGGGGACCCCACCTTGGAGTTTTCCAAAAATTTGATTCAAATCATTAACTTGGCGTTCGAGAATGGCACCATTAATGATAAGACCAGAAGATTCCTGACTCCGACTAACCCGAAACCTCTGGTACTTTATATGCTACCCAAGATGCATAAACATCCCACAAAACCTCCCTTTCGCCCTATTGTATCCACCAGAGGTAGTATCCACCAGAATGTTGGGAAATTTCTAGATAAATATTTCCAACCTTTTGTTCTAGAAACTCAGTCACACGTCCGGGACACTACAGATTTTTTATTGAAGCTTGAACCTATCATGAACGAACTAAGAAATACTGAACTCATCATGTGCACAGTGAACGTATGTTCACTTTATACCTCCATTCCCCACGATGGAGGTATTGAAGCGATTGAACAAGTGTTGGCCTCATCTGAGCTAGACCCAGATCTAAAAGTATTTCTAATGCAACTTACCATTATCACACTTTATCATAGTTACTTTACCGTACTAGACAAGTGGATACTACAATTGAACGGCACTGCCATGGGAAATTCGGCAGCTCCATGCTACGCCAATATCTACATGAAACTATTCGAGGAGTCACACATACTTTGTCAAAACAGCTGGCTACAACATGGAAAATTGTATCTTCGATACATAGACAATGTGTTTTTATTATGGGGTGGATCAGTTGACACCCTAAGTACCTTACTAGGATCATGGAATACCTTCAATGAGAGAATCCAATTCACCTGGGAATATAGTGAGAAATGTGTCCATTACCTGGACGTGGAAATTCACAGAGAACCAGGAGAGTGGTCCACTACAATCTTTCGGAAACCCACCGACAGGAACTCCACATTACACTATAAAAGCTTTCACCGAAGAGGTTTAAAGAACAACCTACCTTTCGCTCAACTCCTCCGAGTGAAACGCATTGTTTCAAATGAACAAGAAAGCAAGAAACAAATGAAACTCACCTTGGAGAGACTCAAGGCACGAGGGTATCCTACCCCTATTCTGGATCTGGCAGTTGAAAGAACAGACAAGATTGGCAGGACTGAACTTCTTAAGTCTAAACCCAAGAAACACACTGACCGCATGGTCGTGGTTTCTAAATACTCGAAGACATCTAATCACTTTCAACATATCATCCGCAAGCACTGGCCTATTCTAGCGATGGAACCTGACTTCCATGGCCTATTCAGCCAACCTCCCATGTTTGCCTTTACCAGAGGCAGAAACGTGAAAGAAATCTTAAGTCAACCCAGAAAAACAACTAACCCCCTCTCCTATATGGGACTTAAACCCTGCCACAATTGCAGCAACCGCAATAATTGTATCCCTGGCAACACGACCAATCATCCTATGAAAGGACACACGATCAAACTACATGTTAATGCCACCTGCAACAGCAGTAACGTTATATACATGTTGAAATGCCCCTGTGGCAAATGCTACATTGGACACACTGAGAGAAAGATTCGGGTCAGAATTCTTGAACATAAAAGTAACATTCGAACTCAAAACCAGAAATCTAGTGTGGCTATCCATTTCAATGAAAACAGACATAGTGTGGCGCAATTGAAATTTCAAATATTGGAGCAAGTCAAGGTTACGTTGAACAACAAGAACACCCTATTAAAAAGAGAGAACTTTTGGATCCGATTCATGTCCACCATGGTGCCCAATGGGCTCAATGATCGGATGGAATATCTATGCTATCTGTAAACTATATTTGTTTGGCACTCGTTTTCTTTTATTTTTGTTCCTTCAGTTGCATTCCTTCATATGATTTCATATCTCTCTCTCTCAATTGTGGTGATGCTCTTCTTTGTTTTTTCCAGCTCCATCATGGCGACGGTTTTCTCTCTTTATCTGTCCACCGTTTGTTTACATTCTGATCGGTAGTCCTCTTTTCATTTCTCCTTCTACTACACGCTATTAACCAGTTGATCAGCGGCTTACCCGACTGAGCATTTCCTCTGCGGCACTCCGCGGAGCTAGAACATCTTTACACATATGTAAGTACCCGACTTGGGACACCCCCAGACGTTCCTTACTGCAAGTTTAATTCTTGTTATTTTACTCGATTATTTATTTTATTTTACAATGCACGTGTCGACCGTCTTTCCTATTATGCACTTACTCAGTGTACGTTCACTCGTTTTCTTCTGAGCACAGCATTTTATCACGATGACTATGTTCTCTGCGTTACAAACTCTGTATGACTTTCACTTATATCACCCGTTACGAATTTATTCCGCACATTTGGGGTTTTGCTACTATGGTTGAGGCTCTGTTTGAGGCTGTTTTCTTTGCCCTTGGACCCCTTAGGAGCACCATATGTATCATTGTTGCTTGTTATCAGATAGACATGTACTTGAATAGTTTTATTTGGATTTTTTTGTAGAGTAATCCCCTGAAGAAGGGCGTGGCCCGAAATGTATCGGGATGTGTGATCATTTGTTAAAAAACTTTTCTCAAAGATGGAGATACGTTATTGAATATATTCCTTTACTGAACAATGATTCAACACCTTCAACTATGGTTGAATAAATATTGAACTTTGGATGAACCATTTGGTACTTTCTACAATTTGATTTACCCTATCGTATGATGGAATAAGACCTCTTTTGGTCCTCTACGTTGTATAACACATCCAATTCAAACCTCTGGTACAATAATCCCACCCATACAATCAATTGTTGGGTTAATAAACCAGAGTGGAAAATCCACCTTCTTGAAGGATCCAACCACAGTCATTTATGCAACAACAGATAAAATCACGGGCTTACCCAAACCACTGATGCCTCAAAAGCTTGACACTTCACAAGAAGAGGAGTTAATCTTTAGTGCAGAGCCTAATAGCAACTGAAAGAGACCCGCACCACATCATAAATCAGAGTTTCATAGTAATAGCCACCCAGCAAGAGGAATTAAAAACAAATCACATCGATAGCAAAAGGACAGTTAATTATGCCCAAGTGCACTCCAAAAAAGTAGGTCATTCTACCCCAAGGCAGGAGATATCGAAGGAGGACATACAGGGGGATAACTCGAACATGGAAAAACCAAATGCCGCCTGGCTCGAGTCAATCGCCCATACAAATAACAGGTATTTAATGCCGGCATTAAGGTCCTAACAAAGAATCCAGACAACACGCGAACCAGTATTCCAATACCAGACCAACCAGAAACCCGACAACAAACAATAATCGAAATATCAAGCTGGCGGGAGCAGACAAACAGCAATGACCCTAAACAACAAACACACAAAAACAAAGTAAATAACAAACACCAAAGTAAACTGGCCCATGCACTCAGCAAGGATGGTACGTTAGACAACGCTTGGCTATCAATGGTGATAAGTGACCTAAAGGAACCGGCGGTTGCTTCAAAGACGAAGGAAAATAAGGATAAACCAGATATAAAAGTGGAAGACCTTCTAAATCTGCACACCATATTAATAAAATGTCTTGCAATCTTCAATCAGTGTTCTTAACATGCAATCAGATAAACTTGATATCCAGATTAATTTAAGGAACATCATAGCAGCACATATCACTGGCATGAACTCAAAACTTGAAACATTGACGTAATTCATAACTAAGGCTCCCTGTTTTCCATTTTTACTGATTTTTACAGATAAATACAGACAGAAAACCATTTATTTTCCTGTCTGTATTTATTTTTAAATAGGGATAAAAATGGAAATAGTGTTGTGTTTTAGTGATTCTAAATGCGGTCAGCCATGACTGCCATGACAATAGTGTGCACATTGGCAGGTATGGGGATTGAAAAAATAAGGGAATTTTAGTAAAGAGCCTTAAACAGCAGTACATTTGCCCCACCTTGATAATAACATTTACATATTTTATCATCTGAGGTTGTGTATATCATTGAAACCTGTCAGGCGTTCAGGCACGAGTGTATATTAACTGTTTAAATAAATGCAGAAAGATACACATTTCTGTTTCATTATTTCACAAAACCTAAAATAAATATGGATAAATACAGGCAAAATTAACAAAAAAGAAATATGGATTAATAAAGACGGAAATGACAAAAATATAAATACCATAAAACCGGGAGCCCTATTCATAACCCAGACAAACACACCGCCTCTATGCCAGCAATTTCCTGCGCATTTGGACCAATAGGCGACAAATTAAGTGAAGTCCAAAACATTTATCCCGTTTAGAGCGTAATAACGGGTGGGGCCGCGTCGGCCAACGGACGTGCACAGCACTACCAAGGTAGTGCACGCGACGACCGTTGGCAGCGCTTAAGGGGTTAAATGAGCATACTGAATCAGGGTAAACAGAGTAATCAACCACCAGTGTCATACAGCATAGCAAAGCATGAATTACCAAAGAGGGGAAAAAAACACCAATATCTCTAGAATTATTAAAAGCTCCAAATAAAAACACCATAGAGACTGACAATCAAATATAAAAACCGGGAAAAATGGTAAAACATTGAATACATAAATTGTCATCTCCATCTAGCGTTCTGGTCGACCTCAACCCACACTTAACGGAGCAATCAATAAACCAGCAAAACGACCAAGATAACTCATTTGTTCATTTTCAAACAAAAAAACTGAGGAGACGTACCACGAAGGCCAGAAAGCATCTTCAGCACAATCAAAAAAAGATCAGCAGGAGAACAGATTTTATCCAATCTTCAACTTTAAGTAGAAGAAACAAATTTCAATCACCCCTGCAACAAATCAAGAAGCCAAGGAAGATCCCAAAAATATTCATAAGGATCCCTCGATGTTGGACGCATTACATTCTCTAACCGCAGAATCCAAACATAATATGGAAAAGGATCCTACAATAATATGTAAAAGGAAACAATGAACCCCCACAGATAGCAGGATACAGCCCTCTGTGAGCAATGTGAATACAATCTGGGATAACGAGAACAAAAGCCACTTAGGCACCGCAAAACCTTGTCAAGAAACTGCTCCGAACACAAAAGATGAACTAGCAAACAAGACTGGCTACAAGCTCGTTAACTGTTAAGGAAAGTATTAATCAACATGGAAGACAGCGGGAAGTGGTTTTGCAGAGATGCTCTCAAACGAACAGTAAGCAGAATGATCGGATATTGATCAACCTAAACTTACACCACAGCAATACACCGCGCCAAATGTTAAAACAAGCATTGAAAATGCAATAGGTCTCGCCTTCGTTTAAGTTAAAGCAATTCTGTTTGTAGTAGGTGGATTTTTAGCTTTGCTTTTATTAGTGTTTTTCAAACTTTAATGTACATATAATGCATATATGTGTGCATGCATTCATATTTGTATTTATATAGATATGCAGATGTGTGTGTGTGTGTGTATGTATGTATATGTATATTATATATATTCACTGAAAAAACCATAGGTTTCAGGCCTTATATAGTTAGGAATTGGCATTTAAAAAACCTTTGAAATTCACTGAAAAAACCATAGGTTTCAGGCCTTATATAGTTAGGAATTAGCATTTAAAAAACCTTTAAAATTCACTCAAAAAACTATAAGTTTTAGGGGTGTTCTAGTTAGCTGGACATTTCACTCATACAAAACCATTGAAATTGCTCCTATATAGTTAGTTGTACTAACCATATTTCGCGCACCCGCAATCCACTGCTGATGATGTCACATATTACATCATTCATGACATGGTCAGTGACAAGTGCATGTTTCAGTCTTCTGTCATTGGGCTATACTTGGGATACATCTGGGTGATATTTGGGCTAAATTTGGGCTCTTTTGTCTCTGGTGGCAATCTTTGGAGACTGCATGTCAGAATTTTTTATGGTTTAAATCTTTTATTGTTTTCATCAAAACAGGAAAAACAAAGAGACCATATTTGTCATTCGATACATCAGTGCTGAACCACATGCAAGGAACCCCCACCAAGTGTGAGGCAGTATAGATATGATCAGCGTCCGTTGGAGAGGGTTCCCGCCGCGGGGAATATAGGTCTCGAATTCTCCCCCCCCCCAACCCACCCTCGCCCCCTCCTTGTCCATTTAAGCAAAGCAAGAAGAAAGAAAAGCAAAGTGTGATAAGGCAGCCCTCTGTCCCAGATGTGAGGATGCACATTAAACCTCAGTTTGGGTCTTTCGCTTGCGTGGCTTAGCTTTGGGTTCTTCAATTGGGGTGTCTGCCAAACGCAGTAAGCGCAGGTACCGGGGACAGCTTAGTTCCCTGAATTCTCCCGTAAGTAAGGTCAGAAACGGGCGCCAAAGTGCAGCAAACTCCTCTCCTCGTCCCGCCTTTGCCAGTGATAACTTCTCCATCCCTAGTATCATCCACAATCTGTGTAGCCAGCCGGACTGTGGGGGGGGGGGCTGGGTGGTCCTCCAGTGCGCCACAATGTTCTGGACGGCTGCCCCTAACGCTATTGCTATAAGTCTTCCCCTCCTGGATTTCAAGGGATACATTAGTGTGTTGGGGAGCCCGAGGAGAACTTAGGCTGGTAATCTGGGAAGCTAAGTGCCTAAATGGTAGTCTATCTCATCCAGGATGGAATTACAGTAGGGCTGCAGGCGGTCACAACTCCATAACAAGTGTTCTAACGTGCCGAGTTCTCCACAGCCCCTCCAACAGCGGTCACTGACCTGGCACTCCCTGTGTTGTATGTGTATTGATTGGTAAGGAGGAGTTGTTGGTATAGGTCTGAGATCAGTTTCTTATCTGAGGTGCGTGTCAATAACCACTTTTCGTATGAGGTGAGAAAGTGTTGTGCGCCTAGCCTGATTGTTGGCTGTAGTGCCCAGTGTCGAGCTTGCAGGTAGGGTAGGCGATCCGCTTCTGATATGCCATAGTTCTCCTTCACTTTCTGAAAGGGAAGGATCCCGTTCAGGTCGAATAGGTGCCCCAGATCCCTGCAGGGTGTGCGACTCCAGGATGCAAATGCCTTAGGATCCAGGCCTGGGGAGAAATCGGGGTTATCGAAGAGCGGGGTCATCGGGGAGGGGAACGAGGTAAGGCCATGTTTGACCGCCACCCTGTCCCACGCCTCCAGGACTGTGCTTGTGATTTGTGACGCGTATAGGTTGGGGGCCTATGGCCACGAGGCAGGAACGGGATTTCCTGGAGGGGTCTGGCAGCCACTGCCTGGTCTTGAAAGAGCCAATTTTTACCTGACTCTAATTGGTGCCATTCCACCAGGGTACGAAGTTGTGTTGCTTGGTAATATAAAGTGAGATCAGGTACCCCTACCCCGCCGTATTCGGGGGGGGGGGGGGAGTATAGCGATCGCATGCCTGAAGCGCGGACGGCGACCGTTCCAGATGAAGCATGCTAAATCAGACTGCGCTCGTTGGAGCCAGCCCATTGGGGGCCGTAGCGGGAGGGTCTGGAACACGTAAAGGAATTGCGGCAGCAGGGTCATCTTGACGGCAGCAATCCGCCCTAGCCAGGAGAGCGAGTGTCTCTTCCATCTCCTGAGGTCTTCGTTGAGGCGGGAGCGGAGCCTGGCATAGTTGACGTCTGCGGTAGCTCGTAAGGTCGGGGCCAATAGGACTCCCAGGTATGGGATCGTGGAGTCGGACCATTTCAGATCAGACTCGCCTTTGGCATCGGCGAGCACCTCCGCTGACAAAGATAGGTTCAGGGCCTCTGACTTCTCTATATAAGGTATGGAGCTCAATAAAGAGGGCCCTAAGGGATTGCATCGGTTCTGTCAGGGAGAGCAGAATGTCATCTGTATACAAGCTAATCTTGTGTATGTCTCTGCCGAATTTGATCCCTTTAATGAGGTCGTGCTGCCTAATCCGCTGCGCCAACGGCTCCATGTAGAGCGCAAACAGGATTGGGGAAAGAGGACAGCCTTGTCTGGTGCCCCTGCCTATTGGAAAACGCGGGGAGGTGTGCCCGTTAACCCGAACCGTAGCGTTAGGCTGGCGATAGTAATTCAATATGCGGTTGCAGAGAGTCTCCCCTACACCGAATCGCCGCAGCACGAGTTCTAGATAGGGCCAGTGTACCCCATTGAAGGCCTTCTCGGCATCGATGGTGAGCAACATGCAGCCTGGCCTCGTCCGAGACCCTGCCTCTATGAGATGGAGGACACGTTTGGTGTTTTCGCTGGTCTGTCGTTGTGGGATGAAGACTGCCTGGTCAGGTTCCACTAACTGCTGCATGTATGATGCCAATCTGTTCGCCAGAATTCCAGTATAGAGCTTAAGATCAATATTTAGAAGGGAGATCGGTCTGTAGGAGCTACACTGGGTGTGGTCACGGCCTGGTTTAGGTAGAACCGAAATCGCCGCCTCCAATAGGTCTGCAGGGATTGCACCTGGTTGGTCAAAGGTGTTGAAGAGGTCTCGTAGAATCGGAGCCACCTGGTGGCAGAAGGTTTTGTAGAAGGCCGCTGAGTAGCCATCAGGGCCCGGAGATTTCCCTAGTTTGAGGCGGGATATCGCAGATATCACCTCATCTAGCCCAAAATGCCGATCAAGGAACTCTGCTTGCGCCTCGGTCAGGGACGGGCGCACTCTCCAAATATGCCTGGCCTGCTTGTACGTCAAGAGTGTCCGCCGCATATAAGTCGGCGTAGAAGTCTCCGAACGCTGCGGCAACCGCCGCATCATCCGTGATCTGCTCACCTCGGTTGGACCTAATAGTGCGAATGCCCTGCCTTTGACGTTGCTCATGTAATTTACTCGCCAAAAGCTTCCCGCAACGATCTCCCCCGGTATAGTAGGCATGCCGGAGACGTATGGCGGCGTATTCCGCCACGTCCTGGTCTATGGCCGCCAGCATTTTCCTCTCTGTGCAGACTTGGCGCCATGCTCGTGCCTCTCCCGTGCGCTGGTGCATCTGCTCGAGCACTGTGACACGCTGGGCTATTTCGGCTCTTTTCTGAGCGCGTTCCCTGTTATCAGCCGTTGCTATGGAGATGAATTCGCCCCGGAGGACCGCCTTGAGCGCGGCCCATTGGGTGGCCTTAGTGGTATCCGTATTGGCGTTGTGAGTGAGAAATTGAGTGATGGCGGTCCCAATCCGCTCCACTATGGTAGGGCTCTGGAGCAGGGTGTCCCGTAAGCGCCAGTGCCGTTGCGGACCGGGCGTACTCGGGAAGAGGAAAGCTGCCAGCACCGGGGAGTGATCCGACAGGATCTCCACGTCTTGAGCGTGGAGGACTAGTTGCGGGGAGCATAGAAAGTAATCAAGCCGCGCGTAAGACTTATGTGCTGCCGAGTAGTGGGTGTATGCCGTGGCGTGCGGATGAAAGTGTCTCCATAGGTCAGCCAGGCCTAGGTCTGAGAGATGGGCGTGACCTGCTTTAGAAAGTGCCCCTACTTGCCCGTAACGTTGGTTATTGCGATCTGCCGTGTTGTGGAACACTATGTTGAGATCCCCTCCCAGGAGTAGGTGTGGGTGCATGTTGGCTGTGGCCGTCTCTAGTGCTGTGTGGAGGAATTTCTCCTGTCCCTCGTTAGGTGCCTAAATGGAACCCACTAGTAGTGTGTGTCCCCCAATCATGAAGCGGTGTATGAGCAGCCTGCCTTTAATCTCTGCTTCCTTCTGTAGGGCCTGTCCCTGAAAGGATTTTGATACTAAGATTGCTACTCCCGCCACCTTCTTAGCTGCCGAGGAAAAAAATTGCAGGGGGAAGGACCGATATTTAAGGCGGTGATGATCTTTGGGTAGCAGATGCGTCTCCTGTAGGAGGCATATATCGGCCGCAGTATGTTCCAGGAGGGAGAGTATCGCCCTGCGTTTATTGGGATTGTTAAGCCCTCGCACATTGAGGGAAAGAATTTTCAGTGGACGAGACATCTTAAGCGGGTATTCGGGCCTGTGCTGCGCGGCGGTTCTTGTGTGGCATAACGTAGAATTTCAAAAGAAAAGGACCTTGGACAAGGAGGGCTCCCCCTACCCCCTTCCCTCCCACCCCTTCCGCATCTCCCCCGACCCCCCCCTCCCTCATTTGTCCCTCAACCATCCCTCCCGTCCCGCTCCCCAAGTCCCACCCGGATCCCTCCCTAACCCCAACCAGGTACTCCCTACTAAAGTCAAACCCCAAACTAGGAATCATTGTCCCGGGCCTGTGCAGTCTCTCTTCAGGTCCGTGGTGTCTTTCGAAGTGAGGAAATGTGTGACTAAGGCAACCTCGGTGGCCCCCTGTCCCGCCCCCCCCGCCCCATGCTAGGAAGATGCGTTCATTCAGAACCCCCCGACAGTGTGATATCATGTTCCAGTGGAAATGTCCATGGCGACTTCCTGAATCGCCGCCGCATGTTCTTGAGCCATAGTTGTGGGGTCCGTTTTGAGAGTGCTTTTGCGGGAGCGCCACCGTCGCACATGCTGCCAGCCGTCGCCCGCCCTTGACTGAGAATTCGCCGGGGAGGACCGCGGGGACGTGCTCTCCTCTTCGTCGTCGGCCTCTAGGGTGATGCCCAGCAGTGCGCAAGTATCCCGGAGAGATCGGAGTTGATGGAGGGTCCCCTTCCATTTGAAGATGAGCCTGAAGGGGTGTCCCCAGGAGTAGGGAACCCCTTTGTCCTTTAAGAAGGTCGTAACTACCCTGAACGTTTTCCTTTTCTGTAATGTGATAGCCGACAAGTCTTGAAAGAGCGCCACCGCATAGCCCCGGAACTGAAGAGGTTGTTTCTGCCATTTTCAGAATGCGCTCTTTTAGTGGGTAGTCCGGCAGAAAGGCCAGGATGTCAGGTGGTGGAGCAGGAGCCCGGCGAGCCAGGCCCACCCTGTGCGCTCGGTCAATCTGGACTTCAAATTCTTCTGGTTCCCCCAGTATGTCTCGGAGCAACTCCTGCAGGAAGGCCGTCATGTCGCTCCCCTCTGATTTAGACGGCACTCCTCGGACCTGTATGTTGTTGCGACGAGAGCGGTTCTCAAGGGCCTCAGAATGCGCCTGCAGGTCTGTTTGTTGGTCCTGTAATCTGACGATCTCCTGTTGCAGGAGTTCGATCTCCCCGCTCCTATTGTTCACCGAGTCCTCCACCGCCGCCACACGCTCCCCAAGGTCGTCGACGTCGCGCCTGAGCTCCCTGTGCTCCCCGGCCATTTCCTGCTTAAGTGTCTGGAAATCCTCTCTGAGGGAGCTGAAGAGGGTCTCCATGAAGGCCCTCGTTATGGGGATCTCCCCTTCCGGCTGTGTTTGGGGATGTTCCGCCGGCTGCCCCTGGTCCTGGCTCTTCGCCCCTTTGGGGGTGCCCCTGGCCAGCATATCGGGAATAGTGCGTCCTCCCCTGCGGTTCGCCATGTCGTGACCTCTGTGCAAGATGGCCGCAATGTCCCCCGCCCAGGAGGCCGCTCGGTGTCGGTGCTGAGGGGCCCGACTTGTGTGAGGGGGCAGCAGTACCCCGCCCCGGCCCCTCTCCTGGACCCGGTCTAGGCTGGGCTAGAGGCACGCGGTTCCGCGCAGGGTGCTCGCCAGCCTTGCAATCCGGCAACTCCGCGAACCCCGCCAATGCACTCCACAGCCCGAGGCTCCGCTCTTGTATCTGATGTGGGGACGCCTCGCCCCTTGTTGCCGGCTATATCAAGGGCCTGGGCCTCCTGATGCTGCTGGGCCAGTCTCTGCAGAGCCCTCCTGGGGGGCTCGACAATCGCCCCCCTAGCCCTTTCTCCTCTTCGTCAGGCCGCGGCTTGTACCGCTCGGGATCTCGTGACTATGTGCTGGCAGTTGGCCCCTCTGACCGCTCCCGGGCCCTCGCCTCGTGTGTGGTGGGGCTCTGGTGATTTGTGCCGAGCAGGCCTGTCTAGGCCTCGCGCCGGGGGCTCGATTTCCGCCCCCCGAATCAATGCCACCCTGTGGGCAGATCTCCAATCCTTGCCCCGGGGTCCCGTGGAAATTCTGTGTAGCCCCGGCCCTCAAATGTCTCTGGGCCCCCCCTTTGTCAGTGCTGCTGCGGCCTCTCGGTACCGTCTCAATGCGCCGCCCAAGGCCTGTGTCGGTCGGAGCTGGGCAGGTCCCGATAGGCCTCGCGCCGGGGGCTCGATTTATGCCCCCCGAGTTCGAGCTGCTTCCTCGGGCAGGGCCTCTAATTCCGCCTCGGGGCTTCGTGGAGGCCCAGTGTGGCCTTGTCTCTTGATGTTCCCGGGCACTCCCCCTTGGTCATGCGGGCCTCCGACGCTTCTGTCCAAAAAGATTTACTGTCGGTCAGACACATGGATGGATTTGAAAGAATGATGCATCAATGTAATTCCCATGCAGTATCCAGATCCTCATGGCAGAAACACCTATTTGAAGGCTTATAACTGCGGCCTTTGATTATAGGTATAAAAAGGCTAAGAATGAGTTTTTCTACTAGAAGTAATAACAGACAAGTGAAGCCTGTAGTAGATGAGACAACACTGCTTCTAGGCATTGTATGTGGGATCTGTCTGTTGTCAATAGTTGCTGAAGCTTCTCCACTTGAAGGTGTAGCTCTCTCAGATGTATAGTCTCCATGACTCTGGGGAGCTGCATACAGTCCACACACAGGCCAAGTTATCTGTACCGGAGTACTACTGGTGTAGAGAGGTCAAGCTCAACATGAATGATTGTGGTAGATTATTTTTCAGTACTGCCTGGAAAAGCAGTTAGTTTCTGCAGGACATCTTTTAGTGTGCAGACCTCGCAAACAGCAGAAAAATATTACGCCTGCAGGGCTAGTGACTTAAATAATCTACTCGGCCTAACTATTAAACACTAAACCCATAAACGTATCTCCAATTGTGTGATCCTAAGCAAATGCTGTATTTAACAGTGTTGCCTTTTTCCTCATTATCACATATGAGAGTACCTTTAAAAATGTGAGTTCAGCATATCTGCTGTACACAAAAAGTTTTTTTATTTGATAGACTAAACTTTTGCTCCATTTGTAATCAAAATCTAGCCCACATATAGGGTACACATGAACCCTGACTTGCCTCTTAGTTCCCTGTTAGCATTGTCATCAGTGCGGGATTAGGAATGTTTCTCAGTTCATATTTCAAATTTCTCACTTATAATAAAAATAATGCTAAAACATGGTGTTTGTTGTTTCTCACTGTCATTTACAGACATTATCATTGAAATTACCCCAGTCTTTCCCATTGCATGCAGTTTTGCTAATAAAACAAACAATGTGCGGAATTCTGGGTTCAGCAAATTATCATTTGCACATCACCAAGTGAAGTATTCTGATTTGTTTTATTACTAATAAAATCATTGCTTCAATCTCTCCTAACTGCTGAAATACATTTTTAGGTCTCGCCTAGACGAAAGCAAAAGCAAAGCTTTTGCTGTCTAGGGAGACAACTTATGTCGCCACTTTCCGGGGAATGTAGACAGCAGACTGTGACGAGCTTGTCCTCCTGGAGATTGTAACTCGTGAGCGCGCTCGTCGCGTCGCCGTGCCTGCTATTCCCATGCACAGAAAGGCTCCCGCACGCATGCGCACATACACACACTGCATACACAGACACACACACGCACCCCCCCTTTAACAGACACACGCGCAGACAGACACACGCACGCACAGACACACTACAACAGACACACGCGCACACCCCACCCCCACTCACCCCTCCTCCTCCGCAACACACTCACCTGTTCTGGCGGTGCTCGGCGTGCCTCTCGGGCGGCGGTTGCGCTTTGCGGGGCACTCTCACCACATGAGAGCCCCGCCTTCTTCATGCGCCCGGCCGCTCTTCACCCGGTCCCCCATCTCGGGACCGGGACTCGATCAGGAGCCCTCGGGGCTCCTCGGACAGTGGCTTCTCTCTCGCGCCGCGATGGGGGCGGGACTTCCGGTTGGGGCCGCGCTGCGATTGGCCGGCTGCCCAACCGCTTCCGGGTCGTCGCAGGCAGCGTGGCGGCCCAGCGGGAACTTGAAGAAACTCCGCTGGAACACACATTCCAACATGTAAGCAAGCAGCAGCTACAACAACGCAAAGTGTTTTTTTTTTCTTTTTTGTGTATGAAAACACTTTGAAATATGTGCGCTACCAGTTGTAGAAAACCTTCTCAGTGCAGAGCGATAACGTGCAGCATTAACACCAAGCCTTCACATTTTAAAGAACGACACCTTTTTTAAAGAGGCCGTCATATTTTGACGAACTCTCGTTATTTACCGAATCACATGCTCATGCTGCTGCCTGGTTTGTCTACATGCACACAGGCAGAATCACTCGGTACAAAATGGCTCCTGTTCACTCGTCAGTACGGTCTTGCGCCGCCCCACCTTCCCCCTGCCAAATCCATTCATTCCAAATACTGCTTATTTTTATATCAGACTGACTTCTCACATCTGGGATAGCAGGGGCACCTTCCACAGTGATTAGTGCTTCACAAAAAATAATTCTCGGCTAGCGCTCAGAAGCCTTGAAGCTTTGATTGAATGACACTGCAGTTTGATGCCCCGCTCGTCTTTGATGCTATGCATTCCAGACACTGATTTTATTAAGACTCACTTGGAGCTCTAAACTGTCACTTGATCTTTCTTTGGGTCATTTCGTTTGCCCGGAAGGACTAACATATCTGTGAAACCCTCTTCTTTTATAGTTTGAGCATCATCTTCGTTTAGCAGGATAACATTATATATTTGAAAATACAAATATCCGGGAAGAGCAGAGAGCAAATCTCCGTGATGTTGGGCATTCTCCTATCATAAAGGAAGCGTGTTGGTGGGACCTGTGGCATCTAACGCATCATTTAACCCTATATGCGTGGGCACCTACCACAAAAATGTATAGGATGAGTTTGTTCCGTTCCCGTTTTTAATTTGATGTAAAACTCAAATCACTGCACACTCTCTACTACACACTCTCTACTACAGTCACTACTCTCTACTACACACTCCCTACTACAGTCACTACTCTCTACTACACATTCTGCTACACACTCTCTACTACAGTCACTACTCTCTGCTACGCACTCTACTCTCTACTACACACTCTACTACACACTCTCTACTACACACTCTACTACACACTCTCTACTACAGTCACTACTCTCTACTACACACTACTACACACTCTCTACTACAGTCACTACTCTCTACTACACACTCTACTACACACTCTCTACACACTCACTACTACAGCCACTACTCTCTTCTACACACTCTATACTACACACTCTCTACTACACACTATCTACTACAGTCACTACTCTCTACTACACTCTCTACTACACACTCTACATTACACACTCTACATTACACACTCTACATTACACACTCTCTACTACACACTCTCTACTACACACTATACACTACACACTCTACTACACACTCTGCTACACACACGCTCTACTACACACTCTACTACACACCCTCTACTACTCTCTACTACTCTACTACACATTCTCTACTACTCTACTACACACTCACTACTTTCTACTACACTCTACTACAGACTCTCCACTCTCTACTCCACACTCTCTACTTCAATCTCTCTACTTCAATCTCTCTACCTCAATCTCTCTACTTCAATCTCTCTACTTCAATCTCTCTACCTCAATCTCTCTACTTCAATCTCTCTACTTCAATCTCTCTACTTCACATTCTGTATTACACACTCTACTACACACTCACTACTCTCTACTACACACTCTCTACTACACACTCTACTACACTCCCTACTACACACTCTCCTACACACTCTACTACACACTCACCACTCTACTACACACTCACTACTCTCTACTGCTCACTCTCTACTACACACTCTCTACTACACACTCTCTACTACACACTCTCTACTACACACTCTCTACTACACACTCTCTACTACACACTCTCTACTACACACTCTAGTACACACTCTAGTACACACTCACTACTCTACTACACACTCTACTACTCACTACTCTCTCTACTATTCACTCTCTACTACAGTCACTACTCTCTACTACACTCACTACTACACACTCTACTACACACTCACTACTCTACTACACACTCACTACTCTCTACTACACACTCTCTACTACACACTCACTACTCTCTACTACACACTCTACTACTCACTTACTACTCTCTACTCACTCTCTACTACTCACTACTACTCACTCTACTACTCTCTCTACTACTCACTCTCTACTACTCACTCTCTACTGCTCATGACAATGCCATTTATTTATCTGTTTCCAAAACCAACACATAAATAAAACATTTGTCATTTACAATGCCAAAAGCGCTAACTTTTGCAAAGGCGAGACCGTTGCATTGTAAATGCTTGTTAAATATGTGTACAGTTCGTTTACAAACTATTTAAAACCTGTAGCTTTGCAGTCAGAGAAGGAAAAGTAAACACCAGTTTCTGGGATACAAATAAGCAGCAATTTGTTAGAAGACATAAGCTGGCATTTGACCTCTGTCTGAATGCATAGCAAACATGACAAGATAATAACAAGATAGAAAGGTATATTTACTGCTCCTTCACATGAACAGAACACCTGTTCATTTCCCGCTCGAGCTCTCTTGCCAGGCCGAGCCAGGCCTTAAAAATAGCTAGGCCTGTTAAAATCTGACTCACTATAGTGAGTGGGCAAGTAGATTTCTCGAGGCCTGAGTGTGCATGGCGTGAGGCATCCAAAGCATTATTATATCGTCACTGCAAAGGCTTTTGCAGACTAGAATACTCATTGTAGGATTTCTGTTGAATTTTTCCTTTTGGGATCAGAACATTTGGAGGGAATGCCTGGACACAGTCTGGATTCTCTTTAAGGTCTGGCCTAGACAGCGCATGTGCTTTTTTGGGGGGGGGGGCTTTTTTTTGTTTTCTAACAGATGGCTTAGAGTCCACCCATAGTTTACCATTGGTTGGCTTCATTGTAACTCTCATTTGGTTGCTTCTAATTGGTCGGCGGCCATAGCCTTCCTTCATCTTTGTATGTTTGTTCATCCCCTGGAGCATGGTTGCATTATTTCTGTCCTTCCACTGTTTAGATTTTAGGCACTAATTTTTAGGTCTCGCCTAGGCAGCGCATGCCAACATTGCCTCTGAGACATACAGTATCTACTCTGTGAGCTTACATCACCCCCATTGTAGTTTTGTCTGTTTACGTGTCGTTTAAAAAGAGGTTGCAATTGTGTGTGGCTGTTCTGACTTTGTTGTCCCTTTAGTGTTTCAGTCACACCTATGGAGCAGTGACCTATTTCTTGTCTCCTTGCACTTGTGGCTGTTACAGTTAAAAAGTTGCTTACCGACTAGCCCATGTTGTGAGAATATTCCCTTTGATTTTCTGTGTGCATGTTTTGGGGTTGACCAGGCTTTCGCTTGTTTAAGTTGTTTTTAACGCAGCCCCTGTTTTAGGAATTATAGCATTTGTTCCGTTTTAACTGTGACATTTTACGCACGTCGGATTATGTTTTTTTAGGTCGAGCAATTTATTGCTCTGAACTATTGGATTGAAAACAACTGTTTGACCAAGAGGATTCCAAGCCAGATTCCGCCCAATGCATGTTGTCTAATGAACCGTGACGCTTCGCCAGGCGCGCGCTTGGCCTCACTCACACCCCATCCCCATATGCTCCTTACCTCCCTCCCCCGCCCCCCCCCACCAGGCTCTTGAGGCGCGACGCTTCGCCGGCGCTTCCCTCCCACTCGCTCACTCCCCTGCTCCCCCACCCCCATCAGACTTGTTTTCATTAATTCTGTCCACACGTTCCTCAAACGGCATCTCATCTTACCCTCTCGCCAGCGCATCTTCAAGCATGTTTCTCGACTTTCACTGCGTGTCGGACATGCCACATTCCTTCCCTGATATTGCAACAGGCACGGGCCCTACCATATTTCGAGCTTGCAGGCTTTTTTCTTTTACCACACACACGTTCCTCCAACGGCATCTCATCTTACCCTTTCGCCAGCGCATCTTCACGCATGTTTCTCGACTTTCACTGCGTGTCGGACATGCCACATTCCTTCCCTGATATTGCAACAGGCACGGGCACTGCCATATTTTGACCTTGCAGGCTTTTTTCTTTTACCACACACACGTTCCTGCCGGTAATACTAGAGCTACATCTCTAGCATGCAGGCTATTTACTTTTACTCCCCCACCATCCTGTCCCTACTTACAGACCCTCACTATCCCGAGGCATCTATCTGCTCCTGTTTCACACAGGATCCGCTTCTATCTTTGCCCAACGCACCGTCATACATGGGGTAACTGGTCATCAACACATCGCTTTCGCCCGTGCTCCAGCACACACTTTCAGCGCTCCAAGGGGTCCCTTGATATTTTACGTGACACCATACTAGGCTGTACAGAAGCATCACAGCCTCCTGTTCAGTTTCTTTCTCACCTACATCCCCCCTGCAGTTTCCAAATGCGCACACAAGTCCTTTTTCTTCCCTGCGTTCATTCATTGCTCCCTTTTATTATTATCATGTAACGCTGCGCCGCGTTGCACACATGGGGTCCTTCTCCACTCTGGACCACTTCCCGGTGCCCACTTTATTCAGGTTCTCTGACAATGCGTCCTGATTCACTTGCAGAATGTGTTTTATTTCCCTCTTTCTCCCTGTCGGGATAGCAGAGGTGGGAGGAGTGACATCTCCCCCACCCCCTAGGAATCACTGCACTCGAGCACGCGCAGGCCTCTGTGAAGACAAACCAGAAGCAACCACACCTCACTGTCCACTCTCTGCTACTCCCTGCTCGCCCTTTCTCCCCAGTCGGCGTCTATATAATCATTCTTTTATTCATTGTCCGCTTTTTGTGCCTCAATGGCTCACTATTTACTTTCCACGAGACAGTCTGAAATCCGGTAAGCAGTCCAGTAGGGAAGAGGATGTGGCCTAACAGCTAGAGCAGTCCAACTTGAAGCTGGAGGACCGGTTTTGAGTCTTGGCGAGGACGCTCAACATCCTGTGATTCTGAGCAAATCCCTGTGCCCAACAACAACACAAATGAATGTGCAGCTGGTGCTTCGGGTCCAGTTCAAGCTATATTAAAGTCCATACAAATATTAAAATTCTCTCCCTATCACCAACACAGAATTCGTCCCTGCCCATAGAGGATCTTCCGTTTCAGGGCTAATTAATCGGTGACTCTCGTAGCACGCATTTCACTCAAGCGCCAAGAGGCTGCCAGGGCCGTTAATAAATAGTGCCTACTCCTCTGCAATCAAATTTTTATAAACAGTTTTGTGCCTATTTGACAATGTACTGTGCAAAACTGTTCCAGTTTAGTCAAATTAGTGCCGTATTGTTATCACGTGCAAAAAGCTTAAATTAGGGCGGGGTCTTCCGGGACGCTTAAAGCTGTACTTACACTTTTTTTCTAGAAAAATTGTACACATGTTTGTTTGGCCTCCTTTTCTATTTTAAAAATTACACATAACCAATAAGGCTTATACATATAAAAAGCATCCTGCCTTTAAAATTTCCTTATGCTACCCAGCTCCTTTACAGTTCCTGCAGGCATATGCAGCACAGTTCCCCCACTTGCAATATACCTCCACCAAACGCCAAACTTTCCTACAAATGTAATCACGGCCTCATGCGCTCCTACTAACATCAAATAACAAGTCGTTGTCACAAAGCTTCACAGGAAAGACCAGCGACGCCATATGGACAGCAGGCAGCCACAACACATCTTCCCCACTACTCTTTTCCTACCATTTGTTTCTCCCGTCAGTGATTTGTTCCTCATACGTTTCCTTCCAATCTGGCCATATCTTTCCACACAACTTAAAGCACTTTCTATAACATCCTCCTGTGTCCTGCACCTTTTCTCTTCCCTCAAACCCCTATTTCCCCTTAAACTCTCCATTTTTTCAAACAAAAACTATCCAGTTCTCCTTGTTTGCTTGTTCTTATTTCCCCCCCCACACTCTTATGTTACAACTGCTTTTAATACAACACAAAGCATCCACCAAGGCCATAATATCATAGCGTGCATCACTCAACGTCACAGCATCACTCAACGTCACAGCATCACTCAACGTCACAGCATCACTCAACGTCACAGCATCACTCAACGTCACAGCATTACTCAACGTCACAGCATTACTCAACGTCACAGCATTACTCAACGTCACAGCATTACTCAACGTCACAGCATTACTCAACGTCACAGCATTACTCAACGTCACAGCATTACTCAACGTCACAGCATTACTCAACGTCACAGCATTACTCAACGTCACAGCATTACTCAACGTCACAGCATTACTCAACGTCACAGCATCACTCAACGTCACAGCATCACTCAGCACCACTCAACGCCACAGCACCACTGAATGCCACAGCATCACTCGGCACAACTGGAGGCCACAGCATCACTCGGCACCACTGAACGCCACAGCATCACTCGGCACCACTGAACGCCACAGCATCACTCAGCACCACTGAACGCCACAGCATCACTCAGCACCACTGAACGCCACAGCATCACTCTGTGCAACCATTCAACAACAACTGGTTCTAATATGTTCTCTCAATGTTTCAAGCTTTATTAGAAATGTCACAAAAAGATGTTAATATTTCACTGCTGTTCTTGAATTTTCATCACAATAAAATACAATGAACATAATTTTCCCAAAAGTTATTTACAAAAGTTTAAGCTATTGCCATTATAATTTACAATAACTTTTATTTAAGTATTAATTATAACAAAAAAATAAAAGCCATTGTTATTTGTAATATTAATACATCTAAGTCATGTAACTACAACACATATTGCATTACAAATGCTATAGGTATCACGTTTGCGAAAGTTAAAACTATTGGCATTGTAAATGACAAAGCTATTAATTTCGCTATTTTAACCCCTTGCCCGCGGCCGGAATTCCGCTCCTGTGCTGGACATTCCAATCGCGGGCGTGGTCATGACGGCTCCCGGCCGTCATCAGCACACGAGCACTGTGACGCATGACGGACGGGAGCCGTCATCAGCACGCAAGGGGTTAAAAACCAACACATAAATAAAATATTTGTCATTTACAATACCAAAACTTTCCTAATGCGAGACCTATCAGCACTCAAAAGCAAATTGCTTTCGGACTTAAAAGCAAACACTAGTCATGACCTTTTCACTGTATTGTCCGCATGGATTTACCAGCCCTTTCAAAACAAAGTCTTCATTATATGGGATGTATTGTGCACCAGCATGTTTCTTTTTCTTATTATGTCGCCTTGTTGCTAAAAGTTATAATTTTTGGGGTTTACGAGGCTTTTGCTTGTTTACGTTGCTGTAATAAAGGAGAGGTCTGTGTTATTTCGGAACGAGACATAGCTATTCGCTGATGTGTATAGTGTGTTCCTCTGTGTGCTGCGCTCAGTCACTTGTGTTAGTTTCTGGTGTTAGAAGTGTCATTAGACTAGCCCTCTCTTTCAATAACTTCTTGTAAGAATTCAGTAATCTGTCTGCCATTTCTTCCTGATCAAGTTAATTCAGCAGCGATGAATTTTTTTATCCTTTGGCTAATTTTACGATTTTTAGGAAAGCTTAAGATCTCGCTCATTGTGTACACTTTGAAACCATGTTTTTCAAATAATACCGTAATTACAGGACGTGTTAGTGTACAGTTGGCAGAGTATATAATTGCTATACTACTGGTACTCATTAGCAGTGTCTATGTTGGTATGTTCATGCACACGGTATTCAAAATACAATTCTCAATGTCCTATGTGTGTGATTGCTGTTTGACATAAAACACCTGCTCCAGATATTGTCTAAAGGTGCCTCCGAAGGTACTCAGTGTGCAGTGTTTTTACCTTTTGTGCATATTTGAGAAAACTTTATCCAGTTGTGTGGGAGATATTCTTTGTGGAGATTCTGGAAACTTTGTTAACCCCTCTCCCTAACCCCTTTGAACCCAGACTGTTTGGAAATAGCACTTCAAAGAGATGTGAAAACATGCTGTTTGCTGCAATCCACTGGTCATATATTCACTGTTTGGCTTTTTGAGGTTCTGAATGAAGGTAATTTAAACAGTATCCTGCTTGTCATGGACTCGTGATCCCAAATGCATTTTTGATTTTCTGAATGTCGTTTTGTGCATTATTACATTTGGTGCTATTTAAGACACTCTCAAAAGGGCCTGTCTGAAATCACAGATGCTGAGCCTCTGTTTTATCCCTTTAGAAGAGTGCATAAAAAATAAAAATAAAGAAGAAAAAAAAACATAAAATGCTTTCAGAAATGTTTTAAGTCAATCAATCATTTGTAAAGCGCACTACATACCCGCAAGGTTCTCAAGGCGCTGGGGGGGGGGCACTACTGATTGAACAGCCAGGTCTTGAGTATCCTCCTGAAGGTCAGCAGGTCGTGGGTCTGTCGTAGGCTCAGTGGGAGGGTGTTCCATGTCTTGGCGGCGAGGTGGGAGAAGGATCTCCCACCGGTGGTTGTTCTTCGGATATGCGGGACTGTGGCCAGTGAAAGGTCGTCTGAGTTTAGATGGCGGTTGGGGATGTGGAAGGAGAGCCGTCTGTTGAGGTAGGCTGGGCCGATCTTGTGGAGTGCCTTGTGTGCGTGGGCGAGGAGCTTAAAGGATATCCTCTTGTTGATGGGGAGCCAGTGCAGGTTTCTCAGGAGGGGGGTAATGTGGCCGTGGCGTGGTACATAGAGGATCAGTCGTGCCGAGGCGTTTTGGATGCGTTGTATTCGTTTGATGAGCTTGGTCGGGGCTCGCGTAGAGGGCGTTTCCGTCGTCGAGTCTGCTGCTGACAAGGGTCTGTCGGGATCCATCTGTAGATCTTGCAGAGCATGCATAGGGTGTTGAAGGAGACGGCGTTGACTTGCTTGGTCATTGAGAGCGTTGAGTCGAGGATGATTCCCAGGTTGTGTGCGTGGTCGGTGGGTGTCGGGGCTGTCCCCAGTGCTGTCGGCCACCAGGAGTCGTCCCAGTCTGAAGGGTTGGAGCCGAGGATGAGGACCTCCGTCTTGTCCGAGCTCCGCTTCAGACGTCTGGTCTTCATCCAGTTGGCGACGGCCTTCATTCCTTCATGGAGGTTGGCTTTGGCGGTGATGGGGTCCTTGGTGAGGGAGAGTATCAGCTGAGTGTCGTTGGCGTAGGAGATTATGTTGAGGTCGGGCTAAGTGTGCGAGCGGGGCCATGTAAATGTTGAACAGCGTTGGGCTAAGGGAGGATCCCTGGGGGTACGCCGCAGATGATCTCAGAGGCTTTTGAACGGAATGAGGGGAGGCGCATGCTCTGGGTTCTGCCGGAGAGGAAGGAGGTGGTCCAGTCCAGAGCCTTGTCTCGTATCCCTGCGGCGTGGAGGCGTGCGCGTAGTGTGCGGTGGCAGACAGTGTCAAAGAAGGCAGAGCGGTCTAGGAGGATGAGTGCTGCGGTCTCGCCGTCGTCCAGCAGGGCCCTGATGTCGGTGGCGGGGATGAGGGCAGCCTCGGTACTGTGGTTGCTGTGGAACCATGACTGGGAAGGGTCCAGGATTCTGTTTTCTTCGAGGTATCGGGTTAGCTGTCTGTTGACGGTTTTCTCGATGACCTTGGCCGGGAAGGAGAGCAGAGAGATGGGCCGGAATTCTTGAGGTCTCTTGGGTCTGCCTTAGTGTTTTTGAGTAGGGCGTTGATCTAGGCATGTTTCCAGATCTCTGGGAAGGTCGAGGTCTCGAGGGAGAGATTGATGGTGTCATCGATGTTCACGCTGGCCCAAGCTAGCAGGGGGTCGTGGCCGATGGTGTACGGAGGGTCTGTTGTGTTGCTGTCTGTTGGGGCTGTGTGAGTGTTGAAGCTGTCGTGGATGTCTGCTATCTTGCGGTGGATGAAGGTGGCAAGGGAGTCGCTCAGGGCTTGCGACGGCGGGATGTCGTTTGTGTTGGAGCTGGGGTTGGAGAGTTCCTTCACGATGTTGAAGAGCTCCTTGCTATTGTGTGCGTTGTTGTCGAGGCGGTCTTTGAAGGAGGTCCTCTTGGCCGGTGGTGGTGGTTGCGGATGGCGTCCTTGTGTGCTGCGTGGCTGTCCGTAGTTTGTTCACTGTGCCATTTCTTCTCTAGTTTCCGGCAGGCTTGCTTGGAGGCTAGGAGTTCTGGGGTTAACCAGCTGGCCCTCTTGCTGTTGTCTCTGTGGGGGGGGGGGTTCTTCAGCGGGGCGAGGGTGTTGGCACAGTCCTCGATCCAGCGTCTGAGGCTGTGGGCAGCGGTGTCGGTGTTGGCGGGTTCGGTGGGTGGGTTGAGAGTGAGTTTGCTTGTAGTTGGTGTTCGGTGATTTTGCTCCAGCAGCGGTGGGGGATCTGTTGGGTGCAGTGGTGTGTGGTGGGTTTCTGGAAGGTGAAGTGGGGGCATTGGTGGTCGGTCCAGAGGAGTTTGGTGGAGTGGTTGACGGAGACGTGCGGACTTGTGGAGAAGACGGGGTCGAGCGTTTGGCCGGCTGAGTGGTTGGGCGCTGTGCCGAGTTGCTTTAGTCCAAGGTTGGCGAGGTTATCGATCAGGGTTGTGGAGTTGTAGTTGTTGTTCTCAAGGTGAAAGTTCAGGTCTCCGAGGAGGATGTAGTCGGTAGAGGTCAGGGCGTGCGTGCTGATCAAGTCTGCGATGGAGTCGCTGAACTGGGGTCGGGGTCAGGGGGGTCCGTAGACGAGGGTGCCTCTGAGGGTGGAGTTAGGGTCTGTGTGGATCTGGAAATGCATGTGTTCGGCGGTGCTAAGCGTGTCGTCGCTGCTAGTCGAGGCCCTGATGCTGTTCTTGATGGTGATTCGGCCTCCGACTCCGTTGGTGCGGTCTCTGCGGGTGATCTTGTAGCTGTCTGGGATAGCTATGTCGATGTCGAGTGCAGAGTTGCTAAACCAGGTCTCTGTCAGGAAGGCGACGTCCGGGGATGTTGTGTCGAGCAGGTCCCAGAGCACGACGGCATGCTTGCGTGCGGAGCGGGTGTTCAGTAGTATGCATCGGAGGTGGTTGGGATCTTTCTTTGCGGGTAAATCGTTTGAGCGAGCCTTTAGGTGCAGAGCGAGACATGAGGCGCTTTGGATAATTTCAGAAATGCTTTGCATTTTCTTTGGGGAGACCAATGTAAGAATTCATAGTTTATGAACATACGTGACAAGAATTTTCAGTTCTATTAAGGACAAGGAGGCGAGGATTATGCTTCTCATTTCTTTACTGGAAAATTCTAAGCAGCCAATAAAATTACCGAAAACAAAAATACTTGAATACCCATGAACACACTATGTGTATCCTCTATATAAACTCCAGGCTCTATTACAACTTCCTCTTTCTTTGAGATAACATCAAACTGTTAAGTCCATGAACAACAACATAATGTCGAAGAACCATCTGGAACATAGCAGAACCTCTTCTATCAGAGAAAACGAACAGCCCAACGAGACTTCTACTCCAGACTTGGTTCCTGAATCAACATGTCACCTTAAATTCCGTGAAAAACGCGAAGACCTGCTAAAGACGAGGACCCTCGTGCTCTACTTGAGACCAGCACCTGAAAATGAAAAGAATAGGGCCGTAACATCATCTGCTCTCCTATATTTCAACAATACATCAGAAAGGGTAGGTAGGGAAAATATCGTAACATATATGCATTAAAGAGATACTCAAAACAATGCAAATTACAATATGCAATACATGTCTTTGTGTGGGATAAACCTCGCCTCCGTGTCCTTAATAGAATTAAAAACTCTTGTCGCGTATGTTCGCAAATTTTGAATTCTATGTCTGGACCGGTGGCTCAGATTATGCTTGTTTAAAGCTTAGCCACCACTACTGATGCCACATCCACAATAGGTTTATAGTAAAAGGACTTAAACATTGTGTCAGATGACCAATCTGCTGTGTTCATAATGTCTGCTAAGCTGACCCCACAGAGAAAGCCTTAGATGCCATTGCTCCACGAGCTGAATGTGCTCTAAACTTCGAGATGCCAATACCTGCTTCACCCATGAGCCAACGTAACCACCTAGACAAGGTAGCTGGAGTTACTGGGCGAAAGGGTTTTGTAGAGCAATTAACAATTGACCCCCTCATGTCCTGCTGAAATTCAGCGGTACTCACCTCATAATCCTTTATACACTACTACACAAAGTTTAGTATTATTTGGGAAAGCTGGCTAAGTTACTGACGAGGTATTACACTTAGTGCGTTTTGTAATTAGAAAAGTAACACCCTCTGGGGAAAACTTACGACCTGCTAGATCAAAAGCACAGATGTCTGAGACCCTTTTGCATCAAACTAGACAGAGTAGCATACTCAATTTAGCAGGAAGCTGTTTTCTAGACAAATACTTATTAGAAGGCCAAGCCTCCAAGAATCTCAGAACCGAGGATACTTCCCATAATTCTGAATATTTAGGAAAAGGGGTTTGACCATCCTGATACCCCCAAGAAGCTTACATATCAAAGGATGTTCTACCGGTTTGCCATCCACAGACATGTGACCTGCCGAGATGGCGGACAGGAAATCATTTACCTATCTATAGGCTAGGCCTGAAGCCGCGATAGAAGCTAAAAATTCACAGTGAATTAGATGTGCTGTAGTGGGATCCACCTCCCGTTGAGAACTCCAACCACACCATCATTTCCAAGCTGAAGAATAGCGCTTGTGTGTGTTGGATGACCATGCTTCGCTGATAAATCTGTCAGCGTCTCGCTAAAGGCCTGGGATCTTCCATCTGTCCCTGAAATCTGCCATGCTACTAGAAGGAGTTGCCCTTATTCCATCAAAGGATGCAGAGTTTTCAGAGGGTCCAGCAACAGGTTCCACCTCTGTGGAAGGAGGATCGGCACTACACAAAGCATCTCCAGAAGTACTGGGAAACATGCCAGTGCTCTCCATAGCGCAGTGATAATACTCCACTCCGAATGATAACGTCTGGTTCGTGCCAGAACCCTGGGAATCATCACAAATAACGGGAAGGCATAACATAGAGATGACAGCCAGTCCTTTAGATTTGATCAGTTGCCAGAGCTTCCGGATCTGGACGCCAGCTGTAAAATGCTGGAATTTGCCTGTTACGGCGTGAAGCAAACAGGGCTATCTGGCAGGGGCCCCAAAGTCGATTCAGCGACTGGAAAATCCATGGATGGAGTCTCCAGTCGCTGAAATCCCGTAGGTGACGAGAGTGCCAGTCGGCTATCTCGTTGTTGCAGCCCAGAAGATACCCTGCTACCACCAATATCTTGTTCTGAAGGCAAAAGTGCCTAAAGTCCTTGGCAATCTCCGGTAGAATCTGGGAATTTGTCCCCCCCCCTCCAGCTTGTTTACATATCGAACTGCTGACGCATTGTCCATTTGAAGCAGGATACAACAATTTGTCTTGTGGGGAGAAAGACAGCGAATCACAAAGGAGCCTGTAAGAAACTCCGGGCAATTGATATGCAACGCAAATTCCTCTTGTGACCATCAGCCGCCCGTGGACATCTGGCCCCAATGGGCTCCCAACCCCACCGACTGGCATCGGGTTCTATTACCAGTTCCGGAGTAGATCCGAAGAGGGCTTGACCATTTCAGGCCTCTGTATGGTCCAGCCACCACAACATCTCCAACCTCGCCTCCGCTGAAAGAGGAATCTGATCGGAGTACCCGAGGCCTTTCTGGAGATGCCGAGTCTTGAGCCGGCGAGGTGCCTGGTAGTGAAGGGGACCCTGGAAGATGGCTTGAATTGAGGAAGCTAACAGTCCTACTATCCGGACTACAGATCTCAATGACATAATCTGCTTGTTCAAAATCAACCGCCACTCTCTCTTGATAGTCCTGATTTTCTGGGTGGGCAAGAGGTGTTGACTACTCTGGGAGTTGATCAGAAAACCCAGGAACTCGATCAATTGCGATGGCACTAAGACTGATTTCTGCGGATTTACAAAAAATCCGAGACACTGCAAAATATTGATCGTCCATTCTACATGAGTCATCACAAGTAGAGGACAATGAGCCATGATGAGAATGTTGTCCAAGTATATAATCAGATGAACTCCCCGGGCTCTCAAGGATTCTACTACTGACCTCAGAAGCTTAATGAAGCACCAAGGTGCTGACTAGAGGCCGAAGGGAACGACTCTGTATATTCGTACCAAACTCGCTGCCATTGCAACTGGAGAAAGAGTCGATGAGGTTTGTAAATGGGAACAGATACACAATTCTTTCAGGTCCAGATGGACCATCCAGTCCCCCTTCTGAAGGAGGTCATGTAGAAGATAAATACCCTCCATCTTGAAATGCTGATATACAACTTATACATTCAAATCCTTTTGATTTAAAACTAGCCTGGACCCAACCCCCTTTCTTCTGCACTAGGAAGATGCTGCTGATGAAGCCTCGGGGATGACGATCCGTGACAACTATGGCCCTTTTCTTTAGGAGTGAATCTATCTAGTTGGAGATGAAGACCTGATCTTGTCGGGGGAAAAATACATTTGATGTGGAGGAAAAAGCTGATCGGGGGAATTGTAAAACTCCATCTCTTACCCCTGTACTGTCTCCAAGATCCATGCATCCTGCGAGATCTTACGCCAGTTGTGTAGAAAAAAATGTAACCTGGCCCCCAACATTACTTCTGTCGCCAAAATCTGTCTCACTTGAAGTTCCGGCTTCTTGTTGTCCACCCTCGTTGCCACCATATCTGCCTTTTCTGAACCTGTTCTTGGCTCGTCGAGTCAGATAGAAGGAGGAGGAATTATTGAAACTGCTTTCCTGATAGCCTCCTCGATGTGATTGATACTGACCACGGGGCACCTTGGCTGAAACCATGGGTGAACAACCGCCCACGATATAGTCCGGCCCTGCCAAAAAACCGGGCAGAAAGCCCTTTTAAGGGATCCCTGCACTTTGTCCAAATCACTAAAAATGGCGACAAACTTAGTCAATTCCTCAAGAAAAGTTTGACCGAAGAGGAGGCCCTGAGCTAATGGACCTGACTCCGAAGAGGCGAGCTCCGCCAATTTAGGATTGAGCTTCAGAAGAATGGAACAAAGACGTTCGCTTGACATAGTTCAATTTGTGGTCCTCATCTGGCATATTGCCCTTTGGGCCCATCGAATTAGTTCCTCCGGGTCAATACCCCTGGATGACTCCTTGGCACGAAAACCCAATTCCAAAATCTTGAGAAGACCTGTCAAATCCAAGAGCTTGCCTTGACAGGATCTCCATGCCCGGTTAATACCTTATTTTGGATCCTTAGATTATTTTGTTAGGTAGGTGAGCATGGAAGGATCCACCTCTGCCGTTTCCTCCAGCTTATCAGCCAAATCAGGTCGTGAACATTCTGAATGGAGGCGCACTCTCACATCATTGTAAAATGCCTGCTTAATGTGAGACTAAACATATTCAGCAACCTCAGGAGACGGTAGCCAGGCGGTGGAATTAGGATGAACTATCTCTGTAGGTTCAAAGGTAAGGAGTTTCGGATGGGAAGGTGCGTCAACATAGCGTTCCTTTCTTAATTTTTGGGAGGGTCTAGAGGACTCTTCCTGATCAGAAACTGGGTCAGAAGATGTATCATCGTCAGCCCCTTGAAGTAACTCAGGATTAGATGCCTGCTTAGAAGAAGTTTCATGATCAGTGGGCATAGCTCTTTCCAGCTTCGCAAAATCCGCCACCTGGAAATAATTGGACCTGGCTGTAGGGCGACTGCCGGAGCTGGGGAGCCAGCCCTGCTGAAGGGCGAAAGAACATAAGTGACGCTTCAGTGGTTCAATGCGCCTACAAGAGATTTATTCAAAAATGTATTTGTAACAGTTGATAAATACAATTTGGGCAAGCTCTCTCAGAGTAACTTTCAGTCAGATTGCTCAAAAACCGATTCAGATATTTTACCATTTAGTGAATCATACAAATGAATATGGAAGAGACACAGGTGTATATATTCAAAAACAAATTTTGTATTAAGTAAAAAATTCTTAGTTATAAAGGATACATAATCAAAAATAACACAATTTAGCCAGGTCACAATCGTATCAAATTAGAGGACCTTCGTAGTTACAATTGTGAACACCTTTTTCACAGAAATGTTTTCAAGGCAATCGGAAGGGTTTACACAAAGCAAACATTACCTACAATATAATTGAATGAGAAATAGGTGTAATAGTCGACGTTTCAATCTAATGATGTCTCTGTCCGTTAGACCATCCTCAGGACCTTGAATATGTTGTAGGCGCACTTACCTGCCCATATTAAACTTCTCAAGCCTCCATGGGTTTATTGAGTTACCTATTTTCTAAGATATCAGTGGTTCTATTACTCTCACCAGAACCTTATTGACTGATTGCTGTACTCCTGTGTCTAACGCCTCAACAAGTTCCTGCTCCATGGACCCAGAGGGTTCCTCATCAAATTATACATCCTCAAAATAGAAATCCGACATAACGTCACACTAAAGTGACACACTTTCCCACAAGAGTAGTGCCCGAAATATACAAGAAGGGCCAATTTGCAAAGATAGGAACTGGAAACAAATTGCAAAAGCAATTCAATAAGGGAGTGGAGAAAATCCCAGGCAATCCAATGCACACAAAAGTAAACAAAATGGTAACCTTTTTAGGTTTCGCCTCACGATCTGCTGCGCAGCAGCGTTCGCGCAGGCAAAACTTTTGTTTACAGTATGGGGCTTTGTTCCGCCTCTCTGTTCCATTGGCTAGCTCCATAAATGGAGGCTAGCCATTGGAACAGACATCTGTCCGTCATTGCCGGAGCAGATTCGTGGGCGTTCCGGCGATTTTTACTCATTCCGCCCATTTTCGTGCGTCATGCGGCGGTGGGCGGTTGCTTTTTTTTCTTCTTTTTTCGTCATGTTTTGGTCAGTTTCGAAGTGACTTTTGCAGAAATGGGCTGCGAGATTGAAGTTGCCAGGAAGTACTTTCCATTTGCGATCAGGTAAGCAGCTTTGTTTTCCGTTTCCGTCTTTGCATCAGTGTGCCCATTCCCGCTCCCCCTCTCGCTGTTCTTGTGCCCGTTCCCGCCCCCCCTCCCGCTGTCTGTCTGCCCGTCCCTGTGTTTTGTACATGGCTCTTGGCTGCCTGCGCCTGCCTGTCTTCCAGGCTCGCCGTGGAGGAATTGCTGTGTTTTGTACATGGCCTCTCGGGTGCCTGTCTTCCAGGCTCGCCGTGTCCCCTCTGTGGCACACACGGGCGCACTTTGGTCCCTCTTCGCACGCACGTGTTCTTCCAAGGAGGAAGCGGAGTCCTGCCACTTCTGGGAGTGGGTTTCCTCACACAGAAGTTGGCGACCAGACTCCCTTCTGGGAGTGTCTGCGTTGGGCAGCGAGGGAGCCTGCGCTTCTGCTAGGTCTCTGCTTCTGGCAGCCCTGACCCCTCGCTGTCCGGTCCGTCTCCAGACTGGGAAGTTTCGGTTCTGTCCACCGGCGCCGCCCCAGCCCTTACTGGCTCTCCGCCATCCTCCTCTTCCTGTCTTACTGCTGCCCCTCCCCACCCCCTATTGCCTTCACGCCCCAGTTAATAAACACTCCAAATCCCGAGATGCCTTATTGCCTGGTTTCGGTGCTGTGCTTGCAGCAATCTCCATTAAGTCTGTAGCTGGGTTTGTGATGGCTGCCTTTTCTTTCACCTCAGCCACTTTTCTCGCACGCAAAAAGATTCCTTGCTCCACCCCCCCCTTCCTTGGCCCTCCTCTGTCCCTCCCCTCCTTTGATTCTTCGTGCCTGTGTGGGACTGCCCCCTTCCGTTGTCCCTCCCTCCTCCATCCATTAATCCTGCCTGCCCTCTATGGCCTCGCCTCTCCTCCTCGGCCCCTCCTTCTCTGTGCCTCTTCAGACTGGGCCATGCTGGCGCCGGTCCGGCCCCGGCTGGGGGTGTCCCTCTGCCCCCTGCCACAGCCTGGCCTCTTCCTTCGCTCAAACCTACCGCAGAGCGACACGTTTCCTGGTTATTGTGTGCAGGAGAGGTGAGCGACGGGCGGGGCGAGGGACGGGGCAGGAGAGTTGCCGAAGTTCGGGCAGACTTTAGCCTTGGGTCCGAGGGAGGACAGCGGGCAGTCTCTGCTGAGGTGGGTGACAGCCTCCGTGGAAGGATCAGCTCCGGCGTGAGGTACTGCAGTCTGTAGTGTGACCCAGGGCTCCAGGTGCATGTATGACTGTATTGGAGTCTCGATGTTTTCTGGAGTTAGACGAGTGCTCAGAGAGGCGCCAGCACACTACAACTATCTGAAGAGTAGGTCTGTCTCGATGTGAAGTGGAGGTCTGCGTGTAATCCTGTCTCTATGTGAAGGTCTGCGTGTGTCGGTCTGCGTGTGTCCCTGTCTCTATGTGAAGGTCTGCGTGTGTCCCTGTCTCTATGTGAAGGTCTGCGTGTGTCCCTGTCTCTATGTGAAGGTCTGCGTGTGTCCCTGTCTCTATGTGAAGGTCTGCGTCTGTCCCTGTCTCTATGTGAAGGTCTGCTTGTGTCCCTGTCTCTATGTGAAGGTCTGCGTGTGTCCCTGTCTCTATGTGAAGGTCTGCGTGTGTCCCTGTCTCGATGTGAAGGTCTGCGTGTGTCCCTGTCTCTGTGAAGTGGAGGTCTGCGTGTGCCCTTGTCTCTGTGAAGTGGAGGTCTGCGTGTGCCCCTGTCTCTGTGAAGTGGAGGTTTGCGTGTGTCCCTGTTTATGTGAAGTGAAGGTCTGCGTGTACCCTTGTTTCTATGTGAAGTGGAGGTCTGCATGTGCTCCTTTCTCTAGGTGAACTGGCTCAAGGTGTCACACCACTAGTGAGACCACTTGGTCACTGTTACTTTATCAAGTCAGTTAGGCTAGTGCAGGTTCCTGGGTACCAATGCTCATAGAAGGTATTCTGGGAGTTGTTTTCGTTTGAGTGGCAGGCCAGATACCAATGGTTTGTTCAGAATAGCCAAGCACTGGAAACATGGCTGTGCTTACTCCCCTGCCCCTGGCTGTGCTTGCTTCCCTGGCTGTGCTTGCTTCCCTGCCCCCTGGCTGTGCTTGCTTTTCTTTTTTTTGTTTTTTTTTTTCTTTTGCAGAGTTTTATATAGCGCGAACTAGACACGAACCGAATCCGGTATCAGAGCGCTTTACATATTTTCCAGTTACGTTACATGAGGACACACTTTCATTTTAGGCACGGGGAGATTAAGTGATTTGCCCAGAATCACAGGAGGTTTTTGGCGTCGTTACCAAGACTCAAACCCAGATCCCCAGGTCCGAGGTCGAGCGCCCTAGCCGTTAGGCCAACCCCTCTCCCCAGCTTGCTCTCCTGAGTGTGTGTGTGGCTCTGGGTGTGTGTGTGTGGCTCTGGGTGTGTGTGTGTGGCTCTGGGTGTGTGTGTGTGGCTCTGGGTGTGTGTGTGTGGCTCTGGGTGTGTGTGTGTGGCTCTGGCTCTGGGTGTGTGTGTGTGGCTCTGGGTGTGTGTGTGTGGCTCTGGGTGGGTGTGTGTGGCTCTGTGTGTGGCTCTCTCTGTGTGTGTGTGTGTGTGTGTGGCTCTCTCTGTATGTGTGGGTCTGTGTGTGTGTGTGGGTATGTGTGTGTGTGTGGCTCTGTGTGTGTGTGGGGCTCTGTGTGTGGGGCTCTGTGTGTGGGGCTCTGTGTGTGGGGCTCTGTGTGTGGGGCTCTGTGTGTGGGGCTCTGTGTGTGGGGCTCTGTGTGTGGGGCTCTGTGTGTGGGGCTCTGTGTGTGGGGCTCTGTGTGTGGGGCTCTGTGTGTGGGGCTCTGTGTGTGGGGCTCTGTGTGTGGGGGTCTGTGTGTGTGTGTGTGTGGGTCTGTGTGTTTTTGTGTGGCATTTGCCAGATATTAAACTATTGGCATTGTAAATGACAATGCCATTTATTTATCTGTTTTCAAAACCAATACATAAATACAAATGTTGTCATTTACAATGCCAATAGCTCAAACTTTTCAAAAGGCGAAACCATTGCATTGAAAATGCTTGTTTGTCAGGGCTTTGCTGGGAGCATGGTACAAGCTTAGTGGGACAGGAGCAGTTATGCGCTGCTCCCGTGCTCGTATAAACCCGCAAAATCAGCTGAGAAAATGGGTAAAATGGCCGCTGTGCATGCGCAGAACGAGGCGCCCTTGAAGCCAGAAAGAGGACTACGCATCTCACTGACGCACGTTCTTGCTCCCGTAATCTCCAGCTCCAAAGTAATCAGACGTGGGCACCAAAAAAGCGCCCCTTCTGGGAGGCAGAGCGCTCCCCCGTTTAAAAGCGAACTCCACTCACTCGGTGAGCAAAGCAACAAAGCAGCAACCGCGACCTAGCGATACAAGCAGCCCAGAAGTAAAGATGCGATACGCGCTTGAAATCAATTTGGAAAGGCAACAATGTTGCAATAAAGTATACAAAATACAAAGTGCCACTGCGTATAAGCGGAAAAAAGCCCCAAACAAAAATGCACGCAAAGCGCTTACAAGTAACATTTAAACATGCCAAATATCACATCGCAGTAGCGTACATATTGCAGAAACGAAGAAAAGTAATGTAAATGTAAATTGATACTTGTATAGCGCACTACTCACCCGCAAGGGTCTCAAGGCGCTTCTACGAATACCGCTGTGGAACCCATCCTGGCTTTCCCTGTGAGGTGTCCACTCCTGGAGGCCAGGCATCCTTAGCGTTGTGGGGGCCGTTGTAAGGCACTTAACAGGCTGCGGAGCAGCAAAGAAAGAGGAAGTTGTACTAGAGACTGGAGTTTATATAGAGGATGCACTCTGGTTAGTCACGTGGCGCATAGTATGTTCATGGGTACTGGAGTATTTTTGTTTTCTGTAATTTTTTTGGCTGCTGAGAATTTCCCAGTAAAGAAATGAGAAGCATAATCGGAGCCTGCGGCCCTGACATAGAATTGTCATACATAAGACCACATGAAAGCTTCTCTGAAAATGTAATGCTAGTATATTGGATAGTGTTGACTAATGCCCCATCTATTTTTTTCGGTTTGATGTTTTTATCAGAACAGAAAACATGATAAAACCAATTTGGTACCATTTAGTAAGATGGGCAGTTTTACCCTCTCATTGTGACCAAGAGCGAAACACGTACCGACATAAACAATCGACTACCAATTACGGATGTGCACACATTCTCATAGATGGAACAAGCGCTCACAGACCGCGGCGAGTAAAAGCAGAAGCAGAAGCACATTTGGAGCTAAAGGATGGCTTTTCGGTGTTTGACTTTGGTCTATATTGCCATGGAAAGGCTTTCAAGCTGAACTTTTTTATTTTTTTTAGTCTTTTATTTTGAGCAAGTAGAAATGAGCATCAGTACATTACAGTTCATGCGTCCGATAGGGCTAGATATGTATATAATTGTATTAAAGCGGCTAAGCAGCGAGCAAAAGCAAAGACATCATACATGGCTTAGATTAGGTTGATGCTATTACTCCCTCTTCTAACTTTTGACAGTTAAGCTAGAGGATAAGAAGAATATACACCCTTCTCATCTTGCCAAGCATATATTTATAAATTATCCTCATGCAATCTCTTATATCGTTCTTTTTCGCAATATGACCAAATTATGTAAATGGTAGTTGTCCTGACTATATCCTGTTACAATTCTTCCTCCTCCCAGCTTTTTTAAAATTTTATTGAGGCCCCTACTCTTAAAGCATAGGACTTTTCCCTTGGATTCACCTGTTGCATCTTTTGTACCCAGACCTCATAGGAAGGAGCTTCAGTTGTTTATCATTTTTGTAGAATGAAGGATTTAGCCACCAAGGATGTTATGAAAAATAACAGTTTTTGGCATACGGATAAGTTCATGAATTACGTATCCCGCAAAGGACTTCCAAAGGATCGGGTATTACTGGACCGTGGAGTTTTTTGCTGATCCATTGAAACACCCTGTTCCAAAAATTATATAAAATGGGGCAGGTAAAACATACATGTATCCAAAAGCCTTTAACTAGGCCACATCTAAAGCATAGCTGGGATGCTAATAGAATTTTTTTTTTTATGCGAGATGGCGTATAGTACAGCATCCATTTTGAGAGAACAACCATTCTTTTGAAGTTGGCCCCTCTAATGGCTTTTTAGACCAACTGATTGTTTTGAGTCCAAGAAGAACCCTCGATCCTGCACCCAGTGGAAATTTCAATCTTCTCTAAAGCTGCCAGTACCCTTTTAATCGGAAGTTGTTGTAGTGATGTATGGTACCATTTACCAATTTCGACTAGTCCACTTACCTAGTACGCTTGGCTTACATTGGAAGCCAGCACATCTCTTGGGGGCTGAAGTTTTTAGAAAAAGTGGTAAAGTTGAAGGTATGAGAAAAACATTGTATCTGAAATTGCTGGAAAGCTCAATTGAGTCTGCCACCAAAGTGTCACAGCTCCAGTGATTAAAAGTTCCTTAAAGCGGAGAATCCCAAATTTTCCTCATTCCTGGATACTTCCCTTCCCTAGCTGGAGGCTTAGCAAATCACAGTCTTTCAGAAAGATATCTGGGTGAAATTGGGGAAAGCCATATTCTTCGTTCAGCTGAGTGAATCTGCAAGACTCCACAGCCTGATAGTTATACCTGCAATGTTTAGGAAGCGTAAGAATTTTTTGGAAGGGGGTAAGCCGAATTCAAGATTCACTTAGCATTTTAGGATATTTCTGCGAAACTACTGTCCGTCAACACACTAATCTAAAAACAGGAAGCCTGATAGTACTTCTTAAAACGAGGAAGCTCTAATTCACCACCCTCAAAAGATAGTTGTAGAGTGTCCAGCTTAGTATGGGGCTTCTTACCAAGACAAAGTGTTGCTGCATCTGATCAATTTAAGTAAAGAGGCTGTGCGGCACCTTAATTACATTTGAAAAAAGGTAAAGTGGGAGAATCCTCATTTTTATTAATGCTTTTCGTCCGATAACAGTAAGAGAATACCACTGCCATTGATGTAGTAGATTCCGGGATTTAGCTAAAGTGGGTAAATAATTAAGTTTGTAAAGTTCTGAAAAATCCTGGGATACAAAACATACCTGAAGGTATCTAATAGGATTTTAGATCTGGAGCTGAGGCTACATTGCAGTGGGCAGTACTAGGTAGGAAGAATCAAATATAAGGACTTCTGATTTAGAGCGATTAATTCTATAGCCGCCCAAGTTTGAAAAGGCTTTGATTTTGGCTAATGCTCTGTTGATGGTGTGCTCCTCAGCACTCTGGTACAAGATCAGATCGTCGGCAAGCAGCTTCAACTTAGGTGCGCCCTGAAGAAGTGCTTTAGTTTGAGGATCTTGCCTGAAGGCTGAATCCAACAGTTCAATGTAAAGTGTGAATAGTACCCGGGACATCTGGCAACCCTACCGGGTACCTCGACTGATTGGAAGTGTTACCTGCCATATGCAAGTTCACCAAAACTTTAGCTTGAGCTCTACTGTATAAATTGTTTAGAAGCCTCTGCTAGCTTAAAAAAGAAAACTAAATCTAGATAAAATAGTGAAAAGAATCTCCCAGTGAACTAAAGCAAAAGCTTTTTCAGCTTTTATCATAATCACAGCCACTTTGATTGTATTGTTTGTAAAGAAATCAATATCTTGTAAGAGAAAATTAGTGTTAGCCTTTATAGTTCTTCCTTGGTAAAAGCCGGATTGAATGTACTAGGCACTTCACAACCCTGAAGATTTTGTCAATTTTGACTGGCCATCTATTGCTCCCTCAAGCTTTCCCATTCAGTGAAGACTTAATGGAATATTGAACCTCCGTAAGCACAATAGGAGCAATTGCTCTACACTGTTGCTCTCTACTAAGAGTGGGTAGGTCGATACCTTCTAAATATTCCTTTGCTGCATCAGGTGATCTAGCGGACTAGGAATTGTATAGATCAGTAAGTATAGTGTATTAAAAAAAACCTTCTCTATCTCATCCGACTGATTGACCATGCAACCCCTGGCTCTGTCCTATATCAATTTTATGATTGCGTCATTGCGCCTTCTGGTTAACTGACCAAGCCAAGGGTCGTCCGGCGTGTTTCCTCTCCTCATAGAGTTCTTGGAAGCTTGACATTTCGTTAGCTATTGTCTGGAACATATAATGGTCCTTCAAGGTCTGTCTAGATTTGATCAACCTGGAGCCTGACCTCTTAGGATAGCTAGCCAAGTGGGCCTCTGTTTGTTGTTCCAAGTCTGATTGCACAGCTTGTTTTTTTTCCATTTTCAGTTTGAGCACCTGTGCTTTGAAAGCAATTGCTTCACCACTGTCCTTACATGCTTCCCAGACTCGAAAAGGAATGGCAGAACCCACATTTCTCTCCAGAAATTCTACGAGGCTCAATTTTATAACTCCACACTTGGTTAACAGGGTTTTATCTAAAGACCAACACGGTCTTTCAGCCTGCTAAAAATCTATGTTTAGTTTTACAAATGGTACTGAGTGGTTTAAGAAAGGATTAGAGAGTAGACCAGAGTTCCTTCTAGCCCATTGGTGTGAAACTAAGAGAAAGTTGATCCTGGAGGCAGAGTTGAACCTTTTCGAGAAACAGGTAGACTCCTGAGCTAGAGTCCCTGGGTTTATTCTGGACTTTATTTTTGCGAGATTAATCCAACTTTAAATCCTGCAGGATATTAAAATCGCCCCTAACGCCAAAAAGTCAGGGAACAAAAGCAAAGCCTCATGTAGTTATTTAAAAGCAGTTATGATGTCCTCTATGGGGCCATAAAAGCTGACGATACAAAAGAGTTGAGTTCCTAGTCTTACCTTGACAATGATCCATCTTGCCTTAGGGTCTCTAGTGACTTGTAAAACTTCCCCCGTAAAGGTCTGACTAATCAGAATGGTCTCCCATCTAATTACAGCATTCGCAGATGCAAAGAATGCTTGAGAGAGAGAATTTGGCATTTGAGCTAGTTTCGATAGTGATTTTAACTCTGTTTCTTGGAGTAGGATTATCTGCGTTTGAACTGCTACAAGCCAGTGAAGTGTAGATTTGTATTTGACCTGGTTATTGCCACCATTAATATTACACGCCACAATTTATATAAAATCTTTACTCATGATGCGAGATATGTGGTAAGTGTTTAAACAAGTGCTGACATCCTACTTTACCTGTGCCTATTTGTCTGCTTCTTCTCTTTTGAGCTTTTGTTTCCTTAAAATAGAGAAAAAAAGCTCCTTGAAAACACACAAATTAATATATAAAGAATAAAGGTCCTCAGACTCTCCCTATACTCCAAATTAATGTATGTATTCTGGTGCCTTTAACATCTATAATCCTTTAGGAGGCTCTGCTATTTGTCCCTCCTCCTCCTGCGTCTTTCATGATGGAATGTAGAAAGTTCCTTTAGTTCAAAGGATTGAAAAACGAGGACATGTCCTTTGAACAAAACCTTGAGTTTAGATTGCTGAACAATAGCGGCCGGAGCTCAATGTCGCTTAAAGTCATCAATTAAGGCCACAAATTCTTTGGACATGTCTGTAAAAATTTAAAAAAAGTTGTCAGAAGTGGTGAAAAGTTTCTGCTTGATGGCACAAAATAAGATTCCTTCTTTAATTCTGAAGTGCTAAAAATTGGCCAAAATTGTTCTAGGGTACTTGGCGTTTGCTGACCGAACTGCTGGAACCCTATGTGCTCTTGTGATTGTTAGATCTATTTCTGATGATTTATCCGGAAGAACATGCTTGAAGATCAGGTCTGATATTATTGGTGTGACAGATAGTCCAGCCTCACGATCCTCATGAATTCCAGCGAACCTTAGATTAGCATGCCGTGATCTAATTTCTATGTCATCTAGCTTCAGCTGCAGCTCTTTCAACTCTGCTTGGATTCTAGTATTTGCCCCTTTCTGAACATTATTTGAATCTTCCAAGGAAGAAACCCTCTGCTCCACCTGGGTCATATGCAAGGAGAGTTGTATACTGGAACTGATCTGGCCCACCTGCTTGTTTGTTTTTCTATTTGCTTTTTCCAGAGATAATTTCATTTCTCGCAGTTCACATAGTATCTAGTTGTGTGTTATCTCGAATGAAGAGGTTTGTACTATCGCTGGTGCCTCAGTTGGAGAGAATATACGTGAATTAGAATTTCCGGGTTGCCAGTGGGAGGATCAAATTTATAGTTGTAGCAGACCCTACTATATTGCTTGGGTCTTCATCTTTTTCCTGCGCCTTTTATTGTGCTTGATGGTCCTCCTCGGACACCTTTTGGCCCCACTTGGGCCAGCTATAGTGAATAAGGGGTATGTTATCTAATTTTCCTTGCAGGTAAGATGTGTGTCCTCTAAGAGAACTGGTTGACTTGACTGGTTGTGGAACCATTGTTGGCTGATTGGGATCCATATCACCAGGACTTAACCTTTTGGATGCTCATGACAAGGTCAGCTCGTCATGCCGTACAATGGAGCTGTACTTATGACGAGCTGACCTTGTCATGAACAATGGGGATTCAGGAAGCTCAGCGCCCAGCGGGAATTGCCTTAGCATTGAAGGTGTTAAGATTGTTTTGACTGAAGAGTTCATTACAACTTGCGCTTGTTGGCTTGAAATTCTCGGGGGCTGCTCCTCTCTGCTCCATGGTAGGAGCTCCAAGCAATTTGCCGACATATCACCTCTTTCAAGCTAAACTTTATTGCCCCAATAAGTTCCCTGGATCAAGGCTCCCTGCTGCCTTCACACTTCCTTAACTGTAGAGAATTCACACTGCTAGGGATAAAAAGGTCCCATTTTTTTGTCTGGAAACCAACTTAGGCTCTCCTCAAACTTTTGAAGCAGTCGGGTTTCCAAGAATGCTGTCTTTCTGAGGAGTTAGGAGCACATCTTTCTTTCTCTTATGTACATTTATCTTAAACAAATAGAGTAAATACTGGCGTTCGGTCCTGTGCCAGTGGGCTTTGCAAATAGCAGCACACTCTTTTGTTTGTGTATCTATGATGCTAATACATAGTCTTAAGTGACACCCTAAGAAGCTTGGGCCTTGCTTTGTTATTCACTCGTTGGCTTTGCCTGACTCTGTAGACAGGTTCTTAATGCATTTTACGTTGTGAACACACTCTATGAGACAACTATACTCTAAGCTGGAAAAGGGCATGAAAAGCAATATTGTTGGATTGCATTAGAAAAAAAAGAATATCAGAATTTCAGTGATATCAAACACTATTTTGCGATTCGGTAACCTATTACTGAATTGCAAAATGGGTTTGCGATTCACTATTTGGAAGGGGCATGTTTTAGGGCGTCTCTTCCAAATAGCGAATCCTAATGGTATGTGTGAATGTTTTGTGACCTTGAATGCGGTTGCAAAACATTCGCATTTTACCACCTACTTCAGGTAAGTGGTAACCCATCCGCAAATAGGAAGGGGTCCCCAAAGGACCCCTTCTCCTTTTTGAATGGCAACGAATATTTTTTTTCAGAGCAGGCAGTGGTCCCACGGACCACTGCCTTCTTTTAAACAAGCATTTGCAATGCAATAGGTCTCGCATTCTTGATAGTTTGAGGTATTGGCATTGCAAATAAAAATGCAACACCATATCTTATAATTTCAGTAATGCTAGATCTAGTGCATTGTAAATGCTTGCCTAGTGAGCCAGGAACCAGCATTGTGTGACTCAGTGCAGTACTGCACGCTGCCCCTAGAGTTCCCCAGTGAGCAAGGCATCAGCACTGCTTGTCTAGGTGCAGTACCGCAAGCTGCTCCTAGAGGTCCTTAGTGAGCATCATACACTTTTGGTCACATATGGTACTGCACCCTGCAGAAGATATGGTAAATCCACCCTACCTATAATGCATTGCATGCAGGACAGTACGACAAGCACATTCAAATAGCTATGCCCATATATATAATTAGTAGCTTTGAAATGTGACAAAAGACTTATTATATTAATTCCGGATTAGGTTGAACTCTGTGTAGCTGATGAAGGAAAATTTATTGAAGGTCTGATATAAGTGTGAGATGTGCTAACCTAGTTTAGGACCATGTGAGTGTCCTGTCTGAAATAATGCCTTGAGGCTGTAATTAAAACCTAGAGACAAGGCAGTACTGGAGGAACTTCTAAGCTTAATGACTAATGAAAAGCCACTATTTACAAGGGACAGGAGCTAATTAAAAAGATGGGCGGGCAGTAGGCGGAGTTTTGTGCGTGAATACAGCATGTCTCGAAGAGACATCGCAAGGGCTTCCTTGGCGAGACCTAAAAAGGAAAAAAGAACTTTTCATTTTTCTTTTTTAAATGCACCCCGTTTACCTTTAAGGAAAACTGACTGTATTTAAAACATTTGTTTTGCTTTATATTAAAGTAATCACAGACCTCGTGGTCTGCTGACCCCAGAAGGCCACCATCCCTGTGATTTTTGCGATTCCTAGGGGGGCGCAAATTGCGACCTACCTCATTAATATTCATGAGGTAGGTCGTTTGCGACCCCTAAGGAATTGCAGAAAGTGTTCAACATACTTTCATACATTTGCATTTCCTAATTCCAAATCCTTGTGATTCGCAATTAGGAAATCACAAAACGGTTTCTACATACATCTGGCCCAATGCCTTTTAATTTATCTTTTTTAAAAACACATAAATAAAAAGGCATTGTGCTTTACAATGCCAATTGCTCAAACTCACATAAATGCAAGACCAGTTGCATTGCAAATGCTTGTTTAACCTTTTTGTGATCGTGTCCACTATGCACCCTAGAACCCACACTCTGCCTATTGTAATGTTACTGGTGAAAATATCCCTCTGCATTGTTTGCATTGAGAAGTTCCTGGCTGATGCAGGACCTGGAGTTCTGTATAGTTTACACACACTAAGTCACCTCGAGCCTTATCTACAGCAAGAAATAGATGAACTATAGTCGTAGTCCTCTCAAACAAAACACAATGTGTTCATCAATAAGGGGGATTCATCCCTTAAGGATTAGACCCCTCACTCACCCAAAGGTGACATGCTTCATCATATGGGTCCTCCTTACCAGTGAAGAAATCCTAGTCAACACTGGGAGCCATGAAGGCATATGGGAATTAGTACCCATCCTGATAGTAAAATAAAACATCTCTGAACTCCTTCATAACATCACAAAGTAGTAGCTCCCAGTGTTGACTAGGATTTCTTCACTGGTAAGGAGGACCCATATGATGAAGCATGTCACCTTTGGGTGAGTGAGGGGTCTAATCCTTAAGGGATGAATCCCCCTTATTGATGAACACATTGTTTTTTGTTTGAGAGGACTCCGACTATAGTTCATCTATTTCTTGCTGTAGATAAGACTCGAGGTGACTTAGTGTGTGTATCATAATATTGGGGAATCTTCACCTTGTGGGTCTTTAAACCCTTTCCCTTGGACCCCTAATCCATGGTTGTCTGAAGTTCTGTATAGTTTAACAAGCATTGAATTGTACATCATAAAGTGCTTTCAAATAAGTTTTTAAAATGAATACAATTTCCGATTTACAAATGCAGTGTGTGAGAAACCTGTTCATTGCTCCAAATAATATGGAGAAGTGAGTATTTGCCCATGGGATCATTCATACTGGAACCTTTCTACCTACAAGCAGTAGCTGTAAAATGTGCATTTTTGACTTCTATACGAGTGTGGTACGGAAAATAGGTAAAATGTTTATATACGTTCCTGTAAGTAGAGGCATGATAATCAACAAAACCGTTAGTTTGTACCCTTTTGAGCATTAGGGAAAGAAATTCCAAGGAAATATAACAAAATAGGTAGGCAATTTCTGAATTCTTTGAATGCTCCTCCATGATTATGTAGGTCTGAATATGGAGTATCACATTTTATTTTTGTCAGCACTAGAAACTATGAGAAGATGTGCTTTATTTACTTGTCCCTTTGGTAACTCATGCATTTTGTATTTTCAGAATGGAAGATGATGGTGATGGGTCGGAAAAAAGTGTCATTGAGGTGAATGGGATTATTGATGTTGAAGATCCAACCCAGAATAAGCACAGCAAGCACAAAAAAAAGAAACACAAGCATCGGGGTAAACATAAGAAGCACAAGCACCTTCCAGAGGGGGACAAGGACAAAGATAAAGACAAAAAGCATAAGCATAAGCACAACCATAAGCACAAGAAGCACAAACGAAAATTGCTTGGAGATGTTGGAAAGGAAGATGGATCACCAAGTAAAAAAGCTAAAATTGACGACTTTGCTCTGCTTGAAGACTTGGAGAAGCAGAGAGCCTTGATAAAAGCTGAACTTGACAATGAACTTATGGAAGGCAAGGTCCAGTCAGGGATGAGTTTGATATTGCAAGGATATGAATCTGGTTCTGAGGAAGAGGGGGAAATTCATGAAAAAGTGAGAAATGGGACTAAATCTGCTACAAGAGCAACACACACTAGAGGGAGGCATGAGACAGTTGACTCTAAAACAGGTTCAAAGAAGAGGAGTAAAAGCAAATCAAAAGAACGGACTAAACACAGATCTGAAAAGAAGAAAAGCAAGGCAGCTACTGATGTTGCCAAAGAGAAACCAGCCCCGGGTAGGTCCAAAGATAGGAAAAAATCAAAGAGCCCAATTAAACGTACAAAGTCTGAAGATCAGGCCCCAAAATCGCGCTCACCGATACTGAAACGGCGATCGCAAGAGAGAACTGCAAAGGCCAAATCCCCGTTTGATGATAAATCTAAATCACGAGAACGCAGGAAGTCTCCACCACCAAATGAAAACCGAAGTAAAGATCAAAGTAAAAAATCCAAATCTCCCAGACAGCAAAGAAGTAAATCCAAAGAAAGGAGGTCAAAGTCCAAAGATCGAAAACCCCGAAAATCTGAGACTGAAAAAGACAAAAAGCCAGGCAAGTCTCCCTCTAAAGATCCCTCTTCAGGAAAAGAGAATCGATCCCCAAGTAAAAGACTTGGCCGCAGCCCCAGAGGTAGAAGTTTATCACCAAGATTGCGTGAAAGGCCTTTGAGACTAAGCAGATCTCCTTTACTCACTGATAGACGGCCTAAACCAAGCAAGTCTCCTCCTAGAACTCATTCTCCTGTACGCAGAGCAAAAAGCAGATCCATGGAAAGAAAAAGGAAAGAACCGGAAAGAAGGCGACTTTCTTCTCCAAGGTAATTTTAGTCTTTTGACCAAATCAAAACCTCAACTATCCATTATAGTTGTTGATTTCAGTAGAAAATTCAGCCACTGTCTAGCAATTTTGTAGAGTGGTACATTTAGCAGCAAACGAATAAAATCAACATAGGTTGTTGACCTCTGTATTCCAGGTGGACTGTACTCCTAATTTCTGGACCTGAACAAAAGTATATATTAAAAAATATAATTGAAAATCTGTAGAGAAGTTATGGTTCAATATGGTTATGGTTTAGAATCTAAATAGCACTGTAATTTGACATTTATCGGGAGGTATACAGCCATTTCTCCCTCTTCCTCATTTCACGGCCCGTGGCCTCCGCGAGATGACAATACAGGTGACCTCATAAATTTCTTAATCAGTGACTTCACTCATGATATCACAATTGGCATCATTATTATTGCTGGTGCTGTTATCGGTACTGTGACTTTGAGTGTAGGACCTTACCAAAGGTTATGTTCTGTTCTTTGAGGCTTCTGGACATTACCATAGGAGAAGCCCAGTAGTGGGTTTCCGGGGTGCGGGAGAGGAAGGAGGGGGATTGAGTTCAGGCCCTGGTAAAGTTCAGGCCTATCACACAGAAAACAGAAAACAAAGGGCAGCATAGCTTATGGATTCTCAGAATTGTTTTCCCATTTATAAGAGTGGTGTCTTTTGCAGTCATGCCCAGCAGTGTCTGAGGTACAGAGAGTAGTACATGGCCTTTTCTGGAGCTTACACCCACTGCCAGATAAGCATAGCTGAAAGACTTTGTTCAGTGGTCCCTGAAGATTGTGTACTGAGTGCAAAGCCTAGTCAAAGGTGAAGGCCTGCACTCCGTGGTCACTGCTGTGGGCGAGGGTCGGGAATAGAGACCTTTAGCATATTGCTCCGCTCTCAACCACTGGCTATAATGCAATGGCGAGTGTCTCCAAAGGGGTAGAATTTACAGAGTAAAGCTAACTATTATTGGCTAATTAAAAGTTTGCTTACCCCAAGGAGGGCAATACCCCTATGCCCACAAATATGAAATATAATTTTTTTGGGAAGGCAGATTAATCAATGTAAAACATAAGCAGCCTCTATCTAATTTCCAGGCAGTAAGGAACTAGTTAGCATGGAGGTGTCTGTTTCGTTATCGTAATTAACCAAATAAATTGCTCTACCAACTAGTAACGGTCATGGAAAGTATTGACAGATTTATAGCTCTGTCTCGATTCTGTGAGTGGTGGTGCATTGCCATTCTTAGTTGGTGGAGCGATTTTTGTCTTGTTAATTCAGATAATGAACAATACTCCTCCTTACTAACTAGTTGTGCAACTCCCAGCGGCTGCCCTAAGTTCTTTACTGCCTTGAAATTATATAGTGGCTACTTATGTTTTTTTGTTGCCTCAAAAATCAATACATGTACTGCAAATACTTGGTCACTGTATTACTCATTGATACCGGACCGCAATCCTACTATATGTGTACCAATATTGAGACTTGCTTACTCTACTTTATAACAATGTATAATGAAATGGTGTCATGCTTGATAGCGACCTTTGAATGCTGATGTATGAAGACATCTTCGAATGGTGCTTGGGTTTATTGGCCATCTTTGAATGTTGTTTCACTAATGTGGAGTTTAACTGAAGCTTCCTTCACTGACCCATGTGTGTTATGTAAAACATTTTAACTAGCAGCAATCTATGATACCTTGATTGTGACAAAAGGAGTGTTATCAACTCCTCCACTTATAATCATCGTCTAATACTGCTACTTCTGCAATGCTATAATTTATCCACCAAGTTTAATCGATACATATGTAGACACTGAAGACATTCTCTAGTAAGTCATTACAGTGGTTTACTAACAGGATCAAGAACTCAAAATAAAATAAGTAGATCCTAATAGTACATATGGTTGGATTTTGGGGGTAGGTAGATTTGAAGAAATGACGAAAAAAAAGGTGACCGGCCTCAAAAGTGAAATTGGCTGTGCATCTCAGTCTCTTCGCTCCTATTTGTTTCTACATTAATACATATTTAAATTGTAGCAATATTATTTCTGGATTCACAAAATGCAACTACCACTGTCTCCATATTGTGTTAATGTTTATAGACGCAGAAGTGTTTTGTATATCAAAGGCGTGTGGTTTGTTTGTCACCTCAGATCGCCCAGATGGTACACCAGTTTTGGCAGTTCTTGCACAAAGCCTTTTGTTTAGCTCATGAAGTGCTTAATTTTATGTTTTGTATTGCCATGGTGGCGTTGTTGATGGAGGAGCCTGTACAAACACCAAGCAAAAATCTGGATACATCGGTGGTCCAAATTGCAGCCGAACAATGTTGTTCGTGTAAAGGCCACCATTTCTCAGTATGTATGTGTTGAAGCCTCACATGATTAGTAGCATTTTCATATTCTAGCCTGACGAGTATTGCTGTTAGTTATAGGAGTGTAAAAAGTTAATTGACCATGGTCTGTCAGACTTCTTTTATGCACAGAAAAAGAAAAGTAAGACTTTAAATGCTACTTTTTCAGAAGATTGAGAGCTTGAAGAAAACGATTTGTAAAATAAAGTGGTCTTGCCTTAGATTGCTGAGCTTTACTGTGAAATAAGAGAGCAGTTTTGTGTACTGGGCGTCATCTAAAGAGTATTTGTAGTTGAAGATTGAGCACAATTCCTTGGTGCTGCATTAAGGTTGAGGATGTGTTTCACTTATTTGTGCTGATCACCAGTCTTCTTTCAGCTACTGTCTTCGCCCCCATGAAGTCAGGGACCTGGAGGTGGAGGCCTTGGAGATATCAAAGGATTCTTTTTTTATGTTTGATAAGCTTTATTTAAGAAATGGTTAACAAGCAAAGACATCACCAGAGAAAAATTACAGTAATATTGCATAAACATGTCAAAAACAGTAACATTGCATGAACATTCTCAAAAACGTTAATGATCACTAATGTCAAAGCATGAGAAGTAAGAAAGCATTTGTATAGAGATTTTAAGGGGGAGAGAGGAACGAAAGGAGGGAGGTAAAGAAAGCAATAACAGCGTAAAATACTTAATAAAGACTACATTATGGCAGATAAATAAATTATACAATGTCCAATAACAAAATTAAATAGCATAAAGAAGAACAAAACATGTCAGCATGTGGAATGGCTATAAGAAAGAAAATGGCAGGAAGGTGAGAGCGTAAGCCATTTAAGGAGGTTTAAAATTCTCCGAGTTAACAGGAACAGGATGGTTTAAAGACAATTGATCTAGGTATGAGGTAACCAGTAGAGATCAGTGTTGCGTAATGGTTTGCATGACGAGGCAAAAGCAACATCAAGCCTGTGGAAATGGCATAAATTGTTTCACCAACCCTGTATGGAGATTTTGCTGAGAGATCTCCAATTAGAAGAGATATGTTGAAAAGCAAGAACAAGCATAAGATCAAAAAGACCATGAGAATGTGGAGGGAGTTCTAAGGAGTCTGAAAGACTACCCAGAAAGAGAGTGATAGAGGTATACGGAATAGAAAGTGAAAAAATGCGGGAGAGATAGAACCATACCTTGTCCCAAAAGCCAGAGACAACAGTACAGAAGAAGAACAAGTGTAAAAGGTCTGCATGTGAAGCATCACAAGTCCAGCATTTAGAGTCAGAAAGAGGAAGAAAGCGAGACAATGCAAGAGGAGAAAGAAAGAGTCTGTGATAGAAATAGAATAGAGATTGAGTAAGAGAAGCAGAACGGGAAACTTTCAGAGATCTGGACCAAATTTTGTCCCAGAGAGCAACAGACCAAGTTCAACCAAAATCCGCCTCCCAAGCCAGCTCCACTTTAGACTTAGCACGGTCAGGATTAGGTGAGGAGAAAAAACTATAGATAAGAGAATCTTTAGGGAAAGTAGTAAGAATAGAAAGAAGAGGGGATGGAGGTGAGTTTGCAGAAGACGAAGAAGGAAGAGAATAATAGCGATCAAGAATAAGTCCCATAAGGATATTGAACTTGCGTAAAAAGGAGCGTGGGCACTTGAATAAAACTTGAAATTGAGGAAAAGAGCAAGGAATCAAGCCATCAAATAGATGATAAACCCATATGATAACCTTTAATCTCCATGAAATCCAAGATATGGGTCTATTATTTAAAAGAATAAAAGAGTTATACCAAATGGGGGTAGTTAAAAAAGAAGCCTGAGTGATTTCTTGAGGGGAAACCAAAGGTTTTAAAAGAGAGGAGGTATGTTTGAATAAAGGAGATAATATGAAAGGAGACTTAGTAGAGAAACGTATCACCTCATCAAAAGAAAAGGGTAGTAAGAGAGCTTGTTCAATGAGAAGCCAGAGAGGAGTAAAAGGAGAGGAGACTGAAGAAAGCCAACGTGAAGCTTGACGAAGTGAAAAGGATTTGTGATAGAGACGGACATCAGGGAATTTAACACCACCATTCGATTTCGGTTTACGAAGCGCAAGAAAAAAGATTCTAGCTTCTTTATTTTTCCAAAGAAATTTCGAGAGGGGGGAATCAAAACGTTTAAAATAAAACGCAGGAATATGAACAGGTAACATAGAAAAAGTATAATTTAGAATGGGAGTTATCATCATTTTAATTGAGTCTAAACGGCCCCACCAGGAGAGAAAGAGAGGATTCCAGATGGAAAGAGCTGCTCAATGCGGAATAAGACTGCAGACATGTTCAATTTAACCGAAGAAGAAATGGAGTTGGAGAACCAAATGCCCAGATATTTAATTTTCGAGCTATTCCAAGCAAAACCAGTGGTGGAGAAAAGGTGAGGAAGACAAGTTTTGGTTAAGGGAAGAATTTCCGTTTTATCGGAGTTGATTTTATAGCCGGAAACTAAAGAGAAGGATGTAAATTCAGAAAGTAAAGAGTGAATGGACACTTCTGGATTAGAAAGAAATAGAAGAATATCATCTGCATAAGCAGAAAGTTTCATTTGGTTATCGCCATAGGGAAAACCAGAAATAGAGGTATTATTACGGATAGAGGAAAGAAAAGGTTCAAGAGCTAGAACAAAAAGGAGAGGTGATAAAGGACAACCCTGCCGAACTCCACGTTGAAGAGGAAAAGAGGAAGAAAGGTGACCATTTACAAGTACTGATGCTTTGTGTGCAGAATAGAGGAGAGACACGAGGGAGATGAATTTGGAATTAAAACCATGCCAACGTAAAGATGCAAATAAAAAGGACTAATCGACTCGATCGAAGGCTTTCTCTACATCAACCGAAATGGCGGCCAGAGGTGTAGACAGAAGTGGAGCTTTATTTAGAACATTAAGGAAGAGACGGGAGTTGTCGGAAGTGAGCCTACCTTTTACAAAACCGCATTATTCTTTGCCAATAAGATGTGGCATTAAAGGATCTAAGCGTAATGCAAGTAACTTGGCAAACAGTTTATAATCTAAATTGACTAGAGAGATTGGGCGATCATTTTTACAAAGTTTGGGGTCACGGCCTTCTTTTGGGATAAGAGAGATGGTGGCGTCTTGAAAAGTACCTTCAGCTTTACCTGAAGAATAAAAGGATTGAAAAAGCGTTGGAAGTTTGGGTATGAGAAGATCAGAGAAATGTAAGTAAAATTAGACAGGAAAGCCATCAGGACCAGGTGTCTTCCCCTTAGTAAGGGATGTCAAGGCCATCGAAAGTTCCTGTAGGGAGAGATCACAATCAAGGGTCTGGAAATTAAGATGTGGGTGAGAGGGCGTAGGAAGCTTATCAAAATAGGATTGAATAAGAGCAGGAGATGGAGGAGATTCTGGCGTATAAAGTTTTTGATAAAACAGTTTAAATTGATCGAATACATCTTTATCTTTATGTACGAGAGAATTGTTAGAAGAATAAACGGCTTCTATGAGAGTGCGTTCCTTACGAGATTTTAGATAATTAGCCAGAAGTTTCCCAGACTTGTTACGGCCCCCATAATAGCGAGCACTGGAATGGAGAAGAATTGAAGAGGCATTATCAGTTGTGAGTTTATTAAATTGTAGCTTTGCGCGTAAAACTCAGGTATCATATGTTTATCTGATGAGGTATAAAATTTATGTTCCAAGCATTTTATATGTGCTAGAGAAGATTTACGTTTCTGAAGATATTGTTTCTTTTTCCGGGAAACAAAATCAATAATGAATCCCCTGGCAGTAACTTTAATAGAATCCCAAAGGATATAAGGTGGGGTATTAGGGTCAGCATTAAGAAGAAAAAATCTTCAGTAAAGGAACGAAATGCAAAAGAGAAATTAGGATCAGTAAGAAGTGTGCTATTAAAACGCCAGCGAGAGGGCTTGGGAAACAGTGGAAGCAAATCGAGGTCCGTCACAATGGGAGCATAGTCTGAAATAACAATTGGTTCGATAGAAGAAGAAAGTAAAGTTTGAGACCGAGATTGAGAGAGAAAGATGTAGTCCAAATGAGAAAAAGATGAGTGAGGAGGAGAGAAAAGGGAATAATCTAAAGTATCAGGGTGGGAAAGTCTCCAAGAATCAATAAGTCGTGATTGTAAGATCGTTTCAAGAAATTGTTTGAGATTTGTGAGGGATAAATCGTACTGAAGACTTGCGATCTATAAATGGATCTACAAACTGATTACAATCACCACCTAAAATAAAAGAAGCATCTTTATACTGGATGCATTTGTTTGTAATCATAGGCCAAATAGAAGAGTCAGGTTGGGTGGGACCATAAACATTGAAAACAGTTAAAGGAATAGAGTTGATAAGCAATCTAGACAATATCCATCTGCAATCTTCATCATTTTCTTGTGATAACACTTTGCATTTCAATTTTTTATGACATAAAATAGCAACGCCGTTCTTCTTATTAGGAGAAGGAGAAAATGAAACTGTACCAACCCACTGCCTTTTTAATTTAAGGGATTTAACGTCATTAAGGTGGGTTTCTTGTAAAAGTACTAAGTCAGGGTTATAAGATTCTAAATGGGAAAGTACTCTCTTTCGCTTAATGGGATTATTAAAACCTTTTACATTCCAGGAGATGACTGAATGTGTAAGAAGTATAAAATTAATATGAACAAGAGTTGCAAACAACATGAACCATAACAGACAGCCAATGAGAAATTGGATACAGATAATACAAACAAATAATACAAAAAGACATATATGCCAAATATAGCCTAAGTGAGATTGAGTAAGGAAAGAAAAGAGAGTAAAGCAGAGAGGGTCAAAAGGAGAGTTAAGGGTGAAAACAGGAAAGGGAAAAGAAAGTGAAATAAGAGAGTAGACAGTACATATCCAAAGGATGACTGAAAGGAACATACCTGAGGGGGACAAACCAGAGGGAAGTGGGGCAATGTCGACACTCAACAAGATGGATCGCTCGAAAAGCGGAAGTCCAACCAAGCCAGAACAAGGAAATCGAAGACAAGGAGCCACACGGAATGAGAAAAACAAATATCAGGAACCTGTATGAGAATAAATGAAAAGAGTAAACAACAGTAATACACCACAATAATTTATTTATTTATTTATTTTAACGACTTGTAGAGCGCCTGGTGACCCGAAGGCATCCCCGCGCTGTAATGATTTTGATGTCCAGATGAGATGGAGGAGAAAAAAAAGAAAAAGGGGGGGACGTTATTTCGGAAAAAGAAGTGTTTTCAATTTTTTTCTAAAAATAAGATAGCTGGGTTCCAGTCTGAGGGTACGGGGGAGTGAGTTCCATCCGGTGGCAGCTTTCACAGAGAAGCGTCGGCCTCCAGTGCGTGTATTTTTAAATTTGGGGATGTTGGCTAGATGTTCATTCTCGGACCGCAGGGATCTGGGAGCTATATAAGGAGTTACCAGGTCGCTGAGAATCGGAGGGCCAGCTCCATTAATCAGTTTGTAAGCCGTGCACATGGCTTTGAATTCCACCCTTTGACGCACCGGGAGCCAGTGCAGGGCTTTGATGGCAGGTTTAGCTGACACTCTGGAGGGAAGGTTCATGAGTAGTCGGGCTGCAGCGTTCTGTGTTCGTTGTATTTTAGCCAAGGTGGCCTCTGGGGCACCCAGGTAAACCATGTTACTGTAGTCCAACCGTGACAGTATTAGCCCTTGGACTAGGAGTTTTCTGGAGGTGGGCGGGAGTAGGGGAAGAATCTTGCGGAAGGTGCGCATAAGCCCAAAACAGGTTCCTGCAGTTTTGGCCGCTTGTGTTTTCATTGAGAGCTCGGGTTCTAGCCAGACTCCTAGGGTCTTAATTTCTTTTTTCGGGGTGGGAATTTCCCCGAACACGTCTGGCCAGGCTGATGGGGGGATGGTCACCCATTGCTTTCCCATGAGCATCACTTCGGTCTTCGACCCGTTTAATTTGAGTGATGATTCACACATCCAGCCATAGATTTTCGTAAGGCAATTTGCCAAATTGTCTGGGTGGTCGTCTAGTTGGGATAGGGAGACGACCAGCTGTGTGTCATCCGCGTAACTCACTATTTTGATGCCGAAGGGTGTCACCACGTCTTCAAGGGGGGCCATATAAGCATTAAAAAGCGTAGGGCTTAGGGATGATCCCTGGGGGACCCCGCTCGTGAGGGGGAGGGTGGACGAGTGGTGATTGCTGTCCCATACCTGGAACGTGCGCCCGGCAAGGAAGGACTCTATCCACCTGAGCGCCATCCCGGTGAGCCCTGCTGCCGCTAGCCGTTGGAGGAGGACACGATGGTTGACTGTGTCGAAGGCTGCACTAAGGTCCAGGAGGATCACTGCCACTGACCCTCCTGAATCCAAAATGCGCCTTGCCTCCTCGATAACGGCCAGAAGGGCGGTATCAGTGCCATGACCCGGGCGAAACCCAGTTTGGGATTGCCGTAAGATGTTATTTGCCTCGAGAAACTGAGACAATTGTCCGTTGACCAATTTCTCGGCTACCTTGCTGATGCCAGGGAGGAGTGAGATTGGCCGGTAGTTTGCCATGTCTGCTGGGTCTAGCTGGGGTTTTTAAAGGAGTGCTTTCACGACTGCGCTCTTCCAGCTATCGGGGACAGATCCTTGGGCAAGCGAGCTGTTAATAAGCTCTGTGATCGTGGGAACTATGACAGGGGCTACGGTTTTGTGGAGTCTAATTGGTGCGGGATCCAGAGGTGATCCGCTTTTCATTTTGGCCAAGGTTGCATCTACCTCGTTGCAGGTTACTGCCCTAAATGTAGCTAGTTGGGGGCGCATGCTGCTTCCTGCTTGGCTGGGGGGTGATTCATTGTCCGTGTGACTAGAGGGACAGGGGGGGGGAAGGGATGTTAAGATTCGGGCAATTTTGTCATTAAAATAGGTGGCTAATTCGTTGCTTCGGTCAACAGGGGGGGCGTTGGAGGAAGGAGTGGTTGGTACTTTCAGTAGCTCTTTTACGATTAGGAAGGATTCCCTAGCTAAGTTGGTAGATTCTCTTATCCGAGTGTCGTAATGGGAGGTTTTAGAGCGCTTAATGGAGGCTTTGTATAATCTAACTGAGTTCTGGTAGGCTTCCTTGCTGGCGTGCTGCCAGTCTTTCCTCCATAGCCGTTCGGCTTTCTTGCATTTTTTACGTAGTAATCGAAGTTCCGGGGTATACCACGGGGCGGAGCCTGGTTTCCCGTTTTTGTCCTCCCGAGTTCTAAATGGGAGTACAGAATCCAGGGAGGTAGTAATCCACTCTCTGAATTTACTATCGGCGATAGCCGGGTCTTCTGCATGGGCAGGGGTAGTTGACTCTAGGGTCCTGACCCAGTCTTCGGTGGGGAGCTTGGACCAGGCCCTGTCCCTGGTGTAAGTGGGAGGTTTTTGAGATTTCCTGAAAGGTCCTAATAGTTGGAAAGAGACTAAAAAGTGGTCCGTCCAGGGGAGTGGGAGGGACTCGCTGAATTGCATGGTGGGGGTGCTTGTAAACACCGGGTCTAGCAAGTGACCTTTGTTGTGTGTAGCTCCGGAGTTTAGGAGGTGGAGGTCGAGAGCCGCCAGATCGGTGATCAAGTCGGCTGCCCCAGTATCTAAAGGGTCATCGAAGTGAATGTTCAGGTCTCCTAGTATCATGAAGTTGGTGATGGAGTGGGCCTGTGTTGCTACCGTGTCCAGGAGAGCACTAGAAAAAGAACCAGGGTGACCTGGGGGGCGGTACAGTAGGATGCCTGTGACAGAGTTAGTCGGGTCTAACTTAATTGTGAACTGTAGGCTTTCAGAGTCGGGAACCTACGCGTCGTTGTATTTGCAGGGGAGATAGTCCCGGTGAATAATGGCGACCCCACCACCTCTGCCTAAAGGGCGAGGTAGGGACTGAATGAGGAAGCCCGGAGGGGTAGCTAGAACCATGTCTGACGCCGAGTGTGGGGAAAGGCACGTTTCCGTCAAAAATAGAATGTCGATCTCATGGTCTTCTATAAGATGGTTAATAAGCGTCGCATGTTTAGGGAGAGACCGACAGTTCAGAGAAGCAAGTTTGAGGGCTGAGGGTTTGTAGGGTTGAATAGGGAGTTTGAGTAGGACTGGGTGGCAGTAAGTGCAGCTGATAAATGGTCCCTCTAGATCGTGAACATACTCACAAGAGGAGGCGATGGTGGGTCTGAGACTTAGGAGGTCCCGACGTGAGTAGGTTACCTTAGGGGCAGTTTTATCCGACAGGGGTTCTGGCCCTAGGCCCGGCCGTGCGCAGACGGGCGCAGACGGGCTTGCCTTCGGCGCGCCTTCGGCGCGCAGACGGCGCTCCCGCTGCGCTCGTCCGCTGCGCTGGTATGGCCGGCACATTTGTAGTGAGTGTTATGGGCGTGGCCTCGCAGTGGGCGTGGCTCCGCCTTGGGCCCGCGCTGGCGGTGTGGGCGTTTTCCCTGTGTCAGCGCTGGAAGTCGCTGTGTCAGGGGGGTCTGGGAGGGTTGCTTTAGCGCGTACAAGTCGGCGCTTCAGTGCAGGTAAGCTCAATGCTTTTTAGATCAACCACAGAGAAAATGACAGTTTTTAAAATCAATTTGCTGCTTTAGCGCGTGAGAAGTCAGCGCTTCGGTGCAGGTATACTCAATGCTTTTTAGATCAAACACAGAGAAAAATGACAGTTTTTAAAATCAATTTGCTGCTTTAGCGCGTGAGAAGTCAGCGCTTCAGTGCAGGTATACTAAAAGCTTTTTAGATCAAACACAGAGAAAAATGACAGTTTTCAAAATCACTTTGCTGCTTTAGCGCGTGAGAGTCAGCGCTTCAGTGCTGATATGCACATTAGTGAGCAATCAGAGTACATGGGGTAGCAGTCGGTGCGTCACAGAGAGAAAGTGAACTGGGTGCAGGTTATAAGGTGTACAAGATACAAGTAATAATATAATATAGATAAAACATTGTCTAAACATTAACAGAGGCAAAAACACTGTCTCTAACACAAGAGGTAGTGGATACACATAGTGTGAACCCAAATAAAGAGGTAGCAGACTGTGTGTTACACGTGAAAGTGAACAGAGCGCCAATACGATAAAATGTAAGAACAATGAGTATAGAACAAAGATAATAACATTATAACATATACAAAGGAACCAGTAACAGATCGGTAAAGAGTAGAAACATTGTCAGAACCATACAAAAAGTATCATGAGACTAATCATCAAATACCAACGAGAAATGAGTTAGCCACTAGAAGAGGAGGAAGTATCCATGCTACTGGTAGACTGAATGTGAATAAAGTTCTCAAGTTCTCAAGCTCTCCAGGGTCTTGAAAAGTCCATGTTCGATTCTGATGGGTGACCTTAAAGATGCATGGATGAAACAAGCCATATCTTGCACCTAGAGAGCGTAATGGCGCACGAAGACTGAGAAACTCCTTCCTCCTGGCCGCCGTTGCCAGAAAGGAACACTCTCTGGCCCAAAGAGGAAACTTGATGCTTAGATCTAGCTGCCGAAAGAACTGAAAGAAGATCCGTGAATTTCAAGAAGAGGATGATGACTCCTCGCGGTTTCGATGAAGTGGAAGAACGAGGGCCAAGCCTGTGTGCTCTTTGGAGGGTAAGAGAAGTGGTGGGTGGCATATCCAATAATTTTGGAAGAAAGGAGGTGAAGAAAGTACCAGGATCATCACCTTCCAGAGATTCAGGGAGACCATAAATACGAAGATTGTTCCTCCTATTTCTGTTTTTCAAATCCTCCGTGTGCTGCTGAAGAGCAAGAACTGATTTCTCCAAGGAAAATATGCGTTCAGCATGGATTGGTATCTCCGAAACTTGTTGCTCCACAGAGGAAATTCTGTTGTCCATAGTTAACCACTTCTCCTTCAGAAGTTTCAGTTCATTGTTAGTATCCTCAACAAATGGACGTAGAGTCCGAATCTCCTCCAAAATTAGTTCCATAGAGATAGGAGAGGATGATTTATCTGGAGAAGGAGGAGCCTGCTTCAATTGCTTGGACAAAGTGGTAGGAGGAGAGGATTTGGATGACAAGGACTGCAATGCAGAAGATCGATTAGGAGGAGCCCCAGTTATTGTAGACGAAGAAACAGAGTCCGGCGCAGATGGAGAAGCCATATCCTCAATACGGCGACGAGAAGGGACAAAGACAAATGTTGGCATGCGCAGTTTGGTCATATAGCATCACCTATAAAGTACTGCAGCTGTTTATGACGTGGGTAACAGCCAACATGTAGTGCCTGTTGGAAAAGAAAGACGTTAAACTGTCAATGAGTTGAGCGCTGGGTTACTCCTGTCTCTGGTATAATTGATGTATACGATGACATTACAACCCTTTGCACCATATTTCACATATCTTCGAACCGTTTACACCTCCATTCGCCGCACACAGTTCATGCTGCATTTAAATTGTTAATATTTATAGTCTTTATGGGGTAGAGGCACGTAATACAAAGAATGGGCCAGTCAATATTTATCACTCCACTTTGCTACATCCGTTAATATTTAGTATGCCGTTAAACTATTCAATGCACATACATTTATTTATTTAAATAACAGATATGCATCAAAAAAACGATGATAGACCTCCTTTCATATAAAGTTCAGTAGCTCGAAATATTTATGAAGCAATTCAATGTTCTTTAAAATGTATTATTTTCTTTTCCTAATGCTGAGTTGACTTTTCATGCTTGTAACAAAATCCTCTATCAGGGTCACTCTTCCTTACTTTGGCATGGTGGCGCTGGAACCAACAGAGTGCAGGTCAGTGAGGAAAACGAACAGCAGTGGGACATGGCGAATATGAGCGCCAAACGAGCACACCACTCAAGAGTGCCAGATAAACATGCCAGCCATGGGTGCCAAGCAAAGCGCTGAAGACAAAAGAAAAAGTTCAGGTTGCAAGTGCCACTCTGTATGAGGAGAAATGCAGGCTCGTAGATAACCAGCATGAGAGCAGTGAAAAAACCTTAGAAAGATCCATAATTGTGGCAGACATATGTTTGTTAGGAAAGAAGAGTAAAAAAAGCCACCAGGAAGGTTAATGCAGCCTTCCGTCAAAAGCGTGTCGGTTCATGAGGAGAACCGCGCGTCAGGGAAATGGCAGTCAGCACAGCTGAGGAACGTGCGGTTCCGAAGCCGGGAAAGCGTAGCGCGGCAGGTGAAGAAAATGAGCTCACCCTGCAGCGTTCATGTTCCGGTGAATATACGGTGTCGTGAAGAGTCAGGGCATTCCGTGAAAAGGGTGAAAAACACAAGAATAAGGTCCGGCTCGGCAGAGATGCGCCTTCAAGCCGCCATCTTGCGTGGAGTCGTAACCACGCCCCCCATCAAAGGATTCTTTAATCTATTGATGTTGCTCTTTGCCACTGCTAACTCATCATCACAGAAAAGCATATTTGACTCTGCAAGCTGTTCTGCGTTTCTGTTTAAGATTGCTTACAGTAAGATGCTGGAGCTTGAGAGCTTGTGTGCAATGTACAAGTGCGCCATGTTCCCGGATACATCAAAAACTAAACTTGCAGGTTTCACTCAGATATAACTACCACTCGTGACAAGACACCAGAGCTAACTACAGTGCTGCCTTCTTCCACGCTCAAACACATTTCAATCCTGGTGAAGTTTCTTCCATTTGTGTCTGGTTTTCCTGGTATTCTGGAGCAAGGAGTCACATGAGAGGTTTTAACTGATTCGTGTGAATGTGTATGATCCTTGTAATAAACCGATCATTTAATTTTTTACACTTGTTTAAAAAAATCTGAAATATTGTTATCAGACCTGTGGTTCTAGTGACTTGAATAACCTACTCGACCTAAGTGCAATGCTCATGTTCCATAAACTCGTCTCAAATTGTGTGATCATAGACAAATATTTTATTTCATCGATCCTCCTTTTTCTCTATTATCACATACAATAGCACCTTCCATAATGCGATTCAGCATGTCTGTTGTACTCAAAACTAGTTTGTTTTATCAAACAGACTGAACTTTTGCTCCATGTATAATACAAATCTAGCCCACATGCAGGGTACCCGTCACCCCTGTCTCGCCCATTAGTTCCCTCATAGAATTGTCATCAGGACAGGAACATAAGTGCTTCTCAGTTTTTCATATTTAAAAACTCATTTTTAATAACTATACCATGATGTTGTAGCACACTGTTATAGACAGACATGTTCCAATGAAATGGGCACAAACATTCCCACTGATGTTCAGTTTTGCTGATAAAACTACATATCGTACGAATGATAATGTGTGGAACTCAGTTTCAGCAAATATTTATCATTTGCACATCACAGAGTAAAGTATTCTGATTTCTTCCGATTCTATTAAAATCTTTGTTTCCAACTCCCTTCAGCATTACAAAAAAGAGTACTTTCCTAACTACTGAAATATGTGTACAGTTCAGTTACAAGCTATTTAATTGTTGTGTGCCCAGCCACAGTGTCGGACAGTTCCCTTTACAAAATCCTCTAATTTTGCAGTCGGAGAAAGAAAAGTAAACACCAATGTCCAACATAAAATAAGCAGCAATTTGTAAGAAGACATAAGCTGACATTTGATCTGCCTTCGAATACACAGCAAAAGTGGCAAGATAAAAACAATTTTTAGAGGCATCTTTATTGCTCATTACTTTTCTGAATGAACAGCAGATTTGTTTTTTGTCAGCCAAAGCTCTGTTGTCAAACAACCCAGTAGGCCTTAAGAAAACAGTAGGCCTTAAGAAAAGGGCTTGCTTTGATAAAATCTTAGTCACCATAGTGAGTGGGTGAGTAGATTTCTCGAGGCATGCAACAGTATTTTGAGGAAGTTTTTGCCTATTCTCTTAAGTAATTTGTATTTATTTTTTGTGGTTTTAGATGGCTCAAACTTTACATGAGGGCATTTAGCGGTTTACAAGAGCACTAGAACCTTTTTAACTTTTTTTGTTTACAAGGAGATTAAGTCATTGATCCAGAATCAATGGATGTTGAGCTGAGACTGGGACACGTACCTGGTCTGCTCAGCTACAAGTTTGACAGCGCTAGCCGTAGCCTCTAGGCCCCGTCTCCTCCCATTAATGAGAGACACACTGTTTTCACTGCTGTGATCCCATTTAGGATAAACTATTGCAACGTTTGTATTTGGGTCTATCCCAGTATCTCATTGGCTAACCGCAGCACCCTTAGAAATCTGAAACTTCTTAGACCACTGGAGCACACTACTATTCGAATGTCAACAGTGGCTTCTGATGAAACAGTGAGCACATCTTTTTTTTTTTTTTAAATCTTTTTATTGAATTCAAATGACAAGAAACATAAAAAGAAAACAAAAGCAAGGCAATACAATACAAATGTGTCACTTCGTTGCCGGGGGGGGGGGGGGTACATATGCAGATCAAATATCAGAATTATACGATGATATTGGGGGGTGGGAGGAGACCAGAAGCAAACAAAATATCTAAGGTCCTGCGGAGGAAACATCAGGTTGGGAGGAAGACCAGTCTGTATTCAATTCCGAACGGGGGGGAGTACATATATCACCACGGTATGTGTTCCATTGAGTCCAAATTTTCCCCCATTTGCGTGGCGTGCCACGGGAGACATAAACAGTCTTTTCTCTGAACATACACCAGTCCATGTTTTGTTGCCACAACCAAACTGTCGGTGGCCTCTGCGCGCCCCATAACTGGGCAATGTCTCTCTTGGCAATCATGTTACCCAAGGTCACCCATCGAAGCTGCGCCTGGTCATAATCATTCGGCTCCCAAACATTCAACAGACACCTCCGCGCTTCAGGCATTGATTGCACACCCGTGACCTCACTCATAACTGCATGCACACGAGTCCAATAGCGTAGCACCGCAGGACATTCCCAAATAATATGTAGAAAAGTGCCTACCAGACCACAGCCACGCCTGCACAATCCATCCGCCGAGAACCCCATGCGCACCAAACGAGGACCTGTCACGTATACCCTATGAAGAATTTTGAGCTGGACAAACCGGAGGCGCGCCGGGATAGCCACCTCCTTCGGGGAAGAGATCGCAACCTGCCAGTCTTCGTCATCGAGCTCTAGACCATCACTAGTCCATAACTCTCGAAGGCTATCCAGTAGGTCAATCCTGGTGTTAATTAACTTTTTATATATGAGCGAGATCGTGCTATCAGGGACGTGCCCATCCAGTATCCGATCTTCAAGCGGGGACGCCTCCGGAATATCCGAACCCAAGGGAAAAACGGACAGGACCGCATGTCGGACTTGCGCATATCGAAAGGATTCTCTATCATTCAGGTCGTACTCAACTTTCAGCTCCTCAAACGTCTTGACTCTACCCTTGATCCACACATCATCAACCCTGCTGATACCGATCACGTCCCATCTATCAAAACCTTTCGACTTCCAGAGGGAGCCTAGTCTTTCCGACGCATAAAGCGGAGTGGCACGGGTCGGCTTGTCAGCCCACCCCGTGGCCGCTGTAGCGCGATGCCACACCTGTACTGCTATCCTAGTGGGGCCCGTAAGAGATCCGCCGGCGGATTTCGCGTACAAAGCCCTGTTGTAATCTCCACCGGGTAGCAGCCATTTATCCATCTCAAAAGCCGGGTTCGGCAAGTGAGCGTAAGTACCGTGGTTAATGGCCCCCAGCTGAGAGGCCCAGTAGTAGTGACGGATGTCCGGGAGCGCGATGCCCCCATCATACCAAGGGAGCGTCAGCTTTGAAAGGGCAATACGAGAACTGCCCCCCCATATCAATTGACGCTGTAGACTTTCAATCTCCCGAAAGTAACCGGCTGGCACAATGTCAAGTGTGTTTTGTAGCGCATAAAGAAATCGGGGGAGCGACATCATCTTAAACAGCGCCGCTCGTCCCAGAGGAGAGAGAGGGAGTCTACCCCACGCAATCACATCAGCACGGAGGCGCTGGAGAGGGGGCAGCAAATTGCGTTCATAACGAAGCATGGGGTCCAAGGTGATAAAGATTCCCAGGTACTTGAATCCCTCCAGTACCACCGAGATAGGACAGCCACGGGGCAGGAGTGGAGCCTCGCCGGAGAGGACATAGATGCAAGACTTCGACCAGTTGATGACGAGACCGGAGTTTTTACGGAAAGAAGTCAAAACGACGAAAAGGACGATCAACGACTTCCGAGGCGACGTAGGGTACAAGAGTATATCGTCTGCGTACAGGGATATACGATCTTCAAACTCCGGAGTCCACCTACTGCCCTTCAAAGATGGCTCCCACCTCAGCCAGGCCGCAAGCGGCTCCAAAGCAAGGGCAAACAAGAGTGGGGACAAAGGGCAGCCCTGGCACGTTCCTCTACCGAGAGCAAAGGAGTTCGAGACACGCCCGTTCACCACCACTTGGGCTAAAGGGTCAGTGTAGAGCAATTTCACCCAGTTAATAAAAGTGGGTCCGAAACCGAATTTAGAAAGAACCGCCCAAAGATATGGCCACTCCAGCGTATCAAACGCCATGGTGGCGTCCAAAGACGCCAAGATGGCCGGTTCACGGAAGGTCTCCGCTCGCGAAAGGACTCCATGCAGGCGCCGGAGGTTAAGTGCCGTGTTACGGTGAGGTAGAAATCCGGACTGGTCCGGGTGGGCCAGGTCGCCTATGACAGATACCAAACGATTGGCGAGCACTTTGGCCAGGATCTTCGGTTCAGCATTAATCAGAGATATGGGCCTGAAGGAATCACAGCGGTCACGTGGCTTACCCTCCTTATGAATAACCACTACGGAAGCCAATCTCTGGTCAGGAGGAAGGGAACCCGTCTCCAGTGATTCCAAAAACATCGACCTTAGATGCAGTGCCATCACATCCGGACGGAGCTTGTAAAGCTCAATGGGGAGCCCATTAGGGCCCGAAGCCTTTCCCGAGCGAACCGAGCGGATGGCAGTCGCGATTTCATCGACCTTAGGCGGAGCCTCCAGAAGATCCCTTTCAGGGTCGGACAAGCATGGCAGCGAAATATCGCGTAGAAGCAAGTGGGAGTCCTGTTCAGGTCTATCGGACACAGGGGAGTACACTACCCGAAAATAATCAGCGAAACACTCAACAATAGCAGCAGGGTCAGTGATACTTACGTCATTCACATCAACAATAACAGGGACAACCTGACTCGCACATTCCCTCCTATCCAGCCAAGCAAGCAATTTCCCAGCCTTATCTCCCACATCATACAAATGTCCCTGCTGTTCCCGACCCATCTCTTTCGCAGCGTCAGTCACCAGTGCTCTATACTCAAGTTGTTTCAGACCCAAAAGGTGCAGCCTCTCCGGGGAGACCTCGGACTCCAACTCCCCTTCAAGAACGGAGATTTCATTTTCAAGACGTACCACCTCCTCCCGCCTACATCTCTTAACGTTGCCAATCAAGGAGATGGCCTGGCCCCGAATAACAGTTTTGTACGCTTCCCACAATGAGACAGAGGAGGACACAGAACCCACATTTTCGGCAAAGTATTGGTCAATCGCTTTAATTAGTTCCATTCTGACCTTGGGATCACGAAGATACCATGGGTTTATCGGGGCCACTCTACCCTCCGACCCCAAGTGCGCGTCCACAACCAACCATAGTGGGGAATGATCCAAAATGCCCCTAGCAAGATGTTTCACCTCTCTTATGAGAGTTGCCTGGGAGGAGGGCATCAACACGTAGTCCAGTCTCGAAAGACTTCCATGGGCCCCAGAGTGGAAGGTATATTGCAATTGCCCAGGGTGAAGCAGGCGCCAACAGTCGGCAAGCCCCAGAGCCTCCAGGAAGTCCCCCAACCAGGATTGAGACTTCGCGATTTCACGGGGAGGGTAACGATCAAACATCCCAGATACTACAGAGTTGAAATCTCCACCCACTACAAGCAGACCCTCGGGGACTCCCAAGAGAACTCTTCCCAGGTCAGCAAAAGTAGTAGTCTGGAGGCCTGGCAGTACATAAACGGAGAGCAGGGTACCAACCCTCCCCTCCCAGCGCCCCACAATGGCGGCGTATCGTCCCCTATCATCCAGGATAATATCGTCAACGGCAAGAGGGAGGGAGTTCCGAACCAGAATGCCCACCCCCCTGGAGCCAGAAGTGAAACCTGAGTGCGCAATGAGACGATAGCCACGCCTATTCATTGCGTGGCACGTATTACCAAGCAAGTGCGTCTCCTGAAGCAAAACCACATCAGGGGACAGACGTCGCAGCAGTTGCAAAACTACACCCCGCTTGATCCTGTCTCCCAACCCATTAACGTTCCAACACAGTAATCTTAATCCCCTACCCCCATCCCAGAGGCCACCCCCATCCCCCCCCCACACCAGACGCGACACTGTAAAACTGAAGATCATCGATACTATGCCTTGATAAAAACAAAGAATCAGAAACCGCAACCCCCCAAGACATCATACCCCCCACCCCGCACCCCTGCATAAGACTCAAAAGCCACCCCAACTTGCAGTGTGCCTGTCGCCTTAACATACAACTATTCTACGAAAAGAACCCCAGAGGAGGAAGACTCACCCAACCCCCACCCACACCCCAATCAGACAACATGTTAGCAAGCAATAGTGGCATAGCACCGAATCACAGCCGAAAGTCATTACGTTGGTCCGGGAGCCGATTTCACCCCCTATTCCTGCTCCATCGGGCCGCCCTCTGCTCCACCGGAGTGTCCAGAATGATCAGATTGATCCCGTCCCGGGGGCAGCGTGTCCAGCCAGTCACTAGCCGCCCCGGGATGATCAAAGAAAAATATTCGGTCATTGTAAACCACACGTAGCCGGGCCGGGAAAAGCATAGCATATTTCATGTCTCTGTCCCTCAGTCTCTTTTTCACCCCCTGGAATCCAAGTCGCTGCTTCTGAACCTGCTGGGTGAAGTCCGGGTAGAAACTGACTGTGGTGTTCTCATAAGCCATAGGACCCGATATGCGTGAAGCTTGCAGGATCACATCCCTGTCCCGAAAGTTAAAGATCCGAGCAATGATGGGACGCGGAGTAGCTCCCAGCTTAGGCGGGCCACCCGGGATCCTGTGTGCACGTTCTACTGCAAAAAACTTGCTGAGACCCTTGGGCGCTAAATGATTCAGGACTAAGTCCTCCACCAGCAGGTCCACCGATGATGGTTCCAGCGTCTCCGGAACACCAACCAGACGGACGTTTTTTCGTCGAGCCTGGCCCTCAAAATCGTCCAAGCGCCGAGAGAGGTGGTCACGGGCGGATCGCAGGTTACCGACCTCTGCCTGTAACTCGGAGACGTCGGTAACAAGACTAGATGTTTTTAGATCGAGGGATTTGACCTTCTCATTAGTCTTCGCAAGATCAGCCCTGATCAGGGTAACATCAATTGCGACCGTGTCCAACTTGTGGGTCAGGGCTTCATACTGTTGACCCAGTGTGGCCTTCATCCCGGCAATGGCGCCCATGACGTCCCTCAACGACAGATCTTCACCCATCGGGGAGTCTTCTCCAAAATTGACCGGGAGTTTAGTCGAGCCGCCCGGAGAGCCCTTTGCAAGGGTATATCTGTCCATAACGTTAGATTGCACAGGACCCCCTCGAGTTGCCGGTCTGGTCTTGCGTTTTTCTCCCTCAGGCTTGGTGGCCATTTTAGGTCGTGCGCCCCGGAGGGTATTCTGAGACCTAGTAAGAATGGCTACACTCGATGCGCCCGCAGCAATTTGGAGAATAAGACGAGGATCAACCACCAGGCAAGGAGTAGTGAAAGTCCGGATCACCAGTCGAAGATGCGTGGTGAAACAGAAAGCAAGAAACCAGGGCGTTTAAGGCCAATTCAAAGAAGTCGAAGCACGAGAATCGAAACTGAAAGTAGAAGACCGGTCGAGGGAGACTCGCATGAGCCGTTGTTATTCAATTACTGTCCGGCTGGCAGAGAAACCAAGCCCGGGGCAGTGCCATGGAGCAGGCCGGAAATGTTGAAAAGTCCACATCTTCGGCTCCCGGGGTTCAAATCGAAGTCTGAAAACAGATAGACGATCAGCGGGGCCGTGCCAATAAGAACTCGTCCTCTAAGTCAGGATAGGGTACAGGATAATCGGTGGAGGTGGCGAAGGTCTGGGAGCTCTAAGCTCACGCGACCATCTTGGGTGCGTGCTAAGCTCCTCCTCCAGTGAGCACATCTTTAACTTGCCCTTGAGCACACACATTGATTTGTGTTTTGAATAAAAAGCTAGCGAAATTGTGCAATACCTGCCATCTCAGCAACTTTGAAAACGAAGGCAGGCCTATTAAACGTTCCTCATCTCAACAGGTCCTTCCCTGACACTCATGCGTGTTTTGGCCAGCCTATCTAGAACTTAGCTGTCCTCCCCAAGAGTTAATTTCCAAAGTTTACTTGCCCCTTTTAGATTGTTGCATTCTAAGCCTTAAGAAGTGTGAAGGAAGTTGAGAACTCTAAAAAATGAAATAAAAGATAAATAATTGCTGCCACTATTAATTGCTCTGCACAGCATTCCAGTGCTTCATTGTTTTGTTTACGGTGCCTCTGCAGAAAGGGAGTAACTATAGCCAAATCAGTTTTATCCCCTTCTCAAAAAACATACCAATGTGAATTGTTGTGCCGCTTTTTTTTCTGTTTAAGGCCATAAAGATGGTACAACAAAAACAAGCCCAGAGGTTTCTTGCCATGTTCAGTGACCGGATAATGCTCAGATTCTACCCAGGCCACAAATAATTATTGAAACTCAATTTAGAAGTTGGTATTTTGCTTCCTGGTACTCTGCTCCCTGCTCTCCAAGACTTGTTATCTTTTAAGAAATAGATGGATTAGTAAGGTTCCCCTTGGTGTATGGGTCTTATGGCTGAAAATATACAGAGGAACAGCAGATTATAGTATTTGGAAGAAGCATTGTAGCGTAAACTATACCTGAGATACTAGCGTGATGTTTTTTTTTTAACATCGGGTGATGCTTTTAAAAGTTACCTGGCATGCTACAAGCTGTGAGCTGGTGTGCGAAGCTAGCTCTCTATATAGTGTACCAACATCGGGTGCACTGTGCAGAAAATCCAGGTATCCCTTACTAGTGTACAGGGGATTGCTTTAACAATCACAAGGTGCTCTATTTATGGTAGTGTGGTCAAGCAGCATTAGGCTTTTGAGAGGGAAGTGCTAGTCATTTGTTGCCCACATGGAGTCAATAATTGAGACATGCACTCAATAAGGAAATACGGCACACATTTAAAAGAATAACATTGATTTTTATATTATATTAATTTAGACACCAAGAACTACAAGATTAGGTAAGTACTTTTCATGTTAGAAGAATTTTCTCTGTTTCTGAAAATCGCTGTCAGGTTTGAGGCATGTTTCTCATACACGGTAATGTTATCCTATGGGATAAACATACACTGCATAGGGCTACGTGCAATCCAGTTACAGGGTTGTTCTTCTGGACTTAAGATAAGTACGGGCCAAGGTCCTTAGAACCACCAGCAGTTTCGATTTACCTGCCCTGGTGTGTCCGGTGGTGAGGTGCTGGTCACAAGGCTAGCCTCAAACTCGACCGCTAAAGTTAATGGGAAAACCTATCACAAGAAAACTGCTTCAAGGGGCACTGAGGGACCAGTCAGTCAGAACCCAAAGGGGCTCGGCTCTTCAGAGTCTCGGGAGCAACGGTGCACCGTCAGTAAACTCTGGTGCTGAGGTGTTTTTTGTGGCCGGTTGCTTGCGTTGGAGGCTCTCACTTTTTAGGTTGGCCTGGAGATCGGGACAAAACAGGACAACAGTGCCACTTTCGATGGTGGCCTCTCTGATTCTGTCGGTAGGTCTGTCTTGGCAGTGTTGGTGTCCAGGCTGGACACTAAACAAGGCTTGTCTGCTGCAAGGGCTCCCGGTACCCTGGATGCAGGGTAGGTCGGTGTATCCAGAGATGCCAGTGGACCATCAGCAGAATAGTGAACCGGGTCGATGCTGTCGATGGCTTCTCCAATTCAAAGGAGATGCTGACTGGTTTACAAAGTGCCGGCAGCTCTCCAAGACTTTTGGAGGATGCACAGCTGCAGGATGAGTCGGGTCTTTGCAATTGTCGAGGCAGGCAGACAGGGTTTGGCGCCAAGTCCACATGTAGCCCATGATACTTGTGTTCATCGGCTCTTCTTTGTCCTCCTTCTTTAGTCAGTCGAATCTGAGAATCTGGTGTCAGGGGGCCACTTATATACTGAAATTAGGGGTGTTAAGGTGAGTGATGGGTTATAGCCAATGGGTTACGTACCCTTGGGGTCACTTCACCCCCTATTTGATCGCTTCCTGTGGGGAGTATGCATTACCCTGAGTTCTAATTCCACAAAAAGAAGATGGTGTAATCCTACTTTCGTGGAATACATCATGTAACACACCCTAGGAGTGTGACTAGCGTAGTGGTGCAACACGCGTCCTGCATAGCTAATTGACCATCCTCCTGGTGCCAAATGGTCCTCAGGGCAGAGGGGTGGCATTTCCCAGGTCAAGGGGAAGCCAGGTTTGCATATCAAAGGCGGCAGGGGCTTTGAAGTAACTAGTATTAATATACTAATTCACTAGCCATCGTGCTGAAGGAGGTGTGAACACCTTCCTCAGGTGGAGGCAGTGTTTCTGGCCTCAGAGAGCGTGGGCTCTCGCCTGCAGGGGTGTCAGAAATTTGTTTGTGGTGACAGGCTGGGCATTTCCAGTCAGCCTTCACATTAGAGAACTAGCAGCTTGACATGAACGGGCACCTCTAAGGTGTTCTCTGGGTGCATGTCATAATAAATCCAATACTGGGGCCAGTATGGATTTATTAAAAAAAGGGGTTTGATACCAAACACCATAGGTTTCAGTGAAGCCATCGTGCAGCTGGGAACTCATAATGACCAATGCCCAGTACATATACTTGAGATGGCTTCCCTGTTCACTTGTACCTTCTAGTAATTGAACTAGGCAGCACAGGGGCATATCTACTCTTGCAGATATGTCCTCACATTGGTTGCAATGCACACTGCCTTAGGGCTACAAGGCCTGCTGTAGGGGTGACTTACATATATCACATACAGTGGCTTTGGGATGGTCATGTCTTTTTTTCACTCATGGTTTGCACCATGACAGGCAGTCTGCAATGACAGGGTGCATGCAATTTGTGTGGGGGTTCCTTAGGGTAGCATAATGCATGCTGCAGCCCTTAGGGTCCCTCTTTAGTACCCATGCGCTTGGTAACAGGGGTTACACTTACTAGGGACTTACATGGGTGCTAACGAGTGTTCCCATTGTGTGACAAACCATTTTACCTAATGTTTAGGGAAAGAGAACTGGGACTGGGGTCAGATTAGCAGGGTTCCAGTGCACATCAGTTGAAAAACATCAGTACCAATGTAAACAAGCATTTGCAATGCAATAGGTCGCACATTTATCCGAGTTTGAGCTATTGACATTGCAAATAATAATGTCTTTTTTTCTTCTAAAAACCTAAATAATAGGCATTGTTATTTACAATGGCAATAGCTGAAATTCTCATAACTGCGAGACCTATTGCATTGCAAATGCTTGTTATGTACAGATGTGTGGTTCGTATCTTCGAACTATGCTGACCTTTTCTAACCACCTTGCACGCCACCTCGGTTTGGACTCTGCTATCTTCAACTAAGGCTTGACCCTGCTCCAATGGGAACAGTCCAGCTCGAACTACCAAACTAGGTCCTCCCTAAACCACAACACAAGCAAACTGGCACCTGTTTTACCCTCATTGGGCTCATCAGCTGGGTACAGCTTGCTTCCAGTGACAGTGTGCACGGGGCCCACATTTGGGCATACCCGTCCCACCTAGGGCATCAAACTGAGGTTTTAAAACAGTGATGGCTGGAATGCTTGAATTACTCTTGGCCACTAGTTATGACTCAGGCCACTTACCAGTCCACTGTTATTTTACACACCATGACTCCTATGTTTGGACCCAGCCACATGCAAATCTGTCTTGACAGTGCGCAAGTGGGGAAAAGTCCAGCACTGTTCCTATTGGCGAAAGGAAAGAGTCATCTGGCTGGGTGCCCGTTGAATCAACCATTTATAAGTTGGCACTTTCCTTGCTTTTTGGTTTTAGAAGGAGCTCGATCATTTACTGCTGCTGTGACGTGGTTATTGTACTCTTGGAGTTGGGGTAATTGAACAAGTAGTAAGTACCTTGCTGTAAAAGTGAGGAAAATTATGTAACAGAGCACTTCCTACAAACAAGGTTTTTTACCACATTCATGGAGCTATTTCTAAAATTCCTTGTGGAATTAAGGTGCCACAAAATGGTCAGTCATTGACCAGCAAATGGGAATCCGGTGATACGCCGGCCATTTCACAGTGCAAACAACGTGTAAGGTGCTTGCCTCTTTGGTGGGTGGGACCCCCTAGACACTGTAGGTAGATTAAAATAACATTATTGTAAAATTCCTTTGTTCAGTTTTGGCCATGTCTACTCGCGTCACCTTACTGTTGACTGGGCGTTCTTGGTGCCCCACCTGTAAGGAACGGCGGGGGGCACAGTGTGTTTTGTGCAGCCCCCCTAAATCGAGAAACCTTGACACCCTTTCAAGGCCCCTTAAATGCGCACGGGCCGGGTGAACCAGCTTCTGTCTTGGGGAGTGAGTGAGAGTGGGTGCTCGTTGGCACCCCGAGTGTGTGGTGTGTTTGTGTGCATGTGTGAGTGCGCACACACACTTTTCATGTCCACACAGCCTGCTGCTTCCTGTGCGCGGTCTGCCTCTGCCCCTCATCCTGCTCCAGAGTGCTCCAAGCCCATCTCTGTAGGAAGCGCCGCCTCCGTGGACCCCTGCAAGTCAATAAATAGAACATCAGTTCAAAAGGGCATTGGTTGGGTGGAGGGAGGGAGAGCAGGAGAGGAGGCCCTGGAGTGAGAGAGGCGGATAGAGGAACTGAGGAAGAGAACCCGAGAGAGGGACTGAGAAGAAAGGGCGCATAGAGAGGTGGGAGGGCACCGCGAACAGAGTGAGGGAGGGGAGGAAGGAAGTGGCGGTTGAAGGCAGCTACGTAGGAGGAGGGAGACCTCGAGCAGGCAGGCGTGAGACAAACTGAAAAGGAGTGTTATGGGCATATGAGCTGCAGATTACACACTATGCATAGATTGCCACCTGGTGTTGGGCTCGGATGTTTGCACTTTGTTATTGTCCTGGAAAAGTCTTTGGAAGTCACGAGATAGGTGACTCCTCCTCTGGACCATAGTGCGCATGGGTATCAGCTCCATCTTCAGATTGGTTTTTTCCGCCATCGGGTTCGGATGTACTTGTAGCGCTCCAGTTCGGAACCGTTACTGATTTGATTTCGACGCGCAATCCTTCACCCTTTCGACTGTATTATTTCAATCGCGATCCCATTCGACGCGCTTCTCAACAAATTTCAAGTCCTTGATTTCAATCATCAACGAGGTCCTTTGAGCCTACTTGGACCTCGGTATCTGGCTCATGGAAAGGGCTCCTTTCAAGAAGAGTCCTCAATGTGGGTCGAAGTTTCCCCACACTGTTCTGCATGGGTGTGTAACCTCTGCCTTTCACTGGAGCATGAGGCTATTGACCGTGAAGCTTGTGCCTCTTTCCGCTCCAAGAAGACTATTCGAGATCGTCGAGCTCGAAGGAAAATTGCTCGATACTCGACTCCAATCCCCGAGGACATCTTTCAGGAGGGCGTCGACGTACCGTAACAAGAGAGCGTCGAACAAATCCTCGGCAGCGAATCCGAAGCACAGGAATTCGACATCGAAGAAATAACTCCGGCACAGCGGGGCGTAAGTAGGATCGTCGAAACCCCTCTGTATAACACCAAAAAAGGCTTCGGTCACAACTTCACCTTCGGGCCCAGGTGCACACCGAGAGACTGCTTCCCATGCCCCACACTCGGGCTCGGAAAAGAAGCCTATTAAGCCTTCAGGCAGATGGAGCTTGAGCCAGTCTGCTGTCGGCACTGAAACACCGGCACCGAAAAAGAAACTGCCTTCAGCCTCATTGTCAATCGCTGCTTCCACAACCAAGCACTCTGCACCGAAATCCACCGGCATCGAACCATCCAAACATTCGGTACCAAAAGCCGCAGGCACCAAACCCTCGACTTCGAAGAAACACCCGGAGCCAAGTAAACAGCCAATCCTGAAGACTTCGGATCCACGTCCTCCAGAGCCGAAAAAACCCTTGGTTCCGAAAAAACAACCAGCTCCAAAAGAAACTACAGAGCTGGTAAAACATCACAAAAAAGTTCCGGAACCGGTGCCTCATAAGTCTAACAACCCTTAGAAGTTGGTGCCTAAAGAACTGCCTACGCCTCAGGAGCTTTTTACCCCTAATCCTAAACAAAAGACTGGTCAAAAACCCCAAGACTGGAAACTCACCCTCAGCTCAAAGAAGAGGCTTTTGGATGACCCTACACCAGCCCCACCACCTAAAAAGAAGGACATTGCTACATCTCCTCTCAGGGTCCCTTCCCCACCAGCTACATCTCCTCTCAGGGTCCCTTCTCCACCAACTCCTCCATCACCTTCTTCTCCAACTTCTCCCCCACCTCCACCACCACCACATCATTCTCCTACACCATCTCCACCAGGGAATTATGACGATTCTTCTGATGAAGTATACAGACCATATGAGGATCCAATAGGGATTCATAGTCCACCATCTTTCCCTGAACCCTGGGATGACTATAATACACCCGATGTTCCTAATATTCCACAGGAGGAAATATACCCTACTAGGCCTTCCCCGCCAGAGGACACAACAGGCTTTAACCAGTTACTTCACAGGGCTGCTCAGTACCATGGTGTTACCTTACACACAGAACCTGTAGAAGAGGATTTCCTTACGGACACTTTTGACACCTCACAAAGGTCCACTTCCATTTTACCAATGCTAAAAGGGGTAATGAAGCATGCACCAAAAGTATTCAAAGATCCTGTGCAGGCTAGTGTTATTAACCCCAGGATCTACAAAAAGTATAAAGCCGCACCTGGATACCATGCCTATATTAAAGGCCCTATCCCATTAGACTCACTGATAAGGGATCCAAGCTCCTAGACGCCTCAGGCAAAAGAACAGCATCACAAGCAGCAAATATTTGGTGTATCGCCAATACTCAAGCTTTGTTGCCCAGGTATGATAGGGCACATTTTGACGTACTAGAGACCCTATTACAACACCTACCAGATAAATATAAATACGGCCAATGACCTCATACAGGAGGGTAAACTAATTACTAACACCTCCATTTGTTGCGCTCTGGATGTAGCCGATACCACCTCTAGAGCAGTAAATACAAGTGTACTCTTGCGTAGGCATGCGTGGCTACACATCTCAGAATTCAAACCAGAAGTCCAAAATTCTATTTTAAATCAAATCAGCCTTTTGACCAAGAGCATTTATTTGGCCCTAATGTGGATTCTTCATTAGAGAAAATGAAGAAAGATACAGACACAGCAAAATCTATGGGAGCCTTGCAATCGCAAGCTCCCAGTCGTTCATTTTGTTGCTCATTTTGCAGAGGGTACTCCTCTGATAACCCTACCACTTCTTACAAAGCTCCCACCCAGTCTACCTTTACCAAAGGTTACCAAAGAGGTGGTTACAGAGGCAATAACAATAAGGGAAGAGGCAAAACCAACAAGACCAGGTCTGCCTCCACCCCTTCCCAATGACGTTCCTCCACTACCCCCGGAACATTCCAATCCTGTCAGGGGCAGAATACAACAGTTCCTTCCTGTCTGGAACAACATCACCTCAGACAGGTGGGTGAGACAAATCGTTCAATAAGGCTACTGTCACGAACTCGCCTCCAACCCCCAAACATACCACCCAGGCAGTATCAAATGGCAGTAGATCATTTGTCTCTGCTCAAACAAGAAGTCCTCTCCCTTCTACAAAAGCATGCAATAGAACCAGTAGCACTGCATCAACAAAACACAGGGCTATACTCCCTGTACTTCCTCATTCCAAAAAAGGACCTCAGAACTCTAAACCTATACATACAATCGGACCACTTTCACATGGTCACGCTTCAACAGGTCCTCCCTCTACTGGCACAAGGCGATTTCCTTGTTACTCTAGGTCTCGAGGATGCCTACTTTCATATTCCCATTCACAGCTCTCACAGAAGGTATCTCAGGTTTGTAGTGGACGGTCTGCATTACCAGTTCAAGGTACTCCCTTTCAGAGTCACCACAGCACCCAGAGTTTTCACCAAGTGTCTAGCAGTAGTTGTGGCTCATCTAAGAAGGCAACTCATTCATGTGTACCTCTACCTAGACGACTAACTCATAAAAGCCACCTCGTACAACCAGTGTGTACAACACACTCGAGCTACAATCCAACTGCTTTACGACTTATGGTTTACCATAAACCATCCAAAGACTCACCTGCAACCGTGCCACATACAGCAATACCTAGGGGCAACATTAAATACCTTAAAGGCACTCGCATATCCAAATCCAGCCAGGATATCTAGTATACAAAGCCTTCTCACAAAGTTTCAACCACAACAGTCTTCCAGCTCGAGTGTTCATGCAACTTATAGGGATGATAGCATCTTGCATTTTCATAGTCCCTCATGCAAGACCCCAAATGCGTCTCCTACAGGAATGTCTAGCACATCAGTGGAACCCGGCTCAAGGTCGACTAACAGACCTGGTGTTGGTGGACGGTCGCACTCATTGCTCTCTGCAGTGGTGGAACACCAAAAACCTTTCCAAAGGGCAACCGTTCATCTAGCCAGTTCCACAGATAGTTAATGTTATGTTAATGTTAGTATGTATTTGTAAGCGCTCGTACGCCCGGGGGCTTCATGGCGCTGTAGGAAGGAACGAACGCAAAGGTCACAGAAGAGGGGGAGCATCTCAGCAATGCGCCTGAGTGAAAAGCCAAGTTTTCAGGGAGTGTCTAAAACTGAGGATGTTATCATTCAGTTTTAGGTGAAGGGGGAGAGAGTTCCAGAAGCCAGCTGCAAGATGGGCAAAACAGCTGCCTCCAAGACGTTTCCTCTTGTAGGGTGGGACAGTCAGAAGGGATTTGTGGATAGACCGGAGGTTGCGGGGAGGGATGTATCTCTTAAACATGTCTCTAATGAAAAGGGGGCCAGAGTCATGCAGAGATTTAAATAAAAGGCACCCTGTTTTAAAGGCCACACGCTGCTCCACGGGCAGCCAATGTAGCTGTTTCAGGCCGAGTCTAACAGACTGCCTCTTAGAGAGGTTCAGGAGAAGTCTGGCAGCCTGATTCTGAACCAGCTGAAGGCGTTTTAGCTCTCCAACTTGAATGCCAAAATAAAGACTGTTGGAAAAATCTAATCTGGACAGAACCAGGGAGATGACAATCTGAGTGAGGGCAGCTGGGGAAAAGAAGCAGGCAATTTTCTTGATTTTCTTCAGCTGGAAAAAACTAGCTGAGACAACTGCTCCTACTTGTTTTTTGAGAGAGAGGTCCTCGCTAATGTGTATTCCCAGGCTCTTGACCGAGGAGGACTTGGATGGAGGGGCTCCCATACTGGAAGGCCAAAAGCTGGGGTTCCAACTGAGAGCACTCTGTCCCGGCAAGACCAATTCGGTCTTGCCAGGGTTAAGTTTCAGATGACTGCAGTTCATCCAGTTCAAAATGTGGGACATAGTATTTTGAAATTCAACCACAGCGTCCTTGGTGTTTAACCACTTGGCTGCTAAGGCACCTGATGCACTTCCATTGACTTTCCATTGAAATCAATGGAAACTCCATGACGAGTTACCCTTGTCATTAGCACTGAAGGGGTTAAAGGAAAAATGAGCTGCAAATCATCTGCATAGTTGAAAATTGTCACTTTGGCCCTCCTAAGGGAGTACAGAAGGGGACGTAAATACAAATTAAAAAGCAGGGGTGATAACGAAGAGCCCTGAGGGACTCCACAGGTGGAAGGTATAGTGGGGGCAGTGAAAGGTCCCAGTCTGACAGCCTGAGTACGCCCAGTGATAAATGAGCGAATCCAGCTCAGCGCCGGGCCCCTGAGACCTGCCTGCTCGACACGGTCGACCAAGATGTTATAGTCGACCGTGTCGAAAGCAGCCGAGAGGTCCAGTAGCACCAGAGCCTGGTGTATTCCTTCGTCCGCATTCCGTCTCAGAGTATTCTGCACCGAAAGAATGACCGCCTCGGTAGAGTGACATGGGCGGAAGCCAGCCTGGAGATGCTGTTGCAGACATGAGCCTCCAAAAGTTTGGCACAGTAAGGCAGCAGGGATATGGGCCTATAATTTTGCAGGTCCTGCGGGTTGGCTCCTACTTTTTTTATCAAGGGACTGAGAAGGGCTTTTTTAAAGTTGTCGGGGACTTTACCCTGAGTGAGCGTTCAATTCAATAAAGAAAGTATACCCTCAGGAATACTGGTTCCCACTTCTTTCAGGATGTAAGGGGGGCAAATGTCATCAGGGGAGCCTGATTTAACTTTGGCGAGAAGTTTGAGTAACATAGTGCTATCAACAGGGGGGAGCAAACTCAGGGTCGCAGTATTGTGGAAAGTGTCAGCCAGTAAGAGCGGAGACTGAGTGATGGGAATGCTTTGTTTGATAGTGCTAATTTTATCAGAAAAAAATGAATTTAGAGAATTACAAAGCTCCTGAGTAGGAACTACCGAGAGAGACGTTCTATCGCTAGCACTCAAATTCTCCACGACGTTGAACAGCTCTTTGGATTTGTTGTGGGCATTAAGGATCTTTTTAGAGAAGTAATCAGTTTTATGTTCCTGAATAAGTTTTTGGTAATCCTTTCGTGTCTTACAATAGTTAATTCTATCTACTTCTAAGTAGGCTGTTCGCCACTTACGCTCCATTTGACGGACTTCAAGTTTAAGATTTTTCAAGAGAGGTGTAAACCACCTATGAGCGTCATTGGGGCGAGAGCGGGGAAAGTTGGTGCAAGGGGCATAAGCATCAGCTGCCTGAAGTAGCCACCTAGAGAATGCTGCTTCCATTTCTTCAATATCCCGATCTAAAGGAGGAAAAGAGGATGTTAAGGTGCCAATGAAAGCAGAAATATCAACATTCTTCCAGATTCTAGTTTTGCCTCCTATCTGGGCCGGAGGCTTCCTACTATTTTCAATGGTCATGGTGAATTTGATCATGAAGTGATCTGACCAGATGCAGGGCATGATGGAATTGATAGCCAGAGGGATGTTCTGAGACCAGATTTGGTCAAGGCTATGCCCTTTTACATGAGTAGGGAGGTGAATCTGTTGAATGAGGTTCATGTCTAGGAGGGCATCTTTCAGTGCAGCTGCCTGAGTATCTAACTCAGCCAAATCCAGCCAAAAATTAAGATTGCCTAGCAGCACAATTTTTTTATGCGAGATTATTAAAGGAGCAAGCTGTTCTGCTAAGGCTGCCGCAAAAGTGGGCATATTTTGAGGGGGGCGATATATGAGGATCATGAGTAGAGTGCCGCTATTATTATCCATTTTGATAATCAGATTATCTGAGCATGTGAGGTCCAGGGACGGTAAAAGGGAGACTTTATGGGAGTTACGAATGATCACAGCGACCCCCCCGCCCCTTTTATCAGCGGGTCTATCCACATGCAAAATGTAGTAATCGGAAGGAACCGCTGCCAAAATGTCGGGTAGGGAGTCTGCATTAAGCCAAGTCTCCGTGAGAAATAAAATGTCTGGCTGCTCAGTTTGGAGATAAAGAAAGATGTCCAGGTGGTGCTTAACCATGGACCTAGTGTTAAGATATGAGCATTTAAGAATGGTATTTAGGTCAGGAGAGGGTAGAAGAGAATCTAGAGGGCTTGGCCTTGGGGTTTTAACAATAGTGAACTCTGGCCTTAAAATACCATAGGTGGCAGCACGTTTTAAAACATACGCAGGAAGGGCGAGTTCCGCACTGATAGAGGGTCTAAGTAACAATAACTCAGAAGAGGAGTATTTATGTTTTTGACCAGGGGTTGTGGCCCCGAGCCCCGGTCTGCCGCGGACGGGCGCAGACGGGCTTGACTTATGCGCGACTTCGGCGCGCATTCGTCGCGCCCGCTGCGCTCGTCCGCTGCGCTCCTGTATGCACATTGGTTATAAAGCCTGCCTCCCGGGAGGACTAGACCGCTAGATCCGGTCTAGCCCCACCTAAGATGGCGGCTCGCCTCACCCTCCACACAAACGGCACAAGCCGCGATGGAACAGGGCGGGTAGCAAAGATGCAATCACTACAGTCGGTATGTGAAGTAAAATATTACTACAATTTTAAAAATGAGCATAAAAAGATTTTCGAGCGCTAGCGCCTTGATCACGCCAGAGCTGCTACAATGTCTGCCAGTGACAGCGTTATTACCACGAGTAATTTCAGAGTTCCCAGAGGGCTAGGTTGCTGCCACCAACCAAGCGTTCTCGGTAGGCTCTGAGACAGAAAGCGTTTTAAAGCCTGCCTCCCGGGAGGACTAGACCGCTAGATCCGGTCTAGCCCCACCTAAGATGGCGGCTCGCCTCACCCTCCACACAAACGGCACAAGCCGCGATGGAACAGGGCGGGTAGCAAAGATGCAATCACTACAGTCGGTATGTGAAGTAAAATATTACTACAATTTTAAAAATGAGCATAAAAAGATTTTCGAGCGCTAGCGCCTTGATCGCGCCAGAGCTGCTACAATGTCTGCCAGTGACAGCGTTATTACCACGAGTAATTTCAGAGTTCCCAGAGGGCTAGGTTGCTGCCACCAACCAAGCTAACAGCAGACGCATCGCTCTCCGGCTTGGGAACTCTTGTTTTGCATCATACCATACAAGGCACGTGGACACCCCAATAAAGGTTACTCCACATCAATCGTCTGGAATTTCTAGCCATATTTCCAGCATGAAAAGCATTCCAGAAACACATTCTAGCCAAAGCTGTCCTAGTTCGCACGGACAATATGACAGCAGTGTACTACATACAAAAACAAGGTGGGACGCACTCTCTCCAACTTTCCCACCTAGCAGGGCACCCAGAGATAGATCTCTTCGCAACCCACGAAAAACGCCAAATGCCCAACCTTCGCCGCCAGGTATCAACACCCATTGTCCAAAGGCAATGCAATATGGATGAATTGGTCAGACAGATTTGCGTACGCTTTTCCGCCTCTCCCACTCATTCCACTAGTGGTGCGCAAGCTATAGCAACACTCACTGACGCTCATCCTAGTTGCTCCAACATGGGCCAGACAACCGTGGTACACCACATTACTGGAACTCTCAGTAGTCACCCACCAAAAACTACACCTCTCTCAACACCTCTAAACCCAGAGCAATGGAGAGATCAGACATCCAGATCCAGCATAACTCAACCTAGCGATCTGGCTCCTGAAATCTTAGAGTTTGGTTACCTTAACCTTCCTCCTGATTGCATGAATATTATCAAAGAAGCTAGACGCCGAGGGGCGTGGCTAGCAGCCGAACATGGCGGCCGCTTGAAGTGAGAGCTCCCGAGGGCACTGCAGCCTTTAATCTATCCGGCACAATAATCCGCTTACTAGCGCACCTGAAGCGGCGGCGTTCGGGTCCCGGACTTCGGCGGTGCCTCCAGTCCGACTTTGGAACGGATCTGAACACCGGAGCACGAGTTATATCGAATGGCAAGTTGGGGCCTGTAGCCAGAAGAGCAACACCGGCCTCTCGTGACATCCGAGCCCCGGCGGAAGCGCGGCCGACCCGGCCGGAAGGAGTGGAAACACCCGGAAGCCAGCCAGGCGGTCCTAAGCTAGCCTAACACTCCTTCAACCACCTTCCGCAGGCGCGCGGACTGCTGCCGCCACCGAACGGGACTGCAGTGACACGCAGGTTGGTGCCCTGGCCGCTCGTAATGGCGCCCTCGTCCTGGTGAAACCCCCCGCACTCCCCGAGAAGTCCTAGCGGGCCGGGAGCGCCTCGGCGGCCATCAGCGGCCCCCGCGCACCTGGGAGGTGACAGCGGGCGCTGCTACCGCTGCTGACTCACGGTCCAGAACGCCGGTACCCCGGGGGGACGCCGCCGCTCCGGCCATCTGCACGGGAACATAGAAAAAGTCTGCATTTTACCGGACACACCTGACAACGCCAACGCAGAGGCAGTGACCCGGCGGCCTGTGAGGGGGGCGGCTGACAGAGCTCGGACCCCAGACCATCTGTGGTGGCCGTGCAGGGCGGAGCGACACTGAAAACATAGGGAGAGGCCGCAGTAACCGCCCCAGCCCAGGAGAAAACCACCGGGGGCACCAACTCGGAACCGACAGGCACTTTCCCGACGCCCACGCAAACGGCCGCTGAGGCTCAGCAATCAGCAGGCAAGAGCACTCAGTCCACCACCAACCCAACGTACTGCTGTTCCCGACTCTAAAGACACACTCCGACGAGCGGCGAAGCCTCAAACCTCGCAAATCTTACCACTATGGCGGGTAAAGGCCTCAGGAGTGGCTCTACACAGGCCAAACTGGACAAATTCGCCTACGGCCACCAGAGTCAACATCAGACCACGGGGCGCCCATCTTCGGGACAAGGCCAAGAACCAGAGAAACCTGCCAAAATAACGCTAGAGGACATCATGAAAACACTCTCAGAGGTTAAAACCACGGTGGGCGCCATCTCCTCGGAAGTCTCCCTGCTGCGAGCTGACTTTCACAAAATGGCGGAGAGGGTGTCGCAAGTGGAAGTGGTCACTAAGTCACTGGTGGAAGACACTTCAGAGCTCCAAGTGGCCATGGAAAGGATGCAGAAAGTGACCAAGCTCCTGCACGACAAGCTGGACGACCAGGAAGGGCGTTCGCGACGCAACAACGTTCGTATCCTTGGACTTCCAGAGACGGAGGGGAAAGGGGCTATGGACCTTTATATAGAAGACCTTATCAAAAGCAAACTCCAGCCCAAAGGTCTATCTCACTTCTTCTCAGTGGAGAGGGCACATAGGGTGCCGGGAGGCCCTCCCAAGACGGGGGCAGCACCACGGCCAGTGCTGGCCCGGCTCTTCAACTTCAGAGATAGAGACGCCATTTTGCAGGCAGCGAGGAACTCACCGCCAGTGCGGATTCAAAATGCAACCCTAGCCTTTTTCCCGGATTATACGGCGGAAGTGGCCAGACGACGCAAATCCTTCACGGAGGTTAAGAAAGCGCTACGTGAAAGAGAACTGCCGTACTCCATGATGTTCCCGGCTAAACTGCGAGTAGTGGCGGAGGGAAAGACTTGGTTCTTCGACACACCAGAGGTGGCGCAGGACTGGCCGGAGGGCTGGAGACCTGCGGGACAGAGACACCGTTCACAGCGTGACCGACCGCGACATCGTCCTGCGACATCGCCGACCAGTCAGTCTTCCCAGCGTCCGCTACAGAGAGGCGAAGAGGAAACAGAATCAGACCTTGAAAGAGACCCTTTGGACTCTGGGCAATCGGCTCCGGTATGACACTGTACTAAGTTGCCTTCGAGACTGTGTGGGCCGCGGATGCCGTGGCTCGGACAAAGCTGAGTAGGGTGGGCGCAGGCAGTGCCCGAAGGGGACTCACTAACCCCACAAGCAAGTAAGATGTATGGGGGAGGGCGAAAGCACTCTGCACAGTTGGGGAAGCGGGCGGGGAATTGTCCGTGGAGCAGGGTAGCAGGGAGGAGGGATGGGGTCGAAGTTTTCGAGTTGAAATGTTTAATTTTGTTTGTAGTCATCGCTCACCACCTACAATGTGCTATTACCTCGACATCAGTGTGTCTCCTCCACAGCACGATACACACCGGCGCATGGGCTCCGCCACAGCACACGGCGTGTGCAACACTCCCTCAGCTCCTTAATGGCCAGGCCACTTGATCACACGCCCGCCGAGGGCTCTTCCACGCCCGGGAGGGTTCCCCCACTACGCATACTGACATGGAATGTCCGGGGCCTGGGGACAAAATTAAGAGAGGCTTGGTCCTACAGGCCATAAAACGACAAAACCCAGATATAATACTCCTACAGGAAACCCACCTCGCAGGGTCCACCTGCAAGGCCCTAGACAGGAGAGGCTACACAATGGCTGTGCATGCAGACTTCACATCTGGCTCCAGGGGAACGGGCATACTGATGAGAAAGTCGTCCCCCTTTATAGTGTCACGCCGGGTGGAGGATGACCAGGGTCGCTTTGCCGCGATACATGGGCAGTGGGAGGGCAGAGCTCTAAATGTGGTATCAGTATATATTCCACCAGCCCTACACTCTGTGGCCCTTCCGGCACTGGGCAAATTCCTTCTTGATCTCCCTGAAGGCGCAACGATTGTTGGGGGGGACTTCAATGCAGTCATGGACCCGATAGTGGACACCTTTCCCTCTAGAACCCGGCCACGCGGTACGGCTCCACTGTCGGACTTTACAGAAGCCCTGGGCCTTGTTGATCTCTGGCGACAACTGAACGCCGAGACCACTACATACACCTATTATTCAGCGGTGCACAATAGCCTTTCTCGCATAGACTACTTCATGGCACTGGGGCTGGGACTGGACATGGTGGACAGGGTTGACACACTACCCAGGGGAATCTCAGATCATTCTCCGATTGTCCTAACACTCACCGCTGGGGGTACACGGAAGGCCCGACTTTACCCTATCTACCCCAACTTTCTGAAAATACCCAAGATTCGAAAAAGGCTTCAACTGGTGACCACACAGTACTTTGCTGAAAACACGGGCACAGTGGAATCACCCTCAACCCTATGGGAGGCGTACAAAACAGTCCTCAGGGGGGCGGCCATTGCAGCAATTACGGGACACAAACGAGACTTACGAAAGGACCTCACGGACCTGGAGCTGGCGCTCGACTTGGCCAACCAAGCACATATGTCGGACCCATCCCCATCCACGACGCACACCCTCAAGATTAGGCAACAACAACACCTGGCGCACCTCAAAACGACCGAAAAGGGTTATATCGCGAACACTAGACATAGAATTTATGACGTAGGCGACAAAGCGGGCCGTATGCTTGCGTGGCTGGACAGGAGAGGGACTGGGGCTAGAGGCATTCAGAAGCTCCACACAGAGGAGGGGCGAACACTGGTACACCCAGAAGAAATAGTTTGCGAACTTGCACGACACTATCGGGCAGTGTACACACCAGAACGGTGCGTCACTAGACAAATGGCAACGGCAACACTCACAGGCCTTACCATCCCCAGCATTACTCAGGAAGATAGAGACACCCTAGAACTGGACCCGACGGGAGAGGAAATCCAGCTGGCAATCCAGGCGTTGCAATCCGGGAAAGCTCTGGGCCCTAACGGGATACCGGTGGAGTGGTACAAGTCCATGGCTCCAGACCTCAGTACCCCATTGCTGGCCATGTTCCTGGAAAGCAGGGACAAGCTAGAACTACCACTAGATCAACGCACGGCCACGATCGTAACGATACCCAAGCCAGGGAAACCCCCGACTGAATGCAACGCATACCGACCGATATCATTACTGAACGTCGAAGCCAAGATACTGGCTAAACTGCTGGCTACCCGATTGCTACCCCACCTCAGTACCCTGATCCACCCTGACCAGTCGGGCTTTATGCCCCACCGGAGCACTGCGATGAATCTTAGAAGGGTCCATGGAGTACTAGCCAGGGCGCACCTCCTTGCGGAGCAGGCGGTGATTCTCTCTCTCGACGCCAAAATGGCATTCGATCTGGTGGAGTGGGAATATCTCTTCGTGGTACTGGAGCGTATGGGGTTTGGGCCGAAATACATACAATGGGTACGGTTACTTTATGCGAAACCTGTGGCACAGGTAGTGGCCAACGGCCACATTTCGCCAAGCTTCCCACTGAGCAGGGGGACTAGGCAGGGCTGCCCCCTGTCCCCCCTGCTCTTTGCACTGGTGCTTGAACCTCTGGCCATCCAGATCAGAACCACGTCACTGTTCGCGGGCATCACGTGGGAGGAGGGGTGGGAGGACAAAGTCTCGCTATATGCAGACGACATGCTTATCTACATGTCCGCACCTGATACAGGCATCCCAGCCCTGCTGGACCTTTGTGACACGCATGGGCGCACATCGGGATACACTCTCAACTGGTCGAAATCCACAATATTCACGTTGAAGGGCCCGGCTCCGACATTGCAGGCAAACTGTCCCTTGCTGACGACGTCGGCCTCTTTCAAATACTTAGGAATTGTCATAGCCTGTGGGGAAGCGGAGTTTTTTATCAACAACCTGAAGCCACCCATAGATCGCCTACGAGCCGATGTTAAATATTGGGCAACCCTGCCCCTGACCCTACTGGGCAGAGCGGCTCTCTACAAGATGATGGCCCTCCCGCGACTCCTCTATGTCCTCGAAAATACTCCGTATTTGGTACCGCCGCGATACTTTAAACAGATCGTGGCGCTGGTCACGGTCCTGCTATGGAACGCTGGCCCGGCGCGTATAGCATATGACAAACTAGTGAAAAGCTGGTACGAAGGGGGCATAGCGCTCCCCAACATCCAGCTATATTACTGGGCAGCCCAGCTCAAAATTGTGAACTACTGGATCCACGCCCCAAGAAACGACCCGGCCTATCAGGCGGACTGGTCCCAACTTGGGACGGAAGGGATGCTGTCCGTACTCTATAACAAATCACAACTAAAAACACTGATTGGCCCGACCAAACATACGGCGACATTGTGGCACATGGCGCAGGCCCGTCTGGGTTGGACAGGCCGGATCACTAAAATGACGCCCTTATGGGACACAAAGGCATTGGGAAACCTGAGAGGCTGTAAAGGATTTGAGCGATGGGACTCCATAGGCATATCTACAGTAGGAGACCTGTGGGATACTGACTCAGTGCTGCCATTCACGCACCTACAACACCAATACAGTCTAGGACCCACAGAGACGTTTAGATATGTCCAAATTAGACACGCATTACTACAAGCAATCCCTGCAGGCACCACCCTGCCGGATTCCTCACCGCTGGAGGATAGACTGCTGACAGAATACATGCTCCAGAGCGCCACCTCCCTTACCTATAAAAAACTGCTAAACAATCTCCAAGACCCGACACTAAAACTTAAAGAAAAATGGGAAAGGGAACTGGGTGGCACTGACGAATTCGAATGGAATGAAGCGTTGGCCTCCCCGAGGGAGGTTGGGATCTCGAGTAAGCTCAGGCTAGTCCAACTTAAAATCCTACACCGCGTCTACTACACCAGGCCGCTGCTGCACAAAATTGGGAGGGCACTACACCCCTTTTGTTTGAGAGGATGCGGGGAAGAAGGGACACTGATACACACACTGTGGGAATGCCCGCACATTTGTGAATTCTGGAGGCAGGTGCTCCGCTCACTCTCCCAGGCCCTTAAACTGTCCGTAATACCGGAACCACGTAAATGCCTTCTGAACATCTGGGACCCCAATGATCTGGGCAGGTACGAACTGATTTGGGCGTCGTTGGCTATGACGGTGGCTAAACGAGACATAGCGCAGAAGTGGGGGGCGCCAGAAGTACCCACCGCTAGTAGGTGGGCCAAAAACATGGACATTCTCATGGTGACAGAAAGAGCTGTGTACGTGCTCCGAGCAGCGCCCCGGAAATGGAACAAAGTCTGGGCGGCATGGAACAAGTACAGAGGGGACATCTGTGAACCCTTGCCGGAGGGGGAGGACTCAGACTCGGAGGGTGAGGAGGAGTAAATGAGCGGTCACGGGAGGCAGCCTCGTGAGCAGGACAATGCTACTAAAACGGCGCTGGCCCGGCCACGAGCCACAGTGCGTGGAGAGACACTGACTACTGTACCACGTGGGTGGGTGAAACAGTTTGCGATGACACATGGTTCAGGGGGGGTAAGTTGGGAAGTTTGTTCACACTGTTCAATGAAGACATAAAAAAGACTTCGCCATCACTGACACAGGAGGGTGGGGGTATCAGGGGACTCAATCCTGCACGATGCAACTCACGAATGATATATGTAATGTGCCTGAGCAATACAGGCAACGAACTCATGCTACAAAAATCGCTCGTCACATATAGAAATGTTTAATTGAAATGCTATACGGGGTTCGCCCAATAGAATGTATGTAACTGATACACCGCTATTCCTTCCTTGAATAAAGTTTTATAAAAAAAAAAAAAAAAAAAAAAAGAAGCTAGACGCCCAACCACTAGAGCTTGCTATGTGGCCAAGTGGAAAAGATTTGTTATATATTGTAAAAATAACAATATTAATCCCGGGTGGATTGTAAAATGTATTCAAATTTGCTATCAGAAAGCAAAACGTACCTGAACTATTCCACCTAAAGCCCACTCTACAAGAAAAATAGGGGCTTCAATGGCTTTCCTAGGGAACATTCCCTTAGATGACACCTGCAAAGCAGCTACATGGTCTACACCACACACATTGACAAAACATTATTGTGTAGATGTGCAAGCAAAGCAACAAGCTAGTGTGGGCCAGGCTGTACTCGAAACATTGTTTCAAACAACTGCAACAGATACTGGTGGTCACCGCAAGGGTGGAGTACTGCTATACAATCTATGTATAGTGTATAATCTACAGCTCGTATGCCTAGAACGGAAAATGTTACTTACCAGTATGCATCTGTTCTTCGCATGTAGAGCTGCAGAGTTACACACGCCCACCCGGCTACCTGTATCTTTTACAGTATTATCTTATTTAGATACACCATACATAGGCATCTTTTCTATTTCTCACAATACTCCATCATTTCCCTTAACTGGCGAAAAAACAAACTGAAGATGGAGCCGATGCCCATGCGCACTATGGTCCACAGGAAGAGTCACTTATCTCTTGACTTCCAAAGACTTTTCCAGGACAGTAACACAGTGCAAACATTCGAGCCCAACACCAGCTGGCGATCTATGCATAGTGTCTAACTCTGCAGCTCTACATGCCAAGAATCAATCAATCAATCACACATTTGTATAGCGCGCTACTCACCCGCTAGGGTCTCAAGGCGCTGGGAGGAGGGGGAGTCGCTACTGCTCGAACATCCAGGTGTTGAGTTGTTTCCTGAAGGAGAGATGGTCCTGGGTCAGCCGTAGGTGGGTGGGGAAGGGAGTTCCATGTCTTGGCCGCCAGGTAGGAGAAGGATCTTCCGGCGGTGGTTTTGCGAATTCGTGGGACGGTGGCGAGGGCGAGGCTGGTGGATCGGAGCTGGCGGGTGGGTGTGTAGAATGTGAGGCGGCTGTTGAGGTATTTGGGGCCCATGTCGTGGAGAGCCTTGTGTGCGTGGGTGAGGAGTCTGAATGTGATCCTCTTGCTGACGGGGAGCCAGTGCAGGTCTTTCAGATGGGCAGAGATGTGGTTGTGACGGGGGATGTCCAGGATGAGTCGCGCAGAAGCGTTCTGTATGCGCTGGAGTCTTTTCTGGAGTTTGGCTGTGGTTCCAGCGTAGAGGGTGTTCCCGTAGTCCAGTCGGCTGGTGACGAGGGCCTGGGTGACCGTCTTCTTGGTTTCGGTGGGGATCCACCGGAAGATCTTTCGGAGCATGCGCAGGGTGTTGAAACAGGATGACGAGACAGCGTTGACTTGCTTGGTCATCGTGAGGGAGGAGTCCAGGATGAAGCCCAGGTTGCGTGCATGGTCCGTTGGCTTGGGGGCGGTGCCCAGGGCAGGGGGCCACCAGGAGTCGTCCCAGGCAGAGGGGGATGGTCCCAGGATGAGGACTTCCGTCTTGTCTGAGTTCAGTTTCAGACGGCGGAGCTTCATCCATTCCGCGACGTCTTTCATTCCTTCCTGGAGGCTGGCTCTGGCGGTGGCGGGGTCGTTGGTGAGGGAGAGGATCAGCTGGGTGTCGTCAGCGTAGGAGATGATGTTTAGGTTGTGTTGGCGTGCGATGGCTGCAAGGGGGCTCATGTAGACGTTGAAGAGGGTGGGGCTGAGCGAGGATCCTTGCGGAACGCTGCAGATGACTTCGGTGGCCGCGCATCGGAACGGGGGGAGGCGGACTCTCTGGGTTCTTCCGACGAGGAACGAGATGATCCACTCCAAGGCCGTTCCTTGGATTCCGGTGTTGCTGAGGCGCTGTATCAGGGTGCGGTGGCATACGGTGTCGAAGGCTGCTGAGAGATCGGGCAGCTGTTTCCCCGTTGTCGAGCAGGGACCTGATGTCGTCGGTAGCTGGGATGAGGGCGGTCTCGGTGCTGTGGTTTGCTCGGAAACCGGACTGCGAGGGGTCAAGGGATCCGTTTGTCTAGAGGAAGACGGAGAGTTGTTTGTTGACGGTCTTCTCGATGACTTTGGCAGGAAAAGGGAGGAGCGAGATGGGGCGGAAGTTCTTGAGGTCAGAGAGGACCGGTTTCTTCAGGAGGCGCTGAGCTCGGCATGTTTCCAGCTCTCCGGGAAGGTGGCGGATGCGAAGGAGCTGTTAATGATGTCCCGGAGTAGAAAATAAATTCCTGAGATCCCTGTTAGCGGTCCCTCAATCGACCCCCGTGCTTTCAGTGCATTCTGAGCTGGGCCTAGGTTTTATCAGCGGTCAGTTACAACTGACGCCACTGATTTGCTTGGCCAAGACCTGGCTTAACACTGAAATCACCTTAAATCATTCTATCCTCAAAGACTGCATGGTATTGGACAAAGTAAATAAAATCCCTTGGTTAGCTTATATCAAGGATACTTTTTGCAAATTGGGTAGGCCTGATCTATACTCTTTCCCCAACTTGATACAGAAGGGTGATGTTCTATGGATCAAGGAAAATTTTCTGGGTCAAGCAGAGCAGGAACAGGAGGTAGTGGAGGTTCTAAAACCGGGAGTCAGAGCTAATTACATACTTCTGACTACTCCCCTAATTGAACCCTACCTGAAAATTGTGACCCGACCGTTCCATCGAAATCTTCTTGTAAGATTCAGATTTAATATCATTCAGTATTCCTTGGGGAACTACCCGATATGGGGGAAACCAGATCCATCTATCCCCTGTAGCTGTGATAATTTCTCGGAACAGTCATTGATGCATCATGTTCTGTGGTCATTTTGAGGATAGTAGGAAACAGTTCCTGGTTCCTATTTTGAGAGATGCAGGCTTTATACAAGTCCGGCCTGCACTCCTTTACCTGCAGCTTTTGAGTAGTACCAGGGTAATCTTTGGGGTCGCAAGTCTTTTGGTCGCTGCTATGCGTATCAAGGCCAAAAAAATCGCTGCTAAATGTTTCCAAAATGTGATCCTAATGTAGTCTTCTATATGCGGGGATGTGTTTATCTGCACTTTATGTAAATATATGATAATGATTGTTTTTAACAAATAATGTTTTTAAGATATGAATTGTTTCTCTTTTAATAATGTGATGGAATTGCTTTTATGATTTTAACTAATCGAATAAAGTATGACTTGACTTGACTTGACTTGATGTCCCGGAGTTGGGGTGTGATGATGGAGTCGGCTTTGTTGAAGATGTGGTGTGGACAGGGGTCGGTTGGGGAGCCGGAGTGGATGGTGTTCATCGTGCGGGTGGTGTCTTCGGTGCTGACCGAGGTCCAGGTGCAGAGGGTGGTGGTGGGGGGGCGCTGGTTCGGTGGTTGGGTGCGTGGTCTGTGCACCGAAGCTGTTGTGTATGTCAGCGATCTTGCGGTGAAAGAACGAGGCGAGTGAGTCGCAGAGGTCTTACGAGGGTGTGATGTCGTTGTTGCAGGCGCTGGGGTTGGAGAGCTCTTTAACGATGCTGAAGAGTTCCTTGCTGTTGTGGGTGTTGTTGTCTAGTCGTTCTTTGAATGTTGTCCTTTTGGTGGTGCGGATCAGCTGGTGGTGTTTGCGGGTGGCGTTCTTGAGGGCTGTCAATTTTTCTGTTGTCTGGTCGTGGCGCCAGGCTTTCTCGAGGGTGCGGCAGGTTTTCTTGGAGTTTTTGAACAGATGCATACTGGTAAGTAGCATTTTCCTTACTAGAGCAGCAATGGAGCCAGAGACACCGACTGGGGACTGGAGTAAGGATAGAGAGAGGGAGAGGGAGGCAGAGGGGAGGAAGGAAGCTGTCCTGGAACGGAGGGGTGGGGTGAGAGAACTTGACGTGGCAGGATGGGCAGGGAGAGAAGCAGAGACCGTGTCCCGGGCTGGTGTCCTGAAGCAGCCTCTTCAGGGAGGCGCCCTGGATGCAAACTAACCAAGCGTACTTCACAGAGCAGTGAGCGCCGAAAGCCTGAAGTGCACTCACCATCCAGCGACAGACCAATGAGAGAGCTGACTGGCGCATGCTCCAGGCGTGAAGCCAGCGTAGTTGCAGGACGCCTTCTGCATGATCCTTTACTGCTCTCGAGAAGACATTTCTTATAAGCTTATTAAATAAACAAGCTGATAAGAAATGTCTTTACGACAGACGTAAACCAGGCAAGCCAGTCTGGCTCGGGGAGAAAGGGCGTGCACAGAAAACCCTCATTTCCAATGGCAGGCTACCATTTAGCATAAACGGTGACACCAGCCAATGGAAATGAGGGGAGAGGCTTAAAGCACTCTTCTGAAAGTCCTCTCTTACTAAATCTCTCGCGGAGGCGGAGCAGGGCTCTGCCCTGCAACGCCACGCGAGAGCTAAAAAGGAGGGGTGACCATGACAAAAAAGGGCACTTTCCTACAGGTGGGTATTACAAAGTTTTCCGAATTGATGAAAATGTATTTTGCTGCAATTGATTGCAGCCTCCAGCTCACTACAAGTTTGAAAAACAAAGGATCAACAAACATTACCTCTCTACAGGTTACTGGATAAAAGTGTGTCCGAAAATCATTGTTTGCACGAATGGATGATGAACTACAAGAACTTACCCTGGAAAGTTTGGTTAGGAATGTGTAGCCTAATCCACTTTCTATAGCTTACTGTCTGACTTCATGACCTAGCGCAACTCAGATTGTTACTGTACTGGTACTCTGAACATTGCTCTTTGTATAACTGCTGTCCAACCACCTGGCACTGTAGATATTCCCAGATTTTGTGGAGTTTCTATGTAGCCTATCTTGATTGAAATACTAAATTTACTTTTTTTTTTTTTTTTACTTTCCAATCTTTATTTCGACCATTTGGTCATAAAAGATGCACAATACAAAAAGAAAACACATGTAACTTCATCAAAACAGATAAAACATTTGATACATATATAAAAGGCTCCTGTACAGGGTTAAACGCCTTTGGCAAAGATAACATTTCTAAACACTACCCAACATTTTTAAAATGCGATTACGCATGTACCAGACATTAATAAAAAACATTGAGAGCGCAAAAACTGTTGGGCCAGTGACATCTGATTTTAAAATCCTGTACATTGGTGCATATTCCCTGCCACCCATATTCCTTATCAGCGGAAGGAGCCAATACTTTCTTGCTGCCTTGTAGGCTGGGCAGAAGAAGACCACATGCAGATCATTTTCTTCCTTGTCCACACATACAGGACAATACTTTGTGTGGGACGCCGATAACCACAAGTTTGTAAAGGACCTAAAGGGCAATGTGCCGTACCTCCACTGGAGGAATAGCTTTCTGGCAAGTATAGGATAAATAGGATCCAGTGCCTTCTCAAACCTATAGAGATCCTTGCTCTGCATGAACACGGATGATAGAGACCCGTCTGGCTGGGTAGCTTTGGCCAATGCCAATTTGCGTTCGTGGTACAAATTCGACAGGGACCTCTTGGAAATGTTAGGTGCTGCCGTCGCCGGCTCAGTCCATAGATCAGGGAGGCCCAATTCCATACAAATAGTTTGGATATTTTTAACCCAGGGAATACTAAGCGCCTTGGGGTGGTTCAGTAGTTCGGCCAGTTCCGCCCTATAGTCTGCGAGATCATCACTACTCCATAGCCTGCGCCAAAAGGCTATGGGTCTCAGACTTATCTCGTCAGCTAATGGTCGTAACCCTAAGTCAAGCCTCAAGGGAAGAAGCGGGGTACTCGGGGGGAGTGCGGCTGCCTGTCTTATGAACCTATTTTCTGTTACTGACAGGCTGCGGCAGGGCCTATGACCCCAGAGTTCAGCCCCATACATAATCGCTCCTCTAGCCTGGGCCTTGTAAATCTGGATTAGAGCCCCCAATGGGCGGTACGTCGAGCCAGTCATTATCCGGGCAATACCCCCAGTGATTTGTATAAGTTTGAGGTTTGCCCTACTCTGATGGGATCCCCAGGTCATAGTTTCATTAAGGGTCACACCTAGGTATTCGAAGGTGGCTACTTGCTCAAGCCGCACTGCCCCCAGTAATGTGTTCGGTCGCAATTTCGCATTCGGGTTCAAAACCATGAATTTGGTTTTTGCGGCATTTATTTCTAGCCCTCTGTCATGGCAGAAGGCCATGAAGGAGTCGAGTATCCTTTGAATGCCCATAGGGGTTTTAGATAGCAACAGGGTATCGTCCGCAAACATGATTGCGGGCACCCTGCTGCCATTTAATTTGGGGGCGTCCGTGTAATCGGTGGCATTGAGATGGGCGACTACCCCGTTGACAAAAAGGCAAAACAGGGTCGGCGCCAGCACACAGCCCTGTCTTACCCCTCGGCCAACGGGGAATCTATCGGTCAGTTCCCCCGACCTCCCACACCTCACACGCGCATAGTTACTGTAATGCAGCCTCTGTAGGATTGACAGGATGTCTGCGGGGACGTCCATCTCTGCCAAGACGCTCCAGAGTTTCCCCCTGGGGACCAGGTCGAAGGCGGCCCGTAAGTCCACAAAAATTGTGTACAAACTGCCGCCGTCGAACTTTGCTGTCTTCCAATAGATTAGATTTAATCTAAAAACCTGGTCCACTGTGGATACCCCCTTCCTAAACCCCGCCTGATACGGACTGAGGGCTCCCACCTCCTCCATCCAATCCTGAAGCCTGTTCAGCAGAACCCTACCGAACAGCTTCTGCGGTACGTCTATTAGACTAATCGGTCTGTAGTTGGCTGGGAGGAGAGGGGAGCCCTTTTTGAAAATGGGGACCACCTCTGCCCCCAGCCAAGTACTAGGGATTTCCATCCCACCAAGAACACTGTTAAAAAGGGCGGCGAGGTAGGGCGCCCAGATAGTGGGCTCCTGTTTAAACAGGTCCCCCGGTAGACAGTCCAGTCCCGGCGCCTTCCCGGAAGCTAGGCCAGAGATAGCAGCAGTGACCTCGCCCAGCGTTATCGGCTCCCCATGGTAACCCAGCGTGTCCACCTCAGTAGCAGCAGGAAGTTCTCCCGGCTCAGAGCTATATAGGGATTGAAAATGAGCCTGCCAGACCCCAGGTGCTATATTAGGCTCTAGTGCCGAATGTAGATTTCCTGACCCCCCATTCACTATCCTCCAAAACAAACGTTGATTTTGGAGGGCTAAAGCCTTTGTGAGTTCCTCCCACTGGTTTTCCTCCCATTCTACTTTGGCCTGTACAAGAAGTTTTTTATAGGCTCGCCTGCTTTGTATGAGACGTTCCCCACCTGTCCCCTCCTTAATTACACCAAGAAGTTTTGATTTAGCCCGTCTACATGCTTGATTATACCACAATACTTTGCCTTGGGGCATCTCCCTTGGCTTCCGTGGGCTGCTGGAAAAATGGAGTGCCGCAATTTTTGTAAGGTCCTCATGGGCTTTATACAGTTTAGTCTGGGAGCCTATGTTGTTTACCTCGATGTCAAAGCTCCCCATGGTTTCTAAAATAGGAATAATCTCAGCATAGAGCAAGGGGAGTTTGTCCTTAGATGTGACCAGGTGCTCCCACCTGATTCTTCTCCTGCTGTTATCCAGGAGAAGCGCGGGTTTATTCCCTCCCACTGTAGGCACTAGAGCTTGAGGGCCTGGATGAACCAGGTCAAGCTCAAGGGCGTTGTGATCGCTCTCGATCCTTTCCATCACTCTAAAATCCCGAATTGTAGTCCACCTCACCAATTGGGCCAAAAAATACTAAATTTACTTTTCAAAAGTGTCTTCCCTTCCTTAGTATCAATTGTCTTGGTCTTCACATATTAAGTTAAGTTTTGGGTTTATGGATTGCAAAGCATATGTTGTGACAATTTGTGTGCGCATTCCGATAAACTATGCACATGAGGAGCCATATTATATAGAGTGCACTATCCCTGTTTGTGCCGTTGGACACCTTTAACAGGATTAAAGAATGATGTTTGAAGCAGCCGCTCAGTCAGTCAGTCAGTCAAAGATTCTTTATTCGGCCAATAAAAGACATAAAAGCAGACTGATAGAAACAGTTATACCAAAGACACTTATAAATACAAAAGTTAAAAGAAGACCATAGATACATAGCAGGTACAGTTTGCCTGAATAGGTTAATCTGGGACTGATAACTCATTATTAAAAGAAAATACGAATAGCAGCTTGAATTATAATATTCATCAACTAAAGTGCCAAGTGGCAAAGCGTTGACGTATTAAGCAAACAACATGTTCAAGCCCTGGAGTTAAGCTATCCTGTCTGATGAGGGGTGAAACCTCGAAACCGGTCTTAGGATGCTTGTTTCCAGTCCAGGGAGGATCTGGCCTGGCAGTTTGGGGTGGACTGTTCCCATTGGGCGCAGGGTCTGGAATGGCATGGGGAGCAAAAAAAAACGATGGATTTAGGCCCAAATCTCTGTACTGGGCTGAATGTATGACATTGTTCTGCATTCTTTCCTTCAATTGTTAGTTTTGCAAGACCTACCTAAGACCATAACAAAATGGGCAGATATAGTTCCTAGAGACCACTGGTCGAGTTCTGGCTAACTAGACAAAGAGCATCTTCTTCCTGATTTCTTTTTTTTCCCCCAAACTATATTTAAAGTTTTACATAGAACATAACAAGAGTGTGAACTCGGCATCCAGCATTAGAATCCGACATTCATATGATATAGTACAGCGGCAACCGTACAAGACGACGGCCCATCTATAGCACCCCCGCTACAAGAACCACAGGCAGGTATTGTAGTCAGATAAGACATTTACTCCCCCCTCTCCTTCAGAGTCCGCATTATTTTCCCCTGCAGTAACACCTTGGGAACCTGCCTGGAGACAGTCCGCCAGTACTTTGTGGCAGAGCTCCATCCAGAACCTTGAGTCATCCTCTAATTTCTCATCCTTACGACACTTCTTCATATGCACCTCCTCGACTAGCGTCCATTCACGCACATCACGAATCCATGCCGATATTTCCGGTGCACGCACCCCCATCTAAACAGTTGCAATTCTGCGCCTACCCAGCACCAACAAAAGATGCTGGAGCCTATACACCATCTTGCTTTGCTTTTTGCACTTTCGTAACACTCCTAATAGAAAGTGGTTGGGCGTTAGTTGCACTCTGCTATTCACCCTGCCTCCTATCCGCTCCACTACCTCTGCCCAGAAATTCCTGACCTCAAGACATTCCCAAGTCAAATGCAAAAAGTTGGCCCCCTCTTTATGCCACCTGGGGCATGAGTTAGGCCTACTGGCAGCTATGCGATGTATTCTCTCTGGGGTCATATATGCGCGGTGCGCGATGTTCTAATGTATTAACCGGAAGCGAGCATTGCAGGAAATCATGTGTGTGACTGCTCCTACCACCTCCAATCTATCTTCCAAGGGAACCTCCAAGTCTGCATTCCAAGCTTCAAATGCTGCGGGAAGAGGCGCACTATCATCGCCCTCATCGCCCTGTACAGCTATGAGGTAGTACGCCTGCCCGCCCCGCATGTAAGCAGGATGTCTAATGTCTGTGTAAGCTGAGGAATTGATGGATGCATGGGCCAGATTCCCTTGAAAATGTTTGATAAGGTGGTGTATTTTAGGTATTTCCCCTGCCCCAGTCCAAAGTCACCACATGCCTGTTCAAATGTGATAAAGCTCTCGCCTGGGTACAAATCGGCGAGCGTGTCGCCCCCTCCCCCCTCCTTCCATTTTTTTGTAAAAACTTTTATTTTTAAATTTTAGCAACGATACATCAAAAAGGTGCATTTCTGTGTACACATTACAGCTTATAGTCAACAGTGCAGCTACGTAGCCAGAGAAAACAAACACACACAAATATATGCCATCATCTTTGGACAACAATCAGATGGTCTCACCCCAGAACTGCCCCACGTTCAATCGACATCGCAAAATACGTGCGGCAATATCATTAATGCATTGATAACAGTCCCTCCATTGTAATACCAATTAAGGCAGCGTATTTAATCATGAGCAGTAGAACTTAAGTAACGAGAAGGCAATCCAACCAGAACATGACAGTACAACAAGGCAGCCTTGCCCTTCAGGTATTATCAATTATTTGGCACACAATCCAGCATCCAAATTCCAACCTCTCGTGGCCCAGCCCTTGCATGCGTGTCAAGTGAAATATCATAGAGGGCCTTCAAGCTTGTGCTAAATGAGGTGTCTTTGCGGCAGTGGAGTCATTCCCTTCTAGTAGGTAACATTGCAATGGAGCCCAAATATCACTTGGCCGTGAGGAGACCGGTAATAACTCAGAATATGTATTTATCTGTTCCTGGCAATATGTAAGATCTCGTAGCCAATCCTTAAATTTCGGGGCCCTGCCCCAACCCCATCTGCATGCGACTCTTCTTTTAGCCACGAGGAAGGCTAAAGCGGTAAATTTGCGGTGCACCGCCTGTATTGGTTCTACATACCCCAGGAGAGCCAGGATGGGGGAGGGCTCTATCCCAGTATTAATCATTTTGGACAGTGCTGCAAACACCTGACGCTAGTAGATTTGCACTCCATCACATTCCCACGCCAGGTGTAGAAAGTCAGCCCCTGGGGCATGACACCTGTCACAGTTGTCAGTGGCGCGTAGCTGAAATCTGTGCATTCGTACTGGAGTGTAGTATAATCTGTGTAGTTATTTGTAGTGTATAATTCTAAATCGGCTGCTTGATGAAACGCGTTAAGTCTGCTGTAGGCAAAATTCCCATTGTTTGTCTGTAAGTGGCACCCCCAGCTCTTGATCCCACTTTGCTTTGGCCGCTAGCGGTGGAGTGTCTACCAATGTGTGGACTGTTCTATTGATTGTCGAGACCAGTTTTTTGGGTGTGTCATCTTGAAGGATGCGTTGCAATGGTGCAAGAACCTGAGGTTCATGGGGAAAATCAGGTGTAAGCGCTTTCAATCCCTGACGCAGTCTAATGTACAGGAAAGTGTCAAGTGGAGATGGCTGTATGCCTTCATATAAATGGTCCATCGATCGGAACATTCCAGCATGATACAGGTCACCCCATGTTGTGACATGTATGCCTTTAAGCAATTTGCGAAAGACTGCCTCCTGTAGTAAGAGCATATCCGGATGATAAACGAGGGGCATTAGTGGCGAATAGAGCATGTCAGACTGTAATATAGTTGACAGCCGGGTCCACGCATTTACCGTGCTCATTACTGTTGTAGGTGTCTTATCTCTACCATGGGATGGGGCGTATAGTGCCCCTTCTATTGGGATTGGATGCGCCAGCCAGTGTTCCGCCGCCACTTGAGGCATATACCTGGGCTGTCGCACCTAGAAGTAGGCATAGTGAGCTTGAGCGGCATAGTAATACAGCTCAAAATCGGGAACGCCAAATCCGCCCTGATTGTATGGTCTAATTAGTGTCCCATTTGAGTCAAGGCAATTTTCCACCCCATACCAAGCGAGTGAGTTCCGCTCGGAGTTGCTGGAAAAAATATCTGCCCGGGTAGAATGGAATGTTCAGAAACAGATAAAGTAACTGTGGCAATATTACCATTTTTATCAAAGACGTTCTGCCCGCCATGGACAGAGGCAGGGTGATCCATCTCGTGATATAATCTACAATACGGGTCATGGTCGTGCCATAGTTTGCTCGTAATAGTTCATCTCTATCTTTTTCTATGTGGATCCCTAAGTATCTGAAATCTCCTTCACACCAAGCAATGGGGTAATCTAACACAAATTTCTCTGTGGACGCCGTGAGAGGAAAGATACAGGATTTGCCCAAGTTTATCTGAATTCCAGAGAGCCTACCAAAGCAGATAAACTCCCTGAGAATGGGGTTTAAGTTATGGCTGGGATCCCGCACATATAGGGTGATATCATCTGCATACATTGATATCAGTATCTGTCTCTGGAAACATCTTAACGCTTTTTTCTTGTGGTGCTGCCGCAATTTCGCCGCCAAAGGTTCTGTAGCAATAGCAAACAGCAGTGGCGACAGAGGGCATCCCTGCCTTGTGCCTCTAGTGATGGAAAATTCCAAGGACAGTCTACCATTAATAGCCATTTTGGCCACAGGCGATTCATATAAAAGTCTAATCCAAGATATAAATATTGCCGGGAAGCCCATACGTTCCATCACCTGAAACACATAGTCCCACTCCAGTGAATCAAAGGCCTTGGTGGCATCAAGGAATATGGCAGCTATTGGTTGGTCCTCATGGACCGTGTTTAAGACCGAGAAGAAGGTACGTAGGTTATGTGATGTCGCTCTACCAGGGACGAAGCCCGACTGATCGGGCAGAATTAGTGTAGGGAGCAGGAGGTTGATACGAGTGGCAATTAATTTAGCAAGTATTTTCACATCGCAATTGAACAATGATAGGGGCCTGTACGAGTCGCAACTATTCGCCGGTTTCCCTGGTTTCAAGAGCGATGTGATAAGCGGGGCGCGCATGGAAGGGGGAAGATGGCCAACCTCCAGTGCATCTTCATAGACCTCTCGCAGCACCGGAGCCATAAAGTCAATGTATGTTTTATAAACTTTTATTGGGATCCCATCCAATCCCGTAGCCTTACCCGACTGCATATTCATGATAGCATTGCGCACTTCGTCTAGTTCGAAAGGGGTGCTTAGGAATGCTCTCTGTGCATCACTCAACCAACCTAGAGATACGTAGTCCAGGTATTCCTGTAGTTGGAGACTGCCAGTCCTAGTGGACGTGTGAAGTGTAGTATAGTGTGTCACAAATGCGTTAAGAATTTGCGTAGTGTCTCTATACACCATTCCATCCGGTCTCTCAAGTTCTAAGACAATGTTCGGCTGCCGTGTTAATTTAATCGTCGCAGCAAGGGCCTTACCTGGTCTTTCGCCTTCACCATATCGGCGAGCTATCCAGTGTTTACCCCTAAATTTGGATTCTCTAGCGGCTTCATCAGTATATTCAGTCAATTATTCCCGCATGCTTGAGAGGGTCGCATCATCCGGGCAGGCAGCTAGGGATGTTTCAAGGAGTTTGAGCTCAGTGTCTAGTCTAGTCAATCTTGACATTCTACTCTTTAGTACTCCCGACCCCTTAGTTATGCAAATCCCTCTTAAGGTTACCTTAAAGGCGTCCCAGATAGTCTCTACCTCCTTTACTGAGTCCTTGTTGCGCTTAAAAAAATCTAAGGCTTCTTCACGTAATTCTTCTTGAAACGCATTGTCTACTAGCATCGTAGGTTGTAAACGGCAGGCAGTTTTTGGAGGGCCTAAGTCTGTAGTCCTCAATGTAATTTTTACAGGCGAATGGTCAGAATAGGTTCGAGGTAGGTGTTGCGCTTTTACGAGCGCGGTGTAAAACTGTGGGGAGAGAAGTATGGAATCGAGCCTCACCCATGATCGTGCCGGTGCCGTAAAGTGTGTACCCTCTCGTGTGTCAGTATGAAGATGTCTCCAGGTATCTATCAAGTTGTGATCCTTGAGTGTCGAGAGTAGGGTTGTCCTTGCCTTAGTGTAATGGTGAGGGGCTGGGTGCGACCTATCCACAGACGGGTCTAGCGTAGTGTTGAAATCTCCTCCCCAAAGGAGGTGTTGTGGGCCTGTACCCACGATGGTCGCCAACAGCTCTGTGAAGAACTGAGGGTCATCTGTGTTGGGGCCGTAGCAGCACACCAGAGTGACCACCAATTGTCCCAGTCTCCCCCACAGTATACAATACCGTCCCTGGGCATCTAACTTCGTGCCCCCCATGGTGAAAGGCGTGCCCCTCTTCACAAGTATCGCTGTGCCTCTCGCGTATGTGGAATAGGAAGAAAAGGCAGTATGAATTGCCCATCTGCTGGCAAAAGTGTGAGCAGCTTGGGCTTTGAAATGAGTTTCCTGGAGGAAAGCTATGTGTATTGAGTGGCGGTCTAGGTACGATAGTATTTGCCGCCTCTTCCTCGGGTCACCTAGTCCTCGCACATTCCATGTAATAACATTTAAATCATTGTCCGCCATAAGCAGTCTGGGCTCCTGGTTGAGACAGCCAGTGCAGCAATCTAAATGTATTACCCCATGTGACCATTTCCACCAGATGAGAACGGTATCTATGCAGTCTCGGCATCTCTGCGGTGCACCTGTTGTTGCAGTAGTGTGAGCTGAAGCATATGTGTACCAAATGCATTGCATGTGCAGCCCCCCTCCTCCCAACACCCCACAAACGTATTGAATCTAAGTGCGACACCTTTTCAATAGTCAATCCGCCCAAACATGTAACAAACATTTCAAGTCCCCAAATCCCACCCTCCTCCCACTGAAGCATCCCCAACTTGCCAGTAGACCATACCCTCCCCCCTCCCTTATCCCCAAACAACAAAGCAATCATACCCCAAGTAGGAAAACTCAATATTGGGGAATACCCACAGGGGGTCCTACCAGAGGGCCACAACACCACTGTCCTCTCCTCGAGCCTCTGGACCTATACGCCCTCCAGGCTTCGTGTAAGAGAGGGTAGCAGGCCCTGGAATGCATCACCACTGGACTGTAAGTGGAGATTTCTTGTCGTGCATCTTAAGTAGCAACCCTAGACCCTGTGCACTTCAGAGTCTAGGCAGGTGGTTTAGTCAGTTAGTCTAGTGTTCCAGCGCAGTCCAAGTGAACAATGTTCAGTTCTCGTCTTCTTCAGCTGGAATGTCTTCTCTCCCATCTTCATTTTGGTCATTACCTCCGTGGCGTGGTCTTCTAAGGGAGCGTAAATATTCCTTTACTTTGTGCGGGTCAGTGAGGAAGCGCTGCTTACCCTGATGTGTCATGCGTAGGCGTGCCGGGTACAGTAAGGCGTAGTTAATTAGCTCTGCACGTAGCTTCTTTTTAACTTCGATGAACTTGCAGCGCTCTTCTTGTACTATCGGGGTAAAATCTGGGTATATGGAAAACTGCACTCCTTTATAGGTCAGCTGTTGCTTGGTGCGTGCCGCCTGGAGGGCCACATCCCGATCGCGATAATTAAGCAGGCGTGCGATAATGGGCCTCGGTGGTGTTCCAGGCTTCGGTCGCGGTCCGAGGGAGCGGTGCGCTCGTTCCACAATAAATTGCGTAGAGAAGGCCTCTTCCCCAATGGAGTCTCTGAGCATGTTTTCGACATAGTCCTCCATACGCCCTGTGTCTGTGGATTCCAGAATGCCCGTTACGCGGATGTTGTTGCATCTGCTACGAGCTTCCAAATCCTCGTCTTTTGCAGCAATTACACGGAGGAGCTTATCCATTCTCGCTAGTTGTGTGGCATGGGAAGCAGTGGCATCATCGTTATCTGAGATACGTCGTTCCGTCTCATTTAGACGCTCTTCGTGTTGATCAACCTTGTGAACCATGGCGTCCATTCTGGAAGACATGCGGTCCACCTTGTCCACTATCGTAGCGAAGCCTTGCTGCATTTCTTGGAGATTTTGCTGCATATCAAGATCCGTTGATGACTCCGTCGAACTCGGTCTAGCAGAGTCTTCTGGATCACGGCCAGCGGCGTTAGTCTTAGGGCCTCTTTTTGCCGTGTGGTCAAAGGAGAGTTTAGGCCGGCGGGTGTCCGGTTTGCCCATAGTGTCTAGGGACATAGGTCCGCGTGCTGTATCACGGGGGCAGCGCTGGACTTTGCACGTAGACCAGCTGTCTCCACCTAGCGTGGTCTTCTAGGTCGACGATGGCGTTAGTGAGTATCTTTGTTTGTGCCGCTGAGGCGCGGCTGAAGCGGGGTGGGGGGAACCCTTTTGTAATCAGTTATCCAGATGTGGTGTCGTGCAGTCACGTACTTCTATCCGTTCGCCTGTATTAATGAGAGTTCACACTCGGCTAGGTCTGCCATACACTCAAATGCCGTAATCCGTGGGGTTAATATGCGTGGCTCCCCAAGTGTCTGTTTTAGTGTCTCGCTATAGCCCCACAAACCCTCCTTCCATGCCCGGTGCAACATATTGGCCATCGCTCTCCTAATCGGCGCTAGGTCGCACACCGACAATTCCCGGTGGAACGGGGCGTGTTTCAGGATTCGCTCCACAAACGTTTGCCAAATGTGCACTGTTTGCCCGACCACAAAACGGAGCTGCTTCAAAGGCACCCCAAGAACAGCGCTGGCAGGTCAATAACTGGAACTCTATCTTGAAGTAGCTGTTTCTCCCAATTGTCCCCCTGGGCAAACCACCTAGCGGCGTGATGCAGTTGCGCTGCATAGTAGTAGAGCTCCAATCTGGGAGCCTCAAGGCCACCTTCCTCGTACGTGTTATTCTTCCTGATTCTTAAAGCTCCTGATAAAAGACCTCCAACCCCAAAGCAGACCATAGGCGAAGAAAACATTTGTAAGTATAATAATGCAGGCCTTACTTGGACAAACTGACCCAGTCTAAGGAGCGAAAGAATGATTTTTTCCCCCGCAGGGAGACATAAAATTTGCAGAGGAATATAAAATGCAAAGAGTCCTGATCAGAAAATCTGACGCATGGGCATGGCTTTTGATCTGCAGGCTTCACAAAGCCTTTAGGAAAGGCTAATAACCAGTATACGAGATTCAATCTGAATCTGATTAGCAGAAAGCAGTGCTTTATACAGATCCGATGGAACCCCATCCGGTCCCTGCACCCCCCATGGCTGTGGCCAAGAGAGCTTCATTTACCTCTTCTGTATTAAAGTGCAATGGCACACTATCTGTGCCAATATCCCACGATGGGTCAGACTCCCCTTCATCATCACCACTATACATTTTTTTCAAAGTGAAGAACCCATCTTTCAGCAGCTATAGTGCAATCTATTCTAGAGTTTGCTGATTCTGAAAAGGGACTGTTGACCACTTCCCAGAACTTAGTGCTGTCTGTCAACACCCTTTCCTGACCGAAGGCCTCCCATGCCTGTTCCCTACTGATCTTCTTCCTCTGTTGGATTGCAAGTTTGTAGGCCCTCCTACAGGACCCGGCTCCTGCCTCATCCCTCGGGGTTTGCTTTAGGGCATTCATTAAATTCCTGTGAGCCTTAGAGCAGGTACCGTCAAACCACCTTTTCTCCTTAGCACTGGTCTTTCACAGTACAGACGGCACATAACTGGCACTTCAAGGGGTGGTGGGGCAGAGGAAATCCCCTGCAGGGGGATGCACTTAGATATTGCACCCACCTGCAGTGGTTGCCTGTAAAATCCATGGGACTCTCTTTGCCCCTTTTGGAGTCTACCCTTTGGGGAAGGTGGGTGGGACACTGACTGTGCACCTCCTCTTTATGGCACTCTTCTGACTGTTTATTTGCTTCTGTGTCATTTGCATGAGGTCACAACACCATAGAAATAAGGAAGCACCCTTTTTTGATTTTTATTATAGAAGTGGCGGCATAAGTATCCGAGGCCACTTCTGTAATTACAAAGTGTACCAGAGATGCAGACACAGATGCCCATTGTGCCCCCGGGACACTTGGGGCCCGATTAAGAGTACGGCGGTCCGACCGACCCCTCCTCGGCAGTCTGATTACAAGATTAGTGGTCAAACTGCCACAAGCCCGACGCAAGATCACTGCCAGGATCCTGTATCCCGATGGGGCGGCGGTGGGGAAATCGGTGTTAAATGGCGGCGGTGCTGATCACAACCTGCCTTTCCATCTACCTTTTCATGGTGGGGACCCCGCATGAAAAGGCCAGCGGAAAGCCAGTGAAGGGGCCCAAAACAGTGCCTGAGGGCGAATATGCACATTGGTGGTTGTGAATGTGGGCACATGTTGTGCTTCCTTCTGTTTGCACTGTCGTGCTTGCACTGTGTGCCATGCACTACATGGTACACAGTGCACCGAAGTGCAAATGGCTGCTTTAGGCTCTCTCTATGTTTCGCATCTCTAACAGTGTTCTCGTAACTTGGCAGTCGACGTTCTCCCTAGGGCCAAACTCAGAATCGGGTCCTTAGTGTGATCTGGGCCTGTGTTTCCTGTTCCCCACAAAAGGAATTCAGAGCAGTGCTCCTGAATTGCTCTTTTGTGTTTGTTGAGAAGATGTAGATGCAGATTGAGACATTTTTCACTTTTTGTAAACGGTTTTCAATATTATTTTGACCGTGTAATTTATGCTTATGCATGTTTTGAGAGAGATGAACGAGGGGGAAACTATACTGAATTTGGTCTTGTGTATGAAATTGCATATTTCTTGGCTCTAATGATTTGTTTTCACTAAGTGTTATTGTGTCAAAGGTAACCACATACTCCTAACAAGAACGTTGTTTTTAATTTTATCCTGCATTGTAAAATGCACTACGTTATGGTGGTGTTTTGAGCAGAGGCCTAGGAAAGCCTGTGAACTTTGACTATCACTCATTATTTCGTAGGAAGCATAAGATGTTTCATTTTTGATCATATCTTTATTTTTAAAAACGTAATGATGGTTTATGTTTGAACATGTTTAAGGAATGTAGGCCGTGAGCCTTAAAATGGGATGTGATAATAAATATACTGCTATAATACCCTCAGTGAGCATGCTTTTGATATGGAAAATGTTGACCATCTTAAAGTGGCACTTAAATTGGTAGATTCTATGCCATGGGGAATTTGCAATGATTGTAACTTCCCGTTTTTCCATCCCACCTCTTTTTTCTCTTTTCCTAGAACAAGACCTCGAGATGATTTACTCATGCGGCATGAAAGAACAAAAGACTCTAGCCCACCAAGGTGGTCTCCCTCCAGGAGGCGACTTAGCAGGTCACCCATCCGGCGGAGATCTCGATCTCCACTCAGACGAAGCAGGTCTCCGAGAAGGTGGTCACCTATTAGGAGGTAAACATGTAGTAAATTATTTTCCCATGCAATATGGACATGTAGTAAGTACATTTATACTTGCTCTGACATGGTGAGCAAACCGAAAGAGTTCTATTTCCCTAGTCACGGAATATGGGTAGATAGTGTTTTGAAATAATTTTTTTGTTCCCTTCTGCGAGTCCTATGGAGAAATCTGGACTTAGTTTCTGTGTATAAATTTGATTAAGGCATATCTTTTGGGGTGTAGATTTGCTGTTTAATGTACATATACCTATACAATATATGATATTTAGCAAAAATGCAACTTACTTTGCTAAACAGCCAGCTGATATTCTGTGTTGTAAAGTTCTGATGAGGTTGCAGTCAACCACTTGCACAGGCTATGCCTGTCTTGATTATTTTGTTTCCTTAATCAATTCTCCATGCCTAATGAAGGCGTGGCAACCAAATTAAGCTTTAAGTTGTAAGATATGTAGCCTTAAATTCTATTTTCAGCCAGTAGATGGAGTCTCTCCTAGTGAGGTTTTAGAACATGTAGCCACTCCATCGCTTTTCATGACATGTTTTGGAGCCCAAGGATGAAATTGTTTTTTTTTTTTTACAGCAACCTTTTGATAGAAATACTTTGTACAGCATCATTAATGACACTACAGATATTGATTAAAATGAGGTGATTAACATACTTTAAACTAACAGTTGTGTGGGTTTGTGATGCCAGATATAAATTTGAGATTTGCAAAAACACACATTTAACTAAAATTATAACACCTGATAGAGACATCTAGCCGCAGATTCCTTACTTTAGAATCTTCCCCCAGGTGCGAGACTGGATCCGGAAATGTTTTCCACACTACGTCTGTGAGTCCTTTCTTTATGAGCTTGCAATGTGGATCCAGAGCTGTTAGGCGGCCAGTACCTACATTTTGTGTGAGAAACTGTGTTTTTGCAATGCCGTCAGGTTTTAAACCCTGTGGATATTTTGACAGACAGATGTCGGTCACAGATCCTCATACAATCTATTTGTGGTGCCTGGGAGACCACCAAGACTCAGAGGAGTGTGGTTCCTTTCAGCGTCTTCGGCTGAGGCATTGAGAGAGAGTTGAATGTAACTTCTGGCGGTGCGCCCATCTAAAGCACCGTGGCGTCGTCGGTTCTCGACAAAGTTCAGGGGCAGGACGAGGAGCCGTTCGGGTGAGTGGCCCTCTGAGGAGGCTCCGAAACACTAATGGTAGAAATGTTAGTTTGTTTCTGACACAGTCGCCCAACCTTCGGCTGTAGAGTTGGAGTCCACCCTTCACCTCCCTAAATTTCCTGGAGCCAAGGTGACTCTAACCATAATGCTGGAATATTACATTCCCTTGCATAAAGTATTTATGCCTCAAATTCCGTCTTGGGCGATTTCTAGCCTCAAGGAGGTAAGTGATGTCCCTACTGTGTCCTCGCTGGTGGGTACACCCTCAGTGTCAGTCAGGCCCTCTAAACCAGTTATCGGATTCGAGACTGTGCTGGGGCACAGCCCTTCGGTGTCTTCACCGGTCAGCCCATGACCTTGACAGCGCCAATTGATAATGCATCAAGTATGCTTCCCGATGTCGACACATCACCTCACCGGCTTCGGATGCGGCGCCAATGGAGCTGTTCGCTTAAGACAATTCTCCATCTACCCCATACGCAGCCTGTTTCTTCTCTTCCTACAGGAATGCACAGTATTTCAGGTAATGGGGAGAATACAGGATGTCTAGGGGACAATACTGTCCAGCCTCCCTTGGAGGAAAATTGGCTGACTGACCTGAGTGAGGCTAGTGATCTTCAGTCCTCCCCAGTTTCAGATTTGATTTCTCCTCCTGGTATGGCAACAGAGATGAGTTCCTCTTATGCTGTGGTTTTAAGGAGGGCAGCTGTTGTCTTAGACTGCCAGCTCCCCTCAGTGGAATTGCTCACAGACCCTTTGGTGGATATTCTTCCTCAGGGTAAGGTGGGAGTGGAGCCCTTCCTCCTAATGAGTATCTCCACGACATATTGTTTTAGGCTTTGGCAAGGCTGGTAGCGGGAATGCCTGTAGACCAGGCTATATACCATAGGCATCTGCCGTTACCTGGGGCCCCTGATTGTCTCTTCAAGCATCCCTCCACAAAGGCTCTGGTAGCTATAGCCTCTGCGGACACAAGTGTGTGTGTGTCACGTGTTTGTGTGTGTGTGTGTGTTCGTTCTGACAGCATTTTCCACCTTCCGGAGCCCCAGAACCTACGGGGCGGCCTCATACAATGGGCACGGAGCAGCTCATCAAAACAACATTGTTAGGCAAACAATGAGACCCATCACTGCACAAAGAGGTTTAATTTTAAAAATATCTGCAACGTCCGCTTCCATAGCTAACGTTTCGACATGTTCGCCTTGCTCACATAAAGAAGTGCAAAAGCTCCTGCGTGCTCGGGCATGCTTTAAAAATAAATAAATCACGTGACTGGATTTACCATACTTCCAGTCCCACAGTGCTTTGCTCATAGTCTTATAAACATGATTTGGAAGTCCATGAGTATCATTACTTTGTTGTCGATTTTCTGTTAAGCATAAGCACTGTTATACATTTGGAAATAGCTTTCAACAGTCCGGTGAGTTGGTGAAATGCTTCATTAATCATTCTGTGTATGATTTTGAAAACGCAACATTTTGCTGCACGATCGTAGCAGGAGTCATCCCTCCCTTTCGCTTCCATTGGCATTTCCTATATATATATTTATTTTGATTTTGTGCACCATTGGGCCCTCATTTGGGGGTGCAGAGTTCCACCCTCTGCCGGGTGATTTCTCTAACTTACTATATCATGCATTTGTGAAACTTTTGTCCCCCTGTTTGAGACATTTGACATTTGTACCTCAGTCTCAGTTATATGATCTGGCTTTTGATTAAAGATTTATTTACTTTGACCCTCTCATTAGTTTTGGTTAATATGATGAAGTGTGTCCCTCATACTTTCTTTTCTTATTTGTGTGACCTTATGCTTCTTTTATGGGCATAATTCATTAAGCATTACGAGTGTGGGCTGGACAAGCCGTAACAGGAAGTGACGTTCATATCCCGGGGAATAAAACACCCTAGAAAGACGCATGAGTACAAGTCGCACAAGGGGCAGCACAGACCTGGAGAGAAAGATGAGAAAAGTAACAAAGAAGAGGGACAAGGATGGAACGCCGGCAGAGAGAGAGGAGAGTAAAAATCTTCAATCTCAAATAGAACCTCCATCAGACCCGACACTCCAAGACATTCTACAGGCCATTACCACTTCAAGTGAGCAGCTGGAGGCCAAGATAGGCCCTATAGGCACGGACCTGGGCAGCCTTAGAGAGGACCACAGGTGAATAACGCAGCGAGTATCGGCGAACTAACATCAACTGCCGGAAACCTCCCCGGATATCGCGGCAGTGAAAAAGCAACTAGCAGCCCTTGAGACAAAAGTGCGCACGCTTGAATTCTGAGCAGAAGACGCTAAAAACAGATCACGCAGGAACAATCTCTGTATAGTCGGCCTGCCTGAAAAAGCAGCGAGCTCCAGCATGGTGGACTATCTCGAAAAATGGCTATGCACAAAGTAGCACCAGAAGGACTATCGGAGTTCTACGCATTGGAGAGAGCTCACTGATTACCGATGAGACCGCCTGTACCAGGAGCCCCACCACGAGTGATAATAACAAAACATGCTCCACTATAAGGACACAGACCATATTTTAGCTCAAGCGCGTCTAAAGGGAGACATAAAGGTGAACAATGCAGCAGTACTAATCTTCCAAGACTTTTCTAGAGAAGTGCAGAGGCAACAGAGCTCATTCCAGAGTGCGAAGCAAAAGCTCCGTCAACTAAACTACAAATACATAATGCTCTACCCAGCCTGGCTAGAATGACCCCGCCGGACGGGACAGAGTTTTTCCCAACCCCGCAAGAGACCCTGGAATGGCTGGAGAGACATAATGGAGCAGGACAACCTCAGGTGCCCAGACAGAGAAGACAACGAGGGGAAAGGTGCCGCAACCGGATAGCCAAAAGGGACGTGATGGCACCCACGCAGGAGGAAGCGCAACTGGAACGGCAAAATGTGATGAAGGTGGAGGCGCTGATGAAAGGAGAAGGAGCGTGCATCCCCAGAGGATTGCGATGCAGCAATAGAGACGGGCTCAGAACAAGGTCCAATGAGTCTGAGGCTCTGAGCACTGGGCTCCCTGAAGAGATGCCACAAACAGCTGATTGCATCATTTGAGAGACATGTGGCTGGAGCCACAGGGGTGTCCTGAGGTTCCTGAGCTGGGAGACAGCTGTGAAGGCTGGAGGAGCAATGGACTACCCCCTTTGACTGAATGAACTGCAAGCAGTCACTTGCTAAATTAACTTTCTAGTTTGGATGGGAGGCGTTTACCTACTTGTCCTGGGGAGTGGGATTTGGGAGATTTGTTTTTTGTTATCAAGGGGGGGGGGCCTTGAGTTGCACTATCCGCGGAACGAGTCATGGATTGTTGGGAACACGTGTCAGCTGAGTAGGTAGAACCAGGGAGGGAGACGAGGTTACACATTTTCAGAGGCAATAACAAATGGCTGACAAACAGAAGCATAAATACTTGACCTGGAACAGTAGGGGAATGCACACAATGGCAAAGAGATATAAAGTACTATCCTACCTTCGCTGGTGAGGAGTCCAAATAGCCCTGCTGCCGGAGACGCACCTTACGCAGAAGAAGGGAACAGCGTTACAGAGGCACTGATGAGGCTAAGTTTATAACACTAAGTATCCGGCGTATGCGCAGGGCGTATTCATATGGATCCCGGCGGGGGTCCCATTCCAGCTCAAAGAATCCCTAATAGACCCGGAGGGCCGCTATGTGGCAATTCGGGGATGGTTGGAAGGCTGTGAACTGAGCATAGTGAATGTCTACGCCCCCAACTGTGAACAACCTGCTTTTTTTACCCAACTGAGCCACTGCTTGGCTCCATATCTCACTGACGCTACGATAATGGGGGTTTTTAATAGATTGGACGATATATACCCGGACAACTCTCACCCCCCTCTGCGAGGCTCTAAAGCGATGCACGCGTCACAAGCATTTAGTAACTGCTGGGGAGTATGGATTCTTGGAGAACCCTTCATCCCCGGGTCAGAGATTACTCCTACTTTTCGGTAGTCTGTGAGGTACACGTGCGATTAGATGCCTTCCTGTGCACAGCAGATATACAAACGCCTAGTTCATACTATAGAATACCTATCACGCCCAACATCAGACCATAACCCAGCAGTGCTGACTCTGAGGCCGGCGAATCCCACCTGGACACTTCTTCCAGACGTTCTAGAAAATCATTTGTTTCGAGAAGAGAATAGAGGTAAAATGACACAATACTTTACAGAGGGACAGCTTCTTCACAGCAGGCAGAGTAGGTTACTTTCATGGTGTTGCTGCAGGGCCAGTGCATAGCCCAAACCATGGGGGTCAGGTGTACCCTCCTAGGGAGGTCGAAGAGGCGGATGAGACTCTCAAGGGGTTAGAACGCAGATGACCAATGCACCTGGAATTCCAACAGGCAGTACAAGAGGCCAAAGAGGAGGTATCAAAGCAGCCTGAGAGGCTCAGTTGCTTTGATTACATACAATTCCTTGAGCGAACTCGCGCAGAACGGTACAAATCAGGGTCCCTGTTGGCGGGGTTGGCGAATCCCATAGGCAGGGACTCCCCAATGGCCGAACTAGAGGACGAAAATGGTACCAGGCAATATACGCAGGAGAGGACAAATGATATCTTCGCTAAGTACTATGCTGGTTTGTATATGGGCTTGACACATTGCGACAGAACGACAGCCCAGGAATATCTGGAGGGACTACAGATGAGACACCCAGATCTAACCGAGACCGTTGAACTGGCGACTGATATCTCGTTACACGAGGTGCGGGCAGCCATCAAGCATATGGCTTGTAACAAGACCCCAGGCACCGACGGGCTACTGGCGGAATTTTAGTCTGCATATGTGGAAGAACTGGCCCCAGATTGGTTCCATTATATCAGGCTGCTCGAGACACCGGGATACTGCCTGAGAGCACCAGAGAGGCCCTCATTGTCCTGGCGCTGAAAGCAGGAAAGCCGGCAGATTTGCAGTCCCAGACTTTGAAGTATATTATATAGCCGCTCAATTGAGCTGGATGATCCAGTGGCTGGGAAGAACCTGGATAGAGTACAGTACCCATTCTCGCTGACCACCCCAACACTCGTGAAAATATTGATGGGTGTACAGAGGGACTCTTCGGTAGACACAACTGAAACCAGAGTGGAGACGCACTGCTGGGCTTGGTGTTTGAGGCGTGTTTGTGCTAGAGTACCTTATACTTCGGACCTGCCCATAATCCTGCTCCTATACCCTCTGTAGGGGAGACACTGGGCGGGACTGGAGGCTTGGGAAGAGGCAGGTTTGAGGGTGAAGGGGAATCTCTACCTGGACTCTGAATTACTCTCCTTCGAAGAGCTCCGAACGGAATAAGGCTTACCAGGAGGCCTGTTTTTAATGCATAGGGTGCTCGCACTGAGGGTAGGGAAACACAGGGGCACAGGCACCACAGAACCTCTGGCGCTGGAGGCCTGCCGGTATGTCACACTTTCGGCAGGAAAGATAAAACAAGTTTCCTGCCTCTATAGGGCGATCCGACGTGGCATACAGAAACCGTTAGAGTGATTATGATCGCAGTGGGAGGAGGACTTGGGAAGAAAGATTTCTGAGACAGACTTGGAGATTATCGTGGAGAGAACCCCGAAAGCGTTCAGAAACGCGCGGTTCAAACTAATAAACTACTACGTGCTCCACAGAGCATACCTCACCCCGACACAAATAAGGTGATATTTTGAAGTAGAAACTGTTGCATACCCCAGGTGTGGGGAGAGAGAAGCCCATATTTTGCACATGTTCTGGGAGTCCCCCTATTCTTTACACGTTCCCGGAGGAGATACGCTGCACAATAGGAGACACTATAGACAAAGAGTTACTGCAAACCCCTGATCATTACATACTAGGTTGGTTCCTGCATACGGCCAAAAATGAAACGACTGGGAAATTGGCTTATGTCCTGGCTAAACGGGAGATAGCTAGGCATTGAAAAGCCCCGGTGGTGGCGAGAGTGGTAGTATGGAAAAAGAAATTCGAAAAGTTGGCAGGGCGGAAGGAAGACTACTACTCAGAGAAGCAAGGTGAGGCATAGGCAAAATGAATAGGACACGTTACATTGCACACATTTACAACGCGTGCCATTACAACGCATTTTTTACAGCGCAAAATCCATTACAGCGAATGTCATTGCAACACAAGCCATTATAAGGCATAATCCATTAGAATGCAAATTACTATTCTAACTCCGCCGGGGCATTACTTTGGGGAATGCCGTTGTAATGAAAAAAAATTTAATTGGATTTTGCGTTGCAACGGCACGCATTGTAACGTGCGTTGTAAACAATGTCTCCCAGGCACAGTAGACCGGGCAAGGGCATGGGAATGACTATTGGGAGAATTGATAACCAATGAGCATAAAACCAGCAGAGCACGATCCCCGCAGCCCGTGACACCGTATCAGGGAGGGAAGGAATAAGGCCTGGCAGATCAGGAGTGGGCCAACCAGGCAACATTATTGCAGCTATATGAAAAATATAATGCCAGACAATAAGAAGAGGCCAATATCACACACACAGTGGTTGAAGCGACAACTACCCAGAAGCCTGTGTTAGTGTTGAAACGGACCAGCCTTTGTATATTCAATACCATATGTATGAACCCACTGTTGCAAGATATGCACTGTGAATATTTGAAAACTCAATAAAATCTGATTTAAAAAATCAATTCGCAAATCGCTAGGAGACTACTCAATTCACTGTGTGCCTTAGATGCCTCAAATAAAGCATGAAGGAAGATATTCCCTTTTGTAATGGCAGTCTGCAGGAAAAGTTTGATGCCGAGTATCCGTGTTGGTGCCTGCCAGCTAAACTGCAGTTTGTAGGCTTTCTTCAGTGTGCATATGGTAGCAGTGTTAAAACTTACTTTGCTTCTCACCTGAGATATTCACGCATTTTAATGGAATAAGAGAGGCGAGGGCTTGAAAGGGCCGTACTCGCCATTGACTGAAAACTGGCAACTACCTTGGACTGTGTTGAAAGCAGGTGGTTACATTTCCCCTATTTGCATGTCTGAAGGTAGAATTTCCTACTAAAGCTGCCATAGCAATACATATGTGCTGCAGCCTCCCTCGCAGCCAGTTCTCAATTTCTCGGTGACATGGCAGCTGATGCTCCTTGGCCCAATTTCTCAAGGACTTTCACCCCCCCAATCGCCTATGTAGGCCTTGTGTACTTCCTAGCTGAAAACAAACTCACTCTATCAGATTTTTGATCTCCACTCTTCACTACAAAGAGACTAATGAAGCAAGTTCTCTTCCAGGGGATCCTCCTCAATTGTCATAAGCACATGAATATTCCCGCCCCTGTGCGGGACCCATAAACACATCACATATGTGTGAAAACCATATATGTAGCTCTATATATATATATCTATATATATATATATATCTTATAGCGCTGGGATGCCCTTGGGTAACCACGCGCTTTAAAAATGCTCTCTCATTCATTCATTCATATTCAGCTCAGCTTCCTTCCCATCAGCAAAAAATTCACTCAACTGGGAGAAGTTACAAAAACGGTTTTATTCACTGCAGTAAGTCACACAGGACGCGTTTCGGCATAGCGCCTTTTTCTTACTGTGACAGCACGACATTTTTTTCGCCATTTTATCAATAAAGTTAACTGACACAACTTAGGATTTGGTGATCTAATTTCCGGCATGAACATAGAAAGTAATGATGTGCTATGGCAGGTTATTAACCTGTCAGCCATCTTATTGTGTGTATTTACAATGATTGTGAGGAGGTAGCAGCTAACAAAATAAAGCCATAAATCGGCAATTCATAAATTCATTCATTTTGATTAACATTTGCTAAGAAACAAAATATATACAACAATTGTCTGAATAAATTCCTTTTAACTTAACGGTCCAAGAAATTCAACACAGCATTCCAAATGTAATAACGTACATCGTGCCTGTGTACTGCTCTGACAATTAAGCCTCCGGATAGGTTTTAGAATGGACCTTCTATGTAATAATCGCAATCTGTGCAAATTTAAAAATAAAACAAGATTAATGTTGTCTGCGAGTTGATTTCTATTAACACTATTTCCTGAGTTTTGGATGACATGAGAGACAGAGTAATTAGATTAGACTAAATGTATAGATAACTCCTCTTCAGTGTTCAGGCCTAGAGGTGTTCTCGTTTGAAAATCAATGATGAATCTGGATTCTAGTCTACGTAACTGTATTTCTCTGTCTCCCCCCGGTCTTTTATGGGAATATGATCAAGACAGAAGTAACGAAGAAGGTTCCGATCACTATGATGTTCTTTAGCAAAGTGTCTGGCGACAGGATAATTCGGGTCATTATGCTCAATTGCTCTCGCATGTTCTAAGATTCTCTTAACTGGATTTATTGTACTGCCTATGTAATGCAGTTTGCAAGGGCGTTCTAAGCAGTACACACAATATGGTGTGGAGCATGTCATGAATTTATTGATCTTTTTAGAAATGTTTGTCCCAGCTATTTGGTAGTTTATAACTTTGGAACTAGTTCTGCATGCTTTGCATCAATGGCATGGGAAGAAGCCTGTGAGATTGCCTAGTCTTGGTGATCTAGGGACAGAGTCAAAATGACTGTGCACAAATAAATCCCTAAATGAGCGGTTCTTCCTATATGTTATTTTCGAATAATCCGAAATATCTATTGCAATGATGTTTTCTGCTTTCAAGATGTGCCAATTGCGTGAAAATACTCAATGAATTGTTTTGGAATCTTCAGAAAAGGTGGTAATGAAGCGGGGGGTGGCTTGGTCATCTTTCTCGGATCTATTTTTATCTCGCAGCAGGCATGGTTGAGGTATCTTTTTAACTTTTTCTAAAGATTTTTCTAAGATTTGTTCTGAATAACCCCAATTTTTTAATCTTAGAATTGGCTCCTCTGCTGCTTTCTCAAAATCACTTTCCAATGTGCAATTCCTTTTTAACTGCAGTAATTCCCCATAGTGGATGCTGGTTTTTAAGGGTTTAGGATGGCAGCTGTTAGCCTCTAGAATGGAATTGCCTGCTGTGGTTTTACAAAATAATGAGGTGCAAATTCTACCCTCTCTGATTGTGACCTTGAGATCGAGAAAATCCACTTCAGTGTCACTGATTTGGCCACTGAAGTGTAAGTTCAAGGAGTTGTTCAAATGTTTGATGTACGCCTCTGCTTCAGCCCTAGGACCTTTCCAAAAAATGAAGAGGTCATCAATGTACCGGTGCCACCCGATCTCTGATGAGACCCATTGCTGGTTTTCGTCCGACTAGGCAACCTGCTTCTCCCACCAGCCCACGAACAAGTTTGTGTAGCTGGGGGCGAAGCAGGTTCCCATCGCCGTACCTCTGATCGGTCTATAGTATTGCTTTTGGAATAAAAAGATGTTGTTATTAAGACAGAAGGTGACAAACTCTGTGAGCATTTGATTATGTGATGCAAATTTTAAAGAATGACTGTTCAAAAAATATTGCACTGCCTTGACGATGTGATATACAAGTGTACAATCCGGTGACGTCGAGAACAATCATAAGCATGTCTGATTCCCATGTTATATTGGAAATTGTCCTGATGAAGTCTGTTGTGTCCCGTACATATGAGGGTAAAGTCTTAACAAAATCAATAAAATCAATATATTGGGACATGGCTTCTGTAAGGCTGCCTTTGGAAGAGAGAATGGTCCGACCAGGAGGCGTTTCTGCGTTCTTGTGAATTTTGGGTAGAGGATAAAACGTTGGGGTGACTGGATTCGAAGAGGTTACAAATTTATGTTCATTGTTGTTTAACATTCCTTCACCAACCTATTTTTCAAGCAGATCATGATATAAGATAATGCTTTGATTGTATTATTTTGCAATAGTAAGTCAGGTCTTTCAGTTGATGCAAGGCTTCTGTGTAGTAGTACTCTCGAGTCATGAGGACAATGTTACCTCCTTTGTCAGAGGGCTTGCACACCAAATTTGGATTTGATTTTAATTTTTCCATTGCCACTCGTTATTCCTTCGTGAGATTCCATTGTTTGTTATTGAATTATTTCGGACTTCTAGATCTGAGTTTGGCCAACTCGGCTTTACTGAGTCTTCGAATACATCTATGGCGTGGTATGGCATAATTGGTATGATTTTAGATTGAGGTTTGAATTTGGTTTTCGGTCGAGTCTGCTCTATTCCAAAGCTTCTTGCTGAATCTGCTGTGCTCACTTGTGTCCCTTGTGAGTCACTGGTTGATTGACCTGCCATCAGCTGCAGAAGATCGAGAACCCGGCGACCTCGACGGACAGTGACCTTAGGACACCCAGAGGACCTGCCTGCCGTGACCCTCTCGACGATTGGGACTCCCTCCAGCAGAGGCACTGCTGCAACAACCCACTTGGTGCCAGCCAGGAAGCTCCGGACCAGCCCACTCTGCACCAGCCGAGCCCGGGCCGGGCCAACCCGAACCAAGACCACAAGGACGTCCCCCCGGCGACTGGGACCCGAAGTCCAGTGCCCAAAGACCCTCCCCGACGAACCAGCTGACGCCTGCAGACTCAGAACCAGGGGCCACCCCAACCGCGACCAGCCGAGGGTAAGCTTTTCCGACACACAAAGACACCCCGGCGCCCTCCAGCCCCCTGTGCCTCCCCTTTGGGGTACCTACCTGTGCTCCAAGATCCCAACTTACCCCTCGAAGTGCTGGTCGCCCCTGGAGAGTCTCCGTCCCCGAGCCTGCAGCCTTTTTCCCTTATGCAAGATCCTCATTGGATAACGTTGAGCGCCCGACGGCTCAAAAGCGCCCTGCACCCAGCCGCCGAGTGCCGCTGGCTGCGACCTCACTGTCCTAACTTATGTCCCCCCTTGCCCTGAGCAAGTGACCAGGAGCCCAGCTCCCACAACCGCGTGGCCTACGAGGCAGCAGCCACCAACCGAAGGCCCCCTCCCCCTCATTGGATATCATTGGGCCTACCTACCTCTGCACCCGGCGGCCCCTGTGCCGCTGAGGGTGAACTAACTGTACCTACCTGACCCTGGGGGACCCCTGAGTCTATGCCCAGAACATTGACTTCATCAACCAAGTACTCACCTGGAAACCGGTAATTCACTTACCTGCCATTGGATAACATTGACCCAGCTTTACTCGAACATTTTCTAAGTGCGAAGTTTTGAAAACTGAAAATATTCCTATAAAATCAGCCAAAGTCCGAATCCGAAAGTACTCACCTGTGATTAGGGGGAGAAGCCAGTACTGTACCTGTCAGCCCAGTACTGAACCGCAAAGTAATCCCTAGCGGGGTTACTAATAACCTGTAATTTCTCCATAGGAACCCATTGTCTGCTTTTCTATGAAATTTCTTCTAAGTGCCCACTTTTTTAAAACTGCAAATATTCTTTAGAAATCGTACGACATACTGAAACGCAATTACCTACCTGTTTTGAGTTAGGCCCCCAGTGCTGGCCCTAGGAAGCTAGTGCTGGGTTACCAAAAGTAACGCGATCGTACTTTACCTGTAACCTGAATTTCCTCCCATTGAATGACATTGTGAGAACCACCTCAAAAGGTTTCTAAGTGTGAACTTTTAAAACTGCTTTATATTCAGGAAAAACCATCACTATAACTAAAACGTTTTTGTAATCTGGTTTCAGCTTAGACCCCAGGACTGAATCCAAGATCTAGTCCTGGAACAGCCAAAGTAATCCTTAAAGTAATCAACTGTACTTTTTCTTATGAAAACCATTGAGCTCAATGCTAGAGTGTGTTGCAGAACTGTCTTGCTATTAGCTAACCTGTGATTATTGTGTGTACACACTTATTGCTACTCTGCAAAGTATTTACTTAAGAGTACTCGTACCTCGAAAAGTATATTTTTTGACAACTGTTGGTTCTAAAAATAAAACAACTATATCTAAGGATATAATAACAATTGGCCTGGAGTTCAGTTCTTGAGTGTGTGAAACCTTTTGCTGACTGAGTGTGTGCAACAAATCCTTTACACTGTCCTCTGGTACTGCCTTAATGCTCGACCAAGCTACCACTTTGGAGAGTAAGGTCAGTTCTGACTTTAACCTCTGTTAAACCTTTTGGGTTTGTGGACTCTATACACACTGGACTGCCTTATTGTCCACTATATATAGAGCCACCTTCTCACATAGTGCGTGTCGGATCTGCATATAGCGGAAACGTTCAGTCTCCGCTAGGCCATATGTAGTCTGTAGTTGTGTAAACGGTATTACCTGCCCCTTCTGCCACAGATCGCCCACTGACGTGATCCCAATGGTATCCCAGTTTCTGAAACCCTTGGAATTGCCGAGCCTGCCATGCTTTGGGGAGTCCCACAGTGGTGTCGCTAATGTAATCACTCCTTCCCACCCTAATGCACGCTGCGCCACATACCAGATACTAATCGTGTGGAGCGTCGGTCCGGAAGCCGTCTGTTTCCGTTTTCTATTGTATAGGGCGCTCATGATACCTTTCTCCTCCAATATATGTCTGTCCATCCTGTATGCTGGCTCGTTTTGAGTGACATGTAACCACTGATTGATCGGGACTAGGTGTGACGCTGTCAGGAGTCTGCGAGTTGCTGCCATCTCTGTCTCTAAACCAGCAATTAGGACAAAGACCGTTTCAAGACCCCATTTGGTGAATGTGTGGCACCCTTACCGTTAGGAGAGGGTAACTGTTAAATTGTAAATAGTTTTCATTAATCCGAGTCCCTCCCTAAGATGGCCGCCGCTGTGGGCGCTAAAGACTTCCTAAAGTCAGCGTTCGGTCTAGTCAATGTGCCTCGCGCGCAGTGTTGTATCTGCGCACTTCAACTGCTTCATTTCCTGAGGCGGCTGTTAATTCCCTTGCTCCGTGTCAGTATTCGTGACAGGAGCTGTTGAAGGGTATTTAGCGGTCTTCTAGTCAGAGTATCTCTTAGATTAAAGTTACTCCGAAGTAGTCTTTCCTAGACTTTTTGTGGAGTTTGAAGTTCCACGTTTCTTGAGTTCTGAAGCGGAATCTTGCTGGCGGCAGTACCGCATGTGAATGCTGTTTTCCTCCAGACCTATCTTCTTTATATTCCAATGCTGAGGAGACTGCAGAGCTCCAGAGAGTTGTGAAGCACGAGGGAGAGCGTCACGTCGAAGAAGCAGTAAGCTCACTCCATTGACTGTAAGCTCAGCCCCCGTTTCTGCGTATATAGACTCAGCAGTCCCTCCTTGCGCTTCCCCTGATTTCCCCCCCCCCCCTTCCTTCCTTCCTGGTTCCTTTTTGCGCGCTTTGGATGTAAGGACAGTCAGCAGTCACGCCAAGGTTCAAGCGCCTGCAGTTTTCAACAGAATCCCAATAAAGGCATTCAAAGGATACTCTCAGGTAAAGAATGTTCATTAGGGGAAAGTCAGAAGGAAAGAATTAATAGAACGACCTGTAATGTTGGCTCCTGTTCTTCCATATAAGAGTGTCCAGCAGTCTACCCTTTCACTGCAAGAAGAGTGGCAATAGCTTGGGAAATTCTGGTAGGACAAGTTCAGTTATTAGAATAGAGAGTACAGTCATAAGGTGGGTTGTTGCTTATGTTCTTTCCCATTCTGTGTATTAGGCACCCGTGAAGTTCAGACAGCAGAAGTCCCTACACTCAGCGTTCTGAAGGGGTGTCAGAAGAACTCAAGTTGTCTCTTTTCTTATCCACTTCCCCTTTTCCCTTCTGCTGGTTCCTTTGCCAGTTAGGCGAAGTCACTGGTGGAGGGGCGATTGGGTACAACAACAGGACTGCCCCTGCGAGAGAATTCAGGCCTTCGTGACAGATTGAAGTGCCCAAGTTTTTATCTCGCCTGGGCAGTATGGCGGAAGGGTTGAATTTAAAAGATTTGGGAGAGCTTCTAGTTGGTATTCAAAGGGAGATAGGTGCAGTGCGGGAAGAGAATCAAAGTTTAAAGTTAGAATTGGTGGCCTCTCGTCAGGAGACTAAGATGTTGGCTCAGAAGGTAGAAGGGTTGGTCTTAGGAAATCCTGTCCTTAGTTCTCATAAGCCTAGTACCAGTACCCCAGCTCCAGATTCTAAGTCAGTCACACAAGTGATACATTCAGTATCGCCGTTGATTCCACTCGCAGCTCCAGAGAGGTTTTCAGGGTATCCCCAAAAGGCACAACTTTTTTTAACCCAATGTTCCCTCCATTTTATGTGCCGTCCCACGTTATTTCCAGATGCTCAATCCAGGGTGGCCTTCATTCTATCCTATTTAAGTGGGGATGCGGCCAATTGGGCAATGCCTTTGGTTAGTGAGGATGACCCCATACTTTGTGATTTTGACAAGTTTAAGACTGAGTTTTTACGTATTTTTGATAGGAGAAGGATTTCCCAGGCCACTGACAACGAATTGCTAGAACTAAGGCAAGGATCCAAAGATCTCATTACCTATCTGACGCAGTTTAACAAGTTAATTCTGGAAGGGAATTGGCCCGAAGAAAAGCGAGCAGCTTTATTTTATCGTGGTCTAAGAGATGAAATCAAAGACATTCTTGCACAAGTACCGAATCGACCTACTGAACTATCTGCTCTGGTAGATTTGGTGTTGGAATTAGATTTTCGTCACTCAGAACGAAAGGGAGAGAAACGCAAGGACTGGAGAGTAAATTTCCCTCGTTTTGATCGTGCCAAGGTCGAGAAGGGCGCAGGTGGAAGCAATGATCCTGAACCCATGCAAATAGGAGCAGTCCGCGGGCCATTGAGCAAAGAGGAAAAGGAGCAGAGGCGCCTGAAGAAGCAGTGTTTGTACTGTGGAAGCCCGGGACACTTTGTAAAAGAATGCCCAAAACGCCCTAAGAATCCGTTGCAGGGAAACGGGGGGAGCCATCAGTAAATGGAGCCGCACTGATGGAACAAGAGGCAAAGACGACTCCAGATTCTCATTCAATTCTTAACACCTTACAGTCGAATATTCCTCATGTAATTCTTCACATGACCCTTAAGTTTAGAGAACATCAGATCTTGGGTGTGGCTATCATGTTAGACTCTGGCGCCACAGGGAATTTCTGTGACATTAAGTATGCTCAACGCATGGGAATTCGAGCCATTCAAAAGGAAAGACAAGAACCTGTCCGAGCTGTTGATGGTACCAATTTGTCATCTGGACCGATCACTAGCCATACGGAAGAATTGGAATTGATTCAAGCTAATGGGCATTGGGAGGTACTGCAATTTAATCTGATCGATGCACCGCAATTCCAATTAATTCTGGGGTTACCCTGGTTGACCACCCATAATCCTGCTATCGATTGGGAGAACCGAACTGTGAGTATGAACTCTAGTTTTTGTCTGGAACATTGCTTTGGGGAGAAAGAAGACTCAAAGGCACCATCACAAGCGTCATTACTTTCATATGGAGGACAGTCTGTTTGTGCAATCACTTCGGGAGAAATTCCTCCCGAATATCAGGAATATGCCACAGTTTTTAGTGAGCAAGAGGCTGATCTGTTACCGCCACATCGACCGTATGATTGCACCATAGATCTCGTGCCTGGGGCGGTATTACCCTGCAGCCGAATTTATGCGTTAACTGAAGCGGAAAACGCCCATTTGAAGGAGTATCTAGATCGTTACTTGGCCAATGGCTTCATTAGGCCATCTCAGTCGCCAGTATCCTCTCCGCTCTTTTTCATTCCTAAGAAGGAAGAAGGGAGCTTAAGAACGTGTATCGATTTATCGTGCATTGAATCAAATTACCATCAAGAACCGTTACCCTTTGCCTTTGATCTCTGTTTTATTAGATCAAATTAAGGAGGCTCAGATTTTCACTAAATTGGATTTACGAGGAGCATATCACCTTGTTAGGATGAAAGAAGGTCAAGAATGGAAGACTGCCTTCCGGACTAAGTTTGGACTCTTTGAATACTGTGTAATGCCATTCGGTCTTTGCAACGCCCCTGCGGTATTCCAGCATTTCATTAATGACATCATGGGTGATTTGATTGACAAGGTGGCAATCATTTATTTAGATGACACTTTAATCTTTTCCAAGGAAGTACAAGATCATCCCCGACACGTCAGGATGGTACTGGAACGATTACAGAGACATCATCTGTTTGTGAAGTTGGAGAAATGCGTGTTTCACGCTCATACTGTGGAGTTTCTTGGGTTTGTCCTTTCTCCACAAGGAGTTACCATGGATCCTGGGAAGGTACAAGCGGTTGAGAACTGGCCTGAACCACGGAATGTGAAGGAGATTCAGAGATTCTTAGGATTTGCTAATTTTTACCGAAGATTTATTCAAGGTTTTTCTCAATTGATTTCTCCTATCACTCGCTTGTTGAAGAAAGGAGTAAAGTTTGAATGGTCTACAGAAGCAGGACAAGCTTTTCGCAAGCTTAAGAATACCTTTACATCTGCTCCCGTTCTGTTGCATGCTGATCCGGCAGAACCTTTTTAGGTGGAAGCCGATGCCTCTGATCAAGCGATTAGAGGAGTTCTCTCCCAACGACATCCGAACACTGGGCAACTCCATCCTGTGGCCTATCGCTCAAGGAAATTGAACCCTGCAGAGTTAAATTACACTATTGCAGAAAAGGAATTGTTAGCAATAAAGGATTCTTTTGAAGATTGGAGGCATTATCTGCTGGGAGCCAAGTATACAGTCACAGTGTTCACAGATCATAAAAATGTGCAATTTTTAAAGTCTGCCAAAACCTTGACCCCACGCCAGTTACGATGGTCCTTATATTTTGCGGATTTTGATTTTGTTCTCACATATCGTCCAGGAAATAAGAATGGTAAAGCGGATGCCTTATCGCGTTTGGATACTGAGGAAAGTGAAAATCCTGTGGAAATTCAGCCCATCATTCCGGAAGCCAAGTTTATCTGTACTCTTTCCTTGGATAACTTTCAAGAAGAAGTTCGGAAAAGTTTATCTCCAAATGAGATTCAAGAATGGGTTCAAGGTGATCATGAGAGACAGATACGACAACAATTGCCTTACCATAAGGAGGCGTTATATCTCCCTACCAGTGCCTTGCAACAAAAAGCTTTGCAGAGTTGTCATGACCATCCTTTAGCTGGTCACAAAGGAATTTCAAAGACCTTGGATTTGGTGCAACGTTACTTTTGGTGGCCTGGGTTGTCTTCTCACGTCAAACAATACGTTCAGTCATGTGCACTTTGTGCTAGAGGCAAGCCCAGCAGACAAGCCCCTCAAGGACTTTTACAGCCATTACCCACCCCTACTCATCCTTAGCACACCATCTCTATGGATTTAATTGTGGACTTGCCTGTTAGTAGGGGGTTAGATACTATATTGGTCATTGTAGATACATTCACTAAGATGAGCCATTTTATCGCTATGGCTGGGGTTCCTTCAGCTCCTGAGTTAGCACAAGCCTTTAGTGAAAACATTGTAAAATTGCATGGTGTTACCAAAATTGTAATTTCGGATCGTGGATCCCAGTTCATCTCTCGGTTTTGGCAGGCTTTCTTAAAAGGTTTGGGAGTGGAGAGTAGGCTGTCTACAAGTTATCATCCGGAATCTGATGGTCAGACTGAGCGCATTAATCAAGAACTAGAACAGTACCTTCGTCTGTTCTTGATTGATCAGGGAGGTGAGTGGGCAGATCGATTGTGGATGGCGGAGTTCGCCTGTATTAATGCAAGGAGTGTGTCTACTGGCTACTCCCCCTTTTATTTGAACTCTGGTCGTCACCCTAATCTATTTCTCACCCAGGAAGATTTAGAGGTCCCTGCTGCCAGTACTCTGTTGTCTAATATGGCTTCCTTGCATAAGTCTGCTGCGGAAAATTTAATTAGAGCTAACCAGTCTTATAAAAAGGGTGCGGACAAACATAGGCAACCAGCTCCACAATATCGAGTGGGAGATCAGGTGTGGTTATCTACAAAGAATTTACATCTGAAGGGGAATAGAAAATTCCAGCCTAGGTTTGTGGGTCCTTATGCTGTAGAAAAGGTCTTGGGTCCAGTTAATGTAAGACTGAAACTGCCTGCTAAAGTGGGTATTTACCCAGTTTTCCATGTCTCTCTTCTGAAAAAAACGAAGCCACATTTGAGAATAGTCAAGCCACCTGATCCTCTTCAGATTTCAGGTAATACTGAATATGAAGTTCAAGATATTCTGGACTCTAAGTTCAGAAAAGGAAAATTGTTCTATTTGGTGGACTGGAAGGGATATGGTCCTGAGGAAAGGTCGTGGGAGCCGGAATCTCATATCCATGCCCCTCAAATGATTAGAAGATTTCATACCCGATATCCCAACAAACCAGGACCGATAAATCGGTCTTTGAGAGGGGGTACTGTCAGGGGTCTGCGAGTTGCTGCCATCTCTGTCTCTAAACCAGCAATTAGGACAAAGACCGTTTCAAGACCCCATTTGGTGAATGTGTGGCACCCTTACCATTAGGAGAGGGTAACTGTTAAATTGTAAATAGTTTTCATTAATCCGAGTCCCTCCCTAAGATGGCCGCCGCTGTGGGCGCTAAAGACTTCCTAAAGTCAGCGTTCGGTCTAGTCAATGTGCCTCGCGCGCAGTGTTGTATCTGCGCACTTCAACTGCTTCGTTTCCTGAGGCGGCTGTTAATTCCCTTGCTCCGTGTCAGTATTCGTGACAGGAGCTGTTGAAGGGAATTTAGCGGTCTTCTAGTCAGAGTATCTCTTAGATTAAAGTTACTCCGAAGTAGTCTTTCCTAGACTTTTTGTGGAGTTTGAAGTTCCACTTTTCTTGAGTTCTGAAGCGGAATCTTCCTGGCGGCAGTACCGCATGTGAATGCTGTTTTCCTCCAGACCTGTCTTCTTTATATTCCAATGCTGAGGAGACTGCAGAGCTCCAGAGAGTTGTGAAGCACGAGGGAGAGCGTCACGTCGAAGAAGCAGTAAGGTCACTCCATTGATTGTAAGCTCAGCCACCGTTTCTGCGTATATAGACTCAGCAGTCCCTCCTTGCGCTTCCCCTGATTTCCCCCCCCCCTTCCTTCCTTCCTGGTTCCTTTTTGCGCGCTTTGGATGTAAAGACAGTCAGCAGTCACGCCAAGGTTCAAGCGCCTGCAGTTTTCAACAGAATCCCAATAAAGGCATTCAAAGGATACTCTCAGGTAAAGAATGTTCATTAGGGGAAAGTCAGAAGGAAAAAATTAATAGAACAACCTGTTATGTTGGCTCCTGTTCTTCCATATAAGAGTGTCCAGCAGTCTACCCTTTCACTGCAAGAAGAGTGGCAATAGCTTGGGAAATTCTGGTAGGACAAGTTCAGTTATTAGAATAGAGAGTACAGTCATAAGGTGGGTTGTTGCTTATGTTCTTTCCCATTCTGTGTATTAGGCACCCGTGAAGTTCAGACAGCAGAAGTCCCTACACTCAGCGTTCTGAAGGGGTGTCAGAAGAACTCAAGTTGTCTCTTTTCTTATCCACTTCCCCTTTTCCCTTCTGCTGGTTCCTTTGCCAGTTAGGCGAAGTCACTGGTGGAGGGGCGATTGGGTACAGCAACAGGACTGCCCCTGCGAGAGAATTCAGGCCTTCGTGACAGACGCCCAGTAATATGCCCGCACATCTGGCAGAGCTATCCCCCATCATACCAGCTTCTAGTCAATTTCTTCATGACAATGCGGGGAGCCCTCCTTCCCATAGGAGAGTGGTGATTTCTGCCTCTACTGCCCTAATATATTGAGCTGTGATGTATTACTATAGGTTCTGTATCGATCCCCCTATTCCTGACCCTATTCTGGTTAACGAGTTAACTAGCAGCCATCCCATGATGCAGAAACCGTTATCTGATTACGCCAGACCACGGCACAGGAGCGCGTTATCTGATTAGGTCATAACGCTTGCCATCTAATTAGTCAAGCAATATTCCTCCAGCCCCTGATAAGGCATACGGAGTTCTCAAAACAAATCAAACCTATGACAACCTGGGCAATATTACTAGCCAACATAAAAGGAGAAGCAGCGAATGTGGCGATCCGCCAGAGGTTAAAAGAGACAGATATAGCAGACCAACCAGCTGAAATTGCCAGAATTATAGAAAAATCCTATGAAGAACTAGGTAGAGATAGTTTGGGTGGAATACCAGTAAAACCCCAACTAATTGAAAGTCCTGAAAAAATATTTATTACAAATAATCTAAACAGTCAAAAGAAGAACTGGGATGGAAACAAACAATCCAATCCAAAAGAAAAGAGATTCCAGTCCAGAGGAAGGGCTCCTCGGCGGAGAGAAAGATCTCCGGACCAAGGACCCAAGTCTCCCCAAAGGGAGCCCTCTGTGAAAAAATACAACCTTAGAAATAGGGATAACATAAAGAAACCTGATAGATATCAAGATTTTGATACACGTCCCTCTCAATCTTTTCAGACTTCCTTGCAGAAATCGGAAAGAAGAGGACGATCGGAACCCAGGGAAGGGCACGTCAAGTCCAAAGACAAGGAACCTGCTCATCCAAATAAAAAATTACAGTTTCCAAAAAAGAAGGTAGCAAGTATTAAAGTATTCAACAATGCCGAGAATACTGAGGACACAGCTGAAAAACGGAGAGTGGGCTCAGACAATGCTAGACAGCGCAGCAGAAGTGAGCATAGCACGCAAAGTCCTTATGAATCATCTGGAGACAGTGGACACGAATGAATACATTCAGGTGGAAACTGCAGACACCAGAGTTAGCAAACCTCACAAAATATATGAAATAACTTTACGTATAGAAGGGGATAAGACTAGAAAAATAAGGGGCCTTTTTTGGGATAATCTCTCCAAGGGCTATGACATCCTTCTAGCTGAAAAAGATTGGCCTCCAGAGTTCGTCAGGGAGTGCCCACATGGCGAAGAAATAATTATGCCTGCCTTCTCAAATCATATTCCAATTCATAAAAAATATACACTTGCAAGAAAGTGGGCAGTAGCTCAGGCTCCTGCTTTATATAAAAATCATGTAGGATGGGATGAGGACTCTCCTCCTCACAAAATCCAGTTAAAATCACAACCTACTGCACAAAGGCAGTATCCAATCAAGCAAGAAGCTAAAAAACAGGTAAAAGAAATTCTAGATCAACTAGAATACCAGGGGGTGATTGAAACTTGCACCTCACAAATGAACAACCCTTTGTTTCCTGTCTCCAAACCAGACAATTCATATCGTCTAGGTTTGGATTACAGACACCTTAACTCGTGTTGCAAAACTTTTGCAGTACAAAACTTGCATAGTGCTGCACTAATGAATAACATAGTGCGCAAAAAATATAAAACAACATTAGACATCTCTAATGGATTCTTTTGTCAAAATATAGCACCAGAGAGCAGATACTTATCAGCGTTCTCAATAAATGGCGCTCAAAAAGAATTCTGTCGGTTACCCCAGGGGTACAAGAACAGCCCAGGAGTATTCTCAGCGAGGGTAACAGAGTTACTACAAACATATGATGACGAAGCATTATCTTATGTCGATGACATATACCTAACAGATGATGACTTGGATACTCACTTGAAGAGAGTGAACACCATAATACTTGGGTTCGCAGCAGAGGGTTACAAATTCAACTTTAAAAAATCTAGAATTGCCCATCTAACAGTCCTGTTCTTAGGATATGAATTATCAAGTGAAGGCAAAAGCCTGGCTGACAATTTCCTAGAGAAATGTGCCGTACTCCAAGCACCTAGAACACTAAAAAACCTACAGTCAATTCTAGGCTTCCTAAATTTCGGAAGAACATACATTGCAAATTACGCAGAAAGGGTCAAACCCCTTTATGATCTAATAAAACCAGATTTTAAAAAATCAAATTGGACTCAAATACACACAGAAATTCTGAGATCCTTACAAACAGATATGTTAATTAAAACAAAATTAGAAACACGTGATAACACACGCAACCTTGTGATTCGAGTCATCCCAGGAAGATGCGGATTCACATACCTGACCTCGAATGAGGGAGAAAAGGTACCAATTGCATTCAAATCGCACTTGTACACTAAAGCTGAAATGAAATTTAGCCCAACGGAAAAAATTCTTACTGCAACACAGACAGCTATAGCAAAAGAACGAGCCCTTTCACAAGGTAAAAGAATAATAATCGTTACACCGATACCAGCCCTAGAGGCTGTAACAAAAGCAAGCATACCGAATGCTAAAGCGCTCCATCCGAGATGGATACAATGGGCTTATTCTCTTGCTGCAACAGACGTGGCATACGAATTTGATCCTAACTTAAAAACACAAGAGTTTCTCCAATACGAATTCGAATGTCCGACGCCGACCGACATTCTGCCTCTAGAACATTACGGCTGTATAATATATTCAGACGGATCAGCACAACCCGCAGTAGGAGGTAAACAAGCTTACAGTGCTGCGTGTGCGATTGTAAAAGGTCGCTGGCACGATGGGAAATTCAAACCGGCGGTCACTAAAACACAATGTCTAGGAGATTGTACAGCTCAGCGAGCAGAACTACTAGCATTCAAGATGGCGCTTGAAAATACCGATCGAGAATTCCCCACACTCATAGTGTGTGATTCGTATTATTGCGTTCAGTCTTACAATGAATACTTACAGATCTGGCTTTAGAATGGTTTTAAGGATGCAAAAGGAGGCACAATCAAGCATAAAATGCTTTGGGAACAAGTAGTTCTTTTACAAAAGGAACTACCAAAGACTCACGTGATACATACACTGAGTCATCAACGTGATGGCGTTCACGTTGCAGGGAATTCATTGGCTGATGAGGCCGCGAAGGCAGCTGTGCAAACGGCTTCCGTAGCTGCCATCACTCGGTCAAAAACAAAAATAGACAGCGATATATTACAAGCTGTCAGCGCTACAGTAAAAGATGCGATAGAAACACTCCCGAAAGGCTTTCCAGTGAAGTACTCATACATAACTGATGCAAATAACGTTCCATTTGCTCGAATCCCTGGAGTGGGGGATAGAGTAATTCCAAACATGGAACATAGGTTAGGACTCATCATAGCGGCACACGAAGGACTTGCTTCTGTACATGCTGGCGTCTCAGCCACAGTATCGTTATTAAAACAGAGATACTGGTGGCCACAAATGAGAAGACAAACCAGGAACTATGTTCTAGAATGTGAAATATGTCAAAAAATGAAAGTATCAACAGTGAGACGACCAGCACAGACGCCCCTTCTAATCTCGGATAAACCATTAGCCTGTGTTTACCTGGACCACTGTGGTCCCTTACAAAGGGATGGTAACTATAAATATATCTTGGTCGCAGTGGATTCATGCACGAGATTCATATGGATGTGGCCCCAGCGAACGGCTGACGCCAGAACTGTTATAAAAGATTTGCGAGTCTTTATCGGCACATACGCAATTGGCATGCTGCATTCGGACCAGGGTCCTGCTTTTAGCTCTAGAGCTTATAAGGAGGCCATGGTCAGCATGGGCGTTACATTGCGGTATTCTTGTCCATTTCATCCCGAGGGAAACGGAATTGTTGAAAGAAAAAAAACGTGACATAAAGCAATCTATAACAGCAAAGGTATTAGGTTCGGGAGCTGGGTGGGTCAAACATCTAATAAGTGTCCAACGTAGTCTAAACAACTTGCCAAGAAATTCTCTGAGGGGATTCAGTCCGTACGAATTACTGTTTGGAACTAGGATGCTAGTGTTTGATCTTGACAGTCAGACTTCAGTGGTAAAAGAAAAAAGCTTTGATATCAAAGATCGTTTGACTATTTTACAGGACTTAAACGAAACAAGAAAAGACCTGAGCAACATAAATTTGAAACAGCAGCCAACAACCACTGAAGAACCACCACCTGTCCCAGCAAGACCTGTCTGGATTCCAAAAGTCGGGGATCTAGTCAGAGAAAAGATCGCGGTAAAGAAGGAATTTGGGCCTTCTTACAGAAAAGCAGTTCCTGTCTTGTCCATCAACGGGACAAGATCAGTTGTACTACCGCCGCTTGCTGGTAAAAAGGAGAACCGAGTTGTATCCATCGACCTGGTAAAACCACAATCATGTGGCCGATAACAAACAGTAGGCCAAGTGGACTCCCGATAAGTAGTAGAACACCAAGGTTTGCTACAAGTACAGAGGTGCTAACTAAAAGGCTAATCACATTTGAAACGCCTACAGAACAACGACAAGGACTATGCAACAATGCAATGGAACTCACACCTCTGAAAACCCAATTAAAAACATTTAGTAGAGACACACCAACCTACAATGAAGTAACAAATGAATATGCTGAAGCTGCAAGAAACAGTAATCCTGAAGCAATTGGAATAATAGACAGAACGGCATCCGGCTACTTCATCAACTTTGAAGATTCTTCTGAAGATCTAAGTGAATCAAAGACACAGCCATCAACAAAAACGTTTAAAGATAAAGCTAAGGAACTTTTGAAACAGCTGAAAGAAACCTATCTGATTTCTCCGTGGATTGAATTTTGGGTGTCATTTGGTGTATTTATCCTGATACTTTGGCTCATCATGATACTATGTTTGGGACGCTTCATTGAGGGAAAATATGCTAAAATGGACACAGCAAGCCAGAAAATCAACTTGATCCTCAAGCCACACACGTCTTCACACGTCAAGAAAAGAGAACTTTCTTCAGTCAATTTCACAGCCAATCCTATACCGGGTGGGGTAGCATGGGACAATACTGACTATGAAATTTATGGTCCGGTAGAAATCCTCAAATATCCACACCAAATCAAGATCTCGTTGAGTGACTTTGTAAAACCAAACTCATTTGCTGATGATTGGGACTTTGAAAGTATTAATAACATGATGTCTGATTTAGTGATGTCTGCTAAATTTACCAAACATGATTATTTGCAGGGTTCGTCTAATTATGATAGTATGTACTGCTACAACCACTATGGTAACCATTTTTTACATAAATCAGCACAACCTAGAAATGTTTTAAATTATAATCAATGGGAACATTGTGCAACCCCTCCAAAAGGAAGCTCAAGAACCTTTTATGACAAATATTCATACTTTTCAGGGTTCAATACAAGTAATGCTGAAACATTTTATTTCAAATTGTCAAATAAGACAGGAACAAAAACCATGCTTACAAACACAAAATTGATATATTCTGACTCATTTTTTGAACAAATGAATACATTTGGTTTTGATTATTGGGACAAAAATGTTGAAGTAAAAAGTGTTTGGGGTACAAAAGAATGGCAAGTACAAGGTATAGAATCATTGTTTAGAGCCTGCATGATCCCAGAACAAATTATATTCTTGAATGAAACTATTCAACAAACTACCTGTCTTGGATTAGCCAAAATCAAAGACTTAAATAAACCGTCTATTCCAAAACCAACAATGAACAGCAATAACTCTGCAGATGAAGAGATAGACGTAAACTATGTATTAAACCAAAACAGAACAAATCCTGATTGGAAACAATGGTTGATCTGGCCAACAGATACTAATAACTGTCAAGACAGATTCCTGAACAAAACACAGGGGTTCAAATTGACCAGGCCAGACCCTAGATATTCCCAAAGACAACACCCAGGGATAATCACCACCTACAGTGTGGGCAAACTCTGCCTTCAATGGCTAAAAACTTCCACACTGACAGAAATTAAGCAACACCTAACTTTACTGATGGTGCTGACTTGCGTGATTTCATTATGGGACCACGCAAACAGCGTCAAAAACGCTTCATAGCAGCCTCTATATATGCAGCTTACAACGAGGCCTGGAAGATAACTCAAATTGAGACAGCAGAAAGTATACGGGAAATTGACCGTATTAATTTGGAAAAATCACTTTCTGTAGTGGACAATGGGTTAATGACTCTGTCCTCCAGAATCTTTTCATTGGACAGCATTGTGTCATCAGCAATCGACATAATATCGCAAGACTTACTGTTGTTACAACACGGTCAGTCTCAATTGCGTTCTATTGTACAGCTTGGCTGGACATTACAAAATCTGCGTTCAGGCTATGTGCCTTGGCGTTTAATCAACACAACGTCACTATTCACTATCTTTAACCTTACTGATAAACAGATCAGTATGGCACAAAAGGGTGCTGATTATACAATCCTGAGCATTGAGAAACTCGAGAGATTACCATTGACAATGTCAGAACGACCTGTCATTGAATGGATAATACATGGGATAATTAATATTCCGATATCTACTTTCAGGTTTCAATACTGCCAAAAATATATACAGGCTGGCATGTACGAAAAATTGGGAAAAGGGTACATTAAGACAACATGGAACTTGCCCTATTCACATGCATGTGTCAGTAATAAAGGACAGAAAGTGTTTCTTAGTGGCAATAATTGTGCGATGTCACTAAGCGGTACACTTCTGTGTAATGGAATTAGTTTGCATGGAGCCTGTGAAGGGAACTCAAATAACCTTTCATGTCACCAGCTAGGCACACCTGCAACAGAGATAGAACCATTCTTTAAAAGACTCTATAACGGGAGTTACATTCTAATTGTGGATCGCAGATGTTGTAGTCTACTGCCCGGGGTTCCTTATCTCGTTAGTACGACTGCGAAGGTCATGTGCTGTGGACGCTTATTGTTCCCCAGCTCATTTCCAGACAGGGAGGCAAGGGCATGGCCTCACTTGAAAATTACTTCTATTCGAGTTGATACTTTAAGCAGAATGAAAACAGTGCTTCTTCAGACGCCGACCAGGCTCACGTCATCAAAAGAAACGTATGATCTCCTAGTCACAAGGACGACTGCAGAGATTCACTCATTGTTATCAACTAATTCCCCCATACATTTCGCAGAAATCCTGAATGAAATCTTAAATATTTCTGATACCATTGGAGTCTCAAATGTATTTAAGACAGTATTTTCGATGGCATTAACACCATTCAAAGCCATACTGGGTATTTTTCCAGACTTCGTCCATTCGATTTTTGGAGGAGTTCCCCTCATTTTGGGACTAATTGCAGGAATCCTATTCTTAGTCCTTATATTTCGTTATGGCAAACCATGTCACAGACAAAACACCTGCGACAAGGGAAGAAACAATCCGAGCCATTGGATACCGGGACCGGATATCAAAAATCCTGGGACTAACCCGGCTTAGAGACCTGAACATGACTTGGTTTCTTTCATTTCGGTCGATATGGCAAAGATGTGTTTTACCTGTATTAAGGTGCATGCTGTGCGGAGAAGAATGCGTGTTGGACACCTGTCTGACGCTACAATCGGATGCGCCAATGGATGCAGAAACATTGTTGGGTCCGGTAAAGGCTCATGCATTGTGCTGCCCTCAACGGCTGCCAATCCTGATGACGGCATTCGTGGAAACTTCACCACTACGATTAAGGGGTAGTGAAGATCAAGATGAAAGCAGCATCGATCAGGTACAACCTTCTGTCAGCAATACTAATCAAAACGTCAATGGAGACAATCATGCACATGAATGCATGGTTACATCCTTTTCCGAATTAGTGGAACTATCACAGGAAGCTGTTGACAGCTTTTTCAGCAGTCTCAACGATATGATGTTCTCACCAGAGCAGAAATAATGACTCTTGAACAAGCTAGCATACGGCGTTCCCGACACCTTGAATTTGGCCTTCAACTTTAATAATAAAGTAGCAAGATCGACTTTTTCTCCAGTTCACGGACAGCAATTTTTTAGCAGCCCCAAAATATTTTTGTTAAATTTTACGGGACACTTTCCTTCTGCTTAAAGTAAGAACTATTCTTAGAGAACTAATTTCTATTTTTAGAAACTTCATAGACATTAGCTGCCCGCTGGTATGTTTATAAATATTTTTGAACTGTGATGAAGTGGTCTCGAACTTTTCTTCTGTATTAAGAGCCATTTCATGTGTAATTCTAATATTCAATTACTAATAATGTATACATATGCGTGATTATTTTAGCATTATTCTACTGCTTGAGTGCATATAGTACATATGACTATTTTTTCCCCCGTATGTTACATAATTTCAAAATGCATTGTGTGTATTTTGGGGTGGTAAGGTATACACGATACTCTACAGTATGTTTTACTATGCCTAGATTCGTAAATATGGCCATAGTTAGCGTGGAGTGGGTGTGATGTATTCCTATAGGTTCTGTATCGATCCCCCTATTCCTGACCCTTATTCTGGTTAACGAGTTAACTAGCAGCCATCCCATGATGCAGAAACCGTTATCTGATTACGCCAGACCACGGCACAGGAGCGCGTTATCTGATTAGGTCATAACGCTTGCCATCTAATTAGGCAAGCAATATTCCTCCAGCCCCTGATAAGGCATACGGAGTTCTCAAACAAATCAAACCTATGACAACCTGGGAAAAACCCTGCGGCCATTGTTTTGATTTCACCGAGAACTTCAGTAAAAGAATGCGCTAACGACCAGCTCGTATGACATCCTTATTGACGTATCTATGTCCATCCTTACGTCAATCTCTGCACCTTACAGGTATAAATATTACCGATATTGCCTTAAGCAAACACACGCGGTGGTGACGAGATCGGAGCAGCGAGACTTCCCGAAGCCCAGCAGAGAGCGAAGCCCACTAGCTGCCCCGCCTTCCTGACGCGCTGAGAACGAGACGCTGCCTTTCTCCTGCCGAGAAATCCAGCTCCGGCGCTTTCCGAGCAGCCCTCGCAGGCAGCTTGGAATATCGAGACCTCAGACGAGAGATACTATCCCTCAACCATCCTAGACCTCAGGTACGGAACTGAATAAACCCCTTGCAGAGAATTCTTGAATCAGTCACTTGGCAAAACAAACTTAACTTAAACTACTACTTTCTATCCCCGCCCACGTATTAGGCTTAGGTCAGGTACACCGGGGTAGGCGTGGTTAGAAGCACCAGTTGAGTACGATTAGTCAAATGTTTATATGTATGTATCTATTTTATCCATTTTAAACCATCATATGGCTTAGAAACCATATAAATGTTTTTACAGTATTATTTTATACTTCTGCTTTTATTGTATGCACTTTACTTAACCATAAGTATTGCAATAATATCGATTCATTTCTCTTGTACGAGAAAAGAGACTGATCAATAAATAACATCTTTTATTGAACACGCCCGTCTCTTCCTTTTCTCTACAATCTGGTGAAACTAAGAATGCACGTACTGACTGAGTAAAATAAGTTGTCTTTTGTTTTCACACGACTCTAGAGATACACTCTTGATTAGGGGAGAGCAAAGTTGTCATGTTCTATGGTTGTCAGAAACTAAATCCCTTCTTGTCTCTCCAGGGAGGTTCAACTCCTCCTTGTCTATTCGAGAAAGTTTCTAGTGAACTCTGAGCTAGCTGGCAAACCCAAATGTTTAAGTCTAATATCGACAGTAGAAGACCTAGTTAACGTCTGGTCTAGGTCTATACTATTGGAGGTATTATTCCAATGCGCAGAGCCTATTGGGATAATAGGAACTACACTACAGAGCTGGGACCCGATACGGGGTATTTTGCAGTACATATAGAAATTTCGGCAGCGCCACCATTTTAATGAGAGCTGCACGCCCTAGGAGGATGAGGGGCAGTGTTTGCCAATTCTAAACATCCCGCTTAAGCCGCTGTAGCGGCTGCATTACATTTTGATCAATAAATTGCACCTGGTGGGGCGTGATGAAAATTCCTAGGTATTTAAACCCGTCCGTGACAGTCTGTAATGCACATCCGCTTGGTAAGCGCGGTGGCGAGCCAGTGAGGACATATAGCGGAGACTTGTCCCAATTTATCATATAACCAGACATTCTCCCGTACTTCGCACACATGTCAAGCAGACGATTGATAGACTGCGCTGGGGAACTGAGGTATAGTAGGATGTCGTCTGCGTACAATGATATTCTGTCTTCCCAGCCCATTGCCCATTTAATGCCCTGTATCGTGGGGTCCTGCCTGATCCATGTCGCTAACGGCTCCAAAAATATAGCAAAAAGCAGGGAGTGACAGCGGGCACCCCTGCCGTGTCCCTCTACCTAGTGGGAATTCCCTCGAAAGACAGCCATTTACCACCACCCTGGCAACTGGTAGTTCGTAGAGTAAGCGTACCCATTGACAAAATATGGGGCCAAAGCCCAGATGCTGGAGGGCCGCAAAGAGGAAGGGCCTTTCCACCAAGTCAAATGCCATACGGGCATCTAAGGAGAGTTTGGCCGCGTCCTCAGCTATCATTTCCCTACTCTTCAACACGCCGAACAGCCGCCGCAAGTTGAGTGCCGCATTACGGTGGGGCATGAAGCCCGACTGGTCCGGGTGGATGATGTCTGCTAGGTGGGCCTGGAGTCTCGTGGCCAGGGCTTTTGCCAATAAGCAGGGAGATGGGCCTGTAGGACCCACACTCCTGCGCCGGTTTACCCGGCTTGTGTATTGCTACTATCGTCTTCAGTCTCTGGTCACAAGGGAGAGCCCCGGTTTCAAAGCTTTCTTTATACATGGCTAGGAGGCGTGGCGTCACCTCAGCAGATCCTAGTTTATAGAATTCAATTGGGATTCCTTAATACTCCTTAGCACACGTTTGGTAATAAAATTCTGGCAGTTTACATGTGTTTCCACCATACATCAGTCATACATTCGTAAAGAATTTCAGTTCCTTGTATTCAGGTTTGTCGATGATGTAGTTTTATTTCTGGAGACGTCACAGCCGACACGTGTTTCGTCGTTGAGGGAATGTAACCCACGACTTTCTCAAGGCTATTCTCCAAACTGTCGTTATTTATTTGTTGAGGTGATAATTCCAACCCTCAATGGGGTTCTGCTTGGGGACTTTATTTCTGGTTAGTACATTCGTTGTAACCGGAGTATCGGTTGGAGTTTCAGACAGCTGTTCGCTGTGTATTTCGTGTTCAAAATTCGGTCCCCGCTGCAATCTCTACACTGCACGATAGAGATTGCAGCGGGGATCGAATTTTGAGTGAGATATCTATGGAATATTAAAGGCGGAATAGCAGGGTTAAATCATTCCTGACTCAGTATGATTTTCTTGTCAATGTGGGGCACCCTAAAGGTACATGGGAGACCTGAGCTGTGCAGGCTGACAAGCTTATTTGAAATGATGGCGTCTTTGCAGCTCCACAACCTGGACAAAGTTTGCTTTGTTTTATTGCCCACAAGGGCTGTGGAGTTACTGGAGAGTCTTGGTTCCTCAAGTCCACTTCAGTGCAGATTCTTCAGTCAGCTCGGTCTCCATGCAAGGTTTTCCTGAGACAAGGACATCTCTTCTTGCAGGAGGCAATTTAGCTCCTATCTTTGCAGGTCAGATGACCATTCTCAGCAGGTTATCACAAGCCCTCTTCCTAAAACATTAGAAATGTAACCTGGCAATGTGTTCTTTCTTGACTGATGCACAGTGTCTCATGGATGTCTAAATGATGTACAGCGGACTGGGCCGAGACATCCAGCTCTTTTACACAAAGGATAGCCTACAAACCACCAAATTTTTGGGATTTTTTGTTCTAGTTTTATATATCGCAAACTCAACTTGAAGGTATTAGAGCGCTTTACATGAGCACCAGTTACATTACAAACGGACACATTCGTGATTTGCCCAGATTCACAGGATGTTGAGCCCTTGTGGGCCCCTACACACTGAGTCCCAGCCACTGTTCTCTTTGTTACAATGAGCAAGCAAGGGATATCCAAGGGGGCCCTATTATAGGATACTCGATGGATCTTTATAGAGTAGGGTCAGTAGACCGTTTTCTCACAATGGTACAGACAGAAAGACTTATTCCTCCGAACTCTGAACCCTCTACCTCTACCAGCACCAGCCTCCTCTAGGCCACGATGGAGGGGTAATGGCCATGGCCACTAATGTTGAGGGTTTTTTATGAGTAACTATTCAGCCGCAGAGTAAGACCCGGGGAAGCCTACAAGTGTAGTAACAGAATGGCTGATTCACTTGAAGAAACACCCCTGGTAGACCAGAATAAGCCCACAAGAAAAGATACCATAGCTTTTCCAAGGCATACAAGAGGACTTGGAGTGTACATGTGTAAATATAACATTCAACACTAAACAGGGGAGAGCACTTTTTCATGTAGAACATGTCCAGTTCAGTGGACTCTAGCAATGAACAGTCCACTCATAGGCCAAAAATTCTTAAACGCGCACAGGCTCTGTTTTTGATGTCAAATGAGAAGTGCGCGGTGTGCCTTTAGTGGGTCAGCATGGTTTTAGAGCTCAGTTGGGGAAATAAAATACAATACAGTGCTGTCCGAAAACATAAAAGTCAAGGCAACCAGTTTTCCCAAGCCGCCCATAGGACCTGTGTTCAGTGGCTCTATTGTCTTTATCAGGATTACTGGAACATTACTGGTTTACCATCTATAATCAGACGACTAGTTACCCAAATCGGCATCGCTTATCCATATTGTAGCTTTGTAATTATTAGCTCTGGCTCATTAAATGATATATTTTTTCAAAGTATATTTTTTGTCCAATTATTGTATTTATGTCTCCAGTTGATCGTTTCAAAATGTATTTTAAATATATAACCCATTTCTATCTTTGTCGCCAGGGACAGACTTCGGAGAAGTAGATCTCGGTTAAGGCGAAGGTCGAGGTCACGAGGTGGCCGTGGACGCCGGCGTAGTAGAGGAAGAGACAAAGAGGATAAATTCAAAGGAAGTCTTTCCGAAGGGATGAAGTTTGAGCAGGAGTCTTCTGATGACAAGTAAGCAGAAGTGTGTCCTATTTGTGCTCTGAAATGAGTATCTGTCTGTTGCATGTAATTCTTCTGTGCAGCAGCATGTGTGTGATAACATTGCTTCATTGCTTTTAAGAAAGGACCAAATGGCTTCTAAAACATTGTTTTATGACTCCTAATTCAATCGATTTGATGGTAACTAAGTCTGTCACATGTTTGCAGGATTGTGGTCTATTTAGAACTTGAAATAAACTATTTACTCTTGCATTGCTTTTCCCTTACCTGTAGGAAAGTACCCTTTTTAGGTCTCGGCTAAGCGCGCGGAAGCGCTTTCTCGCCGAAGACCTTTTGTCGGGGTGTCTGCTTTCCAGGAGACAATCCTGGCCGCGCGTTTCTCCTTTGAGGCGATTCGAAACTGGCACGCGCACGCGAACACGCTCACTGTGGCCAGCTGCTGTTGCGCATTCACACAGACACACACACACACACGAGCGCCCATGCACGCATGCACATACATACAGAGACCCACACACACGCGTGCACACACACACAAGTGCACCGAGGCCCCCCCCCCGCCACCGTCGCACACATACATACACACACAAGCATACACACACGAGTGCACCAAGTCCCCCCCAGCCCTTTTGAACTTACCGGGCCAATCTCGGGGGACTCCGCTCTCAGCACGCGGCGCGCAACCTCCTGCTGGCGGCCCCGGGGCTTCCACCGCTCACAGGAGCCCCGGGCCGCGAGACGAATTGACTCTGCCTGCCTTCTCTTCCGGTCCGGACGCGGCCCCGCCCCCGTCACAGCCGACCTTGCCTGACTTCCGGTGCGGCTGCGGCGGGATTCCGGGGGCATTTTCTGCACAAACCTTGTTTGTCCTGACAACATTGTTTTTACTGTCGCCACCTCAATATTTTGACCCTTGTTATTATCATTGTTTGAAAGGTGTGCTCAAAAGGGTGAACTCAGTGTGCAAAATACACAATGTAGATTAAAAAACAGCGTTTCCGTTTTAGGCTCACTGCTGTGATTTCCCAAATCTGTTTCTAATATTTTCATCGTCAGTCTCTGCGCTTCACCACTTGGCAATTTCCTTTAGTGGTCCCAGCTCCACAGGTACATGTGTGTGTGTATGTGTATATATATATATCGATAAGATGTGTGTGTGTGTGTGTGTGTATATATATCGATAAGAGTAGTGTGTGTGTATCTGGGTAAGAGTAGTGTGTGTGTGTGTGTGTATATATATCGATAAGATTAATCCACGGTGAACATTAGTTAGGAGATTTCAGTAGGGCTGTCAAAATTGCTGGATGTAGTGATCTAGAGTATTGAAAGCACGAAGGTCTTTAAGTGTTGGGGTAGTCCAAAATCAAGTCCAGAGTCACTGCTAAATTTGGGTAAGAAACAGCTACTGCAAGTGTTTTTGATCATGTATTTTTTTTTTTTGCAGCCAAGTTACTTATGAGGTTACGTGATTGGAGCAATTGACTGTGCTTCTACCACAGGGCTATTGATTTAAGAGATGTGTACAATAGCAGGGGTGTGTAATTTAATACAATATCTACTTCTTCATGGGGCAGGTTGCTTCATAAATCTACATCTCATGTTACAAAATCCACTTGTCCCTTTGGTGCCCCCCCACCTTCCCCCGCGCCTGTGCTGCGGGAGTTCAGATTTAACTGAACCTAGTTACTGCCCGTCTCAGCCCTCATATTTACATTTTCCATGGCTTGCGGTGCTCAAGACCCTAACACCGGAAGGATGAGGGCTGGCAGTTGGCCCCGCCGGGATCCTGAAGTGTGACCTGCGGTGACCACAGATGTCAGCAGCGAGCGTCTCTTTCAAGTTGCACTGCTGCAAAGTTTGGATTTATTTGTTCGGTGAAGGCTAGTAAGGTCGGGCTGGAAGGTCACCAGGCCATGTGCAGAGAGAGAGTGTACAGTGCCACGGACCCCCGCCGTTACAGCACAGCGCTGGCCTTGCAGAGCCAAGCGCTGCTCCGTTATAGGGCACCGACTTTTCAGTTGATCCATTGGTCAACCCGAAGTCAGCAGGGCCATAACTCCCAGAATTCACAGATACAAACCCCGGAAGGTCTTGTGCTGGCAGTTGTCCCCGCATGGATCCTGAAGTGTGACCGGCGGACCGTAGATGTCAGCAGCGAGCGCCGAACCGCCGCGCCCTCACGGTGGGCAGGTACAATCAGCTAGAGTGGCTCGGAACTGGGTCCTTCCCAGGCCTGGCCTAGGGCGCAGGAGGCATAAGGGCCGGGCACACGGGGCTCCAAGGGGGGGGGGGAGGCGGCGGGGGAGGGGGTGGAAGAGTGCGGGTGTCTAAGCTCTGCCATTTGGACAGTCGCCGAGTGCTGTTCGGGGCTCCTGCTTCACATGTGTGTGTGGGGGGCTCTGTGTCTGTGTGGCTCTGTGTGTGTGGGTGCAAATGCAATAGGTCTGGCATTTGCGAGAGGTTAAACTATTGGCATTGTAAATGACAATGCCATTTATTTATCTGTTTTCAAAACCAACACCTAAATAAAAATGTTGTCATTTACAATGCCAATAGCTCTAACTTTTGCAAAGGCGAGACCGTTGCATTGTAAATGCTTGTTTGACATGGTCACCCCTACCTTTTTGCCTGGTATTTGATGTGATTTCGACTGGAAGTGCACTGGGTTCCTGCTAACCAGGTTCCCAGTGCCAGGCCTCTTTCCCAAGCCGCAGTTATGCCCCCAATTGGCAATACCTTTAGCACCCCCTGTGAGTCTCTAGTAAAAGTAAATGGTTATCCAGTATTATGGGTGTCTTTCATAGATTCACATGCCTGAATCATTCCCCGTCGTCGAGATGGGAGCCCCGGTAATAGAAAAGTAATGTCCTATAGACATACATAGAGAAAAATAGGCCTAAGGGCCTTGCCTTAGTAGCCTATCTATGTCCTTTTGTGAAAAGGACCAAATTTCCAAAGGTAGCCAATCAGCTACCACCTCCCTCTAGAACCTTCCTGCCAGGAGCCTCAGTCTCTCAGATTTTCTACCGCACGTTGTGCTAGGGAGTCCCCACCTGAGCTCTCCTCAGGTTTCTTCAAATTCTTTACTTTCTTCACAAAAACTTGGATTCTACTTCAAATATGGCTGAACAACAGAAAAGAGGACTATTCAGAGCTTGTTCTTCTTGTGGCAAGAAGAGACTGCACGTCGACGACAAGCATGAGACTTGCCTCTACTGCCTCTACCCTGACCACACAGTAAAGGACTGCAGGGTATGTAGAACATTCTCTACCAAAACCCTTAAGGATAGAGAAGGCAGACTGCTCCTCTGGCTAAACAGACTAAAAACCAGAGATGTTGAGGTGCTCTCCTCGGAGGGCAGTGAAATGGCTTCAGTTTCCTCAAAACTGTCCTTAAAAAGGCCAAGGGAGGCTTCCCCTGGCCATCCAGACGTCCCTCACAAAAAGACTACTTCAAAGTCTTCTGAGGCAAGATCTGATACGTCTGTGAAGGATGCTGCAACCTTCAGAAAGCCATCGCAGTCCTCGTCGTCTACTTCGATGACATTATCTTCAAGAAACACGAACTATGTTTCCACATCGACGACGACGATCTCGACGACGGTGGCATCGTCAGCCTTGACTTCAACGACGACGACCACCCACTCGTCGACGACGGGTAAGCCAATATCGTCGATTGTACTTATTAAAAAACAGCAATCGTTTGTCAAAACTCCGTCGTCATCTCCGTCGACGTTGACAAAACAGAAAACACCGACATCGTCGACGAGAATTCAGTCGACGTCCGCCGCATCGTCGACGAAGACACCGACGACGGTAGGAGCACCGCCGACGACAACTACACCGTCGACGGCTGCTACGACGCCGACGACAAAACTGCCGTCGACGTCCACGACGACGGCGAAGGCACCGTCGACGACCGCATCGACGACGGCGAAGGCACCGTCGACGCCAACTCCGTCGACGGCGAAGGCACCGTCGACGGCTACTCCGTCGACGACCGCCTCGTCGACGACAGCTTCATCGGCGAAGGGACACTCGACGCTTGAAAAGCGATCGACGGCGATACCGTCGACGACCTCGTCGACGACCTCGTCGACGACGACATCATCGACGCCATGGAAAAAAGCGGAGTTAATTCCATCAAAAAAGGTCACCAAACTCCCTATTACGCCCGAATTAACATCACCCAGTAGGGTTCAATCACTGCTTCCTTCTCACATACTTCAAGCTGACGAATCAGATGATGACCACTTCGAACAAGCTACTAGCCCGTCAGATCTCAACGTCAAATGCCAGAGTACTGACGATGACGGAGATGATGTTATATTTACGGAAGAAACTATTCAGGCTCAGGTACATACTCAAGTCACTCCAATGATCGTATTACCGGCCGAGATAGTTCAGGATCTTCAATTCCTGATCACAGACTATAAAAAGAGATTCCCAGAATCGTCAGCGACACCATCACATGGCAATTCTCAAGAATCTTCCACACAGCAAAGATCACCAAGGGCAAGACCAACGCCTTTGGTTATTCCTCAAGATACTGAACAGGTTCACAACATACAATCCTCTGATGATGACGACGAACCTCCTGAGGAAGGTGAGGTTAGAGATGACCTCTCTCAAAACAGAGATGATGAGGATTACGTTGCTCATTCTCCGGCCACACCGGAACCCAGCACATCAGACTCTCCACCAGTGGATATCGGTGGATTCCACAATTTAATAGAGAGAGCGGCCACCAGATTTCACATGGCAATGGAAACAAAAGTAACAGATTGTTTCTTGTATGACTTCAAAGACCCCATAAGAAAGGAGGCACGATCCATTCCCATAATAGAACATATCTGGGAACAGGGGCTACAACTCATGCAAACACCTGCATCTGTTTCAATAGTGGTCCCTAGACTGGACAAAAAATATAGGGCTCCGTCAACGGCAGCCACTTGTTTTAATTCACATCCAAAACCTGATTCGGTCGTCACTCAAGCCGCCCAGAAGAACTCCAGAAACCCATCCTCGCCACTCTCAGCACCACCAGACAAGGAGGGCAGGAAATTGGATGGCATAGGCAAACGCTTCTCCACAACGTCAGCCATGACGGTCAAAGTGGCCAACGCCATTGCTCTGCTGGGCAGATACAATAGGCAACTATGGGAAGATATTGCTCCATATCTCACGCACGTGCCTGATGACTTGAAAAATGAGGTCCAGGCACTCCTTCATGAAGGTCAAATATCGGCATCAGAAATCATAGACTCAGCTGTCGATGTCGCCATGACAGGCTTCAGACAGCTTGCAGGTGCCGCAGTTTTGCGCAGGCAAGGTTGGCTCAAAGCGACGTCCTTCAGACAGGAAGTACAAACCAAAGTTGTAGATATGCCCTATGACGGACAACTACTATTTGGAGCTAAAATAGATGAAGCCTTGCAGACGATAAAGAAAGACACCGATACTGCAAGGGCTCTCGGGACTTTACAATTCAGGAACCAGTCCTTTCGAGGGCACAGAGGACGAGGACAATCCACGTACAGAGGATCTTATCAAGGCAAATCCACATATAATCAAAATCGCTCCCAATATCCACAGCGGCAGCAACAACAAAGTCGTCAGACCCCCTACGGGAGACCGAACTTCAGAGGCAAATCGCAAAAGAAAACGGCTGGCGGAAGACAATGACCAATTCCCGCAGCCAGTCCCCCCACCGTCCGGTCCGCTCAAAATTGGTGGCAAGCTAACACATTTCCTCCAAAATTGGAAAAGGATTACGACGGATCGGTGGGTACTACAATTGATTCAACACGGTCACACCTTGGAATTCAACTCCATCCCACCGTTCACCCCTCCTCACAAACATCATCACAGACACCTTCGTCTGTTACTGCAGGAAATCTCTTCCATGATAAAAAAGGGAGCAATAGAGCGAGTCCCATCAGCTCAAAAGGGAAAGGGATTTTATTCCCGCTTCTTTTTAATCCAACAGAAAAAGAAGAAATGGAGGCCCATTCTAGATCTCAGGGCACTCAATGCCTTCCTGAAAAGCCAATCGTTTCGTATGGTGACTATCCAGGAAATCTTAGGCTCCCTGGAGGAAGGAGACTTTATGACATCTTTGGACCTGCAAGATGCATATTACCATGTCCCAATACACAAACGACACAAAAAATTCCTACGATTCGAAGTAGCAGGTCTCCATTACCAATTTTGTGTCCTCCCATTTGGCCTCAAATCAGCACCTCGCATTTTTACAAAGTGCCTGGCTCCTGTGGCAGCTTACCTGAGACAACAGAATCACCAGGTCTTCCCCTACCTAGACGACTGGCTGGTGAAAGCACCGTCTCTCACGGACGCACAGCTGTCTTCCAACGCCTGTCTCGACATTTTCCGGAACCTGGGTTTGACTCTCAACTTCGAAAAATCTACTTTACAACCCACCAGGATAATAACATTTCTGGGGGCCACTATAAACACCATTTCCTCCAAAGCTTTCCCATCTCTGGAAAGAAAAAACAAACTGATGACTCTAGCTACCGCGATATCTTCAAAACCAACCATCAAAGTAAGGATTTTCAAATCTCTTCTAGGGATGATGTCTTCCTGCATTCTACTCATCCCTCACTGTCGGCTCAGAATGCGCCCCCTTCAGGAGGCCCTGACCAAACAGTGGACCCAATGTACAGATTCCTTCGAGGATCACATAGTCGTCACTCGACAGATATCCGAGACGCTGGGCTGGTGGATGAAGCACAAGAACCTATCCAAAGGTCTCACGTTCTTGTTACCAGAAACTCCACACGTCATAACGACGGACGCTTCTCTCGAAGGCTGGGGTGCAGTCCTTCAAGACTTACAAATCAGCGGCAGATGGTCGGAGCAAGAGAAGGCTCTGCATATCAACCTCCTAGAACTACGTGCAGTCCTTCACTCCCTACAGGCATTCCTCCCTCGCATCAAAAATTCTGCAGTGCTAGTGAGGACAGACAACACGACCACAATGCACTACTTAAACAAGCAGGGAGGGACACGCTCGCTGACGCTGTCTCGCGAATCACAAAAAATTTGGAGCTGGCTACTGCTCAACAACATCACATTAACATCGGAGTATGTCCCAGGAAAAGACAACGTCATAGCAGACGCTCTCAGCAGACAGAGGTCAATGTCCCACGAATGGGAACTGAACCAGCAAGTTCTAGACAACATCTTCTCGGCATGGGGAACACCTCAAATAGACCTCTTTGCCACCAAGGAGAACAAAAAATGCCAAAGCTTCGCAAGTTGGCATCCCCAACAGGGGTCATTAGGAAATGCATTTTCCATCGCATGGCGCAACGTGTTTGCGTACGCGTTTCCGCCATTTCCCCTGATCAGCAGAGTCATCCGGAAGATGAAAATGGAGCATTGCACATTGATTCTCATGGCCCCATACTGGCCGAGACAACATTGGTTCGCGGACCTCCGACGCCTCTCAGTCCGTCCATCAATCCAACTGATCAACATCCTTCTCTACTCTCGATGTCCAAAGGCCAGATACTCCACCCGAATCTGACATCTCTCAGATTATCGGCTTGGCTCCTGAGTACCGAGAATTCTGTCACCTAAGCATCCCGCAGGAGTGCAAAGAAGTCCTAGCTAAAGCAAGAGCAGTTAGCACGAACAAAACTTATTCCTTGAAATGGAAGCGCTTTTGTATTTGGTGTAAAGACAACAATATACACCCTTTTAGAATCACTCCAGAGCAGATACTGCCTTATCTCCTGCATCTGGCCCAAACAGGTCTGGCGCATGCTTCCATCAGGGTACACCTGGCAGCAATCTCTCGCTTCACCAGGTCTTCAAAAGGCCCTTCACTATGGTCCAACAGACTGATAAAACAGTTCCTTAAAGGGCTTTACAGATCTTTCCCTAGACCAAGACGAATACCACCAACGTGGCATCTGAATATTGTACTCAATCAGTTAATGAAACATCCATTTGAACCTATCCATAGGGCTGAACTCAAATACGTTTCCTGGAAAACTGCACTTCTTTTAGCTCTAACATCAGCCAGAAGAGTCAGTGAGTTGCAAGCTCTTTCGATACAGGATCCTTTCTTGCAATTTAGAGAAGACAGAGTCATCTTAAGAACCAACCCACGTTTCATTCCTAAAGTCCCCTCGGACTTCCATCTCAATGAACCGCTTGTGCTTCGCTCATTCTTCCCGAACCCAGGCACAGTGGCGGAAAGATCTCTTCACTCTTTGGACATTAAGAGATGTCTAAAATTTTACCTGGACAAAACGAAAGCTTTCAGAAAGACCAAACAACTTTTCGTTGCCTTCAGCAGGCCGAGAAAAGGCATGCCACTCTCCAAACAATCCATTTCCAGATGGATATCGGCAACAATTGCATTTTGTCATGACAAAGCCGGACGTCCATTACATTCCTCAGTCCGAGCACATTCCACGAGAGCTGTGTCCACATCGGCAGCACTATTCGCTGGTGTACCGATTCTGGATATCTGCAGAGCGGCCACCTGGAAATCGCCGCACACCTTTACCAGACACTACTGCCTGGACACGGAACTGATGCAGGATGCAGCTGTGGGCCAAGCTGTACTTCGCCATCTCTTCCAGTAAGATGAGCCTTCCTACTTCCCACCGTCCTGCAATGGTATGCACATTTATTTACTTTACTCTCTATATTACTGATGGTATCTAGTCACATGATATGTATTATCTCAGACTGTTATATTCCATCGCATATGTGCATAATGTATTGCTTGCTATTCTGATTCAGGCATGTGAATCTATGAAAGACACCCATAATACTGGATAAGAAATGCGTTACTTACCTGTAACAGCAGTTATCCAGTATTGGTGTCTTTCATAGATTCACATGCAACCCTCCCACCTCCCCAGGAAGGACTCATCTCTCACTACAGAGCATATCTTACGTCTACCTAGCTTGGTGCGTACGAAAATCTGAGAGACTGAGGCTCCTGGCAGGAAGGTTCTAGAGGGAGGTGGTAGCTGATTGGCTACCTTTGGAAATTTGGTCCTTTTCACAAAAGGACATAGATAGGCTACTAAGGCAAGGCCCTTAGGCCTATTTTTCTCTATGTATGTCTATAGGACATTACTTTTCTATTACCGGGGCTCCCATCTCGACGACGGGGAATGATTCAGGCATGTGAATCTATGAAAGACACCAATACTGGATAACTGCTGTTACAGGTAAGTAACGCATTTCTTCCCCTGGTTCCTTGGGCAAGGAGGCTAAAGAGGGTTCTTAAAGGCTGAAGGACGAATTTTTCTACCCTAAATGACCCCTCAGCAAACACATACAGACTGCCACTGCAGGCTGCGTGTCTTGGTGCAGACAAAAGTGAAAACACGACATGGCACACATCCCTGATTGCCATGCCCACAGACACTGCATGCAGTATAGGTAAGTCACCCCAACAGCAAACCTTACAGCCCTAAGGCAGGATGCACCATACTACATGTGAGGACATATCTGCGGGAGCAGATATGGCACTGTGCTGGTCAGCTCTATTGCTGCCAGTTCAAATGAACTGGGAAGCCATATTAAGTACATGTGTTTGACACTGGTGAAAACGAGTTCCCCAGCTACTTGGCAGCTTCAGTAAAAAATAGGGATGTTTGGTATCAAACATCTCGTATTAATAAACCCACACTGATGCCTGTGTTGGATCTAATAACACATGCACACGTATGTCACCCTCGAGGTGCCCCTGAATACCTTCCAGCTACTGGTGTGCTGACCGACTGTTTTTCACCAGCCTGCCTCCAGAGACACTTTTCTGACCCCAATGGTGAGGCCCTTTGCTCTCAGGAGGTTAGAAACAAAGCCTGCTCGGGAAGAGGGTGTTTACACTTACTCACCAGGATGACCTGCAGATTAGCATTCCAAGGCAGGGAAGCTTCAAAGAGCTGGCCCCCTTTGGTATGGAAATCTGGCTTCCCTCGCAGGAGAAGAAGCTGACCTCCTTTGTTCATAGCCCTTTCGCACCTGAACAGGCAGGAAAATTGGCTAGTCAGATAGGCGTGTTAACTCTCAGGCTACTACCAACCCTAAGGCGGGCTACCTGAAGTGGAGGGGCATTTTCAAAGATAGCCATCTTGGTGATGGCAAACGTAGGAACTCTAGAACATGTTTGTGCACACTTCCCACAGGAAGTGGTCCGATAGCGGGGTGTAGTGACCCCAGCGGTAGGTAACCATTGGCTACTATCCTGAATCCCCCTAATGCCCCTAAAGTCAGTTTTTAGGGGAGACCCTCGCACCTGGAAATCAGATCCTGCCGACATGAACAAAGAAGACGGACGTGAAGAGCCTCTAGAAGCCCCAGCCACCGACTTGGCGTCAACCCTGCCGGTCTACTAACTTCGACAATTGTGCCAAAAGAGGACTTGTCCTGTAGCTGCTGTGTCTCCAAAGCTGGGATAACTGCCAGCACTTCAGCCAAGAACCAGGAACTCTAGTTAAACAGCGGTGCTGCTCCCATGCATCTTGCAGGTACCAAGACTGAGCTGTGAGGCTCCAAGACAGTGTAAACCGGACTTCAGAAAGCACTACTGCACCCAAGCAGCCTAGCCCGAGCTGAAGTGGGCAAACTGTGTCTACGTGGTCCCCAGACCCAAAGCCCATCTTGGATTTCCACGCTGTGGATTTCTCGACGCTGCCTACTGCCTCTGTTTGCAGGCCCCCTAAACTGCTGATGCTGACAAACACCCAACACCTAAGGACACCTCTGCACCCATCAGCAATGGAAAACAAGCATTAGAAATGCAATCGGGCTCGGATTTATTTGATTTTGAGCTAATGGAATTGTAAATGCCAATGTCTTTTCGCCATGTGTGATGGAGTGTGTGCATGTGGTGTGTAGTGGTATTATGTGAGTTGGATTGTAATGTTACCAATGGTGTCATGCTGTGCTTTAGATGAATATGTTTAAAAGTAAAGTGTACCATACTGCGATTGCTACAAAAGTTAAATGTGGATGCAGGGCTGCTCTGTGTCTTCATCCTTCTTGGGTCTGCAAGCAGCCGCTGCCTGGCACTGAAGCCTGAACTGTGCTGATCTAATCTGCAGGGCTGCTCTGTGTCTTCATCCTTCTTGGGTCTGCAAGCAGCCAATGCCTACCACTGAAGCCTGATCTGTCCTGATCTAATCTGCAGGGCTGCTCTGTGACTTCATCCTTTTTGGGTCTGCAAGCAGCCGCTGCCTACCACTAAAGCCTAGTTCCCTTCACAACAGCACGGCAGACACGCGCATGCCGCACTGCCGATCTGTGCTGATCTAATGTGCAGGGCTGCTCTGTATCTTCATCCTTCTTGGGTCTGCAAGCAGCCGCTGCCTAGCACTGAAGCCGGATCTGTGCTGATCTAATCTGCAGGGCTGCTCTGTGTCTTCATCCTTCTTGGGTCTGCAAGCAGACGCTGCCTGGCACTGAAGCCTGATCTGTGCTGATCTAATCTGCAGGGCTGCTCTGTGTCTTCATCCTTCTTGGGTCTGCAAGCAGCCGCTGCCTACCACTGAAGCCTGATCTGTGCTGATCTAATCTGCAGGGCGGCTCTGTGTCTTCATCCTTCTTGGGTCTGCAAGCAGCCAATGCCTACCACTGAAGCCTGATCTGTGCTGATCTAATATGCAGGGCTGCTCTGTGTCTTCATCCTTCTTGGGTCTGCAAGCAGCCGCTGCCTACCACTGAAGCCTAGTTCCCTTCACAACAGCACGGCAGACACGCACATGCCGCACTGCCGATCTGTGCTGATCTAATGTGCAGGGCTGCTCTGTATCTTCATCCTTCTTGGGTCTGCAAGCAGCCGCTGCCTGGCACTGAAGCCTGATCTGTGCTGATCTAATCTGCATGGCTGCTCTGTGTCTTCATCCTTCTTGGGTCTGCAAGCAGCCAATGCCTACCACTGAAGCCTGATCTGTGCTGATCTAATCTGCAGGGCTGCTCTGTGTCTTCATCCTTCTTGGGTCTGCAAGCAGCCGCTGCCTACCACTGAAGCCTAGTTCCCTTCACAACAGCACGGCAGACACGCACATACCGCACTGCCGATCTGTGCTGATCTAATGTGCAGGGCTGCTCTGTATCTTCATCCTTCTTGGGTCTGCAAGCAGCCGCTGCCTGGCACTGAAGCCTGATCTGTGCTGATCTAATCTGCAGGGCTGCTCTGTGTCTTCATCCTTCTTGGGTCTGCAAGCAGCCAATGCCTACCACTGAAGCCTGATCTGTGCTGATCTAATCTGCAGGGCTGCTCTGTGTCTTCATCCTTCTTGGGTCTGCAAGCAGCTGCTGCCTACCACTGAAGCCTAGTTCCCTTCACAACAGCACGGCAGACACGCACATGCCGCACTGCCGATCTGTGCTGATCTAATGTGCAGGGCTGCTCTGTATTTTCATCCTTCTTGGGTCTGCAAGCAGCCGCTGCCTGGCACTGAAGCCTGATCTGTGCTGATCTAATCTGCAGGGCTGCTCTGTGTCTTCATCCTTCTTGGGTCTGCAAGAAGACGCTGCCTGGCACTGAAGCCTGATCTGCGCTGATCGAATCTGCAGGGCTGCTCTGTGTCTTCATCCTTCTTGGGTCTGCAAGCAGCCGCTGCCTGGCACTGAAGCCTGATCTGTGCTGATCTAATCTGCAGGGCTGCTCTGTGTCTTCATCCTTCTTGGGTCTGCAAGCAGCCGCTTCCTGGCACTGAAGCCTGATCTGTGCTGATCTAATCTGCAGGGCTGCTCTGTGTCTTCATCCTTCTTGGGTCTGCAAGCAGCCGCTGCCTGGCACTGAAGCCTGATCTGTGCTGATCTAATCTGCAGGGCTGCTCTGTGTCTTCATCCTTCTTGGGTCTGCAAGCAGCCGCTGCCTGGCACTGAAGCCTGATCTGTGCTGATCTAATCTGCAGGGCTGCTCTGTGTCTTCATCCTTCTTGGGTCTGCAAGCAGCCGCTGCCTGGCACTGAAGCCTGATCTGTGCTGATCTAATCTGCAGGGCTGCTCTGTGTCTTCATCCTTCTTGGGTCTGCAAGCAGCCGCTGCCTGGCACTGAAGCCTGATCTGTGCTGATCTAATCTGCAGGGCTGATCTGTCTCATCATCCTTCTTGGGTCTGCAAGCAGCCGCTGCCTGCCACTGAAGCCTAGTTCCCTTCACAGCAGCACGGCAGACACGCACACGCCGCACTGCCGATCTGTGCTGATCTAATATGCAGGGCTGCTCTGTGTCTTCATCCTTCTTGGGTCTGCAAGCAGCCGCTGCCTGGCACTGAAGCCTAGTTCCCTTCACGGCAGACACGCACACGCGGCACTGCCGATCTTTGCTGATCTAATCTGCAAGGCTGCTCTGTCTTCATCCTTCTTGGGTCTGCAACCTGCCGCTGCCTGGCACTGAAGCCTAGTTCCCTTCACGGCAGACACGCACATGCCGCACTGCCGATCTGTGCTGATCTAATATGCAGGGCTGCTCTGTGTCTTCATCCTTCTTGGGTCTGCAAGCAGCCGCTGCCTGGCACTGAAGCCTGATCTGTGCTGATCTAATCTGCAGGGCTGATCTGTCTCATCATCCTTCTTGGGTCTGTGCTGATCTAATATGCAGGGCTACTCTGTGTCTTCATCCTTCTTGAGTCTGCAAGCAGCCGCTGCCTGGCACTGAAGCCTGATCTCTGCTGATCTAATCTGCACGGCTGATCTGTCTCATCATCCTTCTTGGGTCTGCAAGCAGCCGCTGCCTGCCACTGAAGCCTACTCTCGAACACTCTTGGCCTCATAAAAGTGAAGAGGACATCTGTTTTCTGTTAATTACTTCTTATCTCATTTTGTCAGAGTAGTGTCACATTCCTGCCCTCTTCCCTGGCCTCATGCTTCATGGACACGGGAAAACAGATTTGAAGCTTTGTTTTCCCACTAAGGCAAGGATCCATTAAAAAAAATCGGCAGCATATTGTCCCAAACATAAGTCCCTTCAAAGTTTTTGTTTAATAGCAAATGTAAGAGGACCTGCAACATATTCGCTATATTTATTTCTTCCAATTATGTGATATTCGTACCTTTTGTGCTGCTACCTTTGATAATCTGTATTTAAATACTGCCTCTTTTTCAGCCAAAAAAGGCTGCAGACGAACGCGCGCCCTATACATGCAATGCAGAATGGTGAACGCGCTCCCACCATCTGGATTGCATTAAAAGGGCACCCTGACAGCTCCTAATTAAAATTAATGGTCTGCCGTGCGCGAAACCGCACAGTAAATGCCAAAAATGGCGGACTAACATTACATATGCCCTATCGCATTAAGACTACTAAAAAAACACCACCGCGAGGACCAATCACCATTCAGATTACAAAATTAAGCACTGCAAATGCAAGAGCAAAAAATAATTTATCCAGCATGAGCAAGAAACTCGCAACAATACGGCTCGCAGCTCCTCCCCACTTCGTGGTGACATCGCCGAGCCCGGAAAAAGGACCAAAGGAGTCCCCGAGCAGCGTGAGGCCTGCTCCTTCTGTTGGTTCAGCCCGACTGGCCTCCCAGTCAAAACCTACAGCCTTTTTCCCGAATATCGATTCCATAAACTAACATTGGACGCCCAAAGTTGTATAGCACCCACTGCACCTGGTTGCCCTAATGTCGCTGGAGGTGATATGCTGGTGCTGCCTTGGACCTTGCCTCGCACTCACCTTAAGTCCAGAAGATTGGTCTTGTAAGTCGCAGTACTCTACCTGTATGCTGTACTTTTGTTTTTCCTCCCAAAGGATAATATTATAGCTACTGTAGCTAAAGTGTTGACTTTTGCAAAATGTACTTACCTGATCGTATTGGTTCTGTTGCCTAAACATAAAGATTTTTATAAATTGGCGTGGATCTCCTTATTGAGTTGTGTGCATCATTTATTGACTATTGTGTGCATTTTGCAGATGTCTAACGCTCCTCTCTGACAAGCCTAAGGCTGCTTGACTACAATACCACCTAGAAGAGCACCTTGTGATTGCTAGAGAAAGTCCCTGTCCACTCAGAAGGGAATACCTGGACTCTTTGCACAGTATTTCTCTTTTTGATATCCATACTAATATTATAAAGAGAGAGCCCAAACATTTGAGGCGGGTAATCTCCGTAACCACAGCACCAATCACAACATCCAATACAGCACTGGAAAGGGCAGTTGCAGCAGAAGGACATAGGCTATGCAGACGGATAAAAAAATGTATAAAAAGAATTGCAAAAAACTACATCATCCAGAAGGCCGAGGGCCAAAATAACATCAAACAGGAAATGATGTAATAATGTGACTCACTATATTGAGACTGAGAGCCTGGAGCCAAATTGATCGTGAACAAGGGATATGCTATCCCGAAATGCGTAGATTTGTGCCTGCCTGCTTGAGAAACTCCTTGCTGTGAGGATTAAATAAAAAAGCACATGAATGAAGACAAACGCGAGTTTGTCCCGTTTTTCTCCCAGCTGGGGGAATTGGTTGTGGATTTAAATGTGGCGTGGTTCTGCCGCGGGGATTTACGAACCGGCGAGAGAGCGCTGCAAATTCTGGAAAAAGGAACCGAGGGGTATGTATGTATGTATGTATGTATGTATGTATGTATGTATGTATCCATGTATCCATGTATCCATGTATCCAAACCTTTGAGGTGGATAATCTCAGTAACCACAGCACTAATCACAACACCCAATACAGCGTTGGAAAGGGCAGTTGCAGCAGAAGGACATAGGCTATGCAGACGGCCACCATATACATTTAAAAGGTAAAAGAACCGTGCCAGCAAAGTAGTCCCTTGTGGGCGTGTCTGCGTTCTGCTGTGGGTGTGTGCTGGGGGCGTGTGGTACGTTCCGCCCTTCATGCCATGTGAGTCGTAATTGCGCCGCATCAAGGGGCACGCTGGGGTCGTGACAAACGCTATGGGCGTGTGTCCGCCCTTCATGCCATGTGATGCGCCAATTACGCAATTGCGCCGCATCAATGGGCACGCTGGGGGCGTGACAAACGCTGGGGGCGTGTGCTACGTTCCGCACTTCATGCCATCTGGGTCGTACATTAATCAGATCGTCTGCTGTGGCCGTGTGCTGGGGGCGTCACAAAGGCATTCACCTCGAAGCGTGGTAAGTAACCATTCGCAAGACTCCCTTGGGGGACTGCCTGTTGTCTCACACTTACTGGGGGTGCCGAATGCAGTGTGTGCCTTGGTCTGGGTGCGTCTAAAAAGCACTCGGGCCGAAGAGCGTTGGTGTGGGTCATAAACAAATAAGAACAGCGGGAAACAATCATTCAAGACTCACACAATTCTAATTGTTAGACGGTCGCAGCTGGCCCTCAAGCAGGGGCACACGCGACTGAGCGTGTCTGCGGGGACAATAACTACAGCCTCTCATGTGCGCTGTTACTGAACTATCACATTAAACCAAATTACACACGCCTGCTAACATCAGCCAGGGCTGTAGCCGGGCTCAGGCGGTGGATCACTACACTAATTACATGCGCCTGCTAAAATGAACCAGGGCTGCAGCTGGGCCTCAAGCGGGGGGACACGCGCTTGCTAACATCAACCAGGGCTGCAGCTGGTCCTCAAGCGGGGGGACACGCGCCTGCTAACATCAACCAGGGCTGCAGCTGGGCCTCAAGCGGGGGAACACGCGAATGACCGTATCTGAATACACACATTACAATCAATCAATCAATCAAAGCATTTATATAGCGCACTACTCACCCGGAGGGTCTCAAGGCGCACACATTCTATTTCATACCCGGACAACGTCGGGATGGGCTGCTAGTACTATATAAAGCGCCATCATCCTACATTACCCATCAAGGTAAAATCGGCAGCCGGTCTAGATGTGGCATGTTCTTTCCCCTTGCCTTATCACATAAAGCATAGGATATTTATCTTTCTTTATTAAAACTAGCAGTTTTACTCTTATAGTTTCTCTAATTGTGACAAAAGAACAAATGAGCTGTTCTGGTTGCTTGAGAAAGTGCATAGTGATAGTTATGCATTGTAAATGTGTTCTACGAAGAGGTTATCAGTACTTCTTATTTCGTATTCTAACGAGAGGTTGCCCACACCATTTAAACATGTACCCCTCTCCACCCATGCCAATTATTTTTATCTTGATGTTACAAGAAATTAATATAAATAGGATTTATTGAATATACTATATTTGTAATGTAGCTTTTCATATTAGCTCTTTTATTCTTGGTTCCTTGAAATGTACCCTTTTATGCTACTCTGGAAATGTGTTGACATACTGATCTTTCTAAAATTGTATTTAAATTATATTAATATTGTACTCTGAACTTATCTCCTGTATGGATGTTTCTTGGCTATGTCTAAAGTAAGACCTTTTATATTGAGAAGAGTAATTTTTGTACATTTCCTCGAGTTGACACTTTGAGTGTTCTAAAAGCTATATGCATTGTTACCTGAACAAAGTAATTGGTCCCAGTGGTCCTCTGCTATGAATCCAGAAGATTAAATCCATATTTCAACTGCTTGAGTGGAAGCTTGTGCATGTTTCAGGATCCATCCTTACCCCCACACTATGTATATTAACCTTTGTAGTTTAGTGTTTTATTTTCAATGGTACTTTATTTGACACGTCAGCATTTTAGTCTGAACCGTTGACTAAATTAACACTGAATGTTTTCCGTGGACTCCTCTTGAACTTCTAAACCATTTTCATATTTTCTGGCAGTCTTGAAGACTTTGATGTGGAGGAAGAAGACGAGGAAGCTGTAATAGAGCAAAGGAGACTGCAGCGGCAGGCAATTGTTCAAGTAAGTTATTTTATTAATGCATTTAATTAGTTTGTGATTCTGTAAAGGAAATTGAATATATAGGTTACAGTGTTAGTCATCCTGAGTATCCATATCGTTATCCATGACAAATCAGCATATCATGATTTTTATTATTTAATTACTGAGAGCAGACTGACAATAATTACCATGCCTAATTTAGACAAGAGAGTACATATGAATTGGAGCATTTGGTTGAAGACGTGGTCAGGAAAGATGGATGGGGACGATTAGTGATGTTATATGACTGTGTTAACAGAATGTGCAGCAGTATCATTCTTACAGAGGTATCAATAATGCTGCTGTTCCATATGATGCTGGTGCAGGTCGATGACTTGTAATGTGTCTCTTATTTGTCGATATTGCGCTTCTTGAGGGCCCTTTTAAAGTGGGGGGGGTAAATAGTCCATGGATGATAAACTTCCAGTCCAGTGTGAGGATGTTTCCCTTCCATTGGATCGTTCCTAGTTTTGCTTGCTCCAACTACTCCCCAATATGAGTCTGGCATCCTCAATAGAAGTATTGAATTGGCAGTGGCAGAATCCCAGTCATTTATTGCTGAAGTATGTGCAGCGTATCTGCCTCATTGCTTGACCTGCAAAAAGCCAATGAGTTGGAGAGACTTGAAGCCACACTTTTTCTTGATATTTCCACATCAGAGGTTATCAGATTGGGACAGTTGGTGCTACAAAGCATTTTGATTTAAGCTGAACTTCATTTTGGCTTATCAATTTTATTACTAGTTTTGCTGATTTTTCTTATTTCAGCATCTGCATGTCTGAAACACTCCATGCTGACAAGGGAGTAGAAAAACTATAAAGGCAGAGTTCGGAGTGCTGGTGGATTACTGTATTTTTGATTGGTTTAGTGTAACAATCTGAAGGCCATTCACTGGTGCACCGGGGTGTGATAAGCTGTAGGAAGCTGTCTCTAAATATATTTCACCAAAAATAGGTAGTGTGCACAGAGTCCAGTGAGTCCCCAAAACTTTGGGAGAGGTTGAATTAGATAATACCTTACTCTCAATTTAGTAGTAGCTGGGCTGAGCAGTTAGGCCTATCTGAGGGTAGTGTGAATGCATTTGGTGTGCATACTCATAAAAGTCAGAAACACACACTCAAGGACTGACTCCAGGCCAATGTTTGTAGGAAAATATTACTTTGTTTACTTTTATTTCTATGAACCTAGTGGAACTCTGTTACAAGTAAGTACTTTTCATTTGCAATACTTTCAGATACTGCAAATAGATTTGTATAGCCTCAGTCAATTCCTCTGCATGTGCATGAAATGTTTTTCGGTACCGAAAAAGATACTTTGTGTTCGAGGCATATGAGCTGCAGATCCTACACTTAGCAATAGATCGCCACCTGGTGTTGGGCTCGGATGATTGCAGGTTGTTGTCTTCTTGGAAGAAGTCTTTGTAGTCACAAGATAATTGACTCCTCCCTTGGACAATACTGCGCATGGTCATCGACTCCATCCTCAGATTGTTTTTTTCCGCCACTGGGTTCGGATGAAAGTTTTTTCATCCGAAAGTTTTAAGAAAGACTTTTTCTGCAATTTCGAAGCGAGCAACGTTTGATAAACTTTTTTTCGACATCGAATAGACTTTTCGACATCACCAGCTACATTCCGGTGCGTCGACGCAGGCTGTTGGGCCTATCGGCGCCGTACGGCCTACGCCTCATGGACAGAACTCCATTCAAGAGATGCCCGGTATGTCGAGCAAAATTCCCTCATAGCGACCATCACGAGGTCTGCAACCTCTGTCTCGCGCCAGAACACGACGAGTCGACCTGCACAGCCTGTGCCTCCTTCCGATCCAAAAAGACGATTCGGGATCGGAGGGCCCGTCGACACGAAATGAGGAGATCAGCGCCAGCACCGGAGGCCATCTTTGAGGAGGAGATCGTCGAAGAAGACTTCTCCGAGGACGAAGATCCAATCGAATATATCTCCGAGGACGAGGCTCCACTCGTCGCCGAGGAAGACTCGCCTGATCTCCAGATCATATCGGGGGCAGAGGACTCAGACCATTCGATTCCATCTCGACAACTCGCGAGTATCACTGCCCCTGCACAATATACACTACCCAAGACAAAGGCAGCGGTCGGCACTCTGCCCATGGGGCCCAATCGAGACAGAGATTTACCCTCCGACGCCCCGCCTTCGGGCTCGGCTCCGAGGAAAAAGACTACGCCTTCCGGTGCCTCTGCGCCGTAAAAACACCATGTGCCAATTCCACCTCCTCCATTGGCACTGAAACATCCTTCGACACCGAGGGACTCTTCGACACTGAAGCCAAAACGCCCTTCGGTGCCCAAAGACAAAGACCCTTTGGCACCCTAACCAAAAGACACATCGGTGCCGAAGCCAAGAATCGTACCGGACCCGAAAGGTTAGACTCTGAAACCCTCCGGTTGCAAAAATAAAGAAGGGCAGCCAGATTCCGGCGCCGCAGGCCCAACAAAACCTGTCTCCACCCCGAAATCTCCAAGATCGGTACCAAAGACTCCAAGGCATGATACAGACACACCTAAACCCTCTGACAAGCCTACCAAGCCTAAACCACCTTTGGCACCGAAAAAATTGCCACAGGACTCAATCACTCCTCCTAGGGCAAAGAACACTAAGCAACCCCTATCGGCACCGAAAAAATCAAAGCCGAAGAAGATTATAGAACTAGAAGAGCTGTTTAGACCAGATCCTAAACAGAAAACAGTCTATATTAATCCAAAAACTGGACATGTTGGAAGCAATTCCTTATAAGAAAAGACCAGCAGACACACCACTTCCACCTGTGGTTCCTGCCAAAAAGAAGGATTGTGCAACTTCTCCAATGCACCCTTCCTCTCCTTCACGTTCTTACTCGCCTATCCCTCCTTACATTGAACCTATAGTTTCTCCTGTTCAATCTCCTGAATCATCACACCACACTGACAAGGAGTATGATTTAGGTGGGGGCAATGACGTAACATACCCTATAGATGAGGATGTCTACCCCCAATATCCCAAGGATGACGAAGCATATGGTTTTCCACCAAACAATGCACCAGACATCCCTGATCCTCAGTACTACCCAACAAAACCTTCCCCTCCAGAGGATAGTATTGGTTTAATCATCTATTAAACAGAGCTGCCCTTTACCATGGAGTGTCAATGCACTCTGATGCCATTGAGGAGGATTTCTTACTAGACATATTTGAGCAGTCACAAAGGTCTACTCAGATATTACCCATGATCAAAGGAGTCATTAAACATGCTCCGGACATTTTTAAAGATCCAGTAAGATGTAGGGTGCTAAATCCCAGAATAGAAAAAAAGTATAGACCAGCACCAGCTGATCCGGTCTATATAAAGGGACATCTGCCACTAGACTCTTTGGTAGTGTCAAATGCATGTAAAAGAGCCAATTCCCAGACCTCTGGTGACATGCCCCCGCCTGACAAAGAATCAAAGATTATTGATGCGTCGGGTAAAAGAATTGCTGCACAAGCAACAAACATATGGCGCATAGCAAACACACAAGCCTTACTTTCACGCTACGACAGGGCTCACTACGACCAACTAGAAAAATTAATGGAACATCTCCCAGATCAATGCAAAGATCAGGCAGCAGAGCTCTTACAAGAAGGCAAACTAATATCTAATGCCTCAATTAAATGCGCACTAGATGTAGCTGACACAGCATCCAGAGCAGTGAATACTAGTGTTATTCTCAGACGTCATGCATGGTTACGCATTTCAGGTTTCAAACCAGAGGTACAAACCACCATACTGAACCAGCCCTTCAATCAGAACCAGTTGTTTGGGCCGGAGGTAGACAACACACTAGAAAAGATTAAAAAAGACACGGACACAGCTAAGTCTATGGGTGCATTACAATCCACCCAGACTAGACGTTCTTTTCGCCGCTCCTTCCATAGAGGAGGCTCCAAGCAGACCGGCACAGATAACGCATCCTCTTTTAAGACAAACACACAAACCTCTTCTTACAAGGGCTACTTTAGAGGAGGATACAGAGGCAACAACAATAAGGGAAGAGGTAGAGGTAATAACAACAACCGCTCCTCTTCCACTCCCAAACAGTGACTTCCCTCTGACTCCCCTACAGCATTCCACTCCTGTGGGGGGCAGACTTTCACAGTTCCTACCTGTCTGGAATTCCATCACAACAGACAGGTGGGTAAGACAAATTATCCAACATGGCTACTGCCTAGAACTCATAGAAACCCCCCCAAACATACCACCCAGGCAGCGTCCAATGTCCATGGAACACATAACTCTGCTTCAACAGGAGGTTCTAGCACTTCTACAAAAAGATGCTATTCAAGTAGTTCCTTTAGAGGAACAAGGAACAGGAGTTTACTCCCTGTTCTTCCTAATTCCCAAAAAGGACGGGACATTAAGACCAATTCTCGACCTCAGGCCCCTCAACCACTACATACAATCGGATCATTTTCACATGATCACGTTACAACAAGTACTCCCATTACTACAACAGGGAGACTTTCTTTCCACACTAGACTTAAAGGACGCCTATTTTCACGTTCCTATACATCCTGCGCACAGGAAGTATCTAAGGTTTGTCATACAAGGACAACACTATCAGTTCAAAGTCCTTCCATTCGGGGTCACAACAGCACCACGAGTGTTTACAAAGTGCTTAGCAGTAGTAGCAGCACATCTCAGAAGACAACAAATACATGTCTTCCCTTAACCTCGACGACTGGCTCATAAAAGCAAGATCGTTCAACCAGTGTGTACAACACGCAAAACTAACAATTCAAACATTGCACGACTTAGGGTTTACGATAAACTACACAAAGTCGCACCTAGAGCCTTTGCACGCTCATCAATATCTAGGAGCTACCTTAGACACATCTGCAGCTCTAGCGTATCCTAGTCAAGCCAGGATTCAAAGTATTCAGAACTTAGTCTCCCTTTTTCAATGCCAGCACTCTCTCCAAGCCAGAGTGTTCATGAAACTAATAGGCATGATGGCGTCTTGCATCTTTATAGTTCCTCACGCAAGACTGCAAATGCGCCCACTACAAGAATGTCTAGCACAACCGTGGAATCAGGCTCAAGGTCAGCTCACAGACCTGGTGTTGGTAGACCGCCGTACATATCGATCTTTGCAATGGTTGAACACCAAAAACAAACAAAGGGACGGCCGTAGCAGCCTAAATCCGCAAAGTCCCCCAACCGCGACTAGGAGCTGGTAAGAAGATCCGACCCTAAAAAAGGCACCCCTGCACTCGACGCCCCATGGCCTTGGGTGCCCCAACAGACGGTGCCTAATCAACCCCCAAATTACCTCTCGAAGTGGTGGTCGCACCAGAAGTGGCTTCAGTGCCTTTGCAAACTGGAGGTTCCCTATTGCAAACAGGGTGCCCAATGTCGAAATAGCACCCTGCACCTTGCTGCCTTAGTGCCACTGGGGGTGTGCCTTTGGTGCTACTTTGTTTCCCCATTTGCCTTAAGCTAAAGTCCAGGAGCTTTGCTCCCACAACCAAGTGGCCTGCTCTTCAGCAGCCACCAATCGGAGGCACTCTATCCCCCCATTGGATAATATTGGGCGTCAGCTCTCTGCACCCGGCCGCCGTAGTGCCGCTGAGGGTGTAACAAGAGTGCATCCCTGACTTTGGGGGACCCCCAAGTCTACCTTCAGAACCTCAACTCTCACTACCGAATACTTACCCTAAAACCGATAACACTATTTTCCTCCATAGGATAACATAGACTGTTTTTCTTGGAAAAGTTTTTTAAGTGTGGAGTTTGAAAACCTAAAGAAATTCTTTAAAATTGTACTAACTAACCAAAATGATTTTACTTCCCTGTTTACAGGAAATGTCCCAGTGTAGTATCCATGCATACTACACTGTGTAAGGAAAGTAATGTCAAAAGTAAATTAACTGTAATTACTCAATATCCGATTCAAAGTATATGTTTAAGAAAAAAAAAATCTTTATTAAAGCACTTTCCCATTTACAGGCAACCCCACCTATCGCCCTCCCGCTTCACCCAGGCATTGTATTTCTTGACATTTACGTACAGTCAGGCATATCTATCACATCATATAATTTACATTATAATTTGAAGATCGAATAGGTATACTATAGCACATCAGAAGTTCATTATGCACTGGATATGTCCCGGTTCTATAAACCCAAGATTTTCTTCTTGTATCCTATCACCTATATACTTTACATACTAATCTCGAGGCTCTAGTCCTTGCATCCATTGCGCCAAGGGACCCCAGATTTCTAGTCCCCTTTTCCTCTCATTCCGTCCCTTCCTTCTATAGATGGCCAATAATTGCGCCCGCCATTGTTGGAATACCGGTGGGTTTGGGTCTAGCCACGCCGAGGCTAGACATATTCTGAATACTGCCATGGATATAAATATGAACCCTTGCATATAATTTGGTCGGATATCTCCATCTAAACCTAACATTACTTCTGCCATTGTGACTTAAATTCTTGTGTTAAAATTTTTGGACAAGGTCGAAATGTCCCTTAGCAAAGTTCCTAATATGTCTCATGTGGCGAATCTGTGTACAATGTCAGCCTCATATAAAGCACACCGCGGGCAATCTGTGCCTTTACCTGATCCCCATTTGGCTATCCTATTTGGTGTGTTGTATAGCTGGAAGAATGTTTAATAACATTGGGCTTGTAGTCTACCCGACATTAGCAGAGACTGAGATAGTTCATAGGATCCCAGACTTGTCTCCTCCATTTTGTCCTGCCATTTTACACTAAATGTATTCATGTCATCCTGGAGTACAGCGACCAAGCTATTGTAAATTTCTCCAATCTTAACCATTTTTTCTATTATTTCCATGGTCTGATTTTTCTGAAATTTAGATCGTCCACCCCCGTTTTTCATCAAGAAATCTCTGATTTGCAAACATTTAAAAAAGTGTCGATGGTCTAATGTGTATTCATTTCTTAAATCTTCGAACGATTTGAGCCCCATTGAAGAATAAAAGCAGCCACACCGGGTAATCCCTACTCATAGCCATTTATTCATACGTGTTGTTAAAAATCTCCGGGAAATTATTATTTCTGGACAGAGTAGTATAGTAAGAGAACCTCCCGATTTACCAGGGGTTTGCGTATGTTATTCCAGGCTATGTGGATACCTGCTAGGGTTTTAAAGCGTACTCTTTTGAAGTAGCAATTGTATGTAAGTCGCCATAGATGTTCGCTAACTTCATTGCCCAGAAAGAGTTCTTGCGGGGTTGGTGTCTCCATCTGGTCTATTACTCCCATTTGGGGATAATAACGCACTACCTCTATTTTAAAATCGGGGCCCACCAATAAACTTTAAAATTAGGCAAGGCGAGTCCGCCTCTTATCTTTCGGGAGAGAGATGTATCTGAGTGCCCTACGCAGTCTTCTGTATCCCCAAATGAATCGCGAAAACAAATTATCTATATCTTTGAATATCTGTGGTGTAAACTCTAAACATATTGTCCTAAAAAAATACAAAATATTTGGAAAAAAATAATATTTTTATCACGTTGCATCTACCCACTATAGTTAGATGCAGATTGTGTAATCTGTTAAGATCTTTTTCGGTCTGTTTTTATAAGTGGTTCCAAGTTAACCTTTACCAACTTATCCAAATTGGCAGTTATGTTAACCCCGAGATATGTGGCACTTTCCACTACCCGATCATCCCTACTTATAGTTTTGTTGTTAATAACTATCTGGGTCTTATCCTGGTTCATCTTATAACCAGAGATCTTCCCAAAGTTTTTAGCCTCCTCATCCATTGTTTTTACTGCTTCGCCTGGGTGTCTTGTGACCAGTGCAATATCGTCCGCGTACGCTTAAGTCTTTGTGTCGCCATTTTGGGATTTAATTGGTTGGATAGCCTGATTGGTTTCAAGTCTGCGGATGAAAGGGTCTATAAAAATTGCAAATAATAAGGGGGAGCAGTGGCACCCTGTCTTGTCCCTCTGGTTACATCTATTTTCCCTGACATTGCCGATTTCACCATTACTACTGCTTCAGGGTTTGTATATAGCATACGAATAACGCTTATGAACTGTTTCCCTATTCTGATCTTTGACACCGCCGCCCATAGATATTGCCAGGAGACCCTATCAAAGGCTTTCTCTGCGTCTAATAATATGAGTGCCATAGGGTCTCCCGCTACCTCGGTAATGTCAAAGAGTGTAATCACCCTTTGCACATGATCGGTGGTGGATCTCCCCGGGATGAATCCATGTGGAGAGCTGATACAATTTTATGTGTAATTGGCGCTAGTTGGCTGGCTAGTTTCGCTTGTATTTTAGAATCACAATTTATTAGAGTGATAGGACGATAAGATCCCAGTTCTGTTGGATCCATGTTTTTCTTTGGGAACACCACGATTTTAGCCCAAGCCCATGAACCCGGGGAAGCCCAAAAGTCATGTAATATTAGATCGCTTAGAATCCCTTTTAGTGGTTTTTAGAATTTAGCATAGAACTCTATTGGTATTCCGTCTAGTCCTGCTGCCTTCCCAGGGGCTAAACTATTTATTGATAGTAATATTACTTCCCACTGAGGTATTTCTTCTAGGCTATCTTGATCTTCCTGAGGGAGCTTTGGTGTTATAGTCTGATCGAGATATTTCTCAATCTCATCTTGTTGTTTGTAGGTTTCTTTGTAAAGTTCTTGATAATATTTTTGGAACGCTGTTCTTATCTCTTTGGGGTCCTTTTTAAGGCCGTTCTTGGGATCTTTAATCTCCTTGATCATATTAGCCGTATTTTGTTGTCTTGTGCAAACTGCCAATTGATGCCCCACTTATTCGCTTAATTCATACGTGTTCTCTCTATTCATTGTAGCCTTACACATTGCTTTTTCTGCAAAAATATCAGTGATACTATTTTTTGTGACTGCCACCAGGCATAGCGCCCCCTGATATATCCCGCCTTTCTTGTACCTCCCTTATGAGTCCCTCCTCTGCTTCTGCCAATTTCTTCTGCAATATCCCCATTATTAATTTTGCTTCTTTTTTAGATTTTAGCGAGAACTGTAAGGTTTCTCCCCTTATTCCTGCCTTAAGGGTGTCCCAAACTGTTTCTATCGATGCGCTACCCAGGTTATCCTCTAAGAACTCGGGTATCCATTTATTTATAATTTGGAAGTATTCTTTATTTAAAAGCAAGGCCCTCTCAAAAGTCCAAATGTTCTGATCATGGTGCATCCCTTCACAATCGATACTTCTAATTAGGGGAATATGGTCCGATAGGACCCGTGGTAGTCTATCTGTTAAGCATTTTGAGATAATGGAACTAGAAACAAATACATAATTGAGCCTAACAAATTTAGCATGCCTGTTATATCCTGGATTTTTAGGGTGTGTGTAGTGCATAATTCCTTAATTGCTCGAAATACCCTCGGTTTCCTTCCTTTATATAAAAATCCAGACTCTAATGACCAATCAGACGGCAAATTCAAGTTAAAGTCGCCTCAAACAATCAATGGGAGTGGCCAATGAGCTAATTCATTTGTGATAAATCCCAATACATCTGGATCGTCTGTGATATTACCGAATATAGAGCATATGGTTAGTTTTTAGGTCTCGGCTGAACGCGCGGAAGCGCGTCTCCGCCGAGAACCTATTGTTGGCATGTCTCCTTTCCAGGAGACAATCCTGGCCGTGCGCATCGCCTTGGAGGCGATTTGAAACGAGCACGCGCTCGCTGCATTCTCTCAGACACACACACAAGCGCCCATGCACGCACGCACATACAGCCCCCCCACACACATACACACGCGCACGCACGCACACAGACACACGAGTGCTCCCCCCGTCGCACACAGACACACATACAAGGTCACCAAGCCCCCCCCCCAGCCCTTTTTAACTTACCGGGCCAATCTCGGGGGACTCCGCCGCTGCAGCGCTTGCCAGCTCCTTTCACGGGGCTCCCTCTTGGTCAAGGGAGCCCCTCAACACTCGCCTAACCTCCTGCTGGCGGGCCCGGGGCTCTCCACCGCTCACAGGAGCCCTGGGCCGCGATACGCATGCCTCCTTTTCCGGTCCGGACGTGGCCCCGCCCCCGTCACAGGCGACATTGCCTGACTTCCGGTGGGTGCGTAGATTTTTTATTTTGTATGTAAGGTTGTATATAAGAACAACGTTTTGCGCCCTAACGTAAATGAAGTTACCGCTTCATTCATGTTAACCACCATCAAGACGTGTTTGCTTTTATTCCGTTTTCCCACACGTTTTGACTCGAAAATATAACAACTTTAAATATAGGCGCAGCTTCCGCATCACCAAACGGGTCCTCTGTTCACCCTCACCTTACCCAGGTGCATGTTAAATCATTATAAATGACAATATCATTCACGTGCGGGCATCCCCCGCCTGCAATTTGGTTTTAATTACCCGCCCGCGAACGTCTCTTCCCCTTGCTGACAGCCATTAACTGGGCGCTTACACCAGCAGAGCCATATCTCGGAGTCCAGCTGCGGTCAGCTCCATAAGACGGGCTGCAGCGCCTTCTTGCGGTCGAGTGCAGGGAAGAAAATGGGGACCTGGCTGAAAATGATATATTTTCCTACTTTGAAATAAGAAATATCTTATTATATACATTAATACACAGAATAAATGCCGCAGGTAAAACATACATATGCAACTAACCCCAACATAATTACCCATATTAGCGTTTGCGTAAATAGCAGAATAAATACATAGGTATATAACACGATGCATGCCACCATGAATGGATAAATAGCTAGAAGCCATGGATAGACATATACATCGATACACGCGCATTTCCATGCATTATTAAACACTGTAATGAATATATTAAAAAAAAGTTATAAACCTAGAATAAAATGATCAATAAACGGATAGTTGCAAACATAAATGGGTAAAATAAGTTAGGAAAAATCAAGGTCCTGATACTGGCAAATGCAAATAAATTGCAGAAATCACCTATAAAAAAACAAGTACACAAATGAATAAATGAATAAATAAGTGCATGTTTGGGAAAAGTAAGCGAAGACTTCAAAATCTTTGAATTCAAAGTGTTTATTATAAAGCCGACCAGATCGCCGTTCTTTCGTATACAGAGTTTTACAATGGGTTGGTCTTCTGAGATCAGGGAATGTGCCAAACGAATTGCCTGGTGCTCAGGGTTGAGGTTGCGTGAAAATTTGGACAGGGAGGAATGGGTGAAGAAAGACTGCGTGGTGTGAATTTATGGTACAGTTAAATAAAAAATGTGTTAATAGTATTTTTTATGAAGCGAGACTCTTCACTTGGATGCTAAAACTGTATCTATGAGCCCTCTGCTCCAGAAAGGGTCCTCCTTTATACAGACATAGTCATAACTGGTCCAATACGTAAATACATTAAATGTGAAGGGGCTTAGTCATAAAGCTGTTTTTGGAGTGCATAGGTGGTACTCCTGCCCTACTCTTTTACGTGCTACTACATCTTTGGTAATTGGCCTCAGAGCATTTAAAATTGGAATAAAATGGGCATATTATAGAAATATTCATATACAATTAGCACAAAGAGAAAGGACTGTGCCATCTATGAACCCATAAACAAAGGCACGTCAGAGTACATAAGAGTGTTCCTATAGCATTACTTACTGCGCTTCTACATTCATTTTTTTAGTTGACCCCAATAAGTATGTGTACTAGGAAGTAAGACTCCAGTCTCATTCTCTGTATCCCCTCACTTCCACATTGATTTTTGGAAATATCTCTTCACCCCCCCCCCCCCCTTTCTGCGGTTCAAATATCGATAATAAACTGATCGAGCGACAGTATTAAGAGTCTGATGGACAAAATGGACATTGCATATCAACACTATATATATATATATATATATATATATATATATATATATATATATATATATATATATATATATATATATATTCACACACACACACACACACACACACACACACACATTCATGTATGCAACAATGGGATTTTGGGTAGCAGACAAAAAGTAGTGATATTAGGAGCTATCTCAAAAATATAGCAACCCTGAAATGTTGAGAGGGACGCCACTGCTGAGTGACTCTGCCAAGGACCTTTTGTACAATGCTTGCTGATGCTAAGTAGCTATTTGATAGTGCAATTAGAACAGGTTAAGCTATTGGCAATTCAATTCAATTTTTTATTATGTTTTTTGGCTCTCAAAAGAGGGCCACATAAAATACATAGTACAAATACACAAATGAAAATATATTTTGAATACAAAAAGCCCAAAGACAGTTTACAACAATTAGCAACGGACAAGATAATCAGCAGCAAACACCTTCATATTTCATTAATAAATAGCTAAAAAACCTTTAAAAAAGTTAAACATTTGGAAGCAAAACATTTCATTAGGGGGAGAATACAAAGCCTGTAAAAAGATATTCACATTAACAAGACCTAGTTGAAGACATATTGCTTTTAACCATTTCAATCGCAAAGAGCACAATGCAGGGCATAAAAACAACACATGAGTTCGATCCTGTACGGCCATATTGCAAAGGTTACATGTCGAAGACGATCCATACCATTTAGATAAAAGAAGATTTAAAGGTAATAAATCATGTCTTAAAAGAAACCATAGTCTTCGAATTCCATGTGGAATATTCCATGTCACATACGGTTGAGCAAGCTTTATTGAAAAGGAATTGAGCAGGAGAACACATCCTCTCTTTTCTTGAAGGGCGTTCTTATCCAATTTAAAACAGAGTTCCCACGAAGCCTGTTTCAGTATGGATTTTAGCTGAGTCGAGGAATTTGAAAAGAGAGTGCTTTCATCCAACTCTAGGAGTGTCACAGCTTTTCTAAAGTTCCTAACTATTTGAGAAAACTCTTTAAAGTTGCCCAATAATTCTCCTTTAAGGAGAGCTCTCAATGATCCCGGTTCTCCTCTGGCCAAGCTGGCCACCCATCTAACTAAAGCACACAATCCCTGAACCCAGCTTCTAAGTCCAAATTCAAGCCTACATGCGGCCAATGAGCAAGCTTTGTTAAGAGTAGATAAGGATCTTAATAATTTTCCTTCAACTGTGTGACAAAAACCCCAATGCTTCAGTTCTACAAGTTCAATTCCATATAGAAGTGTTGCAGGAATTTTTGCCCTAAACACCTCCAGTAAACACACAAAGTGTCTTTTCCCTGTAGCATGGTAAAGGGAACACAAACCTTTGCCATGTGCAAGGGCTTTACGAGAGTTATAATCAATATGCGGCTTCTCACTCAAATTGGCCGAAATTATTTTACCTAAAAAAGTGTAAGATTTATCTACCTCTAATTTCTGACCACCAATGGACCATCCAAAATTTTCTGACCTAGATCTCTTCTTTCCTGCCATACACATAATTTTGCTTTTAGACGCATTTATCCTCATAAAATGGGACTCAGCGACTAAATGGAGCGCCTGCAGACGATTAGCCAAACCCTTCGGTGTTAGATCAAGTATAAGGATATCGTCTGCATACATCAAACAGGAGATAGCAGAGCCCCCCACAACCGGGGCAATGCCCTCACAAGCAGACACAGAAGCTGGCAGATCAGCAATATACAGGGAAAACAATAGTGGGGCCAAAAGTCAACCCTGTTTAAGTCCATTCAGCGATGGAATTGGTTGTGAAAGACCCCTCTCTCCACCTTGAAGCACACGACACCAGGTATTCTTATGAAGTGACCGTACAAGATCCAATAAATGAGACGGCATGCCCAGTGCAGCTAATTTTCTCCACAGCGTAGGACGATCTACTTTGTCGAACGCTGTGGAGAAATCAATAAACGCCGCAAACACCCCCCCCCCTCGAACATGTATGTATTTGTCCGAGATCACCTGAAGGGCGGTGAGATTATCTAGCGTGCCGTGCCCTTTACGGAAACCAGTCTGTTCCAATGGTAAAATATTATTTGTTTCAACCCAATCATTAATTAATATTAAGAGACACTTTGCAAAAACTTTTCCGATAGAATCAAGGAGGGCTATCAAGCGGTAATTCATAGGTTTGTCCCTAACTCCCTTCTTAAATAATGGGACCAGTATGCTTCCCCTCCATGAAGCAGGCACCATTCTAGAGATGAAGCAGGATCTGAACAATGGGAAAAGTATCTTACTCCATAGATTCGGATCCTGCTTCAGAACCGATATGGGTAACTCATCAGGTCCCATAGCTCCCGAGGAGCGCATGTTCTTAATAGCCATTGTGATAGTTTTCTCCGTAGGGGAGTCAATAGGAAGATCAGCTTCTTGGGCAAACCCACTATCCTGTACCATTGTGCCGTTCACAGCATATAGCTGTGAAATAAAAGAGGTCCATACCTCTTCAGAAATGGGGATAGGAAGAGGGCTAGCTCTTACTCCACATCCCTTACCAATTATAGACCAAAAATCTCTAGCCTTGCCATGCACAACGGCCTCCCTTAGATTTATCCATAGTGAGTCTTCTTTTTCTTTTTTAAATTTCATTTTTAGTCTATTTCTCCTTCTTTTCAGCAAAGATATTTTATTTTGTAATTCATTAGATCTACGTAAAAATTGCTCCCGCACTAATTTATTTATTTCCTTATTTAGTGGGAGCATTGCACTAGGATAAACAAACTTTTTCCTTAGAGGACTAGACTTTTTTGCAACCAAGGTAATCTCCCTCGTAAATTTTTCAAAGTACATAATTTCAAAACCCATGCAATCACTTAATTCTAGTATGGTTTTATGAAGAATATCCTGCACACCCTTCTTGGTGCTTGGATTCCAAAAACATCTACCCGAGACTTTATGGAAATTAACACCTTCGTTACAAAATGACCAGGTATCAGAGGGAGGCGGTTGAAAAGAGATGTTTATGCTAATTACATTGTGATCACTCAATGTTGTTGGTAATACCATCAGATCCTGGACTAGCGAGAAGATACCATAATCAGAAATCACATAATCTAGAATTGACTCGCTATGAGCGGACCTGTGGGTAAATTTAGCAGGGAAATCAGAGGGGAGCCTACCATTTAAGATAAGCCCCTCTACCAAAAACAGTTCTTCCAACAATATCTTCCCTCTTTTATTAGTTTTTATTTTATCTGGGAAGAGTAATTGTGGAATGAGGTAGGCCTCTTCTTTAGGCCTATTTCTGAATAAATCCATACTTGAATTTGAAACTTTACAATTCAAATCCCCCATTAATATAACTTCAGGTGGTGGGTATACCTCTTTGATCTTTTTAATATAAAGAAACACTTGCTTCAATAAAATATTAAAACATTCTTCGGGGGGAATGTAAGCATTAATAATTACAACCGAATGCTTATTGCCAGTACTATCAAGATTACCTAATGTAATTGCTTGAAAAAGATTACTTGAATCAACATAATGGGAAAATTTCCACAGCAATCTATTTGACAAAAAACAAGCAATTCCCCCTTTTGCATGCCCTTTCTTAGACGGGGAGGCTGCAGCCTCAAGTACAAAGTAGTCTTTCCCTGCACATAGATTATTAACGCACCATGTTTCTTGGATGCAAATCACGTTAGCCTCCAGAGAAAACAAAAACTCTAGTTTCTCTGGGCTATTATGTATCCCTGCTGCATTCCAAGATATAATATTCAATTTATTGTTAAAGATGTTGAAACAATTTGGGTTTGTCTGCGATTTTATTTGACAAGGCACCAGGAAGCCAATTCCACCGTTGGTTGTCCTCTACAAGGAGTGCATTCTGATTTAACGGAGGTGGCAAAACCTGGGAAACCAAACGTTTACCTTTTGAAACCCAAATCTTTAGGTCATTGAAAGAGGAAAGGGTCCCATCTTGTATATTGCCCTGTTGAGCAAACCCTTTTTGGGGTAAAGTTGTATTTCCTAAAGAGAAGATAGGTAAAACATCAATTCCTCTACATTGGAAGTTCTCAACCTGTTGTAGTATAAGGTTTACAATAATTTTAGAATAAAATGTCACCCTTATACTAGACGCATTGTCTCCACCTAACAAGGTAACCAAATCAATATCACTTGATTGAATACGTTTTAAGCTTTCAAAATCTTTGAAGCAATTGAGCAACCATGACCTATTTAAATACAGGTCAGAGTCAAACAATGGCAAAAAGTCCACAATCAGAGTATCAGCATAGATTTTTGATTCCTTTGTCAGAGAATGTTGAGAACGTACAACAAAATCTTCAGGTAACAGAAAAGGAGATGCTCGAGGGTTAAGGGACCCAGCTACAACCGGAACAGGACCTATCACCTCAGCTGTTGGAGGAAGAATCAACCTTCCTCCACCATCAGGGGGATGGACTCCCACAGAAGCGGGAGATCCATTAGAAGGAACCTTTTCTCCAAAGGCAGAGGCGAGAATATCAACATCCGGACTCAGAAATCCATTTATAGCCTCACTAACAATATCGTCGTTACCAGCTAAATCAATAGGATCTTGAAAAATTATTTGCCTCTGTCTTTTCTTCTTGTATTTACGCACTGGTTTCCTTTTTTTTCCTATGATCTTTTGCTGTCTATCACTTTTATCATTTTCTTTTACTTTATCTTCGTCATGGGACCCTTTTTTTTCTGGCGCAAAAATTGGGAATAACTCATTACCAGTTTTTAAATTTGAAACAATCATACTTTCTTCCTCTATTTCGAGGTCAGAAACCTTTACACAATTAAGTGCGGAAGAAGTAGGTATTCCAGAGGGGTCAATTTCTTGAACTACCACGGGAAAATTTATACCCACATTTCCCACAGAAGCATTACCACCCTCCATTGCCCCATGCGTACCCGCCATAGGAGCAGGATCAGGAACCTTTTCCGGGGTTTTCAACAACATAGCATGCAATATTTTTGTAACTGAATCCATGATGCAATCAGAGCTTCCAACAAATTTGCCCAATAGTGATAGTATAGAAGCCAATAAATGTTCCAGAGCAATCAAGGATTCAGAAATAGGGTTTTCATCATTATGATACCCAGAGGGAGCAAGAGGACAAATACCTGACAAGTTAGGCATATGGCTCCTAGAGACATTAAGTAGTGCAGACATATCTTGAGAATTTATGGAGGGAGTACTACTGTACAACAATAGCCCAGAGCGAGTAGCGGCTGCTGGAGACTTGATAGCCTTTGATAATTTCAGGCTACCCCCATCCAAGTAGCGACCACAAAGCTCTTGGTCAATACTTAACGTAGATGAGTCACCCTTAGCACCCACCTCGGGACACAAACCTCCAAACGAAATATCAGGCACAATAACATTAAGAGCTGATGTCTTATTATTATATTGCTCTTCCTCTGAATTTTGAACAAAATGCCTACTGTCACTATATATTTCAGAGTGCACAAGGCAATTATTACCAACAGACCCTGCATGGGTGGAATCCTTCACAACCAGAGCGGAATCTATTTTATCTAATACCATTGCGGGCCCCACAGATAGAACAATATCAGCATCTACAGTAGCATCAACTGGCAAAACTTTATCAATGGGTTTTTCCCACAGGTTCAAAAGCTGGCATTGCCCCTTCAATAGGAAGTTATTAGTGGATTTATTTCTTAGGGGGTTGGATTTTGTCTTTACACAAGACCTTCCTCCCAATAATCTTCCAGAACGAAGTTTCTTTGCCGTCATCCTTAACAAACAAAGAATGCGCAGGCAAAATCACAGAAAAGAAATAAATATAAAAATAAGGTTTAGTCCATAGAAATAAATAAATAAAACAATGAAGGTGTATCCGGAGAAGTAATCCTGCCAGAGGCAATGTCGAGACCGTCGGTTTGTACGACACAGATTGTAGCAACAAAACATATAACCTCGAATGTTCGTTGTTAAAATGTTAATAATTAGGCCCAGCCCAGCCTACCTCAGTCACCGAGGGCCACAGAGGGCCCGCCCTTTGCCCGGGCTTAGCCCCGGGCGTCCCGCTTGCGTCCCGCGAGGCGGTGATGACGTCCTATTTGAGCGCCTCCTGGCGCCAAACGCTGTAGTTTTGCCCCGCTGGGGCTGCTGGGATTTGTAGTTTTTGAGGCGCCCGCCCACGCTCCGCTCGGCGGCCCTACGCCACGTTGGATTGAAGGAGTTAGGCAGCGGGAGGCGGGCAGGCAAAGACCCTTGGCGGCGTGTGTCGACTTCCCCACAAGGTAAGGGGCAAGACAAAATGCTCTCAAGTGCACCTGCAAACTTCGACAAGAAGCACCCTCTCGTCAGGGATGACGTCCTATTTGAGCGCCTCCTGGCGCCATACGCTGTAGCTTTGCCCCGCTGGGGCTGCTGGGATTTGTAGTTTTTGAGGCGCCTGCCCACGCTCCGCTCGGCGGCCCTACTCCACGTTGGATTGAAGGAGTTAGGCGGCGGGAGGCGGGCAGGCAAAGACCCTTGGCGGCGTGTATCAAATTCCCCACAAGGTAAGGGGCAAGACAAAATGCTCTCAAGTGCACCCGCAAACTTCGACAAGAAGCACCCTCTCGTCAGGGATGACGTCCTATTTGAGCGCCTCCTGGCGCCAAACGCTGTAGTTTTGCCCCGCTGAGGCTGCTGGGATTTGTAGTTTTTGAGGCGCCCGCCCACGCTCCGCTCGGCGGCCCTACTCCACGTTGGATTGAAGGAGTTAGGCGGCGGGAGGCGGGCAGGCAAAGACCCTTGGCGGCGTGTGTCAAATTCCCCACAAGGTAAGGGGCAAGACAAAATGCTCTCAAGTGCACCCGCAAACTTCAACAAGAAGCACCCTCTCGTCAGGGATGACGTCCTATTTGAGCGCCTCCTGGCGCCAAACGCTGTAGTTTTGCCCCACTGGGGCTGCTGGGATTTGTAGTTTTTGAGGCGCCCGCCCACGCTCCGCTCGGCGGCCCTACTCCACGTTGGATTGAAGGAGTTAGGCGGCGGGAGGCGGGCAGGCAAAGACCCTTGGCGGCGTGTGTCAAATTCCCCACAAGGTAAGGGGCAAGACAAAATGCTCTCAAGTGCACCCGCAAACTTCGACAAGAAGCTATTGGCATTGTAAATGACACTGCCATTTATTTGTCTGTTTTCAAAACAAACACATAAATAATGCTGTCTTTTACAATTCCAATAGCTCTAACTTTTGCAAAGGCGAGACCGTTGCATTGTAAATGCTTGTTTACCATTACTATACTGGCTTTCCGTGATTGCCCATTGACCATACTTGTCGGCTCCTGATCTGGTGAATTGCAATCCCCCCTCCCGTTGCCAGAATGGCCACCCCCCTTGTCTTTGCTGCCTGCGTTGTGGCTACAATCAACCTATACCCAAAGATTTAAGAAGTTGCCTTTGTGCTCCCTCCACGTGTCTCTCTTGGAGACGTATGATATTAGCCCCCGTTGTTCTTAATCCCACCACTACTCTTCGTTTTCTTTTGGGTCGTTGAAGCCACAGATATTAGTAAATAGAATTCTTAGTTTAGCCATTCCGAGTTTTGTCTCCCCCCCCTCCTTAGTCGTATGATCCCTTCGTGCCATTTGTTACCCTCTCGATGACAAGCCATTTGGTGTGCCATGGTTTATTTGACCTGACTGTCTGTCTTGTACCTGCTAGATGTATGTGGTCTCGTTCCCCCCAACCATCCTGAGCACCCCCAGCCCCCCCCCCTCCCCCGGCAGTCTAGCTCAATCCTGAGCCTGTGTGATAGCGTCTTGGTTGTCCACGCCCACCCTCCCTCTCCTCCCGCCACCCACCACCTCGCCTTGTGCTCATCTCTATACATGCAAAAAACGAAAGGAGAAAAAAAAAAACTAGCACCCTAGTGTACATTAAAGGTTTACCACCTTTCGTGACCCATCAACATTTCACATTCATTTCTGTTGCCAATTTAGAACAAATGAAGAGAGTGGAGATAAACATATATTCACTATCCTGCTTCCTGCCACAAGATTTTTGCCCCTTGGGTTACTTGGCTCATTTGGTCTCCACAGATTTTTTCCCCCCCCCAGCCATGATCTCATCGAGCAATTTCTGGGCTTGTAATTCGGAGCTAAAGTAAAAGTTCCGCCCTTGATGGATACTTTTCAGTTTTGCTAGATTTTGTGGAAATGCAGATGCGCCGGCTTTTTGGAAAGTGGTTATGAGCTGTCGGAGTCTCCATCTTCTCTCTACGGTAGCATGTGCGAAGTTTGGTATATTTCTTCCCACTGAGGTATTTCTTCTAAGCTATCTTGATCTTCCAGAGGGAGCTTTGGTGTTATAGTCTGATCTAGATATTTCTCAATCTCATCCTGTTGTTTATAGGTTTCTTTGTAAAATTCTTGATAATATTTTTGGAAAGCTGTTCTTATCTCTTTGGGGTCCTTTTTAAGGCTGTTCTTGGTATCTTTAATCATCTCCTTGATCATATTAGCCGTGTTTTGTTGCCTCGTGCGAACTGCCAATTGATGCCTCACTTATTCGCTTAGTTCATACGTGTTCTCTCTAGTCATTGTAGCCTTACACATTGCTTTTTCTGCAAAAATCAGTGTTACCATTTTTTGCGACTGCCACCACGCATAGCGCCCCCTCAATATCCTGCCCTTCTTGTACCGCCCTTATGAGTCCCTCCTCTGCTTCCGCCAATTTCTTCTGTAATATCCCCATTTTTAATTTAGCTTCTTTATTAGATTTTAGCGAGAACCGTAAGGTTTCTCCCCTTATTCCTGCCTTAAGGGTGTCCCAAACTGTTTCTATCGATGCGCAACACAGGTTATCGTCTAAGAACTCGGGTATCCTTTTATTTATAATTTGGCAGTATTCTTTATTTAAAAGCAAGGCCCACTCAAAAGTCCAAATGTTCTGATCATGGTGCATCCTTTCACAATCGATACTTATAATTAGGGGAATATGGTCCGATAGGACCTGTGGTAGTCTATCTATTAAGCATTTTGAGATCATGGTACTAGAAGCAAATACATAATTTAGCCTAGCAAATTTGGCATGCGGGTTGGAGAAAAACGTATATCCTGGATTTTTAGGGTGGTTTGACTGCCAGCAGTCCCACAGACCATGTGTAGTGCATAATTCCTTAAGTGCTCGAAATACCCTCGGTTTCCTTCCTTTATATACAAATCCAAACTCTAATGACCAAGCAGACGGCAAATTCAGTACAGAAAGTTTTCCCCTTTTCTTTTCATGTTGGGTCTAGCCAGATCGTAGACTGCTTGCTGGAGTAAGAAGTTCCCAAAATATAGTCGAATCACCCGTGGATACTCTTGCGTACTCGTCAGGCGTTTGGGGATTGACAGGGGAAATCTATGCACCATCTGGACTTCTTTGTCCCAGTCCCAATGTGCTAGTTCCGGTAGAGAGTTTTTCAGAAGCTTTATGGTAAATTCCCTTACATCCTTCCGTTCGGCATTTTCGGGAATTCCCAGCAGTCTCAGGTTGTTCCGGCGTCGCCGATTTTCGGCCTCCTCCAGTTTCCACATTACATCTTTTAGCATGCAATCTTGTGAGGATGCCTGTTCGTTTAGTGTGTCCACTGTGTTTTCTAGGTCCTCCATGCGCTTCTCCACCATGCCCAGTCTGTCTGCAATTTCCGTGCATGTTTTCCCAATTTGGTGCATAGTGCCTTGCAGTATCTTTGAGGCAAGTCGTGCTTGGTGATTCTCGATCTTAATTTCGTCCTGAAAAGACCTTCGGGATTGAAAGATCATTGACATCCCTCCCTGACTGATTTGCTTTTCTTTTAAGAGTCTTTCTGCTCCTTCCGGGCTATTGGGGCCTACTTATTGCGTCGCCGTGTAATCCCATCCGAGTTCCCCTTCTTCGTCCAGGTATTTCCCGGGTCTGTTTTTCTTCATTACGAACTCCACAGCACCATAATGACTACACTGAAACTTCTCAGCACATTAAACCTGCACTAATGTAAAATGCACCAGAGGGCACCTTAGAGAAGCCCCTGAAAACCTAACCTACAATCCACGTCTGGGCTGAGTGGCTGCCACACAGCAGCCATGTTGCTGGACCCCTGGGTGGAGAGCCCCCAGCTCTCCTGGGCCTGCAACAATGCACATCCTGGGCGAGGTGTTAGGTCTTCTCCTCCCCCAGGATGGGCAGGGGGAAGCTTCAAAGGCATACCGCCTCTGTGAGCTTCTCCAGACCATTTGCTGTACCCAGCAACTGGCCCCCACCAGTTCTGACCCCCACTCTAGCGGGAAGACTGGCGGGAAAAACTACGTCAGGAAGGGGGGTGTGCCAGCCTGTGCCAACCCCACCCCTCAGGTGGGGGAGACGAGGTGAAGCACGACCCCGGGCTCCGGCCATCTTGAAGATGGGGAGCCCTGCCCAATCACAGCTAGGCTCGTGCCCCCCTCCCACAGGAGAGGAGCAGGCTAGGGAGTGTACCCACCCCAGGGCAAGGACCTATTTGTCCCTGCCCTTGCCCTTCCTATAACGCCCCTAAATTCAGTATTTAGGGGCTCCCTGAACCTTCCTTCCTCAGATCCAGATTATGAAACAAGAAAGAAGATCAAGAAACAAGAAGACCTGCCGTGCAGCTGCTAAAAAGAGTAAGACACCAACTGATTTGGCCCCAGCCCTACAGGCCTGTCAACCCTCGAACCTGCTCCTGTTAAACCCCGGCATCTCCATTGGTCAGCAACCTCAAAACCCCCGTTTCGAAGCTGCTCAAAACGCCATAACACAAGGAGAGACCCTTTGAGGTTTACCGCCAAGTGCTACTGTTTCTGCACGGTGGAGGTGTGAAGCACTTCCACCCAAAGCAGGCTTTATTCCTGAACTCCGAGAGCACAACGGCTCTCACCCCAAGAGGTCACAAACTGTCTGGTGGTGGCTGGCTGGCAGGGACTGATCAGCCGATACCCTAGCAGGTGGTTGTTTTTCAGTGGGCATCTCTAAGATGCCCTCTGAGTGCATTTTATAATAAATCCTACACTGCCATCAGTGTGGGTTTATTATGCTGAGAAGTTTGATTCCAAACTTCTCTCACTTCAGCCATCATGGAGATGTGGAGTTCATGTGGACTCCCAGCCCATGCACTCAAAATGGCTCCATTGAACTTAGTGCCCAAGAATGGACTCAGACACTGTAGGGTCATACTGCTCATGCAGTTATGCCCTCACTTGTGGTATAGTGCACCCTGCCTTAGGGTTGTTAGATCTGCCAGAGGGGTGACTTACCTCTGTAACAGTCTGTAGTGTGTAGCCATGGCACCCAGGAAGGTGTGCCGTGTCGACTCTTTTGGCTTATCCACACCACAACACATAGCCCGCAGTAGCTGTGTGTATGTGTTGGGTGTGGATCGTTTAGGGTGGCACAATACATGCTGCAGCCCTGAGGGACCCTTTCTGGTCACAAGATCCTTTGTACCACTGGTACGTTTTACAAGGGACTTGCACGTCTACCAGAGGTGTTCCAATTGTGGAAACAATGGTACAGTTTAGCGAAAGAACACAGGCACTGGGAACCTGATTGGCAGGGACCCAGTGCACACTCAGTCAAACTGCATAAGAAATATGGCAAAAAGTGAGTGGCCGAGGGGGGGGAGGTGTTACTGCAAAAGAAATCCACTTTCGTACACAGGCTATCAGTTTGCATGGAGGTACTAGGCTAAGAGTGTGAAAATTTGTGTTGACAGATGGTTAGTAGCAGAAACAGAGTGAAGAAGTAATCTAGAAGAGCTAAAATAGGTTAAGCACATTATACTGAAATTTGTACAGCACTTGTGTGAGGCCACTGACTGTGGAGCTAAGGGAGCACCAGGATACCGCACACAAACAATTAGATAAACTGAATGTGAACTTTGCAATTAGGATACAGTGATTACCAGGGTGATTAACATAGAACTGAGTGGCTTTGTCGTCTCCAGGAAGCTGGGGATGCTTTTAGGATAATGGGAATTGAGAATGGATGTTTCTGATGACGAGCAATGAGGACTTTGGATCCAGGGATGAGCATGATCTTAGGAAAACATAATCTGTAAAACCCTTACTGGATGGTGTTAAAATATTTTATTTGGAAAGTCAGAGGTTCGGTGTAGCGGAAATTACTGATTTGAGCATTTTGAAAACAGAAAAGGGAAAATAGGACAATTGTTAGAGAGAATTATGGTTGGATGCAAGCTTTTTGAGCTGGGAAAGTCCAGGCGGTTTTGAAATATTGGGGATAAATGATAAGGAGTAGTGACTAGTTGGAAAATATGTTTGATAATTTAATGAGGATGAAGGGGCTGATGTTAAGTAGTCCAATGGGGATGTAATAAGTTATTAGAACCGGGATATGTAGGCTAGGTTTAAGGGATTGCTTGCAGAAACATAGTAAATCAAAATGATTGAAAGCAAGCAGGAGGTCGGTTTGGATGCACAGATGTTAGTGATTTTCGCCATAAATGATGCAAAATGGTTGCCAAAGATTATTTGAATAAGAATTTACATGGTTATAAATTGTTGTCAGGTGTGGGTCTGCATACAGCGGACAGTTTTTGCAAGAAGTCTCCCGCATCTAACATAATGGCATCAAAAGAAAGATTGTAGATTTCATTGTGTTAAATCATTTGATTGATTTGTGAATGCGAGCATGCTGGTTTTAGATTTCGTTCGCCGGGGATAGCAACAGTCTGAGTTGGAGAGTGGTTGATATGGAGAGCTTCCAGTGAAGGATGGATGCTTTTGAACTTAAGAGAGATGATGTAATGTGAGTGGTTCAGCGTCATATGTGCCTGACTAACTACACAACAGGAGGAAGACTAAGCCAGAACAGGTGCATTGACTTGTATTGTGGATGTGCAGTTGTATTTTCTGGGCAAGAAGTGTATGTTTCTGAGACAACCGTTATAAACCAGTTGTGAAAACAGGAGCCATTGCAGCGATTGGCGTTATTGAGTTTGAAGTTGCAAACAACCTAGAGAAGGATCTAGTGGAAAGGGCATTGAGCACCATGTTAAGCTTATTAAATAAAGGTGCCTTTTAGGAGTTAGTGCAATGGGGGAAGTTGCTTTTTATGATGAACGTGTGATGGTTCATTATAGTGTTTCTCATATGCAAAGTACAGAGTGAGGACAGGCAGTGCCATCCCAATGGTGTTTTCTGGTGCAAGCATGGTTACTGCTTGGTTTGTATGTATAGCCTCAAGTGTGGCTGAGTTAATGGACTGTTTCTCCAGCATGGGAGAATCTTTGCTTTTCATAAACGCACTAATGTCTGTACTTGCATTGCGGAGGAGAAGAAGGGGGCAGGGTTCCTTAAGCATATTTAGAAAACTTTGCGTTTTCTTTTTTAAATTTATATATAAACATGCCTATAACAGCAGCACTTTCTATTGTTTTTCTTGTTGTTTTCTTTTTTTTGTTGGTCAATAAATCAAATCTGATTTATAAAGCACAGCTAATCACTCGCAAGATTAGCCAGACGCTTGCAGGTCTCTGTGGCTAAGTCTAACACATGGTCTTGCGGGAGCTACGGAATTCCGGAAGTGAGGTGATGGTTCCAAGGTCCATGGGGAGGCTGTTCAGGTTTTTGCTGCTATCAAGGAGAAGAATCGTCCTCCGCTTCTGCATAGCTGGATACAAGGAGTGTGGGAAAGTGATAGGGAGGCAGGGCGTAGTCTTCTTGACGGTTGGTAGAATTTTAGGCGGTGGTTAATGCAGGCAGGTCCGTGGCTGTGTAGAGCTTTGTGTGCATGGGTCAGCAGCTTGAATTGGCATCTCTTCTGCACCAGCAGCCAGTGTGATGTGGGATCGTCGGTGCAGACTGAGGATGAGGTTGGTAGTGGCTTTCTGTGTGGTCTGAAGTCTTTGTAGGAGGTGGGTGGCAATTCCCACGTAGAGGATGTTGCCGTAGTCCGGTCGGCTGGTAGAGTGCCTGACTCAGGGTGCGTCTCAAGTGCAGTGCAGTGCAGTGGTAGCCAGTTGGAGGAGACGGCGTTGATCTATGATTTCATGGTGAGCTTGTCAATGATGATTATGAGGCTTCTGGCATTTTCAGAGCGAGTGGGTGCAAGTCCTAGTTCTAAAAAGCCACCAGGAGATGGTCCATGTGTTGCTGCTCTTGCCGAAGATTAGAGCGTCAGTCATGTCTGTGTTTACAGGGGTGTGGAATTTAATAAAAAATCTACTTGTCCATGGGGCAGGTTACTTCATAAATCTACTTGTCCTGTAACAAAATCCACTTGTCCCTTTGGTGCCATGTACTGCGGTGATAAATAATGGCAATAATCTCATTATATAAGAACTCTGATATAGCCTCTCTGATTATACCAAGGCTCATACCATAGTAGTGTTTGAATACTTGCAATCCTCTTATGTTGCCACCTTTCCACAGATCTACATATTAGGGCTGAAATGAAGTGGTAAGCAATAGTTCCATGGTTAGAATGCCCTTTTGAGTCTGTCCAAACCTACTAACGTGCATGTTTTAAGTGTTTTCAACAACTCTTTTCTAACCTGTTCCCATACTGAGAAATGTTGGCAATTTACTCCTGACAATGGCAGATGTAAACTTTCTTCCAAAGTTGGGAAAAAAATGGTTGGAGGGAAAGTGAACATGCAAACACTCAGATTTTCGCATGAGCAAATCTACATATGCAAATTTTGCTCATGCTAAAATGCAGTCCACAAATATTTTCTAGGAGTACTATTTCTTTTCCTACTTCCGTAACTACTTGGGAATACACGAAAGCCGTATAGCTGCACTTAATTCAAGGACATATACCGAGGGTGCACTTTTGAGACTTTCTTCAATACTTGGGCCCCTAATTTGGTCTGACGTTAACCGTGACTTTTAGAGTTTATTAGAATACTGTCTCTCTCACTGTATCGTCTGACTTCACTGTGAGTGACCGCATTCTGCTCTTTCACGAGGAGCATATCAGCAGACAAAGTAGTTTTGTTCAGTGCCAGTAACTACTGTGGCTGTGTGCTTTTTGAGACCAAAACATTAATGAAATATTGCTCATTACATTTGTTGTTTAGAATTTGTGAAACTGTGTTTTTAAATACAACCCTTTTTAAACTTTGCTATTTTGATACCAGCGTGTTTTTTCCTAAGGCGGAAAGCCGGGAAATATTGCTCATTACATTTGTTGTTTAGAATTTGTGAAACTGTGTTTTTAAATACAACCCTTTTTAAACTTTGCTATTTTGAATTTGAATTGTGAAATTTGTGATTTTAAAACCAACCCTTTTAAACTTTGCTATTTTGCACAATTCTGGCATATTGACGCTGTTCCGCTTCCCACCTCGGACAGCACAGCCGATTGAACGCTGTCGCGGCTCGAGCCGGGGGTCAGCCGCCATCTTAGGGAGGTGCAGGGATCGCGGTCTAGGCTCTCAGACCCTCCCGGGTACTTAAACCTTCATTTCACACTGCCTGGTGATTGATACCAGCGTGTTTTTTCCTGAGGCGGAAAGCCGGGAAATATTGCTCATTACATTTGTTGTTTAGAATTTGTGAAACTGTGTTTTTAAATACAACCCTTTTTAAACTTTGCTATTTTGATACCAGCGTGTTTTTTCCTAAGGCGGAAAGCCGGGAAATATTGCTCATTACATTTGTTGTTTAGAATTTGTGAAACTGTGTTTTTAAATACAACCCTTTTTAAACTTTGCTATTTTGAATTTGAATTGTGAAATTTGTGATTTTAAAACCAACCCTTTTAAACTTTGCTATTTTGCACAATTCTGGCATATTGACGCTGTTCCGCTTCCCACCTCGGACAGCACAGCCGATTGAACGCTGTCGCGGCTCGAGCCGGGGGTCAGCCGCCATCTTAGGGAGGTGCAGGGATCGCGGTCTAGGCTTTCAGACCCTCCCACCCTCCTCCTGCATAAATGTGTGTCATTTCCCATCCGCGCAGCGGGCGGGCGCAGCGGGCGCGCCAAAGGCGTGCCCGTCTGCGCCCGTCCGGGCCCCGGGGCCAGAACCCCTGGTTCGTCTCCTTTGGCTCCTCGCCCATATTCCAAGAAACAACTACTTGATTTAAAACCTCCCAACATGCATACTACGCATTCTTTTGATATGCTCGACCGTTTTCCTCAGTACTGCCCTGATTGCCCATTTTTTTTAAACACTCCTCATTTATGTAAAAGTCACCAGCAATTAACTACTACTCCTTCTCCTCCTGGATTTGTATTTATTAGTCACAATTGTCGCTCACTGCCCAAACATAAACGCAACATTTTTGACTTGCTTATTGACGAGGCGCCGGATGCGCTATTTATCACTGAATCTTGGCTCCACGATAGCTCTGGCCCTGACATCGCCGAAGCGTTGCCTATTGACTATGCCATTGTCCGTAACGACCGTCCTAAAAGGACTGGAGGTGGTGTGGCGATCATTTTTAATAAAAATACCAATGTCACTCAGATCCTATCACTTTGAGCGGATGTGATGCTCTTCATTTCAAGCTCATTTTAAATCCCAATAATACTCTTACTGGGCTTCTTATGTATTGTCCCCCTGGCACTGTAAATTCTTGGTATACCCAATTTTTGGATTACATTGCATCAGTGCTTGTTTCTTCCAGTAACTTCTTTGTCATTGGTGACTTAAATTTACACTTGGACAACCCCAATGATAAGTCAGCAGGAAACTGCATTACCGATCTTGCTGCTATGAACTTAATCTTACATAACAAGGGTCCCACCCACAAGGGCGGGCATCTTTTAGACCCTATTTTTTCAAACTCTTCGCTAATAACATGTTTTCCTGTTTCACCTGTTTCTTGGTCTGATCATTATCCAGTTAAATTTACTGTGACTACAAACAAAACACAGACCACACCCAATTTCTCTCTCAATTTTAAGAAGAGAGTCTGGAAAAATTTGGACATTGCAGCTCTCAATAAAAAACTGTTTGATCTCTTGCCTAAATACTTACCTAACTTAGACAATATGAATTCAGCTGCTAACTCGGTAAACTCCTGGCTCTCCGAAGCTATAAATACTTGTCTCCCTCTTACAAATAAAAAAATTGTTGTCCATAATTCTCCCGCCCCTTGGTACAACGAAACCCTCCGTCTACATAAAGCCCAATGTAAGAGACTAGAACGTATATGGAGGAAGGAATATTCAACTGCTGCTGGACTTACTTATAAAGTCGAATTGAAACTTTACCACAAGGCTTGTGCTCACACCAGAGCCACTTATGTTACTAATCTGATTACAGAAGCCATAAATAAATCTAAAGTCCTATTTAAAGTAGTAAAAGACCTTGCTGGCTCGCAGACAGCTGCTATACCCCCTCCTCTTTCGAGTAAGAAATGTGACGAACTTGCCCAGTACTTCACATCTAAAATTGACAAAATCTACAAAGACATAATAACCCATGAGGAATCTAATGCCAGTCCTTGTTTATCCCCCATCACTTCTTGCCCTCCCTTGGTTTCTTTGAAGACTTGGCCTGACCTTGTACCTGCCACCCTTTTGGAAATTTTAAATAATATTAAATCTGGCTCACCCATGGACCCCCTACCCATTTCGGTTCTACGTTATCTTGAGTCTCCCCAACTCAATGTGATCTGTTCTTTACTTAATGCCTCTCTTGACTCAGCCACGGTCCCCCACAGCTGGAAGCATGCAATGGTTACCCCGCTCCTTAAGAAACCCACTGCAGATCCTAATGTTGCTGCCAATTTCCGGCCCATTTCACTGTTGCCGGCTTTTTCTAAAATTTTGGAAAGGCACATTCATTTTCATCTTTCACGTTTTGTCACTTCTAACAATCTCCTTCACCCCTCCCAATCTGGCTTTCGTCAAGGCTTCTCCACTGAAACCACGCTATTAGGAGTAACTGAGAACATTCGCCAATTAATAGATCAAGGTGAAACGGCTGCACTGATACTGCTCGATCTCAGTGCAGCCTTCGATACCGTCTCTCACAGTATCCTTCTCAGTAGCCTAGCCTCCTTTGGCATTTGTGACAAAGCCTTGCTCTGGTTCTCGTCTTTTCTCACTGATAGGACTTTTCAAATCTTTTCTAATACCTCCACTTCCAACACCTATCTTTCCCCACATGGTGTTCCCCAGGGTTCTATCCTTAGCCCTCTCCTCTTTAATCTTTATGTTGTTCCGCTAGCACATGTCGCACATCACTCTGGTCTTAATCTCTTTACTTACGCTGATGATTCTCAGATTGTGTTTTCTTTATCTCAAGCTGATCCTTCTTCACCTTCTTCTCTGCAATCTGGTCTTAGTAACATTTCTCGCTGGATGAGCCGTAATTTTCTTAAGCTCAACAGCGATAAGACGGAGGTGCTCGTCTTTGGTAATAAGCCTGACCTTTGGAGTTCGAGACACTGGCCGCCAACCATGGGCGACTTACCCATTCCATCGGAACGAGCAAGAAATCTAGGGGTTCTTATCGATAGGGATCTATCGATGAAAGACCAGGTCAATAAAGTTACAGCCACTTGCTTTACTATCCTAAGATGGCTGAGGAAAATCTTCTGGATTCTGCCATCCGACACCCAAAGATCTGTTGTGACGGCCCTGGTGACCTCAAGATTAGACTACAGCAATGTGCTCTATCTGGGGGCTACCAGGGCGGTTATGCGTCGTCTCCAACTAGTCCAGAATGCCGCTGCTCGGCTTCTATGTGGATGCCGGAAATATGATCCAATTACGGAACGCATCAAGCAACTCCATTGGCTTAATCTTGACAACCGGGTAAAATTTAAGGCACTATGCTTTATGCATAAGATTAAGATTGAAGCCGCTCCCAGTTATCTTCAATCACTCGTCAAACCTTATATACCCGCACGCTCTCTTCGATCTTCTTCCAAACACCTGTTTTGCGTGCCTAAGTTCAGGCTTTCAAGAGCAGGTGGCCGTTCCTTTGCTGTACTGGGACCCAAACTCTGGAATTCTCTTCCCCTGGACCTACGAATGGAGCAGTGCCATCTCCGCTTCCGAAAAGCCTTAAAGACCTGGTTTTTTGCCCAATAATTTTTTTTTTTCTTCAGGATCAACTATGCTGTTCACTGTCAATTAGCGCCGGGAAACCCTCACGGGTAGCTGTCGCGCTTTATAAGATTAATAAATAAATAAAACAACTTTAGCTTTTGCCAATGTTTGTTATAATGTTGAGGGCTCGGCAGCTCCCATAACAATAAGATTTTACAAAAACCATGCCAAAACAAGTCGCACATTGACAAAACTAAAAAGCTGACCACCAATTTCAGACCTACTGGCTTTGCCAATGCTTTTTTATTTTTGTTTCCCATAATCTTATTGAAACTGGTTACACTGATTTTCCATTATGAATATTTTTGGGAAGTAATAGCATGTATCAACACATTACTAAATTATGATGCAAAGAAATTTAACCTAAAATTTGACAGTGGTTTAGAGAAATGTTTTTTTTTCTGCTTTCATTTTTTTATGAACGTTTTATTTTGAAAGCAAAGAATCATCAATCTTGGTTTCAAGCTTCTGCAAATATTTGCATCAAATCAGAGAGCATTCCGGGAGCATTATAATAGCCTCATATTGCTAAACTTTGAAAATGTGTGTACACATTTTAATACTGGAACCACTGTCAGTAATGCAGTCAGAGCTTACAACATTTTTTAGAGGGCTCACCCTAATAATAAAGGCTTTCAATTAATGAACCATAAATACAAGTCTGACCAGCACATTCGCATATTGACAAAAATGTTACCTTAACTGCAGACAGTGCCCTTCGCTGATCCATAATGTGGTACTGCAAACTGGCAGCCAAAGTGTTTGTGCTGCAGGGGGTTGGGCCTACTTGTCCCAAGGACAAAATACACATGAAAACGTGTTGCCCTTGACCCCAAACAATATGTCCTGGGCGTCGGGCTATAGGAATTCCACATCCCTGGTTAGCTGCATGCTGTTGGCTTTCACCCAGTTGGCAATGCTTGTCATACATATATGGAAGTAGGTTTTGGTTGTGGTGGAATTGCCAGTGAGAGCGAGGATGAGTTGGGTGTCATCTGCATTGTAGACGATGTTGATACAGTGGGAACTGATGATGTTGGCCAGCGTGGACATATATGCGTTGAAAAGCATGGGGCTGAGGGATTATCCTTGGGGTACACCACTGGTGATATATTGAGATTCAAAGGAGAAAGGAGGCAGGTGGATTCTGTAGATTCTTCCAGTGAGGATAGGTGATGCATTGAGTGCGTCCCCTTGGATGCTGATGTGGTGTAGTCTTTTTATTAGTGTGTAGTGGGATACGGTTTCAAAGGCTGCCAAGAAGTCAGGGAAAATCAGGGCTGCTGTTTCCCCTAAGTCGAGGAGGGGTCTGATGTTGTCGGTGGGTGCGTTCAGGGTTGTCTCGGTGCTGTGATTGCTGTGGAAGCCGGATTGGGAAGCAATGAGTAGCTGGTGCTTCTCCAGGTATGTTGAGTTTCTTGGTAATTACATTTTCCAGTTGCTGGGAATGGGGGAAGGGAGATTGGCCTGGTGTTTCTGAGTACACTGGGGTCTGTGGGGGGGCTTTTTGAGTAGTGGTTTGACTTCGGCGTGTTTCCAAGCATCAGGAAGTCTTGCGGTGGTGATGAAAGTATTGAGTAGAGTGGTGAGTTCCTGGCTGATCCTTTGGTTTCCGAAATTGAAGATGTGTGTGTGTGGGCAAGGGTCTGAGGGGCCTTCCAAGTAGATAGATTTCCTGGTGGATGCGGTGTCCTGGGTGGAGAGGAGTTTTCAGGTGGTCAGTCTGTGGTTGGGGTTTGTGGCGTCTCAGTTGATGAAATCTGTAGGTGTAGGTTAGGGTTCAAAGTTTCTGTATAAGGATGCAATCTTGTCCTTGATGGGTGCAATGCTGTTGCCGCAATTGGTGACCCAGGTGTTGAAATTCTCTATTCCCTGTTCAAGGTCGGTGGTGGTGGTGGGGTTGGAGGTGTTGAGGGCCTCCATCCAGTTTGTACCAATGAAATTTTACTCCATGCTCGCTGGGGAGCGCTGGTTGTCTTGGAGGTTGCGGTGCCGGGTGTGGAGATGCTGAAGTGGATGATTGAGTGATTGGTCCACATGAGTTTGGTGATGTGGCGCTATTTGACATTACTGCTGGAGGTGAAATTGGCGTCTAGCGTGTCTTGGGTCAGACCAAGGAAAGGAGATGTGTGGTGGTGGTGTTGTGTGGGTCATTGATGTGGAAGTCTAAGCCTAGGGGCCCAATAAAGTCTGCAATGGTGTTACAGAAGCTGGAGTGTGCCCGGGGGTTGGTATGCTAGAGAGCCTCTAATGATAGTCTTATTGTCTGTGCGGAGCTTAGATTTGAGGTGGTGATGATGTTGGTGGAGGTGGTGCACTGTATGGTCTCTTCGTGGATTATGGCTGTTTCTCTTCCTGGCTTGTTGGTGTGGTCTGGTTTAATATCCATTGGAGATCGCTGTGACAACATCTGGGCGGATGTGGGGTTGAGACAGGTTTTTGGTGAGGAAAAGGATGTCTGGTGTGAGGGTGGTGCTGAGGTCCCAAAGTTCAGTGGAGTCCTTGCGCAACGAGTGTGTGTGGAGGAGTAGGCAGAGGAGTTGGTATGTTGCTTTATTTTTTTTTGCTTTTGCCGTGCTGTGGTGAGAGGTTGGCATTGTGCTGTGTGACGTGACGGTGGGTGTGCTGGTGCAGCAGAAGGTGCATCTGGCGCAGGAGAACAGTCCTACAGTAGAATGATGTGTGGCGTGGCAGCAGTGTTCCTTCGTCATCTGGTAATCAGGATGAAGAAGCCGGATTCACTATATCTGGATGTTTCGGGAACCAGGGGTCCTAGCGCTGGGTGCTGTCCAGGCGCAGACGGGCTTGTCTTTGGCTCCTCTGTTAGAAGCTCCTGGGAGGAGGGAGGGGTGTTTCGAAGGCGGTTGGCGGGCTCATGGGGGGCGGAAAAATGGGCAGCAGGCAGGAATGAGTACCCAAGGGGCGCAGTGGGGAAGAAAAAGGGGGCAAAAACGAGGCAAACGAGAAAAGTAGTGAAGAAAAATAAGGAAGACATGCAAGCAGTGAATAAAAACGAGGGAAACTGTATTAGTGTCCAGTGTGGAACAGTTTTTAGGGAAGAAGCATTGGCACCTTGGACCTGTTTAACAGGGACCCTGTGCACTAAATCAATACCACACCATTTTCCAGGCAAAAAGTGGGGGTTAACTATGTCAAAAGAGGCACTTTCTCACAATCATCCTTCACAGCAACTATATCCGCAGTATCCTGTTTGCCTTGCATCAGGACCTCTACCGTTGACTTCTTTGGTGGTCTAAAGGAAGGCTACAGAAACTGATGAGACTTTTCAAGGCACTGGTAACTATCCCTCTGGTTCTTTGGGTCACCCTTACAGACTCCCTATCGGATTTTCCAGTCAAAGTACTTGCTGATCGCATTTCCAGGCCTTATGTTTGTGATTAACCCTAAATCGCAATATATTACAACAATTTATAGCATTTTTGAATTACAGTGATTTAGGTTTTCTTTGAAAAAATCTAACCTCCTGCTTCCCTAGATAGATTTTTGTCATTCCGGTGTCTATTTTAAGTTAAAAATAAAATCTATTTTTATATATTGGTTTAAATGTTTGTGTTTTCTTCTTCTTAACTTCTTTGGTACTTCTAAATGCTTTACACTTGTTTCTTTGTCCAACCCTGACTACTGTGTGCCACAACTAACCCAGCTCTGACCTAAGGTTTTTCAAACAAACCTAACTGGACCTGATAAAGATTGTGACATTATTATATGTCAAAGTCTTTCAACCACAGAACATAATATTTCACTTTCCTACATGGGTCAACACATTTTATGTTTGCGCTCCAGACTCAGACAATTTTGGATTGTAGTGTATGCCATTCAATGTCATTTAAGCGACTAAAGAAAACATGTTTACTGCTTGAGTGTCACACTAGGGCTTCTGGGGGGAAAAAAGACCAGAACTATCGGCCTGGGGATTTCCCCACCCCAAAAGCCCTAGAGATGGTGATTTCTCTATCAGAATTTGTTTCTCCTACAGGTGGTCCGTTATCGTAATTCCTTCTTAGAGTTGATACTGGGGGCCTGGCTGATTATGTGTTTAACCTTGAGCTGTATTTTGTCATCAGGGACTCCTTGACGTTGAGTCACTTGCCATCCATCCACAGGCATGTAGTAGTCGCAATTCTATTTTTTTTAATAGTGTGTGTCTGCTTGTTTACTTGTTTTTTTCATAAGAGAGTTTTATTTAAAAAAAATAAAAATTGTTAGTCTTCAAACTTATTCTAAAAAATAAGAAATGTGCCAATCTCCTTGTTTTAATGCATGCCACTCCTAGTCAAAGATTAATTTACAGAAAAAACATGTGATGGTGAACTAAAATTGCTTTCAAGTAGTTTTTCTCTTTTACAAACTTCTTTCAAGACGTAAATTTGGCAACATTTTGTGCTGGTATTTTTATCTTAATTTTTTTTCCTCAAAGCAGTTAAAGATGCCTTTGTTCCACCACTGTTTGAGACTACCTCCTGATTTTGAATAAAAGAGGTATCTGCCAATCTAACTCTTCATGATGGCATGTGCATTTTTATCTTTCAAAGTGATAGCTCCTGTTTGCTTCTATTTCTAATAATGTCTCCCTGATCTTCTCTTTACAGAAATACCGGTATCAGAATGAAGACAGTGGCATGTCCGTACCTTCGGAGCCAAGTAGCCCTCATAGCAGTGCGCGCAGCCGTTCTGCCTCCCCGGATGATGTACTTGAGCGTGTAACTGCAGATGTGAAGGCCTATGAAAGGGACAATGTAGATACCTTCGAGGCTGCCATGAAAGCCAAGCACAGCCTTGTGTCTGAACAGAATAACGGTAGTACCTTGCCATTTCAAAAGATTATTTGCTACTTGAGAGTACTAAATTGTTTTACTCTTTCTAACAGGGTACTTGCCATATTACAGAAGTATACTGCAATGAGTTAAAAACATGCAGGAAAAGGGAAAGCAGAGGAACACAAATCAAACTCGGTTTGCCTTTCGAGACCCAGGTGTTAATCATACTTAGTTCTATATATCCATACCTGTTCTTGTTTTGAAGGCTTGTTCCCATGTGAAAAAAATAACCCTTTAGAAGGAGCAGGTATTTGCGTTCTGATGTATTTTAGCATTTATATAAAACTTTTCTACCTTTTGACAAGACCTGTACTGTACTGTTCTTTTTGGCAGAATAAGTAGCAACTCCTTTTGTTTATATATTGTCTTAAAAGTGTGTTGGTTGTGGTGTCGCTTTTAGTAGTGTGTTTTGGTGTCCTGCGTAAAGCCTGGAGATGAGCTCCAGACTTGGCACAGAGGCATGTAGTGGCATTCTGAGCATGGTGCAGGAAGCTAAGGGAGTGTGTCATTGCTTTTTGAAGCTGTGTATACAAACTTTTATTGAGTTTGAAACGAAGTCAGTTGAGTCTTGATTTTTAGAACAATCCGGTATTTCTTGCTTCTCTGAATGATAAATGTCTTTTTATTTTATTGAGAGCATACTCCCAGGCTTGATTTTCTGGACAGATGAGGCACTCCCACAATGCATGTTTTGGTGGCAATCCAGTCTAAGGTGATGGAGGCCCAACCCCTGAAGTTACTATTGGTCCATCAATAAATGCCTTATTGAGTCCATCCAGGAGTGATAGATGGCCTCATGAGCCTTTGCGTGGTATTGTATTTTTTTTTTCCTGCTCAATGCGGCAACGGTTTCTGCAAGACCCAGTAGGCTGCCTTCCCCTCAACGCGGCTCCGACGTATTCAATAACAATACGCAGAAGAAAAAAAAACCAATACCACACAAAGGCTCATGAGGCCATCTAGCCTTAGTTTATAAGTCTTGTTCTATAAACGCCAATTGGGCGCAACAGACTACTATTTTTAACACTATTAGGAACATTACACCTAATTTTAAATAATTTTTGTAGAGTTCACTTTTACACCTACATCACATGTGAGTAAGGTGAGGATAGTTGTGCATATCCTCGTCCTGAAGGAGTTTTCACACTCCGAAACATGTCGACACACTTTCTGAGGTTGATGTACCTTAACACACAGTAGCAACCTCATTCTGCACCCCTTTTAATGGTACAAGGCCGAGGGCTTAATACATTTTATTTTTCTTCCTACGAGCCAGGTATCTTTTAACCATCACTTCTTTTTTTTTCAAAACAAATTATATTAGGTTTGGCAGTTGACAGCACAATAGAAATAATCCACCGCTCCCCTAGTAGCAGAGAGGCAGTGGGCATAGCAAAAACAGCATAATCAAATACAACCAGCTAATATTTCCCCAGTACCCACCCACCACTAACCCACCCGGATCCCTCCCCCCCACCCCGCACGGTGTCTGTATTGTCCATCTAGAGGAGCTTAGCAATCGTAGACGCTGCATGTGAGCCACGTCGCCCTAAGCCAGTTCAGACGCGGTCCGCGTCGGCAACCCGAGGCTCCGGGGGGTCCAGCAGAAGGCCTCTGTAGTCAGCCCATTTCTTCCAGATCTTATAATGTTTTGCAGGACACCCCCTCGCCTCAAATATCGGGCGTTCTAGTCCCATGTTAAAGTCCAAACCTCGTTTCCACACCTCCAGCAGTGGGGCTCTAGTAGCCTTCCATGCTCTAGCAATGTCCCTCTTGGCCACTATGAGGCCCAATAGGAGCAAGTGCCGCTTGTACAAATTCCCCCCCACCTGTTCCATGACATGAAGAAGGCCTAACTTCGGCGAGCGGGGGAGCTCCCAGCCCAGCACCTCTTCCAGGCAGTCCCACACTCCTGACCAAAATCTCCGCAGTCTCACGCACTCCCACACCGTGTGAAGAAAGGATCCCACAGCACTGCCGCACCTCAGACATTCCGGGGAGGCAATCAATCCCGCTTTCCACAACCGTTCCCTCGTATAGTACGCCCTATGGAGGTATTTGAATTGGATAAAGCGCAGGCGCACTGCAATCGCAGCCCCCCTAGGGGCCTCCAGGGCCTCCCTCCAATCCTCCTCTTCCAAACTCCCCAACTCTCCTTCCCACACCAACCGCAGTTTGTCAAGGGAGGGGGAACAATGGGTGACGAGCGTCTGGTATATACTAGAGATTTTTTTTGTGTCTAATTCCCCCATGAACAATTTAGCCTCAAGAGGACTAAATTCTGGCAGTGAAGTCAAGTTTGCTAAGGTTAACCATCACTTCTCACCACCTCACCACTCACACTTATTTTCCCTACACACACACCAACACATAGTACACTTCAAGTGCTCCTACGTAGTCGTGAGTTGTAGCACGCCGCATCCCGTAGAGGGGTGCGAAGACCCCAATGATGAAGCATGACACCAAGGGGCCTGTTGGTGTGTGAGGGGTATTCAAAACAACGCTGTGTGCTCCCCACCATTGTAGGGACCACTACCACGACCAGAGTGGATTCTATTTTGTTTATGTAAATTGCTAGGGAAGACCGAATCCACTTTCCCTCTCCCTCCCTCCTTTTGTTATACATTTTTCCAACACCATATCATGCATTTTATGTGGAGTTGCTTCAGTTGCCATCTTCTGTGTAATGGAAGGATCCCCGTACCATTCTTTATTTATATAAAAGTGTGTGTGTGCGTGTGTGTGTGTGTGTGTGTGTGTGTGTGTGTCTGTATGTGTCTCTGATTCAGTCCAGAATGCTGTTTCCGTTTCTCCCAAAACACAGCAGCTGAATAAACAAGGGAGCAAGTCCCGAAACGCGTGGAGTGTTGCCGGTTTGCCATTTAATCTGTACTGCAATAAATTTGGCTGCTTTAAAGTCCTCCGTGGTGTCCGCGGCTGCTGTGTTTTGGGAGAAATGGAAACAGCATTCTGGACTGACATGGTGAGGCTTGCCTGCCTCGCTGCGGACCGCCGTCGTGAGCGGCAAGGAAAAGGCGTTACTAGTGCGTGAGCCCTAGTATTGGGATTGATATATATATATATATATATATATAAGTTCGAGGCATGTGGGCTGCTGAATTCATATCTTTAGCATAGATCGCCGCCTAGTGTTGGGTCCGGATGATTGCACATTGTTGTCCTGGAAGAGTCTTCGAAGTATCACGAGATAGGTGGCTCCTCCCCTGGACTACAGTGCGCATGAGCATCGACTCCATCCCCATATTGTTTTTTTCCGCCATTGGGTTCGGGTGCATATTCGATATCTCCAGTTCAGAATCGATATAGACTTTTCTTAAGGCCCGAAGGCCTTTTCCTATACCGTCGGTATTGTCTTGCGTTCGGTGCCCAGCTCTGTTCCGGCTCAGTTCCAGAGTCGGACATCCAGAGAAGTCGCGTGGCTCTTCGGTGCTCGAGGCCCAGTCAACGCAACCAGACTTTCGACGACACATCATGGAACGGAGCCCGTTCAAGAAATGTCCCGTGTGCGGATCGAAGTATCCCCACATCGACGTCCACCCGGTGTGCAACAAGTGCCTGTCGCCGGATCACGATGAAGCCAACTGTATGGCTTGTTCCCGTTTTCGATCCAAGAAGACGATTCGACTTCGGCGCGTGGCGCGCCAGGAGGCCCAGCAGTCGGCCCCGGCACCGGTGGACATCTTCGAGAGGGAAGAAGCAGACGAGCAAGAAGATCGAGAGCCGATTTCAACTCCAGTGGAGGAGATCGACTACAACTACGACGCAGAAGTCGAAGTGCTCGATATAGACGAGGTAGGAGACGACAATGAGGCTTATGGGGCCACGGAAGATAGCTCAGGCGACGAGCTATGCCCCGTTCGAACAATAACTAAGGCTCAGGTCGAGGGATCGCCACATGGCCTTACCCAAGACCTTACACCCAGATCCACGGCCTCGCCTACGGGCCCGGCTACGGACACTTCTACGGAGCCGCCGTTGGTCAAACCGAAACCGAAAGTGAAAGCTTCGGTGTCGACGAAAACGAAAGTGATGGAGACGCAGTCGCAACAGAAGACGTCTGTCCCTCTGGCCACCTCCTCGTCTTCCGACATGTCGGGGCAGCCGAAGCCGAAGAAGGCTGTCGACCCGGTGAAGTCGATCAAGGGCGTCGAGCCAAAGTCGGTCAAGGGCGTCGAGCCCAAATCGATCAAGGGCGTCGAGCCGAAGACTGGGGCACCGAAACCAGTTGTCCAGGCCGCCGACCCGAAGCCGTCGGCGCCGAAGGCCGTCGACACGGAAGAAGGACACGGAGCACCTAAGAGGGCTGATCCCGCGCATCGGCCGGAGAAAGCCAAGACATCGACGCTCGAGTCTGCACACGCTGGTGGACCGAGGACGTCTGTCCGGTCGACGAAACCGTCCGCATCCTTCACGAAGCAGGTGTCGGACTCATTGCAACGCATCAGGAACAAGGCTTCTGCGATCGATACGAAGGATGCTTCCACCCCGAAGCAAGCTGCCAAAAAGCCAAGGTCCTCGACGCCACTCCTGTTCACGTTACCGCCGAAGGAGGCACCGAAGGCGTTCGCACCAAGGTCGGTCGACGAAGCGCCCGTGCAGGTGTCTACAGGGTCGAAGCCTTCTCAGCCACTTGGGAGCTCGAAGCATCGACAACCCCTGATGGAGGAGCAGTCGGAACACTTTATCGACGCCGACACCGGTAAACTTACCCTCTACAAGTGAAAGATCACGGCGGCACAGCCTATGGAGTCCTACACGATTCCTTTGAAGCGCAAAAAGCCTTCAACGAATTCCCCTGGTTCTGGTTGAGCCAATTGCTCCACGGACTCGAACAGTTGCTACACCCTCACCCACTTATTCAGATGTGGAGGCTGGGGAAGGTGATGATGAGGAGTATAACTTTACTGACAACACTGATCCTGAGGATCACCAGGACTCTTGGGCAGATGCAGGGGACCCAGGGGATCAGCAAACTGCCCCGGACACTCAGGTGTACAATGTCAAAACCTCTCCTACTGAGGATTCTGCAGCATTTAATGCTCTAATTGAGAGGGCGGCTAAAAACCACGACGTCCAGCTGCATGCTGACCCTATTATAGTGGACTTCCTCTTTGATACCTTTTCCACAGCAGAAAAGACTGTCAAGACTCTCCCAATGCTAAAAGGGGTTCTGAAACATGCTGCAGACATTTTTAAAGAACCCACACGTGCCAGGGTTATCAACCCTAGGATTGAAAAGAAGTATTAGCCGGCACCTGGCGGCCCTACCTACATCAAGGGCCAGTTGCCGTTGGACTCTCTGGTTGTTTCTAATGCCCGGAAGAGGGCGAATTCACAAACCACTGGTGATGCTCCTCCCCCTGACAAGGAATCTAAAGTGCTAGAAGCATCAGGGAAGAGGGTGGCGGCTCAAGCGGCCAATATCTGGCGTATTTCAAACACTCAGGCTCTCTTGGATATGACAGGGCACACTATGATACACTAGAGACCCTGTTACAACATCTGCCAGATCAGTATAAAGAGGCAGCGGAGATGCTCATTCAGGAAGGGAAGCTCATCTCCAACGCTTCTATTAAATGTGCACTGGACGTGGCGGACACCGCGGCCAGGGCCATTAACACAAGTGTGATGTTGCGACGTCTGGCCTGGCTCAGAATCTCAGGGTTGAAGCCGGAGATACAAACCACCAGCCTCAATCAGCCTGTAAACCCTGAAAGATTATTTGGTCCTGAGGTGGATACCACCCTGGAAAAAATAAAGAAGGATACCGAGACTGCAAAGTCCATGGGGGCTCTCCAGTCCCAACAGTTTAGGGGCAGTACTTTTCGTCGTTCAAGCAATATAGGTGTTTCCAGAGGCCAGATGTCCCAGCAAACGCAATACACTAAAGGTGGGGCGCAGTCCTCTTACACCAAGCAGAGTAGAGGCGGCTATCGGGGCAACAGCACCAAGGGCAGAGGTTGTGGAAACAAACAGTTCCTGCTCCTCCGCCACCAACAAACAGTGACGCCCTGTCACTGCCCCCCGACCATACAACACCTGTCGGGGGGAGACTCCAGCAGTTCCTGCCAGTCTGGAAATCCATCACCACAGACAGGTGGGTCAGAAAACTTATCCAGTACGGTTATTGTCTGGAGTTAACATCCACTCCACCCAACATGCCACCAAAACACCGTCCTATGTCCACAGAGCATTTGCACTTATTGCAGCAGGAGGTACTCGTCATGCTGCAAAAAAGGGGCAATCGAGCTTGTGCCGGTGGAGGAAGAATTATTTACAACAAGGGGTGGTGATGGACAGAGTCTCTGAATTAAGCAGAATACTCTCACCCAGTCAAGAGATCAGGGCTAGATCCAACACCGTTTTTTAGCTCATTGCACCATCCCAGTTTCAGAACCTGGCTGTATGCAAATTAGTCTGTTCCTGTCCCAGTGCATGATGGGAACAGGGCAAACCAAACTACAAAAGCTGCTTATTCAGGAAGGGAAGCTCATCTCCAACGCTTCTATTAAATGTGCACTGGATGTGGCAGACACCGCGGCCAGGGCCATTAACACCAGTGTGATGTTGAGACGTCAGGCCTGGCTCAGAATCTCCGGTTTCAAGCCGGAGATACAAACCACCATCCTCAATCAGCCAGTAAACCCAGATAGGTTATTTGGTCCTGAGGTGGATACCACCTTGGAAAAGATAAAGAAGGATACCGAGACTGCAAAGTCCATGGGGGCTCTACAGTCCCAGCAGTTTCGGGGCAGTACTTTTCGTAGTTGCCGAATGGATGAAACAAAGCCGTCTGAAACTGAACTCAGACAAAACGGAAGTCCTCATCTTAGGTACATCCCCCTCTGCTTGGGACGACTCTTGGTGGCCGGAAGCCCTCGGAAAGGCACCCATCCCGACAGACCACGCACGGAACCTAGGCGTCATCCTGGATTCTTCACTCTCAATGAACAGACAAGTCAGCGCCGTATCCTCTTCCTGCTTCAACATTCTTCGCATGCTCAGAAAAACATTTCGCTGGATCCCCACCGAAACAAGGAAAACAGTCACCCATGCTCTGGTCACGAGCCGACTGGACTACGGAAACACCCTCTACGCAGGCACTACCGCCAAACTCCAGAAGAAACTCCAACGAATCCAAAACGCCTCAGCCAGGATCATATTAGACATCCCACGCAACGATCACATCTCTGGTCACCTTAAAGACCTCCATTGGCTACCCGTCGAGAAGAGGATCACATTCCGACTGCTAACCCACGCACACAAATCTCTCTACGGCATCGGACCTGAATGCCTCAACTCACGTCTGTCCTTCTACACCCCCTCCCGCCAACTACGTTCTTCCAGCCAAGCCCTCGCCACGGTACCTCGCATCAACAAGACCACCATGGGAGGCAGATCCTTCTCATACCTGGCTGCTAAAACATGGAATTCACTCCCCGCTTACCTCCGCCTTACCCAGAACCACCTAGCATTCAGAAAGCAACTTAAAACGTGGATATTTGACAAGTAACCCTCCTCCCCTTTCTAAGCGCCTTGGGACCCTCTGGGTATGTAGTGCGCTATATAAATTCCCTGACTTGACTTGACTTCGTCGCACAAGCAATAGAGGTGTTTCCAGAGGCCAGATGTCCCAGCAAACGCAATGCAATAAAGGTGGGGCGCAGTCCTCTTACACCAAGCAGAGTAGAGGCGGCTATCGGGGCAAGAGCACCAAGGGCAGAGGTCGTGGAAACAACAACTCCCGCTCCTCCGCCACCAACAAACAGTGACGCCCTGTCACTGCCCCCTGACCATACTACACCTGTCGGGGGAGACTCCAGCAGTTCCTGCCGGTCTTGAAATCCATCACCACAGACAGGTGGGTCAGGAAACTTATCCAGTTTGGTTATTGTCTGGAGTTAACATCCACTCCACCCAACATGCCACCGAAACACCGTCCTATGTCCACAGAGCATTTGCACTTATTGCAGCAGGAGGTACTCGTCATGCTGCAAAAAGGGGCAATCGAGCTCGTGCCGGTGGAGGAAGAAGGCACAGGAGTGTACTCCCTGTACTTCTTAATCCCGAAGAAGGACGGGTCCCTCAGACCCATACTGGACCTCATACCCCTAAACCAGTATATTCTCTCAGAACACTTTCACATGCTGACGCTGCAACAGGTTCTTCCGTTGCTCAATCAGGGAGACTTCCTCGCAACCTTGGATCTCAAGGATGCATATTTTCACATTCCACTACATCCATCACACAGAAAATACCTCAGATTCACCATTCAGAATCAGCATTATCAATTCAAGGTCCTCCCTTTCGGGGTGACCACAGCGCCCAGGGTGTTCACAAAATGCCTGGCGACAGTGGCTGCGCACCTCAGGAGGCAGAACGTTCACGTCTACCCTTATCTGGACGACTGGCTTGTCCAAGCAAAGTCGGCCCAGCAGTGCGCCGCCAACTTGTCCCACACCATTCACCTTCTTCACGATCTGGGATTCTCACTGAATTATCCGAAGTCGCACCTTCAGCCAGCCCATGTGCGGCAGTATCTGGGCGCGACAATAGATACTCTGGCAGCCACAGGTCAGCCAAATTCTGTGAGGATCGACAGCATTCAGTCACTGATTCAGAAGTTCAGACCGCAACACTCGCTTCCAGCAAGAGTGTTCATGCAGTTGATAGGCATGATGGCCTCCTGCATCTTCATAGTCCCGCACGCGAGGCTACATATGCGTCCGCTCCAAGAATGCTTGGCTCATCAGTGGACTCAGGCTCAAGGACAGTTGAACGACCTAGTGTTGGTGACCGGTCGGGCATACAGCTCTCTGCATTGGTGGAATCCACACAACCTTTGCAAGGGCCGACCGTTCCAGGAGCCTGTGCCATAGATTATCCTGACAACGTACGCATCTCTCCAGGGATGGGGAGCTCATGTACTCCACTACACGGTGCAGAGACTATGGACAACGCAGCAAAAGAAGATGCACATCAACTACCTAGAACTGATGGCAATCTTCATGGCGATGAAGGCATTCAAGGTACATCTGTGCAACAAAGTCGTGTTGATCCGGACGGACAACATGACAGCCATGTACTACATTCAAAAGCAGGGAGGTACACACTCTCCGCAGTTGTCTCATCTGGCTCAGAGCATGTGGAAGTGGGCCATTCAGAGGAACATCTTCCTCATGGCGGAACACCTCCCGGGCAAGGACAATCAGATGGCGGATCTGCTCAGCAGGTACAGCCACCAGATGCACGAGTGGGAGTTACATCCATCAGTACTCCGCCCGTACTTCCAGCAGTGGGGTCATCCAGAGATAGACCTGTTCGCCACAAGGGAAAACGCAAAATGCCAAAGCTTTGCCGCCAGGTTCCCGCACCCACAGTTGCAGGGCAATGCGATATGGATGAACTGGTCAGGCAGATTTGCGTACGCTTTTCCCCCAGCACCTCTCATACCGCTGGTGGCACGAAAGCTAAAGCAACACTCGATGACAGTCATCCTGGTTGCTCTAACGAGGGCACGCCAACCATGGTACACCACGTTTCTAGAACTCTCCGTGGTACCGTATCAAAGGCTACACCTCACACCCAGGTTTTTGACGCAGAGCCATGGCGACATTCAGCATCCAGATCCGCAACAGCTCAACCTGGCGATCTGGCTCCTGAAGTCTTAGAATTTGGCTACCTTAACTTGCCTCCCGACTGCATGGATATCATACGGGAGGCGAGGAAGCCCACCACCAGAGCTTGCTATACAGCAAAATGGAAGCGGTTTGTCATTTACTGTGCAGAACACAACATCAACCCGCTAGATGCATCTACTCACGACATCATGTGTTATTTGTTACATCTTTACAAATGCAATCTAGCATATGCTTCCATTCGGATACACTTATCCGCCATAGCGGCTTATCTCCAAAACAGGCAGCGTCTCTCAATTTTCAGAGTGCCTGCCGTTATAGCTGTTTTGGAAGGACTGAAACGGGTCATTCCTCCCAGGACCCCACCAGCTCCTGTATGGAACCTTAATGTGGTCCTCACCAGGCTGATGGGCCCACCTTTTGAGCCTCTACATTCTTGCGAGGTTCAGTTCTTAACATGGAAAGTGGCTTTCCTAAAAGCCATCACGTCGCTGCGACGTGTAAGTGAACTCCAGGCGCTCACTGTACAAGAGCCATTCATACAGATTCACTCAGGGTGGTGCTGCGCACTAACCCTAAATTTCTTCCTAAGGTAGTTTCACAGTTCCACGTCAATCAGACTATTGAACTGCCTGTGTTCTTTCAAAACCCAGAGACAGTGGCCGAAAGAATGCTCCACACTCTTGACGTCAAACGAGCTTTGATGTACTACATTGATAGGACCAAAGATTTTAGGTAGACAAAACAACTCTTTGTTGCCTTTTCTGCCCAACACAAGGGCAACCCCATTTCCAAAGCAGGTATAGCCAGGTGGATCGTTAAGTGTATTCAAATTTGTTATCAAAAAGCTAAGCGCACTTTAACGGTCCCCCCCAGAGCCCACTCCACCCGGAAGTTAGGGGCCTCCATGCCTTACCTTGGTAATATCCCTTTGGAAGACATTTGTAGAGCAGCCACATGGTCTACCCCACACACATTTACTAAACACTACTGTGTAGATGTGCACTCCAAGCAGCTGTAGGGCAAGCTGTTCTAAAGACACTTTTTCAAACGTCTGCAGCTGGCACAGGCGGCCGCCGATAATGGAGGGACTGCTATGTATTCTATGCTATAGATATGAATTCAGCAGCCCACACGCCTCGAACTGAATATGCTACTTACCAGTATGCATCTGTTGTTGGCATGTAGGGCTGCTGACATTCATATCGCCCGCCCTCCTCCCCGGCGCCTATAGCGGCTGCAGAATTTACCCTCACTCTTAGCATGGTCATCGCTCACACTGTTACACTCCATCTTCGCCACAATGACTACAAACAATCTGGGGATGGAGTTGATGCCCATGCGCACTGTAGTCCAGGGGAGGCGCCACCTACTTCGTGATACTTCGAAGACTCTTCCAGGACAACAATGTGCAATCATCCGGACCCAACACTAGGCGGCGATCTATGCTATAGATATGAATGTCAGCAGCCCTACATGCCAAGAACAGATGCATACTGGTAAGTAGCATATTCAATATATATATATTTGTTTTTTGCACACATGCAGTTCGCGGATTAATCTTGATAAAGAAATACCTGCATCTTGGAAACTATTGAAGTGTCCGTTTCTCCGTTCGCGCTGCAAATGCTGCTGGGAGCTTAACGTGATATATATATATATATTCACTGAAAAAACCATAGGTTATAGACCATATATAGTTAGGAATTAGCATTTAAAAAACCTTATTTTACTCACACAAAACCATTGAAATTCCATATATAGTTAGTTGCACTAACTATATATCGCGCACCTGCAATCCACTGCTGATGATGTCACATATTACATCATTCATGACATGGTCAGTGACATCACTGATGACATCACTGATGACATCACTGATGACATCACTGATGACAACATCCAGTGACTGTATGTTTCTGTAAAGTTAAAATATATCTTACATATTGAAGAATGAGTGGATGTATAAGTGTCTGGATGAAGGATTTAGTAGGTGCGTGACTGACTGTATGAGTGAGTGATTAAATGTGTCTCACTGAATGCATGGGTTAGTGACTAAACTGTCTTAATTTGTGCATCATTATGTCTGTTGTTCTGTAAACTGCTGCATGTGTTGATCATTAGCTATACGAGAGGCTATATGTGTTATTAATTGCTTGCCCAAGTATTTCTATGGGAGATTGAGTTTGTGTGGGGGTGGCTGAAAGGTGTGTGACTCTATGCATAGATGTGTGAACAGTTTATTCACTAGGTGTATGAGTTCAAGAGTGCATGTGGAAACAGCTACATGGGCAGTTGACTGTGTGCATGAGTGTATTGATGAGTAAATGGATATCTCAATGCTACATGTCATAGTAAGTACATATGTAAAACACAGTACATGTGAGAGTTGGCATATATAAATAACTGTGCATGAGAGCCACCGAATGAGTGAGTGGTTGTATCGATCATTGTGAACTTGTATCAGGGATTGTATAAGAGAGTAAATATGTGTTAGTATATGTTTCAATAAGTAAGGTGTGTTTAACTGTATAGTTGAAGAAATGGAGATGAGATTGTTTCTTTGCATGACTGACTGGGTGTGTGAGTAACTCCATGGATGAGTGGAAGTGTGTGAGTGTCTGTATACACTGAGTGTATCTAAGATTATATTAGAGTCTGAAGAGGTTTATCGTATTAGCACAAGAATGATGTCAAATGAGATGTCATTAGTGATGTCATCAGTGATGTCATTTGAGATGTCATCAGTGATGTCATCAGTGATGTCACTGACCATGTCATGAATGATGTAATATGTGACATCATCAGCAGTGGATTGCAGGTGCGCGATATATAGTTAGTGCAACTAACTATATATGGAATTTCAATGGTTTTGTGTGAGTAAAATAAGGTTTTTTAAATGCTAATTCCTAACTATATATGGTCTATAACCTATGGTTTTTTCAGTGAATTTTCAAGGTTTTGTAAATGCTAATTCCTAACTATATATGGTCTATAACCTATGGTTTTTTCAGTGAATTTCAATGGTTTTTTAATAGCAAATATCATAAGCTGTCGAATGTCAAGTACGTGGTAAGTGAAAACATTTTCGTGTTTATGCACACTGATCTGCTTTGAATGGTGCCCCCCCCCCCTCATTTCTATTAGGAGTACTCTCTCTTTGCAGATAGTGAAAGGTAGTTAACGCAGGTCTTTGCCCCCATTGTAATCCGTCGTGCCTGCTTCTCTCTCCATTTGATTCATTGTTATCCAAGTATTTACTGTTTTAGAATTAGTTCTCTTTGGTTCATTCTCTATTTACAAACAAACACAGAGTCGCAATACTCTGTTTAGTCTTTGCAGATAACGAAAAATCGTGTAAAAAAAAAAGAAAAGGAATCGAGCAAAATCAGTAGGCCACTAATGGGATCTCTTTTTGACCTCGCTAAAATAGAAACATTAGGACAAATACAAAACTAGTGAGATGAACTGAACTCCACACAATGATGGCTGCAAAACAGCTCGGCTCCGCCACCCACCCCGCCCAAAATAACGATAAAGAACGGCTGCCATGATTGGTTGCGGAATGACCACGACGGAGCTACGAAATGGTGCTGCTCTCATGCTAACCCCAGCTTCAGTCTGAAACATCCAGAAACACTGTAGACTACCAATTCGATCAGTTCCGGTAGCGCCCCAATGTAACCCGGTAGAGAAGAACTAGCCCTCCCCTCTTTGACTGATGGTTCTTGTTGCCTGTCCCTTCTGTTGTCATTTAACAGAACTATTTAGCTTGCTGAAAGGGGTTGTGTTCCGACCGCTGGTTGGTGGAGACATTTTGACTATATTCTGTACCTGCGTTGTCGCGTAATGCGTCATATGACGCGCCGCGTTAGCGCATCCGGAAGTCATCCGGGGCGCGCAGCGCGTAACGTAAGCATAACAAGTCATGTGACTTGTTAATAAAACTTTTCATTGGTTCATTTTACTTTTCTTATTGTAATGATGAAAGGCTTGGTCATATGACCTAAAAATTACGCTTTTCATTACTTCCGAACATTATTTTTTCTTAAATATATGTTATAATGTTCCAGGCTAATGTACTTTCCCGGAAATTTTACAACTGTCCTGCAAGTAAAATATATTCTTTTTTCGAGAAAAAGAGCGTTTCTTCGTCCCATGACGGAGCCGTTGAGCAAAAGAGGGTCGACCTGCTGTCTTAGTCGCCGATACGCCTGAATATGAGATTCTTATCGATCACTTTATGTTGCAGGAATAGAAAACACAACAGCCCTTGACCATTTATCTTTACTGCGTTCCTTCGTATTATACCTTTTACCCTTCATGTAATTGGTCTGCTTTATTTCACTTGCCTTTTAATGATTCTAAAACAGTGACTATTATTAAAAACTTTACCAATGTATATACTACTACCATGTTTTCTTTTAAAAACCTTTATTGTGAAAATTTCATTATACAAATACGAGCCTATAACCACGTGGGCCAGCCACGGAGCAAACTGTTATCGTATATGATGAATAGACATTTACACTGTAGAGGAACGTAACGGGCGGGCCATTAGGTTGCAAGAACTAAGGTGTCTAACAGTTACGGAATCGGTGGACGTACATTTTATAATTAAAATACGACAGGGCCAGTTACAATAAAATTATCTAGATATACATTTGCGGGCAAGTACCATGGGTGACGTTAATTCGAACTTTCAACAGTACAGTAATCAATAACACATCAGAACTTAATATCAATAGGGATGTCGAAATATTCAATCAATTCTCGTCCCCGCCCGCCATGTGCTTCAAAACTGCATACGTATCTCGTGATTTCAAGGTTCTGCAACCAGTACACAACAAGGAGTTACGAGTCCCATTTATTCTGGCGCCATTTTGGGCGAGGACGGGCAGGTCCAGGATATAGTCAAAATGTCTCTACCAACCATCGACTATGATGATGTTCATATGCTGTATTTATTAGAGTAACACTCATCTGTCCACATGAAATTAATTTGCCACAATCTAAACATGTCATTTTAATCTTTCCAAAGTTCTTCTAAATATTTGGGACCGTTTCCCTTGCCTCTGAAGCTCTCAGTGCCACTTCTTTGATGAATGTACTAGCAGGTCAGGGGTTCTCCTCCAAATCTCTCTTTTATGCAGCACTATAATTAATTGGTGCCACCTCTCCATATGACGATGCATGGTATAGTTACCACAACTATATTTTTTTTCGGTTCCTCTGGAGAGTTCATCGTGGCAGATGAAGCGTGTAACGTACCGGGCATTTACCTTTTTTTGCATGTACAGGAAAGGAAAAAAAAATCGAGCGTCCGAGTTCTAAGGTGTCCCAGGGCCATTTTGGTGGACCAGGCCCAAATCCAAAGAACAGCTATCTCACAGGCTAATGGGGCGACCCACGCCGAGTTTCAGCATTGTAGGATGACCACACAAGTACAGCAACTTGCTAGACATCACCTCGGTGCCATCCGGATCTCGGCGCCCCACTGCAGATGAAGTGCCTCTCAACTATGAAACCACCACGGTGACATCCGGATCTTGGCGCGTTGTGCTGCCTTCGGCCTATTCGCACATCGGTCCGCTACTGACGCCATCTCACAGGCTAATGGGGCGACCCACGCCGAGTTTCAGCATTGTAGGATGACCACACCAGTACAGCAACTTGCTAGACATCACCTCGGTGCCATCCGGATCTCGGCGCCCCACTGCAGATGAAGTGCCTCTCAACTATGAAACCACCACGGTGACATCCGGATCTTGGCGCGTTGTGCTGCCTTCGGCCTATTCGCACATCGGTCCGCTACTGACGCCATCTCACAGGCTAATGGGGCGACCCACGCCGAGTTTCAGCATTGTAGGATGACCACACCAACTTGCTAGACATCACCTCAGTGCCATCCGAATCTTGGCATCTCAACGCCTAGTGGTATCTTCCATACAAAAAATATTGTTACGCTGCCTTTGGCCCCATTCGCACATCAGTCCGCAACTTAGACATCACCTCGGTGCCATCCGGATCTTGGCATCTCAGCGCCTTGTGGTGTCAGTCAGAAAATATTGTTGTGCTGCCTTCGGCCTATTCGCACATCGGTCCGCTACTGACGCCATCTCACAGGCCAACGGGGCGCCCCACGCCGACTTTCAGCATTGTAGGATGGCCACACCAGTGCGGCAACTTGCTACACACCACCTCGGTGCCATCCGGATCTTGGCATCTCAGCGCCTTGTGGTGTCTTCTACTCCGGAAATATAGTAGAAAATATTGTTGCGCTGCCTTTGGCCCCATTCACACATCAGTCCGCTACTGACACCATCTCACAGGCCAACGGGGCGCCCCACGCCGACTTTCAACATTGTAGGATGGCCACAGAAGTGCGACAACTTACTAGACACCACCTCGGTGCCATCCGGATCTTGGCGCGTTGTGCTGCCTTCGGCCTATTCGCACATCGGTCCGCTACTGACGCAAACTCACAGGCCAACGGGGCGCCCCACGCCGACTTTCAGCATTGTAGGATGGCCACACCAGTGCGGCAACTTCCTACACACCACCTCGGTGCCATCCGGATCTTGGCGCGTAGTGAAGCTGCAGCAGCTGCAAATAAGCTTCAGACAGTGTTACAACCGCTGCTCAGAACTCTCAACTATGACACCACCTCGGTGCCATCCGGATCTTAGCGCGTTGTATTGCCTTCGGCCTATTCGCACATCGGTCCGCTACTGACGCCGCCTCACGTGCCAACGTATTTTCTCCGCATTTTATACCCTATGCCGCATAACAGGTCATGTGACTTGTTTATAAAACTTTTCATTGGTTCATTTTACTTTTGGTTTCCTAATGATGGAAGGCTTGATCATATGACCTAAAAACAACACTTTTCATTGGATGAAAACTTTTTTTTTCCCCCAAACGATGAAAGCCCCACCTTGTTTCTGGATGTTTCAGACTAAACTGGCGTCACCATGAGAGCACCACCATCTCGTAGCTCCGTCGTGGTCATTCCGCGAGCAATCATGGCAGCCGCTCCCCACCAGAAGCCTGCAGGACTCGGGGCCCCCAAAACTTTTGATGAATTCTCAAGGCGGAGGGGACGCTTTCGAGAATGGGGTCCAAGACCTAGCAGACAAGCGTCCGATTTCCAAGGTGTCCCAGGGCCATTTCAGTGGACCAGGCCCAAAAAGGAAACAGCCTGCCGCCATTTTGAGAGTCCTGTGACAGCCGCCTATCGCTGCACCGCAAGAGTGGGCGCAACTCAGCTGAATGGCGGATTTTGACACAGTGGACCAAAAGCGGACGGAATGGCAACTGAAACGGTAAAGGGGCGCCCCACTAAAACAGATGAGACTCCACCTGGAGAGGCCCGTTCACGCCGCCTCCCCCGGGGCGCTCCACGCCGTTATTCGGAGCAGCATTGTAGGATACCAAAACCAGTGCGGCAACTTACTGGACATCACCTTGGTGCCATCGTTCTGCTGCCTTGGAACTATTCGCACAACAGTTTGCTACTGATGACCCACCCCCCGCGACGCCCCACGCCGTTATTTGCTGGGTGGCAACTTACTAGACATCACTTTCGTGTCATCTAGATTTCGGCGCGTTCTGCTGCCTTGGAACTATTCGCACAACAGTTTGCTACTGATGACCCACCCCCCGCGACGCCCCACGCCGGAAATCTGGACGTTGTGCTGCGTTGGGACTATTCGCACAGCCGACCGCTACTTCGTTGTTTTTCTCTAAAAATGTTTATATGTTATTACTATTTTTGTTTTCTTGTATATATTTATAAATTATTAAAGTTTTATAATCTTACTACTTTGTCGGAGTGCTATATATTTTTAATGTGACACATAATTGTAAAAACTTTGATGTACAAAGAGTCATCCCTGGAATCTTCCGCTTCACGCTCGGTCCCCTCCCCAATCACAATACAGGATGGTTTTCAGATAATAGCAACGCTTCTGCTGTGACGGATCTCATCGAGTGTGGGCCTTGATCTACTATAACTCCTTTGAAGACGGGTGATTCTTTACAGCTGTGGCCATAAACTACATCTGCAGGGCTAGCTGATAGCCTAGGACCGGCCTGGACAATCGGACACAGAGGAAAAGGAGTGTCAGAGGGTGCGGTAGTGAATAGGGCGAAAGGGAGGTGTCGGGCGGGCACAGGGTGTGATTCTCAGGGAAGAACAGCGCAGATGGGGGGAGGTTTATTACCCATGCATAAAACAGAGAGCGGGGGTGACCACTGCCTGGGGGAGATGCTTGCGAGGGTGGGGAGCCATGCTAAGGATCGACAGCGTGCACAGAGTGGATCTGGTCAAGGCATCTAAAATGGCTGCCGTGCACGACAAAAGTGTGGCATTTGAAAAAAGACAAGATGGCGCACACAATGTTTTTCAACAATTCCTGATTTCCTTCGAATCGAACGTTAACAGACGTTGGGGCATATTACCAAAGTTAAGCGATATTTATCCCTAACGATGCATTGCAAAGATTTTTTTACCGTCAGAAATTATCGCAGATAAACCTTGCTATTATCAAGGTTTATCGCAAATACGATAAAAAACGAGCGCAATGCATTAATATCGCTGAAAACTCCGCGATATTCATGCATTACCGAGCTAATGCTCTTAGCCATGTTATCCACCTCCCATTGGATAACATGGCTAAGAACTGCTCAGGGCAGCTGTTACTTTTTGGAGATATTCGCGCTTATCTCGAATATTTCCAAAAGTTGATAATAGGAGATAGCGATGTTAGCGACTGTTTCCAGTCGCTAACATCTTGGCATGCCCACTTTGCATGTCATTAGTGATAAATATCACTCACATGCAAAGTGGGACCCAAGATGGTCGCTATCTCCTACTAGCCGTCGCTAACTGGTGTTAGCAACAGCTAGGTAATACAGATATAATTTTATCTCCGCGAAGCGGAGCGCTGTTACAGATATATATCTTGTTTTTGAACGTTAATTTCTCAAAATGCACTGAAGCACATATATTGAGACATAGCAAAGGCACATCGGGCTACCAGTCCCTAATATTTTACCAAGTTTCGTGCAAATCCATTCAGCCGTTCGATTATTATTATTTTTATTTTTTTTTGCCCCGCGGGGCCCTTTTAAAACCTCCACATCAAACCTAGGGGGTCAGCGAGGATCTACTATGCCCCCTTATGGTCATCAGCCGTTCGATTATTATTATTATTTTTTTTTTTTGCCCCGCGGGGCCCTTTTAAAACCTCCACATCAAACCTAGGGGGTCAGCGAGGATCTACTATGCCCCCTTATGGTCATTTGCCCCTTCGCTTTGGCCTCCTCTTGTCTCTCGATCCTACCGAGAGACAAGATGGCGGCCGCTACGTACTGTTTGGAATGTTTACAGACACCGGAGAGCCAATCAGCTTCGCTTCGCAAAGCTCCGTAACGCGAAAAGTACGCGAAGCGGTGCGCTGTTACAGATATATATCTTTTTTTGAACGTTAATTTCTCAAAATCCACTGAAGCACATATATTGAGACCTAGCAAAGGCACATCGGGCTACCAGTCCCTACAATTTTGCCAAGTTTCGTGCAAATCCATTCAGCCGTTCGATTATTATTATTATTATTTTTTTTTGCCCCGCGGGGCCCTTTTAAAACCTCCACATCAAACCTAGGGGGTCAGCGAGGATCTACTATGCCCCCTTATAGTTATTTCCCCCTTTGTTTTGACCTCCTCTTGTCTCTCGATCCTACCGAGAGACAAGATGGCGGCCGCTACGGACTGTTTGGAATGTTGACAGACGCCGGAGAACCAATCAGCTTCGCTTCACAAAGCTCCGTTGCGCGAAAAGTCCGCGAACCAGAGCGCTGCCTGGTCCGCGCTTACAGATATATATCTTTTTTTAAACGTTAATTTCTCAAAATCCACTGGAGCACATATATTGAGACCTACAAAAGGCACATCGGGCTACCAGTCCCTACAATTTTGCCAAGTTTCGTGCAAATCCATTCAGCCGTTCGGGCTAAAAGTGAGGCCAACCGCCCTATGGAAAACTCAATGTTAAAAACACGTTTTGGGACCCCCCTTTTTTCTCGGCCCCCACTGGACGAACCCCCCCCAAATTTTCAAGGGCTGCTCAGAAACAAAATGTGCCATTTTCCTGAAAATTTCAGCCAATTCCGTCCACAAACGCCAAAGTTATTAGACATAGAATTTTCAAAAAACCCATAGAGAAAAAATCCTAACTATATATACCTACTGGCGACCGCCAGTAGGTAATATACATATATATATATATATATATATTCAACCATATGGCTCTCTTCTCTTCCCCGGTAGGCGCTTCAGCAATGGCCGCGTTACTCCTGTGGTTGAGCCCAACCACTTTAATATCCAAAACAACGATTCCTCTCCTCGAGGAACCTTGGAGTCGCAAAAACAAATCGCCGGGCACACTGAAGTGTTCTTATTCCTTTATTTTCGAAGCCAGGGGCATTTCAAAGCAAAAACAAGAACCAACGCGTTTCGACAGCCTCCGCTGTCTTGGTTACGGTTAGTTAGTGAAAAATATGTTCTAAACTTATAACATCAATAAAGTTTTTTCACATGAGGTCACTCCCCAAAAGGGGGATGTATCCTTAAAAAGAAAACTCCCACATTGTCACAGGGTTTCTGGGCGATGTAGTTTGAAAAGTTTACACATCATCAGCATAATAAACAATTATATTTTTCAATGATTTGTCATAACATTTTACCAGTTTTGTCAACATCGGGACATTACCCTCTGTTTTGTGGTATTGTTACCTCAGGACACTCCCGCCCTCCAGTGGGCTGATTTTAACTGAGATGTCAAATTAAATCATACAATTTAGCTCTCTGCAAACACGTTCAAGTCCGCCCTCTGGTGGGCATATTTTGACTAGAACTAAGGAACCAATGATTCATTTGGTTTGATGTCTAAATCAACTTGGCAAATGCAACCCTCAGAAAAAAAAAACGGTGTTTTTTTAGGAAAGTAGGGTTGGACCACTAAGTCAAATAAACAATAATTGTAAAAAGGTGAAGGTTTGGGGTGTGAGGGGATTGTGACTGAAAACTTTTGCTAACAAATAAACTGTGTGGTTGTGTATAAAATTGGGGATGATTGTCCAGAAGTTCATAGTTTAGGGAATTTCCTTGCGATTATTAAAGGTGTATGTAAAGTTCTTCAGATTGGTTCAGGCCATACGGGGTCATTGTTCTGAAATTAAGTATGTGCCTGGACTCTTTTTGCCGTAGAAGTTTCTCTTTGTGGCCTCCTCTGTCCGATAAGGTCATTGTTTCTAATCCCCAAAATCGTAACTGTTTCCAGTCTCCATTGTGGTGAGTTTCCATATGTTTTGCAACAGCGTTGCTTCGATCTTTATGTACTGTCGCTCAAACGTGTTCGAGGATACGTTTCTTCAACTCACATATGGTGCTACAAATGTACCTTAGTTTACACGGGCATTCGATCATGTATACTGTGTATTGGCTGTTGCATGTTATACATTGTCTGATTTGCCACATCTTCTTGTTGGGCATTGCTATTTCCGTTGTTGGTTTGGCAATGTCACATGCTTTGCAATTATAGCATTTCTCGAAGCCTTTAGTTTTTAACTACAGTTTCTTTTTGGTTGTTTTTTTGAAGTGGCTGTGTACCAATTGATCCTGTAGGTTTTTCGCCCTTCTGTACGTGATGACCGGATGTTTGCCCATTTTTTCACCCATGACCGGATCTAGTTGTAAGATTTTCCAATTTTTTCTGAGAATTTGGTTTATTTTTTTTATTCTTGGCTGTAACTCAAAATTAATCTGATTGGTTCTCCTTCAGTCGGCTTTTGATTTTCTTTCTTTTTCAAACAATCCGTTCTTGCTGTCTGGTTCGCTCTTTCCCAGCAGTTTTGTACAATTTTTTGGTTGTATTTTCTCTTTTGGAAACGTTTAATGGTATTTTTGCTTTGTTTATGCCATCCTGTTTCCTCACTGCAAATTCTTCTCAAACGAAGAAATTCCCCGTAGGGTATGCTGGAAATTAGGGACTTTTGATGGAAACTGGTAGCCTCAAGGGTCGCATTCGTAGCCGTACTTTTGCGATGAAGTGTTGTTTCTATGTGATTGTTAGTCACATATACTTCTGTGTCCAAGAAGACCGCCCTGGTTTGGTTTAGAGTGTAGGTAAATTTCAAGGATGGGGTGATGGTATTTAATATTGGGAAGTATTCCAAAAATTCTTCCTCACTCCCCTTCCACACTATAAATAGGTCGTCTATAAACCTCTTCCAGGTTACAATGTGTTGTGTGAATTCTTGATGTTTTGAGTCCCAAGCTACTGTCTCCTCCCACCAGCCCATAGCTATGCAAGCATAGCTTGGGCTGAAGGAGAAGCCCATTGCGGCTCCATTCTTTTGTCTGTATAACAGATCACCAAACATGAAAATGTTATTGGTAAGTATATTCTCAATCATTTCCATCAGCATGTCGTTGTGATATTTGTAATGAATGTTCCGTTCTTTCAAAAAATATCTGCATGCGTTCAGACCCAATTCGTTATCAATGTTCGTGTATAGTCCGATCACGTCCATAGTGATTATTTGGAAGTTGGGTTGCCAAGTCAGATCTCTTAGAGTACACAAAAAATCAGTGGTATCTTTTATGTAAGAATTTAGTTGTTGCACCACGGGGTTTAGATAGAAATCAATGAAATTTGCTATGGGTTCGAACAAAGAACCATTTGCTGATACAATCGGTCTCCCTGGTGGTTTTGTGGGTTTTTAATGTATTTTCGGCAGAAAATACAATGTTGCCGTTCTTGGGAAATCAACTGTTAGATATTTCTTTTCATCAAAGTCTATGAGGCCTTTCATTTCCCATTGATGTAATTTTTGATCCAAATCTCTTTTTATTTTGTCCAGAGGGTTCACTTTTAGTTCTTCATAGTAGTAGGGGTTGTTTAATTGTTCCATGGCCTCTGCGGTATACAGATCCCTGTCCCACAACACCACATTCCCCCCTTTGTCCGCTGTTTTTATTTCGAAACTTTGGTCATTTTTTAGGGAAATTAAAGCTTCTCTTTCCGATGATGTTAAGTTGTCCTTGCATTGCATTTTTGAAATTTTGTATAAATCATGGATGACCGCTTCTTGAAACATATCGATTTTGTTTCCGGGTGTTAATTGTGGGTAGAATTTGGATTTCGCCTTTAGGTTGCTGGTTCCAGCACCCAATTGTGGTATTGCTGTGTTTAAGCTAATTTCCTTTCCCTCTTCCACATTGAGGTTCAATAGCGTCACATATGCCTCTGATTCTTTTACTCGTAATGTCGAGATTATTTCGGGTTGAATTTTGGTGATCTTAATTTTCTTTTCTTTTTCCATGAATAATTTGGCTAGCTTGATTTTTCGGATGTATAGATATACATCTATTCTTGTTTGAGCCATATCCATCCGCTGAGTTGGGCAGAAGTTTATTCCTTTTTAGGTCTCGCCTTTTCCATTCCGAAGGAATGGGAAATGGCGAGAATTCAAGTGCTCAAAATCCTCGTGAAACCACCGCTTTTTTCGTACGGTTTTCTTCGAGTTCACGTGGCCACGGGGACACGCGCTCTTGGCCCATGAACTTTCATGGCCATCTGTTCCCCAATGTCCCTCCCACCCTTCCTTTGATCTTGCCGCGAGTTCTTACAGGCTAATGGCCCTCCCCCAGCACAGAGCGCGCATTCACCCAAGCGCGACTTCTCCTCCCCCCTAATTACATCCCCGATGTTTACTTCTTTGACGGCCGGGAGGCCGTGCTTCAAAGGATCCGCTCCCCCATCCTGCTTTAATTACATTAGCGGAATAAAGTCACTATCCCTGTGCCTCAGCAAAGACATCAAGGTTCTCAAGAGATGCATCCACGCGGACAACTTGAAGAAATTCTTGCATCCGATTAGCTTCCCGCCTCCCCCCGACTTCCTACTCCGTTGCTTTTCAAGTTAGTCTCCATCCGATTAGCTTTCCTCCCTTCTCGCCTCCCACTCCTTCCTTCTCCGTTGCTTTTCATGCCATTTGTTGGAGCGCTTCCGTTTGTGTGTGGAATATATCCCCTTTTCACCTTTCTGGCATTCACCCACAGAAAGAGCGGTTACGCTAGGCGCAGACTTTCACACAAATATAAGCAGAGGCAACTTCAGGCAGTGAAACATTTGCAGCACAAAGGTCACACATGCATGACAGACTGCTACAGTTTTATCAAGATTTGGAGTCGGAGTTTGTGAGACACAAAGGGCGCCTGACTGCGCCAAGAGGGGCAAACAACCTCGATCACTTTTCTGCGTTAAAGTTTTTTGCATCACCGTCCACTGCTGCGTAATGTTACAGGTTTTGTTTTCCCCATCAAAGGCTCCCCCAGCAAAGACATCAAGGTTCTCAAGAGATGCACTCCTTCGTGCCTCTTCGTCTCTCGCCGATCACCCCCTCCACACACACCTCGTCGTCTCTGCTAACGAGAGGTTTCTGCGCTTCCCACAACTCGCGGGATCAAGCGAGATTTGTAATAAACCCTCTTGGTAATCCACTGGAACCCGGCATCCGGGAGAGCGCGTAATTGGCAGCCGCCCACCTCTGCCGCTTAGCCTACCCCACCACCCACAGAAGCACATTTCATAGGCACAGCTGTGATGCCTCCATTACTGGGACTTACTGAGCAAGAGGCCAAGCTTTTTCAAGTGGAGCTTTGGCACCGTTTCATATTATTTGAAAACTGGGAATAAACGGGGCACTTCAAAGCACATTTTCCAAGCCGATTAATGAACCGGCAAGATAGCTCAGTGAGTTAAGCGCCTGCTGCGAGATCTGTCTGCAGCCTGTAGTAACAGTTTCCGTTTCCAGTCGCAGCTGAGCGGACTCCTTTAGAAGTCGAGAGGTATTACTGGATTGGATAATGCTGCCATCTCCTGTGAGTGATTACAAATGCAAAGAATCTCGGACAACCCGTGATCTAAAAGGAAACGTCGTATTGTTACCAGAAATATGGGCTTATGAACTCATTTATACATTTTAAAACGGAATAAAGTCACTATCCCTGTGCCTCAGCAAAGACATCAAGGTTCTCAAGAGATGCACTCCTTCGTGCCTCTTCGTCTCTCGCCGATCACCCCCTCCTCGGTGAATCTTATAAACATCCTCTGCCTTTGCCTTTCCTTTGTTGTTGCGCCTCTCACAACACCCCCTGACCCCCCCCCCCTCCACCCCCCTCCACCACCACAGAGCGCATCTCAAGGCCGCACTTTCAGGGCCCTGTCTCTTTCATGGTCAATGCTTGTTGCTAAAATGGGAGTGGTTACACACACGGTGTAATATTGGAATGGAACATATGATAACTCTCAAGGCTTCAGAGTGTATGCCACGTGATATTTTACTTTCATCAGCACCCACTGACCGCAAGCATCTGTTACTCAGTGCCCAGATGCCCGCAGGGCTGAGCATGCGTTCTGTGTAGCAGGGCAGGGCATTGGCCCCAGGCACTTTCTGCGGCACTGACTCGTCTGTCCTCCCAGTTTATCCCTAGACCCACCCACATCTGTCCCTTCACGCTCCCTCTCAGACGCAGAAGGCGCCTAGAGGTGAATTCAGTTGCATGGTGCACTGTACGTGCACATATGGTGGGAGCTGTGCATAAGGTTGCTGAACACACTATGTCAATACTTTAAGAAGGCTCCCACATTTCTCTCTAGCACCCATATTTTGTATTTTACTATTGTAGTGCACTGCACTCAGCTGAAGGAATTGTCCACCCCACACAGCAATGCCAAGAAGCTTGTTTCTTTAACTGCCTGCCTCTGAGAGCTTGGCCTCGCACACCACATCACCACATCAAAGGCTTCTTCTCCCCCTCACTCACACCTCATCCCCATATGCTCGCTCCTTCGCTCCCACTCTTTGAAATTGCTTTGCCGCCCCATGCCGTGCCTTTCACGCGCACAACATGCCATGCCCGCTTTCACTTTCTCCTCCCCCCCTCTCCACAGCAATGCTAAGAGCTTGTTGCTCCTTCTTCCTGACCCAGCAACCTTTCTCGCCCTGCCCCCGATCTCTTCTCTCCCTTCTTCCCCCTCTCGTTGCGAGCCTGTTGGTTTCGGCCCTCTTGATTATGGAAAGCAGCCTTAAATCCCACATTTCTCTCTAGCACTCATATTTTGGATTTTACTATTCTTGTGGCGCACGCAGCATAATGAATTGTCTCTAGGCGCTATTAGTATTGCATGTTGTATCGAGCCTCATTCCCACCTACGACCCTGAACAGGCTTTTCAAAATGCTGTTATCCTCTGCAGTTACGTAACAGCAGTGAGACGCTGGGACGTCACAATGCTGAATCCTTCCTCCCAGCCCATATTTACAACGCCTCAAAATGTGTGTTGGTGGACATATTAGGAACCCAAATACAACGTAAAGTAGTTATAAGTGGGTGCCGGTGCGTCAAGGGGGTGTTTTTCACCTCGTGATCTCAGTGACATTATAGACAACTCGAGCTTCACTCTCGTCTATTTCAGTCACTCAGAAGCCCCTCGTGAAAAGAGTCCTCATTGCTCACTGTTGTCCATCTCCGTGGGTATTCATTGTTAGCCACCTTGGCAGGAGGAAAAGACGAGACAGCCCCACTGACGGGTTTCTAGATGACACATAAACAGATTCAAAAGTAAGACAACTCAAAGGGTCTTGACTCAAAACTCAGCAAGGCTGAGCCAAACATAACTGATAGAACAACACATTTGCCAATACTGAGCACCTTAATTAAAACCTATAAATCAGAAAAAGTTGTCATGAATATAACATGGACACTTGCTTAAAGAATTGCAACATATATTTTTAATTGCTTTGTTTTCAATGATTATTCAATTTTTACACATACTTGTTTTGTGCATGGGAATACAAACAAACTATGTACATTTATATACAACACCTTATAAAACAATTATCAAAAAAGGAATGACATTAGACACACACTATCAATTCCACTCACTCTTGGCCAAACATTCAAACCAAGAGTCCTGTGTCCTGTGTCACTTTAAAACATTTTGCGAAGCAAAAAACTTGAGTTTCCAACAGCAAGAACATTTTGGTTTCCCTTAAATTTACAAAAAATTGTACATTAATTCAAACAACGAGGGTTCATTCTTTGGTTTTTGCTTAATATTGTTGACACTAGGACCTGTATGTGTATGTCTGAACAGTGGTTTGAATGTTTGGCCAAGAGTGAGTGGAATTGATAGTGTGTGTCTAATGTCATTCCTTTTTTGATAATTGTTTTATAAGGTGTTGTATATAAATGTACATAGTTTGTTTGTATTCCCATGCACAAAACAAGTATGTGTACAAATTGAATAATCATTGAAAACAAAGCAATTAAAAATATATTTTGCAATTCTTTAAGCAAGTGTCCATGTTATATTCATGACAACTTTTTCTGATTTATAGGTTTTAATTAAGGTGCTCAGTATTGGCAAATGTGTTGTTCTATCACATAAACAGATTCAGCAGCCGCTGCCCAACCTACCGAGCTATTTCACTGTGTTTCTCTTTCACTCTACCTGCTCCTCCCTCCTTTGTGCAATTTTCGCCACCTACCTGCTCCTCCCTCCTTTGTGCAATTTTCGCCACTTCTTGGTGAATTCCAGAACTATGTGGAACAGGGGCATTGGGGACATCAGTTTTGCAGCCCTGGAGTTTCTTTGAAAAAGCTGATGAATTTTAGGAATTGTAGTCTGTTTTTGTGCTTCTTTTAATTTAACGGCTTGATTAAAGTACCAAGCTACAGTGGTTTGTAAACGGAGTGCTGAGCATTTTGGCCTTGTAGTTAGTACATTGTAGTGCTTGTTCTTTAAGTGGGTGAGAGAATTACTGGTTGTTTCAATCCGGCATGGCTGTGGACACCGAGCAAGAGTGGTGAGCAAAAAGAAAACACACACTTGCAAAGACAAAAGTTCTGGCCTAAGAGACATGCTGGCTCTACCAATGTCTTTTGTTAATGTTTTACAGCATGAACAACAGAGGAAACAAACATTTGCAATGCAATAGGTCTCGCATTTGCGAGATTTTTAGCTATTTGGCATTGTAAATGACAGTGCTTTTTATTTATGTGTTGGGAAAACATGCAAGCAGTGCATAAACACGTACTTTGTACTTATAGTGGTTACTAATGAGAAGCAAGGCTGTCAGTAACTGCATCTCTTTTACTGCCTGCCTTGCTTCTTGTAAGCAAGGACTATAAGTACAAAGTGGGTGTTTACACACCGCTTGTTGTGCCTTTCTGCCCTCTGCATCACCACATCATCACTCAGCGCTACCACATTATCACTCAGCACCACCACATTATCACTCAGCACCACCACATTATCACTCAGCGCCACCACAGCACCACTCTGCACCACCACAGCATCATTCAGCACCACCACAGCACCACTCAGCACCACCACAGCATCACTCAGCACCACCACATTATCACTCAGCACCACCACATTATCACTCAGCACCACCCAGCAACACCACAGCACCACTCAGCACCACCACAACATCACTCAGCAGCACCACATTATCACTCAGCAGCACCACATTATCACTCAGCAGCACCACATTATCACTCAGCAGCACCACATTATCACTCAGCACCACCACATTATCACTCAGCACCACCACATTATCACTCAGCACCACCCAGTAACACCACAGCACCACTCTGCACCACCACAGCATCATACAGCACCACTCAGCAGCACCACAGCACCACTCAGCACCACCACTGCATCACCACAGCATCATTCAGCACCACCACAGCACCACTCAGCACCACCACAGCACCACCACAGCACCACTCAACACCACTCAGCACCACCACAGCATCACTCAGCACCACCACAGCATCACTGGTTCAAATATGTTCTCTCAATGTTTCAAGCTTTATTACAAATGTCACAAAAAGATGTTAATATTTCACTTTTGTTCTTGGATTTTCGTCACAATAAAATACATTGAACATTATCTTCACAAAAGTTATTTACAAAAGTTTGTTTAAGCTATTGCCATTATAAATTACAATCATTTTTATTTAAGTATTAATTATTTAAAAAAATTAAAAGCCATTGTTATTTGTAATATCAATACATCTAAGTCACGTAAATACAAAACATGTTGCATTACAAATGCTATAGGTGTCACATTTGCGAAAGTTATAACTATTGGCATTGTAAATGACAAAGCTATTAATTTAGCTATTTTCAAAAACACATAAAAAAATTGTCATTTACAAGACCAATAGCTCAAACTTTCCTAATGCGAGACCTATTGCATTGCAAATGCTTGTTTCAGAAGCGAGCTTTCTGCTTGTGTTATTTCTCTCCGTGAAAGGTTTATTATTTGTAGTTCTTCGTTTATTTCCCCTTCTTTTGTTTCATCAATCTGGTTTCTGTGCCCACTTTTTCGTTTGTAGCGGTTCCTCCTCCGGCTTCTCCTTGTTGGGGTTTTGCGAATCTGGGTTGCCATGATCTCCCCCTTCCTCTTGATCTGCCTCGTGTATTTCTTTGCGCCCCCTGATTTTGTTCCCATTGACGCTGTGTGAGAAACTATGAACTTCTGGACAATCATCCCCAATTTTATACACAACCACACAGTTTATTTGTTAGCAAATGTTTTCAGTCACAATCCCCTCACACCCCAAACCTTCACCTTTTTACAATTATTGTTTATTTGACTTAGTGGTCCACCCCTACCTTCCTAAAAAAAACACCGTTTTTTTTTTCTGTGGGTTCCATTTGCCAAGTTGATTTAGACATCAAACCAATTGAATCATTGGTTCCTTAGTGCTAGTCAAAATATGCCCACCAGAGGGCGGACTTGCACGTGTTTGCAGAGAGCTAAATTGTATGATTTAATTTGACATCTCAGTTAAAATCAGCCCACTGGAGGGCGGGAGTGTCCTGAGGTAACAATACCACAAAACAGAGGGTAATGTCCCGATGTTGACGAAACTGGTAAAATGTTATGACAAATCATTGAAAAATATAATTGTTTATTATGCTGATGATGTGTAAACTTTTCAAACTACATCGCCCAGAATCCCCGTGACAATGTGGGAGTTTTCTTTTTAAGGATACATCCCCCTTTTGGGGAGTGACCTCATGTGAAAAAACTTTATTGATGTTATAAGTTTAGAACATATTTTTCACTAACTAACCGTGACCGAAACGCTTTGGTTCTTGTTTTTGCTTTGAAATGCCCCTGGCTTCGAAAATAAAGGAATAAGAACACTTCAGTGTGCCCAGCGATTTGTTTTTGCGACTCCAAGGTTCCTCGAGGAGAGGAATCGTTGTTTTGGATATATATATATATATATATATATATATATATATATATATATATATATATATATATATACACATACGCACAAAATTTACTGTACTATTATGACTAAATCAACTGGTTGTCTATCCCATCGTAGTAAGTACTGATTGCTGTATTGTACACCTTAACTGGGGGGGTATAAAGGCGGGAGATTGTGTGTGCTTGTCTGTATATTAGATGTTTAAAAGTACTTCAGTTCCTTGCACATTTGAGAGACAAGGAACTATGCCTTCCAATGATTCCCACGATGGAGAACAAGGAATACAAGTACTTAATATTTCCTTCATACACAACTTATCATTGGCCTCTTTAATTAAGCATTACTATAGTAAAGTTTGTGGATTGATTCTCTGCTGTAGGAAGGTGGACAGGAGAGTTTAGTTTACAAGTTGTTAAATATGATAAAGTAGCCTGATGTACGTTATGATACAGAACATTATCAGAATCATGTTTCTTACCAGGTGCACTTGCTTCATACTCTTGTTCGCTAACGTGGGGGTAATCTTCACAATATTCAGTTGCTACGACGTCTTATTCATGTCTTGATTCACTTATGTTAATATGGCTAGTTCAGAAAACAGTTGCTACTGAAATTAGAGTATGTTAAACCACACCGAAAAGAAAAATTATTAATTTATTTTTTAAGATGTATAGTTTGTTCACTTATTAATGACCTGAACCAAGTAGATCTGATTGAATGAATATCATTTTAACATGTGTTTCCTTATCTAAGGTACAACACAGAAAAAGATTTTGGCTCCTGACATGTTCACAGAATCTGATGATATGTTTGCCGCATTCTTTGATGTAGGTATTTTTAAAGATGAGCTACTATGTGTTGTACTGTATTGTTAGTGCTTGCTGCCTTTTCTGTTTGAGAGAGGCTTGTTTTCACAACTTTGACAAAAAAGAAAGTGTCTTTTATAATATGTAGTTTGTCAGGTGATGAAACAAATGCATAGGGGGTGAATTATTTATTTTGTATAACCAGTTTTATTGATTTTGTTTAAAGACCGTGAAAAGGACGGATGTGACAAGAAACAATACAGCTTAGCAAGGAATTAAGGTACATAAATTATTCATTTAACTTCAATACAGACGCCTTGGAGGGGCCAGGATCAAAAAAGGAGAACAAAAAACTATTATAGTTGTCCAACACTAACTTTGTCCCATTCCAATTGGGCAGGCAAAGTGATTACATATAACGCAGTTGTATCTTTAGCGAAGCTTACATAACACCATTACTGCGTGAATGTTCTGATATCAGCATCTAATAGGCTCACGGCAGCTTCGTGTACGAATAAAAAATGTTGCCGCTAACAATCTTTAAGTGAAGTTTTTATGTACTTCTCAGTTTGAACAGACATGTGAGACCTGTCCCTCTCTGAAAGGTACACAAAAATCACTAGATACCAGCACAGTGATTAAGGAAAAAAGTATTTTCTGTGGGATGTGTAAAAACCAATTTCATTACATTAACACATTTCCATGATTAAAATAAGATATTTAAAAGATAAGTGTAAGAAATTGAGTTATTAGTTCGGTTGGGTAGGTATCCACCTCGGGTAATAACCACAATCTTCATCAGGGTGAACCACTAAAGTCACCAAATATAACTGAGCTCCACTTCTTGGTAGTTATGGCTCTGAGCAGATAGGCTTAGCTTGGAGGCAATGTTTAAACTATTGATGCATTACTAAAATAGTAATAAAGTTGAAATGAAAAATAAATTAAAAAAAATCCAAAACCCATTTAGAAAAATAAAGCACAATTTAATAAATAAAATGACACCAATAATCTAAAAAGGGGAACCGGAGATATGAATTTTGACGTTTTCAGTTGAAATAACACCAAGTAGCCCAATTTGCCAATAGAAGCTGGAGAACGGGGCCTAGGCACAATTTGAGACCATCTGTGGTCGAGCATTGGTCAGATGCACTAGCAAGGTTCGTCCTGGTCAAAAGTTTTACCTCTGGCTTTAGTTCTTTTAGTCCCAAACTACCACAAGAATACACATCCAAAGCCCTCCAGGACCTCCTTGGAGGCACTTAGATACTCCCAGGGTTACAAGCAGTTGCCACTGATCAGCTGGGCAGTTCCAGGAAAAGGCCTCTTGTAGCTTGTTTTGTCCCTGTATCTCTAACCGAAGGTCAGCCTTATGACACTTGGGAGTTCACTGCCTTCTCCTGAGTACAAGAGGCAAGCCAGATCAAGTCTTCGAATCTCTTCTAAGGTCTGCGAAGGCACGTTTCAACCTCTTTTGATCTTGTAAAGGTCAGGAAGTGTTCTGAAATGAATGCCTGGTGGGATCACATTTATGCCTGGCACAAGGTAGTGAGTGGGAATGACCCCTGGGGACACCCCAACCTGGGGATTAAAGGTTTCCAGGCCTAACCATACCAGCTTTGGGCATTTTCAAGATGATTGAAGTCTTCCACCACACTAAACGTGGGCTCCTAGGGCTGGAGTTGGATGCAGGGAGTGTACTATGGTAATCCCCGTGGCTTCCCACATCAATTTTAGACAGTGTCTTTTATCCCAACCAAGCTTTCGGCAACCAGACAGTGGATACATACAAAGTGTTTCTTTCCTTTGAAGTGCCCTCCAAATGTTATATGTAAACCTAGCAGACCTGTTAAACCGGCTTTGACACTGTAATGTCAAAGAGAGTCCTACTGTGATTAAGGCCTGGCAGGACAAAAGAAGGGCCCTGCCTCAGTGTCATCTAACATTTGCTTTGACAGGGGAGACCTCTTTGAAGTGCGCCCCAAGTGTTCTATGGCAAAAACTCTTGGAGACTTTAAAGACAGGATGTGATATTCAAGCAGGATGAGGCACTTTTTCTCAAAGAGGATCTTTCCAGCCTCCTCTGCATTATTCTACCGGGTTCAGATGGGCAATATTTGCCCATTCCAGACAGCCAATTGTTTACAACTGGGAGAAATCCACACTAACACAGGGGAGCAATCATCTGCCAAGTGCAGGCAGGAAGGCACTGAAAGGCATTAGAAGATTTAGACAGACAAAAGGTAACTTCTACTTTACTATCACACTGGATTTTGTTTAACTACTAAAAAGAGTTTCTCTTGCTATTTTCTAGGCGGTGATAACATTAAACTTAATACTGTATCCCAATGCTTTCCTATGGAACAGCTAATTCTGCTACAGCAAAAATAGCCTTTTGGGCCTTTCCACTGTTAAGGACACGTTTAACATTCAAGTTCAAGTTCGGGCATTTGTATAGCGCACTACTCACCCAGAGGGTCTCAAGGTGCTAGGGGAAGGGGTACATTATTTGTCGAATAGCCAGGTTTTGAGTTCTTTTCTGAAGGCGATGTGGTTCTGAGTAAGGCGGAGGTGGGCGGGGAGTGAGTTCCAGGTCTTGGCAGCCAGGAAGGAGAAGGATCTGCCACCCATGGTGGATTTTCGGATGCGCGGGACTGCGGCGAGGGCTTGATTGGACGATCTTAGTTGGCGGGTGGGTTTGTAGAAGGACAGTCGAGTGTTGAGGCATTCGGGTCCTAGATTGTAGAGGGCCTTGTGTGCGTGGGTGAGAAGGCGGAAGGTAATTCTTTTGTTGACGGGAAGCCAGTGGAGGTCTTTTAGATGTCCGGTGATGTGATCTTGGCGAGGGATGTCTAATATGAGTCTCGCTGACGCATTTTGGATGCGCTGGAGTTTTTTCTGTAATTTTGCTGCGATTCCGGCGTATAGTGTGTTACCATAGTCCAGTCGGCTCGTGACCAGTGCGTGAGTGACAGTCTTTCTTGTCTCGCGGGGGATCCAGCGAAAGATCTTTTTGAGAATGCGAAGTACGTTGAAGCAGGAGGACGAGACTGCGTTGACTTGTCTGGACATCGAGAGAGAGGAGTCTAGGATGAAGCCGAGGTTACGTGCATGGTCTGTGGGTGTGGGTGCTGTGCCCAGAGCAGAAGGCCACCAAGAGTCGTCCCAAGCTGAGGGGGAAGATCCCAGGATGAGTACCTCCGTCTTGTCTGAGTTGAGTTTTAGGCGGCTATGTTTCATCCATTCGGCTACTTCTTTAATGCCTTCGTGAAGATTGGTCTTGGCGATGTTGGGGTCTTTGGTGAGGGAAAGGATTAATTGGGTGTCGTCGGCGTAAGAGATGATGTTGAGGTTGTGTTGACGCGCGATGGAGGTGAGAGGACTTATGTAGACGTTGAAGAGGGTGGGACTGAGTGAGGATCCTTGAGGTACGCCGCAGATGACTTCGGTGGCCTCTGAGTAGAATGGGGGAAGTCGGACTTTTTGAGTTCTCCCAGCGAGGAATGAGATGATCCAGTCCAAGGCTTTTCCTTGTATGCCGATGTTGCTGAGGCGATGTATAAGGGTGTTGTGGCAGACTGTGTCGAAGGCGGCGGATAGGTCGAGTAGGATGAGGGCCACTGTTTCTCCGTTGTCCAGGAGTGTTCGGATGTCGTCGGTCGCTGCAATGAGGGCGGTTTCGGTGCTGTGTTTGGCTCGGAACCCGGATTGAGATGGATCAAGGGAGTTGTTGGATTCAAGGAAGGCAGCGAGCTGGCTGTTGACGGCTTTCTCGATGACTTTGGCTGGTAATGGGAGGAGGGATATGGGTCGGTAGTTTTTAAGTTCAGAGGGGTCTGCTGTGGGTTTCTTCAGAAGGGCGCTGAGTTCGGCGTGTTTCCAGCTTTCTGGAAAGGTGGCAGAGTTGAACGAGCAGTTGATGACATCACGGAGATGGGGTGCGATGATGGAGTCAGCTTTGTTGAAGATGTGGTGGGGGCAGGGGTCGGTGGGCGAGCCAGAGTGGATTGAGTTCATGAGGCGAATGGTGTCTTCAGTGGTGATTGGGTTCCAGGCGCTGAGGTTGTTAGTTGGCGGAGTAGGATCTGAGGGGTGTGGGGAGGGTTGATCGCTGGGAGTATTCTCGAAGCTGTTGTGGATGTCGGCAATTTTGTTGTAGAAGAAGGAGGATAACGCGTTGTAGAGGTCTTGGGAGGGAGTGATGTTGTTAGATGCTGCGGTGGGGTTTGTGAATTCTTTGATGATGTTGAAGAGTTCCTTGCTGTTCTGGGTGTTGTTGTCGAGACGATCCTTGAATGCTGATTTCTTGGCCGATCGGATCAGTTGGTGGTGTTTGCGGGTGGCTGACTTGAGGGAGGCCATGTTGTCGGAGGTTGGGTTTTTTCTCCATATCTTCTCCAGGGTGCGGCATAGCTTCTTGGATTTTTTAAGTTCGTCATTGAACCAGGGAGCCTTTTTGCTGGCTGATTTCATCTGGTGCTTTTTCAGGGGTGCTAATTCGTCAGCACTGTGGGTAATCCATTGCCTGAGGTTGGTGGCCGCTTGGTTTGGGTCCATTGAGAGGGTGGGGGGGTTTTGGTTGAGTGATGTGAGGAGTTGGTTGGAGGTGATTTTGTTCCAGTTTCTCAGAGGAATAGGTTGTGGACGGTTGTGGGTCAGGGTGGTTTTGTAGCTGAAGTGAACACAGCTATGATCCGTCCAGTGGAGAGCTGTAGTGCGGTCGAAGGAGATGTGTTTGCTGGAGGTGAAGATAGGGTCGAGCGTGTGTCCGGCTGTGTGGGTGGGGGTGTCTACAAGTTGTTTGAGTCCGAGATTGACCAGGTTGTCCAGAAGGGTGGTGGTGTTGCTGTCGTGTTTGTTTTCAAGGTGGTAGTTGAGGTCTCCTAGAAGAATGTAGTTTTCGGATGCGAGGGCGTGTGGGCAGACGAAGTCTGCGATGTCATCGCTGAATTGAGTGCGGGTACCTGGAGGCCTGTAGATGAGGGTGCCTCTAAGTGTGGTCCTGGGGTCGGTGTGGATCTGAAAGTGGAGATGTTCGGCGGTTGCAAGATAGTCGTCGGAGCTGGTTGAGATTTTGATGGTGTTCCTGTGGATGATGGCGAGGCCTCCTCCTGTTTGATTGGTGCGGTCTTTTCGGATAATCTTGTAAGTGTCCGGTATGGCTATGGCGATGTCGGGTGCAGATGATGTGTTCATCCATGTTTCAGTAAGGAAGGCGATGTCAGGAGACGCAGTGTCGAGTAGGTCCCAGAGTTCTGTTGCGTGTCTGTGGACCGAGCGGGTGTTGAGCAGGATGCACTTTAGGCGGTTAGAGTCGGAGCTGTGTTTGGGGGACGTGGATTTGGTGCGGGTCCTGAAGCAGATGAACTTGCAGGAGAGGCAGGCGAATGGGCCGTGAGTACGTCCTGGAGTAGCTTCGCAGCATAGTGGTGAACGTCCGGGGTTGAGGGCGAGGAGAGTAGCGGCATCATATGTGACTCTAGAGGGTTGGGTGCGGCGGGGACCAGGGGGACAGGCGCTGTGCGCGGTCCAGGCGCGGACGGGCGTAGACGGGCTTACCTTTGGCGCACCTTCGGCGCGCACGGGGCGCGACCGCTGCGCGCATTAGCACCTCTCATAAAAGGGTGGTGAGGGGGGGAGGGGCGAGGGAGGAGCATCTGGGAGGCGGGTGCGTGGTGGAGGGGGCAGGCTCCGGGCACAGCAACCACAGGAATGGCGGCTGGGGCGGAAGCACCGATCGGGTTGGGGGAAATTGATGAGAAATATACGCCGTGGTCAGCGAAGCGGCTATACAAACAGTAAATACTTACATAATGCAAGCACGGGCACACGATCTCTATGCCAGCAATACAGGCAGTTAAAATTAATAAATAATGCAGGCACGGGCACACGATCTCTATATCAGCAATACAGGCAGTTCAAATTAATAAATAAATAATGCAGGCACGGACAATCGCTGTGAGTGATAGCAGAGCAGCGCTAACGATACCCAGGTGGAAAGGCAGGAGAGAGCAAGGGCAGGAGGGAGCGACCGCTACTGACGAAGTCAGGACAGTCACAGCGCTTCGGTGTCCAGGGAGGAAGCCTTGTTACTTTAGTGGGAGGGAGGAGCAGCTGGGAGGCGGGTGTGTAGTGGAGGGGGCGGGCTCCGGGCACAACAACAACAGGAATGGCGGCTGGGGCGGAAGCGCCGATCGGGTTGGGGGAAATTGATGAGAAATATACGCCGTGGTCAGCGAAGCGGCTATACAAACAGTAAATACTTAAATAATGCAAGCACGGGCACACGATCTCTATGCCAGCAATACAGGCAGTTCAAATTAATAAATAATGCAGGCACGGGCACACAATCTCTATATCAGCAATACAGGCAGTTCAAATTAATAAATAAATAATGCAGGCACGGACAATCGCTGTGAGTGATAGCAGAGCAGCGCTAACGATACCCAGGTGGAAAGGCAGGAGAGAGCAAGGGCAGGAGGGAGCGACCGCTACTGACGAAGTCAGGACGGTCACAGCGCTTCGGTGTCCAGGGAGGAAGCCTTGTTACTTTAGTGGGAGGGAGGAGCAGCCGGGAGGCAGGTGCGTGGTGGAGGGGGCGGGCTCCGGGCACAACAACAACAGGAATGGCGGCTGGGGCGGAAGCGCCGATCGGGTTGGGGGAAATTGATGAGAAATATACGCCGTGGTCAGCGAAGCGGCTATACAAACAGTAAATACTTAAATAATGCAAGCACGGGCACACGATCTCTATGCCAGCAATACAGGCAGTTCAAATCAATAAATAATGCAGGCACGGGCACACGATCTCTATATCAGCAATACAGGCAGTTCAAATTAATAAATAAATAATGCAGGCACGGACAATCGCTCTGAGTGATAGCAGAGCAGCGCTAACGATACCCAGGTGGAAAGGCAGGAGAGAGCAAGGGCAGGAGGGAGCGACCGCTACTGACGAAGTCAGGACGGTCACAGCGCTTCGGTGTCCAGGGAGGAAGCCTTGTTACTTTAGTGGGAGGGAGGAGCAGCTGGGAGGCGGGTGCGTGGTGGAGGGGGCGGGCTCCGGGCACAACAACAACAGGAATGGCGGCTGGGGCGGAAGCGCCGATCGGGTTGGGGGAAATTGATGAGAAATATACGCCGTGGTCAGCGAAGCGGCTATACAAACAGTAAATACTTAAATAATGCAAGCACAGGCACACGATCTCTATGCCAGCAATACAGGCAGTTCAAATTAATAAATAATGCAGGCACGGGCACACGATCTCTATATCAGCAATACAGGCAGTTCAAATTAATAAATAAATAATGCAGGCACGGACAATCGTTGTGAGTGATAGCAGAGCAGCGCTAACGATACCCAGGTGGAAAGGCAGGAGAGAGCAAGGGCAGGAGGGAGCGACCGCTACTACTTTTAAATACCATGCATCCCTCCTTAATGGAGAGTAAGGCCTGCTTAGGGGTGACAATAATATTTAAAAGATGGGGTTAGGCTTGTCAAAAAGAGGTTATTTTGACAGGTTGGATTATTTTCAGTTAAAGCCTGCACCAGTGTCCTACACATGGCAGGCATCCAGTCATGTTTTTTCCTGTAAGGGGTGCCTATAGTGCCATGGGCCTGGTAGACAGCGAAAGGCCTCCGAGGGCTGCAGCATGTATTGTGCCACGCTCAAGAGACCTCTCACCACAAGCGTGCACCATGGCCATTGCAGCCTGAATGTTTTGGTGCAGCTAAAAATGAATAGTCGAAATGGCACATATCCTTGTTTGCCATGCCTGCTCAGTACTGCATGAGACCTAGGTAAATCACCCTTCAGTTCGGGTGCAATATGTCTCATGTAAGGGACTGTCTGCATGAACAGACAGGCCCCTATAATAACTAACGCCTTCCTTGGATATTATAAGTGCTCAGTAAAGCCATCCTGAGTATATGTTCTGGAAACTGGTCCCTATGAGTTTCCTAGCACCATAATGGCTTTACTGAATCCTGGGATGTTTGGTATCAAACATCTCGGGATAATAATCCTACACTGATTCCAGTTTCAGATTTATTATTCCCTTCACTCTGGTCTCTTCTAGGAGGGACCCCCTGAACCAAACCAGCTTCTGTGTCACAATTTTTTATTGGAGTTTCTGACTGGTGAACAAAAGCCTGCCACCATGAAGCAAGTTTCGGACCCCTGGGGTTGGGAGCCTTTGCTCCCTGGGCCCAGAAACAAGGCCTTTCCTGGGCAGAGGTGTTCATACCTGCCCCAGGTCAGGAAGAGCCATCTGTGGCAGCGGAGCTGCAAAAGCCTTGCAGCCTTTGTAAAGCAAACCCGAGCCTCTCCTGCTATCAGGAGCAGGCCCCTTTCCTGTCTCACACCCTTTTCGGCAGAAGACAGATGGAAAAACTTAGACCAGCCCAGAAGGTGTGCCCACCTCTGTCAACCCCACCCCTCAAGTGGGGGAGGAAAGGTGAAGCCCACTCTTCAGTGCCTGCTATCTTGCTGATGGCAGGCACTGGCTCTAAGGCTGTAGTCACCCGAAGGACAGTAGCCCATTGGCTACTACCTGGAGACCCCTTAAAGCGCCCCCCTAAATACTGTATTTAGGGGGCAGTTTGAAATCCAGAAGCTAGATTTGACTTGTCAAGAAGAAGGACGAAGAGCCATGCTGCAGAACAGAGGAGGATGACAACTTCTTTGGCCCCAGTCCGTCTCCTGCTTTGGAACCCCTGCAAGCTGAAACCTGAGAGTCCTGCTGCCAACAGCCTCTAAGAACCACGGTGACCTGCCCAGCCTTCCAGAAGGACTCTCATGTGGACACTGGATTTCTCCAACAGCAGCCAAGGCCAGGACTCCAGATCCAGCTGAAACAACGTGTCCTCATCACTCTGCACCCGATGCCCATGGCCTGAGTCCGAGTGGCCCAACACGAGGTCCCCACGGAAATCCTGACGTAGGATCGAACGTTAGACGACCTTCTCCGACCTTATCGATGCCTGCAGCCTCATCATGTAGGGTCTCCCGACCGGAACCGGTGAGAAGAACCCGAAACAAAAATACACCCCTGCATCCGCAGCCCCTGAGCCGTGAGGTGCCGGACCAACGGTGTCCACAACTCTTCAACTTCATCCTCCAGTCGTTGGTTCCATGCTTCCATGCTTCTAGCTCCAGCCTGCAGTCTCTTTCCTCGACCGGCAAGGGCCATAGGAAAGCATTTGGCTCCCGACACCGCCTAAGCACCCTGCACCCTGCCTCCCCTGCGCCGCTGGTGGTGTGGACTTGGTGCTGACCTGGGATCCCCTTTACCCTTACCTTACCAACAGGAGCTTGCCTCCCAAGATCAAGTGGCCTATCGTAAGCAGCCCCCAACCGAGGTGCCCCCTAGCACCATTGGCTAACATTGGAGCGCTGCACTATGCACCCGCTGCACTATTGTCGCTGGTGGTGCCCCTTGAGTGCCAACTTGAACCTTGAGGAACCTTGGTTCTACCCCACAAAACTCCTTGCCCAAAACCGTTTACTTACCTGAAAACTTTAAGTGTTGAACTGTCTTGTACTACAACAAAAGTAACTTAGTGCTTTCAAAAGGGTTAACCTGCTTGCTTAAGTCTTGGTATTCTTAAATTGTGTTATTAGTTTGTTTCACCCCAGTCTAGGAAAGTAACTGAAAAGTGATTTAAAATACTCTAACATGTCTACAACCCATTTAGTCTACTGCAAAGTAACTTGTATGCTTCTTAAAAGCCAGTACACGATGTTTCTTGACAAATATTGTATTGAACTTATCACTTACCTGCTACAGAGTAAATCTTGGTCCTAGTAATAAAAATAGCAAAATAGCAACTTTTTATACCAACACTTTGCCTGGATGCAGTCTGAGTGTGTGACATCATTTCATGCCTGAGTGTGTACAACAAATGCTTAACACTACCCTCATATAAGCCTGACTGCTCAACCACACTACCACAAGAGAGAGTATGGTATTGTTTACTTTAGCCTCTGGTATACCTCTGGAGATTTATTTGACTCTGTGCACACTATACCTTGCTTTGGTATAGTATATACAGTGCCAGCTTCCTACAGTTACAATAAACGTATATTTTGCAATCGTCATAAGGCACTTTAGCATTGGTAAAATGCAGAGTTCTTTGGCTAGGGAAAATAGGATCCTGCAAAAAGGCCACAAAATTCGCGTTTACCTGCAGTAAGGGCAAATTTCCAACAAGATGCAAGAAGTGAGGATTACTAGAAATAAAATATATAAACTTCCATCATGGAAGACATTATTCCTTACATTTTATTACCTTGTCAAAGAGACTAATGTAAATTTATTTTATGCTAGTGCCATACATGTATGTGATTTCTCTGGAGTTTGATATTTGCTACTTATGTGAAAGGTTTTCTGGCGGTATTTTGTTGGGAAGGGACATCAGTGTTCCAAAGACACTAATAGCAGGAATTTGAGGATGTTTTTTATCAAAAAGAGCCTTACATTTGATAAGTATGTTCTGCATTGTACCATCTGCTTGTTTTTTTGTGTAATAAAAACCAAACGTGCGTACAGATAACAGTTGGTTTTCTGTGGCTATTTGTGTTGTATTTGATGTGATTAAAGCCCTTGAAACATAAGTGCTGTGCAGAGTAACTGGTCCAAGCATAACATAATTTGCTGGTGTGGTGGTTACATGTGGGTTAGTGCTGAATACTTGAGGTAGGATCACGAGTGCAGACATGGACAAATGTTATTATTGAAAAGGAGATGAAAAAGGTTATATATTTTCAGATTACTTCGAGCATAGGCCAGTGTGAGAGTATTGTGTTTAGGAATTGTAAAGTGGGATGCACAATAAACAGCACGAGGTGGCCAATTTACACCTTTCATATTCGGTAAAGTGAGTTTTCCTGGCCTCTTGGAAAATGGTAAGAGTTGGGATCTCTCTGAATAGGTTGTTGAGCGTGATACAGACCAGCGACCAACTAACTTTAAACAATACCTACAGTATGACACAAGGGCCCTTTTTATGATTAGCACATGGAGGTCAGTGAATTGTAGTGACACAGACTGAGTGTGCCTTTCGGTTAGATTGGACTGTTTTGTTGAGCAGCATCCTAGTTGAAGTAGGTAGGTGAGAAATGTGGTACTTTGTACAATGTTACGCTAGCAAAATGTATTACTTTGTGTTGAAGGTGGGAGATGTGTTAAGCTATTGTAGAAATCAAGCTTACTCATTATTAGACTATTGCTTAGTTACTTGGTGGTAGAGAAGGAAACGTGCGCAGATTTTCCTGAAGCAGAGTATTTGGAACCTAGCAGAAGTGGTAAGCGTATGTCGGAGTTATATAGTACTTGTAGGTTTTTGGAGAAAGCGAGGGTGATAAGGTAGAAGGACATGATGGATGTTAGGGCAACTGTAGAGAACCGGGTTATTGTTGCAGTTACTTACCACTAGAGCTGCCAATGCTTTGCCTATTGCCTAAAGAAACTCCCTTGGAGTAGAGGAGTTACTCCCCTACAGCTGCAGCCTTCAAAGACACGAGGTGCGGTCCACCGAGTTGCAGCACCCCAGCCAGCCTGACGCAGCAGCTCCCCAGAAGAATGTCAAGGCCTTGAATCCTTGGGATCGTATGTTGCTATTTATGACCCACCTCCTGATAGCCCCATGGTCATATTCCTGTGTATAGACTTAGAGTGAACAAGCGGGGGAAGAGAAGGAAGGGAACAGCGGGGAAGGAGACCTGTAAAAAGAAAAACAATATCATCAGAGGTCATATGGGTGTGTGTGTATATATATATATATATATTTTCTCACAATGTGATCCTGCAGTTCACGAGTGCGCTCGACAGTGTGTGCTCAGCCCAGGGGTCGGATCCTGACCCAAAACTAATTTTGTATCACAAAAGAAGCGGCACAACTGGATATTTTACTGAAGCCTTTTAATCAGCGCTTCACCCCACCGATGTGTTTCAGCCACACAAGGCTTCAGTAAAATATCCGGTTGTGCCGCCTCTTTTGTGATACAAAAATATATATCTGTAGCTGGTCCGCTCTTACACACGGGTGCAGGTGTCGAGGTCAGACAGTGCCTCGTAGTTAATTTTCATCAAGCAGAATCACTGCACTCCAGAGATCGATGTGGTTTCAAAGAAGCTTGTTTATTCAAGCATAAATCCCGCCACCATATTTCACCACCCACCAACGTTTTGACCAAGAAATGGTCTTTGTCACAAAGACCATATCTTGGTCGTAACGTTGCAGTGGGACCTGAAGTTCCAATGGGCACAGCATCGAGGAAATCTCACTGACATGGTCCAGATCTCAATAGGAACTGCGAGAGCTCTGCAGTGGTGGTTGACGAACCGCAATTGGGTCAGTGGCAGACCCCTCTCCCTTCCCTAACCAGATGAACTGCTGATGTACTTTGACTGAGTGTGCCCTGGTTTCCTGCCAACCAGGTACCCAGGGCCTGTGTTCCTTCCATAAAACTGTGTTGAAACTAAAAACCCAATTGGCATCTCTGGCCACCTGTCTGCCCCCAGTAAATGGTACCCTAGGTACCCGGGGCATGGTGACCAGAGAAGACCCCTGAGAGCTGCAGCACCTATTGTGCCACCCTCAGGGGCCCTGTACCCTGTCACCCACACCCTGCCTTTGCGGGCTGAGTGCTTAAGTACAGAACTCAACAAAGAGTCGACATGACACACATCCCTGTGTGCCATGCCCACAGAACCCACTGCCCTGGCATACTTCAGTCACCCCTCTAGCTGGGTACCCTATGCCAGAGGTGTGGGCACAGGTGCAGGAGCCCTGTGCCCCCACAGTACCCAGGACCATTCCTGGGCACTGTAAGTGCAAGGATGCCATTAAGAGTATATGGTGCTGGGAGGTTGTCATTACGAACTCCACAGCACCATAATGGCTACACTGAAGACTGACAAGTTTGGTACCAAACTTCTCAGCACATTAAACCCGCACTGATGCCAGTGTGGGATTTAATATAAAATGCACCAGAGGGCATCTTAGAGATGCCCCCTGAAACCCTAACTTACAAACTATGCGTGGGCTGAGTGGCTGCAGAGGCTGCCACACAGCAGACATGTTGCTGGACCCCTGGGTGGAGATCCCCCGCTCTCCTGGGCCTGCACATCGTGGGCGAGGTGCTAGGTCTCCTCCCCCAGGATGAGCAGGGGGAAGCTTCAAAGGCATGCCACCCCTGTGAGCATCTCCAGACCATTTACTGTACCCAGCAACTGGCCCCCACCAGTCCCGACCCCCACTCTGGCGGGAAGACTGGCGGGAAAAACTACATCAGGAACGGGGGTGTGCCAGCTTGTGCCAACCCCACTCCTCAGATGGGGGAGATGAGGTGAAGCACGACCTCGGGCTCCGGCCATCTTGTAAATGGGGAGCCCTGCCCAATCACAGCTAGGCTCCTGCCCCCCTCCCACAGGAGAGGAGCAGACTAGGGGGTGTACCCACCCCAGGATCGGGACCTATTGGTCCCTGTCCTTGCCCTACCTGTAACACCCATAAATTCAGTATTTAGGGGCTCCCTGAACCTTCCTTCCTTAGATCCCGATAAGAAAAGAAGAAAGAAGATCAAGAAGAAGACGACCTGCCGTGCAGCTGCTAACAACAGGACGACAACCACTGACTCGGCCCCAGCCCTACCGGCCTGTCGATCCTGGAACCTGCTCCTGCCTAATCCCGGCGACTCCTGCGGACAGCAACCTTGGGACACCCAGAGGACCTGCCTGCCTTGACCCTCTTAAAGTTTGGGACTCCCATCAGCAGAGGCTCGGCTGCAACAACACCCCTGGTGCCAGCCAGGAAGCTCTGGACCAGCCCACTCTGCACCCGCCGAGCTCGGCCTGTGCCCGTTTGATCCAGGACCACGAGGACGTCCCCCGGCAACTGGGACCCGAAGTCCAGTGCCCAAAGACCCCCCTCGACGAACCAGGCGACGCCTGCAGCCTCAGGACAGAGGACCCCATCGACCGCGACCAGCAGGGGTAAGATTTCCCGACCTCAAAAGACACCCCTGCACCCGACGCCCCACGGCCTCTGTGCCCAACTCCTGGGTGTCTACCTATGCTCCAAGATCCCATCTTACACCTCGAAGTGTTGGTCGCTCCAGAAGATCCTTCGTCCCCGAGCCTGCAGCCTTTGTTCTCATTTCAAGATCCTCATTGAATAACATCGAGCGCCTGACTGCTCAAAACCACTCTGCACCCAGCCGCCCGAGTGCCCCTGGCAGTGCGACCTGTACCCTATCCTATTTCCCCATTTGCCCTGAGCAGCCAGCAGCCACCAACCGGAGCCCCCCTTTCCCTCATTGGATAACATTGGGCCTAACTACCTCTGCACCCGGCCGCCCCTGGGCCGCTGGGGGTGAACCAACTGTACTTACCTGACCCTGGGGGACCCCTGAGTCTATGCCCTGAACCCTGACTTCACCAGCCAAGTACTCACCTGGAAACCGATAACTCACTTACCTGCCATTGGATAACATTAACTGGTTTGACTCTAAAAATCTTCTACGTGTGAAGTTTTGTAAACTAAAAATATTCATATAAAATCACCCGAATTCCGAAGTACTCACCTGTGATCAGAGGAGAAGCCAGTACTGTACCTTGTAGCCCAGTACTGAACCGCCAAAGTAATCCTTACCGGGTTTACTCGTAATCTGTATTTTCTCCATAGGAATCCATTGTCTGCTTTTCCATGAAATTTCTTCGGTCTACTTTTGAAAACTTGAAATATTCTTTAAAAATCATACGAAATACTGAAACGCAATTACCTACCTGTTTTAAGTTGAGACCCCAGTGCTGGATTTAGGAGCCCAGTACTGGATTACAAAAGTAACTAGATCGTACTTTACCTGCAACCTGAATTTTCTCCCATTGGATAACATTGTCAGATTTACATTGAAAAGTTTCTAAGTGTGAACTTTTAGAACAGCTTTTAATTCATGAAAATTCACTACAGTAACCAAAACGTTTTTACTAAATTGGTTTCAGTTTAGACCCCAGGACTGAATCTAGGATCTAGGATCTAGTCCTGGAACTACTAAAGTAATCTGTATAGTAATCAACTGTCCTTATATGTTGAAAACCCATTGAGCTCAATGCTAAAGTGTGTCTAGAATTGTGTTGCCTTCTGCAAGCCCTGTACCTATTGTGTTCCCAAACTTTATTGCTACTTGGCAAAGTAATTACACGAGAGTACTTGTATTGAGAAAAGTATATTTTTATGCCTGTTGGTTCTAAAACTAAAACCATTATATCTTTTGATATAACAACAATTGGCCTGGAGTTCATTTTTTTGAGTGTGTGAAATCCTTTTCTGACTGATTGTGTACAACAAATGCTTTACACTGTCCTCTTGTACTGCCTTACTGCTCGACCAAGCTACCACTTTTGAGAGTAAGGTCAGTCCTGACTTTAACCTCTGTTATACCTCTGGGGTTGTGGACTCTATATATACACACTGTACCTCATTCTGGTCCATATATATAGAGCCACTTTCACACACTGATGCACCACTTGTGGGATGGGGCGGCTATCTGGGAGAGGCGGAGATCAGGGGACACTGGTCTCTGGCAGAGACGGGGCTTCAAATAAACTTGTTGGAGTTAAGAGCTATTCGGTTAGCAATGAGAGCATTTCTTCCCTCTGTCAAGGGGAAGCTAGTGCAGGTGTTCACGGACAACACCACCTCCATGTAGTACTGCAACAAGCTGGGCGGGTTGGGGTCGTGGACACTTTGTCGAGAGGCCCTGCGTCGCTGACATAACCCAGGTGGTACAACACTTGGCAGGTTCTCTGAGGGCCAGGGCGGACAAACTCAGCCGTCGGCTCCTAGCGGATCACGAATGGTGTCTCCAGTGGGAGGTGGCACAAGGTCTATTTCAGGCGTGGGGAGAACCTTGGTTAGATTTGTTCGCCTCTGTAGAGAACGCGCAGTGTCAGCAGTACTGCGCACTGGAGTTTCCAAGGTGGCTATCAATCTGGCAAAGTTTTTCTTTGTAAGTGGAGCTCTGGCGTGTGTTATGCCTTTCCGCCCATACCACTCCTGTCCAGGCTGAAGATGATCCGGAGCGACCAGGCCAAAGACTTCCTTGTGGCTCCGGACTGGGCAATGAGAGTCTGGGACCCAGAGTTTCTGAAAATGAGCATTGATCCTCGTATCAGGCTGCCCTTTCGGGAGGATCTTCCGTCACGGCAGCAGGGGAGGGTTCTCCACCCGAACCTGTCAACTCCACGACTCCACGTGTAGAGTTTGAGCGGCGACAGTTGATCGCTTTTGACCTTTCTCTTGCAGTCTGTAACATTATTCTGGCGGCCATATACGCCTGCAGTTGGCAGAAATTTGTATTATACTGTACAGAAAGTTCTATTGACACCCTTTCTTATTCTCTCTCTACGTCTCATACTGACTCTTGCCCAACAGGCCTCTGCTTTGGGAACTGTCAAGGGTTACCTTTCTGCGCTGTCTGCTTTTTTGCAGCTGCCAGACCAACCCTCTCCCTTCAAATCTCACTTTGTACATAGGTTTCTAAAAGGGCTGACTCACCTATTTTCACCTACGCCTTTTCTCATGCCACAGTGGGACCTTAATTTGGGTCCTCACCTACTTCGATGTGCGCATCATTTGAGCCTGCACACAATTGTCGCCTCCAGCTGCTGACCATCAAAACAGCCTTCTTAATGGCGATGACATCTGTGGCAGGCGTTAACTTGCTAGTCTCCTTATCTTATGTCCTTTCCGGACAAGTTGTGCTTCACTCATGGGCATCTTTCTTACGAAAGGTTGTGACCCCTTTCCATCTGGATAAGTCCTTCAGGTTGCCCAACTTCTTTGCTCCCCTGCATATTCAAAGGAAGAGGAGCGTCTCCACTGGCTGGACCCAAAAACAACGTTGTTGTTCTACCTTGACTGCACAAAAGAGTTCCGGGTGTATGACCAACTGTTTGCGGGGTACATGAGAGCGAAGAAGGGAAGGGCCGTGGAGAAAAGAACCATCTCCCGCTGAGTAGTTCTCTGCATCAAGATCTGCTATGCCTTGGCAAAGAAGCAGCCCCCTGAGGGATTAAGGGCCCATTCCACCAGGGGAAAGGCTACGGCTACGGCCAAGACATCTGTCAGCCGGCATCGTTGCAATCTTTGCACACGTTTACCAAGCATTATTGCCGGAACAATCGGGTTCACAGAGACAGGCATTTTCCCGTTCAGTCCTGCAGGACTTCCTATTATAGGATTTGAGTCCGCAACCCACCTCTTGGATGTTATGGCTTGGGTATCTAACTCAAAGGTAAGGAATCTGCAGCTAAAAGTCTCTATCAGATGAACAAGTTACTTACCTTAGGTAACACATTATCTGGTAGAAACTCTATCTAGCTGCATATTCCTTACAGCCCCACCCATGCCTCCCCGCTATGCAGACTTTAATTGTAAGGCTACGGTTACTCCCCTTTCAGGGCCCTAGTTGTCAGTTACTTTGTGGCTCTGTGCTTCTGTCGTGGTGTGGAAAAGTACTGACGTCCACGCACCTGGGTGGCACCTATATAGGCACCGCAACGTCCTAACCGAAACTAACGACATCACGCGGAGCCGAATCAATGGAGCCACCCGATTTCGCGCGCAAGGGTAATTGCTCAGCAACAGTTTCCAGATCCAGCCTGGCACCTTGGAAATTCAAAGGTAAGGAATCTGCAGCTAGATAGTCTCTACCATATAATGCACTACCGAAGGTAAGTAACTTTTTTTTTTTTTTAAATTTGTTTTATTGTTGCATCAAAGTAAACAGGTACAGTAAAAATTATCAGCCGACTTGGCCTCAACATTCGGCCATGCGTGCAACATTTTTGGTTTATACAACTGGTGCAAATATACAATTCCTCGATCAAGCCGTGCTGGTCGTATAGCCATGTCTATCGGTCGGGAGACGGTGAACCCGCATAGCCAAAAAAAACAGTGGACGATAACATGTAAGTAAGTTCCGGTCTCTAAGGCGTTGGATCGGGGCCTGTACTGCCCATGAACGGTGCTACCAGAGAACAGGGGGGAACAAAACCGTGGGAGGGAAGCGTGCGGGCGCCAGCAAGGTCAAAGTAGGGGGATACTAGCGACGGGCGTCAAGGGGGGGGGGGGGGGACCCAGTGGGTCAATCAGCCTGCGTTCCAGAGGGGCGAGCAGGTAGTCAGGAGCGTGTTCTGGGGAGGGGGGGGAAGACATCAGGCAGATGCTATCGGTCTTCACGGACTGGGAGGGGAGGGGAGGGGAAGGGGTAGGTGGTTCACTCACAGTGAAGGACTGTCGGAAACTGTGGAGGAGCATGGCCCATTCCATGGATATGGGAAATTTACGCGCACCCCTGGCTTCTTCCTCTCTGAGAGCATCCTCTTCCGCCGCCGCCCATTTACTGACCGCCCCCGTCCAGGCTGCTATAGGGGGACCCTCCGGGGATCGCCAGCGCATGGTAATGCATCTGTTCGCTAACAGGAGCGCTAAGGACACGAAGCGTCTATGTACTGGAACCCGCTTAGGGACATGAAAGATGCCTAGTGCGCTAGACTCCCAGGTGGATAACGTGGTGAGGCCAGTCAGTTCCGACAAGGTGTCATGTACCGCCCGCCAAAAGGAATGGAGGTCGGGGCAGCTCCAAAACATATGACGAAAATCTGCAGTAGGGGCGCAGCATCTGGGGCATAGGAAGGACGTGGAGGGATAGAATTTCTGTAAACGCGCTGGGGTGAGGTACGCCCTGTGTAGGATATAGTATTGGATATTCTTGAAGCGGGCATTCCTAGAGACGCGTTTGGGGGCCTCCAACGCCTTAGTCCACTCAGAGTCGTGCAGCACGCGGCCTATGTCCTCCTCCCATGTAGTGCGCAAGGTCGTCAGGGGAGCATGTGAGAGTTCTCGGATGGATTTGTACAACCAGGTGACCAAATGACGTCCCACCCCCATACGTAGGATAGTGTGTATGACTGGATGCGTGTCTGGCTCGCCCGTGCGAAGGTCGAAATGGGGTCGGAATCCCTCAATCAGCTGTCGATATCTGAGAAATTGGCCCGGGGGGAGCCCATATTCAGCGGTCAGACGGTCAAGTGTTTTTAGCTGGCCTTCCTCAAAGAGCGACTCCAGATCCGTGATGCCACAGAGCGACCATCCGGCGAAGAACGGAGTCGTGAAGTAAGAGTCTTGCCTGGGGCTGCCTATCAGCGGTAAGAGCGGAGAGTACGGAGGTCGAGCGGGGGACATTCGGTGGATCCGCATCATGCACCGGCGCGCTATCGCCACTTGGAGGGGGTATGTGCGCCGTGGCTTGGTGCCCGGGAGTAGTAGACGGGTGAGTTCCGGGGTCGCGATTCTACCGGTCGAGGTGACAGTTTCCTGAGGGTAACGGTCCGCCGTCCAGTACGACAGCCACTGGAGCTGCGCTGCAAGGAAGTATGACTCGAAGGATGGAGCTCCGAGCCCTCCCAGCGTCGTGGGAAGTTGGAGGGTTCGCAGGGCGACCCGGTGTCGGCCCTCGCCCCAGATAAGGGTCCCTAGGAGGGAGTCAACGTCGCGGAAAAAAGATCTGGGCGGCACCACTGGCAAATTCGTGAAGTGGTATAGGAGCCGGGGGAGCATTATCATTTTAGCCAGTGCAATCCGACCTATTGGGGCTAGTGGGAGTTTATTCCAGAAGGCAACCGCCGGGCGCAGGCTGGCAAGTGCTTTGCAGTGGTTCCCCGCGAAAAGGTCCGCTGGGGAATGATACATGCGGACACCAAGGTAGCGGGGGGCTTCCGTGGACCACGAGAGTTTATGTGCTCCGAGCTCGACTTCCCGGGGGGGCAGGCTCGGGTGCAAGGGGTAGACCGTGGATTTGTCCCAGTTCACCTGTAATCCGGAGGCATTCGCGAATTCCTCCAATGTCGCCCCAATAGCGGTCAGGTCCGTTTCAATGTCTCGGACGTATATGAGGAGATCGTCCGCGTACATGGAGACACTGTGGGTGCTGTCCGCTAGCGGGATGCCCCATTCCGCGCCCTCTAGGCGTAGTCTCACCGCCAGCGGCTCGACCGCCAGTGCAAATAAAAGAGGCGACAGGGGGCACCCCTGTCGCGTGCCTCGCCGAACCTCGAACGCTGGTGATATACGTTTCCCGATGCGGACACGCGTAGTCAAATCAGTATACAAGAGGCGCGTGTATGCTACAAGCGTCGGGCCAACATTAAGGCGCTGCAAGACCGAGAAAAGATAGGGCCAGGTGAGGGTATCAAATGCCTTCTCCAGGTCCATAATGAGACAGGCGGCGCGAGGAAATCTGCCACGCACCTGATCCTGTACATGGAAAACTCGGCGAAGGTTCTGGGAGGTGTTCCTTCCCGGAACAAAGCCACATTGGTCGGGGTGGACCAGTGGGCGTATGACCTGTGCATAACGATCAGCTAGAATTTTCCCCAGAATTTTACAGTCAGCCGATAGGAGCGTGATGGGGCGGTACGATCCCATGTGGAGTGGGTCTCTGTGGGGCTTAGGGAAGGGGACGATCACGGATTCCCGCAGTGACTGGGGCAATCTCCCCAGTTGAAGGGACGCCCCGAACACCCGCGACAAACGGGGGACCACCAGGGGAGAGAATGTCGAGTAGTATTCCAGCGGGAAGCCGTCCAGTCCTGGCGCTTTATTCCGGGACATGGCACGAATCGCCTGGGTGATGTCAGGGGGTTTTATCTTGGTGTCGAGGGTGTGCTTATCTGCTTCCGATATTGTAGGTAGCGTCAGTGGGTCCAAAAAACTATCCACGGAAAAAGGGGAACAGTGGGTCGGAGTTCCGTACACTTGTGTATAGTGTCGCTGGAACGCCAGGAGGATATCGGCTTGGGAGCGCACCAGTACGCCGTCTGGATTGATAATATCCGTGATCGGCTTGATTACGGTATCTTGCCTCGCCATCCAGGCCAGGAGCGCGCCAGTTTTGTCTCTGTCCTTATGCACCCTAGAGGCATAAGCTCTAAAATTGTACTTTCTGAGGTCAGCGCAGGCCGCCTGATAATCCGTCTTAGCCTTGGCCGTGAGTATGGCGTGCTCCTCTGAGTCGTCAGGCTGTGTAGTGAGTGCGGCCAGAGACCGCTCTGAGGTCTGGAGCATCCGTTCCAGGGTGCGGCGAACCCCGACTACCTGTTGGATGCATTCGCCCCTGGCCACCACTTTAAAAGCGTCCCATTCCACCAGTACTGACGATGCCGTGTCTGTGTTGTGTGCGAAATAGTCTTGGATGCTGGATTTGTGTGCGTCTCTGAACACTGGGTCCGTGAGGCAGTCTCTAGGGAGGCGCCAGGTGGGGACTGGCGGGCGCGGGGGGCGCCAGTTCAGCCGAATGACGTGGGCATCATGATCCGATAGGATCCGACCCAAGTAATCTGCAGATGCGATCTTAGGGAGGATCGGCGCAGAGCAAAGGAAACGGTCCAGGCGGACCCTGAGGTTATGCGGGATCGAGTGGAAGGAGTAAACGCGGGCAAGTGGGTGTAGGTGTCGCCATGCGTCAGTGAGTGCCCAGTGCGTGGTCCATGCCCTGAAGAGGTCTGCCTGTCGAGGGGCCGGGGAGTGTGTGGGGGGAGGATGTGAGCGATCCAGGGCGGGGTCTAGTGTACAGTTAGTCGCCTCCCAGTACCCATGGAACTGTAGTGAACTGGGCTAGAACGCCTGTGAGGTGGTCCCAGAATTTGTCCTGATCTGTGTTGGGGGCATATATGCTTCCAAGGAGTATACCCTGGCCATCGAGCACCCCTTCCAAAAGCGCATACCGGCCCTCTCGATCTACCACCCGCCGAAGTTCCCGGAAGGGAGTGCCAGGCCTGACCCAAATTAAAGCGCCGCGCGCAAATGCTGAATAGTGTGTGGCACAGAGGACACCTCGCCATTTGACTTGTAAGCGGGTGAGTTCGGTGGTATTAATATGTGTCTCCTGCAGAAACGCTATATTGGCTGACATGCGCCTAATATATGAGTAAACCGAGTACCGTTTGCTGGGTGTGTGTAGGCCTCGTACATTCAGTGTCAGGACGTTAACGTCTGTGCATGAGACTGCCATACTTAGGGTGTCGTGAGTGGGAGAGGGAACCCCCTGCAGCCCCCGACGGCCGTCGGTGTGCATGTGACATACGTGTTCCTACGCGCCGAGCTTCCACAGTCATAGGGGAGGGACTAAGGGGAGTAACAATAAACAGAACGGTAGGTGGGAAACAGTCCCAATACTGGGGATATCTCACCGGGGGTGACATAACAGTCCCAATACTGGGGATATCTCACCGGGGGTGACATATCCAAACTAGTGTCCCACTTGGGGAGAAATACAACGAATAACTGCGGGGGTGGCAGCATGTGTCGTCGCTGGGCTTGCGCGCGGGTCAGGCTCTTGCAGGAGAAGCGTCTATCGCACATTAGCGCTTACAAGCAAATGACAAACAGTCTAGGCTCCTAGACGTCGCGCAGCACAACAGAACACCATGAGAAGGATATAACAGTAGGTAGTCCTTTCCTCAGGAGGAGGTGCCAGATCAGCTGGCCAGGGTAGCTTCCAGGGTGTGTACCGCTACAAGGGGGGAGGAGATCGGTCCGATCCCCGACATTGTTCCATCACTGTCCCGGTCCTTCTCAGGGGTGAACAGGTGCGGTTGGCCTTCCAGATCTGAGGTCGTGGGCGACGTATGTAGGCCGGACACCGCTTTCAAGGCGTCTCGTCGTTCTTGCATGATTTGCGCGAGGTCGGGTGAGCCCTTGGGGGGTGACTCCTGGTCTCTGGGGCGACCCGATCGAGCACGGCTCGCACCTCGCCGTCTGGAACGCCGGAAGTCGTTATTGCGTGCTCTCTGGGGTCCAGGATTAGGAATGATTGGGCAGTGAAAGTCAGTCCAATCCTGCGCTTCCTCCGCCGTATTGAAGAAGAGGGCCTTCCCTTTGTGCAGCACTTTCAGGCGGGCCGGGAACAGCAGGGAGTACTGAAGGTCGTTGGCGCGAAGGCGTCTCTTGACATCGAGGTAGGTGGAGCGCTGAAGCTGTACTTCTCGGGCATAGTCCGGGAACACCATAACATGCTGGTCCTCCACCTGTAGGGGACCGACTGTCCGGGCCGCACGGAGCACCGCGTCGCGGTCTCGGAAGTGCAGAAATTTAGCCAGCATGGGTCGTGGAGGGAGGCCTGGTTTTGGTGCTCGGGCCGGGACCCTGTGGGCTCTTTCAATGGAGAAGTACGCCGTCCTGTCTGCCTCAGGCGTGAAAGATTTGGTCCAGGATTCCATGTACGTCAGAGGGTCCGAGTTCTCAATCCCTTCCGGTAGACCCAGAACGCGAATGTTACATCTCCTTGAGCGTCCTTCCAAGTCCACCGTGCGTTCCTCGAGGGCCGCCACACGGTGTAGGACCTCCTTCAGTTCCGCTGTCTGCGATTTCACCGCAGGCTGTAGCTCGGTCACGATCCGCTCTCCCTCCTTCACCCAATCCGCCAACTTGCGGTGGTCGTCGCGGATTAGACTAATGTCCGTCGTCAGAGCTCCCAGCCGCTCCTCCATCGATAGGCGGAACAATTCAATTGCCGCCAACACCTGATCCAGCTTTGCCGACAGTGTAGGGTCGGTCTGCGACGCATGGGCCTGCGTCCATGTCCTCGTTTGTGGCATCCTCTCGGGGGCCGTCTCGGGGACCGCCGAGCATTTTGCGGCATTCGTTTTCCCCATGAGTGCTGATGGAAATGGGGGGGGGGGGGCCCCGGCTCCTGTGTATATCGCGTTCAGCAGGCCGCCTTCCTTTGGTATGGTCAGATAGATAGGAGCTCAGCATAGGGTGAGTACACAGTCTTTTGCGGTCCCGGGGCGGGTTCTGTCCTCCCACTGGGGGGCCCCACTGTTGGTCAGGACACCCTTAGGAGCTCGCAGCCGCAGGGGGCGACTTTTCGGGTGCTAGGAGGAGGGCAGTAGAGGGGCACTGCCACCACAGTCCAGAGGCCAGAGGCCCTTCGGAGATTAGGCGCCCCCGTTAGGGTCGGATCCAATGCTCCCTCCTCTCCGGCGGGCAGCTCCGCCCTCCAGGTAACTCCGGGGGCCAAGGAACAGACGATCCGGGCCCAGGGAAGGTCTCAGGTTGAAGAGTGTCTTACGGCGTGGCGTGCCACCGCCTCAGGGCCAGTAGAGCTCCGTGCCCCCAGGGTGGTTCTCACATCAGTCACGGTGCCACGACACCCATGGGCGCCATTACAGAGTCAGGCATCTGGGTCCACCAGGACACACGAGGATTTAGGCGTGAACCAGCTCCCCTCCCCCGAGCAGGGGCCAATGCGGATCGTGACTGGACCCCAGAGGGGACAGGGGGGCCGCCGGATCACCGGCACCGCGGCTCAGGGGGGGAGGGGGGCGTACACCTACCGCCCTCAGGAGGGATCGTGGTCGTTCGGTGGGTCCAGCGCCACACGGGTGGGATCTCCGCTGGTGCTCCGCTGTCCGCGGCGGTGTGCTGGGAAGATCAGGCTCCCAGACGCGAAGAGGCGCCGGCGCTATGGATCTGCGTTAGTGCGGCCGCCATCTTGTGCGTCGAGATAATGTGGGCAATAGTACCGGACCGAAAGTCCGAGGTCCAGCTGCCGCGCTCCCCACCGGGCACCGGAGCCGGCAATATTCCTGTCCCACGATGGTCGCCGCTTCAGGGACCGAGTCTCAGAGGCGCTCCCGGTAGGCAGAGGGAGTCGCGCCCGCCATCTTGTGCGCTCGGCACTCCGCTCCGGGTGCGGAGAGGGACGGATCCGTGGCTGTCGTCCGTCTGCAGTTCCCCAGACGAGGGCAGAAGTCACCGCACTGCAGGTGAGTCGTCCAGGAGTAGGTATGGAAAGGCTGAGGCTCCCGGCGATCATGGGAAATGGGCAAGATGCTAGCCCGATCGCGGAGCCTCAGCAAGACACAGCCGCCATCGTGGCTTGCCAAGCCACGCCCCCCCACCGAAGGTAAGTAACTTGTTCATTAATACATGGTTCTGTCTTCCAGCAGAGAACAAGAACTTGTGCTTTATATGAAGGATGCTTTCTTTCTCCAAATTCTTAAGCTAGGCTCAGATTCAAATGTAGATTATTTTCTCGACTTCTACTTGTGTTTGTTCTTAAGTGATTTTGACCCCGCTTCTCCTCAGGTGTTAGGATGCAAAGCCTGAGGACTCAGAATTCTGTATGTGACTATATTCAATAATTACAAAGTAAACACCTAATATATTAAAATTATTTTTCTCAGAGTGCACGATTCAGAGCTGCTGGTATTGGAAAAGACTTCAAAGAAAACCCCAACCTCAGAGATAACTGGACTGATGCTGAAGGCTACTATCGTAAGTATTTTTCATTTTTCTATTTATAATTCTATATTAAGTTAAGAACTGGAACTTTTCGGAATGTATTGGGACTTCACATTAACTGGACAGAAATCGGACTCTTCCTCTTGGTGGTATTGAGAGGGCTACAAAGAAGTAGAAATCCGAATTAGGTGTTAGGTGGAAGCCAGATTACCTCAAATACCTTGGGATTTAATTGCTGCACATAGAGAAGAAGTTTATGCTCAGCATGGGCAGTTGCCTAGGGCTTAAGCATTCTGTGATCTTTTGGAATTCATTGCCGTTATCAGTATTCTGTTAGTGAAGAGAAGTGCCCCTATTTGATATGATCACGCCGAAGTTTTGCCTGATATTTAATGTCATTTTGACTAAAGTTCACTGGCTTCCTGCTAACCAGGTCCCCAGTGCCAATGCTCTTTCCGTAAAACAAAGTAACTGCAATGAAATGGTGCAGACAAATGTGAAAACACGGCATGGCACACACCCTATGTGCCATGCCTACAGAAACTCATGCATTATATTTAAGTCACCCCTAAAGCTGGCCTTCTAGCCCTAAGGCAGGGTTTATTATATTACATGCAAAGACATATCTCCATGAGCAGATATGGCTCTGTGGTGTCTAGTTCAATTGCTAGATAATACAAGTGGACAGGGAATCCATCTTCAGTATATGTACTGGGCAATGGTCATTATGAGTTCCCTCAGCTACTTGATGACTTTACTGAAACCTATGGTGTTGGTATCAAACACCTTGTCTTAATAAATACATACTGATGCCAGTAATACATTTATTAAGATATGCACCCAGAGGGCACTTATTTTAATTCACTGAGCCACCATTTTCTTCTTTATCACTTATGAGAGCACCTTCAAATACTCGTGTTCAGCATATCTGCTGTACAAAAAACACTTTACTTTGATTTAATAGACTAAACTTTTGATGCATATAGAATGCCAATCTAGCCACATATAAGATACCCGTGATCGCTGACTTGCCTCTTAGTTCATTGTGAGAAAGTGCCTCTTTTGACAAGGCTAGCCCCCACTTTGTGCCTGGAAAATGATGTGGTTTGATTGTAGTGCACAGGGTTCCTGCCAACCAGGTCTCTTGTGCCAGTGCTTCTTCACTATAAACTGGTGTGCAATTGGCCCTTCAGACCCCCTGTAAGCCCCTGGTAAATGGTACTTGGGTACCTAGGACATTGGGACTGAAGAAGTTCTCAAAGGAACCCCTCGCCTAGGCCATGCAGACTGCCACTGCAGCATGCATGGCCTGATGCAGACAAAGTCGACATGGCACACTGCGTGTGTCCCATGCCAACTAGCAAAGCCTCAGATATAGATAATTCACCCGTCTAGCAGACCCTAAGGAAGGGTGCCCTATATCACAGGTGTGCGCATATCGGCATGAGCAGATATGCCCCTACAATATAAGGTTCTGTTCCTTAATGTTGTAATTGCAGGAAAGCCATAGAGAGTACATTGGCTGGAAACTCGACAACTCGAGTTTCACAGCACATGATTGCTTCACTGAACACAGGGGTGTTTGATACCAAACTAATGCTGTCCATACACCCACATTGATGCCAATGTGGGATTTGCTGAACCGTGTACTTAGAGGGCACCTCAGATTAGCCCCTTGAATACCTACCCACCCTAGTGTGGTTACAGATTGGCTGTAGGCAGCCTGCTAACACCAGACATGTTTTTGGACCCCTGGGTCGAGAGTCTCTTCTCTCTGGGACCAGAAACAATACACATCCTGGACAGATGTGTCACATCTCCTACTCCAGGATGGACACATTGCTCGAGAGGGAATCTTCAAAGGCCAGACGCATTTGTAATGCGACCCCCAGCCTCTGCTACTAGCAGTAGATGGCAGCCCCCGGTTTAAACCCCCACTTTGGCCGGAAACTAGCGGGAAAATCTAGAAGAATACGTCTGCCCATCTCTGCCAGCTCCAACTTGAAGGTGGGGGAGACGAGATGAAGCACGTCTAGCAGTCTCCACCATTTTGAGGATGGGGGTACACCTCCATTCAGGGCTAGGACTATGCCCTCTTCCACAGGAGGGCGGCATAATTGAGGGTGTAGCCACCCCAGGTAAGGTGCCCACTGGCCCTACCTGCTACTCTCCTAACACGCCTCTAAAATTAGTATTTCGGTGGCTCTCCCAGTCCTGGAAACTGGTTCCTGCCAACCTAAGAAGGACAAAGAAGATGCCGTGCAGCGCAGCCTGAAGACGCCTTCTGACTTAGCCACAGCCTTACTGGCCTGTCTCCAGCTTCCAAGACCCTGCAAAAGAAAACGCCTGTCCTGCAGCCAGCGACTTCCAGAACCTGAGGAGGACTGACCTGCTCTTTAATAAAGACCAGAACTCCAGAGGACAGCGGATCTGTCCACAAGAAACCTACACAAAGGACTCTAGTGCCCTCTGGAACCGGAAGTCCTGCCCACTCTGTACCAGACTCCTCTGGCCCATGTCGAGATGGTCCATTGATCCAGAACAGGAACCCCAGCAATCCTGACCTCAAGTCCAGCATTGGCTGAATCCTGATAGACTCCACAACGACACGTGCAGACTGAATCCAAAGGCTCACCGCGACCGTCTCCGGTGAGAAGAATCCAACGTCAAAGGGCATCACTGCACCCAAAGCCCCTGGACCTAGGTGAGCTGAATAGACGGTAGCCCTGCTACCCACAACACCTCAACTTACCTCTGCTGTCACTGGTTTCCTCTATGCAGCCTCCGGGGCAACGGCTGCAGCATTTTTAACCATCTTGAGTTTTTCCATTGAAAAGCATAGGGCACCCGATGCTGTATTTGCATGCTGCACCCGGCTGACCCTGTGCCACTGGTGGCATATGACTAGCGCTGCTTTGTGGGTAAACAACCCCAGCCCCGCCCAGGTGCTTGCCCTAAACCTCTGCCCCTGCAATCGATCTACTTACCTGCAGCAGTGTGGCTTCAAGCACCCACAGCCTACATTGAAACGAATTGGGCCCGGCTCCGAATTTGATCGCTCCACCCGGCCGCCTCTGTGCCGCTGGTGGTGCAGACTTTGTGCTTACCTGAACCTTGCCCTCTGCTGATCTCAAACCCTGAAGGCTGGAACTGTAAGTTGGGTACTTACCCGTGAAACTGCATTGCGGTTTTCCTCCATAGGATAACATTGCAATGTTTGACAATTGCACTGTTGACTTTTAAAAGACTAAAGTATTTTACCTGAAAAACGTTTTTACCGTTTTGCGAAGTTCTTGGTCTTAAAATAAAAATTGAACAAAGCTTATTTTTCCAAAATTGGTGTGGCTCTCCTTTTTGAGTCTTGTTCAGTGATTGGTCAATGTGTGCGCAATAAATGTCTTTCATTCCTCTGTGATAGGCCTAGGGCTGTTCTCCCACACTACTACTAATAGAGCACTCTGGGTTTACATTGAGCCCTGTACACTTTTGGGGACTCTTTGGACTCTGTGCTTGGTATAGCCACCTATTGTCCTACCACATAAATAAAGAGACAGCTTCCTACATTCATTAACCCCATTGACATCAGGGTGGGGGCAAAGGCAGGAATGTTCTCAAATCTTTTAATAAATACATACCTGAAGCATGAAGTGGTAGCACAATTATTTGCATTCAGCAGATTTTCCATTGAAATGGCCACAACATTTCCCACTAACAGGTGATTTTACTGATAAAACGATATAGTGTATAAAGTCTGAAAACCAAGTTTCTGCTAATATTTATCATATGGACATCACAAAGTAAATGTTCTGGTTTGTTTTGCATCATACTTTTGAATTACAATTTCTTTTTTGTAATTCCTGATCTATTTTGAAATACTTGTAGTATTGATTTACAAGCTGTTTAAATGTTGTGTGTTAGAAAACACAGCGATTTGTTTCACAATGTTTGTCGGACAGCTCACTTGACAAAAGCCTCTAACTGTAATAAGAGAAGGGAAAGTAAACACCATTTTCTATGATAAGATAAGAAACAATTAGAAAAAAGACAAACTGACATTTGACCTCTGTCCTTGAAAAGACAGCAAACGTGTCCAGATTAAAACAAGATTTAAAGGCGACTTTTGTTGCTCATTTATTTTCTGAATGAACAAAACAGCTGTTCCTTCCATACATACTCTAACCTGCTGTGCGAAAACAATCCAACATGGAGTCAGTCCACATACTCGTATTCCACTAAAGGAGAAGTCACAATGCATTTTGTTACTCAAAAAACTGCTATGCAGCTGTCAGACCTAAACAGTAGATGGCAGCACTATGCAGTATATGAGAATCTACAGGACTACAGACTGCAAACAGATGTTTACAGGACAAGTAACATTTTCCTTTTTTTAATGCACATCTAAACAAATGTGTGTGTTGTGCTACATTGTTGCGTTGTGTGCTTGGTCTTAAAATTACAATAAAAGTTGTACAGCATAGCAATGGATTTTATAAAATTGTCACTAAATGTATTGAACTTTTTTAACTTTCACTTCCCTTTGTTTTCTTTTAAGGTGTGAACATTGGTGAAATTTTAGATAAACGGTACAATGTGTATGGTTACACCGGCCAAGGTGTCTTCAGTAATGTTGTGCGAGCCAGAGATATGGCCAGAGCAAATCAAGAAGTAGCAGTTAAGATCATCAGGAACAATGAACTTATGTAAGTTGATGCTCTTCAGAGATATCACTTTTCATCTAATAGCATCCATATTTGAAGCTTCCTCATCTTTACTTTGACTGTGGTTTGTTCAAAGGTTACCTCATGTTCGAGGCATATGAGCTGCAGATCTCACACTGAGCATTATATTGCCACCTGGTGTTAGGCTCGGATGATTGCATGTTGTTGTTGTCGTCTTGGAAGAAGTCTTTGTCTAGTCACGAGATAGGCGACTCCTCCTTTGGACGACAGTGCGCATGGGCATCGGCTCCATTCTTAAATTGTTTTTTTCTGCCACTGGGTTCGGATGTAACTTTTCCGCTCCGGTTCGACATCTACTTATAATGGTAGTTGGACGCGGAAAAAACTTTACAAACGACTTCCGATATCAACAAACATCGTTTCGACTTCATCTGTTCGATTCCGGTTGTCAACGCGGGCCTTTGGCCTATCCACGCCGTGAGGCCTACAACTCATGGAAAGGACGCCATTCAAAAGATGTCCCGAGAGTGGCGCAAAGTTTCCACTCAGTGACCATCACGAGGTCTGTAACCTGTGCTTATTGCCAGAACACGAAGAGTCAAGCTGTACAGCCTGTGCATCCTTTCGATCAAAAAAGATGATTCTAGATCGGAGGGCCCGTCGACACCACATGCAGAAATCGGCTCAGAACCGGTGGATATCTTCGCCGAAGAAGCTCCGCTCGTTCCAGAAGAAGATTCAGACGATCTCCAAATCGTATCTGGGGCAGACGACTCCGATGGTCAACGCGTGAGTACTACTGCCCCTACCCCATACCCAGCACCGAAATCGAAGTCCAAGGTCAACACTCCGCCTCCAGGACCCAGTCGAGACCGAAAGAACACTTCGAAAGCCCCGCCATCGAGCCCGGCTCCGAAGAAAATACTCAAGCCTTCTGGTAGCTCGATACCGAGCAAACCTCATGTGCCGATCCCACCAGCCCCCGTGGCACCGAAAGAAGCCCCGGTTCCGAAACCGTCGACTTCTACAGACAAAACTATGAAGCCTGCTTCGGACGCCTCGAAGCCTACGAAACAAGCTTCCACTCCGAAGCCAATATCTTTAGTACCAAGACATACAAGGCCTGATTCCGATGCGCTCAAGTTCTCGAAACAGCCTTTGACTCCGAAGACAATACCTTTGGTGCCAAAAACTACGTCAAAGGACCCTATCACAGCTCCTAATGCTAAAGACAAGCAACAACCACGCCCAAACTGAAAAAATCGGCTCTGGCAGCGGTTCTGCAAGGAGAAGACCTTTTCCAACCTGATCCTCTACAAAAGAAGATCTACATTGACCCAAAGACTAGTCATATATCCACTACACCACACAGGAAGAGGAAGTCAGACACAGCACCTACACCTGCAGTGCCTGTCAACAAGAAGGACTCTGCCACATCTCCTGTGCACCCTTCTTCTCCTGTAATTCCTTCTCCTTCATCTCCCCTTCCTCTTAACATTTCACATGCTCCAGAAGTATTTAAAGATCCTGTACGTGCTAGGATTCTAAACCCAAGAATAGAAAAGAAGTACAGGCCTGCTCCTGGGGATTCTGCCTACATTAAAGGACAACTACCCTTAGATTCCCAAGTCGTGTCAAATGCTAGAAAAAGAGCTAACTCGCAGGCATCAGGTGAAGCACCACCCCCTGATAAAGAATCTAAGGTGATAGATGCTTCAGGAAAAAGCATAGCTGCTCAGGCTAGCAATACATGGAGTATAGCTAACACACAAGCCCTCCTTGCAAGATATGACAGGGCTCACTATGATCAGTTAGAAACACTATTACAACATCTACCTGATCAATATAAAGCGCAAGCAAACGACCTTATACAAGAAGGCAAGTTAAATTCAAATGCCTCAATCAAGTGTGCACTTGATGTAGCAGACACTGCATCTAGAGCTATAAACACTAGTGTCCTACCTAGATGTCATTTTGGCTACGCATTTCAGGATTTACGCAGGAAGTGCAAACTACCATCTTAAATCAGCCTTTCAACCAAAAACAACTGTTTGGACCAGAGGTAGACACAACACTTGCAAAATTGAAAAAAGGACACCGATACAGCCACACCTATGGGTGCTCTACAATCCACCCAAGCTAGAGGCTCCTTTCGTGGCTCCTTTCGTCGCTCCTTCTATAGAGGAGGCTCCAAGCAAGCTGGAGCAGACAATTCAGCTTCCTTTAAATCCAATACACAAACATCCTCAGTAAAGGATATTTTAGAGGAGGCTATAGAGGCAACAACAATAAGGGAAGAGGTCGAGTGAATAACAATAATCGAACCTCTTCCACCACAAAAAGTGACTTTTCTCTGCTGCCCCAACAGCATTCCACTCGTGTAGGGGGCAGACTAACACAGTTCCTACCTGTCTGGAATTCCATCACAACAGACAAGTGGGTAAGACAAATTATCCTGTTGCCTCAAACTTACAGCTACCCCATCACATATACCACCCAAGCAGCGTTCAATGTTTACAGAACATCTTACGCTGCTCAAACAAGAAGTTCTATCACTTCTTCAGAAAAACGCAATAGAAATAGTTCCTTTACAACATCAAAGAACAGGGGTCTACTCGCTGTATTTCCTAATACCCAAAAAGGACGGGACACTTAGGACCAATTCTCAACCTCAGGCCCCTCAATCGCTATATACACTCTGATAATTTTCATATGATCATTTTACAACAAGTGCTCCCATTGCTGCAACAAGGTGACTTCCTTACAACACTAGATCTAAAGGACGACTACTTCCACATTCCTATACATCCTTCTCACAGGAAGTATCTAAGGTTTGTACTAGAAGAACAGCATTATCAGTTCAAAGTCCTTCCATTCGGGGTCACAACTGCACCAAGAGTGTTCACAAAGTGCCTAGCAGTAGTAGCAGCACTTCTCGGAAGATAACACATTCATGTCTTCCCATATCTAGACGATTGGCTCATAAAAGCCAAGTCATTCAATCAGTGTGTCCAACACACATATCAGACAATTCAAACATTGCACGACTTAGAGTTCACAATCAACTACACCAAGTCTCATCTGCAGCCCTCTCATGTACATCAATATCTAGGGGCTACAATAAACACTTCTACAGCTCTAGCGTATCCCAGCCCAGCAAGGATATAGAGCATTCAAGCCTTAGTCACAAAATTTCAACATCAACACTCTCCCAGCCAGAGTGTTCATGAGACTAATAGGCATGATGGCATCTTGCATTTTTATTGTACCGTATGCAAGACTGCAAATGCGTCCGTTACAAGAATGTCTAGCACAACAGTGGTACCAGGCTCAAGGACAACTTACAGACCTGGTGTTTGTGGGCAGCCGCACACATCGCTCTCTGCAGTGGTTCAACACCAAAAACTTGACAAAAGGGCGGCCGTTCCTCGAACCTGTTCCACAAATAATACTTACAGCAGATGCATCTCTCACAGGATGGGGAGCCCATCTCTTAAACATACAACTCGAAGGCAATGGACCACTCAACAAAAAGCACTCCATATCAACCACCTGGAGCTGCTAGCAATATTCCTAGCGCCCAAAACTTTCCAAGTACAAAACAATACTGTATTAATCCGGACGGACAGCATGACAGCCATGTACTATATACAAAAAACAGAGGGGATTTACTCTATACAACTGTCCCAGCTTGCACAGAACATTTGGAGATGGGCCATTCCACAAAACATATATCTGTTAGCAGAACGCCTTCCAGGAGTTCGCAATCAGATAGCAGATCTGTTAAGTCGACAGACACAGCAGATTCACGAATGGGAACTACATCCGCAAGATCTTCTACCATTCTTTCACAAGTGGGGTCATCCAGACATAGATCTGTTTGCCACACACGAACGCAAAATGCCCAACCTTCGCCGCCAGGTTTCCACACCCGCTGTCAAAGGGCAACGCGATATGGATGAACTGGTCAGGCAGATTTGCGTACGCTTTTCTGCCACTACCACTAATACCACTAATAATGCACAAGCTACGACAACAGTCGCTCAAACTGATTTTAGTAGCTCCCACATGGGCACGCCAACCGTGGTACACAATACTGCTAGAACTATCCCTAGTTCCACACCAAAAACTACGTCTAACACCATCCATGCGAACGCAGAACCATGGAGAAATCCGACATCCAGATTCAAACAAACTGAATCTGGCGATCTTTCTCCTGAAGTCTTAGAGTTTGGTTACCTTAACCTACCACCAGACTGTATGAATATCATTAAAGAAGCCAGGAGACCTACTACTAGAGCTTGCTATGCTGCTAAATGGAAAAGATTCGCCATTTACTGCAACAATAACCAAATTGATCCCCTAGATGCTTCCATCCAAAATATTATTTGCTATCTTCTACATTTACAAAGATGTAACTTGACATATTCATCTATATGCCTACATCTTGCAGCAATGGCAGCATACTTACAAAATAGACAACATCTGTCTTTATTCAGAGTGCCTGCTATTAAAGCATTTATGGAAGGATTAAAAAGAATCATTCCGCCCAGGTTACCACCCTTTCCAGTGTGGAACCTAAATATTGTTCTTACCAGGCTCATCGGACCCCCTTTTGAACCTTTACACAAATGTGAACTGCAATTCCTCACATGGAAAACAGCTTTTCTTGTAGCTATTACCTCTTAGGAGAGTTAGTGAGATTCAGGCTTTCACTATACAAGAACCATTTTTACAATTACACCATAATAAAGTGGTTCTTAGAACAAATTCTAAATTCCTTCCAAAAGTCATTACCCCGTTCCATTTAAACCAATCTGTAGAGTTACCGGTGTTTTTCCAAAACCCAGACTCTGTGGCAAAAAGAGCTCTACACACCCTAGACGTTAAAAGAGCTCTTCTCTATTACATTGATAGAACCAAAGCATTTCGTAAAACAAAACAATTGTTTGTAGCTTTCTCTCCACCACATAAAGGCAACCCCATCTCTAAAGCGGGAGTTGCCAGGTAGATTGTCAAATGCATTCAAATATGCTATCAAAAAGCAAAGCGTACACTAACAATTCCTCCTAGGGCGCACTCCACACGCAAACTAGGAGCCTCTATGGCTTTCTTAGGGAACATTCCTCTAGAAGACATATGCAAAGCAGCAACATTGTCTACAGCACATACTTTCACCAAACACTACTGTGTTGATGTGCAAGCCAAGCAGCAAGCTGCCGTAGGCCAAGCTGTCCTCAAAACTCTTATTTCAGACTACTGCAACAGATACAGGCGACCACCGCTACGGGAGATACTGCTATATAATCTATGTTCAGTGTGAGATTTGCAGCTCATATGCCTCGAACAGCAAATTCTACTTACCAGTATGCATCTGTTCTTGGCATGTAGAGCTGCAGAGTCTCACACGCCCACCCGCTTCCCCGGGACCTGTATCTGTTCAAGTTCCATCTTAATTAGATATACACACATAGACGTCTCTTTTTTCTTTCTTCTAACTCCATCATTTCCCATCATGGCGAAAAGCAATCTAAAGATGGAGACGATGCCCATGCGCACTGTCGTACAAAGAAGGAGTCACCTATCTTGTGACTAGACAAAGACTTCTTCCAAGACGACCACAACATACAATCATCCGAGCCCAAGAGCTAATGCTCTGTGTGAGACTGCAGCTCTACATGCCAAGAACAGATGCATACTGGTAAGTAGCATTTTCCTTTTACTACACAGTGGTTTGGGTGGTTGCAGTGAATCATTGGTACCCAAATGTACCTTGACTAATGTCTAAATGCATACGAAAACAACTTTTAGAATGTGGAGTGGCAGGGGTCACAACAGGACCGAGATTGATGAGCTGGGAGAGTAGAATATCTGAAAGCCTGATGAGATAAGACTGTGGGGAAGAAAGTGGTCACGCTTGAGGACAACAGTATGAAGTACAGTTGGAGCAAATAAAGCACTGAAGATCTTACTGATTGCTTTGGACGAAAATGTCACCTAATTTAACTAGTGCCGTTCAATAACTGCCTAACTAATTCAAAATTGTATTATTCCTGTTGTTCCTCCTTTTCACTGGTTGCATATGTAGGAAAGGGCCCCTTTTTGTCATGGTCACCCCCACATTTTGCCACTGGTACTGATTTTGTTCGACTGGTATGCACTGGGTCCCTGCTAACCATGTTCCAATGGCAGTCATTTTTCCCTAAAGACAAAGTAAAATGGTCTAATTGTGATACAAGTGCCACACATTTTAGCACCACTGTAATTCTGTAGTAAATGGTACCACTGGTACCTAGAGCATGGGTACTTAAGAATGTCCATAAGGGCTGCAGCATGTTTTATGCCATCCTAAGGGACCCCCACAAAAATTGCATACAGGCTGCCATTGAAGTCTGCTTGACATGGGGCAAACCATGTGTGAAAACACGACATAGCACCCTCACTGTGCGGTGCCATGCTAAAGTCACTGCATATAATATATCTCTCTTGAAGTGGATGAGCCACTCCACTGCAACAGCAGGTACTGGGTGCAGTTGCCTGGTACACCGGTCTGTTGACCCTCTGACCCACTGAGGGAGCAGCACCCCGGGTGGAGGTCTTCGCGCTCGAGGAAGTCAGATCCATCTGCCTGTCAAGACGCCAGGACACCCAGGAGCCACCCTGTACAAATATCGTAGGTGCCGGAGTCCGTTGTAAGCACTAGGGCTTGTTTCCATTCAGTCCGAACACCACCACTGCTAAAACTTACCTACACGTTCAGGGGTTTCCGAGAGTCCAGATATAAAGAGTGGTCTGCTGTGTCTCATTTCCCTCTTCTGCAGAAACACTGAGAACTGTGAGAGCCTCTAACTTACAGACTCACCAGAAAGTAAAACCTCTGCATCCGAACTCCCCAGCCCGGGACTCATGTAAAACGACAGTGTCTCTGTGGCCTTGGGACCATCAGGGGTCCGAGACCCCCTTTGGTTCTGCCGAACTGGTCCTTTTTTCACCCCTTGCAGCATTTTTTTCTTACATGTGCTTTTCCTATTGATTTTAACGGGCAGTGTTCGAGGCTACCGCTATGTAAAGCGTCTCTAGACCTGTGCACCCTAGAGCAGGTAAACTTGAACTCTTGGTTCTTTCTTGGACCTTGGCCCCTACTTACCTTAAGTCCAGGAGAACAATTCTGTTCGAGGCATGTGGGCTGCTGAATTCATATCTATTGCATCGATTGCCGCCTAGTGTTGGGTCCGGATGATTGCACATTGTTGTCCTGGAAGAGTCTTCGAAGTATCACGAGATAGGTGGCTCCTCCCCTGGACTACAGTGCGCATGGGCATCGACTCCATCCCCAGATTATTTTTTTCCGCCATTGGGTTCGGATGCATATTTTGTCACTCAAGTTCGGAACCTATAGAAACTTTTCTTTTGGCCCAAAGGCTTACTATATCGTCGGTATTGTCTTGCGATCGGTGTCCTGTTCTGTTCCAGCGCAGTTCCCGAGTCGGACATCCAGAGGAGTCGCGTGGCTCTTCGGCGCTGAAGGCCCGGTCGACGCTAGAGACCTTATTCGACGAGACATCATGGAACGGAGCCCGTTCAAGAGGTGCCCCGTGTGCAACTCGAAGTATCCTCACATCGACGTCCACCCGGTGTGCAACAAGTGCCTGTCGCCGGATCACGATGAGGCAAGCTTTATGGCTTGTTCTCGTTTCCGCTCCAAGAAGACGATTCGACTTCGGCGCGCCAGGAGGCCCAGCAGACGGCACCTGACCCGGTGAACATTTTCGATACCGAGAAAGAAGAGGCAGACGAGCAGGAAGATCAAGAGCCGATGTCTAATCCGGCAGCGGAGATCGACTCCAACTACCACGCAGATGTAGAAATGCTCTATGCTGAAGAAGTCGTCGACGAGGTAGGAGACGACGATGGGGCCTATGGGGCCATGGAATATAGCTCAAGCGAGGAGCTATGCCCGATGAAACAATTCATACGGCTCAGGTTGAGGGATCGCCGCATGGCCTTACCCAAGATCTTACACTGGGTTCTACAGTCTCGCCTCCGGGCCCGGCTACGGACACTTCTAACGAGCCACAAATGGTAAAATCGAAACCGAAAGGGAAAGCTTCGGTGACTACACAACCGAAAGCACTAGAGGCACCATTGAAACCGAAAGTGTGTGTTGCCTTGGTCGGCTCGAAGTGTTCTGACCTATCGGCGCCGACGCAGTCTAAAAAGGTTATCGACCCGGTGAAGTCGCTCAAGGGTGTCGAGCCGAAGACTGGGACACCGAAAGCACTTGTCAAGGCAGTCGACCCGAAGAAATCGGCACCGAGGGCCGTCGACACAGACAAAGGACTCGGAGCTACAAAAGTTGTCGATCCTGCGCCTCGGCCGGACAAGGCCAAGAGCAATACGACCCTCGAGTCCGCACATGGTGGTGGCTCAAAGGGACCTGTCGAGTCGACGCAGCCATCCGCCTCCTTCTCAAAGCAAGTGTCGGAGTCATTAAAACGCATTAAGGAGAAAGCTGTCGGACCGAAGGATACTTCCACGCCGAAGACTGCCACCAAACCTCAAAAGGCACAGGCGCCAATTCAGTTCACGCTGCCACCGAAAGTGGTGCGAAGGCCTTCGCACCTAAACCGGTCGTCGAGGCGTCCATGAAGATGTCCGCGGGGCCGAAGCCTACACCTAAGGTTGTGAGAACGGAGCATCGACAACCCCTGCTTGAGGAGAAGTCGGAACAATTCATCGACGCCCACACGGGTAAACTTTCTATTTACAAGCGAAAGATTGCCCCGGCACAGCCTATGGAGTCCTACAAAATCCCATTGAAAAAGAAGAAGGATTCCATGGATTCACCCGTTCTTGTAGAACTGATAGCTCCACGTGGACAGGACACTGCTCCTATCTCGCCCACTTACTCAGATGTGGAGGCTGGGGAAGATGACTATGATGAGTACAACTTCCCTGCCGACACTGATCCTGAGGATCAACATGACACATGGGCAGATGCTGCTGACCCAGGGGATCCACAAACAGCCCCAGACACTCAAGTGTGTAACGTGAAAACATCGCCTACTGAGGACTCAGCGGCATTTAATGCGCTTATTGAAAGGGCAGCCAAGAATCATGATGTCCAGCTCCATGCTGACCCTATTGAGGTGGATTTTTTGTTTGACACATTTTCCACCTCTGAGAGGACAGTAAAGACTCTGCCAATGCTAAAGGGTGTCTTAAAACATGCTGGAGAAATTTATAAAGAACCCACGAGGGCCAGGGTTATAAATCCCAGAATTGAGAAGAAGTACAAGCCGGTGCCTGGGGACCCTACATACATCAAGGGCCAGTTGCCGTTGGACTCTCTGGTTGTTTCCAATGCCCGGAAGAGGGCAAACTCACAAACTACTGGTGATGCTCCTCCATCTGACAAAGAATCTAAGGTGCTGGAAGCATCGGGGAAAAGGGTGGCGGCTCAAGCGGCCAATATCTGGCACATTTCAAACACTCAGGCACTCTTAGCCAGATATGACAGGGCACATTACGATACACTTGAGACCCTGTTACAACACTTGCCAGATGAATATAAAGAGGCAGCAGAGATGCTCATACAGGAAGGGAAACTCATCTCAAATGCTTCTATTAAGTGTGCACTGGACGCAGCAGACACCGCGGCCAGGGCCATTAACACCAGTGTGATGTTGCGGCGACAGGCCTGGCTCAGAATCTCCGGGTTCAAGCCAGAGATACAAACCACCATCCTTAATCAGCCTGTAAACCCCGATCCCTTATTTGGACCTGAGGTGGACACCACCCTGGAAAAGATCAAAAAGGACACTGAGACTGCAAAGTCTATGGGGCTCTCCAGTCACAGCAGTTATGGGGTGGTTCTTTTCGTCGCTCAGGCAATAGAGGTGTTTCCAGAGGCCAGCTGTCCCAGCAAACACAGTACAATAAAGGTGGCGGGCAAACCACCTACAACAAACAAAATAGAGGTGGCTATCGCGGAAACAGCGCCAAGGGCAGAGGTCGTGGAAACAACAGCTCCCGATCCTCCGCCGCCAACAAACAGTGACGCCTTGTCACTGCCCCCCGACCATCCAACACCGGTCGGGGGGAGACTCCAACAGTTCCTGCCGGTCTGGAAATCCATCACCACAGACAGGTGGGTCAGAAAGCTTATCTAGTACGGTTATTGTCTCGAGTTAACATCCACTCCACCCAACATACCACCAAAACACCGTCCTATGTCCACAGAGCATTTGCACTTATTGCAGCAGGAGGTACTCGTCATGCTGCAAAAAGGGGCAATCAAGCTCGTGCCGGTGGACGAAAGAGGCACAGGAGTGTACTCCCTGTACTTCTTAATTCCAAAAAAGGACGGGTCCCTCAGGCCCATACTGGACCTCAGACCCCTAAACCAGTACATTCTATCAGAACACTTTCACATGCTAACACTGCAGCAGGTTCTTCCGTTGCTCAATCAGGGAGATTTCCTCGCCACATTAGATTTAAAGGATGCATATTTTCACATTCCGCTACATCCGTCACACAGAAAATACCTCAGATTCACCATTCAGAATCAGCATTACCAATTCAAAGTCCTCCCTTTCGGAGTGACTACAGCGCCCAGGGTGTTCACAAAGTGCCTGGCGAGAGTGGCTGCACACCTCAGGAGACAAAACATTCACGTCTACCCTTATCTGGACGACTGGCTTGTCCAAGCAAAGTCAGCCCAGCGGTGCGCCGCCAACATGTCCCACACCATTCACCTTCTTCACGATCTGGGATTCTCACTGAATTACCCAAAATCACACTTTCAGCCCGCCCATATACGGCAGTATCTGGGCGCGACAATAAACACTCTGGCAGCCACAGCACAGCCAAATTCAGTGAGGATCAACAGCATTCAATTGCTGATACAAAAATTCAGACCGCAACACTCGCTTCCGGCACGAGTGTTCATGCAGTTGATAGGCATGATGGCCTCCTGCATCTTCATAGTCCCGCATGCGAGACTACATATGCGTCCGCTTCAGGAGTGCTTATCAATCAGTGGACTCAGGCTCACGGACAGTTGAAGGACCTAGTGTTGGTAACCGGTCGTGCATACAACTCTCTGCATTGGTGGAATCCACACAACCTTTGCAAGGGACGACCGTTCCAGGAGCCTGTGCCACAAATCATCCTAACAACGGACACATCTCTCCAGGGATGGGGAGCTCATGTACTCCACTACACGGTGCAGGGACTATGGACAACGCAGCAGAAGAAGATGCACATCAACCTCCTAGAGCTGATGGCAATCTTCATGGCGATAAAGGCATTCAAGGTACATCTGTGCAACAAGGTCGTGTTGATCCAGACGGACAACATGACGGCAATGTACTACATTCAGAAGCAGGGAGGTACACACTCTCCACAGTTGTCTCATCTGTCTCAGAGCATGTGGAAGTGGGCCATTCAAAGGAACATCTTCCTCATGGCGGAGCACCTCCCAGGCAAGGACAATCAGATGGCAGACATGCTCAGCAGGTACAGCCACCAAATGCACGAGTGGGAGGTACATCCATCAGTACTCCACACGTACTTCCAGCAGTGGGGTCATCCAGAGATAGACCTGTTCGCCACAAAGGAAAACGCCAAATGCCAAAGCTTTGCCGCCAGGTTCCCGCACCCACAGTCGCAGGGCAATGCGATATGGATGAACTGGTCAGGCAAATTTGCGTACGCTTTTCCCCCAGCACCTCTAATACCGCTGGTGGCACGCGAGCTGAAGCAACACTCGATGACGCTCATCCTGGTTGCTCCAACGTGGGCACGCCAACCATAGTACACCACGTTTCTAGAACTTTCCGTGGTACCGCATCAAAGGCTGCGCCTCACTCCCAGGCTTTTGACGCAGAGCCATGGCGACATTCAGCACCCAGATCCGCAACAGCTCAACCTGGCGATCTGGCTCCTGAGGTCTTAGAATTTGGCTACCTTAACTTGCCTCCCGACTTCATGGATATCATACGGGAGGCGAGGAAGCCCACCACCAGAGCATGCTATGCAGAAAAATGGAAGCGGTTTGTCATTTACTGTGCAGAACACAACATCATCCCGCTGGATGCATCTACTCACAACATCTTTTGTTATTTGTTCCATCTTTACAAATGCAATCTAGCATATGCTTCCATTCGGATACATTTATCCGCCATAGCGGCTTATCTCCAAAACAGGCAGCATCTCTCACTTTTCAGAGTGCCTGCCATTAAAGCCTTTCTAGAAGGACTCAAACGAGTCATTCCTCCCAGTACCCCACCAGCTCCTGAATGGAACCTTAATGTGGTCCTCACCAGACTGATGGGTCCACCTTTTGAGCCTCTACATTCATGGGAGATTCAGTTCTTAACATGGAAAGTGGCTTTCCTGATAGCAATTACGTCACTGCGACGAGTTAGTGAACTCCAGGCACTAACTATCCAAGAGCCATTTATACAAATTCACTCCAACCGGGTGGTGCTGCGCACTAACTCTAAATTTCTTCCAAAGGTGGTTTCACAGTTCCATATCAATCAGACTATTGAACTGCCTGTGTTCTTCCAAAATCCTGAGTCGGTAGCAGAAAGAATGCTCCATACTCTTGATGCCAAAAGAGCCTTAATGTATTACGTTGATAGGACCAAAGATTTTAGGAAGACGAAACAACTCTTTGTTGCCTTTTCAGTTCAACACAAAGGCAACCCCATTTCCAAAGGAAGTATAGCCAGGTGGATCGTTAAGTGTATTCAAATTTGCTATCAGAAAGCAAAGCGCACTTTAACGATCCCCCCCAAGGGCCCACTCCACCCGCAAGTTGGGGGCCTCCATGGCTTTCCTTGGCAATATTCCTTTAGAAGACATTTGTAGAGCAGCCACATGGTCTACACCACACACATTTACAAAACACTACTGTGTAGATGTGCACTCCAAGCAGCAGGCAGCTGTAGGGCAGGCTGTTCTAAAAACACTTTTTCAAACTGCTGCAGCTGGCACAGGCAGCCGCCGCTAATGGAGGGACTGCTATGTATTCTATGCAATAGATATGAATTCAGCAGCCCACATGCCTCGAACCGAATATGCTACTTACCAGTATGCATCTGTTCTTGGCATGTAGGGCTGCTGACATTCATATCGCCCACCCTCCTCCCCGGCGCCTGTAGCGGCTGCAGCACTTACAATTACTCTTAGCATGGTCATCACTCTCAGCGTTACACTCCATCTTTGCCACAATGGCTAAAAACAATCTGGGGATGGAGTCGATGCCCATGCGCACTGTAGTCCAGGGGAGGAGCCACCTATCTTGTGATACTTCGAAGACTCTTCCAGGACAACAATGTGCAATCATCCGGACCCAACACTAGGCGGCAATCTATGCAATAGATATGAATGTCAGCAGCCCTACATGCCAAGAACAGATGCATACTGGTAAGTAGCATATTCGTTAACTCTTTGAGTGTACCTATGCAGTGTATGTTTCTCCCAAAGGATAACAATACTGCTTATGAGGCTCATGCCTCTAACCTGACTACTGTTTTTACTGTAAAATTTGATAACGTTGAAAGTGTTTACCTGATTCCGATAATCACAGTGTCTAAAATTATATTAATTTCTTTTTTTTCTAAATTGATCTCTCGTTTCCTCTTGAATGTGATTTTCATTTATTGACTCTGGTTATGCAACAAATGTTTAACACTACCCTCAGATAAGCCTAAACTGCTCTCCTACTCTACTATAAAAGAGAGCATTTGGGATTATTAATTTAAGCCCTGTAAGACAAAAAGGGTCGTCTGGACTTTCTACATAGTATACCTCAATTTGTTACACAACATAAAAAGCCAGCTTCCTACAGCAGAAACCTGTTCAATATGGAGGATTGGAAAATAACTTCTACAAAATATCCAGTGGCCTTTTTGGTGCCAGTGGAGCCACAGTTTGTGTTGTGCAAGGCATACCCAAGCCCATGAATAACATGACTCTGCCTTTTGTTTAAAAACTAAATGTTAACGAGATACAGGGAGCTTCTTCTAGTGAACACAGTTTTGGGCATCTACTCTGTTTGCTGATACAACTTCTTTCCAATGGAGTTGTGTACATTTGGCCTTTTCAGTTTTATTGGCTACAAAAGCCACCTTCTTAAACTTTTAGAATCAGACTGGATATTGTTGTTTATGGAAACGTTTATGAGGCGGTTGCTCAGATATGTTGGGATCCAAGAAGCATGGAACAAAGTTCTTATAATTTCCAGGTCCTGTCACCCGTAGCATTAGTCACTGTTCCTGTCTAATGGGAAAATGCATTGGAAACCTGACTTAACCTTAATTTATACACATTTTAATATGCTAATCAATTAAAAAATATTACATTTTCAACTTGGATTTTTAGACTTTTGTTTTTATTCCACTTCTAGATTCCTTATGAAACTATCATGACCGCTCAATTCCTCTTGTAGCACACACTTGATTGTCCCAGGATTATCACCAATTGTGCACTTGTTTCCCCATAGATCCCCTATGGTCTGCACTTTGAAACCAACTATTGTCTTTAAGCTTCATAGAACCTAGGTATAATTAGTGTAAGACTCATAAATGTGATAACAGTAGACTATCATCAAAGTAAATGAAATGAATTGGTGCATTTTAACACTTGTTTTGGTTATCAAACTAATGTGGCCTGGCTCACATTTTGGTATTTGACACAACACCTTTAAGAATTCAAGAAGCTGCTAGACTTCCAATCTTGTAGTGACATGAAACTAAGGCAGTTAGGGCCAGATGTAGGAAGGCAAATACCGGTCGGTAACGGCCGATTTCGGCCTTTACCGACCGGTATTTGGAGTTTGGGATGTAGGGGCATGTTAAAATACAGATTCGGTAATTTTACCGAATCGGTAAAATTCCGAATCTGTATTTTGACATGTAGGTAGCACTGTAATCAGTGCTACAGGGGTTTAAGAATTCGTTATTTACCACCAACTAGAAGTTGGTGGTAAATAATGAAAACCCTTTAAAAAGCATTTTTTTCTTTTTAAACAGTGCCATGTTGCAGACATACATGCCCTAAGGGCATGTATGTCTGCAACATGTGCACCCATGCACAATTGAGGGGTGCAACAGGGTGTCAAATTGACACCCTGCCACCCTTCAATGTTTCCTCCATTTACCGAATCGGTATTTACCGATTCGGTAATTGACATTCATTCCTATGGGCCTCCTGAATGGCAATTACCGAATCGGTAAATACCGATTCGGTAATTACCGAATCATACCGATTCGGTAATTAAATCGGTAAAATTACCTACATCCCGATTGCCAGTTCTTAAATACAGAATCGGTATGATTCGGTATTTAAGAATCGGTAATCTGGGATTACCTACATCCCGCCCTTAGTTCTTTATGGATTTACTATAGAAGGATCCTCAAACAGTGCAGACTTTTATAGGATGGAAAACTACCAATGTTTTTGGCTTTGTTCAACGTTTTCTAAGGTTAACTTACATTTTCCACCAGAAACAGAAGTGTTATTTCCTGACTTTATTCCTGTCATGCTTTTCTCCATGTTGGCTCACTTTGGTAAATTTCCTACAACAAACACGTGTGTATTGTCTTCTCGATTCCCACTCCATGATGAGGGGAGAAAATCTATATCTGGCAAAATGTAGGTAGCTCGGACAGAGAGAATGTATGCCTCAGGGTGAAGCAGGTACTTTTGATATTTGATGTCAAGTAAGTCAGGAACTTGCCATTGGCTTCTGACGCCTCATCTTGTTCAGGTATTTGTCAAAGACAGGGGCATCTGAGAGAACTACACTCTGATCTCTGTAGCGAGATGCCAACCTTTAGTGAGGAGGTGCGATCCTGCAGGAGTATCTTACAAGTCTCCCACCTTCTCCAGAACCTCAATTCGCTCATCCCATTAGCAAAGGATGATTCATTACAACCCAGAGTTCAAGAGGGTTCACCTCCTTCCAGAATGCCTCCTACTCTAATTTCAACAATGTTAGTACAATTCCAGCGCCTCACTAAATTTGAACAAAGAAAGAAAAGTACTAGCTTTCACAACTTACCAACGCGGGAAAAGAAACACCACTCTTCCTTTGAGGGAAAGAGAGTCTCCTAGTAAGGTCCAGGGAGCTTACTCCTTGAAGAGATACCACTTCCCCATTAAATATGAGTGCTATATTAGCCAGAGCACCAAAATCTCCACCTTATAGTTCTTTACCAGGGACTGATGATGTCTCACTCCTTGAGGTCACTAACAGATTAACTTTACATATGAAACCACAGGCTAAGCAATTGGTAGGTCTGGTTCCAGGGTTATTAAAACCTCTAAGCATTAAGTAGCTCTGCCCTCCATCCAGCTAGTAGACAGATGGCTGGAGAAATATGGCAGGAGTATCAGCTCTGCTATGCTGATACAACAGAGCTTTCGGATTCCCTGGAATGTTTCAAGAATTTGCATCCCAGTAATGACTTAAGGGTATTTATTGAAATTCTGAACTTGGGTGATGGTTATGCCTCACAAGGCAATCCATTGTGCATCAGTAGATTTAGCAGCTGATTTATCTATGAAACAGTCCTCATGGTTAAGACTAACATCCTTAACACCATAGGTGAGCAAAATGTCATCACATGCCTGTGTAGGAAGCTGGCTCTTTAGCGGACCAAAATGGGGTACACTGTGTAGAGTCCAGGCATACCTCAATTGGTTTACAGACGCCAAATGCTCTTTTTTGTGGTAATGTGGATGAGCAGTTAGGTTTATTAGAGTGTAGTTCTAAGAATTCGTTGTACTCTCAGAGGCAATAATTTACAGGCAGGTAAATAGTTCCAATCAACGCGTCTTACACGCAGCAATGCTTCCCATTGGGAGAAAAGGCATATGTTGCATATGGTTATTTGGAATCTGTTTCTGGGAATCTTCTTCAGGACTTAAGGTTGTAGGGTGCCAAAGTACCACCAGCAGTTACTCGTTACCTGCCCTGGGGGGGGGGGTTGGGGAGGGGGCGGTCAAGTTGCAGAAGTGCTGTTTGGGTTGGTCACTGTGCTGGTTTAAGAAAGGGGGGCCACCTAGAAACGGGCTGCAGAGGGGATCTCTTCTTGATCCATCACATCTAGGTTCCTGGTTTCAGGGGTACCACCTAAATACTCAATTTAGGGATGTGACAGGTAGTATCCAATGGGCTACTTAACTTTAGGGTGTCTACACCCTCTAATCGATCACTTCCTGTGGGAAGTGAGCATAACCCTGACCCAGAGAGCCTAATTTGCCAAAACTAAGATGGTGGAATTCTAGAAGTCGTGCACAAGCCAGGTAACCCACCCTTGGGGTGTTAATAGCCTAAATGGGGAGCATGCCTCCTGACTAGCTATTTTTTCCGCCTGTCCTGGTGCCAAATGGACCCGCGGCATATGGTGGTATTTTTCCGTGTCTGGGGAAGCTGGGGAGCAGAGGCCTTTCAAGCCTCCTACCTTGACATGCTGATCATTTAGACATTCTGCTTGGAGGAGGTGACAACACCTGCAGCCGGAGCAGGCATTGTTTCTGCCTTCAGAGAGCGCAGGCTTTCATCTGAAGGGGGTCAGAAAGCAGTCTGTGGTGGCACACTGGTCTACAGCCAGCACACTGGTGTAGGAAGCTGGCTCTTATTATACCGAACCTAGGTATAGTGTGCACAGAGTCCAGTGGAACTCCAAAGATGAGGTCAAAGTAGATAATACCTTACTCTCTATTTGTGGTGGTGTCGCCGAGCAATAAGGCTTTATCAGAGGATAGTGTTAAGCATTTATTGTACACGCTCAGGCAAGAAATGATTTCACACACTCAAAAACTGAATTCAGACCAATTGCTTGTTTAGAAAATATGTCTTTAGTTGGTTGCATTTTATTTTCAGAACCAAGCAGGACTTGGTACTGGTAAGTAGAATTGTTATTTTCAAAATAGGTTGTTCAAAGTACGCAAGCTGGATGAAATTGACTTTGTTTACAGGTTTGTAAAATATTTAAAGGTAATAGGAATTTGTAATTTCTTGCTGATTACTTTTCAGATTACTCTTGAAAGTACTTTCCAGATTACCTTTTCTACTCTGTGCACTGGGACATTTCCCAGACAGAGGTAAGTAAAACCATTTTTCATTAAAACACGGTTGCTTAGGTTTCCCTACAAACACAAATCAACACTTAGAGCTTTTTTCAGAAGAAAACAGTCAATGCAAGCCTATGGAAAAACATGTGATTATCAGTTAGCAGGTAAGCAATCGGTCTTTAGGGTTGAGGTTCTGGGGTTAGAACAAGGGTTCCCCCAGGGTCAAGGATGCACTCAAAGAGCAACCTCAGCGGCACTACGGCGGCCGGGTACAGAATGCCGAGGCCTAATGTTAGCCTATGTGCTAGGGGGGCGTCGGTTTGTGGCTGCTCTTGGACTAGCCACAGGGTTGAGAGAGCAAAGCTCCTAGGGTTAAGCTCAGGGCAAAGGGGGATCCAAGTTAGCAGACAAGGTGCACCCACAGCGGCACGCAAGCGGCCCGGTGCAGGGTGCTGATTTGTCATTGGGTGCCCTGTTGCTTTCAATGGGAGATCTAGAGTCGGATCAAACACTGCAGGTTCAGACAGGGAGGCTTCCTGGAGGCGACCACCGGTTGGAGAGGTAAGTTGGAATGCAGGGTGCTGCTTGGACACCATCAGTTGGACTACCCTAGTCAGTTGGGCATCAGGTGCAGGGGTGTCTTTAGGCTTCTGGTTTCCTTACCAGCTCTGGTCACGGTCGGGGGGACCCTCCAGATAGAGGCTACAGGCGGCGTTGGGAGGATTGAGGTAGGTCAGGGATCATCAGATCCCGGTTCCATTTCGATGGAGGGACCTGCTCATGCTGTTGGGCCACTCGAACCCAGGCCATGGGCATCTTGTGCAGAGTGGTGCAGACTCCCAGGTTTAGTGGGAGCCAGAGTCTGGTTCTTGAGCAAGTCCGGTTCTCATGGGAAACAAAGTCTTTGTAGGGAGCGCAGGGCAGGTCCTCCGGGTTCTGGGGAGGCTGCTGTCTGCAGGACACACCGGGATTCTGCTGGCGCAGATTGAGGTTGCGACAGGCCGGTAGGGCTGGGGCCAAGGAAGTTGGTGTCTTCTTCTTCCTCAGCAAGGCTCTTCGCTCCGTCTTCTTCTTGCTTGTCTGAGGAGGCAAGATTCGGGGTTGCCCCCTAAGTACTAATTTAGGGGCATTTCAGGTTGGTACAGGTTGGGACCAATGAGTCCCTTCCTTGGGGTGAGTACATGCGATAAAGTGCCCTCTTTCTGCATGGTGGCCCTCACTTTTTGCTGAACTGCTGATGTACTTTGACCGAGTGTGCCCTGGGCTCTTGCCAATCAGATACCCTGGACCTATGTTCTTGCCCTAAAACTGCATTGAAGACCAAACCCAATTAGCACTCTCTGGTCACTGGTCAGGCCCTGGTAAATAGTAGCACAGGCACCCAGGGTACTGGGACCAGGGAAGGCCAGAGCTGCAGCACTTTTTGTGCTACCCTTAGAGGCTTATACCTTTACACTCACACACTGCCCTTGCAGGCCACATGTTTTGGTGCAGAACAAATTAAAGAGTTGACATGGCACACATCCCTGTGTGCCATACCTACAGCCCACTCCCCTGGCACAGATAAACCACCCCTCTAGCTGGGGTCAATATACTAGAGGTGAAGGTACAGTTGCATGAGCCCTGTACCCCTACAGTGTCTAAGTCAATTTTTAGACATTGTAAGTGCAGAGTTTCCATTAAGAGTATATGGTGCTGGGAGTTTGTCATTACGAACTCCACAGCACCACAATGGCTACACTGAAGACTGATAAGTTTGGTATCAAACTTCCCAGCACATTAAACCCACACTGATGCCAGTGTGGGATTGAATGATAAATGCACACAGAGGGCATCTTAGAGATGCCCCCTGCAATCTAACCTACCACTAGTGTCCAGGCTGAGTGGCTGCTTTCAGTTGCCACCTCCAGACATGTTTCTGGACCCCTGGGTCGAGAGCTGTAGGAAAGTGGGTTTTTGTTGCAGTAACCACCCACTTTTTGCCAGACTACTGATGCACCTTTACTTGATGTGCCCTTGGTCCGTGCCAATCCGGTTCCCAGGGCCTGTGTTCGTTCCCCAAAACTAACCCAATTAGTATCTCTGGCCACAGGTCAGTCCCTGGTAAATGGTAACACAAGTACCCAGAGCACTGTGACCAGAGAAGGCCTCTAAGGGCTGCAGCACTTATTATGCCGCCCTTAGAGGTCCTGTACCACTGCACTCACACACTGCCTTTGCAGGCTGTATGTTTTGGTGCAGAACAAAGTGAAGAGTTGACAAGGCACACATCTCTGCCTTGCCTACAACCCACTGCCCTGGCATAGGTCAGTCGCCCCTCTAGCTGGGTGCCCTAAACCAGTGGTGAGGGTACAGATGCATGAGCCCTGTACCCCAACAGTGTCTAAGTCCATTCTTAGACAATTGAAGTGCAGTTCTACCATTAGGAGTATATGGTGCTGGGAGTTTGTCATTACGAACTCCACAGCACCATAATGGCTACACTGAAAACTGAGAAGTTTGGTATCAAACTTCTCAGCACATTAAACCAACACTGATGAGCACATTAAACCAACACTGATGCCAGTATGGGATTTAATGAAAAATGCACACAGAAAGCATCTTAGAGATTCCCCCTGAAAACCAACCCACCACTAGTGTACTGGCTGAGTGGCTGCTTTCAGCTGCCACCACCAGACATGTTTCTGGACCCCTGGGTTGAGAGCCTGCTGCCCTCTGGGGCCTGAAACAATGCACATCCTGGGATGAGGTGCCAAGCCTCCTCCCACAGGATGGGCAGGGTTCACGAAGGGGAAGCTTCAAAGGCTTGCCGCCTTTGTGAGCTTCCCCAGGCCAATTGCTGCTTTCAGCAACTGGTCCTCACTGGTTCTGACCCCCACTTTGGCGGGAGAACGCGCGGGAAAAACAAATAGATGTGTACCCACCTCTACCAACTTCACTCCTCAGGTGAGGGAGGCGAGGTGAAGCAAAACTGTGAGTCCACGCCATCTTGAAGATGGGGGACTCAGCCAACCAGGGACAGGCACATGCCACCCTCCCACTGGAGGGTGGCATGTGCCCACCCCAGGGAAAGGACCCATTGGTCCCTGTCTTTTACCTACCTGTAACACCCATAAATCTAGTAATTAGGTAAGTAGTGGCACCCCTGAACCTTGCTTCCTCAGACAAGAAGAAACTACAAGAAGAAAAACCGAACAACCGTGCAGCAGCTAGCAAGAGGAAGATGCTCACTGACTTGGCCCCAGCTCTAACGGCCTGTCTCACCCTCGAACCTGCTCCTGCGAAATCCTGGTGTGTCCTGCAGCCAGCAACCTCACAAACCCCGGAGGACCTGCCTGCCTTCAACTACAAAGACTCTGTCACCGGATTTGATCATCTGCAACCTTTGGCTCCGTCCGGACACTGCGGATCAGCCCCACTCTGCACTCGCAGACCACGGCCCGAGCTCGAGTGGGAAAACACCACGAGGAGGTCGCCCGAGCGAACCTGACCTCAGATCTGGCGACCCCTGACCTGCCTCAAACCTCACGCCGACGCCTGCAGCCTAAATCCAGATGTCCCCACAAACAGGACCAGGAGCTGGTAAGAAGATCCGACCCGAAAAGGCACCCTTGCACCCAACGCCCCACGGCCTTGTGTGGTGCCTAACCAGCCCCTAACTTCCCAACTTACCTCTCGAAGTGTTGGTCGCACCCAGAAGACCTTCATCCCTGAGCCTGCAGTGCCTTTGCAAACCGGAGGTTCCCCATTGAAACTAACAGGTCACCCAACGTTGAAACAGCACCCTGCACCCGGCCACCCTGGTTCCGCTGAAGGTGCAGCTTTGGTGCTACTTTGTAACCCCATTTACCCTGAGCTAAAGTCCAGGAGCTTTGCTCCCACACCCAAGTGGCCTGCTTGCCAGCAACCGGAGGCCCCCTACCTCCCCACTGGATAACATTGGGCCACAGCACTCTGAACCCAGACCCCCTAGTGCTGCTGAGGGTGTAACGAGAGTGCATCCTTGACCCTGGGGGAACCCTTGGTTCGAGGCATGTGGGCTGCTAAATTCATATCTTAGCATTAGATCGCCGCCTAGTGTTGGGTCCGGATGATCGCACATTGTTGTCCTGGAAGAGTCTTCGAAGTATCCTGAGATAGGTGGCTCCTCCCCTGGACTACAGTGCGCATGGGCATCGGCTCCATCCCCAGATTGTTTTTTTCCGCCATTGGGTTCGGATGCGGTCTCGACTTCTCTCTGTCGGAACCGAGTAAAACTGACTTTTTAAGGCCAAAAGGTCTTGTATTTTATAGCGTCGGTATTGTTTGCGCACGGTCTCGAGTTCTTCCAACTCTTGGAGTCGGATTCAGCGGAGTTTTTCACTCTTCGGACGTCGAGGCCTTCTCATCGCGACACGACCGCAACTTTCCAGCATGGAGCGGAGTCCGTTTAAGTACTGTCCGCTCTGTGGGTCTAAGTACCCACATATAGACCTGCACCCGGTCTGTAACGAGTGCCTTTCACCGGACCATGACGAAGGCAAGTGCAAGGCTTGCGCTCAGTTCCGGTCTAAGAAGACTCTTAAGCTCCGGCGCGCGGTGCGCCTGGAGGCCAGACAAGCGGCCCCGGATCCAGAAAACATCTTCGGCGACCAAGAAGAAGATGAACAGGGTCATCATCTCCAGATATCCCCACCCGAAACGGAGGTCGAGGCGGATCCGGTGGACGACGACGGAGTCGCGGATCAAGGCCTTGAATACGTCGACGAGGTAGGGGACGTCGAAGAGATTTATGGGGCCGCGGAAGATAGCTCAGGGGACGAGCTATGCCCCCAAGGTTTCGAGGATCACGATCGGGTCACGGGATCGCCAGTCGGCCTTACCCAAGACCCCGTGCCGCAAGCCACGGCCCCGCCATCAGGCCCGGCCACGGACGTACTTGCTGAGCAGGCCACATCGAAACCGAAACCTACGGTGTCGACTACACCTAAAATGGCCGACCCGAAAACAAAACCGAAACTTATGGACTCGAGCGTCCCTAAAATGGCGGCCGGCCCACAGAAAACTACTGCACCCGCCGCATCGGCTCCGTCGACCTCCGGTCCGCAGAAGTCGAAGAAGTCGGTCGATTCAAAAGGGTCAAAAGCGGCGCAAGAGGAGGGATCTTCTACAAAGGGTGGTCGGCACGGATCAACCGCAGCGACACCGTCTAAGCACGCCAAGGCCAGCGGCACGGCTCCGGCTACGCCTGGGACTCCGTTAGTCGGTCGCGTAGTGGACACGGAACCGACGCAGGCGCACGGATCGACAGCTGGCACATCTGCGCATCGATCCAAGGACTCTGGGTCAGCGACAACAGCATCGGCGTCCAAACCTAAGAAAGGCCACCATGACGTCGGATCCGAGGGGAAGGTCAAGACATCCTCGTCGGCGCCAAAAGCCACTGTGAGTGAAGCGTCCCCCATCGCCGCTTCGCTACAGAGAATCAGGGACAAGGCCGCTGCTACGTCGGCTCCGTTGCCGTCGCCTCAGACGCCGAAGGACGCTCCGGCAAAGCCTAAGAGTAAGCTTCTCTTCCTTCTGCCGCCGAAAGAGGCTCCGAAGGCCTTTTCCACGAAATCGACGCCAAAGAAGTCGGATTCTTCTACGGCAGGAGCACCTTCAGGTCGAGAACTCGAATCAGAGGACGATTCGGAGCACTTCATCGACGCCAACACAGGCAAATTAACCCTATACAAAAGGAGGATCACTTCAGAGCCTCTGGACTCCTATGTCATCCCACTGAAGAAAAAAAGGGTTCCTCAGGACGCTTCTAACCTCATAGAGCCTATCCAGCCTCCTCCTAGAAGAAGCCCTACTCCCTCACCAGAACAATCTGAGGGTGAGGGATATAATGAAGAGGACCAGTACACCTTCCCCATCAATGAACCAGATGCACATCCAGATGCATATGATGACATTGGTGACCAAGGCACCCAGAGTGTGGGGCAAGACCCACAACCTTTCAGTGCACGTGCATCCCCAACAGAGGATTCTGCAGGATTTCATGCACTAATTGAGAGGGCAGCTGCTAATCATGATGTGGACATGCATGCTGACCCGGTTGAAGAAGACTTTCTCTTTGACACCTTTTCAGTCTCTGAGAGGACTGTAAAGACACTGCCTATGCTCAAGGGAGTCCTCAAACATGCTGCGGACATCTTTAAAGAACCTACCAGGGCGAGAGTGGTCAATCCTCGTATTGAAAAAAAGTACAGACCAGCACCTGCAGACCCTGCATACATTCGGGGACAGTTGCCGCTAGACTCCCTGGTGGTCGCCAATGCCCGCAAAAGGGCCAACTCCCAAACAACGGGTGAAGCTCCTCCCCCGGATAAGGAGTCCAAAGTGCTAGAGGCAGGGGGCAAAAGAGTAGCTGCACAGGCTGCTAACTTTTGGCGTATTTCTAATACACAAGCACTCTTAGCACGTTACGATAGGGCGCATTATGACACCCTAGAGCAGATTGTACAACACCTGCCTCCACAGTTTCAAGAGGGCACAAAACTGCTTATAGAGGAAGGCAAATTGATCTCCAACGCAGCCATCAAGTGTGCACTTGACGCCGCAGACACAGCAGCTAGGGCGATCAACACTAGCGTCATGCTGAGACGACAAGCTTGGCTCCGCATATCTGGGTTTAAACATGATATTCAGACAACCATCCTTAATCAGCCAGTCAATCCTGATCGACTGTTTGGTCCAGATGTTGACACCACCCTCGAAAAGATAAAAAAGGACACAGAAACTGCTAAGTCCATGGGGGCCCTACAGTCACAACAGTTTCGTGGCAATAATTTTCGTCGCTCAGGTGCACGTGGAGTCACCAGAGGACAAATGGGTCAACAATCGCAATTCTCAAGAGGTGGAGCACAATCCTCGTTCACAAAACAGAACAAGGGAGGTTACAGAACTAACAGCAACAGAGGTCGCGGCAGAGGAAACAACAACTCCCGCTCCTCTACCCCAAGCAAACAGTGACTCTCTGTCACTGCCCCCCGACCACTTAACACCTGTCGGGGGGAGACTGCAGCAGTTCCTGCCCGTCTGGAGAAACATCACCACAGACAGGTGGGTGCGACAACTTGTACAGTACGGTTATTGTCTAGAGTTAAAATCCACTCCACCCAACATTCCACCAAGGCAACGGCCTATGTCCGCAGAGCACTTGCACTTATTGCAGCAGGAGGTAGTGGTGATGCTGCAAAAAGGCGCAATCGAGCTCGTGCCGGTGGAGGAGGAAGGCACAGGGGTGTACTCCCTGTACTTCCTTATTCCAAAGAAGGACGGATCTCTCAGACCCATTCTAGATCTACGTCCCCTCAACCTGTATATACTGTCAGAACATTTCCATATGCTCACACTGCAACAGATTCTTCCCTTGTTAAACCAAGGGGACTTCTTAGCAACCTTAGATCTCAAGGATGCTTATTTCCACATTCCACTACACCCGTCCCACAGGAAATACCTCAGGTTCACTATTCAAGGCCGGCATTACCAGTTCAAGGTCCTACCCTTCGGAGTCACCACAGCCCCAAGGGTGTTTACCAAATGTCTGGCGACAGTGGCAGCGCACCTCAGGAGGCAGAACATCCATGTCTACCCCTACCTGGACGACTGGCTCGTTCAAGCCAAGTCGGAACAACAGTGCGCCGCGGACATGTCGACCACCATTCACCTCCTTCACAATCTAGGTTTCTCGTTGAACTACCCAAAGTCGCATCTTCAGCCGGCACATGTCCGGCAGTTTCTAGGTGCGACGATCAATACCCTGACGGCCATGGCTCAACCAAACCAAGTCAGGATAGACAGCATGCAGTCTCTAATCCAGAAGTTCAGACCACAACACTCGCTTCCAGCGAGAGTGTTCATGCAGTTGATAGGCATGATGGCCTCCTGCATCTTCATAGTCCCTCACGCACGGTTACATATGCGCCCGCTCCAGGAGTGCTTAGCGAATCAGTGGACACAGGCTCAGGGACAATTGACAGACCTAGTGTTGGTTACCAGTCGGGCATACGACTCTCTGCATTGGTGGACTCCACACAACCTTTGCAAGGGCCGACTGTTCCAAGAGCCAGTGCCACAGGTTATCCTGACAACGGACGCATCTCTCCAGGGATGGGGAGCTCATCTGCTCACTTACACAGTGCAGGGACTATGGACGACGCAGCAACAAAACATGCACATCAACTATCTGGAACTGATGGCAATCTTCATGGCGATCAAGTCCTTCATTGTACATCTGTGCAACAAGGTAGTGTTAGTCCGGACGGACAACATGACCGCGATGTACTACATTCAAAAGCAGGGAGGCACCCACTCGCCACAGCTGTCTCATCTGGCTCAGAGCATGTGGAAGTGGGCCATTCAGAGGAACATTTTCCTCATGGCAGAACACCTCCCAGGAAAGGACAATCAGATGGCGGATCTGCTCAGCAGGTACAGCCATCAAATGCACGAGTGGGAGATACACCCATCTGTCCTCCACCCGTACTTCCAGCAGTGGGGTCATCCGGAGATAGACCTGTTTGCCACAAAAGAAAACGCAAAATGCCAACACTTTGCCGCCAGGTTCCCTCACCCACAGTCGCAGGGAAATTTGCGATATGGATGAACTGGTCAGGCAAATTTGCGTACGCTTTTCCGCCAGCCCCTCTGATACCGCTGGTGGCAAGAAAGCTAAGGCAGCACGCGATGACTCTCATCCTAGTTGCTCCAACGTGGGCACGCCAAGCATGGTACACCACGTTCCTCGAACTCTCAGTGGTACCGCATCAAAAACTGCGCCTCACGCCCAGACTTTTGACGCAGAACCATGGAGAAATTCAGCATCCAGATCCGCAACAGCTCAACCTGGCGATCTGGCTCCTGAAGTCCTAGAGTTTGGATACCTTAACCTACCTCCGGAATGCATGGATATCATCAAGGAGGCAAGGAAGCCAACTACCAGAGCATGCTATGCTGCGAAATGGAAGCGTTATGTCATTTACTGTACAGCCAATAACATCAACCCGCTAGATGCATCTATCCCTGACATCATTTACTATCTGTTGCATCTTTACAAGTGCAATCTAGCGTACACTTCCATTCGGATACATCTATCCGCCATAGCGGCTTATCTTCAGAACAGGCAGCATCTCTCTGTCTTCAGAGTGCCTGCCATTAAAGCCTTTCTTGAAGGCCTGAAACGAGTCATTCCCCCAAGAACACCACCAGCTCCGGTGTGGAACCTCAATGTGGTCCTCACCAGACTGATGGGACCACCTTTTGAGCCACTGCACTCGTGTGAACTCCAGTTCCTAACGTGGAAAGTGGCTTTCCTAATAGCTATTACGTCACTGAGGCGTGTTAGTGAGCTACAAGCGCTCACAATCCAAGAGCCATTCATTCAGATTCATCCAAATAGGGTAGTGCTACGCACTAACCCCAAATTCCTTCCGAAGGTGGTGTCACAGTTTCATCTCAACCAAACTATTGACTTGCCGGCATTCTTTCAAAACCCACAAACGGTGGCGGAAAGAATGCTCCATACCTTAGATGTACGGAGGGCGTTGATGTACTACATAGACAGGACACAACCCTTTAGAAAGACAAAACAACTTTTTGTTGCCTTCGCACCACAACACAAAGGCAACCCTATTTCCAAAGCAGGAATAGCCAGGTGGATTGTTAAGTGCATCCAGATATGTTATCAAAAGGCCAAGCGCACTTTAACGATACCCCCAAGGGCGCACTCCACACGCAAATTGGGGGCATCCATGGCTTTCCTAGGGAACATTCCTTTAGAGGATATTTGCAGAGCAGCCACGTGGGTTACACCACATACCTTTACAAAACACTACTGTGTTGATGTACATTCCAAGCAGCAAGCTGCTGTAGGACAGGCTGTTCTCAAAACACTTTTTCAGGTTTCTGCAGCTGGCACGGGCAACCGCCGCTGATGGAGGGACTGCTATGTATTCTATGCTAAGATATGAATTTAGCAGCCCACATGCCTCGAACTGAATATGCTACTTACCAGTATGCATCTGTTCTTGGCATGTAGGGCTGCTAACATTCATATCGCCCACCCTCCTCCCCGGTGCCTGTCGCAGCTGCAGATATACTATTGTATTCAATCATTAGCATGGACATCCTTTACACTTTTCACTCCATCTTCTGCCACAATGGCGAAAAACAATCTGGGGATGGAGCCGATGCCCATGCGCACTGTAGTCCAGGGGAGGAGCCACCTATCTCAGGATACTTCGAAGACTCTTCCAGGACAACAATGTGCGATCATCCGGACCCAACGCTAGGCGGCGATCTAATGCTAAGATATGAATGTTAGCAGCCCTACATGCCAAGAACAGATGCATACTGGTAAGTAGCATATTCATTCTAACCCCAGAAGCTCAACGCCAAAGACCGACTACTTAGCTGGTAACCTTTAACTTTATTTCTCTCCAAAGGAACCTATTGCCTGTGTTCTCTGAAAAATGTTCTCTGTGTGGAGTTGATTTGTATGGAAACCTGAACAAGAACAATTGTGCAAACCCGACTTTACTTACCTTTTCTCTAGGAAATGTCCCAGTGTGATATCTAGGCATATCACACTGAGTAGAAAAAGTAACTTACCTATAGTTCTTATTGCAAAATCGATACAAAGTGTATGTACAGCATTTCACAGTATTGCATTACCAGTAATTCAAACTGTAACCATTTCAAAGTACATTTACAATTGCATTTCAAACTATATATATACTGCAAAGCATTTATCAACTTACCTGTGCCAGGCGTGCTTGGTTCTAGAAAATAAAATAACTAAAGGAATGTTTTTATAAAAAAACAATTGGTCTGAAGTTCAGTCTTTGAGTGTGTGAATTATTTTGCTGACTGTTTACAACAAATGCTTTTCACTGTCCTCTGACACTACCTTACTGCTCGACCACACTACCCCAAATAGAGAGTGAGGTGCTATCGAACTTTACTTCTGCCTACCTTTGGGGATCCACTGGACTCTGTGCACACTATACCTCACTTTGCTATAGTATATACAGAGCTAGCTTCCTACAACCATGCCAGATGGCACAAGCAGCCTCTTGAGTCTTATTTAGCCTGATTTCCAAGGGAACTGGTCATATTTCATCCAAGTGTCAGAAGAGACAGCAAAAGATATGCAGTGGTGGCTGTTCACCCTCAATTGGACCCGTATCAGATGCCGCTTCTGCCCCATCCAGAGTTGACGATGGTGACAGAAGCATCACTGCTGGTTTGTTGAGGTCTTGAGTGGAAACGGGTCACTACATCAATATGTTGTGGGCCATTAGCTTGTTGTTGAAAGCCTTCCTGACGTCAGTGATGGAGCGGTTGGTTCGGATATTCACCGAAAACACCACTGTCATGTGGTATTGGAACAAGCACAAGCAGAGAGGGGTCCTTTGGTAGGAGGGCCTATACCTCTGGAACTGGCTGAATCAGGACGGACAAACTCAGCTGAAAACACTAGGGAGCTATCAAATAGTCTTCCAGCATTGGGGAGAACCCTGGCTTGATGTTTTTTTCACCAGTTCAGAGAAAGCTAAATGTCAGCACCTTTACCCACTGGAATTCCTAAGAATACTCCTTTATGCCTATGGGCGAGAGAGTGTGGTTCCCAGGACTTCTGGGGATAGGGATCTGTCCTCCAATGAGGCTGCTGTTACGGAGGGACCTTCTGTCTCAGCAACATGGCAGGATCTTGCAACCAGGGATGGCCAATCTGCACCTCCCTGCGTAGAGATTGATCAGTGGCATATTAGTGCATTCGATCTCCCTACCAAAGTAGTTGATGTCATATTTGTGCCCAGGTATCCTCCTACAAAGTCTGCTTACTCTCAACGCTGGGATAAGTTTGTAGCTTGGTTTGACATACGTAATACATTGCAGACCAAACTATTGGATGTATTGTTTGTTATTTTTGGCCCAGTAAGTACATACAGTGGACACTCCTAAAGGTATTTGTCTGCCCTTTCAGCCTTTTTGCATTTACCCGACTATCTGTCCTTGTTCAAGTAACCTGTTGTGATGCAGTCCCTTAAATGCTTTGTTCATATGTTTTCTCCTAAATCCCTGATTGATGCCACAGTGGGATCAGAATTTGATCCTTAATTTTATATATGCACCCTTTTGAGCCTCTACATTGCTGCCTTGTATGCCTCCTGACTGATTTTCTTTTCTCTCTGCAATAACTTCAGCTCGTCACGTAAGTGAGCTTTAGGCTATTTATGTTCCCCCAAGCTACACCACCTTTCAGGGCAAACTAGTGCAGAGGACTAGAGCGGCTTTTCTACCAAAGGTTATTACTCCCTTTCATATCCAACCGTTCATCACATTCGCAACATTTTTGCTCTGTCATTCCTTGAGCGTCTTGAGACCCTCACTGGTGAGTAGCCGCACTTTACAAGCCCCTGACTGATTGATTGATGCCTTTAAAGAGAAGATACCTCATCGTTTGGGTCCCAAAAGAGCCTTGAGATTTTAGATCGATGGCTGCAAAACCTTTTTTGTGGATTGTCAGCTTTTTGTTCTCTGGGGCAAAGAAAGGCAAGGTGGTGCGAAAACTGCTTTGTCCAGGTAGTTAACTCCATGCATTACACATCAATGCTACACATTGGCCAAGAAGCAACCTCCAGAAAAATTGCGCGCATTCCACCAATGTCAAGGATGCTACCACTGCATTGGTACGCCGAGTGCCTGTCTTGGATATTTGTCAGGCCACAACGTGGGCATCAATGCACATTTTAATGAAGCACTACTGCCTTGTCTGACATGATGGGCATTTTGGCTGTACGGTCCTACACGACTTTTTGGTTTAAGCCGTTCCACAGACCCAGCACCTGGGAAGGTATTGCTTTGGTTTCTAGTCTAAAGAGGAGGAATCTTTGGTTCAAAGTATCCATCAGAAGAGCATGTTACTTACCTCCTGTAATGCTTTTTCGGATGGATACTCTAAACCACACCTTCCACACTAGCTTTACAGTCTGTGCCGTACATTTTGCTGTGGTCTAAATCTATTTATGTGGTGTATCAGATAAATCACCTAATAACCTCATTTTGTGGCTGTATCAAGTTGATTTTGTTCAAATATTTTTATATTGGTAGAAATTAGGCATTGTATTGTTTGATTCTTTCATAAAAAGTAGTAGTTTAGGCGGATAGATGAAGATTGCCACACCAACCTGGTAGAATCCCTCTATATCTCTCTCTCTAAACATGTTCTTGGGTCACTATTTTCAAATGTATATAGATAAAAATGGCTCTTTTCGTGTACTTATTGCATTATCATGTATAATTCAATTTCTTTCAATTCAAGCAATGGTGACAGCACACTTCTTTTCACTAAGACAGCCTGCTTTGCTTTTTATTTTAGGCAAAAGACTGGCTTAAAAGAGCTTGACTTTTTGAAGAAGCTCAATGATGCAGATCCTGATGACAAGTTCCACTGTCTGCGGTTATTCAGGCACTTTTACCACAAACAGCACTTGTGTCTGGTATTTGAGCCTCTAAGGTAACATGATGAAATATCAGTACTGTTCTTTTTGTCAACACTGTTTACAGAAGAGTGCAGACTAGACCTGTATGAATGTTTGCTTTGTGTGAATTTTTGCTGCATACAGTATCTTTTTTTTATACTTAAATGGATGTATAAGCCTTCAAGCCTGACTGCTTTCTTTGTTTCCTGGTAGTTGGATGCCCAGTTGTCATAAAATTATCTGCATTGTTTCTCTATATATGTAATCAACATCTTGAATGCCGCATTTTCTAAAAACCTAAATGTGGTAATGACTCGAGAATGGACAATTTCTGGTGAAAGAAGCAAACTGAATGATCATATAGTGATTTGTAGAAATATTAGTTGAGTGAATTTCTAAATCCTGATGTTCTTGGGCTCCCTACCATGTTGTCAACGTGTTTTTCCCATTGTCATTTAATGTTTGCACTCACCGAAATGCCACAATAGTCATGCATCATCCAAAGTAGACTAAAATTAAAAAGGTAGCAAGTTACAATGCGCATGTTTTCTCCATGCGGCGAAATTTTCTTTGCCATTTTCACTACTCTTCAAATAGGGTCAGTTGAAAAGAAAAAAGTTTACGCTAAGCTTGTTTAGTCATATTCCTGCAAAAGCTTTTTTAGCAACAACGTGCTGATATATATATTTTTTTTTATGACAGCCCTACTATTTGCTTCGGACTGTGGTCTCATGACATCCCTTTCACTTGTCCCTATCATTTCGTATCTACTGACCTAAAATTGCTCCTGTTGAAACAAGTGCATGAATAGAGGTTGGTTAGTCAAATATACTTCATGTTGCACACATTGCTGATCTGTCTAGCCAACGGTTCATCTTAGTATCTTATCTCAGTCAAGTCCACCTTGTGTTCACCATATGTTCATTCCCACTTTATTTTACCTTAGATGTTTACCTCTGTATATATGAACGTCCGCCTGACCCCAAGTTTTATTTGAGGTTTTGGTGTTCTTTTATTGTGCAATTGTGCCCTTGCTGGAGCGCTCAGGGACTATTTTGTTGTTAGGTTGAATTTCGGCTTGTTTTATTCTTTCTTTTGAAGAAAGCTTAGCTTGCCTAATTAAAAACTATTGGCAGAGCCAAGATGTCTCTGCAGTAAAAGGCTGAGCTATTGACTGTTCCAATGCGTGTATGGTACATTTGAGCTGAGTCGCATTTAGTTGTCCAGGTGAGTTCAGTTGTGGGAGGGTTTTCAAAATGGGGCACACAAGTTCGAGGCATGTGGGCTGCTAAATTCATATCTATAGCATAGATCGCCGCCTAGTGTTGGGTCCGGATGATTGCACATTGTTGTCCTGGAAGAGTCTTCGAAGTATCACGAGATAGGTGGCTCCTCCCCTGGACTACAGTGCGCATGGGCATCGACTCCATCCCCAGATTGTTTTTTTCCGCCATTGGGTTCGGATGTGATTTCGACGTCTCCTGTTCGGAATCGATAAAAAACACTCTTTCAAGGCCAAAAGGCCTTCGCTTATCCCGTCGGTATTGTTCGCGTTCGGTCTCGTGTACACTCCAACTCGTCGAGTCGGATATCTGAGGAGTCGGGTGACTCTTCGGTCATCGAGGCCCTGTCGACGCAGCAAGACTTCGACGGCATGAACGGAGTCCATTCAAGAAGTGCCCCGTGTGTGGCTCGAAGTACCGACACATCGACGTACACCCTGTGTGTAACAAGTGCCTGTCGCCGGACCATAACAAGACCAACTGTATGGCCTGTTCCAAATTCAGGTCAAAGAAGACTCTCAAGCTTCGGCGCGTGGCGCGCCTCGAGGCACAGCGGTCGGCCCCGGCGCCGGATGACATCTTCGAAGACCCCGAAGCAGAAGTACAAGTACTTCAACTGCAAGTTTCACCTTCATCGGCGGAGGTCCAGCCCAATCCGAGGCAGACGTTGTGGCCCTCGACCTAGAAGAAAACGTCGATGAGGTAGGGGACTACGAAGAAGTATATGGGGCCGTGGAAGATAGCTCGGAGGATGAGCTATGCCCCGTTCGTACTCTCACAATGGCCCAGGTCACGGGATCGCCATGCGGCCTTACCCACGACCTTACACCTCGATCCACGGCCCCGCCTTCCGGCCCGGCTACGGACACCTCGGCGGAGCCGCCAATACAGAAATCGAAACCGAAACTCACAACATCGGTATCGATGAAGACAAAGATGGCCGACACGCCATCGACACCGACGACGTCTGCTCCGCCATCGACGCCGTCTTCGGACACCTCGAAGCCTTGTAAGGCTATCGACTCAGCAAAGGTGTCGAAAGTGGCCAAGGAACCAAGCTCGAAGGGGGTCCTCGAGCGGGTGTCGAGCAAGGTGGCCGAGTCGAAGAAGACTGTCGAGCCTACGGCGGGCACAGCTACCGATCCAAAGGGCAAACGGGACGTCGAGACGAAGTCGGCGAAGGGCACCGAGCAGAAGTCTGGAGTCCCGAAGCAAAAAACAAAGGCTGCCGATCCGAAGAAGTCGGCGTCGACGCCTGCGGCCGGGGTCGGTGACAGTAGCGCAGTGGTCGAAGAAACGTCTGCGCCTACGGCGGCCAAACAGCCATCATCGACGCTCGTCTCTTCCCATGGAGGTGGACCGAGGTCATCACTCGGGTCGACGAAACCATCCGCTTCGTTTACCAAGCAGGTCTCGGACTCCCTCAAGCGGATACGGGACAAGGCGTCGGCGTCTGAGCCGAACACACCTTCAGCACCCCAACCGCTGGCCCCACCGAAAAAGACTTCGATGCGGATCCTCTACACTCTACCGCCTAAGTTGGCGCCGAAGGCCTTTGCACCACGCTTGGTGACCAAGGACTCCACAGTTTCCAGCGCAAGTTTCGGTCCTCGACAACCTCTACTGGAGGAGCAGTCAGCGCATTTTATAGACGCCGACACAGGGAAACTCACGCTATACAAGAGGAAAATTACATCACAGCCTCTGGAGTCGTTTGTAATTCCTCTCAAGCGGAAAAGGCCAGCACCAGAAACTCCAGTGCTAGTTGAACAAATTCCTCCACAGCCTAGGAGAGGGGCAACACCTTCACCCACTTGCTCAGAAGGAGATGAGGGTGAACAAGATGAGGAGTATAACTTTCCTGCAAACACAGACACTGATGAGCAGCAGGACTCCTGGATGGCCACTGGTGATCACGGAGAGCAGCAGGTTCTCCAGGACACTCAGGTTTATGGTGTAAAAACGTCTCCGACAGAAGACTCTGCGGCGTTTAATGCTTTAATTGAGAGGGCAGCTACAAATCATAAAGTAGAGATGCATGCTGACCCTGTGGAAGATGACTTTTTATTCAACACTTTCTCTGCTGCAGAAAAAACTGTGAAAACTCTTCCTATGCTAAAGGGGGTCCTTAAGCATGCCACGGACATTTTCAAGGAACCCACCAGGGCTAGGGTGGTCAACCCCAGGATAGAGAAAAAATACAGGCCGGCACCTGGCGACCCAACCTACATCCGGGGCCAGTTGCCCTTAGACTCTTTGGTGGTCTCCAATGCCCGCAAGAGGGCAAACTCTCAAACAACGGGTGAAGCTCCTCCCCCGGATAAAGAGTCCAAAGTGCTGGAGGCATCGGGGAAAAGGGTGGCAGCTCAGGCAGCAAACATCTGGCGCATATCAAACTCACAGGCGCTGCTGGCCAGATACGATAGGGCGCACTACGACACCCTAGAACAACTGCTGCAACACCTTCCAGACAAGTTTAAGGAGGGAGCTGAGATGCTTATACAGGAGGGCAAGCTCATCTCCAACGCTGCGATAAAATGTGCGCTCGATGTTGCGGACACGGCAGCGAGGGCGATAAACACTAGTGTTATGCTGCGGCGTCAAGCATGGCTCCGCATCTCAGGGTTCAAGCCAGAGATCCAGACAGCTATCCTTAACCAGCCTGTTAATCCAGACCGGTTATTTGGCCCAGAGGTGGACACCACCCTCGAGAAAATCAAGAAAGATACGGAGACGGCCAAATCCATGGGTGCTCTCCAGTCTCAGCAATTCCGTGGGAACACTTTTCGTCGCTCAGGCAATCGAGGTGTTACCAGAGGACACTTGGCACAGCAAACGCCTTACAACAGGGGTGGGGCGCAATCCTCGTACCCCAAGCAAGGTAGAGGAGGGTACCGGGGAAACCGTGCCAAAGGCAGAGGAAGAGGCAACAACAGCTCCCGTTCCTCTGCCTCCAACAAACAGTGACTTCCTGTCACTGCCCCCCGACCATCCAACACCTGTCGGGGGGGAGACTCCAACGGTTCCTCCCTGTCTGGCAGTCCATCACCACAGACAGGTGGGTGCGGCAACTTATCCAGTTCGGCTATTGTTTGGAGTTAACATCCACTCCACCCAACATTCCCCCAAGGCAACGTCCTATGTCAGCCGAGCACTTGCACTTATTGCAGCAGGAAGTTCTTGTAATGCTGCAAAAAGGCGCTATAGAGCTCGTGCCGGTGGAGGAAGAAGGCACAGGGGTGTATTCCCTGTACTTCTTAATCCCAAAGAAGGACGGCTCACTCAGACCGATTCTGGACCTCAGGCCTCTGAACCAGTACATTCTTTCAGAACACTTCCACATGTTAACACTGCAACAGGTTCTTCCATTACTAAACCAGGGAGACTTCCTCGCAACCTTGGACCTCAAGGATGCTTATTTCCACATACCACTCCATCCTTCACACAGAAAGTATCTCAGGTTCACCATACAAAACAGGCATTACCAGTTCAAAGTTCTCCCCTTCGGAGTGACCACTGCCCCCAGAGTGTTCACCAAATGTCTGGCAACAGTAGCAGCGCACCTCAGGAGACAAAACATACATGTCTACCCTTACCTAGACGACTGGCTCGTTCAAGCCAAGTCGGAGCGACAGTGCGCCACAGACATGTCTCACACCATTCACCTTCTTCATGGTCTGGGGTTTTCACTGAACTATCCCAAGTCGCACCTCCTGCCAGCCCATGTGCGGCAGTATTTGGGCGCGACAGTAAATACTCTGACTGCCACAGCTCAGCCGAACCAAGCACGGATCGACAACATCCAGTCGCTAATCCAACGGTTCAGACCGCAACACTCCCTCCCAGCGAGAGTGTTCATGCAGTTGATAGGCATGATGGCCTCCTGCATCTTTATAGTCCCGCACGCCAGGTTGCATATGCGTCCGCTCCAGGAATGCCTGGCACGTCAGTGGACTCAGGCTCATGGCCAGTTGAAAGACCTAGTGTTGGTGACCGGTCGGGCATACAGCTCTCTGCATTGGTGGACTCCACACAACCTTTGCAAGGGCCGACCGTTCCAAGAGCCTGTGCCACAATTTGTCATGACGACTGACGCATCTCTCCAGGGATGGGGGGCTCATGTGCTCCACTACACAGTGCAGGGACTATGGACAATGCAACAGAAGAAGATGCACATCAACTACCTAGAACTGATGGCAATCTTCATGGCACTCAAGTCCTTCAAAGTACATCTGTGCAACAAGGTCGTGTTGATCCGGACGGACAACATGACGGCCATGTACTACATACAAAAGCAGGGAGGTACACACTCTCCACAGCTGTCTCATCTGGCTCAGGGCATGTGGAAGTGGGCCATTCAGAGGAACATCTTCCTCATGGCGGAACACCTCCCGGGCAAGGACAATCAGATGGCGGATCTGCTCAGCAGATACAGCCATCAGTACTCCGCCTGTACATCCATCAGTACTCCGCCCGTACTTCCAGCAGTGGGGTCATCCAGAGATAGACCTCTTTGCCACAAGGGAAAACGCAAAATGCCAAAGCTTTGCCGCCAGGTTTCCTCACCCACAGTCGCAGGGCAATGCGATATGGATGAACTGGTCAGGCAGATTTGCGTACGCTTTTCCCCCAGCACCTCTCATTCCGCTGGTGGCAAGAAAGCTAAAGCAACACTCGATGAAGCTCCTCCTGGTTGCTCCAACGTGGGCACGCCAACCATGGTACACCACGTTTCTAGAACTCTCCGTGGTACCGCATCAAAGGCTGCGCCTCACACCCAAGCTATTGACGCAGAACCATGGCGACATTCAGCATCCAGATCCGCAACAGCTCAATCTGGCGATCTGGCTCCTGAGGTCTTAGAGTTTGGCTACCTTAATTTGCCTCCTGAATGCATGGACATCATCCGGGAGGCAAGAAAGCCCACTACCAGAGCTTGCTATGCAGCAAAGTGGAAGCGGTTTGTCATTTACTGTACAGAACACAATATCAACCTGCTAGATGCATCCATTCCTAACATCATCTGCTATTTGTTACATCTTTACAAATGCAATCTAGCATATGCTTCCATTCGGATACACTTATCCGCCATAGCAGCTTATCTTCAAAACAGGCAGCATCTCTCTGTTTTCAGGGTGCCTGCCATTAAAGCCTTCCTGGAAGGGCTGAAACGGGTCATCCCTCCCAGGACCCTACCAGCTCCTGCGTGGAATCTCAACGTGGTCCTCACCAGGTTGATGGGTCCACCTTTTGAGCCTCTACATTCATGTGAGATTCAATTCCTCACATGGAAAGTCGCTTTTCTCATTGCCATCACGTCTTTAAGACGCGTTAGTGAGCTACAAGCGCTCACAATCCAAGAGCCATTTATACAAATTCATTCCAACAGGGTGGTGCTACGCACTAACTCCAAGTTTCTTCCTAAGGTGGTGTCGCAGTTCCATGTCAATCAAACCATTGAACTGCCCGCATTCTTTCCAAACCCAGAAACGGTAGCAGAAAGAATGCTCCATACACTGGACGTCAAAAGGGCATTAATGTACTATATTGACAGAACACAACCTTTTAGAAAGACACAGCAACTCTTTGTTGCCTTCTCTGCTCAGCACAAAGGCAACCCCATTTCCAAAGCAGGAATAGCCAGATGGATCGTTAAGTGTATTCAGATTTGCTATCAGAAAGCTAAGCGCACCTTAACGGTCCCCCCCAGAGCCCATTCCACCCGCAAGTTGGTGGCCTCCATGGCATTCCTAGGTAACATCCCTTTGGAAGACATCTGTAGAGCAGCCACATGGTCTACACCACATACGTTTACCAAACATTACTGTGTGGATGTGCATTCCAAACAGCAGGCAGCTGTAGGGAAGGCTGTTCTCAAAACACTTTTTCAGACTTCTGCAGCCGGCACGGGCGGCCGCCGTTAATGGAGGGACTGCTATGTATTCTATGCTATAGATATGAATTTAGCAGCCCACATGCCTCAAACTGAATATGCTACTTACCAGTATGCATCTGTTCTTGGCATGTAGGGCTGCTAACATTCATATCGCCCACCCTCCTCCCCGGCGCCTGTAGCGGCTGCAGACCTTCTTGCATTAAATCATTAGCATGGACATCACTTACACTATCACACTCCATCTTTGCCACAATGGCTAAAAACAATCTGGGGATGGAGTCGATGCCCATGCGCACTGTAGTCCAGGGGAGGAGCCACCTATCTCGTGATACTTCGAAGACTCTTCCAGGACAACAATGTGCAATCATCCGGACCCAACACTAGGCGGCGATCTATGCTGTAGATACGAATGTTATTTACAACAAGGGGTGGTGAGGGACAGAGTCTCTGAATTAAGCAGAATACTCTCACCCAGTCAAGAGATCAGGGCTAGATCCAACACCGTTTTTTAGCTCATTGCACCATCCCAGTTTCAGAACCTGGCTGTATGCAAATTAGTCTGTTCCTGTCCCAGTGCATGATGGGAACAGGGCAAACCAAACTACAAAAGCCAATTCTTACACTGTTGTAAATATAGATATGAATGTTAGCAGCCCTACATGCCAAGAACAGATGCATACTGGTAAGTAGCATATTCATTGAAAGCTCTGGAGCTGAGGCCGAAGGAGTGTGAGTCAGTAGGCCATAACAATGTTTAGATTACAAGCCCATCCACTCCTTGGCCTCTCTCCAGTGCGCACTGGATATTCACAGATGTACCATTTGCAATGACCGATTCTAATTGTTTACAATCATTTGTATCAAACTGCTAACAAAAACAAAGCCAGTAGGTTTGACTTGCTTTAAGCATATGTTTTGGGATATTTCTGGAAGCAATAGTAGAAAACTCACATAGAGGCACATACATGCTACTCAGGCAGCATGCTGTCCAAAGCACGGGATTGTAGTTTAAATGTTTTAAATACAGCCTTAATTACTTAGGCCACACCCCCTTTAGAGATTCCATCAAGCTACACCCCCACCAAAACCTTTGTTATCCCAAAATAGGCTTTTGCCTGTAGACAGCTAAAAGTGTGACGTAAAGGTTTTGATGTTGTAGAACTCTGGCATCCTTAGTGTTAAATCTAAAATTAGCTGAGTTACGTGTTAGAGGGGGAAGTTGTGCACTTCAGAGAAAGAAAGCCAAATTTGTGACCACTTTAACTGTGACGCCCCAGGCCATGATTGGGGCTCTTGGTGCCACCATGCGCCTTTAGAAGTGTAACTGCAGTATTTTCTCCCCAGCGATGTTGATCCAAAGGTCTTGTACGTCGTTTGCTCCCTGGCAGACCAGACCCAGATATCATCAGGTTCTCTGGGCTTGAGCGTGAATGGAACAGCATGGGCAAGAGATAGCAAGGTGGAGCGTGGGAAAAGGGGCATTGAAGCAAAACAATCACAAATGCACACAATGGCAGCTTGGTCCCACTAATCGCACATCCCAAGCTGTCCCAGATTTTCAAACATGGTGCACAATCTATATAGTATCCACTGACAAGTGTACCTCCGCTAGTCAGACAAATATGAGATTGAGCATAGTGGTGCTCTCAAAATAAAGAACAGTAATCCACAGAAGTACAATCATATTGTTAAAAGTTCTTATATCATCTTTATTTTCTTACAAATCTTCTTTCTTTTCTCATATATAATTAAACGCAGCCTCAGCCACCACGTTTCGTTCAATAATGAACTGCTTCAGATCGTTTCCTTACTGCTTTGGTGCCTGTCAGAACAATAGACACTGATTCGAGTGTCAATATGGTGTACGTCCAATCCTGATTGTGAGGATTACGTTGGGGAATATGGTGCGCCCCGATCATGTAGGATTGCTTTAAATAACAGATGAACATGAAATCGATACAGGAAAAAAGGAGACGACTGGACTTGATACAAGGCATTTTCTTCTTTGGCTAAACATAACAACAGTAATGAAACACCCTAAAGAAGTTCATTATTGGACAAAACGCCTTGGCTGAGGCTGTGTTTGATTTTATATGAGAAAAGAAAGAAGATGTAACACATTTTTACAATATAATTGAACTTAAGTGGATTATTATTTGTTATTGATACAGTGTTACAGAAGATGGGGTTGGGGGACCTAACAGGAGGGCAGGGCTAAACCAACTTGAAGGGGGGGAAGCAACACTTAGGGTGTGTGAAGCAAACCAATAGGGTAGTGAACATCATGGAGAGGGGGGCAGAGTCACAGTGGAGGGGGTGAGTGAAGCAACACGGGGTTCACAGATGAAAAAAAGCAGCATGCAATGCACCGAAGGAAAGCAAACTAACGAGGAGAGAGAGCAACATGCAGTGGGAGGGCAGGGCGGGGTGAAAGCAATGTGGGGAGCATAGTTAAGGAGGACTGGGTGGGGGAAGCAACGCATGGGGCACAGGTGGGGAGCAACACAGGGTGCGGGGAGGAAGTAAACTAATTGGGAAAGAGAACAGTGTGGAACCAGAGAGAGGAAGAGTACATAAGTGAGAGAGCAACTGGAGTGGGCAGGGGAGATGCGCATGGGCAGGAAAGAAACCGCATTGAAGAGTGCCATGGGGGAGGAAGAGAAGTATAGCTCGAAAATATTTACTATTGTGGAGTGCTTAACCCCTTCGATGCTCATGACGGAACGGTTCCGTCATGAGCGTCGGTTGGCCTGTGCTCATGACGGAACCGTTCCGTCATGAGCCCGTTGGCTCATTAGAACGTTCAGCACAGCGCGAAAATTCGCGCCGCGCTGAAGCAGTTAAACCAAAAGAAATAATTGCACCTGAAAAATGAGCAGCGGAAGGGCAGAAGTAATGTGTGCAAGTAAAAGACAGACAATAAAGCCAACCAACGGTAAGCAGCAGGCAAACTCTAGACCCCTTGTAAGCTAATGATTGTGAGAAAGTGCCATCTTTCTTGCATGGTATGCCCCAATTTTTGCTGAATTGCTGATGTGCTTTGACTGAGGATGCCCAGGGCCTGTGTTCCTTCCCTAAAACTGTGTTGAAGATAAAACCCAATTGGCATCTCTGGCCACATGTCAGCCCCTGGTAAATGGTACCCTAGGTACCCAGGGCATTGTGACCAGAGAAGACCCCTAAGGGCTGCAGCACTTATTGTGCCACCCTTAGGGGGCACACACACACGCACGCACCACCTCCTCCTCCCCCCTCCTCCTCCCCGCCTCCGCCTCCTCCTCCTCCGCCTCCTCCTCCTCCTCCTCCTCCTCCTCCTCCTCCTCCTCCTCCTCCTCCTCCTCCTCCTGCTCCTCCTCCTCCTCCTCCTCCTCCTCCTCCTCCTCCTCCTCCTCACACTCCTCCTCCTCCTCCTCACACTCCTCCTCCTCACACTCCTCCTCCTCCTCACACTCCTCCTCCTCCTCACACTCCTCCTCCTCACACTCCGCCTCCTCACACTCCTCCTCCTCACACTCCTCACTCCTCACACTCCTCATTCCTCACACTCCTCATTCCTCACACTCCTCACTCCTCACTCCTCACTCCTTACTCCTTCTCCTCACTCCTCATTACTCATTCCTACCCCAGTGGGGGATTTAATGTAACATGCACTACAGATGGCATCTTAGAGATGCCCCCTGAAACCTAACCTACAATCCATGTCTGGTCTGATAGGCTGCCACACAGCAGACATGTTGCTGGACCCCTGGGTGGAGAGCCCCCGCTCTCCTGGGCCTGCAACAATGCACATCCTGGGCGAGGTGCTAGGTCTCCTCCCCCAGGATGGGCTGCGGGAAGCTTCAAAAGGCATGCTCACTTTGCCACTGGATTCAAGCAAGCCGGGCTGAAGACGGCTGAAATGCCAGAAACCGGTCCTCAGTAGCTTGTTTCCGGTACAGGGAAGGCATGGCTTGGCAGTTCAGGCTGGACTGTTCCCATGAGGCACAGGGTCAGACTGATTTGCATATGGCCATGTCTGAACTGGGGTGGCAGAGTGGGCTAAAGAACGGTGATGGATTAAACCCAGATCAGTTGACTGGGGGTGAGTGCTTGTATTGTCAACGCTCCGTCCATCATTTCCTTTGGTTTATCTTAGAGATGCCCCCTGAAACCTAACCTACAATCCATGTCTGGTCTGATAGGCTGCCACACAGCAGACATGTTGCTGGACCCCTGGGTGGAGAGCCCCCCGCTCTCCTGGGCCTGCAACCATGCACATCCTGGGCGAGGTGCTAGGTCTCCTCCCCCAGGATGGGCTGCGGGAAGCTTCAAAGGCATGCCGCCTTTGTGAGCTTCTCCAGGCCACTTGCTGTACTCAGCAACTGGCCCCCACCAGTTCTGATCCCCACTCTGGCGGGAAATCCTACGTCCGGAAGGGCGGTGTGCCAGCCTGTGCCAACCCCACCCCTCAGGTGGGAGAGGCGAGGTGAAGCACAACTCTGGGCCCTGGCGATCTTTTTTTTTTTGGGGGGGAAAACCTTTATTTATGCAAAAAGTGTACACAGCTATTCAGCCGAACCTCCCGAAGGCACGGCAGCACAATAGAAGCACAAACTTTTCGGCACACACGGATCATAGTACTGGATACATGAGGTTCAATTTATGTTTTAAAATCAGGATAGGTTCGAATAAGACGAATGAAATTCACATATGCAATAGATAAATAGGAAATCTTGCGATCTTGAAGATGGGGAGCTATGCCCAATCAGAGATAGGCTCCTGCCCCCCTCCCACAGGAAAGGAGCAGAATAGGGGGTGTTCTCACCCCAAGACAGGGACCTATTGGTCCCTGCCCTTTCCCTACCTGTTACGCCCCTAAAATGAGTATTTAGGGGCACCCTGAACCTTCTTTCCTCAGATCCAGATTTCGAAACAAAAAAGAAGACCTGCCGTGCAGCTGCTAACAAGAGGACGACACCAACTGACTTGGCCCCAGCCCTACAGGCCTGTTGATCCTTGAATCTGCTCCTGCTAAATCCCGGCGTCTCCTGCGGACAGCAACCTCGAGAAACTCGGAGGACCTGCCTGCCTTGACCCTCTTAGAGACTGGGACTCCCATGAGCAGTGGTTCTGATACAACAATACCCCTGGTGCCAGCTGAGAACCGCGAATCCAGCCCACTCTGCACCCGCCGAGCCCGGCATTTGCCCGAGTAGACAAAGACCCTGAGGACGTCCCCCGGCGATTCTGACCTGGAATCCAGTGCCCAAGGACCCTCCTCGACAATCCAGATGACGCCTGCAGCCTAAAAACCAGGGACCCCGCGACCGGCAGAGGATAAGATTTCCCGATGCCAAAATACACCCCGGCGCCCCCTAGCTCCTTGTGCCCAACTCTGGGGTGCCTACCTACCCTCCAAGATCCCAACTTACCCTATGAAGTGTTGGTCGCTCCAGAAGAGCCTCCGTCCCCGAGACTGCAGCCTTTGTTTCCTTTTCAAGATCTCCATTGAATAACATTGAGCGTCCAACGGCTCAAAAGCACCCTGCACCCAGCCGCCCGAGTGCCCCAGGCAGTCCAACATTTGTCCTATCCTACTTCCCCATTTGCCCTGAGCAAGTGACCAGGAGCCCAGCTCCCACAGCCGCGTGGCCTGCTAGCCAGCAGCCACCAACTGAAGGCCCCCTGCCTCTCATTGGATAACATTGGGCCTCACTACCTCTGCACCCGGCTGCCCCTGTGCCGCTGGGGGTGTACCAACTGTACCTACCTGACCCTGAGAGACCCCTGAGTCTATGCTCAGAACCTTAACTCTGCCAGTCGAGCTCTTACCTAAAACCCGATAACTCACTTTTCTTCCATAGGCTAACATTGACTGGTTTCACTTTGAAATTCTTCTAAGTGTGGAGTTTTGGAACTTTTAAATATTCACCTAAAATCAGCCGAACTACGAATTCCGATTTACTCACCTGTTATTAGGAGAGACCTCAGTGCTGCATCTTTGATCCCAGTACTGACCCTGAAAAGTAATTCTAACCGTACTTACCAGTGACTTGAATTTCCTTCCATAGGATATCATTGCCTGCTTTTTGCTGAAAAAGTTTCCAAGTGTCGATTTTTGAAACTTACAAATATTCTCTAAAAATCGTGCCAGTTGTTTTCGGTTTAATGCAATTATGCATGCATAGTTAGCACATTAGAGCAATACAGATTGGAGGGTGGCAGCAAGAGCGACAGAAATTGACTATAATTTGAAAAAATTCCCTCGTAGTTCAGTGCAAGCAGTTGAGTGGTGGTGGAAGAAAGCACTTAAATAGCAAGTAGCATTGGGTGAGATAGAAATAGTCGACTGGTCTGAGCAAAGATGTGACTGTTGACAAAGTCTGAAGCTTTTGGCTGCCCAAAGAAAGTCTGTGGCTGAAATGGGGAGTATTTATAGCAGTGGATCTGATGGCTGAGCATTTAAAACTCAGACCTAATAACGGGTTCAAAACATATATCTGCTTTGCTGCTCTGGAACAGTCCTCCTTCTCCCCAAAAAACATGAAAGAGCCTTTTCTTCAGAAGCGCATAGTCTAACATAGAGGAAATACTACACTGTCACTTTAAGACTGCCATTGGACCACCACAATCACAGCATTCAGCAAGGTGAAAGTGTCTCTCTCCTTTTTTCTGTATCTTTGAAATTATCCCAGAACACAGGATCGTTTCTGTTTAACAAGCAAAAACAGACTCTAAAGCATATTTAATACTTCATTCATTTAAATTGTTTCTGATAGTAAATGGTGGATTAAAAGTCTGTTTTACCCATTTTCCAGTTAGCAGACTCTTTTTAGGTTTCGACCTGGCGAAAAGCTGCGCAAGCAGCGGTTCGCGCAGGCGAAAACTTTTGTAAGAGTATTGTGGCTTGGGCACCGCCTCACTCTCCCATTGGCTAGCTCCATAAATGGAGGCTAGCCATTGGAAGAGAGAACTGTCCGTCATTTCCCGAGGCGATTGGTGGGCGTTCCCGACGATTCTTTCCCTCTCCACCCTTTTCTCATCGTCATCGCGGCCGTGGGCGGGGTTTATTTTTTGTTGTTGTCCAGTTTTGTTTTGGCCATTCCGCGGCCGACCGCCGCCGGAGGAAGTCCAGGTGAGTGCCTTCCTTGCCGTTTCCTCCCGCTGTCCGTGTGCCTGCCCGCCCTCCTTGCCGTTTCCTCGCCCCTCCCGCTGTCCGTGTGCCTGCCCAGGCAGCATTTTGTTTATATTTGTCTTTTCCCTTTCTCATGTCCTTTTTCCGTTTCTTCTTTCCGTCTTTCCCCCCCCCCCCTCCAGCTCGCTGTCCGTGAGTCCGTTGCCACCCAACCCCTCCCCCCCCTCCCGCTGTCCGTGAGGCCTACGGGCTCCTCCAGGGTTTGTTTAGACTGCGGCCTCGCCTCCCATGCCAGCTCCCGCTATCAGCTGCACCATATGTGTGTAGTGCTTTCCAAAGCACTTTTTACGTTTTTGGCTAAAGCATGTGCTCTTCATTTGATGACCGCTCACTCGTAGTTAATCTTCATATGATGAGACCATGTCTGTAGTTCCTTTACATGCGATGGGTGCTGTTCTCTTCATATGATGACCGCATGCTAATAGGTAATCTCCATATCATAAGAGCATGCCCATAGTTGATATTCATGTGGTGATAGCCTGTCAGTAACGGATCTGTGTGTAATGATGGCGTTCAGTAGTTCCTGCAGCTCTTCTCCATGCAGTGGCAGGCTGTGCTCTCGGCACGTGCACAGCTCCTCTTCATGCGATGACCCCATGCCGCCCTTGTTCCATGCGATGATACGTTACTGTCGTAGCTCACTGTGAGAGGACTGCATGTTTCATGTTCTTCTACGGGTGATGAAAGCTGTGGGTGTCTCACTTTCTGTGTTCCCTCACGTTAGGGGTTTATATTCGAACGGTGCAGTCTTTGAGACTTATTGCCTGGTCTTTAGGGAGCTTCAGTCAGAGGTGGGCAGTGCTTTATTATGGAGAAGAATACGTCCTAGCGCCTACATGTTTCTAAGAATGTTGCTGGCGTTGTTGCAGAATGACGGGGTTGCCAAATGCCAAGGCCGTCTAGTCTGTATGTCACACCATGTCTATTTATCCACCAGCATAGCTTTCCTGCACCTAGGTTGGACACGCCTGGGTTCCTTTTCATCTGTGTGTTCTCCCTTTGCCACTGTTGTCGGTCTTGCTCTCCCTCTTTCTTTCCGCCATTGGGTCAAAGACTAATGGCTATCAATGAGTTCCGTCCCCAAAGAAGAGTGCCGGTGGGCCCCGCCTGCACCCACCGGATAACATGAAGCCCTGGGGATGGGGTGGTTGTGTGGGCTGGAACAGTCTGTGTTGAGGCCTCTGGCACGATTGTGTGGAGCCCCCACTACCCCGTTGTAGCATTTTGCGTTAGCGGGGCCGTCCCTCGAACAGATCACCTGAGTTTCTTATTTACTTTCATTTTCACGTCAAGGGCCGCCCGCCCAGCAGTCTCAACTCTGGCTGCACACTAGATACCTTGTGCCCCCCTCACCTCAAAGTAACCAGCATTTGGCAGAGACCGCCCCCTGCATAAAAACACACAGTACATTTACAGACATCAAGCCAGTGTCTTTTCCACTTTAGAGAAGTGCGCACAGCATGTACAGTGCTGAGTCTTGTATAAGTTTACTAAAAACAATAGAGTTGCCAACCTTCACTTCTGTTCTTTCATATGATAGGTCTGAGAGCGGAAACGTATATGGTGTGGGGGGGCTCTGTGTGGGTGTGTGGGGAGGGCTCTGTGTGGGGGGGCTCTGTGTGGGTGTGTGTGGGGAGGGCTCTGTGTGGGGGGCTCTGTGTGGGTGTGTGGGGAGGGCTCTGTGTGGGGGGGCTCGGTGTGTGTGTGTGGCATTTGCGAGAGATTAAGCTATTGGCATTGTAAATGACAATGCCATTTATTTATCTGTTTTCAAAATCAACTCATAAATAAAAAGGTTGCCATTTACAATGCCAATAGCTCTAACTTTTGCAAAGGCGAAACCGTTGCATTGTAAATGCTTGTTTGTGTTAGGGCTATACCCAGTAGAGGCTTTGGTGGCAAGTGCTCAATTTTTTACAACTGATGGGTTACTTTTTTTTTCTTATTGGAAAAGTTTTTATACAAGGAGAAAAATGTAACAGTCATTGCTGGCATGTGATATATTACCTTTTAGAGTTACCTGGGTACCTAACTGGCATAAGTGATATGCTTCACTGTAAGTCTGTCTGACCCTTCCTTTCATGCTTGATAAAAGCCCCCTCAGAACAGAAGTGTTTTTTTCAACCTTTCCTTGAGCACCATTGAACCACGGAAGTGGCCTCGATGTGTTTTCACAATGTCCCTAATGTCATAGGAGTGGCCTTCCGTTTAATGGAGTGTTCCTCAACAGCATAGAGGGTCCCTGATGTTGGGAGGGAGGGGGTACTGTTTACACCCTGAAGGACCCCCAAAGGCATAGTAAGACCCTCATTAGGGAGACCCTTTTCATTGCGAAAAAGGCCCACTGAGACTTTATGGGATGACATTAACATCTAAATGGGATAACGCATTGGCGGGATTACCCTCTAGGTCAGTGATTCAATTGCATTCCGAGGTTTGAGATGGTGTACCCTGGTAGGCCACATGAAGATAGTCATAAATACTGCTGGGACTGTGAGGCAGTGTGCTCCCAACCCCTATTCAGTCATAATTACTGTGTTTACATTTTTGGTAGTGGTGTAGTCTTATGGTAGTATAGTGTGTGTCTCCACTGTTTTGTGTACCATTTCATCATACAAGTGATCACCACAAAGATAGGTGAGACCCTGTAAGGTTTTTACACCCTGTGACTTCTGTCTTAAGCTGCCAACGGGTCATTGTCGTGGGTGCTCTATTAGGTAACCTAATGAATCTCCAGGATTCCTTTCCATTCATTTTTTCATGTCCCATGTACCCACATTAGGCACACCTTGAGGAGGGAAAGGGAGCTGGATATAAGTTATGGCAGTAGACTACCCATCTAACTAAAAATCGTTCAGGTAGTCCGGTCATTAAATTGGATAGTTTCCAGAGGATACCATGCAGCTATATCTCTAAAAGTGCTGCAGTTCCCAATGGCTCAACTTTGCTGGGTTGAGCATGCTACAAATGGACATTTGAGTATTTCATTCCTTGCAGAGTCTGAGCCACAACATTTGAAAACTATGTCTTTTAGAGAATGCTTAATGCTAATGGTTCAACCTACTGAAGACCTGTTGTTAACACTTGTATACCAATATAGCAAATAATTTAGAAAATAGTCCTATCCACTGGATTGTTCTATTTTCTTTCACCACACATCTACAGGGACCAGGTAATGCTCTGAGCGTGGCTGTTTTTCTCGGAACGTGTTTTTTTTAGATATAATCTCTCCCTGGGACCTCTCCTCACCCCCAGCTGCTGAAAGTAAGCAATGTCTGTTCCTCTAGTGACTGGGAGGAAAGCCCTGAGAGTTCTATCATCGTGGCTAACACACCCTTTGTCTCCAGATCACTCTTCAAGGCACTGTCTCAACATGTTGGGGCACGTTCTGAAGAACTACTCAATTTGTGAGACACTGCTCTAAGACCCACGTTGATAGCTAAGGTCGCCCTCTTTGTGTCTTGCTTTTCAGTGTGGTTGGTTTTCAGTGAAGAGTGCTACTCTACATCCTTCTTCAAAGGCTTGAAAGCTCAATTGAGTCAGTTCTAAAAATCAGATTGCAGGGTGCTCCTTATTAGAAGCGCATATGACTCCCACCAAAAGAGCTTTTGCACCTCCCTGAAGATGAAGACTCTCGGTTCTGTTCATCTGAGAGACCCAAATCTAAACCCTTGTCCAGTGTAGTTTTATCTCCCTTAGTGTCCGAGCTTACACTGCTGTCCAGACGACTCCCTCGTCAACAAGTCGTGGTAAGCAGACCTTTTCTAAACCATCGTTGTTAAAGATCATTGTGACAACAAATGGATCATATGCATTTAAGGCAATCTCACCGTTGGTAATGAACTCCACCTCCACATTTAACTCCACTCTTCCGACAGACTCACCAACCAATGAAAACCATCCAGCCGCCAACAAATCCCATTCCGTCGACAATGCCCATCAAATAGACAATCGTTTCTTGCGTACCAATTTCATCGACAGCTGCTGCTACACTCACTTTGGCCCTCCCTTAAATTCAGATTTTGGCAACAGTACAGTAGCTCTTTTACCTCCGTTAAGGAATACGTTCGAGCCACTGGCTCAGCTTTTGGACAATTTTTCTTCATCTTGCCAAAGGGAAGGGGAGGTTGGTTACCATGCTATTGAAGAAGGTGACTGTCTAGTTCCAATTTATTTCAATGATGACATTCAATCTGAAGCTGCTTTAAAAACATCTCTTGCACATTGCATAACTTTTATTTCTAAGGTGATTCGGAAGCAGTGTAAAAAAATGCTTCTTTGTTCATAATCACACCGTAATCTTTGGACTGGTGGTGCTGACTTTTCGACTCTGAAATTACCTGGAGTCCTGCCAAATAGGCCTTCATGTGCCAGTGCTGTGGCCCTCAATAGGTGTATGTCTAGGTAGTGTACTCACAATTGGCATAAGTTACTTATAGGTCCCTAGTATATGGTACCAGGGGTACCCAGGACTTGTAAAGTTTAGTATCCCTTGTAGACTGCAGTAGTTATTGTGCCACCACGAGTATGACATAAGAAAAAGCAAAGGAAAGCGCGACTTCCAGCCCACCATTGCGGGCTTGCAGAGCAGTCAAAACTGCTAACTCCACTTTGCCTTTTAAACCAATGGTCAGCCTAGAAGTTTTAACTTTCAAATGGAATTATGAAATATGGTAAGGTATCAAACAAATTGTTGCTTTAAACCCAAATTTAATGTACCTTTTACACAAATGTCAACTCTAGAAAGTTGCCACTTAGTTGCTGAGTCTCCAGTAGGCATTTACAATTGCACACAAGCTTCTGTCCTCAAGACAGTCTTCTGTCCCTGCCAACTCTTGGGAAGCCAAACAATGGATCTGCTGTGAGAAGAGGTGTGACCTGCTCCTGGCAGGATGTCCAACAGGGGATATGAGCCCAAAAGGCGAGCTTTAAAGGGGAGACCGCCTTTGAAGGGCAAATGGAAATCAAACAAGGAAGGAGCTGCTCCTTTGTTTATGCAGACAGGCTAGCATCTCGGGCAGAGAGGGAGAAGCCGTTGTCGGACCGGATTTTCAAGGGGAGTGTCGCCCCTCGGTAGCCTGTAGGAAGCTGGTGTACCAAAGTACGGTGCACTGCGCACCAAAATACGGTGCACTGCGCAGAGATTCCAGGTATCCCTTATTAGGTACAGCAGCTTGCTTTAACAATCCCAAGGTGCTGTATTTATGGTAGTGTGTTCAAACAGCCTTAGGCTTATTAGAGAGGAGTGTTAGGCATTTCTTGCTCACACACAGTCAATAAGTGAAACACGCAGTCAATAAGGAAATCTGACACTAATTTAGAAAAATTACAGATTAATTTAGGCAACAAGATCTGCGAGATTAGCTAAGTACTTTTCAAGTTAGCGATTTTCATTAACATAGAAAATACAGCTGTCAGATTTTAGGCATGAGCCTCGAACGCTGTAATGTTATCCTATTGCAGAAACTTACATTGCATAGGGGTACTTGCAATAGAGTTACATGGTAGTTCTTCTGGACCTTAGGTACGTAGTGACCAAGATACTTAGAACCACCAGCAGTTTTGGTTTAACTGCCCTGGTGTATGTGGGTGCAGTGGTGCTGGTCGCAAGGGTCGCCTCAAACGCTACAGCTGAGGTAAATGGAGAAAACCTGTAAGCGGAAAAATGCTGCAAGTGGGGACAAGTCATTGAAATCCTATGGGGAGCTCGGTTCTTGAGTGTTTCTTGGGCAAGGGTGCACCTTATGTAGGCTCAGATTCGGGCTGTGGGGCTCGGGTGCAGAAGTGTTTTGTCCGGCGGGTCACTTGCATTGGAGGCTCTTACTTGTTAGGTCGACCTGGAGAGAGGGACAGAACAGGACAGCAGGGCCACTCTCTGTGCTGGCCTTGGTGATGCTGATGTCCCTTGTCTGTAGGTCGGTCTTGTTGGTGTCCGGGATACACTGAACAGGCCTTGGCCTGCTGCAAGGGATCCGGTATCCCAGGTATTGGTGCAGGGCGACTGCTGGGGGCCCTGGCATCTCCAGACTTAGTCTCTTCAAATTTTATATATGTATATATAACATATATATTGAAGTGAATTTAAACGAATATGCATATCTGATCTCTCTTACAAGCTTCTCTTTGTGAATCACAGCAGAACTCACTTTAAAATGCAGTCATAATCGACATCAAAGTACAGCTTTGGCACACCACACACGGAGCCCTTCTTGGACTCTGACTGCATTTTTGCTGCAGTAAAAGCTTATCTGAAGTTCATAAAGTGTATGTCTCGATGACTGTCCCATCTGGTTCGAAATCTGGATGAGCGTACGGGCCTGCTGGAACATTTATGTGCTCAGGAAAACTTTAGAAACGCACATCATCGAAAAACAACACGATGCTGGTAGGATGAAGGAATATAAAGCTTGCATGTGCAATTCAGAAACTGTATGTTCGAGGCATGTGGGCTGCTGAATTCATATCTATAGCATAGATCGCCGCCTAGTGTTGGGTCCGGATGATTGCACATTGTTGTCCTGGAAGAGTCTTCGAAGTATCACGAGATAGGTGGCTCCTCCCCTAGACTACAGTGCGCATGGGTATCGACTCCATCCCAGATTGTTTTTTTCCGCCATTGGGTTCGGATGCATATTCGATAACTCCAGTTCGGAATCGATATAGACTTTTCCTTAAGGCCCGAAGGCCTTTCCCTTTACCGTCTGTATTGTTTTGCGTTCGGTGCCCAGCTCTGTTCCGGCTCAGTTCCCGAGTCGGACGTCCAGAGGAGTTGCGTGGCTCTTTGGTGCTCGAGGCCCGGTCGACGCAGCAAGACTTTCGACGACAGATCATGGAACGGACTCCGTTCAAGAAATGTCCCGTGTGCGGATCTAAGTATCCCCACATCGACGTCCACCCGGTGTGCAACAAGTGCCTGTCGCCGGACCACGATGAAGCCAACTGTATGGCTATTTCCAGGTTTCGATCGAAGAAGACGATTCGACTTTGGCGCGCCAGGAGGCCCGGCAATCGGCCCCGGCACCGGTGGACATCTTCGACAGAGAAGAAGCAGACGAACAAGAAGTTCATATGCAGATTTCCCCTCCAGCGGAGGAGATCGACTACGACGCGGAGGTCGAAGTGCTCGATGCAGAAGAAGTCGTCGACGAGGTAGGAGACGACAATGAGGCCTATGGGGCCACAGAAGATAGCTCATGTGAAGAGCTAAGCCCCGATCGAATAATCACTAAGGCTCAGGTCGAGGGATCACCACATGGCCTTACCCAAGACCTTCCACCCAGATCCACGGCCTCGCCTACGGGCCCGGCTACGGACACTTCTGCGAAGCCGCCGTTGGTCAAAACGAAACCGAAACTGAAACCTTCGGTGTCGACGAAAACGAAAGTGATGGAGACGCCGTCGAAACAGAAGACGTCTGTCCCTTCGGCCGCCTCCTCGGCTTCCGATACGTCGGGGCAGCCAAAGCCGAAGAAGGCTGTCGACCCGGGGAAGTCGACCAAGGGCGCCGAGCCGAAGTCGGTCAAGGGCGCCGAGTCAAAATCGGTCAAGGGCGTCGAGCCAAAATCGACCAAGGGCGTCAAACCGAAGACTGGGGCCCCACACCCAGTAGTCAAGGCCCCCGACACGAAAACGTCGGCACCGAAGGCCGTTGGCACGGAAGGAGGGCACAGCGTGCCGAAAAGGGCTGATCCTGTACCTCGGCCGGATAAGAACAAGGCATCGACGCTCGAGTCTTCACTCGCTGGTGGACCGAAGACGTCTGTCGGGTCGACGAAACCGTCAGCTTCCTTTACGAAGCAGGTGTCGGACTCTCTACAACGCATCAGGAACAAGGCTTCCGCGGCCGCTCCGAAGGAAGCTTCCACCACAAAGCCAGCTGCCACAACGCCAAAGTCTTCGACGCCACTCCTGTTTACGTTGCCGCCGAAGGTAGCACCGAAGGCCTTCGCACCACGCTCGGTCGCCGAAGCGCCCGTGCAAGTGTCTACGGCGTCGAAGCCTTCTCAGCCGCTTGGGAGCTTAAAGCATCGACAACCCTCGGTAGAGGAGCAGTCGGAACACTTTATCGACGCCGACACCGGGAAACTTACCCTCTACAAGAGGAAGATCACGGCAACCCAGCCTCTGGAGTCCTACACGATTCCTTTGAAGCGCAAGAAGCCTGCTACAGAATCCCCAGTTCTAATGGAGCCGCTTGCTCCACGGACTCCAAGAGTGGCTACACCCTCACCCACTTATTCAGATGTGGAGGGTGGAGAAGGTGATGACGAGGAGTATAACTTTCCTGCCAACACTGATCCTGAGGATCACCAAGACTCATGGGCAGATGCAGGGGACCCAGGAGATCAGCAAACTGCCCAGGACCCTCAGGTGTACAATGTCAAGACCTCTCCTACTGAGGATTCAGCTGCATTTAATGCTCTAATTGAGAGGGCGGCTAAAAACCACGACGTCCAGCTGCATGCTGACCCTATCGAAGTGGACTTCCTCTTTGATACCTTTTCCACAGCAGAAAAGACTTTCAAGACTCTCCCCATGCTGAAAGGGGTTCTAAAACATGCTGCAGAAATTTTTAAGGAACCCACACGGGCCAGGGTGGTCAACCCTAAGATTGAAAAGAAAAATAAACCGGCACCTGGCGACCCTACCTACATCAAGAGCCAGTTGCCATTGGACTCTTTGGTCGTTTCTAATGCCCGGAAGAGGGCGAACTCGCAGACCACTGGTGATGCTCCTCCCCCTGACAAGGAATCTAAAGTGCTGGAGGCATCAGGGAAGAGTGTGGCGGCTCAAGCGGCCAATATCTGGCGTATCTCAAACACTCAGGCACTCCTGGCCAGATATGACAGGGCGCACTATGACACACTAGAGACCCTGTTACAACATCTTCCAGATCAGTATAAAGAGGCAGCTGAGATGCTTATTCAGGAAGGGAAGCTCATCTCCAACGCTTCTATTAAATGTGCACTGGATGTGGCAGACACCGCGGCCAGGGCCATTAACACCAGTGTGATGTTGAGACGTCAGGCCTGGCTCAGAATCTCCGGTTTCAAGCCGGAGATACAAACCACCATCCTCAATCAGCCAGTAAACCCAGATAGGTTATTTGGTCCTGAGGTGGATACCACCTTGGAAAAGATAAAGAAGGATACCGAGACTGCAAAGTCCATGGGGGCTCTACAGTCCCAGCAGTTTCGGGGCAGTACTTTTCGTCGCACAAGCAATAGAGGTGTTTCCAGAGGCCAGATGTCCCAGCAAACGCAATGCAATAAAGGTGGGGCGCAGTCCTCTTACACCAAGCAGAGTAGAGGCGGCTATCGGGGCAAGAGCACCAAGGGCAGAGGTCGTGGAAACAACAACTCCCGCTCCTACGCCACCAACAAACAGTGACGCCCTGTCACTGCCCCCTGACCATACTACACCTGTCGGGGGAGACTCCAGCAGTTCCTGCCGGTCTTGAAATCCATCACCACAGACAGGTGGGTCAGGAAACTTATCCAGTTTGGTTATTGTCTGGAGTTAACATCCACTCCACCCAACATGCCACCGAAACACCGTCCTATGTCCACAGAGCATTTGCACTTATTGCAGCAGGAGGTACTCGTCATGCTGCAAAAAGGGGCAATCGAGCTCGTGCCGGTGGAGGAAGAAGGCACGGGAGTGTACTCCCTGTACTTCTTAATCCCAAAGAAGGACGGGTCCCTCAGACCCATACTGGACCTCAGACCCCCAAATCAGTACATTCTATCAGAACACTTTCATATGCTCACACTGCAGCAGGTTCTCCCGTTGCTCAATCAAGGAGACTTCCTCGCAACCTTGGATCTCAAGGATGCATATTTCCACATTCCACTGCATCCATCACACAGAAAATACCTCAGGTTCACCATTCAGGGTCGGCATTATCAGTTCAAGGTCCTCCCTTTCGGGGTGACCACAGCGCCCAGGGTGTTCACAAAATGCCTGGCGACAGTGGCGGCGCACCTCAGGAGGCAGAACGTTCACGTTTACCCTTATCTGGACGACTGGCTTGTCCAAGCAAAGTCGGCCCAGCAGTGCGCCGACAACATGTCCCACACCATTCACCTTCTTCACGATCTGGGATTCTCACTGAATTACCCGAAGTCGCACCTTCAGCCAGCCCATGTGCGGCAGTATCTGGGCGCGACAATAGATACTCTGGCAGCCACAGCTCAGCCAAATTCTGTGAGGATCGACAGCATTCAGTCACTGATCCAGAAGTTCAGACCGCAACACTCGCTTCCAGCAAGAGTGTTCATGCAGTTGATAGGCATGACGGCCTCCTGCATCTTCATAGTCCCGCACGCGAGACTACATATGCGTCCGCTCTAAGAATGCTTGGCTCATCAGTGGACTCAGGCTCAAGGACAGTTGAACGACCTAGTGTTGGTGACCGGTCGGGCATACAACTCTCTGCATTGGTGGAATCCACACAACCTTTGCAAGGGCCGACCGTTCCAGGTGCCTGTGCCACAGATTATCCTGACGACGGACGCATCTCTCCAGGGATGGGGAGCTCATGTACTCCACTACACGATGCAGGGACAATGGACAACGCAGCAAAAGAAGATGCACATCAACTACCTAGAACTGATGGCAATCTTCATGGCATTGAAGTCATTCAAAGTACATCTGTGCAACAAAGTCGTGTTGATCGGGACAGACATGACAGCCATGTACTACATTCAAAAGCAGGGAGGTACACACTCTCCGCAGTTGTCTCATCTGGCTCAGAGCATGTGGAAGTGGGCCATTCAGAGGAACATCTTCCTCATGGCGGAACACCTCCCGGGCAAGGACAATCAGATGGCGGATCTGCTCAGCAGGTACAGCCACCAAATGCGCGAGTGGGAGATACATCCATCAGTACTCCGCCCGTACTTCCAGCAGTGGGGTCATCCAGAGATAGACCTGTTTGCCAGAAGGGAAAACGCAAAATGCCAAAGCTTTGCCGCCAGGTTCCCTCACCCACAGTCGCAGGGCAATGCGATATGGATGAACTGGTCAGGCAGATTTGCGTACGCTTTTCCCCCAGCACCTCTCATACCGCTGGTGGCACGAAAGCTAAAGCAACACTCGATGACACTCATCCTGGTTGCTCCAACGTGGGCACGCCAACCATGGTACACCACGTTTCCAGAACTCTCCGTGGTACCGCATCAAAGGCTGCACCTCACACCCAGGCTTTTGACGCAGAACCGTGGCGACATTCAGCATCCAGATCCGCAACAGCTCAACCTTGTGATCTGGCTCCTGAAGTCTTAGAGTTTGGCTACCTGAACTTGCCTCCTGAATGCATGGATATCATACGGGAGGCAAGAAAGCCCACCACCAGAGCTTACAATGCAGCGAAATGGAAGCGGTTTGTCATTTACTGTACTGAACACAACATCAACCCGCCTGATGCATCCACTCCCAACATCATCTGTTATTTGTTACATCTTTACAAATGCAATCTAGCATATGCTTCCATTCGGATACATTTATCCGCCATAGCGGCTTATCTCCAAAACAGGCAGCATCTCTCCGTTTTCAGAGTGCCTGCCATTAAAGCCTTCCTAGAAGGACTGAAGCGGGTCATCCCTCCCAGGACCCCGCCAGCTCCTGTATGAAACCTCAATGTGGTCCTCACCAGGTTGATGGGCCCACCTTTTGAGCCTCTACATTCATGTGAGATTCAGTTCTTAACGTGGAAAGTGGCTTTTCTCATTGCCATTACGTCTCTGCGACGTGTTAGTGAGCTACAGGCGCTCACTGTACAAGAGCAATTCATTCAAATTCATTCCAACAGGGTGGTGCTGTGCACTAACCCTAAATTTCTTCCTAAAGTGGTTTCGCAGTTCCATGTCAATCAGACCATTGAGCTGCCCGCGTTCTTTCAAAACCCATAGACCGTAGCCGAAAGAATGCTCCACACTCTTGATGTCAAGCGAGCTTTGATGTACTACATCGATAGGACCAAAGAATTTAGGAAGACACAACAACTCTTTGTTGCCTTTTCAGCCCAGCACAAAGGCAACCCCATTTCCAAAGCAGGTATAGCCAGGTGGATCGTTAAGTGTATTCAGATTTGCTATCACAAGGCTAAGCGCACTTTAGCGGTCCCCCCCAGAGCCCACTCCACCCGCAAGTTGGGGGCCTCCATGGCTTTCCTTGGTAATATCCATTTGGAAGATATTTGTAGAGCAGCCACATGGTCTACACCACACACATTTACTAAACACTACTGTGTAGATGTGCACTCCAAGCAGCTGTAGGGCAGGCTGTTCTTAAGACACTTTTTCAAACGTCTGCAGCTGGCACAGGCGGCCGCCGTTAATGGAGGGACTGCTATTCATTCTATGCTATAGATATGAATTCAGCAGCCCACATGCCTCGAACTGAATATGCTACTTACCAGTATGCATCTGTTCTTGGCATGTAGGGCTGCTGACATTCATATCGCCCGCCCTCCTCCCCGGCGCCTGTAGCGGCTGCAGAATTTACACTTACTCTTAGCATGGTCATCGCTCACACTGTTACACTCCATCTTCGCCACAATGGCTAAAAACAATCTGTGGATGGAGTCGATGCCCATGCGCACTGTAGTCCAGGGGAGGAGCCACCTATCTCGTGATACTTCGAAGACTCTTCCAGGACAACAATGTGCAATCATCCGGACCCAATACTAGGCAGCGATCTATGCTAAAGATATGAATGTCAGCAGCCCTACATGCCAAGAACAGATGCATACTGGTAAGTAGCATATTCATTATGGTGGCCACAGTAGGATGAATTACCGAAAGTTCAATAAACCCCGTAAATTATTATCGATACTGTGCTTTTTTACTATAAAGTGTGCATGCTTCGAAAGTGAAATGTGGTCAAAAATGTTAAAAAAAATGTTTAAAAAAAAATGATGACCAGTAACAGCGCTACAAAAATGAGTTACTTTTGTTTGTCGCTTTTACTGTACATATTACTTTAACTAAAGTAACCCTTAAGTGCTATCTTTGGCATGATGGAGCCCACGTATGGCATGATGGGGCAATTATAGGCATCACAGACATGATGAAGTCATAAGTGGTACAATGCTGTCTTTGGAAAGTAAACATTGGTATATTGTGGTCAACGTTGTGGCCATCTCGGTTTTGCATAATAATGGCTATGTATAATGAGGATATTCTTGGCATACTGTGAGTATTCAGGAGTTGATGATTTATGTGACTTTGCTGCGGGCACAATGGTGCCAATCACTGGGCATACCGCTTTACATACACACGTTTTTGCAACCACAAGGCGACTGCTATTAAGGTGTGAGGTCTGAGTTGCAAACCTGTCGTAGCTGGAGTATGTCTCAGTTTTAACAGCAAAGCAGACTGAAGTGCCAGTGTAATGCTGCCAACTGGGTCCATGTCTTGCGCTATTCCCACATGCGCCCAAGAGCTTTGTCTGTCCGCTGCTGTAAGGCATACTTGTGATAGATGGGAAACGTGCGGTAACACTTCTCAGATCACATGCTGCTCTATGCTGTAACAGCAGCACAGCACTAGTTGTGGGCGAAGCACATGAAAAGGGGTACTTCAGAGCTTGTAACACTTAGTTTCGGAGCCCATGTGAAACTGTGCTGCAGCCAGCTAAATCATTTGCAGAAGTTAGCTCAATATCAGCCTTTGGAACTGAGAAAAAGAGCTACGGGTCTGTGAAAAAAAGTAGTTCTGGTCGTACATGCAAATGTCACCTTAATAACAAGCAAGGGTAGAGGCAGCGTAGACGTTGTCATGGAGGAGGCAGGGCTTTAGGTCTGGTTGGTGGGGGGCAGACATAAGGGCGACGGAGCGAGATTAAGCCGCGACTGGGTGGGTGGGGGTTTGAGATAATGCTGGGTGCCTGGGTTGTAATTGAAAGCAGGTGCCCGTGTTAAAGCTCTAGCTGAAGTAGCACATTTCCTGCCTATGTGAAAATCATAAGCCACCGTTTACGAAGGACAATGCCACAAGCCAATGACAGATATAGGCAGAGAGTGGGCAGGGCTTCAAGTGCATACTCCAATACAGCATGCCTCGCAGAGCAGCGCACGGGCGCTGCTTCTAGGCTCAACCTAAAAAGGGGCACTTTCGTACACGCCACACCTGGATTGGGCCAGGGAGCCCCACACACACACAGAGAAAGGTTCTGCCACATTGGTAGTGGACAGAATTGTTCGTTCTGCGCTAGCCACATGCTATGCATGAAGTTGTCACTAGGCAGGAGGAGATTAAATAGCCCATTGGCTAGTAATTGCTACATCCTCTGAGGGCAAGAAATGGGCATAAAAGTGACACCCTTGGACCCCCAACCTGAGATCACATCTGAAGTGGAGAGAGGACCGAAGGATGAATACCTGCTGTTCCAAGGACCTAGCAAAGAGAGAAGATGACTGCAGGAGTCAGTTGGATGACTCCCTGTTACAGCCACAGGGCCAGAAAAGCTGAAGAAACCTGCACCCTTGAAAAGCCAGTGGCAAAAACCTGATTTCCGCTGACTGCCAAGTCTCAACCCTCAAAAGTTGCATCAGTCTGCTGAACACAGGAGATTTGTCAGAGTGCAGTCCAAAGCCATCCCCTTTCCTCGAGGACTTTCGGGAAGCCACATGAAGACCACCAACACCGACTTAGCATCTGTGAGCATCTTAAGCATCCTGCATCCCTTGTATCCGAAGTACTCAATTGATTTTAATACTGATTCTCCCATAGAGCCTGGAACTTGAACCAAGACTGCTGTCCTAGCGTGGTAATTGTTCAGTTGGACATGACTGGTTCCTTCGCTTAGCTCCCTGTTGCAGTTAGCAACCACAAGAGTGCCTACATAATTGTTTTCAAGTCACTTGTCGTAGCTAACCTTGAATCGTGGTTGATATCAATGATTGATTGCATTTGGGAGAAAAACAGTTACTTACTGTTTACTTAAAAATAAATGTCTCTAAAACCTTCCAGTGATTTTTTTGTTGTTGTCCTTGAGGTGTCTATTTGAAGCAAAAAGTACAACCTATTTTAATAAATTGTGTTGCGTTTTTATTGTCACATTTCTTCTTATACAACTGTTGTAGTACCTCTTAATGCTTTAAAGTTGTTTCTTTGATAAAGCCTGACTGCTCTGAGCCGCAACTACCCAGCACCTCGAGCGAATCTACTTCTTAACTGGTTCAAACTTTTGCATATCCTACTTCACCACTTCTCTTTTGTTCTGTCTCATGATCTACACCATAAATCAGCTACAGAAGCCCCGCATGATGTAGGAAAGGAAAATACATCGGATGCTGATAACTCCCGTCATCACCAGAATGATGAAATACAAGGTGATAAACAGCCCTTGGGGCTGTCTAGGGCCTCTCTTACGGGTGACATATATCTATTAAAAATGAACGTTTGGGCCTGGCAAGTGGGTTAACTTAACAGGTTGACATGGCAGTTTAAAACTGTGGACACATGCTTTGCAATGGCAGGCCAGAAACTTGTTTAAAGGGCTACTGAACTGGGTGGCACAATCAGTGCTGCAGGCCCACTAGCAGGATTTAATTTACAGGCCCTGGGCACATGTAGTGCACTTTACTAGGGACTTATAAGTAAATTACATTTATTTATTATGTCAATTGTGAATAAAAATATGTAAATTGTGGATAAGCCAGTGCTACCATGTTTTAAGTACAAAACACATGCACTTTAAAACTGGTCAACAGGGGTAAAGTGCCCAAAATCATGAAGTCAGCAAAACAGGAGTTTAGAGGGCAAAAAGTCGGAGGAAACCACGCCAAGGATGCCAGGACTAACACAAAACCATTCAGGGCTTTTACTCATGGTTTTTGTTTATTTGCAAGAATACAAGGGCACCCTTCCTTGGACCTCAGAGCACTAAATAAATTCATTAAAAAAAGATTTAAAGCTGATCTCACTTCTAGACATCCTTCAGTCTACCAACGGCAAGGAATTTCTAGTGTTGGTAGACCTATGAGAAGCTTACTTCCATCATCTTTCCATTCATTCAGGGCAACGGAAATTGCTGCAGTTTACAGGGTATATGCCATTACTACCAATTAAAAGCACTAATTTATGGCTTCCAGTTAGCACCCAAAGTATTTACAAAGTGCCTCTCTCCAGTGGATGCACATCCATGGGGGCAGGGTTTGCGAGATTTCCTGTACCTAGATGACTGGGTTATAGAAGCTCAGTCACTGCAACAAACCTCGGAGGCAGCCGGTCTGACATTACGCCTATTAAAAAGCGGAAACATCTTTTCAACGAAAAGGTCATCAACAGTCATTCCTGCTCAGGTCACTGTGTTTGTAGGGGCAAAACATATCTGCAGATAAACTTACTCTTATCAAGAAATTGGGAGAGGCTAGTGAAATTTGCGCAGAAGATCATGCAGAATCTCACATCACGGTTAGAAAATAGAAAGTGTCATTGGGGATAACATTATCCTGCATCACCTTAATGCCTGGATGTTCCTTGAACATGGGGGCAATCACTAGTATTAATTTTAAGTCAAGGATAATTATTTTATCTTATTTTTGCTGTTCAACTGACTCCTAATGCTACTTTTGTTCCTGAAGCTGCCTTTTTCAAAAAGGGTTAGGAGGATCCTGTTTACCCCGTATAAAACCTTTATATTGTACATAATTAAATTTTTTCCTTCCATGTAGCTTAGTGGACTTCAAGGTTTCCATCTTTATTTTCACTGTCTGGATATCCTTGGCACCCTGAAACCAAAGTAAAGTCAAACTATTACATTGAAGTACAAGCAACTTCTGCTGAGTCTTAGTCAAGAAGAACAAAAAAAAATAGAAAATACGTGTACTGAAATGCTTCTTTTCAAAACAATTCAGTCCCACGCCTTCTGCTGTAAAAGTACATCAAATCATTTAAAATTAAATAACTGTTACTTTTATTCATGTGCACGTTACCTGAATTGTTAAATCCACCTGTGGATAAAGAAATAGCCAGCAGTCTACTGCAGCTTCAAGAAGACACCCAGCAAAGCAAGAACTTTTTACCTGCCTCCACCATTTTTCACCTATTTCCAACTATCTTTGCATTGCATGAAATTACAAAGGACGAGGGTGGAAGATGTTGTTCAGAATGGGTAGAAAATTAGGTTTTACAGTTTTCCTCATCAGATTTCATCAAAGTGGGATGAACCTTACAATACTGAACCAGCTGGTTGAAGAGAATAACTGCTTTCGAAAAACACAAATGAGGCTTTAAAACAACAAAGTGCTGTCAGGTCTCTTGTCTTGTTGGCTGTATCCAGAATAGATCTGTTTGTAACAGAAGGGCGCCCACAGTGCCCTGCTTATGTCTCCAGGTTTCTAGAACCTCAACCCTTGGGAATGCAGTTTTGATAAGTTGATCAAGAGAATTTCTTTATGCTTTTCCTCTGATTCCACTTCTTGATTTACCCGAGATATCATGAAGGCTTTGTGTTATGTGTGAATGACTAAAAGAGATTTGTAAGATCATGCAGCTGTTTGTCAATAATGGTGCTGTCTGGATCGGTCTAGCATCTTTTGAACAGACTGTATATAGTTACTTGCATTGTTACAGGTTAGGAAAATGCTAATTAATCTGTACACGAAATGCCAAGGACCCATCCCACAGGGGCAAAGGTATCTACTGCAGCTTTGATGAACAAGCATTTGTAAAGCAATAGTGTAGAAAGCTGGCTCTGTATATAATATACCAAAATGAGGTATAGTGTGCACTGAGTCCAGTGGCACCCCAAAGGTAGGCTGAGGTAAAAGTAGATTCTCTCTATTTGTGGTAGTGTGGGCGAGCAGTAAGGCTTTATCAGAGGGTAGTGTTTAGCATTTATTGTACACTCAGGCAGAAAATGATGTCACACACTCAAAGACTGCACTCTGACCAGTTTGTTCGTATGAAAAATATTATTTAGTTATATTTATTTTCTAGAACCATGCAAACCTGGTGCAGGTAAGTGTATATGGTACTTTTCAAGGCAGGTTGAACAATACAAGCAAGCTGAATGAAAATGTCTTTGTAACAGGTTGTAAACACTTTCAATACAGTGTAAATTGCTGTTAGATTACTTTTCAGTACTTTATGGATTACTTTTTTCTACTCAGTGCAATATGCCTAGAGATCACACTGGGACATTTCCGAGAGAAAAGGTAAGTAAAGCAGTTTTTAGATATATGCAGTTTTTCAAGTTTTCATACAAAACCTACTCCACACTTACAATACAATTTTCACAAGAAAGCAGTTAATGCAGCCGTGTGGGAGGAAATTAAGTTATTGGTTTCAAGGTAAGTATTTGAGTATGGGAGTTGGTTTTCTATGGTTAGAACTGGGGTTCCCCCAGGGTCAAGGATGCACTCTCAAAGCACCCTCAGTGGCACTAGGGCTGTCGGGTGCAGTGCTGAGGCCCAATGTTATCCAATGGGGGATAGGGAGCCTCGGTTGGTGGCTGCTTATGAGCAGGCCACAAGGTTCCTGGTGTTAGGCTCAGGGCAAAGGGGGATCTGAGTTAGCACCCAAAGTATACCCGCAGCGGCATATGGCCAGCTGGGTGCTGGGTGCTGTTCTGGCATTGGATGCCCTGTTGATTTCAATGGGGATTCTCTGGTTGCAACAAACACTGCAGGCGTCGGGGACGAAGATCTTCTGAAGGTTCAGTTGGAGAGGTAAGTTGGAATGACTCGGGATGCTGGGACACCGTCAATTGAGCTACCCAGGGCCGTGGGACGTTGGGTGCAGGGGTGTCTCTAGGCGTCAGGTTTTCTTACCAGCTCTGGTCGCTGTCATGGGGGATCCTCCAGAAAGGGGCTGCAGGCGTTGATCTGAGATTCGAGGCAGGTCAGAGATCACCAGATCTCAGGTCTGGATCGCCGGGGAGACCTCCTCGTGGTCTTGGGCCACTCAAACTCTGGCCGTGGGTGTCGGGTGCAGAGTGGTGCAGACTTGCGGATTTGGCCAGAGCCATAGTCTGTTGTTGAGCAAACACAGTGCTCACGGGAGACAAAGTCTTGGGTTTGGAAGACAGGGCAGGTCCTTCGGGTTCTTGAAGGCTGCTGGCTGCAGGACACAACGGGATTTCGCTGGAGCAGATTCGAGGTGCTGACAGGCCGGTAGGGCTGGGGCCAAGTCGGCGGGCGTCCTCTTTTTCTTAGTTCAGCATGGCTTCTTCGGTCCTTCTTCTTTGCTTCTTGGTCGGTTTTTGTCTGAAGAGGCAAGGTTCGGGGTTGCCCCTAAATACTAGATTTAGGGGCATTACAGGTATGTAAAGGTAGGGACCAATTTGTCCCTTCCTTGGGATGGGTATACCACCTATTATGCCACCCTCCTGTGGGAGGGGGGGAATAGGCCTCTCTCTGCTTGGCTGTGTCCCCCATCTGCAAGATGGTGGGGACTGAGAGTTGTGCTTCACCTTGCCTCCCCCACCTGAGTGGTGGGGTTGGCAAAGGTGGGCACACCTCCCTTCCTCACTTGGTTTTCCCGCTGATTCTCCCACCCAAAGTGGGGGTCAGAATCCGGTGGGGGCCAGTTGCTGGAAGCAGCAAATGGCTGGGTGGTTCACAAAGGCGGCAAGCCTTTGAAGATTCCCTTTCGTGAACCCTGCCCATGCTGGGGAAGGAGGCTTGGCACCTCATCCCATGATGTGCATTGTTCCAGATCCCCGAGAGCAGCAGGCTTTAGACCCAGGTGTCCAGAAACATTTCTTTTGGTGGCACCTGGTGAGCAGTCACTCAGCCAGGACACTAGAGTTAGGTCGTTTTTCAGGGGGCATCTCTAAGATGCCCTCTGTGTGCATTTTAAATTAAATTCCCACACTGGCATCAGTGTGGGTTTAATGTGCTGTGAAGTTTGGTATCAAACTTCCCAGATTTCAGTAAAGCCATTATGGTGCTGTGGGGTTTGTAATGACAAACTCCCAGTACCATATACTCTTAATGGTATTACTGTACATACAATGTCTAAGAGTTGGCTTAGACCCTGTCGGGGAACAGTCCGCATGCACCTGTACCCTTACCTCTGGTATAGGGCACCCAGCTAAAGGGGGTGGCTGATTATGCCAGTGCAGTGGGTTGTAGGTATGGCACACAGCGACGTGTGTCATGTCGACTCTCCACTTCGTTCGGGGTGGGGGTGTATGTATGTATGTATGTATGTAAAGTGCCCTTGGTACCTATGGTACCATTTACAAGTGACTGACATGTGGCCAAAGGTTGCCTATTGGGTTTTGTTTTAATGCAGCTTAGGGAAAGAACATAGTCCCTGCATACCTGTTTAGCAGTAACCCAGGGCACACTGAGTCAAAGTACATCAACAGTTTGTCAAAAAGTGGGGATGACCATGCAAAAAGAGGGGACGTTCTTACAAATAGGTCTCGCATGTGCGAGAGTTTAAGCTATTGGCATTGTAAATAACAATGCCTTTTATTTGTATGTTTTGATAATTAACACATAAATGAAAGGTATTGTCATGTACAATGCCAATAGCTCAATCTATTGTAAATGCGAGACCTATTCAAAGAAGCGATCGCCATTGTCCCGTTCTTCTTAGAAAGTGACAGCACGCATGGAGTGCTGAATGTAGCGGGAATGCATGTCATGCGTGCAGTAGGAGAAACTATTTAAAGAAAATAGTGCTTGTGAGAAGTTGGCCTGATATATAATGTTCACTATTCTAGTGAGCACTTTGTATCAGTCCAAACAACCCTTATTGATGATTGGTTGTAAGTCAACCTTATAGACCAGCTATCCTAGTAGCATGGATACGAGCAGTCTAAGGCTAAACTCTAGAGGGCGTGTTAAGCCAGCTGTTTCACCATCACATATACCCCTTGAACACCAAGTGAAAGGACACCACACAAGTTGTTATGAAAAATAAAGTATATTTATTTATAACAAGACTACCCTGGCTCTTTATGAGACAGGGAGCTAAGCACACAACAAAACTCTTAAAGAAATACTTAAAGTCGCACAATTTACACAAATGCACGAGAGGCACGAAAAACCATATACTATAAAAGTGGAATGCGAAATTACTAGCAGGTAAGTACTACTCTCATAGACTGTAGAAACGCTAGGCCTACAATGCTGAACCCTTAGATTAGAAGCAGGAGGCCCAGGGACGTCGTGTGCAGAGTGGGAACTCTCACGCGGAATGCGGGACAAAGTCTATGGACCCTAGTAATTGCAAAGTTAGTGTTCTCGGGCGAACCCGACTAGGTAGGTCAAAAACGAAAGTGGGTCTAGACACTTAGAGAGTTGGTCTACGCTGGAGCACCGGAGTACTCGGTTTACCTAGCCCAGGGGCTGCGGCTGCATAGGGTTCAAGTGTCGTCGGGTTTCTTCGTTGATGAACCAGGAGCCTGAAGTGGAAGTTGCTGGCAGGCGACCAGTGGAGATGTTCCGGGCTGATCCAAGGGCTGGATCAGCTGAAGAAGGATACCTGTAAGCAGAGGGGACCAAGTTCTGAATCACTGGCCAGTGATTAGGTGGGCACCAGGATGGCACCGGACGAGGTCACTCAGCCAGGTGAAGAGGTGACACTGGATTCTGCTGCTGCACGGACCAGGGCGCTGATGTCGACCAGGCTGGAGGTCTGCGAGCTGTCCCACGTCGGATGTCTGCTGCTGGCGATGCTGGATCCGGTGAAGGAGGCAACAAGCCTTGGCTAAGGCAAGCCCACGCGGTGACACAAAATGGCGTCTGGGGTGGACCAGGAGGGTCCTAGGAAGTTCCCCTTCAAGAGGAGACAAGGGCCAGTCCAGAGGAGCTAGACCAGCGGTGAAACAAACGTAGGACGTCGTCTGGAGGGTCACTAGCCAACGGGCAAGCGACCTGGACAACGCGGTGAGCAGCAAAAAGCAGAAGGGCCCCACGCAGATCTCGTGGATGCAAGGGGGCTGAACTTCGGTGCTGGAGCTGCTCAGGGTCGGGGCTTCTCTTACCCCAAAGCACTCAGTCGAGGGTCACTCGGTGGTCGTGCTGGACAAGCGTCGTGCAGTCTTGAAGATGGCCGGTCCCTCGAGGTCTCGTCACACCTACGAATCTCAGCTGGGCTGATGATGCAGGTAGAGGTCAGAGGTGCCAGGGAAGCCGGTTCTCGTCGAGCTGGGCAGTCTTGATCCGGAGGAGAGACTTACAGCAGACCGCGATGCTTGGATGGTGCCTGCTGCTGCAGGGTGACTACTCCTTAGTCACAAGGGAGAAATCTTGAGAAGAAGTCGAGAGTTCCTTTCGTGGAAAGTAGTTTCATGATTCAAAGATGATCTAATCTGGAAGGGGGCCTGCTCCTACCTTTATCCTGAAAAAGGGGGCTGGCACGCGACTAAGTCCTGCCCCATGGGTGGGACTAGGAGGGGGGTGGTTACACCCCTCTCCTTTGGCGGGCTTTTCCCCAGATCAGGGGCTGGAGTGCCCCTGGAACTGGTTCAAGCCGGCCTATGCACAGTGAGCACCGGGGTGCCACTTGCAGTCACCTTCCTCTAAAGCCCTGCCTACCTGGGATACACAAAATCCTGTCTGGGACGGTGCTGGCACCGCCCCTGACAGGAAACCCTTTGTCCAGGCCTCCGTTTGCTGGAAGGACTCCCAGCAGCAGGAGGGCAGACTTGTGTCTCGGTGGCAGCATCCATTTTGTGGAGCTGAGGCTATGTCTGACTTTAACCGGGGTTACAGGTTACCAACATGTCTTCTCCCTCTAGAGGGGTGGAATGCTACCCCCGTCACCAGAACTGGCGAGGGGGTAGTATTCCAAAGCGTATGACACCTTACACGACATGTTTAGATAATGTCAGTCCAAAGTTACCATAACCGCGAGGATTATAAGGCACTTAAGAGTATATGGTCTGACGCTATCATGGAAACGGCTAAGGGATAGATCCCGAAAGCCGCAGACAGGCTCAGCTCATGCCAGAGCACCATCTCACACGATTCCAAGCACTCTGCCTTCAGGATTGTTAAGGCCTGCCATAGGAGTGACTGATAGGAGATCTGTGTGTCCATTTGAGGGTTAGATATAGGTATACTATATCTAAAGCAAAGGGTGAGTACACCACCTTGCCCCCAGCTGGCATAATACATGCTGCAGCCCCTGGGAGACTTCTGGGTGCACCTCAGCCCTGGGTACAGGGACTTGGAGAGGGCCCAGTGCCAATTCAGTACCTGGGTACAATTTGGAATAGAGAGAACAGCTAGGCTGTGGGTCTGATTAGCAGGCCCACAGCCAGGGAAAGTCGTAAACCAGTAAAGTAAAGTAAAGTCCACATTTGTAAAGCGCACAATCACCCGTAAGGGTCTCTAGGCGCTGGGGGCCGTCGGGAAGATTAAGCGAGCTATTGCCCAGAGTCACATGGTGCTGGGCTAACCTGCCGCCGGAGCCGGGGATCGAACCGTGGTCCCCAGATTCCAGTGTCAGTCGCCCTGGCCGCGGCGCCACACCTCTCCCTAGTGAAGCAAAAAGCAAAAATCTGGGTGATCATAGGATTGCAGACCCTACTCTCCTACAGTGCTTACAGATTAAAAAATACTCACTGCGTAGAAACCAAAGTAAAAGGGCCAGTCCACATGGGAGTTTACGAATGAAGACAAGGCGGTACTAAGGAGGGACTAAAAAGCCTTTTAACGAATCAGAAGCCAGCATTTGCAAAGGACAATGACACAAGCCAATGACAAATATTGGCGGAGAGTTGGTGGAGCTTCTATTCTTTACTCCAATACAGCATGGCTCGCAAAGCAGAGCATGCGCTGCCCAGATTCGACCTAATAATGACCCCTTCCTGAGAATTCGATTTTTTTCATTGGGTCACCATTTCCACTAATCTTACATAGATTTTCCATTATTCGCTAAGTGAAATTTCAACCACATGCACTGTGTGGATAGTAAACAGGCTAATAGAAGACAAAACGGGGATAATTGCCTATTTGGACATGTTTTCTTTTTATTTACTTGATTGGAAAGCATAAAACATTTGTGAAAAATTGTCTCCCGGAATTTTAGACATCACCAATATATTGTATCTTTTAAGAATTCAGGGAGAGAATCTCCTGACAAAGTTCTAAGACTACAAGCAGGTAACCTTTTCATTTAGCGTGGGAAAGTGCTCCTTTTTGCATGTTTGCCCCCCACTTTTTGCATGATGTTTGATGCTTCTTGAGTAACTGTGCCCTGGGTTCCCGCTAATCAGGTATCCAGGGCCCTGTGTTCCGTTCCCAAAACTGTACCTCTGCTCCCTCATTGGCACTCCTCTGGCCTACATATAGGTCTAGAGTATAAGGTGCCAGGGGCATCAAGGGCCTTATAGTCTGAAAAAGTCTCTGAGGACTGAAGCATATATTTGCCACCCTCTGAGACTCCTCCCCTGACCCATGCACATTGCCAGTGCAATCTGTGTGCCAGGGGGGGGACCCTAAAACTACAAGTCGACATAACATACATCTCTGTGTGCCGTGCCAACCAAAACACTGCCTGTGGCATAGGTAATCCACCCCTTTAACAGGCCTTACAGCCCTAAGGCATGGTGCGCTATGCCACAGATGAAGGCACAGTGGCATGAGCCCTGGGCCCCTACAGTACCTGTGCCATTCACAGGCATTGTAAGTGCAGTGCAGCTATTTTAGACAATGGGTGGGTGAGTTTGGCACCCAGAACTCCACAGCTCCATGATGGTTTTACTGAAGACTGAGAAGTATGCTATCAAACTTCTGAGCCCATTACACCCACACCGATGCCAGGGTTGGATTGAACATAAAATGCACACAGAGGGCATCTTAGACATGCCCCCTGAAAAACGACCTAACTGGCTGAGTGGCTCTTTACCAACTGCCATCCCCAGACATATTTCTGAACACATGGGTCGAGAGCCTCCTCTCTTGGGGTCCTGAAGCGAAGCACATCCTGGACAGAGGTGCCAAACCTCCTCCCCTCAAATGTGCAGGGTCCACGAAGAGGAAGATTCAAAGGCTTGCCACCTTTGTTAGCTAACCCTGCCACTGGAGGGAGAATCAACAGGAAAACCAAGCTAGGAGGAGAGGTGTGCCCATTTTGCCAACTCCTCCCCTCAGGTGAAGAAGGCGAAACACAACTCTCAGTCCCCGCCATCTTGAAGATGGGGGAACCCAGACCACCAGGGAGAGGTTTATGCTCCCTCACTTGCGGATGGCATAGTAGGGGGTGTACCAACCCCAAGGAAGGGACCCATTGATCCCGACCTGTACCTCCTGAAACGCCCCTAAATTTAGTATTATGGGGCAACCACGAACCTTGCCTCCTCAGACAAGCAGGAAGGAGGACCGAAGAGCCGTGCTGAAGGAAGAAGAGGACACTAAGTGCCTTAGTCCCAGCCCAACCGGCCTGTCCCAACCATGGCCTGCTCCAGCGGAATGCTGATGTGTCCAGCAGTGCCCCAGAACCCGGAGGACCTGTCCTGCTTTCCCTGCAAAGACTCTGTCTCCCGTGAGCACCAGACTGGCTCAAGAACCAGACTCTGGCTCAGGCCAAATCTGCGAATGTGCACACGATGCCCGCGGCCCGCGATCGAGTAGCCCAGCAACCCAAGGAGATCCCCCCAAGCGAACCTGACCTGGGATCTGGTGACTGCTGACCTACCTCAAGCCTTCCGACGACGCCTGCAGCCTCTATCTGGAGGATCCTCGCGACCGGAGCCGGTAAGAAAACCCGACATCCTAAAGACACCCCTGCACCCGACTAACCGTGTCCAGGCATAACGTGCTTCCCAACTTACCTCTCCAATGGGTGGTCACCTCCTGGAAACCTCCCTGCCCAAACCTGCCGTCTTTGTTCCGACCAGAAATCTCCCATTGAAAACAACCGGGCACCTGATGCCAAATTATTACCCTGCACCCGACCGCCCTGTACGGCTGTGGGTGCCCTTGTGTGCTAACTCGGATTCCCGTTTGCCCTGAGCTTAACCCTACGAGCTTTGCTCCCTCAACCCTGTGGCTTGCCCGAGAGCAGCCACCAACCGACTGCGCGCTAGCCCCATAGGCTAACATTGGGCACCAGCCCTCTGCACCTGGCATTCATAGTGCCTCTGAGGGTGCTCTTTGAGTGCATCCTTGACCCGCGGCAACTCTTGTTCTAACTCGAGAAACTCAACCCTAAAGAATAATTGCTTACCTTCAAACCGGTAACCACATTTTCCTCCATAGGATTGCATTGACTATTTTTCCTCAAAAAAAAGTTCTAAGTGCTGAGTTTGTTTGTATGGAAACCTAAGCTACTGGGTTTTAATGTCAAAATACTTTGCTTACCTTTGTCTAGGAAATGTCCCTGTGTGATATCTAGGCATACCACACTGAGTATAAAAAGTAATCACAAAGTAATTACAAGTATCAACTATCTTGAAATGTTTTACAAACCTGTAACAAAGTCAATTTCATCCAGCTTTCATATTTTGATTGACTTGTTTTGAAAAGTACCATTTTACTTACCTTTACCAAGTACCGCTTGCTTCTAAAAAATAAAATGCAACTAAAGAAATATCTTTTTTTTTTATACAAACAATTGGTCTGAGTTCAGTCTTTGAGTGGGTGACATCATTTATTGCCTGAGTGTGTATAATAAATGCTTAACACTACCCTGTGGAAAAGCCTAACTGCTTGCCCACACTACCTCAAATAGAGAGAAAGGTATTATCTACGTTTACCTCTGTAAGCCTTTGGGGATCTCCTGGACTCTGTGCACACTATACCTTACTTTGTTATAGTTTATACAGAGCCAGCGTCCCACATTTAGTTACTGTCCTTGTATTGGAACTAATGTAGTAGTACCTTGAAGCAGTTGATCTTAAGGTAATAGTGCTTGATCTTGAGAGCCCTTCAGTTTCAAATCTGAATGAAACCCTTTAATTCTACTTTGTTTCCAAACATTAATGCAGTCCATGGGGGGGCAATGAGAATGAGAAACATAGCCGGAGGGATATTGAAGTGCATTTTAACATTTATTAGATTTAAATGTTTCTGCTTTCCTGCAAAACTTTACAAAGATGATAATCTGTAAAGCTGCCACGTAAGCTTCCATTCATATTTTCTCAAACCACTAATGTTTAGCTTTGGTGTGGCAGTTTTACTAAACATTTTATCATAATCAGATAACTCTTTATTCCTCGTACTGCTTGTGTTTCAGTTGTATTGGTGGTTCAGATTACATTTCATTTACTCTCAAGTAGTCAACTTTTATATCCAAGGTATCAGTCATATTATCATTATACTCTCCCTCTTCCCGCTAATTAGTGAAGTCTAAATAACGTAATCTTCTGTTGACAGCCACTTCTTTCAAACCAAATATTTTATATTTATATTTATTTTTATATAAATATATTTGTTATATTTGTTTTACATCAGTGTGTTGGTAACTTGTGATAGTCCTACCTACTACACCACTAGATACATCATAAGCAATTAACAGTAGCATCCCCCATACATATAACTTTCTGTCGGTCTTAACCATTTAGTTTTCATGTTTCAGTTTTACATTAATGGTATTGGCACCTGCCTGTTATTGTACTTGACTTTGATTACAAATACGTTTTAGGAGGTAAGACACCATATGTTTTTTTTTCGTGGTTAACAATGGATAATATGCTTCTATTTCCTTGCTAATGTTACTATTTTTCTCTTTAAGTATGAACTTGCGGGAGGTACTGAAAAAGTATGGCAAGGATGTTGGTCTCCATATTAAGGCAGTTCGATCTTACAGTCAGCAACTTTTCCTGGCATTGAAACTACTTAAAAGATGCAATATCCTTCATGCTGATATTAAGCCAGACAATATCTTGGTAAGTATTGATTGTTGGTTGAATTAACTCAGAACTTCTATTGCTTCCTTTTAAAATATTTTTAGAACCAATTTATCAATTTTAGAAAGCCACTCAAAATTATCAATAGCCATTAAATTTCGTTTACAATTAAATTCTAGCAACAATTTATCTTTTTTTCCTGCATCCCCTTTCCTTTGATGAAAAGTGACCATGTGTTTAGTTAAGAAAGCCATCCTTCTTGCCTCTTAAGCCTAAAACCCAATTTCAGTGCAGAGGAAGAAGCTCCTTCAACCAGGAGAATAGGGTTCTCATCCTATCCATTTGCATTTCAGTATCTTCTCTTATGTTCTTACAGTGCTTACTTTAAAAGCTGCATTCTTTTATGATCTGTAATGGTAATTGGGGCTCCAAAGATTAGTCACTTCATTGTTTTAGTCCTACCACTGTAGTGTGCTCTTTCTTAGCTGTAGTAGCACAGTTGTTGTTCTGCATTGTAGGATTATGCTTTTGAAACCACCTTGCAAGATTTTAAGTAGAAATGCATCCTAGAAAGAAAGATATCACAAATCTCTGCTGTTCATGCAGAGAATAATGAAGAGAAAGGTGATTGTGAGGTCAAAGCTGCATTTGTGGCACTCAATATGCACTGTAGCTTTACGAGAGTCAGCAGCTTCCATTACCCGGCATGCACTACTGGCAGTTTGCCCCAGTCTCAGTTCTTTTTTTCTGGCTTGTATTGACAGCATCTCAGAACTCTTCAGGGTGATAAACCCATCCTTTTTCTGGGACTTTTTTTCAGTAAGAAATATTTTCATACTTCACTCAACATCTTTTCAAGACATGAACAGCATCCCTAATTTTTATTTATTTTTTAAATCATCATCAGGAGTATTTTTTCTTCTAAAATACCTTCACCTTTGTTAAGTGCGCCTCCTGTTTTTTTAGTTTTGAAAACACGAACAACAGACATAAGAATGGACCACCACATTTACATAGAGACCGATATTTAGTAGTGAAGGGAACATTGACACTATTCCGGCAATCAAGACAAATCAAATATTCAGAATCGACCAGTGGTGCAAGGTCCCCTTAATAGACCTACCGATACAGTGTCAAGCCCCCCGTATAATATACTACTATGATTGAAAGTACTGGGCATCAGGTCTTTATTCAACTCCATCCACAGGTCCACCCTCCCCGTCTAAACACCCCCCCCCCCCCCCCCCCGCTGCCACTACCAGAAGACTAAATGCAATCGAAGTACTACCATATTGTGTGGGTTTCATAAGCGTCATCACACCAACAGTAGCATTAAGTATTCTGATTATCACTGGAGTCGGGAATCGCCTCACATGCTGGCACACAAATGTCTAGAGGAGTCGGTCTACTGGTTTTCTTCCTCGGTCATCGCGCTTGTCTCTGAATCAGTGTCTAGATCGGTTGTCCTTAGCTCCATCACCAGGGCCTCCCAAGCCCGCGCCGCCTCTTGTGCCTTGTCATTATGAGCCTGCTGCAGTCTAAATTAGCTCTCGCTACTACTAGCCCATATGAGTAAAGTTGCCTTCCATCTAGGGTAGCTAGGTCCCGCCGCTGCCTTCCAGTGAGATGATTCAGAAAAGGGGGTGGTGATGAACAGAGTGCCTGAATTAAGCAGACCACTCTTACCCAGTCCAAAGATCAGGGCTTGATCCATCACCGTTTTTTAGCTCACTGCACCATCCCAGCTCAGAACTTGGCTATATGCAAATTAGTCTGTTCCTGTCCCAGTGCATGATGGGAACAGGGCAAACCAAACTACCAAGCCAATTCTTATACTGGGAAGGAAACAAGCTTCCGGGGACCGGTTTCTGCCATTTCAGGCATCGTCGGCCCGGCTTGCTTGAATCCTGATGGTGCAATGAGCAAGGGACTCACATCTGAGTATAACCTTCCACGCTTATGGTGGACAAAATTATTCAGAAAAGGGGGTGGTGATGAACAGAGTGCCTGAATTAAGCAGACCACTCTTACCCAGTCCAAAGATCAGGGCTTGATCCATCACCGTTTTTTAGCTCACTGCACCATCCCAGCTCAGAACTTGGCTATATGCAAATTAGTCTGTTCCTGTCCCAGTGCATGATGGGAACAGGGCAAACCAAACTACCAAGCCAATTCTTATACTGGGAAGGAAACAAGCTTCCGGGGACCGGTTTCTGCCATTTCAGGCATCGTCGGCCCGGCTTGCTTGAATCCTGATGGTGCAATGAGCAAGGGACTCACATCTGAGTATAACCTTCCACGCTTATGGTGGACAAAATGATTCAGAAAAGGGGGTGGTGATGAACAGAGTGCCTGAATTAAGCAGACCACTCTTACCCAGTCCAAAGATCAGGGCTTGATCCATCACCGTTTTTTAGCTCACTGCACCATCCCAGCTCAGAACTTGGCTATATGCAAATTAGTCTGTTCCTGTCCCAGTGCATGATGGGAACAGGGCAAACCAAACTACCAAGCCAATTCTTATACTGGGAAGGAAACAAGCTTCCGGGGACCGGTTTCTGCCATTTCAGGCATCGTCGGCCCGGCTTGCTTGAATCCTGATGGTGCAATGAGCAAGGGACTCACATCTGAGTATAACCTTCCACGCTTATGGTGGACAAAATGATTCAGAAAAGGGGGTGGTGATGAACAGAGTGCCTGAATTAAGCAGACCACTCTTACCCAGTCCAAAGATCAGGGCTTGATCCATCACCGTTTTTTAGCTCACTGCACCATCCCAGCTCAGAACTTGGCTATATGCAAATTAGTCTGTTCAGATACTCTGTCCATCACCACCCCCTTTTTGTAATTATTTTGGCCACCATGAGTGTGGAAGGGTATGCTCAGACATGAGTCCCTTGCTCTTTGCACCATCAGGATTCAAGCAAGCCGGGCCGAAGACGGCTGTAATGCCAGAAACCGGTCCCCGGAAGCTTGTTTCCTTTCCAGTGAAGAATTGGCTTGGTAGTTTGGTCTGCCCTGTTCCCATGATGCACTGGGCCAGGGACAGACTAATTTGCATATAGCCAGGTTCTGAACTGGGATGGTGCAGTGAGCTAAAAAACGGTGATGGATCAAGCCCTGATCTGTTGACTGGGTAGGAGTGTTCTGATTAACTCAGATACTCTGTCCATCACCACCCCCTTTTTGTAATTATTTTGGCCACCATGAGTGTGGAAGGGTATGCTCAGACATGAGTCCCTTGCTCATTGCACCATCAGGATTCAAGCAAGCCGGGCCGAAGACGGCTGTAATGCCAGAAACCGGTCCCCGGAAGCTTGTTTCCTTTCCAGTGAAGAATTGGCTTGGTAGTTTGGTCTGCCCTGTTCCCATGATGCACTGGGCCAGGGACAGACTAATTTGCATATAGCCAGGTTCTGAACTGGGATGGTGCAGTGAGCTAAAAAACGGTGATGGATCAAGCCCTGATCTGTTGACTGGGTAGGAGTGTTCTGATTAACTCAGATACTCTGTCCATCACCACCCCCTTTTTGTAATTATTTTGGCCACCATGAGTGTGGAAGGGTATGCTCAGACATGAGTCCCTTGCTCTTTGCACCATCAGGATTCAAGCAAGCCGGGCCGAAGACGGCTGTAATGCCAGAAACCGGTCCCCGGAAGCTTGTTTCCTTTCCAGTGAAGAATTGGCTTGGTAGTTTGGTCTGCCCTGTTCCCATGATGCACTGGGCCAGGGACAGACTAATTTGCATATAGCCAGGTTCTGAACTGGGATGGTGCAGTGAGCTAAAAAACGGTGATGGATCAAGCCCTGATCTGTTGACTGGGTAGGAGTGTTCTGATTAACTCAGATACTCTGTCCATCACCACCCCCTTTTTGTAATTATTTTGGCCACCATGAGTGTGGAAGGGTATGCTCAGACATGAGTCCCTTGCTCATTGCACCATCAGGATTCAAGCAAGCCGGGCCGAAGACGGCTGTAATGCCAGAAACCGGTCCCCGGAAGCTTGTTTCCTTTCCAGTGAAGAATTGGCTTGGTAGTTTGGTCTGCCCTGTTCCCATGATGCACTGGGCCAGGGACAGACTAATTTGCATATAGCCAGGTTCTGAACTGGGATGGTGCAGTGAGCTAAAAAACGGTGATGGATCAAGCCCTGATCTGTTGACTGGGTAGGAGTGTTCTGATTAACTCAGATACTCTGTCCATCACCACCCCCTTTTTGTAATTATTTTGGCCACCATGAGTGTGGAAGGGTATGCTCAGACATGAGTCCCTTGCTCATTGCACCATCAGGATTCAAGCAAGCCGGGCCGAAGACGGCTGTAATGCCAGAAACCGGTCCCCGGAAGCTTGTTTCCTTTCCAGTGAAGAATTGGCTTGGTAGTTTGGTCTGCCCTGTTCCCATGATGCACTGGGCCAGGGACAGACTAATTTGCATATAGCCAGGTTCTGAACTGGGATGGTGCAGTGAGCTAAAAAACGGTGATGGATCAAGCCCTGATCTGTTGACTGGGTAGGAGTGTTCTGATTAACTCAGATACTCTGTCCATCACCACCCCCTTTTTGTAATGCCTTCCAGTGAGATGTCATTTCCCTCTTAGCCAGCAAAAATCCTAGGTCTATAAATTTGCTAGTCAAGTTAGTTTTGCTAGTGTGTGGAAACCAGTGTAATTGGCAAGTCCCTTTGTCCGGAGTAATCTGTTGCCCCGTTACTCTACAGAGTAAACCAGTTATCTCCTCCCAGTATGTGCCCAACTGCGGACAATCCCACAGCATGTGCAGCAAATCCGCGTCCTGTAGTCTACACCGGGGGCATAGTGCTGTGTTAACCTGGAAGTACTGGTTAATTTTAGCCGGCGTAAGGTATGCCCTGTGTAGTATAAAAAATTGGATCAATTGGAACCTAGCATATCTGGTGCCCTTCCATTGTCTTTTAAGTATTTGTGACCAGGCCGTGTCGGGTATTTCTTTATCTAAGTCCGTCGCAAATTGCTCACGTAGCCTCTGCAGCTGGTTCATCCCCTCTCCCAGCATACATTTGTACAAACAAGTAACCGCTTTATACTTGCCCGCTGCCATCACCTCATATTGGCACGCCCCGCTTGTTGGCGGTTCAGAGAGGCCAGCGCCCCAATGCTTCTGGATAGCGGAAACCAGGGCCGCGTGTATTAGGAAATGGCCTCGCGGGAGGCCAAAAGCCTCTTGCAATGTACCGTAGGGCAATAGTGCACCATCTTCAAATAGATCACCCACCATCTGTAGGCCCAGTGCCTCCCACTCCGCGAGGGCAGACCAATCCCTACCATGCGGTAAGGCCGTGCACATGCCCAGCGGTACTTCCGGAGCGTAAGGTCGTTGCACCCCAACTCTATTGTGGAATCGCTTCCAGCAATGCCTCAGGGCGCACTCCACTGTCGACAAACCAGTAGTCCGCAATCTCTGCCGCAGGACCACGAAGAACAGAACATGCCGCGGCACATCTGGTTCAGACTCCCTCTCCGGTCCTCGAAACTCCAGTGCCACTGCCTGGGTAAGGTGTTGGAATTGTGCAGCTAAATAATACAATTCAAAATCTGGGACGGCAAGGGCCCTTTCAGCCCTTGGCCGTATCAGAGTATCCAATGCTACTGTACGCCGCCCTGCACCCCAGATAAAGCCCTCCACCGCAGAACTGAGTTGCCGAACCATTGCAACAGGTATTCGTATTGGCAGGGTCCGGAAAAAATACAAGAGCCGAGGAAGCGCCACCATCTTCAACCGCGCTACTCGACCCGCCACCGACAATGGTAGAGTCCCCCAAAATGCATGCTACCCTTCAGGCCCCTCAGCGCTCTACCTATGTTGCCTTCAAGGAGATCTTCCTGAGTATGATACACTTGCATCCCCAGATAGGGGAGACTCCTAGGTTCCCACGTCAAGTCAGGTGGCAGTGCAGGTGGGTCACATGTTCTGGTCACTGGGAATATGCAAGTAAATGTAAATGTACCGGTATTTATAGAGCGCACAGCTACTTCCCTAAGGTAGTGTCCCGGCGCTGTCTGTATACCGCTTAGGAACCCTTCCTGGTTTTCCCTGTGAGTGTCCACTCCTGGGCACTCCCAGGTGAAACCAGGCATCCCAGCGCTTTTGGGGCCGTTGTGGAGATTAAGCAAGCTATTGCCCAGAGTCGCAGAGTGGGACCCATGATTAGAATAGGCACCGAGGCGAGAATTATCAGGTCCGATAAAATTGAGCCCAAGACCCGCCAAGGCGGGTATTGAACCCTGGTCCCGGGCCAGACCTCTGCATCAGGGTCTGCCGCTCTAACCATTTGAGCCACACTTCTCCACAAGTCTTTGCCCAGTTGACCCGCAAGCCCGAGATACCTCCGAACCAGCTGAGCAGGGAGCCCACTCCCTCCAGGGCCTCCCCCACATCTCTCAGAAACAGTAGGAGGTCATCCGCATACAGTGATATATAGTGCGGCCGATCTTTAAGTCGCAAGCCTTGGAATGCCCTCCCCATCCTAGCGCGAACCGCTAAAGGCTCCACTGCTAGGGCGAACAGCAGCAGGGAGAGCGGGCAGCCTTGTCTAGTACCCCGCCCCACAGGGTAAGAGGAGGAAACAACTCTACCAACCCGTACCCTAGCAATCGCCGATGAATACAATATTTCAGTCCAGTGGACATATCCTTCTCCAAGCCCGAATGCTTTCATGACTGAGAACAAATAGGGCCATTCCAGGCTGTCGAACGCCTTGGCCATATCAACTGAGAGGAACATCGCCTGCCCCTCCGCTCCATAGTCTCCATCCAATATTCGTATCAGCCTGCGTATGCTGCTAGCAGTATTGCGAGTCGGGATAAAACCGGCCTGATCAGAGTGGACTAACCGTGTCATGAAGGGGAGGAGTCGAGTAGCTAGCACTCGACTCAGTATTTTGTAATCAGTGGTGAGCATAGACAGAGGCCTATACTCGGTCGTATCGGTCGGAGATTTCCCTGGTTTAAGGAGGGGACCGATGACAGCCTCCCTAGTGGAGGTCGACAGTACCCCCCGCTGTTTGGCCTCTCTATACATTGCCAGCAATCTGGGAGCCAGGAGGTCAATATAAGCTAAATAGAATTCGATAGGCAGTCCATCACTGCCCGGAGTTTTGTTGCGCGCCAACTGCTTAATGGCGCAGCGAATTTCAGTTAATGTGATGTCCTGACCAAGGGACTCTGCCTCTTCCGCCTCAACAGTAGGCAGCTCCAGTTCCTCCAAAAACGTTTGCACGTCTGCCTCCCCAGTTTGCAATTGGCTTGTGTATAGGCTCGCATAAAAAGACCGAAATCGATCATTAATTTGATGTTGAGTGTATTCTAAACGTCCCGAGGGCGAGGTCAGCGCCAATATTTGTACGCATCTAGGAACGGGGTCAGCCAGCCAAGCCAACAGTGTGCCCACCTTATCCCTTTCAGCATGTGCACGGGCCAAGTAAGCTCTATGATCGAAGCACCTTGAGCGCTCCACAACCACCGCTACTGCTTCCTTCCGGGACTGGACCGTGTTACGCGTCTCAGAACCGTCAGAGTGGGCTCTCTCGGCCTCCCTAAGGGCCAGTTCGCCAGCCTCGATTTCCTGTAATAACAGCTTCCTTACTCCCACCCATTTAGCAATACATATCCCGCGAACCACTACTTTAAAAGTGTCCCTTCCAGGGCCGTTGTCGTGGCCGTGCCTGCATTCTCCGCGAAGTATTGCTCCACCCCATCTCCGCGCGAAAGGCCTGGTCCTCCAGCATCTCCGGACGCACTTTCCAGGTCGGTACAATAGGGCGCTCCGCCATCCAACAGAAACTCACCAATAACGGATTATTGTCCGAAATGGTGCGCGGTAAATATTCTCTACCAACCGCCAATGATACCAGGCCAGGCCTACACAAAATCGCGCCATCTGCACATGTAAGTCATGCAAAGCCGAAAAGTACGAAAAATCTCTTATCGTCCGGGTGCTGCGCTCGCCAAAAATCAATAAATCCCCAGTTATCTTGCCACTGAGCCCTGACTTTCGCTAGTTTATGAACCGGTTGGGTCCGGAATAGTTTTTCTTTTCTTTTTTCTTATTTTGGTCGCTGTCGACCACTATTTGGTGCCACAGTAGACTGATGACCTTTTCAACTCAAAGTCATCTCCTTCGGACTGAAATCCGCGTCTGAGCACTTTCAAAATGTATGAGCATTGTCGCTGCACGTCTGAGAAAACCAAATATATTTGTATACCCATACCTAGACGACTGGCTATTAAAAGGAACATCCTCGAAAGAAACACTGAACCATTTTAACATATGTCTCCACACTGTAACCAAATTAGGTCTTCGGGGAAACCTCAGAAAATCTATCTGGGCTCTATAATAGATACACAGTCCAAGCGGTGTATACTTCAGAATAGAGGCTGTTATCAATCCAACTGAAATGTCACATTCTTTTGCAAACTCCTCATCCAACAGCTCAGCAGTTTTTATCCCTGTTATCAATGGCTTCTTGCATTTTTGTTTGTTCCTTGTGCAAGCCGTCACATGAGAACTTTACAGCAATGTCTAGAGGACCCCTCGAACAACTGGAAGAAGAAATTGACTGTCACAATCAGTCATCCAGTCACTTCCATGATGGACCAAATTGAAAAATCTAATGAGAGGGACCTCATTCTATCAGGATCTCCCAGTTCAGACTCATCACAGATGCATCCTTAAAAGTATTTAAAAGGATGGGGAGCACACTTGGGCCATTTAAGGACTCAAGAACTTAGGTCACACAAAAAGAAAAGACCTACCACATGAACCTACTAGAGTTGAGAGCAGTTCTTCTGACTTTAAAATCTTTTCTTCCAGCAATCAAAACAACTTCTCTGCTTCTTCGGATGAAAAATCAACAATGTACTACTGAAACATGCGGGGAGGGCTGCATTTAAGACCTCTGTCCCTAGAGTAATAAACCATATGGAAATAGTGTATTGCAAGGAACTTGAGAATTACAGCGGTCCATCTCCCAGGTGCACAAAACAGGGAAGCGGACACCGACAGTCAAAACTTGCAAGAAAACCATTACTGGGTTCTAAATGCCGAACTCGTAGAAGAAACTTTCCAAGAATGGGGATATCCTCAAATAAACTTATTTCTCAGCATAGAAAACACAAAAGACTATGCCTCCAGATATTACCAGCCAATGATGAAGGGAAATGCTCTTTGATAGACTGATTGAAGAAATTTCTCCGCACATTTCCACCAATTGCTCTCATTTCAACAGTTCTGGCCAAATTTTACTGGTACAGACCATGATGCACTGGATTGGCCTTGTCAGTGGTGGTTCACAAACCTTCTTCACCTATCACAGCAACCACACAAGAGATTGCCATGCAGACAAGATTTCCTGTACAGGTTTGGGGGCCAGATCCTGCAACCCAACCTTCCATCACTGAACGTAGCGACATGGCTCCTGAAGTCCTGCAATATGGCCATTTAGGTCTTACACAAGAGTACATGAACATTCTACAAAAAACTAAACGACCTTTGACAAGAAAATCATACTCCTTTAAGTAGAAGAGATTTTGCATTTGGTGCATTCATCAAAGCCTCAATCCTTCCTCCTGTCAAAAGGATGTATTGATGCCATATCTTCATCTGGCAAGGTCTGATTTACTGTTTTCTTCCATTAATGTTCACCTTGCGGCTATAACTGCTTATAGCAAGCCTTCATCACAAACCTCTTTTTTCAAAATACCTTTGGTTAAAGATTTTCTAGATGGTATTAAAAATGTTTTTCCACCAGTCAAGTCCCCTTCTCCTCCTTGGGAACTTAACATTGTTTACTCTAAATTAATGGGACCCGCCTTTGAACCCATTCACAAAGCTTGTTTACAATATCTTACATGGAAAGCAGCTTTCTTAGTTGCTATTACCTCTGCGCGCAAAGTTAGTGAGATTCAGGCTCCATGTTCTACTGCACCATGCGCAGTATTCTGTAGTAATAGAGTTGTTATGAGAACACAGCTAACAATGTCTCATATTCCCTTTTTCCTTTTAAAAAAGGTTTGTGAAAGGTTTCCTATGGTCATTTTTTATAGTGATGCATTTCTGTGCAATTTGTTCTATTTTAAAATGAAAATTCATTAAAATCTTATCATTTTTAACCTTCTTTAGGCTGCAAACATGTATGCAAGGTATTGTGATACGAAGTTTGTTATACATATATTTATACTTATAATGTGCTCCGGGATCCCTGCATATGGGTGTGACTATTTAGTGCTTATGACTTTTCCTTATTCACCTACCCTCCTCACCCCCAAAAAAGACACCACACTTATAGCTCTGAAAAAAGCTACTAACAGTTTACTTTGCTAATGCTATCCACTTTTCCTTTACACTCTTATCCCTAACCACAAAGTCCCAATCACCCTGTTCTCAAAACATCTTGTCAATGCCCCACCAATTCAACTCCTTCTAAATCATCTCCACATTCAACTTTACAGTTCTGTCATCCTATTCCTGATCCACATGCCTACTAGTCCTGCCCATTTGTGATGCATGCTGGCAGTTATCCAGTATTGGGGTATCTTTCATAGATTCACTTGCCTGAATCATTCCCCGTTTCCGAGGCGCGAGTCCCACGGTAATATTATATACAAAAGCAGTGCCTTAGTAAGAAACTGTAGTAGGCTAACAAGATAGTAGGCCCAAAAGGCCCAAAGCTTAGTAGCCTATCTACCTCCATTATATGAAAATAACTAAAAAATAGTTCCAACCAATCAGCTGCCAGCACCCTCTAGAACCTTCCCAGCAGAGGCAGTTCTCCTCAGATTTTCACCGCACGTCGTGTGGAAAGGAGTCTCCCTGAGTGCCTACTCACTTTTCTTCTTTTTATCTTCAGGATGTCTGAAAAGAAAGCCCTATTCAAAGCTTGCAGGACGTGTGATAAGAAGAGGGTCCATATAGATGATCAGCATAAAGACTGCATCTACTGCCTACATCCCAATCACATTGTGAAGGATTGTAGGATTTGTCGCACCTTCCCTGCCAAAACCATCATGTACAGGGAAGCCAGGGTTCTTCTATGGCTCAAATCATCTATTACAGATGATGAGGACAGAGCTTCTACTTCCAGCAAAAGAGCCAGATCCAAAGACAGATCTTCTCCTGAGAGGAGGAAACATCAGAAATCCTCTCATATAGCTTCAGAACCAACAAGGAGGTCATCTTCTCCTCCTTCTGAATCTCCATTATCTCCGCCTTCAGGATCTTCAGCGTCTAAAACAGTGAGTAAAGCCCAGGCAAAAACTGTTTCACTGGTGTCTTCTCACACAGTCTCTGTGACTTTTACCACCTCAAGCTCTTCTGCTACGGTGTCTACTTCAGCTATAACTTCTATTGTGTCAGCCAAAGTCTCTTCTAAGACATCTTCTGAGGCTAAGGACACTTATTCAATTTCAATACCGTCGACGACTGTTCCATCGGCGACGAAGTCATCGTCGACGAAGGCCCCGTCGACGAAGAGCCCGTCAACGTCGAAAATCTTGTCGACGAAGAGCCCGTCGACGACTGGATCATCAAAGAAGAGCCCGTCGACGACTCTCCCGTCGAAGAAGAGTCCATCGACGTTGGCTCTGTCGACAACAGCACCGTCTACGGCAATCCCGTCCATCGACAGCAACTCCGTCGGCGACGATTCCGTCGACAACAAGTCCATCGACGACGAGCTCGTCGACCGCAATTCCAGCAATGACTCAGCCGCCTACAATTAAGACGCCTAAGTCAACAAAGAGTCCTTTAATCTCCAAAACTCCACCTGCAAGATCCTGGCCTGCTTTACCTCGAGTGTCTCATGCGTCACCTGTGGCGTACACTCATTTTCAGTTAGAAACCTATCATAGGCAGGACTACACTAATATTTCGCCGTTGAGGCCATCACACATTTTGGAAACATATGTGGAAGAAGAGGAATCTGATGAGGATGATGGAGACGAAGAAGGCCCCTTTGGGATTGCACGCCATCCATCAGAATTACGGATAAAATGTCAGGAAGAGGATATTCAGGAGCATTTCTATCAAGGGGATTTGTCTACACCTTACCATACACAATCATATAGAGCTCCACGTTCGGAGGAGACAAGTCATCTCCCTCCTACTTTGATTCAGGATTTACAGGCCATGTTGGCAGACTATCGCCAGAGGTTCCCGCCTACACCGTCCACTCCAACCGTGCCTCCTGTACCGGCGGATGTACCTATGCCTCCACCACCGCAGGTTCCAGTGTCGCCAAGACGCACTGTAGACCCCATGCAACAAGAGGATCAGGATACTTCCTCTTCGGATGAAGATGGAACAGAGGAAGGCGAGCTGCCGAATGACAATACACCTGGAGATCCGTGGGATGAATATATAATCCCAATGCCTTCACCTCCTTTGCCGCAACCATCTGATTCTCCACCTGAGTACATTGGCGGCTTTCACAATATAATGCAAAGAGCTGCTACAAGGTTTGACCTTCCAGTTACTATTGAGCAGTCGGACTGTTTTTTGCATGACTTTAAAGAGGGGTATAGAAAAATCACCAGGGCTATACCTATCATAGATTTCATTTGGAAGGAAGGTCTTAAAATTATGAAGACACCGGCTTCTATTCCTGCAGTCCTTCCGCGTATTGAAAAGAAATATAGAGCACCGCCAGAAACTCCATCTTGTCTGTTAGGCCACCCACGTCCGGATAATTTCGCAAGCTGCTCAACAGAAGTCCAAGAATCCATCCACCGCAATCTCCACTCCACCAGATAAAGAGGGCAGAAGATTGGATTTAATCGGGAAAAAGTTCTCCACCAATGCTGCATCATCCATCAAGGCAGCAAATTCTCTTGCAATCCTTGCACGCTATGACCGACAGATGTGGTCGGATTTTTCGGAATTCATAGATTTGATACCGGAAGATCGTCAACAGGAAGCACGTAAGATAGTGCTTGAAGGAGAGAGGGCGGCATCAGAGATAATAGACTGCGCCCTGGACATTTCAAATACTAACTTTCGACAGTTAGCGGGTGCTGCGGTTCTCAGACGCCAGGGTTGGCTCAAAGCAACTTCTTTCAGTACGGAGGTGCAAACAAAGATCCTTGATATGGCTTACGATGGGGATTCGCTCTTCGGTAAGCACATAGATGACGCCCTACTGACCATTAAGACTGATACCTACACTGCTAAATCACTTGGTACCCTACAATATAAGAGCGGCTCGTTTAGAGGAGCACGGGGTCGTGGTTTTTCTTCTAGAGGAAATTACCACAATCAACAAAACAGACAATACCACTCTCAGTATAAACAGCCGTATTACCAATCTTCTTACAGGCAATCCTCTTCGAACAATTTCTCTCGTCAAGGAGGACGACGGAGATCGAATAATCAAGGCCGGGATTCCAATAAACGTCAATGTGCTTTGCCGGATGCCAGTCCAACATTCTCCCCTCCCTGTGGGCGCGAAGATCTCAGCCTTTTTCCAACAATGGCGGAGCATAACATCGGATCAGTGGGTCCTCGAACTGGTGGAGAAAGGACACACTCTGGAGTTCTTAAAGACACCACCTACGACCCCGCCCAAGGGCCCCCTCCCCCTTGTCTTCACTTACTGTTCAAAGAAGCCTTAAACATGTTTCGAAAGAATGCAATAGAAAAGGTTCCAATCTCGCAGAAAGGAAAAGGATTCTACTCTTGCTTCTTCCTCATAAAGAAAAAGTCGGGAGAGTGGCGCCCGATTCTGGATTTGCGCAAACTCAACAAGTTCTTGAAGAAGCAGAGTTTTCGCATGGTGACAGCAGATGTACTCAGTTGCCTCAACGAAGGGGACTTTATGGCTTCTCTGGACTTGGAAGACGCTTACTTCCATATCCCTATACATCCCAAACATCGCAAATACCTATGATTCACGGTAACTGGCGTCCACTTTCAATTCAAGGTGCTCCCGTTCGGACTGAAGTCTGCACCAAGAATATTCACAAAATATCTAGCCCCAGTCTCTACTGCGCTGAGGTCTCAGGGAATACAAGTCTTCTTATACCTCGATGACTGGCTTCTCAAAGGACCATCAAAACAGGCTACAAGACAAGCGGTCAAAAGTTGCCTGCATCTATTCTCAAATCTGGGACCCACTCTTAATGCAAAGAAGTCACAATTACAACCCCTCCAAGTTTTAACCTTTCTGGGAGCGTCACTAGACACCCAACAGTGCAAGGCGTTCTTGTCTCAGGAACGGCAGGGCAAATTACAAAGCCTGGCAAGACTAATCTCAAGAAAAAAGTCTGTTTCTGTCCGAACATTCGCATCTCTTCTGGGGATGTGCTCTTCAGCGATCAGTTTAGTCCCATTTGCAAGACTCAGGATGAGGCCGCTGCAAGAGGAGTTGCACCGTCAATGGCAACAAATTGGAGGTTCTTTTGACGATTACATAAAAGTGACCTCAGGAATGAAACATGCTCTCCAATGGTGGTCAAAAAGAAGCAACCTGTCTCTAGGTCTCACATTTCTTTCAATCCTTCCGGAGTTTATTCTGACCACGGACGCGTCTATGGAAGGATGGGGAGGTCACCTCAAGGACCTTCAGATTCAGGGCCGATGGTCTCACCAATATCGGCAGAAACACATCAACAGTCTTGAGTTAAGAGCCATTTTCCGTTCTCTGCATTCCTTCCGAGAATTGCAAATTCCTCAGTGTTGGTGCGTACGGACAATACCACCAGCATGTTTTACATCAACAGACAGGGGGGGGCGAGGTCTCTCTCCCTATCGCAGGAAGCTCAAGAGATGTGGGAATGGGTTATAACACATGGCATAACCCTAAGAGCGGAGCATGTGAAAGGGGTTCAAAACTCTCTGGCCGACAACCTCAGCAGATCTCTCACAGGTTGCCACGAATGGGAGCTGGAACAAGAACAGGTGAACAAGATCTTTCAAAGATGGGGCACGCCAACTCTAGATCTGTTTGCGATGCAACAGAACAGCAAATGCCTTTATTACGCCAGCAGATTTCCTCAACGGGGATCAAGAGGGAATGCCCTGTCCATGCGATGGTCCGGAATCTATGCATGCGCTTTTCCCCCCGATTCCGTTAATACCGAGGATTCTGCAAAAGATGAAGAGGGAACATTGCACTCTTCTTCTCATTGCTGGCCGAGGCAGTATTGGTTCCAGCAGCTACTCCTACTGTCTCAGCAGCCTCCAATTCATCTCAAACCGACACTTTCAATGTTAACAAGAGAAAGAGGTCAGATTTTACACCCGGATCCACAATCGCTTCACTTGCACGCCTGGCTCCTGACTTCTTAGAGTTTAAGGATCTCAAGATTTCTCAGGACTGTAGAGAAATTCTATCTCAGGCCCGTGCTCAAAGTACTATCAGAACATACCGTTTTAAATGGAGAAGCTTCTGTTGTTGGTGTGAAACCAATAATATTCATCCGCTCCAAGCTCCACGGGAAGATATCCTTCCCTGCTTGCTATCACTAGCTAAAGCAGGTCTACTATTCTCCTCTATCAAAGTTCATCTTGCTGCTATCTCTAGATTCAGGAAGAGTTCGAACAAGCCATCGCTCTGTTCTTACTCGCTTATAAAACAATTCCTGAGGGGATTGTTTCAAGCCTTTCCTCCAATTCGACCTCCACCTCCTGAATGGGATCTCAATATAGTTTTATCTCAGTTAATGAGGAGACCTTTCGAACCAATTCACAGGACTGAGCTAAGGTTTTTAACCTGGAAGGTGGCTATTTTACTAGCTCTCACTTCAGCCCGGAGGGTTAGTGAAATCCAAGCTTTCACGATTTCAGAACCTTTCCTTCATTTCTCTAAAGACTACGTCACTTTGAGAACAAATCCGAAATACATTCCTAAAGTACCGTCTCAGTTTCATCTAAACCAACCGGTAAAGTTAAAGACTTTGTTCCCGGATCCAGTCACACTAGCAGAAAAGGCCCTGCACTCTCTTGATGTGAAACGTTGCCTGAAGTTCTATCTTCAGAAAACTAAGGACATACGAAAATCTAATCAACTATTTATCGCGTATGGTCAAGCCACATTGGGGCAAGCCGTGACAAAAGCAACTATAGCCAAGTGGCTATCTTCTGTAATACAATTTTGTCACGAAAAAGCTAACAAGCCTATAATCAGAAAGGTGAAAGCGCATTCCACCAGAATGATGTCAGCGTCGACAGCCCTATTTGCTGGGGTCACGCTGGAGGACATTTGCCGAGCTGCAACATGGAAGAGTGGCCATACAAAGCATTACTGCTTGCAGTCTGCATCGCAGGACGATACAGCAGTGGGACAAGCAGTACTGCAGCATCTTCTTCATTAAGGTTAGATTTTTAAATGTCTCTCATATTGCCTTTATGAGGTATGAGTATAACATAATCCACTGTGATGTTTTGCTTGTCAACTACTGTTTTTTACTATGAAGTATGTTACCCGACTATAATTATTTAATTTCAGAAGGTTTCTGCATTTATGTATGTTTACATTTTCTAGTGCTCTATAACCTTCCGGATGCGTGGGGATATGTACAGTTACGCTTGTCTCCCACCTTCCGCAAACGACATGTTTAGGTTTACTGCTTGCTATTCTGATTCAGGTATGTGAATCTATGAAAGATACCCCAATACTGGATAAGAAAACAAGTTACTTACCTGTAACTACGGTTATCCAGTATTGGTATCTTTCATAGATTCACATGCACCCACCCTCCTCCCCGACAAGACAGTTCTCTATTTGGTATACTTACTTCTCACTTGTGCTGGGAAAATCTGAGGAGAACTGCCCCTGCTGTGAAGGTTCTAGAGGGTGCTGGCAGCTGATTGGTTGGAACAATTTTTTAGTTCTTTTCATATAATGAGGTAGATAGGCTACTAAGCTTTGGGCATTTTGGGCCTATTATCTTGTCAGCCAACTACAGTTTCTTACTAAGGCGCACTGCTTTTGTATATAATATTACCGTGGGACTCCCGCCTCGGCGATGGGGAATGATTCAGGCATGTGAATCTATGAAAGATACCAATACTGGATAACCGTAGTTACAGGTAACTAACTTGTTTTCTTACTTGTGCTCTGAATAAATCTCGATCCATGTCTACACATTGCACAGCCTCACATTCACAATGTGCTAATCAAGCCTTTATAAAATAAGCAGAAAGCTAGACTTGTGTTATTTTAAATCCCTGTAAACATCTAAAAATAGTCTTATCTTGATTCAAAGCCCCCCTAAATATCCAAGTCAATGCATTGCAGGGTTCTTCCTTCATCAGGGGGTAACATAAATGTATGGTTTAGGGCAAAGTAGTGAAACCTCATGAACGTTTGCTTGGAACCCGGGGCAGACCCAGCAGTTACTGATGAGTAAATGCTAAGAAAAGCCAGACTTTTTCAAAATGTAGTCGGTCCATGTGTCGGGCCCGAATGAACTCCAGGAATCCAACCTAACATATGGTACTAGAATCAGTGTTTTGCTAGGAGACACTCTTTCTAAGATAGTAGTATTGCTTTTTTGTGTAAATGAGTTGAAATGTGCGCTAGTAAAAGAAGGATTCACTTACAAACTCTGTTCTAGAGGAAATGTTACTGAGGTATATCTGACAATAGACAAGGCCCTTACTCTCAGTGCGTGCCCATTTTGTGATTGCCCTCATCCTCAGAACTTGAGAAATCTGGCAAATGACATGTTTTCTACTGCTCCTGATTTCCCCTGCTCTATTTTTCTTATTGAGTGCCTATTATCATCCATTCATCCAAGTTTGATTGTTGACCTTATACTTCATAGTTGTTTGCTCTGTATTCTTGATCCCCGTGAAAAAAGATTATCAAATGACATTATCTCTATAACGACAGGGTTTTAATCCAAAACTATTGATGCTCACTAACTGGTTACATATTGCTGTAGTCGGAAGGTGTTTAAAGTTTATACTTTATGGCTAGTTCACCTTTTTATTTTATTAATGCTGTGACATTTTTTTTTTCTAGGTAAATGAATCTAAAACAATTCTTAAGCTCTGTGATTTTGGCTCTGCTTCACATGTTGCAGATAATGATATTACACCATATCTCGTAAGCAGATTTTATCGAGCACCTGAGATCGGTAAGTTATTATGCATTAATTTTAATATACTATTTTACTTGCACTACTCACCTGTTCGGATGTTACACTCCTGAAGCAGGACACAACATTGATCTTATTCTTAGTTACAAAAAAGTTATGAAAAGGTTATTTTAGTAGATGCCACTAAACAATCTGGCCCAGTGTTTGCATTCACACTATACTATGTCATTCAGTCATTCTTTGTCTTAAGTGATCTGTGTGCACTAGAAGCCACCTTTTCCTGTTAACCATATTTTCCTAGCTGATGAGTGGTTCAAGTAAAAGACATGAAAGTCTAAGTTTGGAGTTTGCATCTTGATCTTTGATTTACTGACCACTGTTTAGAGTATATAGGGGGGGTCACATCCACTTCTGTGGCAGCGGTCAGATTCTTTGGCCTTCTTTACACTATTCAGCTGGGTTGCCCAAGCTTGTTTTTATGTTCTCTGATGCCTTCAAGGTATTTCCATATTTGCCATATCCTTACTGAGGCTTGGCAATCATGCCATCATCTGTTCCTGCCTGGACTCCATAAAAAGTTTTTTCCAAAACCTTAAGGTCAACTGCCAATAATAACTTTGTAACACAATTGTAACGTTGTCCATCAGTAGACATTAGGCTAGCGGTCAGGGGCATTTGCCTTATAATCTTATATGCTGCTGGCCCACTACTTATAAATGTAAGCATTATCCTCCCTCTTAGTCACCGAGTTTCTTAGGAGCAAGGTTACGATCAGGTGCCAGTTGTCACCAGATTCACAAAGAAGCAAAACATCCTCACCTGTGACTACAAACTGTGGAGCTCTTCTCCAGTGATCATCTAGGTTGTCCATCACCTCACAGATCTTTGAAAAGGATTATTTACTTAGCATTTACCTCAGCAGCCGCAGCAACTTGACTCTTTCTTTTCTTCATTTAAGGATTGTGATTGAGAAGCCTTCCTAGCGACTCTTCTCTTTTAGAATGAATGGAACAAGTAATTCTTTAAGGTACCAACAAAATCAAAATGAGATATCTGATTTCACTCTTTTGTTCCTACATACCGAGTTGAGAATATCCAGTACTGATGGTAAAGAGTTAATACTGGGACTCCTGTAGAAATACAGGCTGTGTGCATTAATTGATCTCCACTTCTTTCTTGAGTTCTTACTAGCTTCTATTTGTATATTTGTTTGCAGTATTATATATTTATATAATTTTATTTCTAAGAAGTTTGCAAGATGTTCTCTACGTATAGTTATTGTTAGTACTTGCGAACTTGATATGACAATTCTACACTTTAATTAGGGTGGAAGGAGGACTGGGGGATATGTTATGTTATGTTATGGGAATTTGTAGAGCGCACAGCTGCCCCAGCAAAGGGGCGTCCCGGCGCTGATCCTGAACAAAACACAACAGAGAACAGAAAATAAAATATCAGGAAATTAAGGGAATAAATGAGTTTTAATGGCTTTCCTGAATTGATACAATTCTTTTATTTCTCGAATGTAGCCAGGTAGGGTGTTCCATATCTTTGCTGCTAGGAACCGAAAGGAGCGTCCACCGACTCTACTGCGCTTGAACCGGGGGACTTCATCCAGATTCTGACCGGCTGAACGAAGGGCTCGCGTGGGCACATACATCTTTAATAAAGGTTTTAGCATTTTTGGGTTAGACTGTTTTAAAATTTTAAAAGAGATACGCAAGACCTTAAACTGTATTCGCTGGGCTACTGGAAGCCAATGCAGTTTGCGAATGGTTTTGGAGGTAGAGCTAAAACGGGGCAGGCCTAATAAAACTCTTGCAGCCGCATTCTGAACACGTTGCAGACGGGCAGTTTCTGTTTTGTTGGTCCCAAGAAGCAGAGAAGAAGCGTAGTCCAGTCTGGACAACACCGTAGATTGGACAATCACTTGTCTGGTGTCTGGGTCGAAAAATTTCAAGATTGTTTTTAAACTACATAACAGGTAAACAACATCTGACAGTACATAATAACATATTTTACACATTTAGACAATATTACTTGTTAAATTGTGGTTTTGGAACATGAGTGGCCTCGGTTGTCAGGAACATTTCTCTAGTTTGTTCTGGCAAAGGTGTTTATTCTTTTGGGAGTCTGTCGGAAAGCACAGTTTTCCTTTTGACATTGTTAGTCCTGAAGTGGTTTCTAGTGTAAGGAAAGTGCAGCGTATCAATCAATCTTGAGGTCAGCTTTTAGATGTTAATCGCAGACGATTATGGATTATGGATTTATGAACGGAGGTGGTGGTCCAGTGTGTAGAGATCATGTGAGCGATGTTGGGCAGAGTTGTTCCATTAACTAATTTGAAGACTATGCAAAACATTTTCATAAGACTTTCTTTTGTGCAGCGTACCAGTCAGAATGTGGTAGGAAATATGGGGTATGGGTCTCATAGGAGAAGTTGAACAAGGCAGCATTCAGAGTATTGTTGTAGAACAAAAGGGAGGCTGCTGCAGACGTTCAATACAAATATATAAGCCTAATAATAATATTTTGCTGACTTGAATGCAAGGCATTGATAGATGCTGCTAATATACGTTTTGAAGCAAGCATTGGATGCTATTGAGTTGATTGAAAAAGGTGGTTTGTGAGGGCCTGTAGGGAAGAGAAGGCAAGTACATGAAAGCGATGAATGAGAGAAATTATATAATTTTCGTTTTGGCCAAGATAAATGTAGTGAGGTGCAATATCTCGAGTTGCGCTGAGGCAATGTAGGTCCTTCTCTTCTCAACTAGTGTAGCCGCAACATGAATGGAATGAATTGTTGATTTAAGAGTTTGTTGTCCTCATTTTTAAGATCTATGTGATTGCAATGAATTTAAGACTACATGGACCACAAACTATTGGATTAAGAATCAATCAATCAGTCAGGGAATTGTAAGCGCGCTACTCACCTGTGAGGGTCTCAAGGCGCTGAGGTAGGGGGGCGGGGACATCTTCCGCCTGCTCTGGCTCTGTGGATGCGCGGGGTTTCGGCCAGTGCGAGGTTGGAAGATCAGAGGTTTCTTTTGGGTACTTGGAAGTTGATTCTGTCGTTTGGGTCCGTTGTTATGTAGGCATTTGTAGGCGATTGAGGATTTTGAAAGTGACTCTTTTCTCCACGGGGAGCTAGTGGAGAGTTCATAGGTGTTGACTGATGTGTTTGTGTCGGGGATGCCAAGTTCGAGTCTGACGCCGGTGTTCTGTATAAATTCTGGAGTTTGCAGAGTAGGGACTTGTTGATGCCGGTCTCGATCGAAGACTGATGGGAACTCTTTCACATTGAGGGAGTGCCCTAGGCAAGATTTCACTTTTGCTTTTGAACTTATATTTTTCACACAGATACATAATTTAGTTAGCTTTTTGACCCACTGCTATTTTTCGTTGGTGTACTTGTTGATGCCGGCATAGAGTGCGTTTCCATAGTCCAGTCGGCTGGTGATGAGTGCGTGGGTGACCGTCTTCCTTGACTCAGGGGGGATCCACTTGAAGGTCTTGCGGAGGATGCAGAGGGTGTTGAAGCAGCTGGCGGTGACGGTGTTAACCTGTTGGTTCATGGTGAGTGATGAGTCGAGTACGATGCCTAGGATCTTGGCGTGGTCTGAGGGGGTTGTCTGGGCTTCCGATGGCGGTCGGCCACCGGGTGCTGTCCTATACAGAAGGGATGGTCCAAGGACGAGGACTTTTGTCTTCTTGGTGATGAGCTTCAAGCAACTGTTGGTCATCCAGACTGCGACGTCTTGCATTCCTTTCTGGAAGTTGAGTTTGGCAGTGGTGGGGTCTTTGGTGAGGGAGAGGATGAACTGGGTGTCGGCGTAGGATACGATGTTGAGGCCCTGTTGTCGGACGATGGCTGCGAGGGGGGCCATGTAGATGTTGAAGAGGGTGGGGCTCAGGGACGAAACCCTATGGGACTCCCCAGGTGATGTTTGTGGGGTCGGAGAGGAAGGGTGGGAGTATGATCCTTTGGCTTCTTCTGTTGAGGAATGAACCGATTGAGTCCAGGGCTGTTCCTTGTATGCCTGCGTCGTGTAGTCTGGCGACTAGTGTGCGGTGGGAGACGGTGCCGAAGGCCGCTGATAGATCGAGTAGGATGAGGGCTGCGGAGTGGCCTTGGTCCAGGAGGGTACGAATGTCTGTGGCGGCGAGTAAGGCGGTCTCTGTGCTGTGGTTGCTTCAGAATCCGGATTTGGGCGCTGGTCGAGGACGGCGTGCTCTTCAATGAATCGTGTCAGTTTTCTGCTGACTGTTTTCTCTGCAACTTCGGCTGCGAAGGGGAGGAGCGAGATGGGCCGATTGTTCTTGAGGTCGGTGGGGTCAGCTGTGGGCTTCTTGAGCAGGGGTCTGACTTCTGCGTGCTTCCAATCGTCTGGGATGGTGCCTGTTTTGAAGATGATGTTGATGGTGCGTTGTAGTTCTGGTGCGATGGCGGCCGCGGCTCTGTGGTAGATGTGAGGTGGGCAGGGGTCGGTGAGGGCCCCCGAGTGGATGTTTTCATAGTTGAGGCGGTGTCTTCGGCTGTGATCGGTGTCCAGTTGGAGATGGTGGGGTGGCTGGTGTTTCTGGGGGGGGGCGGGGGGCTGTCTGTGGCACCTGGTGGCTGGTCGATGAACTTGTCGTAGAGGTTTTTGATCTTGAGGTGGAAATAGGTTGCAAGCTTGTCACAGAGGTCTTGGGATGGGATGATGTCTGGCTTTGCTGCATGGGTTGGTGAATTCTTGAATGCCACTGAAAAGTTCCTTGGAGTTGGCCAGGATTTAGTTGTGGATGAAGTTCCTCTTGGTGGCACCGATCTGGTTGTGGTAGTCTGTCATGGCGTCCTTGTAAGTGGTGTGGTTTTTGGTTGTCTTGGTATTTTTCCAGTTCTTCTCCAGTCTTCTGCAGGTGTGTCTGGCTTCTTGTAGAGCGGTGGGGAACCAGGCGGCTTTCCTGGGGCGTTGTCTGTCGTGGTTGCGTAGCGGGGTGAGCTCGTCTGCGCATTCGAAGATCCAGGTGTGGAGTTCTCTGGCTGCGTCATTTGCCCAGGTGTGGTTGTCTCGGGTGAGGGTGGAGTTAAGTTGCTCTTCTGTAACCTTGCTCCTGGTCCTTCGTAGTGGGCGTGGGACTGGTTTGGGTGCCTTGGGTTTGTTGATGGCGTAGTGTAAGCATGTGTGGTCGGTCATTGGCAGCTGCGTTTTGTGGCTGAATTGGATGCTGTTTCCTGGCGTGAAGTTGGGGTCGAGGGTGTGTCCTGCTCTGTGGGTTGGTGTGTTGACGAGTTGGTTAAGTCAGATGCTGGCGAGGTTTTCACGAAGGATAGTGGAGTTGGGGTCACTGGAGTTGTCGAGGTGGAATTGTCTCCAATAAGTATTTAGTTTGTTGAGGTGACGGCGTGGGGTGCAATGAAGTCGGTGATGGTGTTGGCGAAGGGTGTTTGGGGACCCTGCGGTCTGTAGACGAGGATTCCTCGGAGTGGTGCTTTGGGGGTGGTCTGGATCTGGAAGTGCAGGTGTTCGGCGGAGGGGAAGGTTTTGCTGGAGGTGGTGAGGTGGAGGGTGCTCTTGTGGGCGATGGCGAGGACACCTCCTTGGTGGTTGGGGCTGTCTTTCCTCTGGATCTTGTATCCGTCTGGGATGGTGGTGCTGATATCAGGGGCGGAGGATGCATTGGTCCTGGTCTCTGTGAAGAAGGCAATGTTGGGCGAGAGAGAGTCGGGTAGGTTCCATATTTCCATGGCGTGTTTGTGTACAGAGCGTACGTTGAGAAGGATACATTTTAGGGCGTCAAGTAGGCCGGGGTGGCGGGGAGGGTCTGGCGGCAGTGGAGGCAGGAGAACTGGCCTTGGGTCATGTTTGGCGAGGCCTGTTGGCATTCTCAAAGCCTTCCAGGGTTGAGTGAGAGGGTGGTGTCGCAGCGATGGGTAGTGGGAGGCCGGGGGTTCCTGGCGCTGGCCGCGGTTGTGTTGCGGACGGGTGCAGATGGGCTTTCTTATGGCGCGACCGTGCAGTGGCCCCCATTTAGTAGGGGAGGGAGGAGAGGCTGGGAGGCGGAAGCGTAGGAATTCCGGGGGTTATTTCCGGTGGGGGGGGACGCAGGGGCAGCGGCGGCAAAAGGATCAGGCAGGCACGAGAAAATCAAAACAGTGGTGGAATTGAACAAGACACAGATGGGCACTATAACAGTGGCAGAACAGGGGAAAATTGAGATCTGGGCTTGGTATGAAAGTGGAAATGGAGAGAGGGCTCTTTATCCATTCGTAAGTCCTGTGCGATGAAAAATGCTGAATAGTTTTATATGTGTTTTGTTTACCATTTGTATATAAATGCTAATTGAGATTCTTCAGCAGTAGAGTGACTCCTTTAAAAATATTTTAAAATCATGCCGCGAGTACCCAGGGGCACCCTCCTGTGAAGCATCACAGTACTCCGATTGTACCTGTGTTTCAGGCTTTCACCCCGCCACGGTTCAAGTTTGCAACACTTTCCTTACACTAGAAACCATTTCATAGTACTGCAAAATCTTTACATTTAAAAAAAAAAAGGGGGCTGTGTTGGAAGCTGGCTCTGTATATACTTTACCAAAGTGAGGTATAATGTGCACAGAGTCCAGTGGAACCCCAACGGTAGGCAGAGGTAAAAGTAGATAGCACCTTACTCTTTATTTGTGCTAGTGTGGTCGAGCAGTAGGGCTGTATCGGAGGGTAGTGTTAAGCATTTGTTGTCGCACACAATCAGCAAATGATATCACACGCTCAAAGACTGAACTTCAGACCAACTGGTTTTGTATAAAAATATTATTTTAGTTATTGTATTTTCTAGAACCAAGCAAGCCTGGCACATGTAAGCAATAAGTACTTTACAGATTTTTTTTTTTACACAGTGCAGTATGCCTGGATACTGCACTGGGACATTTCCTGTAAACCGATAAATAAAAGCGTTTTTGTTATTTAGTTACTGTTTTAAAGGGTTTCATGAATTTTCCAACTCCAATGTTAGAAATTTTTCACAGAAATAAAGTCAATGTTATCCTGTGGAGGAAAATAGGGTTATCGGTTCAAAGGTAAATATTTGGTTATGGGTGTTGGTATTCTGGGGTTAGAATTACGGGTCCCCCAGGGTCAAGGATGCACTCTCGTTACACCCTCAGTGGCACTAGAGCGGCCGGAGTGCTGAGGCCCAGTGTTATCCAATGGGGGGTAGCGGGCGTCCAGTTGGTGGCTGCTTACGAGCACGCCACTGGGTTGTAGGAGCAAAGCTCCTGGACTTGAGTTCAGGGCAAATGGGGTTTCAGGCCAGCGCAAAAGGTGCACCCTCAGCAGCACTGTGGCGGCCGGGTGCAGAGTGCTGTTATGGCGTTGGGCGCCCTGTAGCTTTCAGTGGGGAAGCTCTGGTTTGCAAGCACACTGCAGGCTTGGGACGAAGGTCTTCTGGTTGCGACCACCACTTGTGGATGTTGGAGGTTGGTTAGGCACTGTCCTTTGGGCCACCCAAGGCCGTGGGGCGTCAGGTGCAGGGGTGCGTTTTAAGGTCGGCTCTTCTTACCAGCTCCTGGTCGGGGTTGGGGGGACTTTCCGGTTTAATGCTGCAGGCGTCGGCTGGAGGCTTAATGCAGGTCTGGAGCTACCGGATTTCGGGTCAGGAACGCCAGGCAGATCAACTCTTGGTTTTGGGCCACTCGAACTCGGGCCGTGGGCGTCTTGTGCAGAGTGGTGCGGACTTTGACAGACCTGGAGTCTGTTGGTGAACAAATCCGATGTTCACGGGAGACACAGTTCTTTCTTTTGAAGACAGGGCAGGTCCTCTGGGTTTTTGAGGCTGCTGGCAGCAGGGCACATCGGAGTTTCGCTTCTGCAGGTTCGAGGTGGGGACAGGCTGGTAGGGATGGGGCCAAGTCAGTGGGCGTCCTCCTCTTGTTAGCTTGGTTCACGGCGGTTCGGTCTTTCTTCTTCTCATGCACCTGTACCCTCAGCATTGGTATAGGGCACCCAGCTAGAGGGGTGACTGATCTATGCTAGGGCAGTGGGTTGTAGGCATGGCACATAGGGATTTGTGCCATGTCGACTCTTCACTTTGTCAGCACCAAGACTCGCAGCCTGCAAAGGCATTTTCCTCGATAGGATAACATTGACTGTTTTTCTGTGAAAAGTTTCTAAGTGTGGAGTTTGAGAAACTAAAAAAAATCTTTAAAATTGCATAATCTGACAAAAACGATTTTACTTACCTGTTTTCAGGAAATGTCCAGAGTATTATCTAGGTATACTACTTTGTGTAAGCCTAGTAATCTCAAAACTTACTTGTGAGAAAGTGCCATCTTTCTTGCATTGGTATGCCCGCACTTTTTTCTGAACTGCTGATGTGCCTTGACTGAGTGTGCCCTGGGTTCCTGCCAACCAGGTACCCAGGGCCTGTGTTCCTTCCCTAAAACTGTGTTGAAACTAAATCCCAATTGGCATCTCTGGCCACCTGTCAGCCCCTAGTAAATGGTACCCTAGGTACCCAGGGCATGGTGAACAAAGAAGACCCCTGAGGACTGCAGCACTTATTGGGCTACCCTCAGGGGCCCTGTACCCTGACACCCACACTCTGCCTTTGCAGGCTGAGTGTCTAAGTACAGAACTAAACAAAGAGTCGACATGGCACACATCCCTGTGTGTCATGCCCACAGAACCCACTGCCCTGGCATACTTCAGTCACCCCTTTAGCTGGGTGCCCTATGCCTGAGGGGTGGGCACAGGTGCATGAGCCCTGTGCCCCTACAGCACCCAGGGCCATTCCTGGGCACTGTAAGTGCAGTGATGCCATTGAGAGAATATGGTGCTGGGAGGTTGTCATTACGAACTCCACAGCACCATAATGACTGCACTGAAGACTGACAAGTTTGGTACCAAACGTCTCAGCACATTAAACCCGTACTGATGCCTGTGTGGGATTTAATGTAAAATGCTCCAGGGGGCATCTTAGAGATGCCCACTGAAAACCTAACCTACAATCCACGTCTGGGCTGATTGGCTGCGGAGAGCCCCCGCTCTCCTGGGCCTGCAACAATGCACATCCTGGGCGAGGTGCTAGGTCTCCTCCCCCAGGATGGGCAGGGGGAAGCTTCAAAGGCATGCCGCCTCTGTGAGCTTCTCCAGACCATTTCCAGCAACTGGCCCCCACCAGTCCTGACGCCCACTCTGCCGGGAAGACTGGCGGGAAAAACTAAGTCAGGAAGGGGGGTGTGCCAGCCTGTGCCAACCCCACCCCTCAGGAGGGGGAGACAAAGTGAAGCACGACCCCGGGCTCCGGACATCTTCAAGATGGGGAGCCCTGCCCAATCAAAGCTAGGCTTCTGTCCCCCTCCCACAGGAGAGGAGCAGGCTGGGGGGGTACCCACCCCAGGGCAGGGACCTATTGGTCCCTGCCCTTGCCCTACCTGTAACGCCCCTAAATTCAGTATTTAGGGGCTCCCTGAACCTTCCTTCCTCAGATCCCGATAAGAAAAGAAGAAAGAAGACCCGCCGCGCAGCTGCTAACAACGGGACGACAACAACTGACTTGGCCCCAGTCCTACCGGCTTGTCGATCCTGGAACCTGCTCCTGCCTAAATCCCGGCGACTCCTGTGGACAGCAACTTTGGGACACCCAGAGGACTTGCCTGCCTTGACCCTCTTAAAGTCTGGGACTCCCATCAGCAGAGGCTCTGCTTCAACAACCCCCCTGGTGCCAGCCAGGAAGCTCCGGACCAGCCCACTCTGCACCCGCCGGGCCCTTGCCCGTGTGATCCAAGACCATGGGGACGTCCCCCCGGCGACTGGGACCCGAAGTCCAGTGCCCAAAGACCCTCCTCGACAAACCAGACGACGCCTGCAGACTCAGAACCAGGGGCCACCCGAACCGCGACCAGCTGAGGGTAAGCTTTTCCGACACCCAAAGACACCCCTGCACCCGGCGCCCTACAGCCCCCTGTGTCTTCCTTTGGGGTACCTACCTGTGCTCCAAGATCCCAACTTACCTCTCGAAGTGCTGGTCGCCCCTGGAGAGTCTCCGGCCCGAGCCTGCAGTCTATATTCCCTTTTTACCTTTCCCATTGGATAACATTGAGCGTCCGACGGCTCAAAAGCATCCTGCACCCAGCCGCCCGAGTACCGCTGGCTGTGCCACCTTTGCCCTATCCTGCTTCCCCCTTTGCCCTGAGCAAGTGACCAGGAACCCAGCTCCCACAGCCGCGTGGCCTGCTAGCCAGCAGCCACCATCCGGAGGCCCCCTGTCCCTCCTTGGATAACATTGGGCCTAACTACCTCTGCACCCGGCCGCCCCTGCGCCGCTGAGGGTGAACCAACTGTACCTACCTGACCTTGGGGGGGCCCCTGAGTCTAATCCCGGAACCATAACTTCACCAGTCGAGTACTCACCTGGAAACCGGTAACTCACTTACCTGCCATTGGATAACATTGACTGGTTTGACTCGAAAAATCTTCTAAATGTGAAGTTTTGGAAACTTAAAATATTCATATAAAATCAACCGAATTCCGAAGTACTCACCTGTGATCAGGAGAGAAGCTAGTACTGTACCTTGTAGCCCAGTACTGAACCGCAAAAGTAATCCTTACCAGGTTTACTAGTAACCTGAATTTTCTCCATAGGAATCTATTGTCTGCTTTTCTATTAAATTTCCTCTGATTGGATGACATTGCCAGATTTCTGTTGAATAGTTTCTAAGTGTGAACTTTTAAAATAGCTTTATATTCCTGAAAAATCACTGCAATAACTGAAACGTTTTTACTAAACTGTTTTCAGCTTAGACCCCAGGACTGAATCTAGGGGCCAGTCCTGGAACTACCAAAGTAATCTACAAAGTAATCAATTGTGTTTATATAGGTAAATCCATTGAGCTCAATGCTAAATTGTCTGTAGAATTGTGTTGCCTACTGCGACCCCTGTACCTATTGTGGTTACAAAGTGTATTGCCTTTCTGCAAAGTACTCATCTGAGCCCTCTCATATTGAGAACAGTATATTTTGATACCTGTTGGTTCTATAAATTAAACAACTATATCTTTGATATAAAAACAATTGGCATGGAGTTCAGTCTTTGAGTGTGTGAAACATTTTGCTGACTGAGTATGTACAACAAATGCTTTACACTGTCCTCTGGTACTGCCTTGCTGCTCGACCAAGCTACCACTTTAGAGAGTAAGGTCCCACCTGGCATTAACCTCTGTTATACCTCTAGGGTTTGTGGACTCTATGCACACTGTACCTTGTTCTGGTCCAGTATATATATAGAGCCACTTTCTCACATTACTTACCTGCTATTTCACTAAAAAGCCTATTCAAGTATATGTACTACATTTACTAAATATTGCATTTCTCTGCATCCATACTTTAAATCAAACCGAAGTGCATATACAATTATCATTCAAACTGTATTTCAATTGCATTACTATGATAACGTATTTGTTTACCTGTGCCAGGCTTGGTTCTAGAAAATAAAATAACTAAAATAATATTTGTATACAAATGCAATTGGTCTAAAGTTCAGTCTTTGGTGTGTGAATTCATTTGCGGACTGTGTACAACACATGCTTAACACTGTCCTCTGATACTGCCTTACTGCTCGACCACACTACCACACATAGAGAGTAAGGTTCTATCTAACTTTACCTCTGCCTCACCTGGAAACCGGTAACTCACTTACCTGCCATTGGATAACATTGACTGGTTTGACTCGAAAAATCTTCTAAATGTGAAGTTTTGGAAACTTAAAATATTCATATAAAATCAACCGAATTCCGAAGTACTCACCTGTGATCAGGAGAGAAGCTAGTACTGTACCTTGTAGCCCAGTACTGAACCGCAAAAGTAATCCTTACATTTTGCTGACTGAGTATGTACAACAAATGCTTTACACTATCCTCTGGTACTGCCTTACTGCTCGACCAAGCTACCACTTTAGAGAGTAAGGTCCCACCTGGCATTAACCTCTGTTATACCTCTGGGGTTTGTGGACTCTATGCACACTGTACCTTGTTCTGGTCCAGTATATATATAGAGCCACTTTCTCACATTACTTACCTGCTATTTCACTAACACTGTCCTCTGATACTGCCTTACTGCTCGACCACACTACCACACATAGAGAGTAAGGTTCTATCTAACTTTACCTCTGCCTACCTTTGGGGGTCCCACTGGACCCTGTGCACACTATAGCTCACTTTGGTATAGTATATACAGAGCCAGCTTCCTACACCTGGCATAGATCAGTCACCCCTCAAGCTGAGTGCACAATACCAGTGGTGAGGGTACAGGTGCATTAGCCCTGTACTCCTACAGGGTCTAGATCAATTCTTAGACATTGTAAGTGCAGTAATACCATTAGGAGTATATGGTACTTGGAGTTTGTCATTACGAACACCACAGTACCATAATGGCTGCATTGAAAACTGAGCAGGTTGGTATCAAACTTCACAGCACATTAAATCCACATTGATGCCAGGGGGGCGTGGCTTGGAGCGCGATGAAGGATGACTTGCTCGGGTAGAGCTCCTGCTTGAGCTCCCCTCTCCCGGGCTATTTCTCCGACACAATTCTCCTATTTCAGCCGGAGACTGCTGGCGGACCCACACCTAACTCCCGCCCAGCCACTGACCGGCTGCGGAGCAGATCGGACACAGGGATCCGCACCGGCCCACACTGAGAGGCGGTAGCCGGCGTGGTCGCGACACCCCTGGGGCCTTCGACTACGTGAAGCCGGGGCTCTGATGCTGCGACTAGGCCTAACTTTGCTGCCTACGCGCGGCGTGGCCGGACCTTGTGGGGCCTGAGAGGGGACACTGCGCGGCCGACTGCGCTGCGGGCCGAATCCCGACAAGTCGCTGGGCCCTCCTCACCTGGAACCCCTGCGGACGCTTGCGGCAGAGAACAGCGGGAGGCGGAGATCCCGGGCAGAGCCGCAACTTGGGGGACTGGGCGGTCTGGCAGTCCGAGAGGCACGGATCAGTGCGACCACGCCGGCGGCACCTCGAGAGCAGCGCCTAGCTATCACGGGACACTACCAGGACATCGCCGGTGAGTGACTGCGGGGAACCGCGGCCGGAGCGCTGGCGGCGGTGTGTGTCCCCCCCCCCCCCTCGTATACCACCGCCTGAGACTTACCGGCTGGGACGCTAGGCCTGAAATCACGGCCCACCCAAATCCTCATTGAACCTCGCACGACCTGGGGGCCGAGACTGTGTGGCACCCCCCACTTCCTCTGCTGACCCTCGGCGGACACGGCGCATACCTTCTGGGACACGGTGTGGGCGCTGCACCTGGATCGCGGCCGCCACGCGACGTCCCAGGGGACGACCAGCAAGCCCCCTTGCAACTGGGCACCACCCGGCGCACATCACATTAGAGGGACAGAACCGCACACCCCTTTCTCCCCCCCCCCCCAGGAGTCAACACGGGGACGCAGTGCAACGGGTGGCATGTGAAGCTGTGACCAGAGACGCAGGGAGAGCCGTGACCAGCGAGGGGGATCCTACCCACCATTCGCCATCGCCGGATGAAGACGAGGGGAGCTGCCATCCTCACAGGCCCTACACATGCGGAGACGCTATGCCGCGAGCTGTCCAGAGGGGAAAAGATTTGCGCTCTGCCCAGTAGGAACTTTTCGAGGTGAGCTGGGAACCCCTACTAAAAATCGGACACCCCACTGCAGCCCTACTTCTTCATCTCTACCGCGGCCCTGAGAGTAGCTGTAACGAAGCGTCTGCCACGCGCTGATGCACCTGCCCTGCACCATCCGGACAATTACTGTATGGGAGTTGTGAGAGGAACTACTCGACCTCTTGGGGACACCCCATCTTGGCCTTCGCATGGCGCCGCCACTGCCTGCCTTGCTCATCTGTGCACCCGCGAGTGGGCGCTGGCGCTAATGATTATTCTGTAGCCACGGGGCCGCGGACACTGCGGTACGCCGCTACCATTGTCGCCACCTCGGACCCGAACTGTGCTGGAGGCTGTCGATCTCCCAGGACCCTACATACTGACCACCTGAGTCTACGCCTTGCACTGTCCCACTCGTACACCAGCCCTACATAGTCGCTGCGCCTGGCCCATGTCTGGAGGGGTGAAGACGCGGATCGGTACCGGAGGCGCGTCGATCAAGGGGAAGCTTTCCAAAGCGACGTCTAAAATGGATGCGGAACAGGTGACGTCCAAACTGGACCATGTGTTAGCCGTCATGGAGCGGCTGGAAGAATCCCTCCAACAGACTCGCACCTCCATGTAGACCAAGATAGACAGCGTGGCGTTTGACTTAACCCACCTCAGAGCCGACCATAAGAAGCTACAAGACCGCACTTCGACCCTGGAGGAGACGGTGTCGATGCTGGAGCCCGCGGTGAGCCAGACAGACAAGCATGTCCGGGATCTGCTCAACTGGGTGGAATTTTTGGAGGAACGAGCTGAGGACGCGGAGGTACGGGCACGGAGAAATAACATCCGCTTAGTAGGCGTCCCGAAAAAATGGGAGGGGATGGATCCAGTTAGACGAGTTGAAGCCTGGAAATAAGACTTGCTGCCAGAGGGCGCACTGTCGCCTCACTTTGTGGTGGAACAGGCTCACCGGGTGCCCTTACGGCCCCTCCCTACTGGCTCCAACCCCAGGCCTCTAATCTTCCGTGTCCTTAACTACAGGGACCGTGATACGATCCTGCGGGAATCCAGAAAGCTTGGCGACATCCGGATAGACAACGCCACAGTGATGTTTTTCCCTGACTACACAGTGCAGGTTCAAAGACAACGTCACTCCTTTTTAACAGTGAAGAGACGACTGCGACAGGAGAACCTCAAATATTCGCTGCTCTTCCCCACCAATCTACAAGTGGTAGCACAGGACAAAACACACTTCTTCACCAGCCCAGAAGAGGTTGAGGCCTGGCTAGACGGAGGTGTGGCTGAAGCGCCTCGGAGGGCACAGGGCACCAACACGACCCCACGCTCCCGAGGATCCAGACGACGCCGTAGGCGCAGAACCTCTAAACCCCCCGCACCCAGGAGATGCCTACACGTACTCCACCAGCGGATCTGATTTTACAGGAACAACAGGATGCGCTACGCAGAGTCACGGAGATCGGCAGCTCCCCGACCCCGTTCAATGCCCCGAATGCTAGCCTGACCACGTTTCCAAGTGATGATGAGGCTAGCCTCAGACAGTGGATCTCCTTGGCTAAGAAGGCCTGAGGGCCTTGCTCCCCTACGGCACAGGAAGGGTGCAGCAAAGCTGGTATTGTTTTGACTTCCCCTGAAGTGAGCGACCTCCAGTACTGACTGCTGCGGGGATTTCACAGCCCTGGGGGTTGAGCGGCAAAGAGAGACCGTAAGTAACGTTTCGATATGCACACATAGTCCTATCCTCTACCCTGATGGGACCAACACATCTGCTGTGACTGCACACTCACCAGAGACCTTTGTTCTGGCCCCTCTGGCGACAAGAACTCCTTCCGAGCTCTATATCTGTTTCCTGACATTGAGTGCCCCCCCCTCCCTACCTTATTGTTTAAAGTATCCTGAGTGGGTGGATTCCTGGGTCTGCTTATCAGACACGGCCTCTCCTTTTCGGCCCGGGAGAGGCGACATTCCTCTTGTGGACACTATTGTTCTTCGGACTTCGGTTGCAAAAGCCACTTATTACCCCCCTAGAACTGTATAGTTTACTATAGCTCATTTGAGTGTTTGGACGGCGACTTGTTGTCTAGCCGACCTTTTGGCATTATCTATAATGTTGCCTCTTCCTGGCTTTATATGTTCCCCTTTTCCCCCTTCCCTTGTGCACCTGTGGGAATTACTGAGAATTGTATTAACGTCTGGTTGTGGCCTGGGGGCGGGGATGGAGCTGGGGGGCCTGCGGGGTGCCTCGCCTGCGAGGCTGAGCCGGGCTGGTGGGCGTGGGACCTACACGAGTGGTGAATATGGCTGAAATCAGGATTTGTACCTGGAATGTCAGGGGCATGCACACACCAGCTAGGCGTAATCAGATTTACTCCTATTTAAAACGTCATAAGATAAATGTAGCGCTGCTCCAAGAAACACATCTAAATAAAGCGGAGGTACGTGCTTTGCACCGTAGGTGGCGTAGGCAGCTCTATGCCACGGACTACTCATCATACGCACAAGGTGCCCTGATGTGGGTTCGTCTTGGGACCCCCTGGGTAGTCACGGACACACATATAGATCCCGAAGGTAGATACGTGGCGGCCCGGGGCAGGCTAGATGGGCAGCAAGTGGCACTAGTCTCTTTATATTCACAAACACAGACCAGAGCAGCTTCCTCGCGCGCCTCTCTACGACGATGGTGGCTTGGCATGCAGCCCCATGGATATTGGGGGGTGATTATAACTGCGTATTAGACACGATACTTGACCGCTCCTCCCCACTCCCAGCTAACGCACCGACACACGGTACCACGAGGGCGCTGCTCGGCTGGGCCGTGCAGTGGGATCTCCATGATGCTTGGCGAGTTCACAATCCTACAGCGCAGGTGTACTCCAATTATTCTGGCGCGCACAACCTGCACGTGCGTCTAGACAGATTCATGGTATCCACTGACCTTCTCCCACTTGTCACTGACACCAGATACATGGGACGCACTCATTCGGACCACAACCCGCACTTCCTGACCATCGCTTGGGAATCCCCACATCCACCCATTCCCACCTGGCGACTCCAACCGGCGCTGTTGCTGGATGCGGCTTTTCGCAACTCCCTTTTCACGCAGAAAGCCCAATACTTTGAGGAGAATACTGACACGGCGTCCTCTCCCCAGATTGAGTGGGACGCCTTCAAAGTCATGATTCGTGGCCACTGTTTGGGTACACAGGGACACATGCAGCGACAACTAGAGAGCGACTTAACGCGACTGGAGACCGGCCTGCTCGATCAAGAGCAAGATGCGGTAGATGGCACAGCTGACCCGCTGACGGAGGCACGTGCGGAACATGAACGCCTCCTGGAACGGCTGCGCACTCTTAACTACGCTGCCCACTTGGCGCGGACGCACCATCTGAGCGATAGGCCTGGTAAATTATTGGCGTGGTTAATCTCGCTAGAAGACCGGCCGGCCCCGGTGGCAGCGATACACGTAGACGGGGCGGGCCTACTGTACTCTCAACGCCACATTCATGAAGCGTTCACGACACACTACGACGCTTTATATCGCTCCAGACTCCGCTACCCCCACCCTGACATCGTTGGGTATCTTTCCCCCTCCAGATGCCACAATTAACAATTGCGCAACAAGATGAACTCGGAGCCTCGCTCACATCTGAAGAGCTCCGTGACGCCATCTTTAATTTATCCACACAAAACTCCTGGCCCGGATGGGTTACCGGCCGAGTTTTACAAGGCTGGCTCGGACATGCTCGTTCCGAGGCTCCTAAAGATGTACGCTGCGGCTGCAGAAGATTCCTCTCTTCCTCCCACGTTAAATGAAGCCAACCTGATATCCATACCCAAACCTGGCAGGGATAACACACGAGTAGGCTCTTATCGACCCCTGGCCCTCCTGAACACGGACTATAAAATACTTGCTTCCACACTAGCCCGGAGACTGGCGCCCTTAGTCCCCCTCCTGGTGCACCATGACCAGAATGGATTTGTTCCAACACGCCACACCTCTTATAATATCCGTCGCTTGTTCCGTGTTCAGGAGTACGCTGTTCGACACTGGCCTCGAGCAGGGTGCCTAGTGTTAGACCTCGAGAAAGCGTTCAACTCTGTTGAGTGGCCGTACCTGGGGGCGGTGTTGAAGAAATACGAACTGGGAGGCGGCTATGAGACCATGGTAGATCTGCTTTACCACGGACCAACAGTCCGGGTCCGCACCGGTAAATTGCTTTCTGACACCATCTGTGTGCGAAGAGGTACCAGGCAGGGCTGCCCCCTGTCGCCACTGCTGTTCTCCTTGGCCATGGAGCCTCTGGCCACGATCCTCTGGACACTGGGAAATGAGTGGGGAATCCCAATGGCAGATGGACTTCATGTGGTCTCGCTATATGCAGACGACCTGCTATTATATGTCAGGGATCACTCACTGACATTTTCCAAACTTTTGAAGATATGTCGGGACTGCGGGTCAATTGGTCCAAGTCGGGAGCTTACTCCTTCAGCCCGGATACACCTGAAAGCGACATCCACCTCGGCGGAGAAAGGCTGCAATGGTACCCCACTACATTTCGCTATCTGGGAATCCACATCTATCGGAACCCAGCAGATGTCCTGGAGAGGAACCTGATGAGAGCGATTGCTTCCATTCGTGCCCAAATCGGCTTTTGGAGGACCCTACCCCTCAATGTGCCTAGTCGTGTGGCACTGGCCAAGATGATAGTCCTGCCACGGCTATTGTACTACTTCTCCAATATTCCGACTTACGTCCCCAATAAAGTGTTTCGGGAACTTGAGGTCCTACTTCGCGGCCTTGTCTGGCACGCGGGCCGGCCCCGCGTGGCGCTGACTAAATACATACATATACATGCCCATTGCCTCGGGAGGCCTGGCGGTTCCCAACATGGAGCTGTACTACCTGGCGGCACAGCTACAGTGGGTGTCGGGATGGCTTTGTGGTAAAAACCTAGGAGATACTGCCTCGGATACCACCGCCTGGACCCAAACGCAGGGCTGCGCATTGTTCCATCCTCTAGCTCGGCCCCCTTGTCCTTCTCACTTGCACCTAGCGGTGGCACGCAAATGCTTCCTTCGCTGCCTACGGCTCACCCGAGCAACGACACCATATGCCCCGATACTCCCTTTCCAGGGTACCCCTGGGGCGGCGGGACAATTGACAGAAGCCCAACTGACCAGCTGGACGCGGGCGGGAGTGTAAACGCTGGGTGACCTCTACGCCGACGGTGCGCTGCTTTCTTTTGCGGACCTCGCCGCCGGCACAGACCTCCCGGCCGGGCAGTTCCTACTGCATGCGTCCATAGTACGTACACTGACCATCTCCTGGGGCGATATCTCGGAGGAACTGCCGATGCATCAACTCATGCAATATTTGCATGTCAGGGGCAACGGCTCTCATGTAGTACACTGGCTGGCGCAAGCCCTGCTGGCCCACACGCAGCCTTCCATCTTGCCACTAAGGGAGAAGTGGGTAGCCGACAGAGGTGGGGACTGGACGGATAGGGAGTGGGAGAGGATGCTGATGGGGCCAACTAATATCCCACGCAACCCCCGCTTTAAGCTCATCCAATTTTACATCCTACATCGAGCCTACCTCACACCCGACAAAATTAACAGATACTTCTCCCTTACGGACACTGCCTGCCAGCGCTGTTCCTACCTTACACCCGACAAAATTAACAGATACTTCTCCCTTACGGACACTGCCTGCCAGCGCTGTTCCCTGGTGGGGGCGGATCTCCTACATATGCTCTGGCACTGTCCCAACATTCAGTCGTACTGGGACGAGGTCACAACAACACTCACACAATGCACCGACGAACATGTACCGCGAACGTGGGAAGCCTGTATCCTGGGGCTTTACAAACGCACTAAGTTGAACAAGGTGCTGGCACGGTTCTGGGATATGGGTCTCACCACAGCCAAACGCCTACTTACCAAACATTGGAAGGCCACCAATCCCCCACACGTCCGGCACTGGCACACATCCTTCATTAACTGGGCACGGGCGGAGAGTGCAGTGCTCCACCGGGAAGAAACAGCGGGCCTCCGAAGTTCCCCATTGCACAACTCTGGGACGGTCTCCTTAACTCCTTTCAGCAAGCCTGCCAGGAACGAGAGACGACTTGAGATGAAATGACCCACTACTGTCGCGCTGACGAGAGACACTGCGAGACACCACAGCACTCGCCCCCTTCGCCCCCCCTCTCTGGCAGACAACGCATCCATGCCAATACTAGCGCTTCCGCCTTTCACCCGCTATGAACGCGCTTAGACTGCGCAGTACCCACACCCATGTACTCGCCCCTGATTGCCTACACCGCATGCCCCGCCACTAATGGCAGATGGACTTCCCCTTTACACACTGTTGCGCTCCCCGCGCACTTAGCCCTAGCCGTGCCCCTCAATGCATGACCACTGTCCTGACTGTATACTGAGCGTATCGTTCAAGGGTCCCTACTCGGACCCCCCCTCGCAGTTGCGGATTGGACCAGCTGCGCCCCGCCCCTAGACCACTGACCCCTTGATGCGACTGCAAAGACCTCCCATCACATACCACGCTGACAGGCACCACTGCTCTCCTACTTCCTACCCCTTTACTATTCCACTATTGTGTTAATACACGTATTTGCTTATACACCGGTCATGTTCCCCGACCGGGCCTTATATTGCTGTAGACAGCGACATTCTACTCTCAGTGACAATGCTGCGAGACAACACGTTCCTGGTGACATAATATACTCCCGATACGATGATATGTCACGATCTCCTGTAAATGTGGGCTGCGAACCATGACAGAGACGGATGCCCCTCCCTGACACCGGAAGACCAAACATGAGTGTTGCCTCTCGCCTCTGATGTACACACTTACATGGCTGTCACTGGGGAGCACCACGCACATCAGCCCATCAAATATCCCGGTCTTGACTGCAATAGTCACAACCTGGTGTCACCGACTATACGAGCTTACTTCCCTGCATTAGTGAGCTATACCATTATACATCTGTTCACATCATGGCGACATCTCAAACGCAGAATTTTCAATCCCTCTGTTGCCTGTCCACACAATACCTAATAAACACTTCTGTCACTAGATGCTCCTTGTGGATATAGGCTGTTGCCCATATGGGGCAGATGTCGGAGGCGCACCGATGTGCCTACACTACTGAACGCAGAAAATGGAAAATCTACAGACCTATTTGTTTACCGTGCTACGTATTATAATATGTCTACATGTTCTATTTATACTATGCCGCCGGACCCCAGGGTTGTCGGCTGAATGGCTGTGTCATCTTGCCCAAAATTTCTTGTTTACCAATCTTTGCTGCCGGCCCCTGCGGGTTGTAGGCTATGCGCTGTGTGAGTGCAAAACAGACTGTCTTGAGCAATAAAGGTCTTTAATAAAAAATAAAAAAATAAAAATCCACATTGATGCCAGTGTGAGATTTAATAAACAAAAAAGGACTCGAAGGGCATCTTGGAGATGCCCCCTGAAAAACCACTAGCCTCTGGAGGGTTACCCGACTGGTACACACCAGCCTGCCACCACAAGACATGATTGTGGACCCCTGTGTGGGATCCTTCGCTCCTTGAACCCAAAAACAAAACCTTTCCTGGGCAGAGGTGTTCACACCTCTCCCCAGGCAATGAAGAGCCATCTGGCAGAGGAGCTTCAGATGCCTTGCCACCTTTGTAATGCGACCCCAGCCTCTCCTGCCATCAGGAGCAGGCCCCCTTCCTGTCTCCCCTCCTTTTTGGTGGGAAGGCTGGCAAGAAAAATGAGCGCAGCCCAGAAGGTGTGCCCACCTCTGCCATCTCCACCCCTCAGGTGGGGGAGGCAAAGTGAAAACCACTTTCGCCACTCGTCAGTGCCCATCATCTTTCAGATGGCAGGCACTCTCCAATCTGGATTAGGAATTATGCAGACTCCCCCACATTGGGTGAGCAACACGATCGGTGTTGTCACCTTAAGGTCAGTAGCCCTTTGGCTACTGACCTCGAGACCCCTCAAACACCCCTAAATACAGTATTTAGGGGGCAGCCCTGAACCAGGAAGAGAGATTCCTGCAACCAAAGAAGGACGAAAAAAGATGCCTACCAGAGGAGACTGCAGAGAAGACCTGACTTGGCCCCAGCCATACCGACCTGCCTGCAGTTTCAATGTAATCCTGCGCCAAAAGTCTACCTGTCCTGCTGCCAGGTACCTCCAAGGCCCCTAGGAGGACTGCCTGCCTTCAACAAAGACAAGATCTGCTGTGAACAGCAGCTCTGGTCAAAAGGAAACTCCAAAGACAGACTCTGAGCCTGCTGAGGACAAAGAAACCCGATGCCTTGTACCACTGAACTCATCGCCTACGTCCGAGTCCTCCAGAGCCCGAGTACACTGGGTTGACCTCTCTAGGACTGCACGGAGATCCCCCCCCAGCCGCGAGTGGCCCGGTAAGGTGAAATCCAACCTCATATACACCCCTGTATCCAGCCACCCTGCGCCCTGAAGAAGAGAACCCAAGGTGCACGTATGTCCCTTAGCCTCCCAACGTACCTGCTTAGCTGTTGGTTCCTCCCAGAAATCTTCCTGGACCGAGCATGTAGCCAAAATCTGAAACCGGCAATCCCCATTGAAAACAAGGCAACCAACGCCGAAACAGCACCCTGCAACCGGCCGCCCATGTGTCGCTGTGAGTGCGCCTTTTGTGCTAAACCGGATCCCTCTTTGCCCTGAGCTAAACCCTAGGAGCTTTTCTCCCACAACCTTGTGGCCTGCTCGTGGCAGCCACCAACCATTGGGCCTCAGCACTCTGCACCCAGCCACCCTAGTGCCGCTGATGGTGTTTCTAGGGTGCATCCTTTGCCCTGGGGGAACCCTGGTTCTAACCACAGAATACCAACTCCCACAACAAAGTACTTACCTGTTAACCGATAATTCCATTTCTCTCCATAGAAATACATTGATTGTTTTTCCTTGAAAAATGTTCTAAGTGGGGAGTTGATTTGTATGAAAACTTGTAACAAAACTGATTTACTTACCTTTTCTCTAGGTAATGTACCTGTGTGATATCTAGGAATATCACACTGAGTAGAAAAAGTAACTTAAAAAGTCATCTGAGAAGGAACTGAAAAGTAATTTCGACATTTTGACTTACCCATATTTCAATCAACTGCATTTGAATATGCATTCAATTGTAAAACATTGCATAAGATTTTGCAAACTATGTATTTCACTTACCTGTGCCAGGCTTGGCTTGGTCCCAGAAATAAAATAAACAATATTTTTATACAAAACAAATTGGTTTGAGCTCAGTCTTTGAGTGTGTGACATAATTTGCTGATTGAGTATGTACAACATATGCTTAACACTACCCTCTGATAAAGCCTTACTGCTCGCCCATGCTACCACAAATAGAGAGTAAGGTGCTAACTACTTTTACCTCTGCCTACATTAGGGGTTCCACAGGACTCTGCACACTATACCTCATTTTGGTATAGTATATACAGAGCCAGCTTCCTACAGCGGGTACCGCCATTGTAACAAAGAAAACAAACAGAAGGGGGAAAAAAGTGTGCAGCCGCCATTTAAAAAACAAAATGTGCTTACTTTTGTTACAATCGTGCCACTCTAGTAATACTTAAGTTATACTTTTTTTTTTTTTTTTTTTTTTGTAAACACTTTATTGAAGTCAGTAAAGCAATCTACAGTGACAGCAATTTGATACATTTCTCGTACCCTGGAATAGCAAGTGATGGTATCAACAATACAAATTTAACCTGCAACTGTACAGTAAGATTGCGTAGTAGGAGAACATGCATACAATAGTGTTATTTTTCTGATAAGGCAACAGGTGTGGATATACTGTAAATCAAAATGCACGTACAGAACAGAACAGGGAATATAAAAAACAGAAATCATACGGGCTATCTTGCGAGAACAGCACCTTAAGTCAGCTTGTAAGACAATGCACAATACAATCGGTGACAACCATCCTAGGGCAATACAAAAAGCGTTGAAGACCGGCACCACCCTGCAAGGGCCCAAGCAACCTGCAAGTGCCATCACAAGTATCAGGGGACGGAACATACCACAGAGCGGATCAGAACCGCTCCATCGCCCATTGCTCCAGCAAGAACATGCTCCAGTGCAAGGAGAAGAGAAGAACCACCGGCCCAGCTGAATCAGGTCATCATACACCAGGAAGGTAAGTGTGCCGCTCCGAGGGAATGTTCGAAGCGGATGCAAGTAGAGAGAGTTCACGAACTAGCCCACCCCGGTTGGAGTATTAGGATGTAGGGATTGAGAGGGCGCCATCTTCGCCTTTTCAGTTATATAATGGCGATAAGGGCCCCAGATATCTACGGGGCGGGAGGAGGTCGGAAGTTGTTCCGAATATTCCACGCTGTTAATATTACAGAATGCCAGGCTCCCAAGCCACGACGCCACCGTGGGAGCGCGCCGTGAACACCAAAGCAGCGCCACCTCTCTCTTGGCCAGCAGGAAGCAGATGGACGCCAATCTGCGGGTTTTACGAGGGAAATCGGACACATACCCCAGCAATGCAATCTCAGGCGTGACAGTCAATGATAGTGTCAGTTTTTCACCTAATGTTCTGTGTACCTCAACCCAGTAGGAGTGTAATTTCGGGCAGGTCCAGGAAAGGTGAGCAAAATCAGCCTGGGGGGCGCCACATTTAGGACAGGTATGGGATCTGGTGGGGTCAATCCTATGTGAAAGTGCCGGTGTGTGGTACAGTCTACGGAGAAATTTAAAGTGAATAAGCTTGTGTCTGGCATTCATAGAGACTTCCCTGGTCATGGCGCAGCATGCTTCCCATTGATCGTCCGTGATCTGTGTGCCTTGATCCAATTCCCAAGCAGTGCGGACCGTTTCGTCTGACGAGGGAAGTGAAAGCAGGCACAGTTTGTAAAGTTTGGACACCAAGTGGGCCCCTGATGTGTCCTGTATGATGTGCGTAAGGGCCGGAGTATCTTCAGGCGGGAGAGGAAACGTGTCGAATGTAGCTCTCAGCATCGCTCGTATTCTTGTAAGAATGAACGTGTCCATGAATGTGCGGTCTGCGAATCGGGAATCCTCAGTGATCGTGAATACGTGGCCATTGGTGAACAGGTCACCAATCGTGTGTAACTGGAATTTCGCCAGTGTTCTACAGACCACCGTTTCGCCCGTTATGGGCAGCCAGTGGGAGTTGGGCAGCGGGAGGGCGGAGGAGTACAGTGTATCTATGCGTAGCAAGCGTTTAAGTTTGTCCCAGGTCGTTGTGGTGAGTGGGAGTATGTCCTGATGTTCACGGGGGAGACCTCTAGGAAGAACCGTCGCTAGGCTCACCGGGAGCGCCGCGTCAGCTTCAGGCCTCAGGTGTGGAATCCTGGCATCAGGATGATACCAAGAGTGTGCGTAGGAGCACTGGGCGGCCAGGTAGTAATACTTAAGTTATACTTAATGCTGTCAGTGAGCTTCTACTCTTGTCAGTTTTCTATTTGACAGCGGCTTTCAGATCTGCCACATAGCAGTAAGTTAATTAAAAAGTCTGCATTTTGGATGGTGCGTTTAAAAGCTGTGACCTATACAAATTATTTTTGCAGGCTTGTATTGGGGAGTAGGTGTTTTAGCATTTTCACATGCCTGGTTTCGTACTATCATTTTAGGATATGTATATCCAACAGTGCTCCAATTCTTGTTATACAAAGCATCTGTATGTCTTTTGGAATGCCATCTTACTGTATGTCTTAAAAAATATAAATATTGTTGTGAAAATTATATTTCAGTTATTGGAAAAACATATGACTATGGAATCGATATGTGGTCTGTTGGATGCACACTGTATGAACTCTACACAGGAAAAATATTGTTTGCTGGAAAAACCAATAATCATATGTTGAAACTTGCCATGGACCTCAAAGGAAAGATGCCTAACAAGGTAAGAAAAGTTTAAAAAAAAGAAATTAAAATGCACTTCCTTGCACTTCAGCCAATGTTTAGGTCTTCCTTATACCTACAATTGTCGGGATCAGATTTTGTTTTCTATAGCACCATCTCATTGTGATTTGGCCACCTTTTAGACTGTCTAACTTCACTCTGTTTATGAGCCTAGTCTGTCAGTTCTCAGGTGAAGTCTTATGAAAACAGTTTAGGTTTCAGGAAACATGTGATATAAATTCTAGCTGATTGATAGCATTCATTAGATTCATACTTTTCTATCTCTGAAAAGCCTTACTCCTTTAAAAGTCCTATCCTGGATTCTTCTGCATTGCTAACTGAGGGATAGCCAACAAAGAGGATAACGGAGAATAGTGCATTCTGGCTGAGATAGCTTCCGGTACAGACGCTTGCGTACCCGGCGCCTGATTTGAAACACAGCTTACTCGCTTAAGATTTTTTATTTCACGACGGCCTATTATATACATGGTTGTTTTTTGATCGACTCGATCTATAAGACACACTACTAAACCTTGATATTAAGTTCTTATATCTATTCTTTGGAAAGTTTATTGCATCCTAAAAGGAAATAAGAATAATTGACCAGCTGGGTCGGAAGTATAACTGGCAGAGAGGTGTTGAGAAATATACTTACAGAAAAGAACCGCCCTGAAGAAGTCGAGGAGTAGTCCCCAAGAGACATAACGATTGTTGGCTGGACACTTTTATTGGAATAAAAGACATAGAAAAGATTACAAGGGACACTATGCAATTTTTTTTTCATGTGCTCTGATTCTAGGAAGAACTTTCATTTGGACACTTAAGCGTGTGCATAGTACATGTTATTATCTGCCTGAGATAACTCAGTTTCTTGGTGGTATAGACAAAAATTTTTGCAGGATTAATTTAACCTCATCCAATATCTATTTACTCTCCGGCCACACTATCAGAAACAGTGATGGATGGGTTAAGCAACCTGCTTGCGTTTTTTCATACCCATGATCTGTAGTGCTCGCTATTTCTCACTGCGTCAGTACAATTTGATGTTTCGTTTGGGGTTTCAAAACTAATAGTTTTGCAGCATGAATCTTTTCTGGATTCATATGTTCTGCATTATTCCGCCATCTAGTGGTTGCGTCCTGAACCCTCTCCAAAAAACGTTTGTTCTGCTACTATTTACTATTGCAAGATGGATTGCACAAACAATTCAGTTATGCCACAAAAATGCAGATGTGACACTAAAAAGCAATCCTGGTGCACACTCAACACGAAAGAAGGGAGCTACCATTGCTTTCCTAGCCAATACTCCACTTCAAGACATTTGTAGGGCAGCAAAATGGTCATCCGTGCACACGTTCAGAAAACACTACTCTGTAGACATTCAGATAAACGAAGAAGCTCAAGTAGGACAAAAGGTCTTACAAGTCTGTTTTCAAGGCAAATGCGCATCTTCAACCCAGCCACCACTGTTGTAAAAAAACTACTACAAAACCATTACACAGCATGTGAATCCAGAAGAGATTCATGCTGCAAAACGCATAGTTTCTTACCTGTTGGTGTAGTTTTGCAGCTTGAAGAATTTTCTAAATTCACAAGCAAACCCCCCCTCCTCCGCCAAGAAGATGAGAGGTTAGGTAGAGAAAGAAATAAAAAAGAATCTGAAGATGGCGACCAAAAGTGGGAGCTTCTGGAGGAAGCACAAGATCAGAAGGAGCATCAAATGGAGATATGTTGACACCCACTAAACACAACAAGCATTTGCAATTCAGTAGGTCTCGCACTACTGAAAGTTTGAGGTATTGGTGTTGCAAATGGTAATTTTTTTTGTTAAAAAATATCCCAGCAGTAACATAAGTAATGAAATAAAATCCACGAAGCAAGAAAAGGATGCAGTACCACAGGCTGTTACTAGGTGTCCTTGTGAAGTTGTGGTAGGACCTCAATTAGCCACATAAGGTACTTCACCCTTACTTATGCTACTTATTTTAACAACGAAAAACAAGTCTAGCAAACATTATTATTTGCAACTCCAATAGCTTAAACTTTCAGTAATGGGAGACCTATTTCAAAGCAAATGCTTGTTGAGTGAAGTAGGTTAAACTGTCTTTAATGTGACTGCTAAAAGTAACCATTAAAATGATTCCTTAAGCCTGCCTGCAAAGTTAAAAACAGTGTTCCTCTGCAAATCTACCACTCTTAAAGAGTCAATATGCAGTGTGCGGATGAGATGTAAAATCAACATATGTTGCAAGTGTGTTAGTAACAAATGTGTCTTGTAAAAGTTGTCTTCTTCAGCTGAACTCCACCAATCCCCTCTCCTTCTCTACCTATGGTGTTAACAGGTCTAAATCTGCACCCAGTAAACCTATGGCTGGTATTTCTGGGCCCGGAAATGTTGGGTCTGGAAACCCCAAACTGTTTTTAGTTACCCTGATGGTATCCAGGTGAACGTTCCAGGGAAATTTGTAACTAGGACCTCAGAAAATGTGCATCCCAGCACAAGAAACAAGCGATCAAAAGTCCACCAAATAAAGTTAAATCACGACAGGAGTCTGTTTATGGAAACACTACTTGTTTGAATTGTGTGGGAGAGTCTTCAAAGAAAATGTTATTTCTCTGCCAATACTGCAGAGGCCTTTGCTTTTCTCTCAGTTTTTCTGCACCGGTCGTGTTAAGTGAAGCTAAACAGCTTGGCTCCACTACACTGCCCTCAGCTAGGGATCTGGGCCATGAGTTTGATGTGGGCGATCTGGAGTTGTTTTTAGAAACTGGTTATTTCCTTACCACTGTTGCACAGCCTAAGTTGTTACAGGCAAGGATTGGATATGCAATAGCTGAGACATATAGCGACAACACAGAGAAAGTGTGCTGTTCATACACTGCAGCAGAAATACAGAAACATAAAAAGAAAGGAATGCAGAGAAGCAAATTGACAGTCACACATAGGCACACTATGGTAAAGAAACACAGACATTTAAATGTGTGTTACATACACATTCACTCACACATTGGGAGAAATACAGTCACAGATAAGGAACATATTCCAGCAGATTATACACACATAAAGAACTCAGTCCAACCGAGACCCAAGTGAAAAAAAATGATCCTGCATCAGTGATGGACAGCCCAGTGGCGCTGGAAGGTAGCACGGTGGAGGTGGGGGGAGCAGCACAGCAGACATGGATTGGAATTAATGGCATCCTTTTAGCCAGAATAGCCAATGGTTCCAGCTCAGAAGTAAGCGTCGTGTGTGCGTCTGTGTGTGTGCGCTTCACCAGAACAAATTAAATCACTTACTTTATAATAATATGATGATGACGATAAGAGGTACTAACAAAACTTTGATTGAAGGGTGGAACCTTCTTACTGTCCGCACCTAACCTACTATTACTCCAATAATAAATCCCCTTCCATCTCTTTAGGGGTTTGTGTGCACACCGAACAGCACCCACCATCACAGTGCTTGTTCCTTCCGGAACTCAACAATTCAAACACAAAAGCACGGTTGCACCACACCACAATACACAATTCCAATGGAACGATTATAAGTCCAAATCCAAAAGATAACGAGAGCAAGGCTCCTCAGTTTTGATCTCTTTATTCCATTACGTGGTAGGGAAAACAGTACAGCCGACGCGTTTCGTCCCAGTGTGGGACTTCTTCAGGGCAAAGTATAAGAAATTCCTTGTATCTCCATGAATACCAGAAGCTATACAAAGTGTGCACACTTTGTATAGCGTCTGTAACAAGGGGGAACAGCCGGTTTGTCTGTACCCGAGCTGGGTGCAGAGTGGAAAGGTTGGCTGGGCTTTATGCATCCTTGGGCCTTGTGGTCATCCGTCTTGCTGGTTGAGAGTGGAAAATCAGGACAGCTGGGCTACTCTGGAGGTGGGTCTCTGCAATGCTAACGTCTCTCGATGCCTGCTCATTGTAGTGGCAGTCCAGATTGGGCTCTCATGGTCTTTTTGGAGCAAGGGGTCCAGTATACCCCAAATATTGGTCCTGTGCGAATCTGGTTGGTCCTGGTGTCCTCTCACTTAGTGGAGGGCAGATCTGATCTTCAGGAGCACTGTGTCCTCTTCCTGGGAGGCTGCTGCATCGGGCTGGCTGGGGAGTGGCAACTTGGTAAACTGGGCTTTGCATTTTCAGTGCCTGCGTACTGCAGGAGAGTTGCTCCTCTACTCCAAGGGAACTTGCTGGCAATTTGTGAAGGGCTGACATTCTCCTGGGGTTCTTGGAAGCTGCACGGCTGCAGGACGAGTCACTGGTCACGATTGCTGAGACCAGTACATACAGGCAGGGTTTTCTGCCAAAAATCCGGAGCAAGTCTTCAGTTCTCACTTATTATCGTGACTCCTCTTTGTCCTCTACTTCTGGATCCATTGAATCAGAGTTTCTGGTGTCAAGTGAGATAATCAATTTAGGGGCATTGAGTGGAGTGACAGGCAGTACCCAAAGGGCTACTTACCTTTAGGGTGTCTACATCCTCTTTATGACCACTTCTGTGGGAAGTGGGCATAACCCTGACCCAGAGAGCCTGATTCCGCCAAAACTAAGATGGTGGGATTCTAAATGTGATGTCCACATCGGGTAGCCCACCTTAGGGGTTGAACCAGCATGAGAGGAGGACACACCTCCTGAGTAGATGATTTTCCCACCTTTCCTGGTGGCAAATAGGCCCACGGCAAGGGGTGGAATTTCCCCTGTCTGGGGAAGCCTTTAGTTGCATATCAAAGGCAGCAGAGGCCTTTGAAGCCTCCTGCCTTGATATGCTGACAACACAGGCATTGTTTCTGCCCATGGAGTACCGGCTTTCACCTGCAGGGGGTCAAAAACTTATCTGTGGTGGCAGGCTTGTCTACACCAGTCAGCCAGCACACTACTAGTCGGTAGTTTTTCAGGGGGTACCTCTAAGGTGCCCTCTGGTTGCAAGTAGTAATAAATGCATCACTGGATTCAGTGAGTTTATTAATACGAGATGTTTGATACCAAATATCTCTAGTTTCAGTGAAGCCCTAAAATGGCTGGGGAGCCCAGTGCATATACTCAAGATGGCTTCTCTGTCCACTGGCAATGTCGAAGAATCGACTTGGACATCACAAGCGCATATCTGCTCATGCAGATATGTCCACACAAGTAGTATAGTACACCTTCCCGTGGGGCTGTAAGGCCTGCTGTGGGGGTCACTTACCTATACTGCATGCAGTGTCTGCAGGCATGGGATACAGGTGGTGTGCCATGTTGTGTCTTCAGAGGGGTCTGTTAGGGTGGCATAATGCATGCTGCAGCCCTTAGGGACCCTCTTTAGCCTCCTTGCCTTAGGTACCAGGCGTACCATTTACTAGGGACTCGCGGGGCTGCCAAAGGTATTGCCAACTGGGGGAACAATTGTACCGGTTTAGGGAAAAAGCTCTGGCACTGGATACCTGAATAGCAGGAACCCAGTGCACTTCTGTCCAAATTTCATCAGATAAAAGACAAAAAGTTGGAGTAACCAAATCAAAAAGGGGCACTTTCCTACACTCAGACTTTTCATCATTACCCAGAAGTTAAATTGTTGATTCCCCATCTCTTTTTGACAGCTTTTCTCATTTCCTGAGAAGACCTTCTTATACTCTAAAAAATTTATCATCACGGGAAGTGCTTTGATCTCATTCTTGACCAGGTATTCTGAGATATTGTCTAATAGAAAATTATTCCACAGAAGTGTCAAACTCCATTCAAGAGAACCATTGGATAAGTAGTGGCTACTGGGACCAAACCATGAATGTTGGGATATTTTGCTTCTGATGTCCCATGACCCATCCCATTATGCACTGGACTCTCTGGGTAGTGAGGACTAGCATTTGCAGGCTTCTCAGGGAGAAGCAAATACCAATTCCAAGAAAGAAAGTACTTTAATTACCCATTGTTACTCAACATTATATTATCCACCTCTGGTAAAAAAGTGAGTGTCAAGAGGCTGTCTGGCAGATTCTTTTTGGGCCCCCTATATCTCTAGGGGTACATAGGAGTAGTGTGGATTTAGCACAGATGCATCATAATCATCTCCAAAGAGTATGTTTGCTCATTTTCAAGTCTCTTACACCTATACAGGTGAATCAGTCTTATTCAGCTTGCCCCTTTACTCTGGGTCACAACTGCACACCACTCCGAGGAGCAGCAGCACAGTGGCAGGCACTTCTAGAGTACCTTTACTATGGGTGCAGGGCTGCGCTCTGCGCCCACACAGAATATTGTTAGCAAATGCTTGACGCAGCAGTCCTGATACGATCCCACCTAAACAACTAATAAGTACCTTCCATCAGGGTCTTCATAGTTGGCAGATGAAGGCCGTGCCGGGGTCAGCTGAACCGCAAATGAATCCCTCGACGGGGCGTGTAATTTGAGACCATCCTCAGGTAAGTCCTTGTCTAAGTCAAGCGAAAAGTCTCAGTACAAGAAGCAGGCATCTACGGATCACCACCACTCACTCTCTCCAGGAAAAGGTTTCATAATCGTCACTCTAAGAGCCCAACTCCATGTCTGTCGTCCGGCTCTGAACTAATTTCCCAGCTGATGTCCCACAATGTTCCTGGGTCATCATTGAGCCTGCAGAATTCAAGGCCTTTTAGAAGCTGATGCTGCACATTTTTCGGACAATACTAGGTTCTTTTTCAGCACATTTGAGCCCCATGGATCAGTTAACCCCCCTTTTGGACTTTCACTGATGTGACCTGCCCTGGTGGGCCTTCAAATTCAAACGGCTCCCTGCTGGTGCTACACTTTTGCCGAAGACTGCCCTGGATCTGATCCCAACACTACCTTCTAATTCAGACCCGTGTTCAGCTAGATCTCAGCTTATGTTTCTCTGGAGAGCCAATGATATCATAATGGTACTAAGGGTAGGGTGGGTGGGAGCCTCACTGAAAGAAATCTCTGGGGACTGTGTAGTCATCAATTTTAGGAACCCACATTTGGTCCGATCCCTGCTAAGATCTCATGAAGAAACTTCTTTAACTGAAACAGATATTCATGCTCTTCCATTGGGTTATTTCTACAAATCCCATCACATTAAGACCGTAGTTTTTCCTAATAGCATAAGCTCGATTGCTCTGTCCAACAGGTTTCAAGAGCTATCCCAGTTGGAAGCAGTGGATTGACTGCATCCTTTATACACCCAGGGAAATCAGGCAAGGGTGGAATCAAAAACAGATGTAGGTAACAAATTCACCATATGTGCAAATAATGGAAGAAGTGATTGGGATAACATCTATGATAAAGAGGTAGCCACTCTAACTGAAATGAGACCAGGTATTATTAACAATCCTATAGTATCTACCGTCCCAATTGACACATACTTAATTAAACATTATGTCATGGAATATAGCCGGTCTGAGGAAGCACATAATAGACCCGGGGTGGAACAAATATATTGAGAAATTCGACATATGTTTATTGCAGGAGACATGGCCTATTAAGAATGTACATTGTGTGGGCTACAATTTTTTTTTATTGCAGCCACCCCTTCACCTAGAGGCAGGCCATCCGGAGGTTGTCATTTGGACCAAAATAACCATCAATGGAACTGTGCAGCAGCTAGAGACGCACTCTCTCGATATTCTTGGCATTAAAATAGTGACTAATGACGACAGGGCGCTGCATGTATATAACATCTATAGCCGACCTTGCAAGGCATCAAAAGAATCGCTAGTATTTGCCCAACTGGAACAGGTTATCAGTAGGAACAGTATAGGTACAGGTGTAATATTAGGAGGTGATTTTAATTGTGAATATGAGCCAATAAAGGGACTGGAACATATTTACGAGGAGGAAGACATGGTAAATAAGATACCCGAAATATCAGGTCTAAAATCGGTCCCATGCTCATCTGTCGCACTCCAAATAATGAGTCTAATGTTGACCAATGGGTTAAGATCATGTAGTGGCCGCCTTCCTTCTGATAAAATGATGGCTCCTACCTTTTACAGGAATAACTCCCATAGCAAGCTAGACTATATAGTCTTGTCCCTCGATCTTTGGGAATATGCGATCGACTGTAGGGTAGAGCTAAGACTGGAAAGTGATCACCGGCCAATTGAACTATTATTAAAAGGTACGATAATACCCAGTACTGTAGATTATTCTAGTCCCCACTCTGCAAGAACTGATAATGTAATTGTCTCTTACAACCGTTGAGCTGTTAAATGGGCACAGATTCTGGACAATGGAGCTAATTTAGCAAACATTTATAATTTATTAGCTTCAACTTTTTCACCCCCTCATACATAATGAAGCTCCAATAGATGGGGATCTGTTCGTGGAATTACACAAGGGATTCCTTAGTGAAATAGTACCCATGCTAACAAAGACAGCCAAAACAGAGTTAGCAACTGGAAGAAGGAGGCCAATGGGGAAACCATGGTATAATAAAGCTTGCCGGAGGGCTAAATCTGAACTAATAAACTCAATTAAAACTAAGGATAATAGCTCAAAGGTAAGGGAAGCACGACAAAGATATAAGAAAGCTCTTGTGATTGCCAAATCGGTCTGGGACGACTATCTGGTCAGACATGCTAAAGGCAGCAAGGAACAAAGATTCCTTTTTATTTTGGAAATTAGTGGCTAACAAAAATCATAAAGAAAAGAGTAGCGATGAGGTTTATCTGGATGAAAAGACGTGGAGAGACCACTTCACTTCCCTATACGCAGGCCCGGATTCTGAGGTCGAGTGGGACTGCCACTCAGTCTCTAACCAGGAAGCGAGTATCCTGGAGTTTAACCTAGAGGAAACAATTGTAGCAATAAACATGGTGAAAAAAAGTAAAGCCCCCGGTTTAGACTCCATACCAGGAGATTTGTACAAACATGACCCGAGTATCTGGGGGCCGTACCTTAATCACTTGTTTAATTTCATAGCTGCGGGAGCTGAAATACCTGTTACATGGAGGGGGGCAGTAATTATCTGCATCTACAAAAAGGGGGATAGGAGAGATCCAGCTAATTACCGTCCTATCAGTTTGCTAGATATACTGCAAACAATATATGCTAGGCACCTTTTAAATAGAATTAATCTATGGATCGAAGAAGGGAATGTACTTATCAAATTCCAAGCGGGATTCAGATCCAAAATCAGCACAATAGATCAAGTGTTCAGGTTTTGTTGTCTGACTTGGAAGTACATTAGTTTAAAGAAGGGCCATTTGTATGTGGCATTTATCGACTTAAGAGCTGCTTTTGACCTCATCCCCAGGCATCTGCTGTGGAAAGAACTTGAGAAACAGGGTTTACCTGCTAATATCAAAGAGCAGTTAATAAGATTACATTGTGATAATTTTGCCAGGGTAAGGTGGGGCCCTTGGGGCGAATTAACGAGTCCTATCTCCATAAATAGAGGAGTGCGCCAGGGCTGTGTCCTGGCGCCTACCCTCTTTTCTTTGTCTGTTAATGATGTTCCCATTTATTTGAGTAAATGCAGAACTGATTCACCTAAACTGGGGGGAGAGGTGGTGTCGTCCTTATTGTTCGCAGATGACACCATTCTAATAACTCAAACTGCAAATGGATTACAGCGTCTTCTCAATTCCTTTGCCTCTTATTGTAATGACAAGGGATTAGAGATAAATGCTAGTAAGACCAAATATATGGCCATAAACCCCCACAGCTCGTTCAGAGGAAATTTGGTCCTAGGTAACCAAAAATTGGAATATGTACAAAATTTTAACTACTTGGGAGTCTCACTTGATTCTAAAATGCAGTGGAAAACCCAAATTGAAAAAAGCAAGTTACTTCTAATTCAGAACAGTCGCCCCATACTAAAAAGGCACGGGGATAGCCAGAATAAAGCAGTGCTTCCTGCACTTGAGGTGTACCGAGCAAAACCTCAAGCGGCGGCCTTATATAGGGCAGAACTGTGGGGTCCTGCATGTAAAAAATCATTTGAGGTGAAAGAAAACATATTCTATAGGTCCCTCTTAAAGATACCCGTGCGTACCCCTACAATTCCGATGATGCTAGACCTCAAGAAGAGGCGCACTGATCACTATGCAATACTTAGACCACTAATGTTCTGGGTTCGGTTATGGACCACACCGGCACTCCTTCATAATAGAGCAGCGTTAGAGAAGTTAAAAATTTGGATACCTCTAACTGTATCACATGGTTCACACATATAAGAGTATGGTTTGGGAGGGTAGGACTGTTACATTTTTGGAATAGCCCTAATGCTTTAACCCCCAATTCGAGAAAGACATTAAAAGACATTTTGTGGGTCTATATGAATGAACCCAGAACTAATGATGTAGCAAATGGTTCCCTAACTAGAGAATTTCTGTTGTTCAAAGTTGACCCTCACTACGAATCCTTCTTGAATGAAGTGAATCCACCACTAGCCAAAACTCTATACCTTAAATTTAGGTATAGAATACTCTTGTTAAAAAGTTGTGTTGCAAGGTGGAACAAAAATAGTGATGATAAATGCACCATGTGCAGTGGAGGCGGGAGGGAGGACATTACGCATGTTCTGTTCTTCTGTCCTGCCTACAAGGCTCAAAGGATAAAGTGGATTAAACCCCTATGTATAAATTTAGGAGTGCGGAGGTGCAGAGATGCTGAAAGAATTTTATTAACAGATACGAGCCAGGTCTTAGTATTTGGCATTAGTAGGTATTTGCTCGCAGTACACTTCATAAGGAAAAAAGCAGGAGAAAAAATATGAACTGTAATACGATTACCGATCACAGTTGGCACCAACTATGCTTAAAGGAATGTTTACATAGTGCTTTTTAAAAAATTTAAAAATTTTAAAATTTTAACAAAACTTGTTTTTATATTCTATATTGTGAAATTCGATTAACCAAGATATATCTAAAATCTGTTTTAATGTAGTACTCATGTATATATGGGTTTATAAATATTCTTATGATTTTATTTTATTGCATTGCCAATGAACTTTTATGATAATTTTATTGAAATAAAGTTAATTGAATTGAATTGTTTCTCTGTGATGTTAAGAAGGCATATTCCCTTATTGTGAGAAGCCTGCAACTTTGCATCTGCCTCAACATTAATACTCCCAACAACTCAAGGACATTTTTGGTTCAGATTCAGATGCAATTCAGGGCCTTCAGAGAGCTACACATGACATAGAGAGGTGGACAACCTGCTATCTTTTCACCATACTGATATTAGTCTATATTTGGACTGCAAAAATGTTAGAAGTCCTGATATTTTCCCCTGAAATGTAATTGGATGGTGTGTGGAAATTGGGTGTATGTAACGGTGAGGTGTCAAAATCGCACCATATAATGCACTCCATTTTCTCACAGATGCTCATTATGGGTCTTACTAAGGAAAGTGCTTCTTGTGTGCTGGTTGTCCACATATCCACGAATGTGCTGTAACTGGAGTTACCTACTGTGGGGAGCAAAGCTGCTTACAAAACTCTTGCAGCCTGATTCTTGCAGCGCCCTTGCTGCCTTTAACCCCTTGCCTGCGGTCGGAATTCCGCTCCTGTGCTGGACATTCCAATCGCGGGCGTGGTCGTGACGGCTCCCGGCCGTGATCAGCACACGAGCACTGTGTGCCATGACGGGCGAGAGCCGTCACCAGCATGCAAGGGGTTAAGTGAAGTCTTTATGAGACCTTGGTAACAGTAGATTGAAACTCTATTCAGCTTCACGAGTGAGTTATCCATTTGCTAGGCACCTTAAGCCTGCTGCTGGAGACACAACCTTTTTACTCAGCACCTGACATCAAAGAGCCTTAAGGGGAGGCTTCAGCCAGCAAGAGTAATCTGAATGCCTTTTCTACGGTCCCACCTTACAGGGAATCAAAGTGCATCGACGTGTTTGGCAAGAGGGTTTATGCTACATTCCTACTTTTTGGGTCATGGCGAGAGAGATATTGCCTTCCTTCCCTAAGCAGTTCTGCAGTCCCTTGGCCAGCTTTGTCTAAATGGTCTGCTATAAACAAGATATGGCCAAATACATTTAATAGACAATGGACCAGTGTGGTAATTCAGCGCCATCCTTGGTTGCACACCATATGCTTTTCCATGTACGTGAAAGCATCCTTCATGCACATGCCGTAAAAGCTGTTAGGGGCCAAGGCTGACTCTGCATTTGAGCAACTCAAATATAACGGAACTATGGCATGCTCCTTGATAACGTGTTCAAAATGTGGGTTTATGTTGTTCCTCTGAGATAGGTGTTTGTAGAGTCCCGAGTGACTGGGTCCCACTATTCCCTGAGAGGGTCATAGCTGGGAATCCATATGTTGGATTGTAATGCCCTCACACACCCTTTCAGGTGTTATGCTTCATCATCTGGGCTGCTCCTCGTTAGGTCGGCAGTGCAGTACCCAACGGTATTTTATCCAACACTCCGCTAAGGTGAGTTCACACACAATCTATTGAACAGACGTGTGTGGAGAGACTACCCACGCACAGTAATGACTCTGGCTATATTGACGGTTTTTGACCCTAACGTTCCATGCAACACAGCTTCTGGTGTCGTCACTTAGTTTTTAAAAGGGAGCCTTGAGTGATCAAACCACTTTTAACCCAGAAACATGGAGAATGCCGCCACTAGCCAATGGCAGGCAGCAATTTCCCTCTACAAACGCATATGAAGTGTTGCCAATATCCGGCAGCAACTACACTGAAACACACATGCCTATCGCTCCACCTTTTCTATAACACTGTGTTAACAGTATCACGGGTGTTTGAAAAATTGATGCCCGATTATTGAAGTTGAATGATATGCCGATCACTGCGGCACAGAGAGAGATGTTATGTTGTACATATATTGTTTTCCTTCCCCCTACTAGTCCATCACACATAGGAGCAAAGCCTTGTACGTGAAACCACCGGGTACTGTTGAAGCCTGGGGGACTATACTAATTGGGTGAGTCCAGACCGATGTATTTCTGCAACAACATGTTTTTCCACAGGGGCAAAAAGTCACTATACCTCATTGTGGATACTCGCCACTAGTTTTTAAACCTGTCGTCTTTTAGGTGTCCTCTAGATGCATTTGCGTTCACTTCACGTATGTAAATATTAGGTTTTAGAGTCACGTTGAGACCATGTCTATTCTTGTGATGTACTACATCATCTTGAATGATACTTCTGCATTTTTGTCTCCCATAACAGGTAGATCCAGGTTGTGAAAGGTACATTTTGTAATAGACACTAATCTTGTGAGTAATATTGTATGCCACCAACCCTAGATGTAGATAGTTCAATTACCTTGGTCCTGAAGAATCGCAAGTTGAATGTTCTTAGAGCGAGAAACATGTCGACCCACGCGTTCTAACAAGGACACCACCATGCGAGACATAACACTCAGGCATGTGCCTTGTTCACTGTTTTTATTTAGGGTAGGAGACCACCAGAATAAAGTTTGCCCTTCTAGGTACTCCCAATCCTATTTTAATCACTGCACCACATCTACACAGTTCTGGCCCCACATCCGCACTTCACCAAACGGCTGTTGGATAAAGATCTTTGATAGAGGGCCCCTACTTTAGGGAGCCCGTTTGGTATTGCACCGCTGACCCAACGAGGAGCAGCCCAGATGATAACGCATGGCACCTGAAAGGGTGTGTGAGGGCATTACAATCCAACATATGGATTCCCAGCTGTGACCCTCACAGGGACTAGTGGGACCCAGTCACTCTGGTCTCTACAAACACCTATCCCAGAGGAACAGCATAAACCCACATTTTGAACACGTTTGTTGGGGCCTTCCTTTTATGCTGGACCTTCCCACTCCTGGTTGAGTGGAAAAAGGCCCTCTGTCCCCTCCTTTTTGTATACGACATGCTCCTTAATAAACCTAATACCACATGAGTATTCTGCTGTTCAGTGTGAGCCACGGGCATTTGCAGTTCACTGTACTCCACTTTGGCCTCACCAGTGCCCCTCGAGTGTTCACAAAACTGATGGCAGTGGTTGCAGCCCATCTGCTGAGGTTCCAGTCTTCCCCTGGATGGCTGTTGAAGACGGGCTCACCCCAGGCAGTCGTCTCCCACCTCAAAACTGCAGCGAACCTTCTACATATACTTGGATTCATTATCAACATGCCGAGGTTACATCTGAGACCCTCTGAGACGCTCACTTTTTTGCAACCATTCTGGACACAGTGCGGTTCGAGCCTATCCTTCAGAGCGGCTAGTCCAGGCCTCTGGCATCCTGCTGGTACAACATGCCCGGTGGCATATGTGGGTTCTGCAGTGGTACCTGAAGTCCCAGTGGGCGCAGCATCATTGGAATCTTTCCGACCTGGGCCAGATATCGGAGGGCACTGCAAAAGATCTTCACTGGTAGCTGACTAGCCGGGATTGGGTCAGCGGCAGATCCCTCTCTCTCCCCCACCCAGAGCACACAGTGGTGTCTCCTGGAATCTCAACTCCATAGCAACTTGGTGGAGTTGAGAGCTGTTCTTTTGGCATTTTTTACCCAAAGTTATCAGAGCGCTTTACATGAGCAGCAGCTGCTTTAGAGATTGATTCATTCATTTTGTTAGGCATTGAAAGTGTTTCTTCCATTCATCAAAAGAAGGATGGTTCAGGTGTTCACGGACAACACAATCGCCATGTGATACTGCAATAAACCGGGTTGGGTCGTGGACCCTGTACCAGGAGACTCTAAGCCTCTGGATGTTGCCGGACGTCGGTGGTCGTACAACCCCTGACGGGATTTCTGAATGCCATGGCAGACTAACCTAGACTTTGATGCTTTACGGATCACATATGGTGTCTGCATCCAGAGGTGGTGCTGGGTCTCTTCCAAGACTAGCGTGAACCTTAGCTCGATCTATTTGCCACTGCCCAGAATGTGCAATGTCTGCAATTCAGCACTGCAGTTTCCAAAGCGGATCTCACTCTGAGATGCGTTCAACCTTGAGTAGAACTCTGGATGCCTGTACCCCTTTCGCCAAGACAGCTCCTGCCCAGAGTTCTCAAGAAGATCAGCACCGACCGGGCCCAAGTCATCCTAGTGGCTATGGATTAGGCCTGGGGAGTTTGGTATCAGAACTCCTGAGCATGAGCATCTTTCTTTTGGGAGAATCTCCTATTGCAGCAACATGCCAGGGTACTGCACCCGAACCTGCGCACACTCCACCTCCATGCATAGCAATTGAGCAGCGACAGTTGAGGGTTTTCGATCTCCCTCCTGAAGTGTGTGCTATTATCTTGGCAGCAAGGTGTCCTTCCACAAAAACTGTCTATGCCTGCTGTTGGAATAAGTTTGTGTCTTAGTATTCCTTACGCCATGTGGACCCCCATACTACACCTCTTGCGAAGGTTCCCTTGTTTGTTCTTGTTTTTTTGCCTGTCAAGGCCTTGCTCTGGGCACCATTAAAGGTTATTTGTCAGCCATTTTCTGCTTTCTTGTGCCTGCCAGATCATCCCTCCCTGTTTGTCACACGTTACTCGGTTTTCAAAGGTTTACCTTTAATCCTGCCTCCTCCTTTTGTGCTTTTGTGATTTAATTTGGTTCTTACTTTGCTTGTGTGTTCTCCCTTTGAGTCTCTACATAGCAGCCCTATTCAGCTCTTGACTCTGAAAACAGTGTTCATGGTGATCATTACTTCGACCAGGAGAGTCAGTGAGCTTTCAGGCTCTGTTTGTCCAACTTCCTTATACCAACTTCTTCCCTGACAAAGTGGTTCTCAGACGTGTGCCTCTTACCTTCCAAAGGGGTTCACCCCTTTTCACATAGGCCAAAACATTACTCTACCTATATCCTATGCTCTACTTCATCCGTCCACGGAGGAGGAGAGGTCCTTCGTTTGGACACTAAAAGAGCTATGTCATTCGATATTGACCTCACCAAAGATTATCGGGTGGACGATCAGCTCTTCATTGTGTTCACCGGAGCGAAGGAGGGAAAGACAGTGCAGAAACGAGCCATCTCAAGATGGATAGTACTCTGCATAAAAATCTGCTACGTACTGGCAAAGAAGCAGATCTCTGAGGGCTTGCGGGCTCACGCCACCAGGACAAAAGCTTTCATTACTACATTAACAGGTGGGGTGCCTATCTTGGACATCTGGCAAGCTTCCACGTGGACGTCCCTTGATATGTTCACAAAGCACTATTGCATGCACAGACAGGTCTGTTGGGATGGGAATCTTTGCCCATTCGGTCCTTAAGGACCTTTTGACCTAAGCCAGTTTGCAGACCCCTGCTCCAGGGAGGTATTGCTCCAGTATCTATTCTAAGGTGAGTAATGTGTGGGTATAAATCTCTATCAGAAGAACAAGTTACTTACCTTTGGTAATGTTTTTTTCTGGTAGAGACTCTTATCTAACTGCAGATTCCTCAATGACCCTCTCATCCTCACTGCTCTGTAAACTGGGCTCTTTACCCACAAAGCTCGCTTTAGTCTGCACACTGGTCATGAAAATAGCACTGGCTTTTACGTGGCTTTGTGTTTTTTGTCGCCAAACTAATCACAAAGGAAACTTATATCTGAAAGAGACACGTTGGTATTAGATTCCTTACCTTAGAATATCCCCAGGCGTTAGACTGGATCCAGAAACTTTTGCGTAGCAGTACCCTTGCGCGTCGGTAGGCGTTGTCTGCGGCTCCGCGTTCGGCGTCGTGGGCGCCGTGATGATGTCGTCGGAGTACTTAGACGCCGCCTCCACGTGCTGACGTCAGTTCTTCAGAGGAACTGCTCAAGATTTTCCGGATCCAATCTGGTGCCTGGAGAATATTCTAAGGTAAGGAACTGGTGCTTAGGTAGCCTTTACCAGAAAAGGTGTTACTGAGTAGATTATTCTTTTATGCTCTTCCTAAGAAGATATAGAGAGAGAGAATCTAGGGAGTGGCAATTTAGTATGTGTCAGTTTCACATAGCTAAAGAGCCATGGATTGTGTTCTGTCATCCTAACCACTTCCATGGACGTGAATGTATTAAAAAGGCAAAACTGAGATACACTGATGAAATGAAAAGATGCCTAGGCAATATTGTTGTATGGGTACCTTGCTTAGATGGAAGTGAAGCTTGAGTTCAATATGTTAACTTTATTTCATTTCAGATGATCCGAAAAGGTGTGTTCAAAGATCAGCACTTTGATCAAAATCTCAACTTCATGTATATTGAAGTAGATAAAGTGACAGAAAGGGTAAGTTACCATTACATTTTCTCTCTGTTATATATGTGGAGTTTCTGAATGTATAGTGAAAAATTGCTTGCCTTCTGCTAAATACGCAGCAGAGTTGCAAACTTTATATTGGTATTATGTGGAACTTCTCTCTGTGCTCTTTTAGATAATGAGTTGATAGTTGATTCTTAATGATGTATATATAAAATAATTTTTGAAGAATGTGAGTTGTTTCGAAATTGGATGCTCTCCAAAGCAGAATATTTGAGACAAATGGAAGAAGTAAATTTAGTAATACCCTAAACAGTCCGTAATCTACTGCTTGTCATGAAGTTCACTCCACATGGATGAGACCTGAAAAGCAAAGCCATGCTCTTTGATGTTCTTTCTGCATTTCACAGTGGCTTGTGGTCTGAAGCACTCCTTTGTCTAAATTCCACATTTACTTCATCATGTTAGTAAATTGAGTCATGTGTCTTGGCTTCTCAAACCTACTTACTTTTAAAAGTAACTGTAATCCTTAGCCAGCATATTTCAACAATACTAACTGTCTGTAATTTACAAATTAATTAATAGCCGTCTTACTATGCTTTGAAATACCATGGTTTTAGGCTTGAAGAAATCCTGTAAAACATGGGCATCTGTGCAGCTCTAAGGTACTACATAGAATGCTACTGTTAGATATCCCACGTAAAGGCAAGGCATTCTGATTAGGTATTAAGCCTTTGTGCATGACAAGCTCCCACAGCCTGCCACTCCACCCCCTGAATCAGCTAGCACATATATTTCCTTTCTTAAAACGTTCAGGCACAGCCTAAGGGTTCTTCATTTTTGCAATTGTTCTAGTCTCCATTGTAATTCCCCCGGCTTTTCCTTGCTCTTGCATCTGCAGTTGCCAAACAAGTTTACACCATGCCATTCCTGTCACAAGCCATGCTCTGAAGCAGACTTTCTAAATTTGTGCTTGCAGAGCTTTGTAATAGAGCACCTTTATTGTTTTGCCGCGCCACTGAATATTTGGGTGTTGCAAGTGAGGTCAATTTTTCTCAGGTTTGTGGTCCTTTCGTTTTATAGCACTCCGGCCCGAATGCTCTTGGAGGTATCTTGATCATCAGGTGAACCTGTGCCTCTGGAGAGGTTCTGTAACTAACTTAACTGCAGGAATACCTTATTCCAGGATGTTCTCGAGTTCCAGCTCTACGAATACATTTCCAGTTCAAACATAGGTACTTCTGAAGTGTGACCTAATTGTTGAACTGGCATGTCTTTCCATACCTTTCATAAAACCCAATTACACCACACAAGGTTTGCTTTTGAGAAATTACTGAGCCTCTACTGCTTCGACCAGTTCCACCTTGTTTGAATAAAACAAACACATGTTAGAGGCATGAACCCTTTGATGTTGTGCCCTAGGGCATGTGTTCATTCCCTGTGATTAGTGTATGGGTGTTTTTTGATCAGGTGTCAGGTGGGCCAATATATGGCAGATGGGTGATTTTTGGGAAAGCACAGTGGGTTTATGCCCCCTACCTAGTGCTTGTTCTATAATGCAGTAGTGTTGTACCTGGACCTTGTACCTGGGTCCTTTAACAAGTTATTATTTCTGCAGTGTTGCAGAAGGTTCTTTTCTAGACCATGGCTGCCTAGGAACCCTGTCTGACCACCATGGTATCGATAGTGATGGATGTGGACCTAGAAGTATAGATGTTGGGCTAAGTCACCGGGTACGTAGCTTCATAGTTTGAAGTGTGGGATATCTTTTAGGCCTTTTTTCAACAAATGCTAGCACCAGGCCAAGTCCTACTGACAATGGTGCAGAGACCGAATATTGAGTAAAAAATATCGAGTTGCACACATCGAATCATTAATATCGTGGGTCAGAAATATTGACAGCAAGAATATCATGGTCTAGAATATCAACTTAAGGTAAGTAATATTGATTTTGAAAATATCAAAGTGTTTAATATTGTTTGCAAAAATATAGTTAAAAATATAGGGTGCCATTACCATGGTGGACGTAACTGTATGCGTGACCGTCTGCCAGGGGTGCGGTGGTCCCGCACCTGCATTTATGATGCCATCGTGGCATCCCCCATTCTCAGCATTGTGGCGGGCTGTGCTCACAGCACCACCCACCACAATGCTGGGAATGCACGTTGTGCATTGCCAAGCACAAGGTGACAGGCACCGTGCGGTGCCAGCCACCTTTTCCATGCCAAAGCACCCCCCAACACCCTGGGAGCCCACAACGGGCCCCCAATAGCAGAAACTGCATGCCTTTTCGCTGCCATGAAAAGACTGCTCCCCGCCATGATCATAATATGGATGACGGTGTCTTGCAGTCTTTCCGTCCGCTGCGGACCCCCCAGCAAACCAAAATGGGGGGGGGGGTCATTCATGGCAGGCGGATCGCCCCCGCTGGGCCGGCGGTGGCTACCCGCAGGGGAGATCCGCCCGCCGTCCTAATGGGCCCCATAGCTTTTTCAGTATGTGATGTATGTTTTTTGTCTAAGCTTTTTTTGTATTTTCAATATGTGTTAAAGGTTTAGTAGCTATTTTTTTTTTTATCTTGCACTTTTAGTTTCATAGTGGGTTTATAGGAGAATAGGGTGGGAAGTAATTTAATTATATTAAATTTATTTTTATTTTTTATTTGAATTTTGCGTTTAGTTTTGTAGCGGGTTGTGGTTTTATAGGGGAATAGGATGGGAAGTCAATTAATTATATTACATTTATTTTGTAAAATGTATTTGAATTTTAAACTTTTAGTTCCGTAGCGGGTTGTGAATTTATAGGGGAATAGGGTGGGAAGTTATTTAATAATATTAAATGTATTGATTAATATTTATTCATTAATATTTGTTTAGTTTATTTGAGATACTATAGTGTTAAATGTGTAACGTACTGTATTTATTAATAGTTGGTTGTACATTTTAATTGGTAATTAATTATGGTAATTGTGTGATTAATTTTAGGTGTGTTGTGGTGATTATAGGTGTAAAGGGTGGGAAGTAATTTATTTTTAATTTATGATTTAATAATTCGTAGTTAATTCATTTTAATTAATTGGATATAAATGTTGGTAATTGTGTAAATAATTTTAGGTGTGTGTTGTGGTGTTTGTAGGAGTAAAGGGTGGGAAGTACATTTTAATTATTAATTATTAGTTGTTAATAGTAAGAAGTTTTCATTATGTTTTATTATTTTATAGTTTGTGTGTGTTTTGGATATTATAGTGTTGAAGTGGGTGGAGTCAATTAATGTAAATGTTGTATTAATCATTTTTTAATTGATTATTAATTATGTTAAATATGTACATTATTTAATTAAAAATGTTGGAAGTGTTTTGTTATTGTCGTGGTATAGGGTAGGAAATACAATAAAATGTATAAAATAAATACATTTATGTTTTAATAAATTTTTTGTTTGTAAATATTTTCTAGTTTAAAAGAATTTCTTTGTAAATTTATCATTTATTGTATATATTTGTAGTATTTCGTTATAGGTAATTAATATTGTGTATTCTTTCATAATATTTGTTATTTTTAAAATATTGTGTATATTTGTTTTTTTTAAAACAAATTTTGTCTTGTTTCGCACAATAATAATGACTTTTGACTTTTATAAAGGATTTTATAAAAAGTGACAAACCGCATGATAACGAACTGCCCCCCCCCCCCCCCCCGATTGCGCCCATGACACAAGAATACATCCAGTTTGTAGCTGCACACCCGAAGGTCACATTCTCTCCGGGAAGTCCCTTCCCCACCACCCTTTAAACATGAATACGGCATGTATGTCAGTCCGGCAAGCGTACATCTCCCTCCAGCGGCGTATCCAGTTCTAGACCCCGGTAGTCTGCCCATCTCTTCCAAATCTTATAATGTTTGCATGGGCACCCCCTGGCAAGGAAGACCGGCTGTTCGAGCCCCATACAATCCAGCCCATTTTTCCAAGCGGCCAGTGAGGGAGCCTGGGGCGCCTTCCCCAGCAATATCCCTTTTTGCCAACGGGAGGCCCGATAACAAGAGGTGTTGCTTATAGTGATTACCCTCCATAACATGTAGCAGGGCCAAGCGCGGCGTGCAGGGGAGCTCCCAACCCAATACCTCCAAGAGGCAGGAGTATACCCCCCTCCAGAAGCCATGCAGTGAAAGGCAACTCCAGACTGTGTGTAGGAGCATACCCTCCTCCCGCTGACAGCGGAGACACTCGGAGATGCAATCATTCCTGCCCTCCACAGACGCTCTCTGGTGAAGTACACCCTATGTAAATATTTGAATTGTACCAGCCGCAGGCGTGCAGCTATTGCCGCCCCCTGCAGGCTCGCTAGAGCCTCAGCCCAGTCCTCCTTTTCCAGTTCACCCACGTCCGTCTCCCATGCATTCTTAAGCCTCTGCAGATTAGTGGAACAGTGAATAACAAGCATTTGGTATATGCAGGAGATCTTGCGGTCCAATAGATCCCCCATGAAGACCTTTGCTTCTATGGGGCTAAAGTCGGGGAGAGACTCCAGGCCCTCCAAGCTAGGGGAGAGGGCGTGTCTAAACTGTAATTAACTGTAGAATTGGGATTGCGGCATCCCTTATTCTTCCTGCAGATCCTGAAATGATTTGAGTGTCAGATCCTTCAAAACGTCCCCCAGAACCGAGATGCCTATGGCGTCCCATCCCCGGAAGCCCTGCAGTGCTGCTAACTGAGGTAGACGCCCATTGCCCCAAAAGGGAGTCTCTCGGGTCAAGACATTCCACCACCCCATCCTGCCTAGAGCCTGCCTCCAGATTTGGAATAACACCCACGTAACCGGGCCTCCGAAGCGGCAGAGTGTAATAGCGTGTGTAGTGGATAACTGCCCATGAGCTGCCGCTCCCCCCTGTCCCCGTACCACCACTCATTGAGGACCAGCAAGTATGAGGCTTGATAATAGGAGAGGACGTCTGAAGATGAGAGACCCCCGGAGTAGGTAGACAAGAAACAAGTGCATAGGGCCACCCTCACCATGCCCCCCTCCCACAAGAACTGTCCCAGCGCTGAGTTCACCTGCCGGAACCCTCGGGGGGAAATTTGGTATGGATGATTCTGCAACTGGTAGAGGAGACGGGGAAGCGCCACCATCTTGAAGATGGCCAACCTACCGCATAGGGTTAAAGGCATGCGGGACCACACCTTAAGGTCTTCCCGGGTGCGGTCCCACACCGGGATCAGATTGCGTTCCCAGGACACCGCCGGCACGTCAGACAAGAAGACCCCAGATATTTCAGTCCCCCCTTCGCCAATTGAAGGGATGCGGCCCATGCTTCCACCCTTGGTCGACCCTCCAGGACCCACAGTGTAGATTTGCGTGGATTCATATACAATCCAGAGGTCTCCCCAAAGATCTGCAGTATGCGCAGTAACCGATCTGTCTAGTGCGGTAAGAAATAACAGGACATCGTCCGCGTACAGTGCTATTTTGTTAGAGAGACCCGGCGCCCACTCGAACCCCCGAAGTTGGGCATCGATGCACACCCAAGCTGTTTTATTTTTAATATATAGTTAGTAAACAGTTTTTTTTTTCTCCGCTATCCAACACTTTCTCTACTTTTATATTCACTGGAATGGAAATAGTAATTTTTACCCCTCAGCTATCCAACATTTTCCCTACTATTGCACCCTCTGGAGTGGGAATAGTAATTTTTACTCCTCCGCTAGCCAACATTTTCCCTACTGTAGTACTCACTGGAGTGGGAATCATTTGTATTACCCCTCCGCTATCCAACACTTATCCTACTGTTGCATTCAGTGGAGTTGGAATACAAATTTATACACCTCCACTATCCCAACATTTTCCCTACTGTTGCACTCTTTGGAGTGGGAATAGTAATTTTTTCCCCTCTGCTATCCAGCATTTTCCCTACTGTTGCACTCACTGGAGTGGGGAGAGGAATTTTTCCCCTCTGCTAGCCAACACTTTCCCTACTATTGCACTCTTTGGAGTGAGAATAGCAATTTGTACTCCTCCGCTACCCATTTTCATTACTGTTGCACTCACTGGAGTAAATTTTATTATTTTGCCATCTAACATCTACTGTTACTGTGATTGTATAGGGCATTTTAAGTTTAATTAATCTTGTATTGTTTAATATTTTAATTTATTTTAGATGTTTTAAATATTTTAAATTGTGTATATATAAATGTTACTTTAAAGTTTTAAAATAAATTAAATGTAATAGTTTAATTATTTTAAAATAAATATATATGTACAAATTATGTTTGTGTTTATTTTTTTAATTAAGTTAATTTATGTTTTGTAAAAATTTATATTACATTTAATTAATTTTGGTAATATTAATATTTTATATATTTTAATATATTATTTTATTTGAAATATATATTTGAATCGCTATTTTTTACATCTATATTTTTGACATTGATATTTTTGATTTTCTATTTTTGTACTTGTTTAGGTATAGAAGTCGATATTTTATCAGTGAACCGGTCCAGGAGATACCACTGAGTTCTGCAGGAACATTTATTGCAATCGTAGTACCATGCAGGATGAGGCAAATCCTTTACATTTGCACTGAGTGTACCTATACTGGTTAAAATCATTGTAGTCTATGCCACATGATGAGACTGCAAGACTGAATTCCCAAAAGCCTTTAGATAAAACAGAGCACCATTCTTCTTCTGAGCTCTGGAATTTGTGTAGTGTATTTCTGCTAGTGGTATGACTTTGTTAATGCTATGGTCTATCTGTGTGCTTCCCTGCAAAGGTATGGGTTTTTGTACACCTTAGAATCATCATTTAATGATGAGTGTGTTTGGTTATAGGGCAAATGTTAGGTATGCAATTTTGTTGAATATTTGTTTAGTTGAATGTGCCTATTGTCCATTGACGTTATCTTGATAAACTACACAGTACTAGGTTGGCTGCCTCTGGGCTTTGTTTTCCAGAATGTACTAGAGATCATGGGATATTTGTTTGTAAAATTGCTCTTAAAAGAAATGCTGTACGTTCATAGTGGTGCATATTAACATGCATCTGGGTGATTTCATGAATGAAGAATGATTACCTGTGGTAGAGACTTACATAAAAGGTTTGGAGCATAACTGATGGTTTGAGTGTTTTAATGAACCTCAATGGCTGTGATCTGAGAATGAGTCCGAGGGAATGCTCGCCATTACCCTTATACCCGACTGTGTTCCCTAGACATGAGGTATTATTTGTTGATGCCATTAAACTGTGGATGGGATAACCTAGCTTGTATTTGGTTATGAAGGACTTTCTATAAACTGGGTCTGAGCAATTCAGAGGATCGATCTCTAAAGAACACACAGTGTAGCATATGTATGAATAATAAGATTCATGAGGGGGATTTTCTGTAAATAGTCTTGAATCCCATCGTGAGACATTTGTCTTGGGGGAGTGTCTTTGGGAGAGAACCTTCCAATTGAATGTCAGTATGTGTTTAAAACCATCACCTATGTAAGATTATTGAATAACAATGGTATGTACATCGATTGTGTGTAGACCTTCCACACGCTTTGCAAATTTTGAAGTATCATCTGTGTTGGTCTCTAGCATTGGCCTTTTATTTCTTATATTCTGGTCTTTTGTATGATGTGCACTCTAGGCATTACTATGGCCTTGCACTGGTAATATACTAATAGTTTCTAACTTGAGTTGTGAGCATTCTGTTGTAGATTGGAGTCCTATTTGCCTTCTGAATATTTAAAAAGGATCCATTAGTAGTTATTTTACTATGTCTTGTATCTTAATATTATGTGTCTTAATAGTGAAAAAGGTATTGAGTTTTGTGTTTAGGAGTGTGGCATGAGGTCTTAACCAAATCGATTGGGTTCCATCTAAGTTCTTTGGCATGCACATTACATAGTGTACAGAATGCGAATGAAGTAATTGTTAGGTAGTGAGTGCTGTTAAAGACCATCTGGACTATATTGCACTCATGATCTGAATAGTGTGTTCTGTTCTAGATGTGCTTGTAGATGTGTCTATAAAGGGAGAGCTAGTGTGAGGATGGTGGAACCTGTGTGCATGTGTTACGGTATCAGAATTTGATCATGTCTTAATGTATGGCAAGGATGTTCTTGCTGAGTCCTTTGCTCAGACACAACAGCAAGGAACTCTTCAACATCGTGAAAGAGCTCTCCAACCCCAACGCCGGAAACAACGACATCACCCCTTCGCAAGACCTCTGCAACTCCCCCGCCTCCTACTTACACAACAAGATTGCGGACATACACAACAGCTTCAGCACTCAACCGACGCACGCCACAACCGAACCACCGCCCCCCACATCCACCCTCCGCGCCTGGACCCCGATCAGCACCGAAGACACCGTCCGCACAATGAACTCCATCCACTCCGGATCGCCGACAGACCCCTGCCTTCACCACGTCTTCAACAAGGCCGACGCTGTCATCGCACCCCACCTGCGGGACATCATCAACACCTCCTTCGACACCGCCACCTTCCCGGAGAGCTGGAAGCACGCCGAGCTCAGCGCTCTACTTAAGAAACCATCAGCCGACCCCACCGACCTCAAGAACTACCGCCCCATCTCGCTGCTCCCGTTTGCGGCAAAAGTCATCGAGAAGACCGTCAACAAGCAACTGGCCGCCTTCCTCGAGACGAACGGTTCCCTCGACCTCTCGCAGTCTGGCTTCCGGGCCATCCACAGCACCGAGACCGCCCTGATCGCAGCCACCGATGACATCCGAGCCCTGCTCGACAACAGAGAAACAGCAGGCCTCATCCTCCTGGACCTCTCCGCGGCCTTCGACACTGTCTGCCACCGCACCCTAGTACAGCGCCTGAGCAACGTCGGAATCCGGGAGAAGGCACTGGAGTGGATCATCTCCTTCCTCGCCGGAAGGACACAGAGAGTCCGCCTCCCCCCGTTCAGATCGGAGGCCACCGAAGTCATCTGCGGCGTTCCTCAAGGCTCCTCGCTCAGCCCAACACTCTTCAACGTCTACATGAGCCCCCTCGCAGCCATCGCACGCCAGCACAACCTCAACATCATCTCCTACGCCGACGACACCCAGCTGATCCTCTCCCTCACCAACGACCCCGCCACCGCCAGAGCCAACCTGCACGAAGGGATGACAGACGTAGCCAAGTGGATGACGAACAGCCGCCTGAAACTGAACTCTGACAAGACGGAAGTTCTCATCCTGGGATCATCACCCTCCGCCTGGGACAACTCCTGGTGGCCCCCCGCCCTGGGCAGCGCACCCAAACCCACAGACCACGCACGCAACCTGGGCTTCATCCTGGACTCCTCCCTCTCCATGACCAGACAAGTCAACGCCGTCTCCTCGTCATGCTTCAACATCCTGCGCATGCTACGTAAGATCTTCCGTTGGATCCCCACCGAGACCAGGAAGACGGTCACCCAGGCCCTCGTCACCAGCCGTCTGGACTACGGCAACTCCCTCTACGCCGGAACCACCGCCAAACTCCAGAAAAGACTCCATCGGATCCAGAACACCGCAGCACGACTCATCCTGGACATCCCCCGCCGCAGCCACATCTCGGGACACCTGAGAGACCTGCACTGGCTCCCGGTCAACAAGAGAATCACCTTCCGGCTCCTCACCCACGCACACAAAGCCCTACACAACCAAGGCCCAGGATACCTCAACAGCCGCCTCAACTTCTACGCTCCCAAACGCCAGCTCCGGTCGACCAGCCACGCCCTCGCCGCCGTCCCCCGCATCCGAAGAGCCACCACAGGAGGAAGGTCCTTCTCCTACCTGGCAGCCAAGACTTGGAACTCCCTTCCGACCCACCTCCGCCTGACCCAAGACCACCTCGCCTTCAGGAAGCAGCTCAAGACCTGGCTGTTCGAGCAGTAGCGGACCCCCTCCCCCCAGCGCCTTGAGACCCTCCGGGTGAGTAGTGCGCTATATAAATGCTTTGATTGATTGATTGATAGACTAGGGGAATGTGTGGATATGTTCTGGATCCCTTAGAGAGGTGTGGAACAGGGTGGGATGGATTTTCATTTAGAAAGGGGGTAGCAGTTTTTACCCTCTTTTTACCCTTATTGAAAGTAGATCGGTCCCAATATCCTGGAATTGGGGTATATAGTCCTTATCCAAGAATGGTCATTGTAAATCACGAGGAATTAAATTAGTTTTTCACGTTATCTAGATCCTAAGTAAAAAGACCATTGCTGGTGGGTAAGTCCTCCATTATGTTGCGTATATCAAAAGCTGTTCAGTTTTTAGGGTTGTGTTTTTAGGTTCACCCTGAATTGCTGGGTGTGGAACATTTACACAATTTTTGGAAAATTGAGTTGAATGTATAAATCAAGTTGCCCTATTGCTAAAGTACTTTGAGATTGATTCTATGTTCATATGAATCAAGCAGTCCAATATCTGTAATTTGTTAATCATTTTGTAGTCATTTGCAAACTTTACCTAATAATGATATAATGATTTGAGATTGCAAGTTGTAATAGATCCTTGAATATAGCGCATGCTCTACGGGTTTTGCTGCATCGTTATCTGCCAGTGTACTACGGGTCTACTTTTGTTCCAGGAGTGAATGCTTAATGGTCTCCAATCATTTTGTCCATTGTAAATGAGATTCTACAGATTTATGTATCGTTTATGGCAGTTGTGTGTTGAGTAGATTTAAAACCGGTCACAAATGCTTTATCTCGTTTGCTTTTTTCCCCGAGAGCCAGACATAGGTGATTAAATTAGGCCTTTGTCTTCACAAGCCACTTCTGAGCCATCCCCTCAGCTGCTACACTTATTCCAGTTAGAACCTCTTTGCTTTACTTGCCTTGCAGGTCCTGGCAGCAGGGCTTGACCACTCCTCTTCCAAGGAGATTGCACAGGTGCCACTCAAATTTATCTTTGAGCTCCATGATGCAAACCAGTGTAAAGAACATTCCTTCTTTGAGTAGGGAGTTGGGGGCATTGTCAAGCATTTGCCAGCATATTCCTCAGCAGTAATAAAAATTAAGCCTCTATTAAAACATTGCTTTGGCCTGAGATGGAAAGTTGGAAACCCCACTTGTGCCTATGTCCATTCTTCCTCTTTCCTTATTAACTCTGTTCTACCCTTTAGAACTCTGCTTCCCTATATGTATCATCTTTTATTTTGCAGGTTTTAGTCAATGCAGATTACACTAATGACTCCTGTAAAGTAATCAGAGGAATACTCTGTTATCAATCCACAATGGCTCACTATTATGAAAAGTGAGTGAAGGAAGCCATCTTTTGTTAGGACTCTGCTCTGTTACCTCTCCCAAGATCATGTACAATCTTGCTCGGTGTCTTTCTTGAGATATATTTTCTTCACAGGTTGGCAGTTAGTGGACCTTAGCGCTGCCTCCACCCATAAGTCCTCCAACCCCTTCTCTGATAAATACCAGTTTAATGTAGTTTATAAGAACAAATACATTGACTGTACCCCATTTTATCTTGTATGCCTAGAGACCATTTCTTTGTGTTTTGTAGGAGGAAAAATGGTGAAAAATGTTGATGTCAGACCACCCATAATCTTTTTTCCCCCTCTATCTCTTCAGGAGAAAGTTACGGTCATGAGCACCATTAATCCGACCAAGGACCTACTAGCAGACTTGATTGGGTGCCAGCGGCTTCCAGAAGAGCAGCGTAAAAAAGTGCACCAACTTAAGGACTTGTTGGACCAGATTCTCATGCTAGACCCAGCCAAGCGAATTAGCATCAACCAGGCCCTGCAACATGCGTTCATCCAGGAAAAAATCTAATTCCGGCGAAGAAGCTCAAAGGGTTTGAGTAATTAAGATACAAAGACTGAAGAAATTGCACAGCAATTTATTATTGTATATAAACTTATAAATATTTCTGCTCAGATTTGAAGAAGCATGATATATTTCAATTAACAGCTGAGGCTGGTATTTCCATTTGGAAAAAGATAGTGTAAATCTGCTGTTGTCTTTTTGTAAATAGAATTTCCCTGTAGACTTATTTTAATTGCCAAGACTGCATAAGGTGCAAGAGCTAATGCAGTTCCCGTTCATATAAGTACCTGTTGTATAAAGGAGAGGTAATGCCAGGTTGATTTGTTTTCCCCCCACAAACTTGGCTTACTTTTTTTGGTTTTAAAAAAAGAAAAGAAGAAAAAGGCAAATAGACCAGCATAAATGCTGTTTATATTCACATTTCCCTAGGTTGTGTGCAGGCCACAGCAGCATGCCCTTGGTGTAGTCAGTGCCGAAAGGGGTCTGTTCCTTCTTGAGCCTGCCTGCAGGGATGATCTCATCTTTTAAAGCAGGTTGTGTACAGCTTTCAGTACACTGAAGGTAAGCTAAACCATCGACGTCACTGGTCTTTAAGATTTTATTTCTCCTGGAACAGATGGCAAATGAGTTGATGGCATTTGTGACAGAAAACCCCTGCATGCTTGATAAAGGATCTGGTTTTATTTATATTGCTTTGCAACCTGTGGAATTGTACAGCATCGGCTTTAAATTCAGCTCAGCTCATTACCTTACAAATTTGCAGTGTGCTCACCTGATGGACAGCGCGCCTTCAGTGTACTGTTTCTAATGATTTTTTGTCTTTTTTTTAATGAACTCCCTGTATAGACTTTGTATACGTTTTGTTGAATACAGTGAAATGGGGGCAGAAAAAGGACATAACAGAACATTTCTTCGTTTCAGATTACAGGTTTTGGGGTTAGACTCTGAAAGTCCTTCTGTTTCAGTGATATACAGGCAAAACAAATAAAATGTTTAACTATTTGTATGTCACTTATTGAAAGTGTACTGCTTTTTGGTGAAAGTGCTTTGTTTGTTTTTCATTATTTGTGATCATGTTGTCTTTCAATACAGGCCTAAAACTTCCACACAGAAACAAAGCAGCTGCTTTTTTATAAGCGGTAATTGCTTCTTTACCTTTATTTTATATTGTAAATGACACTTTTCTTTAAGAAAGTGAGTTCAGAGTGTTTCTTGCCTAAACCAGTTGGCACTCACTTACTGTAAAGTGAAGTTTTTCTGCTGCACGTTAAGTGGACCATGCAGAGTTCTGTATGTTTTCAAAATGTATCATTAGATAATAAAGTCTTTTGTGAACAAGGCATTTGTAGCCATTTTTAAAATATTTTGTCTGCAGTGCGGGTAAGTCAGGTAATTCAGAGATTGTTGCAAGATCCCTTTTTCTTTTGTAAGCTCTTTACCAAAACCTTTATCATCTGTATACCTGTATTTACAAAGCAGCACTATTTTAAATTAAATAAATGCTAAATCCCCAATTTTAGCAAAACAAACCCTGAAAGACCTTTATATATGTATTATTATGTTGGCAGTGCAGTCCAGAAGTAATTAGTTACTTTGAAAACCTTATAGTTATTCACTAACCAAGCTTCTTTATCATCGGATCTTCATTAATACTCATAAAGACAGAATATGTCCATGTGTGGACTCCAAAACACAGAGATCTAGCACAGCCAAGTAAAGAAGGAAATGCCTGTTTAGATGCAAAATGTTTTTTCCTTTTTTTATTTCTTATTGGACATTTAGACAGAAAAACACCATTAGGGAAAGAGAATGGGGTTAAACACGATGTAACTGCATTGCTCCTTTTTCATTTTTGAGAAAAAAAGAAAATGCTTAACTGGGTGTAGTGTCACATAGCCAGTATGCATAGTTATGAGAATTGCATATTGCCCTTTTATCTGTATCTCTTAGTTAAATGTCTTTTTGTCTGACTTTTTTAAAAATATTTCACTCAACATCTTTACCCCAAACTGAATTGCTTTCAACTGTGATCAATATGATCAGGCTAGGATGGGGAATACAATTGAAATTTATGATTGGGCATGCTTTGTTGAGCAGAAAAGGTGTTTTCTCAACAAACACAAGGTTCCTGTAAGTGTTAATAGTAGCTGTAGCAAGGGTGCCATTAGATCGTGTAACTTCTCTGAACCCTCCATCAGCTCCAATACCTCAATCATATCTTCATAGGCTTTTTGATGCTCTTTTTATAAGCATCACAGCAGGGTCCTCAGCATTGATTGAGGCTTACGTTGCAGATTCCGGAATCTAAATAGAGATTTCCTTGGCCAGTCAGCAGCTTCAATGTAGAGCTAATGGCCTTTGCTTTAAAAGTAGTTACCATTATCGTGAACAAGTAGGCATGTTAAAGGAACATGTCTCCGGACCATCACCATGATATATCTGGGGTTCGGCATCTCCAGAAGAACACTTAGCTGGGATGTAGCTATGTGCTATATTATTGAACAACATTGGTTTTAGAAAATATGCCACAGAGCACTAAAGAAATTCCAGATGATGCTGAAATAAAACAATGTCACTGCCAAAATGCTGTCCACCATAGAGCAAGGCCGTAGAAAGCAATGGCTTAAGAGCAACCCCAGAGTCGTGGGATGAGCTTTCAAAAGACTAGCCATCTAACATTTTGCATGCCAAGAAACCATCATACCACAGTGAAGGGCCTTAGAGACATTCAGGTTCTCCAAAAGCCAGGTAACCCTAGGAGTCTGGAGAAGATATGACTGTTGCGAGGCTTGGTGAATTTTTGTGTGCCCCACGTAGTACCTATGGTGTACTCAAATCCAATGAAAGCGAGCAGTCATTAAATGCTAATCTACAGTCATGCTTCTTGGCTCTACCTGATCACAGTGGTCTCGAAATATAAGGGAGTCTCAGTCCAGTTAAGACCTTTATTGAGGCATGGACTACAGTCTGAGAAGAAGGTCCAATAGTGTCTAATATCACTGTTTCTTCCATGATTATATTCTCAGCTGTATACAGAGGAGACTTAATTGTTCCTTGCTAGGACACCTAAGGACTCCTTGAACCTCTTCCTTGGAAAGGTGATTTTAACATATCAAGCGCCTGTCGCCTTCAGCGAGATAGCTCAATCAGGCATATGAATGTATTCTACTTCTTGCAGATTCTAATTATGGAATATAGCTTGGGTGATTACAGATCCCTTTTCTTTCTGAGGTCTGTCTCATACTTCAAAGGGCTTTGCATCTTACTCTCAGTAATTTTCCATTTCCAGACTTGGTGATAATCAGTGCAATGTTATCACAGTGACAGTGGCACTTTATTTATTTTATATATTTAAAGCATTTAATGACAGCACTGTCACCATACTGGTATCCTAGCATTACCAGCCTCTACCGGGACTAAAAAAGAAGGCTGCTGCAACTAAGAAGCGCTAAAATGTGAAAACGGGGTAATTTAGGGAACAGCTAAGTTTTCAGGACTTTTCTAAAGTGCAAAAAGGCAAGGATCTAAGGAAGGCAGGTAAATGATTTCAAAGCTGGGCTGCTCTGACCATAAAAGCTCGCCCACCTTGTCTTGTCTTCCTGAACTTAATAATGTAGATACAATTTGCTTTGGTGGACCGGAGTCATCTTCCTGGGGAGTATCTTTTTATTCTGTTCTTTCCTGCAAGTTTAGTCCAAATTCCCTAGGTGAAGCAGTCTTTGTGGTAGCCTTGCTAGAATCCGATGAAGGTGATAATATGGACTGATGGCTCACAGTTCACCAGAATGAATATCCTCTTCATATCACTTTAAGTGGCGTTGCCTAGCCATTATGGCACATTTTTTCTTAGCTTTGTAACAGTGTGTGTGAAGAATTCAAAAGTAAGCTTTCAATTGTATCCTGAAATGGATGACACTGACAGATTTAACACTTTCCAACAACCTTATCAAAGTATACCTTTGTGTCACTTCCTCTCTGCACAGAGTTTCAACCAGTCTCTGTCTCGTCCCTTGTTATTTGTATCTGCAAAGTGGTTTAATTATCCCTCTTTCAAAGATCGGAATGACACCTAACCCCCTGTGCAAATAGAAATTGAATGTAAACTGAAATTTACGTCTCGTGTTTCAGTTGTCTTAATCAATGTTAAGTCAACTGTCAGTAACAATCTTTTCTCCAAGTACAAGAAGAAAGTTTTGAAATAATGTGACTTCAGAAGAAGTACAACAGTTTGATATGCAAAACAATACTGTACTGCAGTCAGGCGTACTTTCCACATGCTTCTTATTCTTTTACCCGACCTCTAAAGCATAATTATGCAATGCACTTTCAGGGGTATTTTTAGGGTACAAATAGCCTTACGATAGCCATTTTTTTGTTGTTGTTTTTGCCCTCCAGCCAGAATCAAATAGTAGTGATATATTTAATGAATCGGAACGATGAAATAGCAGTTTGATTAGCATTCGTGCACCTTTCTACCTCATTTGCAACTGAAAGACCAGCACCAGTGTGCCTTGTCCTTCTTGCAGTGCGTATACCTCAGATGGCATATGTTCAGTTTCTATTGTTTACGTCTCTGCCTTTTGGCCCCCAGCTTTAGGTTAGGGAGATCTTGCTATGCTACTTAGGGTCCACGCTTATTACTGAAGATCTCGTGAGGGAGAAGAGTTACTTAACTAAAAATGCCAGCTCTTTATAATGGTTTTGTTCATTAAATTCATAAACATTAATCCATCCTTCCCAGTGGTGCTCGAGAAAGTAAGCAGGTTTTGGGACTTTAGAAACGTTATCCTTCAGTAGACCTAAAATGAACCGAGGAGTAATTTTGATTGTTCTGAGTGTTTGAATTGAAGACTTTCTTGGATGTAGGAATTGAAAGTGCAGAATTGTCTTCAGACCTTAATTGCTCAAGGACGCAATTTTCTGTAATTTAATCACTCATAAAAGAGGGAAATGCAGCCGCATATGTTTTGGACCAGTTTTTACTTTTTTTTTTATTGTTTATTATATACACTTGCAGTAAAAGATAAAAATAGAAGGAATATGTTCCTTTCCAAGGGCATTTTTTTTTTGTTGCATTATTTGGAGGGATAGTTTCTCTCCATTTTAAGTGTTCAAGATTACTGCACCTGGGCAGATGCATTCAATGTTTATGAATTTAATGAAGATACTTCTTGACAGAAATGTTGTTGCAGGTAAGTTTCTCTTCAGTATCTTGTTCTGTATGATTGCAGGGATATTTGGCAGCAATTATTGAGCACTTAGTATTGCAGGACTGTTGCCATCTGTTTTAGAAAAATCATATTTCCTTGAAGTTGCAACAAGAGTTAGTATTATTTTGAGCAAAACATGTATATACAGATATCTGTCTGCTTTGCAGTGGTAGTGATGATTACATTAAGAAAAAATACTGTTACTTTTTGCTTCCGTTATCAATGCAGCGAAGTCCTTGTGTCTAACTAATTCTTATGCTGTTTTCTTACTTTTCCTTCGGATGGTGCTAAGAGAGAAAAAGGAAAGCGAGACACAGGCCACCCACCGCCTTCTCCAAGGGTCTGATTCGCTGCAACACCTTCTTCGCCTTCCTTACAAGGTTATTTCTGACAGTATGTGTAGTTCATAAGCAACCAGTTGAATCAAAATGGTTGAAAAATATGTTTACTTAGAGAGAACCCTTCTGTTTTCTAAACCATATTGGTAATCCTACCGAATACACGTTGGATTTTTTGTGTGTAAAGGGACACGAACCAGCAAAAGTGCACTTGTGCTTATCACCTGGAAACTTAGTGTGTTTGTTTGCAGTTCATGGACATATTGTGAAAAACAATGGTTTAGTTTTTTTAGAACTTTTTAAAGTGATGAATAGTATTTTTCTATCCATAAAGGCACATAATTGGGACAAATGTGTACACTTAGTGCAGTCCGGGATAGGAAACCTGAGTACAACCATGGACGTTTCTGCTGGTGGGATTTACCCCAACCAACAGATGAGATGACGAGCAGTGCTGTCAGGTGATGGGGCATACTGGCTGCCTAATTCAAACCTTTAATATTTCTTTATCTACTTTCAACTTATGTATTAAAATGTAATCAAGAAAGCAAAGATTTTTCAAAATGATTTGTAAGGACTTAGCCTTATCTGTAGAGCCATACTAGTTGGCTAGCTGTGTTTTCAAACCCGACGTCACTCCGGTATATATTCATAATAACCTGGTGTGTCTGACACCCAACAGAGAGATGCCACATTGTGTACAGTAGTTTTTTTTAAGGGAAATGTCAGACAGCCTTTCATGTTATCTGGATTCTGAATTAACATCATTATCTAAGGGAGCTGAAATGTTCTGCTAAGTTCAGTGTGCATCTACAGTGCAGTTCTGAACAAATCGAACTGAAAGTTCCTTGTTTACATGTTTCTTTGTATTTTTAGGTGCTGTGTAACAGAAGATGATGGAAGCCAGAAGACATGCCCAAAGGTTTCTGCCCTATAAAAGATATGCCAAGTAATTCTTATGTCTGAATGCTTTCAGCTGTTGTCTGTGGTTTAAAGATGTCCTTCAGTAGTGGTGCGACTGGAGTTTGTGTATCAAAGCATAACACATGTGAAGGAGTTTAAATTAGTCATCCAAAAATGTTCATTGCACTCTTTTTCTTACTGTTCCATCATTTGAAATGCTCTCTGATGCCAGTAAACGACCTTTGAAACTTTTTTTTTTAGAGTGCACGGAAGATAGGTTTTTCTCACCATGTTACCCTTGTGGTTCACAGTGAAATAACAACGATTCATACTTTTACCTCTTTTTAACCTGTCAAGAGTTGCAGCAGTTTGACTAAATAAAGTTATGTTTAGTAAACTTTTAATTCATGGTAACTTATTGTTCAGTAGTAACAGATAGTGTTTTTTCCGTGTTGGCATGGCAGTGAAATATATGCCATGTTTATAATGTTATTTATCCAAAAATATTATGAAGCATTCAGATTTTTAGGTCGAGCCTAATCAGCGCACAAGCGCTGCTTAGGAACTGACCTTTTGGAATCGGTCTGTACTTTTTGGAAAACTCGTGCATGTACTGCACTGTTTCCATTGAGTACTCGTGCATGTAAGGCATCCACCTTGCGGGAGTGAGCAGCTGCGCCATCTGTTTCCAATTATTGCGCATGCGCTTGTTAATTGGAAACAGATGGCGCTGCAAGATAGATGCCGAACATGCACGAGTGCTTTCACTTTCTTGCCGGCACTCCTCCTCACAAGAGAACACATCAAAGGCTTGCTTCATACTTCTGGAAATAGCTGGGATTCTCTGGGAAGAACTTCACATAAACACTTTATTGCAACAAACCCTAAACTGGTCTACAATAATATTTGCACTTTAAGAGAAGCGCCAAATAAACCGGAATCTGAAGTGCTCTCACGGAGCCTTGATAAACAATGCGACATCAGACTGAGAAAAACTGGCTCTTCCCTGCTGGGATTTCCATTGCGTCCCCCCCTCAGCCTCGGCGTGTGATAAATCATGTCACATCAGACTGAGAAAAATTGCCTCTTCCCTGCCGGGCTTTCCACCGCGCCCCCTTCTGCCTCGGCGTCATTGGTCGTGTCCAGACAATTCTTACTGGGGCAGTAAGACGGCTGATCCACTCACATCTCTCCGCTTTTAAAGTGCCTCATCTTAAACTGGCTGCCAAGATAGCTTAGTGAGCTGCGCCCCCCATCCGGATATGTACTTCTAACCTGCAGGTGAACTTTACATCGAAGTATGGCTGAGACTGCAGATCATGCTTCCAATGTTGACACAATGTACAGTTTTATGAACACAAACCTTTCAAAATAGGCATAAAAAATCAATACACAGTGAAAAAACGCATTCATTAAATACATATTTCCATTCTAAGGGAAAAGAGTAAAAAAAAAAATTAACACCAAACAAGCTCTTTAAGAATGCAAAACTCTCATGACTGCACCATAGCCTTGTTATTAAAGCTACTTTTTTTTATTTAATCTTACCCTTCAAGCATTATTCAAAAATCTTTGTGTACCAATATCTTAAAAAAAATATATAGTTAATAGAAAATGCTTTAATTTAATCAAATCCAATTTTGATTTCTGAACATAGCCAAATACAAGACTGTGAAATATGAAACAAGCATTGGCATAGCCATTAGGTCTCGCCTTTGGGACCTTATAAGTTTTTTATTTATCCAGCACAATATCCTTGGTGCAACAACATCAACTGTTGCATGGCTAAACACTTATAAGGTCCCAGAGGCGAGACCTAATGGCTATGCCAATGCTTGTTCTAACTTGTAATGCATGTCCCTAAATGGTTTTTAGGTCTCGCCCACGCAGCGCACAAGCGCTGCTTTGGAGTGACCTCTTGGAATCACTCCGGACTTTTTGGGAAACTTGTGCATGTTCTGCACTTTTTCCAATGAGCACTCGTGCATGTACGGCATTTACATTGCGGGAGGGAGCGGCGGCGCCATCTGTTTGCAATCATCGCGCTCGCGCTTTGGAAACAGATGGCGCTGCTGCTCGCTCCTGCAAGGTAAACGCTGTACATGTACATGTACATTTCGTGGTCTCGAGTTCACGTGCATTGCTTGCGGGTCCTCTTTAATTAAGCTCTGAGCTGTTGAAGTCCTATTGTTCCGTTTTTATTTTCATTAATTGCGTTCACATCTCTTCCAAAAGAGAACAGGCTCCAAAACACGTTTTTTGTGTTACAGATGTTTACTTGACCTGCGCCTGGATTTTGGTTTCAAATAAGGGTTATTTGTGTTACTCTCAGTTTAACATTTGGAACACAGTGGCTGAAAGCCTGTGCTTTAATCCCTTTGTGGCACTTCTGCATTTTTTGAGAAACTTGGTTTAACGTGGCAGAAGCTCTAATCTCCAAAGCCAGGGGCTGTAGTTTAAGATCTGCCACACACTACAATTATTACAGCTGGCAAAGATAGTGCTCGAAAGTTTATGACATATCCCTTCATTATATTTTTAGTAACTTGCCAGGGCTAATCTATTTACCAAATTATCGGATACATGCCTGTCTTCCCAGTGGCAGTTGGCATGTATCCGAATTGAGTACGACCTCAGGCCCTACAACCCAAACACAACACACAGCAATACTCATGAACACGAAGGTACCTGACTCAAGCAGTGAGGAAACAGAGGGCATGTGAATGGACTCTCGAGGCAGGCATGACATCAGGAAGCAAGTCCTAAATAAACCAGCAGTATGTTGGTTTGATAAATATCACTCTTTTCCTGGTTAACTATGATCGGAGCTCAGCTGGTAGCTAGACACAAGCATTGGCAAAGCAATTCTTGCATGCAAGTTAGTGCACGTCAGTGTGTACCAACGAGCCGGTTGGCTTTAATAATGCTTTTTTGTGCGGCAGCATAGGTGTTCCATAATGTTCCTCTCCCACTTACCTTGTACGCGAGCCCCAACTTACTGCATCAGTACCCTCAATGTGAATCCATGCTCCCGCTCACAAGCTCATCTACCTCTTCCCTACCCTCCCAGAGTAAGGTACCTGAGCGCACTGCCCCTGTTCTCTTCTACCCTCGCTACATCACTAACAACTTATTAGGTCCCAAAGGCGAGACCTATTGGCTATGCCAATGCTTGTTTTAGTAGTTATCCATGAAAAACCAATTACAAAAACTAATTTTGTTACTTTATACTCTTGACTGGGCCAGCAAGAGTGTATACTAAAAATAATGTGTCCCAACAGGACAGGAATTGATGCAGCTGTGAACAAAACATTACAACCACACTGTTCCTGATATTAAAGAGCATATAATGTCCTCCACTGGACGAAATATGCATCGGATGAAAATATTCTTCATATGTTTGCTGATAGGTTGCTGTAGATAAAATGATTTTCGTAATTCTCACGTCTAGTGTTGGGCTCTGAATGTTACAACTTGTTTTTCTTCGAAGGAGTTTCATTTTTGCGGTGACTCTTTAAAACCCACTTCCTCAAACCTCTCCATAACCCATAACGGTCCTGGACACAGACTCTAGCATTTTTTCAACCATGTTTCTGAGTACTGTGCACCAAATGCTAAATTTCAGTGCCAAAAGACTGAGGGACTTATTGGTGAAAAACAGCAAGTGCATCTCATAAACATTGACGCTTTGGGACCAAATAATATAAAGAATTTTCGACCGACTCACACAAGAATTGTGTTGCAGGGTTGGGGGGGGGGCTATGGAGAGTAAACCTTTTAAACTCTGCCCTTTCTGCAATGATAAAGTCCCATGGTCATATCATCATTGGGTCTTCCACATCCGTCTACAGAGGGACAGCAGCAAAGGTGTGTGTTTGGCTTGTAACTCATTAAATCAAAGAAAACCATTCAGCACCAATGTGATCAGAATTGGGTATATTCTTCCACAAGTCAGCACCGCAACTCTACTGAGTCACTGTCTGCTGCGGTTGCCAAAGGTATTGAGGCATCAGCTCTGACAACAACAGGGAGGCCCATCTCGTATCCTTGAAGTCACACAGCAACAGAGTATACAAATTATGTTCTTGTATGACTGACTCTGCAGTAGAATCTCCAGGGATCCACACCAGACCTGTGATTTCAATCCCTGTTACCAAGGTTTGAGGGCCTCAGACAGACTGCTCATCAATCTACTGAGGATCACCCCTTCACCGAAAATGCGCTCCCTGAGGTCTGAAGTGAGCCTCAAAATCGGCAAAGAATAGGCACCAAAACACACACAAGAAGTCCGTATAGTTAAGATAAATCAAAGAAGGTCATCTAGAGTGAATAAACTTGTAAGGTCCATAGCATTTTTTTCTCTTAAATGGTTTTATTCAGACCGAATCATCCTACAAGTGTTTTGTCCTTTGGGCTTTTTTCAAGGCTTAATATCTTGTCCATGTTGCTTCCCAAAAAGAGAGGAGGTTGCTAACCTGGCCATAGAGACAAGTACGTTTCTAAAATAACATCTCACTGTGAGGATCAAAGATGCAGTGTGTCGAAACTGAGCTGCTGCAAGTAATGCGTCCCAGTATGTAATCCAATTAAGTGGCGTAGAGAGAAGCGAGTGTAGTCCATAGGGGAACAGTCAGCGGCATATGCTGTTCGGCCAAGCCAGTCTCTCTGAGAAGCGAAAAAGCCGTGAACTTATGTCATGCCCGTAAAGTAAGCGAAGGCAGTTCCTTGTGTATGCGCTAATTTGACGAGACATTTAGCCATAACAAAGTCCAAAGAACGACACGTATCGGCTGCTTCTGTCTTTTTACATACCAAGCTATTGAGAATGTAAAGGAATAAAACCATTTATGTGTAAAGAAGAATGCTATGGACCTTACAAGTTTATTCACTCCAGATTACCTGCTTTTATTTATCTTAACTTTATGGACTTGTTGTGTTTGCTTCAAAACCTATTCTTTGTTTAGGTTCCGCCAAGGACATTTCCCCAGGCAGACAGGTATTCAGTACCACAATAGCACCTTCATTTTATACCATTAATTGTTAAGTGATTAATATATCCCTTACTTATGTGTATTGATGTTCGATTTTTGTTGGCATAGCCACCAACTGAGCCCTTAAAAAAAGGCTGGACAGTCATCACCACCAACTAATGTTGAGACCATTTATTGTTGAAAGGCATTTTTGATGCCAGAACACCACTGAGACTGAGTTTCAGATGCTCCAGTTGAAGAGGGCACTGAGATACCTTCAACACCAAAACAGGCACCGAAAATCCATCACTCTCTTGATGCCCTGTGTTTTACACCCTCCCCTAGAAGAGGATGAACAGCAGTCAGCTCACCATCTATATCAGTCCTATCAGTGGTCATATGTTTGTGAGGTCCCCTTCCTCCCCCCCGTTTTCCACATTAGTAAAGGAAGCTGACATTTCAGGTGACTGTTTCTGAGGAACAGGAATAAAGCTGATACAGTCTTGCCTCCACCTTAGCATGTGTACACAGATGATTAACATTCAGATTCTGAGTTGGAGCCTTCATTTGATCCATTACCAGCTTTTGGGGAACCAGCATCCACTGATAAATAGGAGGATGCTTGGCATTCTTATGTGGTGGATTCTCACGATGACACCCTTGGAATAGCCTATCAGAGCTTTGCTGCCAAATATGCACAAGAGAGTTCTTGTGCATGGCACAGGCGTTAAATCTCTAGACAAGAAAAGTGAAAAGATTTATATGATAGTGGAAACAAGTTGCATTAGGAGCTGTCATTGAATGGTGTACTGCTAAATCCATTGGTACTGGCTAACCACAACAGGGATCACTGGGACAATATGGACGAGTTGCAAAAACACCTCTGACATCTACTGGAAAAGGAATATAGAAATTGTGAAGGAGGGCAAAATGATTTCTATTGCAAACATTTGTTGTGTAATAGTTGCCTCTTGGCAAATTGATATCTGTATCCAGCTCTCCAACATGGTTGGCTGAGCGTCTCTGACTTTCTCCGCAAGGTACAGCAAGGGCTCATTGTTTTGTCCCTTGATGGCAAGCATCCTTCAGCCCTCAGGTGGATACATTGTTTGAAAACAATTGAGGCTACAGACAAAGCAGAAACTATGCAGCCCAAAAGTGGGTTTCCATGATCACAAACCCATGTGGCATCCAAAACTATTATCAAAGGGATTAACAGCAATCCTTTCAGTAAAGTCAGCAGTCCAAGCAGGGACAATACCAGCAAGGTAGAGTGCATAAAAACACACACTGTAAGGCAAGAGGTGCCCGGGTTAGAGGCACCTGCTGCCTGTAACTGATCAACCGGTCATTACTTTTGAGCATCCAACTCCTGTTGAGGGACAATCAAGGCTGCACCTGCCGCATAATTCCTGTACAGCATAACTCCTGTTAGAGGAAGTACAAGAGCTCCTTCAAAGGGGATACACATTTCTAATTCCAAGGAAATATTACTGCACAGCCCATCCTTGACTACAGAGCACGCAACAACTGTATCATATCTGTTTGGTTCAAAATGACAAATCTCCAAAAACGTCATTTCTCTTCTTTAAGAAGGGAACTACATGGAAGCCATCGTTCACAAGATTGCATACTTCCACATTCCCATTCATCCCGGTCACCACCCGTACCACATTTTGTGGTAAGTGGATTTCATTATTCAAAATCAATGTCACAACAGACCCATGGGTCTTCACTGGCATTTCTCTGCTGCAGTTTCATCAATTTGTGTGATTAGTTAAGGGGAACAGTCAGACACATTGCCTTGCTTAGATTTGATAAACAGTTTGACTGCTTCATCAATTATGGTTTTACCATCAATGTGAAGAATTCACATCTTTGTCTGCAGTAAATGCAAAGGTTTCCTAATTAATGCAAAACCTACCCCAGTCGAGACAGAGTGATGGTGTTCCATAGGCTCTTTCCCTTCTTAAAGACTTTGCATCCTCTGAGAGTGAGAATCAAACTTCCTGGAATGATTGCCTCTTGTATTGCCTAAGTACTGAGTTCCTGGTTACACATGCACCTGCTTCAAAAAGTGTTACCCCTGTGCACTGACATCAGTTTCTTACTTTGTGCACTGACTTTAATTTCGTGCTCAACTCTTTCTACGGTCCCAGACACGGAACATGAAACAATATTTGGTACCAGTGCGAACCTTTGAGATGGCATGAAGAGGCCAGACCTATGAACGGGGATGTGGGAGGGTGTTGAGAAATCTGTGGTTAGAGTATCCACCAGAAAGAATGTGACTGAAGGTAAGTAACTTCTGATGAATACTTCTAACAGCATCGTTCCCACCTTTAAAATAGCTACCAAAGCAGTGCCTCCCAAAGTTGAATCGTATGTGGAGTAGGCTCAGACAAAAATGTCTTGCAGGACCAAAAGGGCTAAATTCCCTTCTTGTCGTACTTGTTTGTCAAACCACTAGTGCTCTGTTAATGTATGCACCAACACCCACGACGCAGCCTGGCAAATGTCAAGGGCAGGTACTCCGCATGCCAATGCAGTGGGCTCTAGCCCTGGTGGAATGTGCTCTTAGTCTATCCAGAGGGAGCTTTTTGGTCAGTGTACATCGGAGCTTAGAAGACAATCCACCTTGACAGTCCTTTTCTGTACAGCCATCCCTTTTCTTTATCCCGGAGGACTCTACAAAAAGGCGATCATCCACCTGATGGTCCTTTGTGCGATCAATCTTAAAAGCTTGGAGCCATTTTGGGGTCAACCCAATGAAGTCTCTTCTCTTTCAAGAGCTGACCAGGGCTAGGGAACGCTGGGAGAGTGATGGATTGTCCAACATGGACAGAAGTCAACTTCTAGGCAAAAAGGGCGCCTGAGTCCACAGCACCAGTTTTTTCGCGGGAAAAGGTAGTGTAGGGCAGTGGCATCAATAGTGCCTGAAGTTATCACAATGATGAAGACTATCTTTAAGGGCAGAAGACGCACAATGCAACAATAACCTGTGCATCGGCTTCAAGGGTGTACACATGAGAAACTTCTATAACAAGTTAAAGTCCCTCTGCTGCATCACAAACAGTTTGGGAGGGAGCATATGTGTCAAACCTTTAAGAACCTGCATGACAACAGGTGATTTAAACTAGGGGTGGGCGGAGTTACCTAAAAACTTTGTGAGATTCCACAGAGCTCAGTGAATGGCGGAATCCCGTTCTGCTGCACTGATTTGTAGTGCTGGGAGCTTGTCACACGTTATAAATTCAGTGCAAACTGCCGCTCGAGTAGATTTTCTATTCAAGCTGCAGCTTTTATTCAAGCTGCAGCTTTTGCAGAGCAAGCAGCAACTTTCCCGATGTGAGCGACAGCGACCGCCCGCTTTGTGAAATCTCGATGGGAAGCAGTCTAGCGCAAATTTTTTTGAGCTTGCCAACTTAATGTTGGTGAGCCGCATGTGCGAAAAACTCTGCCACACTGCAGTTGACAGAGTTTTTGCCAAACTTCGTGCTCCAAGCAAAGTGGGCAAAGCTCCACAAACTCTGTTGGCGAAGCAGAGTTTACTGCCCACCGCTAATTTAAACTAGGACAGTTGGTCCGAGAAATGCAAAAATGGCTAACCATCTTTAATAGTGCTCACTTTTTGACCTTGGACGGCCAAAAACAAAAATAATAAAGAATTTGACAGTTTCCTTTGTAAAGGGTTTTTCTTGGGAAATCCACACCAGGTCACAAATTTATTCCAGTGCCCCACATAAAATGACTTTGTTGTAGGACGCATGGCAACGAGCATGCCATCCACAACTTTGAGTGGCAGATCAAAGGCAGTCGGCTGCTGCGGCTAAAACTCCATGCATGGAGGTGTAGAATGTGAGGGTAATTTTCTCTCCAAAGTTATCCATAACGATTGCCCTATATACAGTACAGTGACTGTTTAAACCTTTGTGAGAGAGACATGCACTTTTAAATGACCTCAGTATGTGAAATGGAAGTCTGCGCCTTGGTGATTTCCTATTTAAAGACAAAGAGCAGCTTGCTTTCTGCAAGTCACCTAATACTTTTACAAGACACAATAGTATTGTGTGGACAACCACCTCTTTTCACTGATAATTTAATATCTCCTGTTGGGAATAAGAAACGGGGGCTAGAGTGGGAAAAATTATGGTAAGACTTGTGCTTCACTCTAAAAATATAAGGGCCTGCGGGGGCACCACCACGGTCAGCCTGAAATCGCAACTAGGTCCCGGTCTACAGCTTCTATAGACTATCATTGGCACTTAGAGCTTGTTCATGGTATTTCCACTTTAATCTTTAGAAATGCCTATTGCAAGTTCCTCTAATTGGATTTTTGTAGTTTTGGTTAATGTATTCTATTAAAATGTACTCTGTTTCTAATTCACTTTGGGATTTTTTTGTTTGATATTTGAATTTCATTACTGTTTTGGTACTTTTTACATTGCCCCAAGTTAGGCCTGTCCGGTCTGTTAACGTGTTTAGGTCTCACCTAGCAATGCAGCGCTTGCGCTGCCCACCTTGGCGAGATCTATTGTTGTCGACTTGGGTTCGGAAGGGGGACAGGAGACTGCAGTTGTGAACGCGTATGGCGGCGTTAGCACAACTTGCAGGACAGGAGATGTGCACACGTATGGCTGGCGCCACGTTAACACGCCTCCTGCTTCCTTGCTCAACAACTCGCAGGACAGGAGATGGACACGCATACGGTTGGCGCCATGTTAATACGCCTCCTGATTAATTGCTGAACAAGTGAGAGGACTTCACATGTGCACGCGACAGCCTATGGCATGTTGCCACGGCGTGGGCTTCCTTCCTAAACAAGGACAGGAGATATGCACGCACCAGCTTACACCGCGTTAACATGTCTCGTACTTCCTTGCTTATACGCATACAGGGACGTTACCATAACTGGAAGGACAGCATCAATGCAGGTGCTCTCTGATACTTTTTTTCAAAAACACATCCACGCCTCCGGTGCATGGCGGGATCACATACCCTGCTGGCTGTGTCCCTGGCATCCTTTACCCATTATTTTACAAATGTATCCTTGCCTTGTGATAGTTAGTTTGGTATTTTACATGCAAATTTATCCTGCATTTCCTGCTTCCTTGCTGAACAACTCAGAGGACTGCACATATGTACCCAACAGCTTACAGCGCGTTACCACGGTTTGGGCTTTCTTGCTGGACAACTCCAAAATTAGGAGATATGCATGCGCCAGCTTACACCACACGTGTCCTGCTTTCTTGCTTATACGCGTACAGGGACGCTACCACAAGTGAAAGGACAGCACAAGTGCACGCGGTCTCTGATACTTTTTTGAATTAAAAACGCAATCACGCCTCTGCTGCATTACGTGATCCCATGCCCTGCTCGGTGGCTCCCTACCGTCCCTCACCCATTATTTTACAAATATATACTTGCCCTATGGTAGTTTTTTGGGTATTTCACATACTAATTTCTCCTGCATTTACACATCGCCTTCTGTTTTTTCAACATTTGTTGTCACAACTCCAAATTTTGCTACTTTGCATACTAATTTAGGCTGCATTCCCACATTGACTTTTGCTTTACATTAGTAATGTCACCTCACCCACAATCACACATCCTTAACCCACATCGTCTGTTGTTTCCATATTAGTTACTACACCTACACCATTTGTTGTTTAGCTTCCTAATTTCACACGCACTCACATACCGACTTATGTTCTATATTACTAACCACAAGTCCAAGGACACAACATAAGCATGCGTACTGTGAAACTTTTTTTCTGTACCAATTTCAATTCTACCTCCGGTTGCTCCCTTTTTACCCGCATCCTGTTTTCCGCCCTTCATTGTGTTGCATTACTAAAAAAAAAAAAACCCTCCTATACACACATGCTATATACATTTTACGCTACAACTAAAAAACAATATATGTAAATACATAGCATACATACAATAAATGCTTATGCCCACAGCACTACCATAATTATTTTGCAACCCGGCAACACGCCACTGCAAACAAAACCAGTATTATTTTACATGTTATTATTCCTAAATATATCGTACAAACTGTAAGGAGGGAAACAGTTTGGAGGCAAAGTAACTTAATTTGGTCCTAGAGATTTCTCCAAAACCAGGCACTCTGCCTACAGCTGTGTTTACTATGTACTAAAAAATGTGTTTAAGCTAATCTATCACACGGTCTATTGTGCATCCTCAGTTAGTCGCTCAAAGCAGCTTGTTGTGGTTCCAATACCACATGCTGCGCTTTGACCCGTCCCCATGCAAATTATAAACACAAGACAAACAGGCAGACTGGAAGGAGCCTTTGGTACGTCTGCCTGTCACCCTACAAACACTGCCTGTTAACTCCAACACTTCCAATGCCCTTATCAGCCCCGACACATCCTCACCAGCGGCTCACAACGTCTCCTCTCACTCTACATGCATGTCTCATGCCCACTTCAAACACCATTCCTCAAGCACCAAATTATACACTAACCAGCAAACAATAATTCCATTGCAAAAGCTAGTAAATATTACATCATTTGACCTCGCAGTTATGTATACAAAGCGCCAACACCAACATATATGTCGATATAATAGCTATTTTTGTTTTTAAAGAAACACAATACTTACAACATTCACTCCACTCCGCCACAGCTCACATGCATCAGAATGCTACATAGTACTTACCATACGCAATAAACGTCTACCGTTAAAGTGCGTCCTTGCTGCCGAACAACGGTAACTCAGGAAACTCCATAGCTAGTCCTCCAATCTGCCGGCGAGCTCTTCCAGCTTTTCACCTTACGTCCACACTCCAAGCTCCCGCCCCAACCGATGCCACTTCTCCAAAACCATATAAAAACACCGCTTTCGCAACACCACTTTCGCCACACAAAAAAAATAACTGTACATTAACACAAGCAATACAAACTGGGTATCATATTGCAGCTATGCACAGCCCTCCAATTTCCTGGCGATATCTTTCTTCTTTGCATGTTACTTACACAATAAAACTGCCGCCCTAAGCCATACCGCTTCTTTAGCAAGCATTCGAAAACACCGCTTTCGCCACAACGCTTTCACAACCACCGAAAATAAAGCACTCTCCCGCCACCAGACACACACTCGTTTCTTATTGTTTCCACAAAACTTGCTATTTTTTGCCTGCTAGGTGCATTCTATAGTGCTTACCATCTCGCCAAGCGCCATTTTTTTGCGTCTTCTTCCCTCCAATTGTAACAATGCAAACAGCGTACAATATTACACATATGCCCCCAAATCCCCATACTCAACCTACACCTGCCAAAGTTCAGCAATTAGATTAATAATACCAACCACAGCCCACATTCCCCAGAAATCTATTAGCAACAGGATAAAGAGGTCCACTAACTGCACGTATAAACAAGGCTACATCAGTACACCGTATCGCTAACATTTCTGGCGCTACAGTTTTATGTAGGACAACTGGATAATCAAGATCCTTCCCTCATTATTTTTTCTTTTTTCTTTTTCCTTACTTGAACCTGTTCCTCTTTCCTATTGCCTCTCAGAATATAAACATTACACATACTCACATTGCACTACTATTTCCAATACCAAAAGCTCCAACATTTACTACTGTGAGACCTATTGCATTGTAAATGCTTGTTATTACTTGAGGTGAGCGAAGGCCACTCCACATAATAATCCACTTTCTTGCTGTGGACAGCTGGGAAAACATCTAATACTACTCAACTCAAGCAACCAGTTTTTGTGTATGCAGGTATTTCTTATTCTTCCATAATCTCTCACTCCCCTGTCTACTTTAGGCCATTTTCTATTTTTGTACTTGGTGAGAAAATAATGTGCAGAAAACTAATGTTCATTGTTGCCCCCTGGGCTCTAATACATGTCAAGCATGGTCTGCAGCACATCCTGTCACAAAGAGTTCGGAAAAAAAATTCTGTTCTGGGCCTGGTATTCAAATCATTCATGGTATATGCTACATATACATCTGGCTGCATGTCCCTTGTGTCTTTTTAAAATACCGCTTTCTATTGGCCTTCTACTCTGTCCCGTCCACTCAAAGTAGTGAGCAAATTTCTTCTTCTTGGAGATCTTTCTTTTGGACAAAAGGGAATCGGATAAATCTAAACGCCACTCTCATTTCAGTAGCTCTCCATATACCAGACTGTAAACCCCTTGACCAAGATTTTTCTTTGGCAAATATTTCTCTGTATACTCCAAAGTAACTCACTGGTAAGGATGAGTGCAGTGGTGCTCCCAGCCCCACAAAGAAGCAAAATGTACCCCCGCTCACCTAGTTTTGCTGTCTACCACCACTGGGTGGACCCTTCCACAAATAAAACGCACAAAAAAGGCGTAGCTCCTGCCTGTTAAGAAGCCCTAGGTGTACTGTTAATGTGGCATAGACTTGCAGAGAGAATATGATGCATTTTAAGATGTTATGTGGAGATTTATCCTCATGATTTTTGTTTTTCCCCTGTGTATTGTGTGAAATATTGCCTAATATCTGTAAACTCTTGCTGGCATACAGGAGAATTAGCTTGTGTCTCTTCCATAGCCTACAGTTACTTTCTGATCCATTGTGGATTTATGCCTGCGGTTCCATTTTCTACCATTCACCAACTTTAATCAGTGATAAGGTCATTCCAACATGGAAATTGTTATCAGTACCGATACCTTGCATTTTTCCTGAAGCAGATCCATGTTATTATCAAATCAAATTGTGACACAACCTTATGACTGTCTGACAATCAGCCAAGCACCACTACCATTAAATGGTATAGACTCATTTGCAAGACATACATGTTGAAATGTGTTTCTCTGATGAGTAAGTGTTTGTGTTGCTTCCACCAAAATTACAGGAACATTAGAAAGCATTTACTTTATTTTAATGTCTGAAAAAGTGCCATCTTACAGTTCTAAACTGTGTGAAGAGATAACCAAATAGCTTGTTTTAAGACCATACAACTCCAATAAAGTCATAATAGGGTATAGAGTTAGAGGTTTTCACCTCCACAATTTACAGTAGCAAGTAAAAGGACTGGCAAGGGAGTCACAATAATTTAGAATGTAAAACTTCCAGTTTTCGCTAGAGGATAGCAATAAAAATCAGATCTCTTTTTAGACCGAGATCTTAATATCTTCACGGCAAATTTATTCCTTGCTTTGCTGTAAAGGCTGTCACTTTCATATTGGATTTTTTTTACTCCAATTGACTTTCTGAAGTGATTCTAAAAACACATTTTCTTCGTTGTAGTGGTCTTTTAATTTTTAATACTCCATGTGAGATAGTAGGACATTACCTAAATTTCCTGAAGCTCTGCATTATCTCTTCCATATTGCTCTCAAAATTATTGTTGCAGTCTGTGAGAAGTTGGCCTGGTATATGCTGTCCACTAGTTAAAGTTGGCACCTTGCACCAGTCCAAACAACCCTTATTGATGATTAGGTTAAAGACAACCTTTATTGAAAGCTATCCTAGTGGTAGCTATCGAGAGCAGTCTTCAGGCTAAGTCTTGAAGGAATGTAAAGCAGCTTGGTTTACCAGATTATAAACTCCTGAATAACCAAATGAAAAAAGAACCACACAAGGAATAAAGCAAATATATGTAGTTATTACTAAACACTCTCCACTAACCTCTTTATGAGATTAGAGAACAAGGCACACATTATTAAAGCACTAGAATTACAGTAAATAGCACAATACACAGCGGGCTCCAGAGGGAGACCGAACCATATACTAAGAAAGTGGTATAACAACCACGACTTGACTAGACACAGTGCCTAGAGCACGTAGAATCGCTGGGACCCCAAGGAACAACCGAAAGTAGTAACACAGGGGACCCACGTAGGATGGGTGCAGTGTGAGAATACAGACGCGATCTCCGTACAACTCTATAGGAAAGTCGCAGTTGGAAAATTACAGTTTAAGGACACTTTAGAGAGGACTTCAAGCAAACCCTTTGGAACATAGAAGGTTCTAAGGCCAGCACCCTTGTGAGTACAGAGGTACCCGTGTTACCTATCCCAGGGAAGCCGGCTGCATATGGGTCAAGTGGTGTCGGAAACGCTTGTTGATTTCACTGGTGTGATGTGAAGAAGTGCTGCTGACGGGAAGATGAAAAGTGTCCGTTGTGATCCAAGCCTGGATTGGAGCTTAGAAGAACCTGAAAGCAGAAGGGACAGAGTCTGGGTCACTTCACAGTGACCAGGGGCACGATAGCCGAATGCCCACCGATGTCGGGTGTTTCAGGTGGGCAGAGGTGAAGCTTGTCCTTGCAGCCACGGAGACAGGCGACGTCGATGATGACCAAAGTCCAGAGGTGAGCTGTCTAAGGCCAATTGTTCCTTCTTGATTCTGAGTTTGGTTTTCTCATACTCAAGTGATTTGACACTTCTTCTCATAAGAGGAGTCCCTTCTATGAGAAGCAGAAGTCCCTACAGAAGTACCTGAATTATTAGATTCCTCAGAAGGAGATCTCGATCTTCTAGGTAAACTTTGTACTCTCCCTGGTGGAGTAAAGAGAGGGCCACCGGGACCTTCTCCCCCACCTGCAAAGTCTCAAAGATGACAGAGATAGATGGAGTGGGTACCGTCAATGTGATCCCTAACTTCACTGTCTCCCTCAGCAGCACCTCCTGAAATGTCACAATGTCGTCCACATACGACACTCGTTGGAGGAGAATCCGATAACGTGGGAGAATACCTCCGGTCAATTGAGGTGTCAGTGTAACGGGACAGTGACCTGTCCCTCCGATGGCGATGACGGGATCTTGTCGAGGAGCGATGCCTACTGCGAGTGCGATGCCTCCCTCTGGACCTTGATCTAGACCTCCTGGGTCTCGCCGGAGCCGCCGTTCTTGGAGGAGGCGGAAGCGGAGGAGGAACCCCAGGCCGTGGTTGTGGAGGCCGGGTAGGAGGAGGCGGAGGAGGAGGAGGAGGATTAATGAGGATCGAAACGCCGTCGACCACTCAGCGCAATCATAGGTGCAACACACAATGTGGTTCGTCCAAACTACAGCCAGCCCAAAGTAGAACCAAACTATACAATTCAACTGGAACCATATTGGCTCATCTACTCACTGTATATATTTTTACACTAGTCACCATGCGCATTTTATGCTGATCACTTTGTCACTTGCGTCGCCACCGTGTACATCACTTGCACAAATTGAGCACCAAGTACAATTGGGGTTGTATTATTTGTTTATTTTACAGTGCTGCTACAACTGTAACTTGCCCATCTCTTTGCTCTACATAAATATGATGCCATGAGCACATTTGAAACTACAAAAGAGTCTCCTTATTTCCTTCCTGATAATCTTTGACATATCTTGTTTAATTGTCTCCAAATAATACCAGTTGGGCACTAATTAAAGTGGGCACCTTGTACCAGTCCAAACAACCCTTATTGATGATTAGGTTAAAGACAACCTTTATGTAAAGCTATCCTAGTGGTAGCTGTGGAGAGCAGCCTTCAGGCTAAGTCTCGAAGAAATGTAAAGCAGCTTGTTTTACCAGATCAGAACCTCCTGAATGATCAAATGAAAGGAGAACAACACAAGAAATATATAACCAATGACAGAGTTGGTCCCAGAGTTTGAATAAACCTATTGGCATAGGAAACATACTGGTAGAGCAACTGGTACAGAGACTGGCAGGGAAGAAAGAAGTATCTTTCTTCTACTGGTGTATTGAGGAGGCTATTGATGGGGATGTTAGGCTAGCTGAAGAACTACAGGGATCATCTACCAGACATAGATTGGGTAGATTGGTGGCAAATCTCTTTTAACACCTTATTTACAGTTGTAAAACCAGCCTGGTTCAGGAGCAATCACTATTTTTCTTTACAGAGAGCCTATTTTTCCCCGGCTAGGCTTTCAAAAATCGTGAATGGTCCCAATGCCAGTTCCAAAGAATGTGGTATGGTGAATGCCTCTGATATTCACATCTTCTGGGACTGTCCAGCTATCCAAGAAGTTTGGGAGCAAGTTGGAAACACCTTAAAGGATATTTTGGACTTCCCTGTACATGTTTCTCTCGGCCTGGTCATTTTTGGTCTATCAAGCGAAATTAAAGGTTTGAGTAGGAGTTTTTTATTCTACTCTATGCTGTTGGCTAGACGAGAAATATGTAAAAGATGGGTTGAGGCCACACATTCAGATTGGTTGTCTGCCTTGTATAAAACCTCTCGAACAGACCTGGCCAGACTGAAGGGTAGTAGGAGGAAAGCTATGCGGGATTGTTTGATCAACTGGTCGCCCGGTTAAACACCAGTTAGCTAGCTTTCGTTTGGAAGTGCAGTAAAAATCTCTCTCTGGTCAAATGATTAAGCCTTATGGAAAGCTCTCAGACTGTGCTAGTTCCTGCTGACTTCTTTTTGGGCCCAGGTTCGTGTTTTGGTGAGCTGTAAGCAACAGTCATGGGTTGCGAGCAATCAGAAGAGAGCATGACCACCCTCTCCACAACAATGAGAGGTCAGCAACATGAAGGAGGTGTTGTCGGCTACTGGTAGGTGAGCGAGAGATCCGGGTTTACCCCCTAGAGAGCCTACGCCTCAAATTGAGTAACAGTGCCGTCTTCCTAACCTTCTAGTTGTCTGGGGTTGAAGGCGAATGAGGGGGAAAAAAGATATATAAAATATATGTATTTATTACTAAACACTCTCTACTAACCTCTGTATGAGAGTAGAGCACAAATCACACAATATTAGATCACTAGAACGATAGTACATAGCACAATACACAGCGGGCTCCAGGGCGAGAACGAAACATATACTAAGAAAGTGGTATAACAACCACGACTTCACTAGACACAGTGCCTAGAGCACGTAGAATCGCTGGTACCCCAAGGAACAACCCAAAGTAGTGACACAGGGGACCCACGTAGGATGGGTGCAGTGTGAGAATACAGACGCGATCTCCGTACAACTCTATAGGAAAGTCGCAGTTGGAAAATTACAGTTTAAGGACACTTTGGAAAGGACTTCAAGCAAACCCTTTGGAACATAGACGGTTCTAAGGCCAGCACCCTTGTGAGTACCGAGGTACCCGTGTTACCTATCCCAGGGAAGCCAGCTGCATATGGGTCAAGTGGTGTCGGAAACGCTTGTTGATTTCAGTGGTGTGATGTGAAGAAGTGCTGCTGACGGGAAGATGAAAAGTGTCCGTTGTGATCCAAGCCTGGATTGGAGCTGAGAAGAACCTGAAAGCAGAGGGGACAGAGTCTGGGTCACTTCACAGTGACCAGGGGCACGATAGCCGAATGCCCACCGATGTCGGGTGTTTCAGGTGGGCAGAGGTGAAGCTTGTCCTTGCAGCCACGGAGACAGGAGACGTCGATGATGACCAAAGTCCAGAGGTGAGCTGTCCCACGAAGGATGTCGAGTGCTGGGGAGTCAGTGTCCAGATTGAACACAAACAAGCCTTGACAACTGCAACCCACGCAGTCAGAGGAAAGATGCTTCTGTGAGGACCAGCAAAGTCGAGAGTCAGGGCATATCTGGAGCAACCAGGAAAGCCCACTGAAAGTTAAAGATACCTTCAAAGGGACCCACAGGTCAACAGACCAGGGATCGTGACAGGACCTCGAGAGGAATCACAAAATATCAGCCCATGGAACACTTGTGGAGTGTAGGCCCGAAATCTTCAGTGCAAACACTGCTTTGGGTCAGGACTACAACAAGCCCAAAGCACAGCCTCGGGGGTCGCCGGAAAGCATATGCTGCTGCAAAAGTACACGATGCCCAGGGGTTCGAGTTGCACGGTCCCCACGAGGGATACGGGCCTCAGAATAGCTGAGAGCGCAGCTCAACCTCAGAGACCACAGGAACCCACCTGCTGTTTTTTTAGAAACCTTCGGAGTCCTTCAGGAGCTTCGGTCAGATGCTTTTAGGTGCCTGCTTAGCAGGGGAGTAACTCCTTTACTCCAAGGGAGACACTTCAGTCATCCAGCGTTGTGCAGATCGTCTAAGTACTTGGTTTCTGTAGCAGAGTTTAGTCCAGGTAATATCTAAAGTCCTGTAGTTAGGGGTTCCTACTTTATATACAAGGAAGGGGTGGGACAAACTCTGGGGACCCACCTATGGGAGGATCAGGACAGAGGGGTGGCTACACCCATGTCCTTTGTCCAGTTTCGCACCAGAGCAGGAGCAAATTGCTCCTGCAACCTGTTTGAGCTGGACTATGCACAGGCACACCAAATGTGCCCCCAGTGCAAACATCAAAGCGCTCTGAGTGCACCCACCCAGCCCCAATACACTAAAGCCTGTCTGGGAGGTGGTCACACCTCCATGTGACAGGAAACCTATTGTCAAGCCTTCCCTTGCTGGCGTTTCGTCCAGCAACAGGAGGCTGGACTCATGTCCGTGGTTGGCAGGATCCATCTTGTGATGCCAGCGTCCATCTTGTGATGCCAGCGTCGAGGAAGCTGGTACCGGGTGTACCCATGTTGTCATATTTTTCCCTCTAGGAGGGTGGAATCATATCTCTCACACCAGTTACTGGTGTGGAGGTTTGATTTCAAGGTGTTTGACAACAAACACGACATGTTTCCATGCAGCCGTTTTAAATTTAGCATTTACCGCAAGGTTATAATGCACTTAAGTATATATGGTTGGCTGCATCACAAACAACCCCAGAATATAGGTTCCGAAGGCTGCAGAGGGGCTCTGCTCTTGCAAGAGCACCCTTTCGCATAAATCCCAGCACCCTGCCTTCAGGATTGATAAGACCTGCCATAGGGGTGACTAATAGGTTTATATATGCAGTGATACAGGATAGATATAGTGAACCTATATCTAAGTAAGGGGTGCATGCACCACCTTACACAGGCTGCTGTATCAGACTTGTGGTGGCATTTTCAAATGGTCTCCCAGGGGTGGCATAATACATGCTGCAACCCCTGAGAGGCTTCTGGGTTGTATACCATATACTAGGGACTGTGAGAAAGTGCCCTCTTTCTTGCATGGCATGCCCCCACTTTTTGCTGAAATGCTGATGTACTTTGACTGAGTGTGCCCTGGGCTCCTGCCAATCAGGTACCCAGGGCCTGTGTTCCTTCCCTAAAACTGCATTGAAGCCTAAACCCAATTGGCATCTCTGGCCACATGTCAGGCCCTGGTAAATGGTACCGTAGGTACCCAGTGCACTGTGACCAGAAAAGGCCCCTAAGAGCTGCAGCACTTATTGTGCCAGCCTTAGAGGCCCTGTGCCCTGACACACACACACTTCCTTGGAAGGCCGCGTGTCTTGGTGCAGAACAAAACAAAGAGTCAACATGGCACACATCCCTGTGTGCCATGCCCACAAAACCACCTCCCTGGCATACATCAGTCACCCCTCTAGCTGGGTGCCCTATGCCAGTGGTGAGGGTACAGGTGCATGAGCCCTGTACCTCTACAGTACCCAGATCCATTCCTGGGCACTGTAAGTGCAGTGCTGCCATTAAGAGTATATGGTGCTAGGAGGTTGTCATTACTAACTCCACAGCACCATAATGGCTACACTGAAGACTGAAAAGTTTGGTATCAAACTTCTCAGCGCATTAAACCCACACTGATGCCAGTGTGGGGATTTAATGTAAAAAGCACGACAAAGGGCATCTCAGAGATGCCCCCTGAAAACTCGACCAACTCCCAGTGACCTGACTGAGTGGCTGCCACCCCAGACATGTTTCTGGACCCCTGGGTCGAGAGCTTGCCGCTCTCGGGGGCCTGAAACAATGCACATCTTGGGACGAGGTGCCAAGCCTCCTCCCACAGGATGGGCAGGGTTCAAGAAGGAGAAGCTTTAACGGCAGACTGCCTTTGTGAGCCTCTCCAGACCACTTGCTGTACTCAGCACCTGGCCCCCACTGGTTCTACCCTCCACTTTGGGCGGGAGACCCGGCGAGAAAAACAAAGTGGGGAAGAGAGGTGTGTCCACCTCTGCCAACTCCACCCCTAGGGTGCCAGAATAAGGGGTGTACCCACCCCAGGGAAGGGACCCATTGGTCCCTGACCTTTACCTACCTGTAACGCCCCTAAATTTAGTATTTAGGGGCACCCTGGACCTTCTTTCCACAGATCCAGCAACGACAAGAAAAGAAGGATGAGAAGCCGTGCAGAGCAAACAAGAGGGCGACGCCCACTGACTTGGCCCCAACCCTACAGGCCTATCTCCCCTCGAACCTGCTCCTGCGAAATCCCTGCGTGTCCAGCGGCCAGCAACCTCACAAACCCCGGAGGACCGCCTACATTCACTTCCCAAGCTGTTTCTCCCGTGAATGCCGCACGTGTTTGAACTGCAGTGTCTGATGCCAACCAGAAACCGCGAATCCAGCACACTCTGCACCTGCCGAGCCCTGTCCATATTTGAGTGAACACACACCACAAGGAGGTCCTGCGACCCCTGACCTGCCTCAAGCCTCCAGACGACGCCTGCAGCCTCAATCCAGAGGGCCCCACCTACCGCGACCAGAGCGGGTAAGAAAATCTGACGTCCAAATGCACCCCTGCACCCGACGCCCCATGGCCTTGTGTACCATCTACATCCCAACTTACCCCTCAAAGTGGTGGTCACTCCTGGAAGATCCTCGTCCCCTAGCCTGCAGTGTTTCTTTGCCCCGGAGACTTCGCAACAGGGCACCTGACCCCAAAACAGCACCCGACTCCCCTAGCGCCGCTATGGGTGCTCCTTTGGTGCTAACTTAGTCCCCAACGTGCCCTGAGCTTAACCCTGGGAACTTTGCTCCCACAATCCTGTGGCCTGCTTGCCAAAAGGCCCATTACTTACCTTGAAACCGATAACTCATTTTTCCTCATAGGATAACATTGATACTTTTTCTTCCAAAAAGTGTCGACTTTTGGAAACTGCAAATATTCCTTAAAAATCAGATGAATAACCAAATCGCATTTTCTCAACTGTTTTCAGGAAATGTCCCAGTGCTGAATCCAAGATCCAGCACTGAGTAAGAAAAAGTAACGATAACCTAACTTACCTGCTAAGTGAATTTCCTCCCATAGGATAACATTGGTGATTCTATGTGAAAAAGTTTCTAAGTGTCAACTTTTGAAATACAATAATATTCCTAAAAAATCGTACCTTTAACCCAAACGCATTTACTCACCTGTTTTCAGGAAATGTCCCAGGGTTGAATCCAGGATCCAGTCCTGTGTTAACAAAAGTAATCTGAAAAGTAATTAACTGCACTTTACTTTAAAAGCCCATTCAATTGAATGTACTATACCTGCAATGTGTTGCAAATTGCTTTCTTAAAACTGTAATCAAAACCAATACAAGTTACACTGCTATTTTGAACTGTGTTCATACAAGTAATTTACTACTGAGAAGTATTTTTATACTTGCCTGCACCAGGCTTGCTTGGTTCTAGAAATAAAACAGTATATTTTGGCCTAGAGTTCAGTTCTTGAGTGTGTGAGACCATTTGCTGACTGAGTGTGTACATCAACTGCTTTACACTGTTCTCCGATACTGCCTTACTGCTCGACCAAGCTACCACTTTAGAGAGTACGGTTCTATCTAACTTTAGCCTCTGCCAAATCTCTGGAGACCCTTGGACTCCATACACACTGTACCTCACTTTAGTGCAGTCTATATAGAGCCAGTTTCTTACACGGACTTATAAGGGTACCCCAGAATCCAATCTGGAGTGTACCTAAAGTACTTACAATTAATTTAGAGGAGAAAGCAGCTAGACTGGGGTACTGGATAGCAAGATCCCACCCAACTTAGTCGAAAACAGTGAAACTTCAGCAAAAAGTGGGGGTAACTGTAAGAAGCTGATCCTACTCTCCTACACAGTCGTATTTGAGTAACTGGACAATCAGGACACATCTTCTTGGAGGTGCTGTGAGTTCTAATGCTTTGTAGTTCATCATTGTGTAAAAAAAGAAAAGTCACTGTAATAGAGGACCGTACCTCCATAGGCAGATTTCTCTACCTGTTGAGATTCATAGAGAGCGATACATCTGGTTTCATAAAATAGGTTGACCCTAGTATAAGTCTTAGAGGGAGAGGGGAGCACCCTAGAGGACGTTCCACAAGGCTGGCATCAAACTGCCTTCATTTTAATTGTGTTATGTGTTGGTATTATAAAGCATGCAGATGCTCTGCAGCATCGGGCACTGAAGACAATGGCAACATCCCAAATCAAAGCTGAAAAATCCAGGTGTTCAATGCTTTCCTGAACTTCAGATAGCATGTCATTTCACTAAGAGCAAATGGAAGGGAGTCTCAGATCATGGAAACGTTGCAAGAGAAGGCCCAGCCACCTTGGCAAACGTTTGATAGATACTAACTGCAGATTGCTCACCTTTCAAGTACTCTCCAGGTGCTAAATTGGATTCTGAAACTTTTAATTGATGTACTCCTGTGCGCTGCTAAGTGGTGCTGTGTGTCACCTTGTGGACTTCGTTCTTCCCCTTCGAGTGACAGAGTAGAGCCGCATATAGGCACCACCACTATTCGCCAAAGTTGGTGCATTTCTTGCAGTACCTTTACACGCGAATCACAATCTTTGCTCCCTTTGTCTGTCTTCAGTGACAATGAAGTACTATGTGCAATGGAACGATGCCCCTTCCTAAAATGACAGGTTTCAAACTATGCACTACTGCAGAAAACAGTGACGGACTAGCATGCGGTGTGTATTTGGCTCAGAGCACAATTCCGAGTTGTGCAATGCTTGCACTCTCATGCACCTGAAGGCAACCCGGGACCAGGAAGCAACACATGGAAAAAATCACGGTCTCACTCCAAGTTGATTTTTTTTTTTTTTTTGCTGTTGAAGTTCTCCACTAAGTCAAAATCTAAGTGGAAACACAAGAAAACGAAGCCAGCCTTTTTCTATCAAAGGAGAAGTTAATAGGGTGTCAAAGTTCCACTTTTATTTCGCTCCCAATCTCCAATTAAGGTGCCAAATCCACAGTTGATCTTAATGTGTCCTGGGCCATCAGTAGCTCAGCAGCAGGGCAATTGTAGCAAAGTTTCCCTTTTTGTCATGGTCACCCCTACTTTTTACCACTGGTTGTAATGTTTTTCAACTGATGTGCACTGGGTCCCTGCTAACCAAGTCCCAGGGCCAGTGCTCTTTCCCTAAAAATTGTGTTACAATTGGCACACATTTTATCACCCCTGTAGGTCGCTAGTAAACGGTACTACTGGTACCTAGAGCATGGGTACTAAAGAGGGTCCCTAACGACTGCAGTATGTATTATGCCAGCCTAAGGAACCCCCATACAAATTGCATGCAGCTGCGATACTTGGTGCAAACCAGAAGTGGAAACAAGACATGGCACACTCACTGTGTGCAATGCCAACGTCCCCACATATAATATATGTAATGACCCCTACAGCTGGCCTTTTAGCCATTATAGAATTATATTACATGTGAGGAAATATCTGTATGAGCAGCTATGCCCCTGTGCTGTCTAGTTCAGTTACTAGATGGTACAAGTGAAAATGGAAGCCTAAAGAATATGTACTTGGCACTGGTCATTAAAAGTTTCCCAGCTACATGATGGCTTCACTGAAACCTATGGTGTTTGGTTTCAAACACATTGTCTTAATACATCTGTACTGTTTCCAGTACTAGATTTATTATAACATGCACCCAGAGGACACCTTGGAGGAGCCTCTTGAAAAATCTACCAGTATATAGTGTGCTGGGTGATTGGTACCATCCAGCCTGCCACCATAGACAAGTTTCTGACCCCCTGAAGGTGTGAACCTGTGCTCTCTGAGGTCAGAAACAGTGCCTGCTACGGAGGAAGGTGTTCACACCTACTCCAGCTCGATGGCTAGTGATTTAGCATATCAAAGCCAGGGGCTTCAAAGCCCCTGCTGCCTTTGGTATGCGACCCTGGCTTCCTCCAGACCTGGGAGATACCACCCCTTCCCTGAGGCCCATGTGGCACCAGGACAGGCGGGAAATAAGCTATGCAAGTAGGCGTGTTGTATCACCAGGCTAGTCACACCCTTAAGGTGGGCTACCTGATGTGCTTCACAATAGAAAGGTTCCCCCATCTTATTTTTGGTGGAATTAGAAGCTCTGGGACAGATTATGCCCACTCACCACAGGAAGTGGTCGTATACGGGGTGTAGTGACCCGAGAGGTAAGTTGCCCATTGGCTACTTACTACCCTTCACTCCCCTAAATTTAGTATTTAGGTTGCCCTCTGACACCAGGAAGTTCGATTAGTCTGCCTGAAAGAAGATGATAGACAAAGAAGAGCTGTAGATGTCAGAATTGTGGACCAGCACCTAACATGGTGCAAAACCCTGCATGGCTGCTGCTATCCCGACAATCGCTGACACCGACTCATCCACATGAGGAACTGCTTCCCCAAACCCTTGGAGGTCTGGTCAGCACTTCATCGACCCAGCAACATCTCCCTCCTTGAAGTGAAGGAGCCACTTCCCTGCACCAGCAGACACTGACTGCATCTGCCCGGTACAGCATTCTGTTGATCCCCAGGCCCACCGTGGAAGCAGCGCCTCAAAGAGAGGCATTCATTGCTTCAGGAGTTCAGATCTATCTAGTTGCCAAATTTGGAGACTCCAGGAGCCGCCCAGCACCAATATCCAAGGTACTGGAGCCATTTATAAGCAGCAAGGCTTGTTTGTGTTCAGTCGGAACACCACAGCCCCCAAAACTTACCTGTACCTCGAGGGACTTGAAGAGAGGGCAGCTCCACATGCAGAGTGGCCCTGCTGTGTTTCTTTTCCCTCTTCTGCAGGTACACCAAGAACCAGGAGTCTCTAATTTATTGTCCCGCTGGACAAAACACCTCTTCACCATAGCTCCCCAGCAGGGGCTTATGTAAACCAGCAGTGTCTCTGTGGTCCTGAGACCCTCAAGAGCCGAGGCTTCCTTTAGGTTCTGCAGTACTGGGCCTTCAGTCCCCCCCTGCAGCTTCTTTCTTACAGGTACTTTTCCAATTGACTTTAGCATGTAGCATTCAAGGCTGCCACCGTGAAAAGCACCTCTGTACCCGTACACCCCAGGGCGGATAAACTTTAACTCTTGGTGCTGTCTCAGACCTTGGCCCCTACTTGCCTTTAGTCCAGAAGAACAGTCCTGTAAGTCGTCTGTTGGCGTACCTATGCGGTGTATGTTTCTCCCTTAGGATAACATTAACACATTCATGACTCGTGCCTCAAATCTGACAGCTGTAATTTTCTATTTTTATGGTAAAAATTGATAACTTCTAAAGTACTCACCCGATTCCTAATCTTGGTGTCAAAAAGTATCCAAAAATCTGTTGTTTTTCTAAATTGGTCTTGAGTTTCTTCTTGAGTGTGTCTCATTCATTGAATCTGTGTCTACAGCAAAGGCTTAACACTACCCTCGGATAAGCCTAAACTGCTTGCCCACACTTTAGGAAGCTGTCTCTATATAGTATATCAAAACGAGCTACACTCTGCAGAAAGTCCAGATAACCCTTACTGGTTTACAGAGGCAAAAATGATAACACTAAATCTTCTTTTGTGATGGTGTGGTGAAGCAGTTTAGGCTTATCAGAGGGTAGTGCTAAGCATTTGTTGTACTCACAGAGGCAACAAATGAGAGGGATGTGTTGTGATCTTTTGAAATGAGCAGCATGCACCTGTTTTATTTTGTTTCCATGGTAGCATTCTGTTGTACAGTTTGCTTCAGGAGTAGCAGCAGGCGGTGGTTTATCCTTTAAGTTGAATAAAAAGCTTCAAATCTTACCTCGCAGTGTCTTCTTAACACTGGCGACGATGGATGGGATACTTGCGGGGACAAGTTGCCACCAGCTCTCCCCATTTTCAGCGAACCCACGGATGTCTTCACTTCACAGTGAGTTACCGTGAACCTAGTGAAGCAGTGTCATTCCGCCATCCTTGACGAACCTTCTCCAGCGTTTCCGGTTGATTTCCAATGCTCCTTTCTGACTTTGCACTTTTTTTAAATAATTGCCAAGTTGTTATGATGAGTAGCTCAAGATGCAGCTCGAGATGTGTTGAACCTCGTTATCTCATCATCGTCATCACGCTCGTCATCACGCTCGTTGAAATTATGTGCGTGCTTGCAGCCATTTTGTTTTGTTACTGTTACCCTGGCAACCCCCACATGGAGGCACATCAGGATTTGAACGCGCTGGACAGATTATCATACACTGAGAAAAACGAACGCTTTCAAGTATGATTTCAGCGATTTCACAATAAAGCTGCCTTTTGCCTGCACTACGATTACCAATTGTTCTGGAAGCATATTTTATTGGTTTTTACCAGCAATCCAGTTAGTGATTCTCATATCACTAGACCTACCTTCACCATTATTATTTTTTTAAACCTGACCTCTTGGAACCACTAATAACGAACTACTCTCACAGTTATTTGCTTGACAAGTCTGCCATTTAGTGACCAACTGGAAAAGTGTTTTGCTTGTTTATTTTATACATAGATTTCTACATTGGCTAATCTGCAAACTGTTTCCATACATTTTTTTTTTAGCAGTTTCTCTTCTTTTAACTGCATACTTTAATTGACTTTGCAATACTTTTCTCTTCACCTTACAAATCAAGTGAACATTCTTTTCGACATGTCTGCAACTAGCATGAGTCAACCGCCTCCTTTTTTCTGTGAAAAAGGTGAACCGCTTTTACCCTGGAAAAGATGGAAATTGTTATTCGATTTTTCTCTAGTTGCGAAAGGTCATGAGAAATTCTCAGCTTGCAGAAAACAAGCAATTCTACTCCACAACCTAGGGATTGACGGACATAATATTTATGAAAGCATTGACGTAATTCCTATTGGTGAAGGTAGTGGTGAACCTTCGGATGTGTTTGATATGTCCATGAAAATGTTAGAAAAATATTTTGGACCTCGTATCAATGTTGTTTTAGAAAGACCTACATTTTTCATGAGAGTCCAAGAACACAATGAAAAAGTTGGCAATAATGTAGCATCTCTCAAAACCCTTGCTCGTACTTGAGAATTTGGTGATTTAACTGATTCATTAATTTGTGACCAGCTTTTTAGATTTACTAACAGCTCCAGAGTGCAAGAAAACTTCTTTAAAAAAATCCATCGCTCAAAGAAGCTGTAGCTATTGTCGAAGGAATGGAGAACACCTCCGGTTGGGTCAAAGAAATGAAAGCTCAAAAAACCAATTCTGATGATACTCCTACACCTAGTAGCAGTTATGAAGTGAATCAAAAAGAACCAGGTCCCAGTCATCCTCAAGAATTCATAGATAACATCTCCAAAGTTGTCCGCCGTCCTAAACCCAAGACACATTCAGACTTTTCAAAAATGAAATGTTATAGATGTGGTAGTAACAATCATTCATCCAATTATCCTCAATGTTATGCTAGAAATACCACATGTCTTAAATGTGGAATCAAAGGCCATTACGCAAGAGTACATAAGTCTGGAGGAAGGGTATGTACTGTTGATGTCACAAATGAGAATGTTGGAACAATTGTTTCAACCAAAACGACAATGTTAAGTGTATGTAATGATGGTGCTGTAGATGCCGAGCATATTCACATGCCAGAATGTGGCGTTCTGATTGGGGATAAATTGTTTGTCTTTTTGGCTGATTCGGGTTCCCATTCACTATGATTGGAAGTTAAATTTGGGATAAGACTTTTCCTGATCTCGAACTTATTCCTCCTGACATTAATCCTGTAAGTTCACACATAGATGTAACAGGTTATGTCATTTTGAAAATTCATTTTAAAGGAAGAGAAACAATTGGAAAAATGTATGTGGCAAAACGGGGTGACAACCTCCTAGGATGGAGGCACCAAAGAGACTTGGGCATAATTCTGAACCCTAATGCTCGCTGTCCTTCAGAACAAGTCATGTTAGTGGATCACAATTTGTCGAATAAGTTCTTTGATGAGTTTCCCCAAGTTTTCTCTGATAATTTAGGTCTACTTAAACATTTTAAGCACCGAATTATACTTAAGGAAAGGGCTCTGCCTGTAGTACATAAAGTCAGGAAGGTTTCTAATATGATGTTAGAACCTCTTAAGTGTGAACTCAAAAGATTAGTTTCTCACAATATCATTGAGGAAATTGAATCATCAGAATGGTTGGCCCCAGTGGTTTTGGCCCCTAAGGATGGAGGGAAGAATATTAGGATGTGTGTTGACTTGAGAAGCCTTTATAAATGGATATGGGTAGATCGTTAACCACTTCCTAATATCTCTGAATCGATTACCATACTTGAAGGTGCAAAAGTTTTTAGTGTCTTAGATTTATCTTCAGCGTACCATCAAGTTCCCCTCCATCCGGATTCCAGACACCTCACATCGTTCGTCACACCACTGGGGGGCTTCCAATTTATCAGAATGCCATTCGGATTAGCCTCTGCGGCTGCATGTTTTCAACGGATAATGAAATTAGTTTTGAAAGATGTTCCCAATGTCATGTTTTTCTATAATCTTGAACATGACACAACATTGAGAAGCACTCTTCGTAGACTGGCTGACAATGGTTTAACTGTCAATCGTATGAAAGGTAAAATATTTGTATCTTCTGTAACATATTTGGGGCATTTGATATCGGGGGAGGGCATTCAACCAAAATTAGACTTGGCGAAAAGTATTGTTGATGCTTTTGCCCCAACAGATAAAGAGAAAGTTAAGTCCTCTTTGGGCCTCGCAGAGTTTTATTCTAAATTCATCCAAGCTTTTGCCTCCATTGTTGAACCTATCAGAGTTCTTCTAAGAAAAGGAGTACATTTTGTTTGATCCCCTGAATGTGCTTATGCTTTCAATATTATCAAACAAACTATTGGGAAAATGCCAACCTTGGGTCATTTTAACTCCAAGAAGAAAACAATTCTCACAACTGATGCCAGTTTGAGTGGTCTTGGGCCGTGCTTTCTCAAGTGGTGTGTGGTGAAGAGAAGGTTGTAGCATTTGCCTCCAGGGCTTTAAAAAAACCTGAACAACAGTACTCTTGCATCGAAAGAGAAGCTTTAGCCATTGTTTGGGGTATCAAACACTTTAAGTTTTATTTATGAGGCATTCCCTTCTTAGTTAGATCTGATCATCGGCCCTTAGTGCAAGTGTTCTCCTCCATGGGAAGTGAAAGACCCACTCAGAGACTGAAGCGGTGGAGTGAAGGTCTTGAAGAGTATAACTTTTCTGTGGAGTACCTCCCTGGCACTGCTAACAAAGTGGCAGATTGTTTGTCAAGATTACCTGTTGAGTATACTTAGAATTCTCTTGACAATGATACCATCTATGTTGCTTGGGTTAAAGAGTCGACTATTCCTGAAAGTGAATGGGAAAGTTCAAGGCTTGAAGATCCTTTGTTTCCTACTTTAACACGTTTTGTTATTGAAGGTTGACCAGATAGCAAAAGTATGGACTCTGATTTACTTCTCTTTTGGGCAGTCGGGTATGAACTCACTCATTCTCATGGACAACTTATGCATGGAGAAAGAATAATTCCTCCTGAAGGACTGAGTCCCAAGCTAATTATTTGACCTATGAGGGACATCTAGGAAGAAGTCTTACTAATTCTTGTTTACGAGAAAGGTATTGGTGGCCAAGAATGGATGGACAAGTCGAGAAAGTAGTTAAGGAGTGTCATGAGTGTGGCTCTTGTGATAAGTTCCGAGTCATCAATAATCCTCCACTTTCTCCTGTTGATGTTCCCAAGGAACCATGGGTTAAACTGGGTTTAGATCTAATGGGTCCTTTTGAGCTATTAGGCCCTGGAGACAGGTTTGTGATTCTTTTGGTGGATTTTTCATCGAAATGGGTTTCTACCAGGTGTGTCAGCTCAGTAAGTACAAGGGTGGTGATTGATTTTCTTAAAGATTAATTTGCTGTTGAAGGTGTTCCCAAATACATTGTCACAGACAATAGTCTTCAATTTGTCTCACAGAAAATGCATGAATTTTTGAATGAGTATGGCATAGTGCCTCAAAGAACTGCTCTGTATTTGCCTCAAGCCAATGGATTGGCTGAACGCATGAACAGTGGTCAAGGCGTGTGTAGAGAGAGCTGTTGTTATAAGACTTCCTTTGAAAGGAATTTTGAGAGACACATGGTGGGCTCATCGTACCACTGTTAACTGTGTTTTGCAAAGGTCCCCATTCCAGATATTGCGTGGCAGGGTGGCTTCCTCTAGACTCAACCCAAACTGGTTACCCCCTATTAAAAATTCAGTTTTGAGTGAAGAAGAGGGGAGTGATAAAATCAAATTGTATCAAGACTTGTATAAACAAAGATTTGATGAAACAAAATCCGCCAAAGTTGTAAAATGGGAAGTTGGAGAATGCGTACTGGTCAAGAGACCATGCTGGCACAGGAAAGGAGTCACTGATTACATGGGACCTTTTGTTATTGTTGCCGTATACAAAAATGTTGTCACTGTACATAATGGTGGTAAATGGAGTATGTCTCGATTGGTGAAGTTTCAAGGTGATAAATCTTTGTTTCCATCATGTCCAGATGTTTCACCTACTTCTGAGGCACTTTCCAATAGAGATTCTCCAACTCACCCTCTTAGAACTCATCGTCTTCCGAAAAGGTATGATGATTATGAGATGTCTTAATTTCTTCACCTAATTTATTTTTGTGACGTTATATTTAAATTTGCAATGTTCTGATAGATGTACAACCAGTTTATGAATTACCTACACAGTTTCTCTTTGTTCATTTTGTTTTTTCTTCTCTTTTATTGTTTCCTCTGTAAGGGGGATGTGTTGTGATCTTTTTAAATGAGCTGCAAGCGCCTTTTTTATTCTATCTCCATGGTAGCATTCTGTTGTACAGTTTGCTTCAGGAGTAACATTAGGCTGGCAGCAGGAGTTGGTGGTGTATCCTTTAAGCTGAATAACAAGCTTCAAATCTTACCTCACAGTGTCTTCTTAACAGGACACTCCAAGAATAAATCCAAGACCAATTTAGAAAAATGTGTATTTTAATATACATTTTGATTGCAAGAACGTTGTAAGTAAGTACTCTTTAAAATATCGACTTTTGCAGGTAAGTAAAATGTTCACTTAAATGCATCTTCATGCGTACTACTTTCCTATCAGACAAACAGACCTATACGGCACAGAGGTACTTTCAATAGGTTTCCAGGGGTCCCCTTCAGGTCTTAAGGTGGTAGGGGGTTAAGGTCCAAATACCACCAGCAGTTAGAGTATACCTGCCCTGTGGCGTCCGGGTGCAAAGATGGTGGTCAGGTTGGTAGTCTTACACGCTACACCAAAGGAGAGAGGGAGACCACCAAAACACAGGCTGCAGAGGGGGACTTGGGTACAAGTTCGGGAGCTCCCAATAGTGGGGCTCAGGGAGCAAGGCAGCACAGTTGGTTGTGGAGAACCCGGGCCATGGTGCTCAGGTGCAGAGGGGTTAGGTCAGCTGAGCTGGTGTGCCATAGGACCTTGTGGTATTTGGTCTCTCTGGTTGAGGGTGCAAAAATCAGGACAGCTGTTCCACTTTGGAGGTGGGTCTCTGTGGTTCTGACGTCCCTCAACGGCTTCTTGGTGGTGTAGGAGTCTGAATTGGACTCGAACAAGCTTTGGCTGCTGCATGGCTCCGATACCCTGGGTATGGGTGCTGTGTGGCTCGGGTTCGTCCGGGCATCTTCTCACTTTGTGAGGAGATGGATCTAGCCTTCTGGAGCACGGTGACCTCTTCCTGGGCGGCTGCTGTGTCTTTGACTGGGGTGTGGCAGCACAGTATACAGTACTTTGCTGTTTTGGTGCCTGCAGACTGCAGGGGAGTAGCTCCTCCACTCCAAGGGAAATTGCTGGCAATTTGCGAAGGGCTGGCAGTCTACCAAGGTTCTTGGCAGAAGCTCAGCTCCAGGATGAGTCTGTTTCTTTACAATTGTTGAGACCGGTGCAGGCAAGCAGTGTTTGGCACCGGAAAAAAGTCCACAGCAAGTCTTCAGTACTCTATTTCATGGCTGTTATTTGTCCTGTTTGTCTGGATCTGTTGAATCGAAGTTCCTGGCTACAGGGGTGCCACCTAAATACTCAATTTAGGGGCATTAAGGGGAGTGACAGGTGGTAACAAATGGGCTACTCACCTTTAGGGTGACTACACCCCCATATGACCACTTGCAGGTGGGCATAAGCATGGCCCAGTGAACCTAATTCCACCAAAACCCAAGATGGTACAATTCTAGTTCTTGTGTTCACATCAGATAGCCCACCTTAGGCTAGAAACTTGCCTGATACTAATTTTCTCACCTGTACTGGTGCCAAATGGCTCCGGGTCAAGATGTGGCACTTCCCCTGGTTGGGGGGGGGGCCATGGTCGCATACCAAAGGCAGAATAGTCATATTAGTTTAAGCCCTGTAAGCCAATAAGGGACGCCTGTATTTTCTACATAGTGTACCTCATTTTGGTGCACTTCATAAAAAGCCAGCTTCCTACAGTCAGGTTTTTAAGGAGGCCATGTATTTTATTGTTAGCACTCTTTCAGCTCCTTCTGGTGTGTCTGTGGTCCCCAAGGGTCCACTGGTGACCTCAGTCGGACTAAAGGTGGTGGGTACTTCCTCCGCACCATCTGAACCCCTTGGAATCGTCACAGGCCCTGCACGACCCTAGTGCCAACTGTTGGTCCTTTCCTCACAGGAGGACCCAGCTGCAGTTCTGTTGTCCAACCCTGATGTAGCTTTGACATGACTCCAAACGAGGCCGTGCTATGAATCCACTAGGCGCAACTGGTCACCATTCAGTCTCAATCTTATCCTGTGGAGAAGCACTCTCGGAGGCTACATTCGATTTTTTGTTCAGACTCCAAAGCTTACCACCACCCAATGATGATGAGGGTAGAGTTGATTTGCCCCTTCATTGCATTGTCAAGTTTTACATGGATTTACAAGATTATGGTGGACTTTCTAACCTCCTTCCTCCTCCCCCTCCCACACACACACACACACCAGATAACCGTTTCAATTCACATATTTGGTCCTTCAGCGGAGCAGGGTGCTTCATATAGAGTCATAATTAAACGGACAGCTGAGACCCTAGACTTTCAAATGCCCTTTGTTGAGGTTAAGATGAATGTCCTTGCAGAGGTTCTGCAGGCGGAGCCAGTGTGGAGCCCTTGCTCCCATTTAGTGAAGCTCTCACTGAGGCTTTGGTGGACCCTTAATCACAACCCTGTTCTTGGCCAACGGTAAATAGGCAGGTGGCTTGGCATCACAACTTGGCACACTTGACTTCCTCACTAAACACACTGCTCTAGAGAATCCGGTTGTTCAGGATTGCAGCAGCAGGGCGAACCCAAATGAACTCCTTGCAACTCCCCTGGATAAGGAGTCTAGTAATAATGAGGCATTGCGGAAACTGATTTCCTCTTCTTTCAGGCTAGCATTGAGATCAGTCAATGCAGTTTGTTTATTGGGCTGATATACACATTTCCTGTGTGACATATACTGGAGTTCTTGCCATTGGTCCTATTAGACCTCCAGGTCTCTTCCGCTCAAGCCATTCAGGATGGGTAAGATGTAGCTAAAAATGTGATTTATGCTGGCCGTCATACAACTGATTTCACTGGGAATAGCAGTTGTCACCAGTGTGGTCCTCCACCACCATGCATGAATGTGTTACACAGGATATTCTGAAGACCTACAGGCATCCCTTATCATATGATTTTGATGGGTCTCGACTGTTTTGTGAGAAAGACGATTCTGCCTTAGAAAGTTTCATGGATAGTAGAGCTACAACACTCTCTGTCTTTTGGCCTCTGCCAAGCAGTTTACGCTCCACTTTATTGTCACTCTAGGGGACTGACATAGAGGCAGTGCCAGTCCCCCCAGTCTGTGCTTCAATCTCAAAAATCCTTTTGAGGTTGGGGGCTTGAATCGGGAAAGCATCACACAGGTCATCAAGGGGGCTAGAACTTCCTGTCTCCTTCCCCTTTAAGCCACTGTAGCTTGCCATCATTGACATTCAACAAGCCATGGTGGGGTAAAGGATCTAGCACTTTCTCCCATAGTGGTGGTTCATCAAATTGAACAGATGGGTCCTCCAAACCGTTTAGTATGGCTGTGCCCTACACTTCTTTTTTTCCCCGCCTGCATTTTCCTCATACATCTGAGCGGCTTTCAGGGGAGTACCTGTGCATTCTAATGCAAGAGGTGCTAGTTTTGCTCTCTAGACGCCATCGAGAGGGTTATGAACTCGGAAATAGGGGGGCCTTGCTAGTCTCGCCATTTTCTCATGCTGAAGGAGGATGAAGGCCTTTGACCTCTTTTAGATCTTTGCCCTCTGAAAGCCTTCCTACAGAAAAATAATTCAGAATGTTCACACTGACCTAGATTCTGTCTTATCTGGACTACATGGGATCCTTGGACCTGCAGGATTCGTATATTCAAATATCTGTCCAGCATATGTTACCTACGTTTCAGGGTAGCAGAGGAGCTTTTTCAGTCTGTTGTGCTGCCTACCAGCCTCCCTAGTGCCCCTTGGGTGTTCATGTAACTGATTGCTGTGGTCACCATTCATCTTCAGAGGTTTGGGATACCTGTTTTCTCCTATCTCTGACTGTTGAAGATAAGCTCACCACAGTTAGTAGTAGACCACCTCCAGACAACGGTGAACCTTCTTGCATCATTTGAGTTCTCGATCAATGAGCTGAAGTCCCATCCGATTCCTTTATAGAGGCTATCTTTCATTGAGGCAGTCCGTTATGCTTTACAATTCAGGACGTTCCCTCTGTTGGAGTCCAGGACTTTCACGCTATGACACCCTATATTTCAGCATCGGTGCTGAAAGTCAGTGACAGCAGAGACCTTTTACCCTTCTGAACCCTGCTTGTCGACTTTGGCAGGTGGGAAATGTGGACCTGTGATGGACCTGTGATGAAAGCTGATGTCCTAATGGGCCCAGCACCAAGCATATCTCAGAGATTCCATCCAGGTTTAGAAGGAGGCTACACAGTCTGCAACAAATGGGTCATTGCTGGGCCAGGAAGGCCTACTGGGAAAGGTGGAGATCAAAAGATTCTGGCCTTTGGCCCAAACCCAGATCCATATCAGTCATTTGGTGTTGCAGATGATTTGTCTGGCGCTGAAGGTCTTCTTGCTGTTCATCAAGGGGAGGCAGTGCAAGTTCTCACAAACAACACCACTGCCATGTGGTACTGCAGCCAGTAGGGGAGACTCTAATATTGGGACCAGTGGCAAGAGGTCCTGTTCCTGTGGAGTTGGCTGGAGCATCAGGGCATCTCGCTGATTGTGAACCACCTGGCAGGATCTTTAAACTTCTGGGTGGATGAGATCCGCTGGCAGTGCCTGCCAGATCACAAATTGAGTCTGCTTCCTGAGGTAGCATAGGAATTTTTCAGACACTAGGAGAGCCCTGGATAGATCTTATCACCATGATTGGGAAGACGCAGTGTTAAAATCTTTGCGTGTTTGAGATCATTCTCCTTAGGAAATGCATTTTAGATGGAGTCATTCTTGGGCACTACTATACACCTTCCCTCCTGTGCCTCAGCTGTAAAGGTCAGGAAGCCCCGGGCCCTTGTCATCTTAGTGGTTCTGAATTGGGCTACAAGAAAGTGCTAAACTCAACTACTGTACATGAGCATCTGCCCCCTGTAGGAAAGTGCCCCTTTTTGCATGGTTGCCCCCACTTTTTGCAAAACTGTTGATGTACTTTGACTGAGTGTGCCCTGGGTTCCTGGCAACCAGGTACCCAGGGCCTATGTTCTTCCCCTAAACTGTACTGTTGCAAAACCCAATTGGCAACTCTCTGGCCACATGTAAGTCCCTTGTAGAAGGTACCATACGTACCAAGAGCACTGTGACCAAGGAAGGCCTCGAAGGGCTGTAGTACTTATTGTGCCACCCTTAGAGGCCCTGTACCTTTACACACTGCCATTGCAGGCAGCGTGTTTTGGCGCAAAACAAAGTTTAGAGTCTGCAAGGCACACAGGGATATGTGTGCAATGCCTACAACCCGCTGCCCTGGCATAGGTAAGCATCCCTCTACCTGGGTGCACTATACCAGTGGTGAGGGTACAGGGGCATGAGCCCTGTACCCCTACAGTATCTAAGTCAATTCCTGGACATTGTAAGTGCAGTAATGCCATAAAGAGTATATGGTGCTGGGAGTTTGTCATTACGAACTCCACAGTACCATAATGGCTTTACTGAAAACTGGGAAGTTTGTTATCAAACTTCACAGCACATTAAACCCACACTGATGCCAATGTGGGATTTAATGAAAAATGCACTCAAAGGGCATCTTAGAAATGCCCCCTGAAAAATGGCCAAGCTCTAGTGTCCTGGCTGAGTGGCTGCTCGCCAGCTGCCACTACCAGATATCTTTCTAGACCCCTGGGTCGAGAGCCTGCCGCTCTCGGGGTCCTGAAACAATGCACATCCTGGCACAATGTGCCAAGCCTCCTCCCCAGGATTGGCAGGGTCCACGAAGGGGATGCTTTAAAGGCTTGCCACCTTTGTGAGCTACCCCAGCCATTTGCTGCTCCCAGCAACTGGCCCCCACCTGTTACGACCCCCACTTTGGGAGCGAGAATCAGCGGGTAACCAAGTTAGGAGGAGAGGTGTGCCCACCTTTGCCAACCCCTTCCCTCAGGTGGGGGAGGCAAGTTGAAGCATAACTCTGTCCCAGCATTCTTGTAGGGGGACCCAGCCAACCAGAGTGAGGCTTATGACCCCCTCCCACTGGAGGGTGACATAATAGGGTGTGTACCCACCCCAAGGAAGGGACACATTGGTCCCAACCTGTAACGCCCTATAATCTAGTATTTAGGGGCCACCCCGAACCTTGCCTCCGCAGACGAGAAGAAAGAAGAAGGACCGAAGAAGCCGTGCTGAACTAAGAAGAGGGCGCCCTCCACTGACTTGGTCCCAGCATTACCTGCCTGTCCCAACCTCGAACCTGCTCCACCGAAACCCCAGCGTGTTCTGCAGCTAGCAACCCCCAAGAACCCGGAGGGCCTGCCCTGCCTTCCCAAACCAAGACTTTGTCTACTGTGAGCACCAGATTTGCTCACCCAAAGACTCTGGCTCTGGCCAAATCCACGAGTCTGCCTCACTCTGCACCTGAGGCCCATGGCCTGAGTTTGAGTGGCCCAACAACACAAGGAGGTCACCCTGGCGATCTTGACCTGAGATCTGGAGATCTGACCTGCCTCGAATCTCCAATCGACGCCTGCAGCCCCTTTCTGGAGGATCCCCCGACCTCAACCGGAGCCGGTAACTTCCTTGGGTGGCCCAACCAATGGTGTCCCAGCATCCCCATTTACCTCTCCAACTGGTATTCGCCTCCAAATGATCTTCGTCCGAAAGCCTGCAGTGTTTTTGCAACCAGAGACTATCCATTGAAATCGACAGGACACCCAACGCCAAACCAGCACCCTGCACCCGACCGCCCCTGTGCCGCTGTGGGTGCACTTTGTGTGCTAAACCCGATCCCCCATTGCCCTGAACCTAACACCAGGAACTTTGCTCCCATAACGTTGTGGCCTGCTTGTCAGCACCCACCAACCGGAGGCCCGATCCCCCATTGGATAACATTGGGCCTCAGCACTCTACACCCGGCCGCCCTAGTGCACCTGAGGGTGCTTTGAGTGTGCATCCTCGACCCTGGGGGTTCTAACCCCAGAAACCCAACTCCCATATACCTGTACTTAGCTATAAACCGATAACTTAATTTCCTCCAATAGGATTGCTTTGACTGCTTTTCTAAGTGTGGAGTTGGTTTGCATGAAATCTTGAAAAACTGCATATGTGTCAAAATTGAATTACTTACCATTTGTCTAGGAAATGTCTCAGTGTGATATCTAGGCATATCACACTGATTAGCAAAAGTAACTTAAAACGTAATCCAAGAAGTAAAATTCACAGTAATCTATAAAGTAACTGAAAATTACCTATAAATCAATCAACTGCATTTGAACCTGCATTCAACTGTAATTCACTGCATAAACATTGCAACGTATTATTTCACTTACCTGTACCAGGCCTGGCTTGGTTCTAGAAATAAAATACAACTAAACAATATTTTTTACACAAACAAAATTGTTCAGTCTTTGAGTATGTGAAATCATTTCTTGCCTGAGTTTGTACAATACATGCTTAACACTGCCCTCTGATAAAGCCTTACTGCACGCCCATGCTCCCACAAATGGAGAGTAAGGTATTATCTATTTTTACCACTGCCAACCTTTTGGGACCCACTGGACGCTGTGCACAATATACCTCACTTTGGTATAGTATATGCAAAGCCAGCTTCCTAAATTGGTGGATCAGCAGTGGGATCTACAACTTTGCATTTGTTGGACTGACTTGGTCAACACCTGATCACACAACAGAACTCTTAAATTGCCTTTAGAATTCTGAATATTTGAATTGACAAATTTTTCAAATTATTAAAAGCCTTGTTAGGGCCTTGGTTGAGTCCCTTTAGAATTTTAGAAAAATAAAAACTCACTTTAGTTCGGGATAAGAGGGGTTGGAATTTTTGTTAGAATGTCTCTAACAAGAACCCAGCTATTAGTGAAAATACCAATGACATAGAAAACATGGTTGAGGAGCTAGAACTCACCCCTTATCTCCACTTCGAATTCAGGGAGTTAAGGTCTCTATGTAAACTTAAAAACATTAACATGGGGTTCCATCCCTCCAAACAAAAGCTCCAGGACCTGTTGACAGGGTATGCTAAGGGCCATCCATCTGAGCAAGGTGAAGACCTCTCAGAGGGAGAAGAAGATTGACGGGATGAGGATAACTTCCAGCCCCCCCACCCCCACCCACCCACCTCTTAGGTCAGGGGCCCCTAACTCAAAGGACACAACTCTCAGCACCTAATCCCACACAGGTGGGTCAGGTACTTCTGAGACCATTGAGGACATCCTCTTAGTGATGTTGACAGGGCGATTAGAGCTAGAGCCCAGACTCCAGGATCTTGGAAAAGAAACCGCAGAGATGGGCTTAGCTCCCATCAATGGTGGCAGCAATATACTAAATAGGGACAGAGAGCAACCTTATGATCCCAAAACTCCCAAAGGGATTCTCCCTAAATTTGAGTAAAGTGACAATATCACACTGGGGGGCACTCCTTTTGGAACTGTTCACTGTCAACTACAGGGGAGGCAGACTCCTGATCATTACAGGGCAGATGCTGGGTCTTATGACCTCATGAAGAACACTCTGATTGAGGGATTTGGGCTCACAACAGAGGAATATAGAATTAGATTCAGGGGGGCTCTCAAAACCAATCCAGAATTGGCTTTGTTGACTATTCAGTTAAGACACTAGATAGATGGTTAACTGGAAATAATGTGCATGATTTTAATAGATTTTAAAATCTTTTTTATGAAAGAACATATTTTGAGTAATCGCACTAATGAAAGGTAGAGCAGCATTTGGTAGACCTAGGTCTAATTTCTCCCCAAGATTTGTGAAAGAAGGCAGACCACTGGGTCAAGACTAGGGTAACAAAAACAGCCAATGGGGGTGACCAAAAGAAAGGGGTAGGTACAAAGGGGAGAACCTTGATTCCCTAAAGGCCAGGTGTTTCAACTGTTAGAAGTTGGACACTTAACTGTAGGTGATACTTGTCCTAGCAAGAAGCCCCCTAGTCCTCCTCCAGTTACTACTGGTGTAGTCAGTCTCCAGAAGGGATCAACAGTTTGCCCAGAGCAAATCAGGGTTCACACTGAATCAGTTCTAGTTGCTGAGGGTGAAGTTGAGTTTGCCACTTTAGCTGTGCGGGCACCCAACTAAAAGAAGTATTTGCAATATCCCTGGATAAATGGGACTAGAATAGAAGCCCTAAGGAATACAGGTGCCATTGTCACTATGGGGAGAGATACTCTGGTTTCCCCAGAGCAATACTAGATTGGGAAATCTTAGCCAGTCACCAACGCGGACAGTGTTACTACTAACCATGCCATGGCTACAGTGACAGCTGCCTGTCTGCTTGGAAATGACTTGGAGACCTCAGCATGGGCTATAGTAGAATTGAAAACCCATGCAGCAATGCTAGACATCCCTGAGATTGTGTGCGTCAGTACTAGAGCACAGAGCCGAAAGCAGGGTGAAAAAGAAGTTTTGGAGCCTTAAAGAATGGTCCAACCTACCAAGAGGAAAGGTAAGAAGACTGGGAAACCAGCTTCTGAACAGCCAAAAAATCAGGACCCCTCTTCTCCGGGAGAGGACTTGGAAGCCCCAGAGGGTACTGAGCCCATGGACCTTGACCCTTACCAGGATGAGCTCTTAGGCCTAGGGGGGCCCACTAGGCAAAAGATGTGCCTTGGACAGTAGACCTGTCCAACTCTTGAAAGCCTGAGGCAGCAAGCTGCTGCACAGGAAAAGGGAGATGTCGGTGGTACCCATATAGCCTATTGGGAAGAGGGACTACAGTACACTGAGGCCAGGAACCCCAACCCTGGTGCCACTAGGAGAGTGGTAGTGTCTCAAAGGTACAGGGAGTTCTTACACACTTAGGCTCATGACATCCTTCTAGTTGGGCATCTTGGCCAAACCAAAACTTGGGAAAGGCTAGTCAGCCACTTTTACTGGCACCAGATGTCCCAGAAGGTAGAGGAGTTTGTCAGCTCCTGTGTCACATGTCAAGTCAGTGGCAGAACAGGTGGACACCCAAAGGCCCCCTCAAACCCACTACCTGTGGTTGTGGTTCCCTTTGAAGGGGTAGATGTGGACATAGGGGGTCCACTTGAACCTCTCCTACAGCATCAGGAAATAAATTCATACTGGTGGTAGTGGATCATTCCACCAGGTATCCTGGAGCAATTCCCCTTAGGACTACTACAGCTCCTGCAGTAGCCAAGGCCCTCATTTGTGTCTTCACCAGGGAAGGGTTTCTTAAGGAGGTGGTTTCAGACAGAGGGTCAAACTTCATGTCTGCATACCTAAAACATATGTGAAAAGTGTGGAGTGCTGTACAAGGTTACTGCATCCTGTCACCCATAAACCAATGGTCTTGTTGAAAGGTTCAACAAGACATTGAAGGGTATGATTATGGGGCTCCCTGAAAAACTCAAAAGGAAATGAGATGTCCTCTTGCTATGCTTGCTTTTCTCCTACAGAGAGGTGCCTCCAAATGGAGTAGGGTTTTCCCCATAGAACGTCTGCTAGGCCACTCTGTCTTGTTAAAGAGGGATGGGAGAAGCCTCTCCAAGAACTCAAACAGGGTATTAAGGACTATATACTAGGCCTAAGGTATAGAATGGCACAGTACAGGGAAACAGCTTCCAAAAATCTTGAGGCCAGCAATGAGCTCCAGAACCACTGGTATGACCAAAAAGCTGCACTGGTGGAATTCCTAATTGGGCAACGGAGTAGTGTGCCATGTGAATCTTAACTTTGTTCTGCACCAAAACACGCAGCCTGCAAAGGCAGTGTGTGTGTCAGGGTACAGGACCCCTAAGGGTGGCACAACAAGTGCTGCAACCCTTTGAGGCCTTCTCTGGTCACAGTGCCCTGGGTACCTGTGGTACCATTTACTAGGGGCTGACATGTGGCCAGAGATGCCACTTGGAAACATAGGCACTGGGTACCTGATTAGCAGGGGCCCAGGGCACACTCAGTCAAAGAACATCAGCAATTCAGCAAAAAGTGGGGGCATACCATGCAAGAAAGAGGGCACTTTCTCACAATTGGGCTTCAGCACTCCGCACCCGGCCGCCCTAGTACCGCAGAGGGTGCAACGAGAGTGCAGGAACCCTTGTTCTAACCCCGGAAGTTCAACTCCAAAGACCGATTACTTACCTGGTAACCGTTAACTTCATTTTTCGCCATAGGAGTCCATTGACTGTTTTCCTCTGAAAAATGTTCTAAGTGTGGTGTTGATTTTTATGGAAACCTGAAAAATAACAATTGTGCAAAACTGACTTTACTTACCTTTTTTTCTTGGAAATGTCCCAGTGTGCTATCTAGGCATATCACACGGAGTAGAAAAAGTGATCTCAAAAGTAACCTAAAAGTAACTTACCTGTAATCTTCATTGTAAAGTCGATACAAAGTATATGTACAGCATTTCATAGTATTGCGTTACCAGTAATTCAAACTGTAACCATTTCAAAGTACATTTACAATTGGATTTCAAACTGTATATTTACTGCAAAATATTTATTAACTTACCTGTGCCAGGCTTACTTGGTTCTAGAAAATAAAATAACTTCAAGAATATTTTTATACAAAATCAATTGGTCTGAAGTTCAGTCTTTGAGTGTGTGTTATTCATTTGCTGAGTGAGTGTTCACAGCAAATGCTTAACACTGTCCTCGCATAATGCCTTACTGCTTGACCACACTACCACAATTAGAGAGTGAGGTGCTATCTAACTTTACCTCTGTCTACCTTTGGGGATCGACTGGACTCTGTGCACACTATACCTTGGTGTAGTATATAAAGAGCCAGCTTCCTACATTGCTGGCAGCGCTGGGATATACAACTTTGCATTTGTTGGACAACTTGGTTACCACCTGATCACACGACAAAACTCCTAAATTGCTTTAGAATTCTGATGTTTTCAAATTAACATTTTTGTAACATTACTAAAAGTCTTGTTAGTGCCTTGGTTAAGTCCCTGTAGAATTTTAGTAAAATAAAAAGCCACTGTAGTTCAGGTTAGAGGGGTTAGAAGGTTCTTTAATTTTAGTAAAATAAAAAGTCACTGTAGTTAGGGTTAGAGGGGTTAGACGTTTCTTTAACAATGTCTCAAAACAATAACCCAGCTGTTAGTAAAAAAAATAACCGCAATGACATAGAGGACTTGGTTGAGGAGCTCGACCTCACCCCTTACCTGCACTTGTCTTTCAAGAAGGTAAGGTCCCTATGTAAACTCAAAAACATAGACATGGGTGAAGACCAGTCGGATGGAGAAGGAGTGGAAGGGGATGACCTGGTAGATCAACCCCCTCCACTTCCTAGGGAGAAAAGGGTCTAAGTACCCTTGACTCCAAGAATCACCCTCTCAGTATCTAGATCTCACACAGGTGGATCAGGGACTATTGAGGACAGCCTCAATGAGGTGGACATCCTGCTAGCCAGGCTGACCAGATGATTAGACTTAGAGGCCAGACTCCTGGCTCTAGAAAAAGAAAGAGCAGAGATGGGCCTAGGAATTTCTCTGTCCTGAAGAAGGTGGTTCTAAAAATTAGTTTGTACACCACCGAAACACATTGACACCAGTCCACTAGAATCCAACTACAAGGAACCCTGGGAAGTAATAAATATTTATCCTACCAGTGTTTTTAACCTGATGTCATACATTGGATCTGCTTATGCAACAGCTCATGTGTAACTGTGCCGAAAGTGTCCTCTAGCATAGGTGTTTTAATTGATTGGTTGTTGTTTTGATCTATTGAAAATCATTTTTTTGCTCGTCGGATTTTAACTTTAGTGTTTTTTGGCAGGAGTCTTCTTGCATATCATGTGTGAATGTTATTGATTTATGTTTATGTGTTAGTTTTATCAACACTCTGGAGCACAGAGTTTTTGTATATAAAAAATAAAACTGTCAAACGCTACATCTCGATTTGGGGCATATATTTAGTTTTAGTTATCTACACATCGATTGAATACAAGAGTGTACGGTTTAAGAGCGCAGTGTACAAGTGAGTGAAAGTGTGTGTGTTATCCTTTTTCCAGGGAAGACTTTTTTCTCTACTGGAAATGCACAATCAACCTGAGGAGGTAGACGTCCTCATGAAAACCGTCTCCTCCACGCATAAATCAATTCAATATTTGCCTATGCTCAAGGGAAAACTTCGACCCATACATGACCTCTTCAAAGAGCTAGGAAGGTGCGTGTTATTACCCTCAGGGTGGATAAAAAATATGAAGCCTCCCCTCTCACCCCTACCAGACTCTCTGGTGGTACACACGGTACACAAGCTTGCAGATTCACAGGGTACAGGAGGTGCTCCCCTCCAAACCAGGAGAGCAAGAAGATTTATCCGGTCACCAATGTGTTTGCTACACGGTGGCAGATCGCCAATTCAAGGGACATGCTTTCTCGCTACAACTACGCCCACTGGGACAACCTAGAAGATCTGGTTTAGCATCTTCCTGACCAATAAAGCAAATGTGGCCAGGTGTCGGTGGCAGAATAGAAACCTATTTCTAACACCAATATCAGGTGTGCCCTAGATGCATGAAGTCAGTACTATTGTCCTTCTCCGCAGACATGTCATGGCTGTACTTTTTGGGCTTTAAACTAGAGGTTCAATAACATCTCATCTTGCCTTTTGATGGAGAACCCCTTTTTGGAGGGCAGGTTGATGAGATGTTAAAGAAAATCAGAAAGGACACAGAGTCAGCAAAAGCCATGGGTGCTCTGTAAACACCAGCTGCCCGGTGCTCCTTTTGCCGCACACTATATTGTGGCAGAGACAAAACCACCTCCCCTGAGGCCTCTGTGTCCTACCCCAGGCACCAATAACGGCAGCCACCAACCTGGGGATAATAGAAGGGAGGATATAGAGGTAGCAATAGTAGGGGCAGAGAACAGGGTGGATCGCCCAAAGGGACGGCACCTTCAAAACTGTAACTTCCTCACTCTTCCCCCTTGACCATTCAATACCTTTCGGAGGAAGATTGCAAAGGTTTCTGCCCAGTTGGGCAGAGGACACCTTGGTCGAGTGGGTTTTGGACACAATATAGCGATGAGGTATTGCCTAAAACTCACACAAATTCTGCCAATCATTCCTTCACGCACACAGGCTCTCCTCAGATCATCAGCGTCTCCTCCAAGAGGAAATACATGCATTACTGAGCAAAGTGGCTATAGATACTGTACCACTCCATTTGAGACGCTAAGGGGTGTACTTTTCGTACTTTCTCATCTCTAAACAAGCATTTGCAATGCAATAGGTCTCGCATTATTTAAGTTTGAGCTAATATTATTGTAAATGGCAATGTTTTTTGCTTTATGCTATAGTTTTCTTATGTACATAAAAAGCTACATATAAAGTATTTGTTGTTAAAATTATTTATGCAGTATTTAAAGGCAAGCATTACCGCCTTCGGGTAAAGTCCGCGCTATATAAAAATGCATAAATACATGAATAAAGAAATACCGCCTTCGGGTAAAGTCCGCGCTATATAAAAATGCATAAATACATAAAAAAATAAATACCGCCTTCGGGTAAAGTCTGCGCTATATAAAAATGCATAATTAAATAAATAAATACATACCGCAAAACATCCTCGTTACTCTGCCGGCCTGCGACCAGGAAGTCAGGCAGGCCGGCGCGACACCCGGAAACAGGAAGTAGGAGGGCGGGAGCCTACCCCGCCTCCCACGGAAGAGCCGCGATTGGAGCCGTGTTGGGAGCAGGGTGCACCGGAGCAGGCAGGAGCCTACCCTGCGCCCCGGTGCCGAAGGAGGGAAGAAGAGTCCTGCTGCCAGGCCTTGCAGCTGAGGAGAGGAAGCCGGTGAGTGCGTTGCTGAGCGGCGGGCGGGCGGAGGGAGAGGAGCATGTAGGCGCGGGGGGGGGCGGCCTGTGTATGTGTGTGCGTGCGTGTGTGTATGTGTCTTGGAGTGCGTGTGTGTGACTGTGGGGGAGGGGGTGTGTGTGTGAGCGAGTGTCTGTCTGCGACGTGTGTGTGTGTGTGTGTGTGTGTGTCTGTGTCTGTGTGCATGCATGCATGCGCGGTAGGCTGGGAGGGCGGCGCATGCGCAGTAGGCTGGGAGGGCGGCGCAGGACGGAACGTGCGCGTTCGCGCAGCCAAATCCGAATGCTGAAAATCGTGCCAGTTTTGTGTCCCTCATTCCCCGGCTCAGCCGCCTATAAGTCTCCGTCCCTGTTCCAGGGCGAGACCTAAAAAGGAGTTCCTTAAGCCCCATTCTCAACCTCAGGCCACTAAACAAGTACATACTATTGAACATTTTTATATGGTGACACTCAAAGACGTCATCCCACTGTCACAGCAAGGCGACTTCATGACCGCTCTCGACATATAGGACACCTATTTCCACATACCCATCCACCCTGCACATCGAAGATTCTTCCGATTTGTGGTAAGTGGTCAGGATTATCAGTTCAAAGTGCTGCCTTTTGGAGTAACCACAGCTCCCAGTATTTTTACAAAGTGTCTTGCAGTGGTAGCCGCTCACCTCAGAAGGGCCTTTCTTCCAGGTACGCAATAAGGTGATCTTCAGAACAAACCCTAAATTCCTACCTAAGGTGGTGTTTAGCTTCCAACTCAATCAGACTATCGTACTTCCAGTGTTCTTTCCACGTACAGTCAGTAGCAGAAAGAGCTCCCCATACACTAGATCTCAAAAGGGGGCTCATGTATTACATTGATAGAACAAAGCATTTCTGTAAAACACAACAACTTTTTGTCTTTCTCCACACCGCATAAGGTGTGTGCAATATCCAAATCGGATATTGCTTGCTGGAAAGTTAAATGTATACAAACTTGATATGCCAAAGCCAAGCGTCCTTTGCAGTTCCTCCCAAACCCCACTCAACCTGCAAGAAAGGAGCATCTATGGCTTTCTTGGGTATATTCCTATACTTTACTTCTGCAAAGCCGCTACATGGGCTACTCCCCACACGTTCGCAAGAAATTAGTGTGTGGATGTCTGAGCACGCCAACAAGCCAAAGTTGGTCAGGCTTTTTATGCAAACTCTTCCAAGTCTGCAACATCCTCAAGTTAACCACCGCTTTTTGGGAGGACTGCTTTACTATGCACAGCATGTGTATCTACAGCTACAGATGTTAGGAACGGAAATGTTACTTGTTATGTAATTTCTACTTGGTATAGCATGACGAGTTATACCCAAATGTATATCTCAGTGCTGTGCCGGCACAAAAACACCACAACAGCTAGAATAGCTAAGTCTTCAAAAGTTTTTTAAACTTGGCCAAGTCCGACAGCAGTGCAGATGGTATAGAAGTTGATTCCAAGCCGAAGGGGCAAGAAAGGAAAAAGCTCTACTGCCCAGTCTGGTGGTGTGGATGCGGGTAACAATCAAGAACGCCTTGTCACTTGATCTAAGCATTCTTGCAAGACAGTAGTAACTCAATTTGTCCTTTAGATATAAAGGGGCTCCACGCATCAGAGCCTTGTGGGTAAGGCAGTAGGTCTTGAAAATAATGCGCTTTCTGACCGGAAGCCAGTGCAAGGATCTGGAAGTAAGCCCCGACAGGGCTACTTACCTTGTAAGCATCTGTTCATGACATGTAGTGCTGTAGATTCACATGAGGCCACCCTCCTACCTGGTCGTGTTTCAGTGTTGCAGATGTTTTCTCCTTAACTTTCATCTTTAATCTTTCCTTCGCATGGTCCTCTTTATCTCTATGCTCCATCCGTGTCCTTACCCTGTGTGCGGAAAAAACATTCTAACATGGAAGCCAATGCCCATGCTCATTAGTATCAATAGGTGGATTATAGGTATCTTGTGACTCAAAGACTTCTTAGAAGAAAGACAACTTGCACATATCCGAGGCCAACACTAGATGGCAGGAGTATGCACATCAAATGCATCTACAGCAATACATGCCACAAACAGATACTTACAAGGTGAGTAGCCTTTTCCGTATCACGTGCAAGGTCACTTTAGATTAGTAACCCACATTTTATTTAAGCAATTGGTTTCTTTACATGAGCAAAATCCTATGAACCTCCCTTTCTGTTGCGTAGGACCCTTTAATTTTGGGGCATATAATAGATGTTTGCTTCTACACCGCTATTTCAAAACTAGTCTCATGCTAAGGAAGTGAGCACTATATTTTGTACTTCGATCCCATGATTCCAAGCCTGAGATCAAAATATGCAAAAGGGACTTGAAAAAAATATTTTTCTGATATACTTTCAACTGCGGATTCCTCACCTTTAGAATATCCCTGGGTGCCAGACTGGACCAGGAAACGTATACACGCACTGGTAGGTGGTGCATCGGGGCTCCGCATATAGTTTGTTCTGCCCAGAAGTGAAACTGACATGCATGTAAGCCCACCTCTGGGTGCTTAAAGATGTTCCTTTCTTTCACGCTTTTGAACACGGATCCAGAGCTTGGCAATCTTTTGTTTTGTTTGGTTAGATTTTTTTCTAGGGAAAAATGTCTTCCTCCAGTGAACAAGGGAATTATTTCCCCTTCAAAAATTACTGACTTTAAGCAAACAAATCCCTGTGACATAACTGCCCCAGGTATGTCTTTGATGTTTGGGCTCAGAACTTAACTCTAACTAATGTGAGGAATATGCCCTCAGTCATCTGAAGGCGATCCACAAATGTGAAGGGAAGTGTACGTTGCCGAACACCAGGAGACACCAGGCAAGTTCCCAGTCCGTTCAAAATCAAGAATGTAGATTTGTTAGTGACAAAGGTTGATTCCACAACAGATCCTTGTTGCATTCAAAGTCATTGTGTAAGTCCAAATTGAAGTCAAAGACGAAACAGAAAAAAAGCCAAGCTGAACTCATCCCTATTCTGCCACTTACCAGAAAAGTTGTGTGAGAGTCAGCATGCTGGTAACTCAGTTGGTCCTGATGTATCCCAAGTTTCCAGACAGTCGGCTCTGCTGGAACAAATCAAGGCTGTTAGGAAGGCCATGTTGTACATCTGTGGGTCTCTTCGGTTCCCTCTGGCATGTCTTCCAGCCCCAGAAATTAGCTGGGACATTCAGTCTTGTTTCTGCCGACACACCATTCCACCTCTCTTTGGCACCCTCTGTGCCTCTCTAACCCTTTTCAGGTTCTGCAGCACATTCACTGCTGACACCCAAACCTGGGCCCGTCCTTTCAGCCTGTGATGGCAGCCCTCGAGAAGTACCCTCTACCTATACTTGTGTCCGATTCGGAGTCAAGCACACCTCACCTTTGGTCACGTTTCAAATCCACTTTGACTTACCCAGTCACCATTCTTTAAGATTTATAAAGAACTAACCCTGCCTCTACCAAGGAGTTTTCCCCCGGTGCTCCACCAACTTTTTAGTTTTGACTCTGATCAGAGTTAGAAAGCCTTTGAAGTTGACAAAGGGGGTTATCGGGCTGACTTGTCTCTCCCCCATATGAGGATGACAATCTTTACATCAGAGGTCGATGTGTGTTCAGTAACAATTATCCTACACTACTAACAAAAATTGTCGGTTACAATGATGACCACTTCAGACAGGATTCCGTTACTGACCGTTGCATTTAAGATTACTAGCAGTGACCACCTCAGTGCATCAGGCAGTCGCCAGCAATATTTAAGAAGAAGAAAAAAAAGCTATCCATTTTAATTTGTAATGTCTCTCTGTGTCATAGCTGTCATATACACAACCACCCTGGCATCTAAGAAAGAACATCAGTAATAATGGTCCCCAATGCAACCTGAATTACCATTTATTTATCTGCCTTAAATATATTTTGTTCTGCAAACATCAGCTGGTCACATCTGAGGATAGACATTTTACTTTTAAAAACATCCTATTCAAATTTGGAATTAAAATGAAGTCTCAAAAAAACGATAAATTAGTATTATTCCATGAAGTATAAATGCATCCAAAATTTTTGAATCCACTCTTCAAAACATATTAGCGAAAGAATTGTGAAAAAAGATGACACATACAAAGTAAATAACCCAACAGAATCATACCTAATTCAACCAAAGAAAAGCTTTTTATTTGCCAGGTTTGACTACACATAGGAGAGCTACTCACAGATACCTGGAGAGCCACTAGCATCTGACCTACTCTTTGGAGAACCCTGCTATACATGGGCTCTCAGGAGGCCAGAGGACTGGACACTTCTGGTAAGAGGTTAGTTTGCGCCGGCACACACTTCTCAGACCATCGGCGGCGGAAGGTGCTTCCTTCAATACAGTAATTACTTGTTCAGCTGATGTTTTGAACCTATGACTTCCTTCAGTGGCGGTAAAAACGAATGTGCTCACAGAGGCGTTGCAGAGCCTTTGCTGGCATTCAATAAAGCCCTTACTAATGTTCTGATAGGCACTTGAATGAAGACTTGCTCTTGTCTTTCAGTGTACACACAGATTGCCAGGTGTCGTAGACAGGCACCTGGCAAGCCATTTTTTTGTTATTCAACATATGACTACTGAATCTGGTGGTTCAAGATTCCACCATCAAGGTGAACCCCAATTAATGTCTCACAGATCCCCCACACCCCACCCACCCCCAGACAGAGTTGATGAATTTGAAAAGCTGAAGTTCTCATCGAACAGCTTTGCTTTGAGCTCCGTCAATGCTAGTTGCCTATTTGGCCGGTATACTCAAGCCATCTAGCTCGTGGTCATCAGTATCTTGCCAGTAGTCCCTGAAGTCTTGTGTGTCTCCCTGCCTCATACCATTCAGGATGGCCAGGATGTAGTCATATACATCATCAGGTATGGCCTGGAAACAACCAAGCGCTTGGTTCAGGCAGTCTGCACCAGTTTGGTGCGTTGCAACCACGCTTGAATGAATCTACTCTACTGATGTCCATGCAACCGTTAAGGAGAAACCTTTTTGTGAGGAGGCAATTTGAACCCTTTTGATGATACTAAAGATTGTTGGCGAACAGGCAGTGCCTCCCACCTGTGCAGCAGGCACACCAATCATTTCGAGGACGGGTTTGGGCATACAATTTGGGGGTCACCAGAGACAGTGACCATTTTAGCACCCAGCCCTGCTGCATCAGCCTCCAAGCAGTGTTAGCTTGCCCTCCGTGGCACACGACCACCCTGTGGGGAAGTCCTGATCCAATACTTTCCCCAAGGGAGGCTAAGAATCTGATCAGAGAGATTAGCCCTCCAGATTGTACAACAGATCTATGTCCTTCCATTCCTTTCCACACCGCCTCATCTTCTACTCACACCAAAGCAGTTTTCAGAGAAGCCACTGACCGTTTTGATGTAGGATATGCAGGCTCTCTTGTCCAAAGGGCCATGCAGAGGGTACTAGCATTGGAAATTGAGACTGGTTGTCCTATTTTATTTCCCTGCCCTCTTAAAGCCTTACTGTGGAAGGACACATTCAGGTTGCTCACGAGACCTAGGTTCTGTCTGCCATTGATCTGGTTTATCAGGATATGTATGTTTAGATACCTCTCCTGCAGTGCCACTGGCATTACCTACGATTATACGTAGGCCAGGAACCTCACCAGTACCCCTCAGGTGTTCACTTGAGTGATAATGGTCACGACATACCTTTTGGAGGTCGGGGATACCATTTATCGTCTAACTCGCTGATTGGCTGCTGTAGGCGAGCTTGCCGCAGTTAGTCATAGACCACCTCCAGACAACAGCGAACCTCCTGACATCGGTAAGGTCTGTACTCAATGTGCCAAAGTCACACCTGACTCGTTTGCAGAGTCTCCCTTTCTTGGAACATCTTGGATATGATGCACATCAGTCCCTTGTTTCCATCACAATAAGTCCAGGACATTCAGGCTATGATCCCAGTGTTTCATCCTCATTTCTGAGTTTCAGTGGCTCTGAGATTCTTTCCCTCCTGCATCCTCTATGTCAACTATGCCATATGCCGGCTCTGCAGCGGAACGTTAAGAAGTCTTAGTTGACCCAGCAGCAAGGGAATGTGTTAGATTCTATCCAGATTTCAGAGGAGTCTGCATAATAGCTGCAGCGTTGGCTTCCCATCAGCAGACCCCTTCCCCACCCAGAGTTGACGGTGGTGATGGATGTGTCAATGCCGTGGGAAAGGTGGAGTTCAGAGGACTCTAGTCACTAGTGGAATCCTGAGTTCACATCAACTTATTGTTGGAGTTGCAGGCCATTCACCTGACGCTGAAGACCTTTCTTCCATCTTTCAAAGGGGGAGTGGTACAGGTCATCACTGATAACAACATGGCCATGTTTTACTGCAACACTGAAGATGGGGTGGTGTCCTGGGTTCTGAGTAGAGAGACTCTGCCTCTGGAGTTGGCCAGAACGCACAGTCAAAACTTTGCATGCACAGGTTCCCAAGAATAATCTCTCTGGGAGACACATTCTAGCTAGAGTGGCGCACAGCACTCAGATGAGCCTTTCCACCCCTGTCCCACCTGCCCCGAGTTTTGGAGATCATGAACCTCCGAGCCCAAGTCATTTATGTCCAGATTTGGTCAGGAGAATGTGGTACTTCGAATGTCTGGGCATGAGCACCTCTCCTGTAGTCAGGCTCTGTTTTCGTGAGGACCTTCTTTCGCAACAGATTGGCAAGGTTCTGCATCTGGGCCTTGTAGATTATGCGGTGGTAGTTGGTCTCCCTCCGGGGGTTGTGGATGTTATCATCACTGCGCGGTGTCCCTCTACTAAGTCCGTTTACGCCGGGTGCTGGGACACATTTGTGGCTTGTTGTGGTGTCCCAACATTACAAGCCAAACTGTCAGGTGTCTTATTGTTTGTTCTGTCGTTGGCCCAGCAAGGACTTGCAGTGGATGGCATTAAAGATTATTTGCTAACTCCTTTGGCTTTTTTGTATTTTCCGGACCAACTACCCTTGTTTGAATCACCTGTTTTGATGAGATTTTTTCAAAGGCTTAACACACATTCCCCCTCAACCCTTTCTGATGCTGCAGTCGGATCTCAGTTTGCTCCTGACTATCCTCATGTGTACTTTATCTGAGCTGATGCCCATCTGCTCATTGTGTTTTCTGACTCTGAAGACTGTTCCCCTTGTTACGATTACTTCGTCTCTGCTAAGGCCTCGAAAGAGTAGAGATTCCATTGTCTGGATCCTAAAAGAGCCTTAAGCTTTCACATTGATCACACCAAAGACTATTGGGGGGACAATCCGCTTTTTGTGTGGTTTTCTGGGGAAAAGAAAAAGAAGGCTGTGCAGGAAAGTTGTATAGTCCTGTCTTTTGTTTCAAGATCTGCTATGTACTGCCCAGGAAGCAGCCTTGGTAATGATTGAGGGCTCATTCTACCTGGGTCAAGGCTGATACCACTGCAATGGGAAGCAGAGTTGCTGTTTATCGACATTTCTCAGGCTGCGACTTGGGCATCCATACACAAGTGCAAGAAGCACTACAACCTTAGCAGCCAGGTCTGATGGTAAAGACCTTTCACCCGTACAACCCTGCAGGATTTTTTGGTCTGAGCCCATTCCACAGATACACCACCTCAGGAGTTACTGTTTTGGTATCTATTCTAAAGGTAAGGAATATGCTGCTAGAATCCATCAGAATGACAAGTTATTTACTTTCTGTAATGATCTTTCTCGTGGCTACCCTATCTAACCACAGATTTCACACTGGTCTCCTACTTATGTTGGGTGGAATGGTCTCTCATTTCCATCTAAAAGTGTCCCAAGATAGAGATCTGCACACTGGTACTTTGGTTATTTTTTGCGCTCTTCTTCTGAGAATGTGGACATAGTGAAGTAAGAAATGGTTATTAGCGCACAGGGATGGCGCATATATGTAGCTCAGTTCGTCACTTCCGGGACAGAAAAAAGACTGTGGTTTGATAAAGTGTCCACCCAGAAAGAATGCTACCATAGGTAAGTAACTTGTTCTTCAAAATATGAATTGCTTTATTCCAAGGCTTTTATGCTCAATTGGAAGTCTCTTCAAAGAGTGAGAATTAGTATTTACAATACCGTGAAGACATGAACATTTAACTGTGTGGAATGTGTTACCAAGCTATTCTTTCTTCCTCTTCAAAGGAACAGTTTGGAGTAGACTTTAGAAGTGCAGCTGCTGAGGTTGGAAAGTGAGGAAAGGTTTTGGAATAGTTATAAATGGATCACTAGGACATACAGAGGGGAATGGGAGCAATAAAATAATTATTACTCATCTTACACAATGTGCATGCTACAGTGTGTGAAACGTCTTGCAAAAAGTATGTGTCTTGAGTACATATGTTGTAGTGGTATTTCGGTACTGACAGAGGTGATGGGTATCTATGCATGGGAGTTGGGCAGCATTGTGGTAGTTTTTATATTGTACCGTACACGAAGAAAATGTTTTCAGATTAGTGTGTTGAACTTATGTGTGCTAAATTAACATTTATATGTTTACTGTTTATATTTTAGAGAGTCCCATAGGCTGTCTTAAGAAACCAGCATATAGTCTCAGAAGTGTATTACATCTGAGAATTGCCAGGAACACCTGTCTGTTTATCCTTCAGTGATATAAACCACTCTTGTCCTTGATAAAGTCACCAATGTAATCTGTAGTCATGACCAGAAAGCACAGTGGAGAGTGGAACCAGACACATTTGAACACATTTTTATTTATCTATAAAGCACTGCAGATAACAGAAGAGAATATTATTTTAGTGTGTCATAAAAACGAAGAGTAAATAAGGTAAATGCCTTGACAATAAAGCTAAGACAGAGAAAGATGTAGGGCAGCGGAGATATAAGGTATAAATATAACTGACTAAGGAAAAGCGGTTTATTTTTCATAGAAGCAGGTGATGTGAATGTTTCTAGATGGACCAGATGACTTATTTGAGGAAAACGTTTTCTTTAGTTCCGGAAACCATTCAATTTGGAATAATTTCTGCTGGAGGTGGGGTAACTGGTTCCAAAATGAGCTAACTAGTTTCATATTTATACCTGTAGTTTTTAGCTTGGGAGATGTATTGTTTTAATGATCAATAATTGTTTTTTAATTAAGGTTCTTAGTCAGTCGTAGTACCCAGGTCTCTGGGTTCCAGAGTCCGTAACCTAGCCAGTAAAACAGCATTTCTGTAGGCAGATTTGAGCCTCATAAAGTTTAATTGCGGAAAATGGTTCCATTGATCACTTGCTTGCCTCTCACACTTTAATCTAATTCAAAAAGTCTGTATTTCAAGAAATATCAAGGACTGCAAGACACCATAAATCACTCTGGAAACTCGCGATCCATTTTCTTCACTTTTGGTGTATGGACATTCAACCTCCAGTTCTTCTATTCATTTTGGATCCTAAATCAACAGTTAGGATGTTTTTTCTTTGTACAGCAGGCCACCATACAAGAAAACCTATATCTCATTTCAAATCCTGAGTAGCATATAATTTGCATAATCTTCCTGTCGTCAGTTCTAGGTGAGGAAGGTAGTGTAGAGTACACTCAAAGACATTAAATACGAAGAATTACACTTGAAATAATGTAGGTTTATCACTGCTTTCTTTTGACAAATGCTAAACTACTTTAGTCCCCCATCTCACATAATTTGTACCACTGACACCATTAAACAGCAGTGACTAAATGCCTTCTCATTGAGTTAACAATCTATATTTTCAAATGTAATAACTTGTTCTAAATTCTCTAGCTAACGAGGTGTTCTTTGATGATTTCATATGTGCATTCTACCCCCTTTAACATTTATTTTAATATTTGTAACCTTACCTGATAATGTGCCTATCCCAGGACTACTTAAGTGCTCCCAGAAAAGTTTCCACTTGCTCCACCAAAGTCTTAAAAACAAGTTCGCTTTAGCATTTTTTTTGCCCGATGGTACATTCAAGTTAGCCCTCCGGATGTAAGGAACATCATTCTGAGAAGTCAAGCTCGCCTGTTTCCCTCTTGATGTTGCCGGTTGGGTAAATGTAAATCTGCAGTTGTAAACAATAATAAAGTTGCGTGATAGGTATTTCCCCTTTGTTTGCTCAGTATTATTAACCTAGATTCAATTGTCCATCGACATTAGGAAGCCTTTGGCCGAAGTCAATATATTTTTCTTGATTATTGTCTTTCTTTTTCAGATATAGGGTAAGGGGTTCTGTGCCACAGGATTAACATTATATTCGGTGATCATTGGAACACTAATAAGCTTATGTACAAGCTAAAAAGATGCTCTACATCACCTGCGCCATTAATTGATATGGAGGACCTACATTCAAATTAACCTGGAAAGCTACTCGTTCTATTACAATGTTGAAGTTACCACTACAGGCACTAAACCTGTAGCTCCTACAACTTGGCCACCTATAACTAAATCATCTTGAAACAGAAAGTGCAAGTTACTTATTTAATAAAATGTGTACATGTTCCTTTCATTATATCTCTTAGTTTTATTCTGATTGTATGAATTCGTATGTTGGTTTGATTGCGTTAGAATTGTGTGGGAATGTTCATATTGCCAAAAATTAATGCCAAATGAGAAGCCGCTGTTTATTGCAGTTAACTTGATTTAGCTTAGCCTAGAGTCACTCGAGATGAAACTGTGAATCCAAAAGTGCAATAAAGATAGGAAATAAATTAATTATCCATAAATGGGAAGTAGAAGATGTGTGTTCACAGAGTACTGACCATCTGAATGTACCAAACTAGCTACTCTAATAAGAGTAACCTTTACAAGTAGCAACAGACTAGGGATTTGGGCAATTTGTTAACAATGTGAACTTTTAAATATTATATAACTGGACCTGATCTAGATTTTGGCAGAGAGATACTCCATCGCTGTTGCTACAGAGTACCCTCTCTGCTAAAGCGAAGTTCGCCCGCCTCACTTAGAGATGGGCGGAACTTCAAAAGGTAGACATTGGAACTACTCTATCTCCACCCCTACATACACCGCCGACGGAGTAAGAGCCATCGGAGGTTTGACAAGTGTTCTTCTGCCCTATTGAGAGTATGTGAACACATTATCAGTTTTCATGGTCTGTCACTGCCACCCACCACCAGCTTAAGCTAGATACATTTACCAAGGCTCGTCAGGTAACAAGAGCTCCAACTGCCAAGAGTTCGTCGCCCTCAGAAAGAGAAGAATTGAGAAGATTCCTCCTCACCTACAGTAGTTATATTTCAAGCAATTAGTAGACGAATTGGACTGGAAACCAAAATAGGGAAGGTCACAGTAGGTATGTAATTATTGAGACAGGACCTGCGAAAGGTGATGTACACAGTAACCGAGGAAGTATATGTAGGGTTTCTGACACAGAAGATACTGTGGAGACCCTAACGAATACAGTTGCAAGCTGGTGGCTGCCTCTAAAACAATGGAGGAATGGATGAAAGCCCACATCTGATAGAGACTTCTAGAACGCAGATTCCTTACCTTAAAATATTCATCAGGTGTCAGACTGGATCTGGACATTTTTGAGCAGTATCCCTGTGTAGGAAAGTACCCCTTTTTGACATGGTCACCCCCATTTTTGCCTGGTAATTGTTATATAAATTTTGACTGAAATGCACAGGGTTCACGTTAACCAGGTCCCCAGTGCCAGTGTTCTTTCCCTAATACATGGTATCTGTTCCATTGCTGACCCAAACACTGTACCCATGCTCCGCATCCTGGGTCCATGAACACTGACTGTACCCCGTTCTCCCAAGACCCTCATAAACTGAGCCCCCATTGGGAGCACCGACTTATCCTCAAGCCCCCCCTTCGTCTGCCAGTTTCTAGGTGCCTCCTGTTTGTCAACTGTGTAGCGCTCATGTCTATTAACCCGTCCAGCACCCGGACACTCCGGGGCAGGTAAACTCGAACTGCTGGTGGATCTTGTGAGCCTGATGGGGACCCCTAAAATCTGATTTCAAATACTTTTATGCAGTTTGTTTCTTTCTCCATAGCAAAGCGTTATTGAGTAAAAGCTCTTTTGTGTGACGTTTTTGCCTAGCTGTAAAAATTGAATACTTGAAAGGTACTTACCCGATGATGAAGTTGTTGGTGTTAGAGATTCTCTAAAAATGCAGATCTAATAGAGACATCTAACCGCAGATTCCTTTGAATTATCCCCAGGCACCAAACTGGATCTGGAAAATTTTCTACAGAAGTACCTCCGCGCGTCAAGCAACTCCACAGCATGACGTCCACCGGATGTGATGTCGACAGAGTCCAAATAAGTCCTCCCCCGACGCGCTGACGTTTCTACCTATCCTTGCTTATAAGGTGGATCCGGAGAGTGTTGCCTCTGGCTGTTTTTTGGATGGTCTCGACTTTTTGTCGACGAAACAGTGCTTTTTTCTAGATGTCCTCTGGGTTCAAACCTTCTGGGTTATGTGTATGGCAGAAGTCCGCCACAGACCCTCATAATAGTTATATGTAGTGTCTTGGCAAACACCATGACTATGAGGAGTGTGACTCCCGTCACCAACTTAAGCCGAAGGCGCTGCGGGAGCACTGCATGAAACTGTTGGTGGCACGGTTATCGCAGGCTCCACGTCATTCGCGGTCTCTTTCTGGTACCAAGAACCGCTCGAGAGCCTGCTCCAGAAGTCCCTCTAGCGAGCTTCCTTCATACTCCATGTCAAAGGGTAAGTTGTGTCATAATCGGTCAGAGTCGCGGCATTTGCCGCGTATGTGCAGCGTCTTTGATGCCCCTCCCATTCTTTGGTTGAGGAATCGGAGCAAGAGTCTACCCTCCACATTCTGGTATTCCCTGGGTCCAGGGTGAATCTGGACCAGATGAGGGAATATTATCACTCCTTTCATGCTATCTTATTTATTTATGTATTTATTCAAAGTTTTATATAGCGCGAACAAGATCTTTACAGATATCAGAGCGCTTTACAGGGGGCAACAGGAGTGGGCAACAGGAGGGTGAATAAACATAATAATTGGGTACAGTATAGTAAACGCTAGCATGCTAGAATAGCAGTCATGTGCTGTTATAAATATAACAATATAAGGCGGTGCAGAGTCTTTGATCCAGCTACAATGTAGATCAGCAGGTACCAATAAACACTTAAAATAGACAATAATATAAAATGGTGCAGAGTCTTTGATCCAGCTGCAGAAGGAATCAGGAGGGCTCAGGCTAAAAGGATATCTATATCACTTACTTAGAGATCCAGAAAACAAGGGGTAGGGGGATCAGGGGGAGATGTGCACCGTATAGTAATGGGTAGTAGGTGAGTAGCATAATAATATCACAGTCATGCATGACTTCCTCATCACCACGGAACCCATCATACCTTATTTCTATACCCTTCCGAAGATTCATAAGGGTACTACCCCTGTCCCTGGGAGACCCATTGTCTCAGGTATAGGGTCACTCTTGGAGCCATTGTCCCAATTTACCGACTCCTTCCTACAACCCCTGGTGAAGCAGATTCCGTCATACCTTCAAGACACCAGGGACGTCCTCCGCCTGATCAACGACGTGGATGGAAGAGAAGACGTTGACCTCCTCCTAACCTTAGACGTGGAGGCATTATATACCAACATCCCTCAACAAGCCACCCTTGAGGCCGTCGAGTCAACATTGAGGTTGGAAGAATGGGTGTCTCCCACCCCGATCTCCTTCATCATGGAACTAGCCCACATAGCCCTAACAGAAAACTTTTTCAAATACGAGTCACAACTCTACCACCAGATTCGCGGTACCTCGATGGGTTCTACCTTCGCTCCAAGCTTGGCATGTATCTACATGGCCACCTTCGAGAAGCTCTACATCTACCCATCAGATCACAACCCGTTCCGGGAAAATCTCACCCTCTGGCGTCGCTATATCGACGACATCCTGGTTTTCTGGAAAGGTGACCGTACCAGTTGTGAGGCGTTCTGTACATGGCTCAATCTCCAAGATCCTTTTTTGAAATTCACGGGCACTATCTCTGAACAATCTGTACCCTTTTTGGATCTCACGATTCAATTAAAGCCGACAGAGATTACAACTACCCTCTACAAAAAAGAAACTGATAGAAATAGCCTTCTCTTGTATAAAAGCCATCACACCAAGGCCCTGAGGGACAATCTACCTTTCGGACAATTTTTGAGGCTGCGTAGAAACTGTACCACGACAACAGACTATAAACAAGAAGCCACCATCCTACAACACAAACTCCAAGACAGGGGATACCCGACAAGACTCCTCACCAAATCAGTAAAGAGGGCGCTCAACAACAACAGAGACTCCCTCCTGGAAATCCACACCAAAGACAAAGAGGACACCATTACCTGTGTTACTTCTTACACAAGAAACTCTGCGTTCATTAAAAAAACTGTGAGCTCCCATTGGGGGATTCTGAACTCGGCAGGCTTGGACTTTCCTCGGCCCCTTTTTGCCTTTAAGAGAACATCTAATCTCAAGGATGCTTTGATCCACACTCGACCGAAGAAAACGAACATTCGCCCACAGAACACCCTCTGGGGCCTGCCTCCGGTCACGGGCCACTACCGGTGCGGATCATGTGTGATATGCCCTCAGACCACCCAAGGGAAATCAATAATTCTGTCCAAAGACTTCACCTGGCATCTGAACAAACACACGAACTGTAACAGCTCCAAATGCGTCTACATGCTTACTTGCCCATGCAAGCTAAACTACATTGGCATGACGATGCGCGTTGTAAAATTACGCATTATGGAACACAACAGTAACATCCGCTGCAAGAAGTCACATACTCGGCTATATGAACACTGCAGAGAACTCTGCCACTCGGCTGAGAGCATACAATGGACTGTCCTTGAATGTCATCCGTCAATCACTCAACAAGCACTGTTTAGAATGGAACAACGTTGGGTACATCGTCTACAGACAGACACACAAGGACTCAATGATTCCGTGCCATGGAATATGCTGGCCAGATAGATCAGGCTCAGATTGCCATTGCAGCCACTTATGCAACATGGGATCCCCCCATAGCCGATAGGTGGGACAGGGGTGCTCTCTTGTCCCTGGGACAAATTGTAATCACCTATTCACAGCCATGCTGTAATTACAAATATAGAGTTTTCTCCGCATTGACCAAACTGTAACCTTCCCCTCAGTCTTCCGGGGGATCAGCAAAATACCGGCCCTCCTTCATTGACATTCACTATGGGTCTCTCCCCTGCATCCTCTACTTAGTTCCACATCCCCTGGTAAAACCTACTCCACACGGACTCTGGAAGCACAACGTGATATTGTACACTAATTGTCCACGAACCCTGTGAGGCCTTCCATCTAGTAGCACCCCCACTTTACCTGACCCGGCAAGATCAGTCATTGAAATATGTACAGCATTGTCATAATGACCCTCTATGAATTGTCATCTCTGTCCCCCATGACTCGCTCGTGCTACTCTCCCCATTGGAAGCTCCCCCACCTCAATATGGCGCTCCTACTGGACGCTCTGTTCCAGCTCCACCCACAACAATTGTCCATGAAATCAATGTGGCTTTCTGCAATTTGGCACCCCCATCCCACTTTGACCTAACTAGATCAGATTTGTACAAAATGGGCCAGCAGAATCATAATGGCCCCCGGGGCATTGGCTTCTCCGTGCCCCATGACTCTATCTGGCCATTCTCCCCATCGGGAGGTTTCCCTCTCCAATATGGCGCTCCCTTTGGACGCTATGTTTTAGTCCTACCTCGCCCCTTACTTCGCTCCTTGCTGGATCCCCTAGTAACGCCCCCCTGACCACGCCCATGCGTGGCGTTTGCAGTGCCGTGTACTTATACACCACCGAGACCTCTACCTGGCGAGCGGCTGTCCTGCGACCCGACATCGCCGACGTGGTAGGGGTAGGTGCATACCGGCATTTGCCTCGAGCATCCAAGGTAAGGTGCGGGGCTCCGTATCCCGGGGATTCTCGAGCTACCCTTGATGGCCGGATTTCCGGCGCAGCTCGTTGCCGTCCGGTCCCGGTGCCTCGGTGAGCACTCCGATGGACGGGTCTGGTCCTGGCCGCCACGGGGGTGCCGCGCCCGCTGGCTCCCGCGGGAATGGGGGCGGGCACGCCCCCGCCTTTGGGACACTTACGGCGATCTCCTCTGGGGAGCCTCTCTCTCCCCCTGGGCAGACTGACTGTGATCGGCCCCGGGAGGCGGGGCTGTCCGCTGCCTGACACGGGCTGTTGGGGTTGATGCATCCGTGGCGGGTCTGGCCCGGACCACGTTCTTTGAGGCTCCGGGGGACCCCTGGTTGGACCCCATGAGACTCGCCGACCAATCCGACTCACCACGGTGCCATTACTTGAGGTCCCACTACCTAGAGGACTATTAACCATGGGTATATGGCCCTATTCCCTCCCTTTCTACCCTACCTTTCTCTTACAGGTATTGACCTTACAGCTCAGGCCCCACTAGGACAGTCCGTGGGGACCATCCACCAAGACCAAGGGGTAAGAAATTAACACTGTGTACTCTGACACCTCGTGTCTGTTCAACCTCCCCCCCCTTTCCTTTGAAGTGCTTACGGCTCACCTTCTGGCCGGCTGTGACTCACAACGTGTGACAACCATTAAATTTGGTTTTATTAAATATATGCCCCTCCGTGACCTTCGCGGTGTATCTCCCTTTTATTCCTTATTTCTCTCTCACTGTGCCTTAATGTGGGCTTTTTATATGAAATATTGGATACATACTGCTCCAATTGTTGTCCTGCAATATCATATAGAATTACATTTGGGTTGCAGGGAAATACTGAGTCCTCCCCCTGTTTTTCTTTTTCACATAGGGCAGGACCCCACGTGGGACACAGACACCCCACTGCACTGGTACTCTCACCATGCAGGTCGTATTTGAAAACTTCCTTCAAACTTGAGATATTCCTTTACAAGTTGATGAGCACTCCTAGGTCCTGATGAATTGCCGTTGAGGCATGAAACATGTTGACCACATCACAAGTGAGGGTTGAACGAAGCCGAACCACCTAGTTCTCGGCATCGGTACCCCTCCCTTCATTATTTTAACAAGGCAGTAAGCCACATGAATAAAGCAATTGAAGTGGACTTCTCTGACCTTTTTTAACTTTTTCTTTCACGCTCACTTCTTTACCTCCCACGTCCCTCACACACATGCACCCATTGGCCAGGAACAAAAGAACTCCACCAAAAGAGTAGCAATTTTTGCTACCCGTCAGGCATTGCACCGCCAGCCTGTCGCTGGAGCAGGAGGCCAATGATGACACAATACAACCATCAGGTAGGATGACAACGGTCGTCCAGCTTTTTAGTTGTGTGAGGCATCCTCAATTCCGATAAGGGATTACGTTACTCCCTGTCATGGTTCTACACCATTCCCAGTGAGAGAGTTATTATTCTTCTAACCCTTCCTTTCCCTTGGGGAACCTTGTACATTTTTGTTGTTTGCAGTCTCATAGGACACGTACATTGGACCCCTTTAAAGATTGTCCTCACCTTGTCCCTCCTTGTTGTTAATACTATAAAGTTATTGGGCCATCAAATAATCAATGTTACAAAGTCGATGCAAAGTCTCTGAACTACAACAGTAAGGTTCAGGTGAACTTGGCCATAAGGATGGCTTTCACTTCTTTCTTGAAGAGTGCAGTGGAGATGAGCCTCGTTTCCGGAGGGAGTGCATTCCAGATCCTGGGTGCCATCCCTGAGAAGGAACGTTTATACGTTTTTTCCTTACGGAATCTGCGAGGTTTCAGGAGCAGACTTTTTGCACTTCTATTGGATCTCGAGCCTCCTGATATAGACAACTTTTGAGTGAGGTAGATGGGTGCCTTGAGGTGTATGGCCGCGTGTGTCATAACGGCAATTTTCAGCTGCATTCTGGCTTCAAAGGGAAGCCATTTCAGGGAATTCAAGTCAGGAGTTATGTGAGAGTGTTTCCTTGAGCCAGTAATGAGTCTCGCGGCAGCATTCAAGGAGGCTCTTAGGGGTGCGGTTGTTGTTAGAGGGAGTCCGCTGAGAGCCACAATTCCGTAGTCTATGCGGGGGATGACTAGGGCTTGTACAGCAGTTTGGAAGTCCTTTGAATCTTTGGTTCTCTGCCTCCAGCTGATGCTCTTCTCAGCCCTTAGGAGGTCAGAGGAGCATTGACTGAAACCTCACCGGCGGTGTCCCCCTCGGCATCATTGAGGCCCTCTGGATGCATAGTTTGGTTTTGTGTCAACTCCTGTGCACTGCCCTTTGGGGTTCCCACCTACAATGCCAGTGTCTGATCAGCCGGCTCCAACGTCAACTTCAATGGCACCGATGGACGCTATTATATCTCTCCTCCGACACCGAGGCGTGGCCACATCGCCCTCGGATGGCGGCTGCAGAGCACTTTGCCTTATGCTACCTCTCTCCTTCTTTGGAGGAACTCCCTACTGTTCCTCCATCAGGAGACCGGTGTTTAGGTGGGAATGGAGATAAAATGAGGTTTCTTCCTACCATGACTGACACTGGTGGTCAGCCTCCTTTGGAGGTTAACTGGATATTTGAACTGGGTGAGTCTAGTGGCCTCGAATCTTCCCCTTCCTCTGGATTGTTTTCTCCTCCCAGCCTCACTACTCAAGCTAGCTGTGCTTTTACTGAGCTTCTGAGGAGGGTAGTTGTGGTTCTGAAGCTGCATCTCCATATAAAAAATTAAAAAAAGAAGCTGCAGCTCCATTCTGTAGATATAACCATTGGCCCCTTAATTGGGGTGCTTCATCAGGGCCAAACAGGGGTTGAGCTTGTGCTCCCCATTCAGTGAAGCCCTATTTGATATTTTGTTGGGCTCTTCGGCTAAACCAGTTTCGGGGTTCCCATTGGGCCAGTCTATAGCTCATAGGCACTGTCCTGTCCCTGGAGACCTGGCCTGCCTCCTCCGGCAGCCTATTCCTTGCAGCTTTGTGGTTCAGGCTGCTACAGCCTCCCCTGACATCAGCACCCTTCCTGACGTCCCTTCAGACATAGAGTCTAGGTGTCTCGATACTTTTTGTTGATACATTTTTTCTGCCATCAGTTCCGCTTTGAGGTCACCTACTACCTCTTGTGTTCTAAGCCAGTTTCCTCATGTGTTGTGGGATTCAGTCTCTTGCCTTCTCCCCTCAGTTCCTGAATGATTCCTGGAACTGTCTTACTCAGTTACTTCATTATGGCTGACACTAGATTGCTGATTCAGTGTGGCATGCATACCACAGATTATGTCAGGCGAGCTATGGCTCTTTCAGTGACACTTGGTCTGCGTGCCTGGCTACACACCTCTGGTTTTTCTGAGGCTGTTCAATCAGCCTTGGTGAATATGCCTTTCGATGGTCAACATCTACTAATGGCTCACGCTGATTCTGCTTGGCGCTGTTTTCGAGACAGTCATAGTGGAGCAGACTCTTAGACCCTATTTTACAGTATCGTCTGCTCCTCTTCTTCCTCCCATACTGAGCTTGTACGAGGTCTAGTCTTTTTCTTTCATGTATCAGCTGTTCTAGGACAGTGCCATTTGGCTTTTTCTTTTAGTCTTCACCTACGGATGGCAACCAGTGAGGTGCTCCTGCAGGTTTTTTTAGGTCGAGCCTAGAGTCAGTCCGTATGCGTTGCTCTGCGAGGCATGCTGATTTGCATTATGCACTTGTAGCCCCGCCCACTCTCCGCCCATATTTGTCATTGGCTTGTGTCATTGTCCTTCGTAAATGCTGGCTTCTGATTGGTTCACAGGCTTGGTAATCCCTACTTAGTACCGCCTGGTCTTCATTTGTAACCTCCCATGAGGACTGGCCTTTTACTTCGGTTGTTACAGGTATACTTTAATTAGAGCATGGGAGCACAATTTTCTTAATTGCTTTCTTCTGCCCTTTGCTGCAGGCAGGACATGCTCGCTCTCTCTGTTTCGCAACGCTTTTTAAAAATTTAAGCAGCACAGGCGCCTCAGATGGGATAATGGCGGACGCTCTTTTCTTTTACTTTGGGCATAGGCGTGCTTGTTTTGTTATAGTGGATCGTCAGCTGTCCGTGATGTCACCACTGCCGTACGACTTTAAACATATAATTGTTTATATTTCAAGCTGCTGTGTACTGTTTCGCTTAGGTAGTTTATGCTGCTCAATAGGGACTTCTAGGAATAGCTTGCGGTACTGCACCTAGCCATGCAGTGCTGATGCCATGGTCACTAGGGACCTCTAGGAGCAGCTTGCGGTGCTACGCCGAGACATGCAGTGTTGGTGCCTTTCTCACTAGGGACCTCAAGGAGCAGCTTGCGTTACTGCACCTACTCATGCAGTGCTGATGCCATGGTCACTAGGGACCTCTAGAAGCTGCTTGCCTTACTGCAGTGAGACATGCAGTGCTGGTGCCTTGCTTACTAGTGAACTCTTGGAGCAGCTTCCATTAAGTCACCCAGGCATGCAAATGCTTGTTATTGCTTCCTTAACTGTCAATGACAGGTTATGATCCCCGTTATTTGGGACTCTCTTCATTTTATGGTCCTATTGGGGGTCAATGCCTGTTGATGCAAGGTGTTCTTTTGCTTTTCTACCCAGGTTCTGGTTGGGGTATTTTGCTTGTATTGTGTGGATGCACTGTAGCCTTGTTCCCTGTCCTACAGGGCACTTCGTCCGTATGCCTTACAGGACTTCCTACTTATGTTTCTGGCACTTTCGTACCCCTTGTAGGGGACTTCAAATTGTCTGCTTTGTTAAGATGGTGCCAGGGGTTTCTCCTATCTGCTCCCTCCCCCCCCCCATTCTGTTAAATGTATTCTCTGCCAGGGTTTTTATCCTTACACTCTATCTGTTGCCCTTTCTTTCCTAGCAGGCACAAGGGGAAAGGGTATAGTTCTTAGCCTAGGGTACATTATCTGATCCTGGCCTAGGCAGTATTCCTTTTTTAGTCTCTCTTGTGCTAGCTCTCGCTATGCATGAGCAAGAAGAAATATCTTCATTTTTATTACTTTCAAGGTTCCTAGTAGACGTACCTTGTCCGTTTCTTAGCATGGGTGGACTGCTCTGCTGACTGTTTATCTTCTATGCCACTGCATGGATCGTTTTTATCGGCCATGTGCGAAGCTGTTGTTGCTTTTCACTTTTGGGAAATGTTTTTGTGCTTAGTTGGAAACATTTCCATTACACCTCTGACACCATACCCAATTTTTAGCTACTGAACTGGTTATTCTTCTGATATTGCCTTCACCCCGTCTTAGGGGTTCATGGCTGTTTTTCATCTTATGTTTCTTCTCGAGCATGTGTTCCTTGACTTCCCTCTCTTGGGTTTGGTGTTAAGGAGATTTGGTGATCCTTTCAGATTCTTTTCCGGAGAGTTTCCTTTACTTCTCGTGAACGTGGATAGGGTTCCAAACCATTGGGAGGTTATTTATCCCTTGAACTAATGAGTATGAAAAGTGACAATCTTGGATTATGCCAGTATCCTCACTCATGATGTCACAGGAATTGTGACTGGACGCAGGTTGTGCTGTGGAAGCTGGAAATTTCTTTTTGTTAGTGTATTTTTCTTTCTCTCCTTTCTCTTTCCTTGGTAGAGGTAGGGTCTTTCTCCTCAATGACCATGGTAGACTAAAGCATTCTTGGTGTGTTTATATTATACCTTCTGGTCATTTTGTGGCTCCTGTCTCCTGTTAAGACATTTCTTGTATGGCCTCCACACTTGTTATGCTGTATGCACGGCCACTCCAACAGTTATTCTGTTCCTTATACTGATCCTTGGTTTTGGACCTCCACTTGTGGCGTTTGTTCTTCCACAGCTATTTACCCTGTCTTTTATCCGCTGCTTCAGACAGGTTCCCTTTTTCTGTCTGGTATTCTTTCTTAAGATGGGGCCTGGTTATCTGAATAGGTCCTCCATGTGTTGGCCTTGTTCAACTTGATTATTTTACAGTCCTAGATAGTGGTCTTAATTTCTGTGTTCTAGCTTGGTTGTTTTTCACCTGCTGTTTTCTTTTTTAGTTATCTCTCACACACCTTTCTGTAACCATTCAGTCAGTAGTGTTGATTCATGTCCAATTGCTTTTATTTTTCTGAGGTGCGTGATATCTTCCACTCCCTCGGTTCTTTTATACAGTACCATGTGTACCATTGTCACATCTTCAGTCCATGACCGATGTTGTAAGCCTTTATCTTTAGCTTTATATATATATTAGTCAACCTTTTTATATAGGTTCTCTTTGAACAGTCCTGTTATGCTGCCTTTCTTCGATGGGAGTGCGTATTTGCTTACATTACTGCGTTTCTAATCGTGTTGTAGAGGGACCTTTATTTGTTAGTTGCTTTGCAATGGCTACTCTTGCCTCCTTTGTGGGTTCTACCTTGAATAGTCCGGGGGAAGACTTAATTCTCTCGCGAAGGGTTTCCTTTGACCACAAGTAGTCTATGCTCATGTAATTTGTCCCACTGCTTTCTTAAAGCTTTGATTTGTGCTGTCTACTGCACTTGTTTCTATGGCAAGGAGCTTTGGATCAGTGGTATTAGCTATTGTCCTTGGCCTTCAGCCCTAATCACTAATGGTTCAGCTACCATTGGAGGAGCTATGTTGTATTATGGTTATTGAAGTGATCTTTTCAACATCTTTTTTCTACTTTTGCCATGGGTGTCTTCCTATGATTTACCATAGTTAAAGACTTCGGTTCCTTGCGGGTTTTCCACAGTATTTCTGCTGGGACGTCTTCTTCCTCACCTACCTTCCTGACAGCCAGTGTGTGTGTGTGTGTGTGTGCGCGTGCATGGCTCCTCCTCCTTCCTTCTCTCTCACCCTTCCTCTCCACCTCTCCACCTCTCTTCCTCTTCCCCCCAGTCAGGGATCTTTAGTGAGATCAGTTGGCAGACCCTCCTCCTGGGAAGATATTGCTTGGTTATCTAATTCAAAGGTAAGGAATCTGTGGATCAGATGAATAGGTCACTTACCTTTGGTAACGCTTTTTCTGGTAGAGACAGGATCTAGCTGCAGATTACTTACCTCGCCACCTGTCCTCCCCGCATTTGTCTACCAGATCCCTTTCTGAGCACTCTTGTGCCTTTCATTGGGTTTAAAAGAAAAAAAACATTTTACAAAAAGATGATTTTTTTTGGACACACTGTTTCCATAGCAGTTTCTATAAGTGGCTCTGTGTTTTTAGCGCGGAAAATAGTCACGGAAGAAACTGATGTCAGTACGTCCGGGAGTGCTATGGACTCCGTTAATGTCTCATCCGGTGGACGATGTCGCTGCGGAGATGCTTGATGCCCTCTACCAACATGCAGAGGTACTGCTGTAGAAATGTTTCCGGATCCAGTCTGGCACCTGGGGATAATTCAAAGGTAAGGAATCTGCGGCTAGATGCTGTCTCTACCAGATAAGGCATTACTAAAGGTAAGTAAATTATTCATTTTTTTATTATTGGTCTCCAGTTTCTTCTTCAGTGTGTGTTCTCATTTATTGGCTCTGTGTGTATAACAAATGCTTAGAACTACCCTCTGATAAGCATAAACTACTCACACTACCACAAAACATTTTGAATTAATAATTTAAGCCCTGTAAGCCAATATGGGTCGTCTAGACTTTCTACATAGTGCACCTCATTTTGATACACTACATAAAAAGCCAGCTTCCTACACTCTAAATGCCAGTTGGTGACATTGTTCATGTCCACACTGGATATCACATGGGCGGTACCTATATAGGCGCCGCCCCAGAACGTTGACGTCAGTTCTCTCCACGCCATATAGCGCTAATTCTGGGAGAGCTACCCTCAGTCGTTTTGTGACTGGCTTTTTCTCTGCTTTTGTCGAACGCTTTTTGAGAGATTTTCTCTCCTGGTGTGACTGGATGTCCTAATGAAACCGACTGGTTTCAAACTTAGTTGGTGCCTGTTATAGGCAGATTTTTTGGTTGGACGTTTGGTTTGTTTGTGATGCGTGAAGGACCATGAGCTCAAGACCTGTGAGGACTGTGAGCAAGTACATAAGCTCTTCGTCGCCTGACATCAGACAACCCAGCGATGATCAAAATCCTGGTCACCAGTTGACCGACAACTCACTCTAAGTCGTCGGGAAAGTCCCACAAACTTAAGAAGTCAGTTGACTTCTCTGCACCCATCAAAGTCTTCTGACGAGGTTCAGGAACGTCGACACTCCAAGCTTCGCTCTTTGGCTGAACCTAAGTCAGGGTTTGATCTGTGCTTTCCTGACTTTCCTAAAGGCAAAGCTACCCCCACCGTGCTTTAATAATTTTATGAGGCCATGCACTTCGTATTTGGGCAGCCTGGCCCCTCTGAAGCATCTTTGGTCCACATGAGGTTCTCCCTCTGTGCCAGTCTGGCCCCAGGGATCCGGAGTGAAGCGACCAGTGACAGAGACCTTTCTCGGCATACACCCTACTGCAGCACCGTTCTGATCTTTGTTCATGACTCCAACGCATGGTGCTGGACATGCACCGTCTGACGCATGTTTCAGCACCTACTGGGACTATGCTCTAAGCGCATCGGACATACTACAAGAATGGTTGTCAATCTTGTATTTTACTATTGTTTTTGCTCCCCTTTGCCATTATGTTTCAGTGACTAGCCCATTATTCGCCTACCCCAGGTTTATTATTGGTCTTTTTTTTTGTGTGCACGATTTGATTCAATGCCTATGTATATTCCCTATTTGATTAATGTACTGACCTGTTACCTAATTTTCCTCAAATTATAAAGCGCTCTGATATCCTTCGGGATTAAGTTCGCACTATATAAAACTTTATAAATAAAATGCTCTTCGAATAAAAGCCAGTGCCTTTTGCCTTTGACCGACCTGTAAAAGGAGACAAATGGAAGGGGCTTAGGCCAGCGTGTTAGACACCTCATCTGTCACTTGGTCTCTCCTCCTTCAGTGGCTACAGAGGAGGGAGCGTCTTTCCCTATGGTGGTGTATGGGGTGGCAGAGGTCTTGGACCTGCAGCTATCCACAGTGGAAATCAAGATTAACGTCTTAACAGAGGTTCTTCAGCTAGGAGTCGCACCTTCCAAAACTTTCTTCCCCTTTAATGAAGCCCTTACCAATGCCTTATTCTGGCCTGGACCAAGCCCTGCACAGGGGCTCCTGTGCATGGACAATTGCCAGTCGCCCGCTCCTAAGGACCCAAGTTTCCTCACCCAGCAACCCACACTGGACAGCTTGATGATCCAAGCCTCCATCTCTAGAGTCAACCCTGACGCAAAACATAGCACTCCACCGGTTAGGGAATCCAAGAGGCTGGATAACTTTGGAAAGATAATTTTCTTTTCCACCAGACAGGCACTGTGGTTAGTAAACACTGTGTGCCTTTTGGACCGATATCGATATTCCTATACGATGTATTCGGCTGGATAAGTGCTGTCTGTTGTCTCAGAGGAGGCCCACACCATAATATCAAGCTAATGCTGATGGGAGAGGTGCAGCAAAGTTCTCCATATGATGTTGACTAGACACAACCAACTCTCTGGGAAGACCACTTTCATTGTTGGTGTGCTTGCTGATCCACATCTGGCTTAGAACCCTGGCTTTTCAGAGGATGTCCACGCTTCTGAACATACCCTCTGATGGCCCTCACCTTTTTGTAGAGAAGACTGACTCCACACTGGACCACTTTAAAGATAGCAGAGCTATCGCCAGATACTTGGGCTTGTCTACAGCCCCTCGTCAATCCCAGCCTCCCTTCCGCCCCTTTCGTGGCCACTGAAATGGGTTCCAACTGCATCCTTACCCTACCATCCACCTTGGCCAACAGGCTTCTCAGTCTTTTCATGGCCGAGGGTCCTGTGTGACAGCTAGCTAGAGGTAGGGTCAGTCTACCACGCTGCCCAGCAGCCTCCAAACCCCATAGGTTTGCCCTCCGACCATCATAGGCATCCAGTTGGGGGCAGGCTATGCACTCACTTGCACTACTGCCTGTCAGTAAAATTGGATCATTACGTTTTACAAACCGTACAAAGGGCCTACTCCATCCCTTTTGTTACCACCCCTCCACCCATTAACGGGGGACCACCACTCCTTGCTCCGTCAGGCAGTGCTTGCTCTCTTGATTAAGGGAGCAATTAAGGAGGGTGCTGGCATCTGAAGTAGGTTGTGGTTCTGTTCTCGCTACTTCCTGGTGCCCAAGAAGGACAGAGGCCTTTGTCGTGTCCTAGACCTGGCCATGTCAATTTGTTCCTGACAAAGGAGAAATTCAAAATGCTCATGGGTGCACACGTTCTGTCTGCCCTGGATCCAGGTGACTGGATGGTAGCATTGGACTTGCAGGACACATATTTCCATATCCTTGTCCTGCCTGCCCACAGACATTACCTACAGTTAACAGCTCTCCTTCAGCCTTACCAGCGCCCCTCGGGTGGTCATGAGAGTGATGGCAATGGTTGCAGCTCAACTTCGGAGCTCAGGGCTTCCAGACTTTTCCTACCTCATGATTAACTGTTGAAGGATGGCTTACTACAGGCAGTCATCTTCCACTTCCAGACCACGGCAAACCTTCTGCACTCACTGGGGTCCGAAGTCACTACTGAGTCCCTCTCAGACTCTCCTTTTCTTCTGAACACAGTGCAGTTTCTGGCCTTTTCTCCTGAGTGGTGAGTCCAGGGTAATCCACCTACAATACTGATGTTTCATCCTCTATCCTGGATTTTGGAGAGAATGACCCATGTCAGTTGGTATATGTGGGTTGTGCAGAGGTATCTGAAGTCCCAGTGTGTGCAGCATCAGGGTAATCTCTCCGACATGATCCTGATCTCAGAGAGAGCTGCGAAGGATATGCAGTGGTGGAAGTCGAACCGCAATTGGGTCAGTGACAGACTTTACTCCCTTTCCCAGCCAGAGCTGACTGTAGTGACAGGTGCGTCACTTCTGGGATGGGGCGGCCATCTGGAAGAGGAGATGGTCAGAGGGCTCTCGTCTCTGGCATAGGGCCTGGGCTCCACATCACCCTTCTGGAGCTCCGTGCGATCTGAAAGCCTTTCTGCCCTCCATCAGTGAGCATCTGGTGCAAGTGTTCACAGACAACATCACCACTATGTGGTACAGCAACAAAGCAGGGTAGGGTCATGGACTCTTTGTCAACCTGTTGGAGCTTTGGGAGATTCGCTAGGCTTTGAAAGATTTCCTTTCTTTGATCAAGGGAAGGCTTGTGCAGGTGTTCAGGGACAACACCCCTGCCATATGGTACTGCAGCAAAGAGGGCGGGGTGGGGTTGTGGATCCTTTGCCAAGAGAGTATTTATCTCTTGACATGGCTGGAATGCTAGAGCAATTCCCCGGTAGCACAACACCTGGTGGACACTTTGAATGCTACGGCGGACGAACTTAGCCGAAGATGCCTACCAAATGACAAATAGCGTTTCCATTCAGAGGTGGTGCATGGCCACTTTCAGCAGTGGGGAGAATCTTGATTAGATCTGTTGGCCACAGCTGAGAACACGCAATGTCAGCAGTTTTGCTCACTGTGCTTCCTTTTGGTCTTACCAGCGCCCCTCTGGTGTTCACAAAAGTGATGGCGGTGGTTGCATCTCACCTGCGATGGTCAGGGGTGCCAGTCTTCCCCTACCTCGACAACTGGCTGCTGAAGGCTTGCTCGCCCCAGGCTGTCATCTCCCACCTCCAAACTACAGCGAACCGTCTGCCCTCGCTGGAGTTCACTATTAACGTGCTGAAGTTACACCATGTTCCCTCTCAGACGCTCCCTTGCATCATTGCTGTTCTGGACACAGTGCAGTTTCGGGCTTATCTTCCTAAGCGGCGAGTCCAGAATATTCAGACTAAGGTGCCTATTTTGGCCTCTTTCCTGGGTTTCAGTGAGACCGACTGTGGCTGCTAGGCCTCATAGCCTCTTGCATCCTGCTACTGAGCTATACAAAATGGCATATGCAGGCTCTGCAGTGGGACCTGAAGTTCCAGTGGGCGCAGCATCAGGGGTACCACTCTGACCTGGTCCAGATCTCGGAGGGAACTGCAAATGATCTGCATTGGTGGCTAATGAACCACAAATTCGGTCAGAGGCAGACCTCTCTCTCTCCCTTCCCCAACCAAATCTCACAGTAGTGACAGATGCATCACTCCTGGGATGGGCAACCATCTGGGGCAGATGGAGATCCGAGGACTCCACATCACCCTGCTGGAACTCCGTACGATCCGACCGGCATTGAAAGCCTTTCTGCCCTCCATCCTGGGGCAGCCGGTACAAGTGTTCACAGACAACACCACTGCCATGTGGTACTGCAACAAACAGGGCAGGGCGAGGTTGTGGACCCTTTGTCAAGATGTCCTGCGTCTCTGGACACGGCTGGAACAGCAGGGCATATTCCTGGTGGTTCAACACCTGGCAGGTTCTCTGAACACCAGAGCGGAAGAACTCAGCTGAAGATGCCTAGCTGGTCACAAATGGCGTCTCCAACCAGGAGTGGTGTAAGGTCCCTTTCAGTAGTGGGGAGAGCCTTAGGTAGATCTGTTTGCCTCCGACGAGAATGGCAATGTCAGAAGTTTTGAGCACTGGAGTTTCCAAAGCAGCACTCGCATGGAGACTCATTTCGTCTCGAGTGGAGTGCAGGCCTCCAGTACGCCTTTCCGCCTATACCACTCTTGCCTGGAGTTATCAAGAATGACCTGGCCAAAGTCATCCTTGTGGCTCCGGACTAGGCACGGAGAGTCTAGTATCCTGAGCTGCTCAGCATGGCCATCGTTCCTCCGATCAGGCTGCCCCGTCGGGAAGATCTTCTGTCATAGCAGCAGGGTAGGGTTCTCCACTCGAACATGTCCACTCTCCGCCTTCTTGCGTGAAGATTGAGTGGCATCAGTTGACACCTTTTGACCTTCCTCGTGAAGTCTTTAATGTCATCTTTGCAGCGAGGCATCCCTCCACCAAGGTGTACGCCTGCCTTTGAAAACCTCTGTGGCAATGTGTGCAGGAAAATCTGTTGATCCCCTTTCTGACCCTCTTTCTGAAGTTCTGCTTTTCGTTCTTTCTCTTGCTCAGCAGGGCTCTGCTCTGGGCATTGTTAAGTGCTATCTATGTGCGATTTCTCCTTTCTTGTGGTTTCCTGATTAACCCTCTTTATTCAAGTCTCCTATTGTACATAGGTTCCTCACAGGTCTTACTTATCTCTTCCCTCCTTCACCATACATTACGTCTCAGTGGGACCTTAATTTGGTTGCATCTTTGTTTGATGTGTGCTCCTTTTGAGCCTCTACATGATTGTCGCCTCAGGCTTCTCACCTTGAAAATTGCCTTCCTTGTGGCAATTACATCTTCCTGCAGAGTAAGTAAGCACCAGGCCTTATCATCTAAGCCACCTAACCGCTCAGTCTATCCTGAAAAAGTGGTGCTTCGCAGAAGGGCCTCCTTTCTACCAAAAGTGGTCACCCTTTTTCATGTAGGCCAATCCATCATATTGCCTATCGTTTATGCTCCTCCACTTCCCTCTAAAGAAGAGGAGGTCTCCACCGTCTGGACCCCAAAAGAGTGCTGTTGTTTTACCTTGACCGCACACAAGAGTTTTGTGTGGACGACCATCTCTTCTTGTGTTATGATGATGCAAAGAATGGTTGGGCAGTGCAAAAATGAACCATTTCCAGATGGGTTGTGCTCTGCATCAAAATCTGCTACACACTGGCCAATCAGCAACCTCCTGTGAACTTGCAAGCTCATTTCACAAAAGCTAATGCTACGACCACTGCTTTAGCTCACGGAATTCCGGTCCTGGACATCTGTCAGGCAGCGACGTGGGCTTCCCGGCACACTTTTGTCACACACTACTACCTGGATAGTCGGGCTGCAGGGATAGGCACTGTGCAGGACTTTGTTTTTTTAAAATTGGTTCGCAGACACTCCTACTGGGATGGTATTGCTTGGATATCTATTCAGAAGGTAAGGAATATGCGGCAAGAAGTCTCTATTATTATTATTATGTTTCTTATATAGCGCCTGAATCGACCCCCGAAGGGGTATCTCCGCGCTTGCCTTGGGAACCCGTCCTGGCTTTTCCCTGTGAGATAGCCCCTACAGGGCATCCCCAAGGTGAAAGCCAGGCATCCCGCCGCAGGGGGGCCGTCTATCAGATGAACAAGTTACTTACCTTTGGTAAAGTCCTCTCTGGTAGAGACTATGGGCCAGATGTAGGTAGGCTTTTACCGGGTGGTAACGGCCGAATTCGGCCGTTACCACCCGGTAAAAGCAATTTGACATGTAGGTCCCTGTAATTTACAGACTCGGTAAATTTACCGGTAGGTAAATTTACCGAGTATGTAAAATACCGAGTCGGTATCATTACTGATTCCGGACAATTGGTATGTAGGTGGGACTCTTCTGAGTCCCACAAGCAGTACCACATCGGTATTTTACCATCAAATACTACTTGATGGTAAAATACCGTTTCTGGTGTGCATGCACATGTGTGCATGCACACCTATGCCATATGACAGGCAGACCTGCCCTTAGGGCAGGTATGCCTGCCACATGGCACCCGAGCCTCTTTTGGGGGTGCCAGAGGGTGTCAAAGTGACACCCCCTGCACCCTTGTGACAGTCTGTATTTTCCGATGTGGTAAATACCGACCGGTATATGCCCAATCAATCCTATGGGCTTCAAAGCCCATAGGAATGCATGGGCATTAACTGGTCGGTATTTACCACATCGGAAATTACCGACTGTTTCCGATTCGGTAATTGCACATCTGCAATTACCTACATCTCGGTATTTTTATTTTCCGACCTCTTAAATACCGAGTCGGTATGACTCGGTATTTAAGAGGTCGGTAAATAAAAATTACCTACATCTGGCCCTTAATCTAGCCACAGATTCCTTAACGACCCACCCAACCTCCAGGCTGTACGAACCAATTTTTTGTGACGGGGATGACCCCTTCCAAGGCCCTAGTTTTGACACACCAGTGGTCAATGTTCCTCTTGGCTCCGCGCTTCTGGAATGGAAAGTCGTGAAAAGTAACTGACGTCAGAGTGCCTGGGTGGCACTGTAAAAGTACCACGACGTCAATTCAGGGGTGGATGACGACAGATGCAGAGCCGATCGACGCTCCCTACCGTTGCTTTGGGGTATTGCTCAAAAAACATCTTCCAGATCCAGTCTGACGCCTGGGGAAATTCAAAAGGTAAGGAATCTGCAGTTAGATATAATCTCTGCCAGAGAAAGTGTTACCAAAGGTAAGTTACTAGTCTATCTCAATCCCCCATTCTCTTATTTTGCGTTTCACTGTGGCAGCCAATGGTTCTAGGACCAACACAAAAAGTAGTAGTTAGAGGGGACATACCCCGTCTCTTTCCTTTACCAACATTCCAGCTGTCGAATAGCTCCCGCCTGACCCTGACATAGCCTTTGGTTCTGAATAAAGGAATTTCATCCATCGGCCGAAGAAGGTTCTAGAGCTCAGAGCCTTCATTACCTCCATGAGGTAAAGCCACCCCCACATGTCAAATGACATCTCCAGGTCTATGGACAACATTGTGAGTTCCTGATCTCTTACCCTCTCCTCGTGCTCTGCATGTGTCAGCCTGCATAGGTTTGTGGCTGGCCCAGCGATGAACCTTCATTGGTCCTAGTGCACCAAACAGCCAACCACCCTTTGCAGTCTGCCAGCGAGGAGCTTACATAAGATCTTGGTATAAGTGTTAATCATAGTCAATGGACAATATGCAGAGAGGTCCAAGGTGTCACCACCTGGTTGTTTCATCATACAGATAACCAGCTGCCGGACAGTTGGTGGTAATATTCCGTTTTGTTTGACCTCCACTTAAGCTGCCAAGAGCTACTTGGTGAGCAGTGCCGTGTATGTCTGATAGAGTCCGAAAAGGAAGCCACTGCTTCCTTTTCCTCGGCAAGCATTGCACACCTATGGCCTCCCTCAGCTCCTCTGCGTATTTTCAGCATCCATCTCACATGTCTTGCGGGACCTGGTGAAGATCCACCACAGCAAGGTATGCTCCAATGGCGGCTCCTACGCCTGTCCATGTCTTCTGATAAAGATAGGCCAGTTGATAAGGAAAGTCTTCAAGACTGCAGCCTGTGTGTGGGCCGAGGTGTCATCCAGGTGGGTCCGCCACAGGACCGTGGGGGATCTCAGCACGCGTCAGTTCTTTCCTTTCTGCGCCGTACAACGCAGATCTATGAAGAGCTACCCTTCTGTCACTTTATAACTGGATTTTTTGACGTTTTGTTTCTCAACTGTCTCCTGGTGTGACAGGGGTGTCTCCCAAGGAACTGTCTGCTTTCAAACCATGTGGCATCTGTCACAGGCAGATATCTGTGACAGCCCCCCCCCCACTTGTTCAATCTATGATGCTTTGAGAAAGACCATGACTTGAAGGCCTGCGAGGATTGCCCCACCATGCACCCATAGGTTCTGAGGGAGCGCTCCCTCAAGTTCCTCAATGCCCGACGTCAGACAAGCCTCTGAAGATCAAGATCCTGGTAGGTCTCATGACCCTTCACGTTGCTATACCCAATGGTCGTCGTACTGGTCAAAGACCTCGTCTGGTAAGTAACTGATAAAGAAGTCTAAAACGTTAAAGAGGTCTTCTACTTCTCTGCGTCCATTCAAATCTTCAGACGAGACCAGGAGTGTTGGCACTCTAGGCTCTGCTCCTCTGTGGAGCCCCGCCCAGGGTCAGCTCTGTACTATCCTGGTATTCCCGGGGCTGGGGCAACCCCCTCTCAACTACATGAGTTCTATGAGGCCATGCAACTCATTTTTCGGTGTCCCAACCCCTCTGGAGCACCTTTGAGCCCCTACTGGATCCCCGCCGGCGGATAAACCTGCAATGCCTGTTGAGCCCCATGGATACTATGCTGGATCCAGAGTAGCGCTGCAAGCAAGACAGATCTTCTCTAGTGCTCGCATCCATGCCGATGCCCCCTGTGTCATCAATGACTCCATCCTCATCGTTCTCAACTCTGACATGGAGCAGGACTTGTGTACCACAGACTCATGCCTTCTGTAGCGGAGCCAGGATCTTTTGTCTATGACAGGCCTGGTATAGGGGGTGAATGGGAGGGGTATGGCAACGGTGATGAATATCGCTACACATTAGATGATACTGAGGATTGGTGGGTGCCACCAGACACTTGCTTGGTCTATCCTCCTGTGGCTTTGGAGGTGTGGGTCTCTTTCACTATGGTGCTGCTTAGGGTGACTAAGGTCTTGGATCTTCAGCTGCCCTCAGTGGCAGTCAGACTGAACATCTGATGGAGGTGCTTCAATCGGGGACTGCCCTCTCCTAAGCCTTGCTCCCCTTTAATGAAGCCTTCACCAATGTCCTCCTCGGATTCTGGTCCAAGCCCTGCACAGGAGCTCCTGTACACATGACGATTGCCCACCACCTTGCTCCCGGGGACATCAGTTTCCTCGCCCAGCACCACACTCCAGAGAACTTGGTGGTCTAGGCTTCTCTTCAGAATCAACTCTGGTGCTTTCCCTCCCTTTTCACCAGATAGGGAATTCAAGAGGCTGGATATCTTTAACAAGCCTAGCACTGCGGTCGGTGTACCCCGCATGCCTCTTGGGCTGTTTTTCCCACATGATCTGGGACTCGGTTGCACAAGTGCTGCCAATGGTCTCGGAGGAGGCACGAGACATACTTTCTCAGGAAATTGCCGATGGGAGAGATGAGGCAAAGTTCGACATTCATTGTGGCTTGGACACAAACAAGTCGCTTTGGTGGCGGCTCTTCTGTGCCACACCTGGCTTAGAAATGCTGGCTTTTCCAGGGATGTTGCTTCGCTTATTGACATTCCCTCTGGCTCCTGTCTCTTCGGAGAGAAGGCACACTGAACACTAGAGCACTTTTAGGACTCCAGGGCTATGACCAGATCTTTGGACCTCTCTATGGCCCCTCGCCACCTCTAGTCTGCCTTTCCCTGCCACAGAAGGGGTTTCCAACTACATTAATACCATCCTAGCCTCCATGGCCAGCAAGCTTCCACACCTTTCTGTGGCTGAGGACGCGGTTCCACAGACCATGTGGGACAGGTAGAGTAAATTCTGGCCAGTCCACCACACCTCCGTCCGCCACAGCCTCCAAGCCCCATTAGCGTGCCCTCTTACCATTGTGAACATCCAGTTGGGAGGGGGTGGTTGGGAGGCTTGGAGGGTACACCAATACTTGCCCCACTGGACGTCACAAACATCAGACCATTGGGTACTGCAGATTGTACAAAGGGGCTACTCCTTCTCTTTAGTGGCTGCCCCTCCACCCACTTAAGACCGGTTGACGGAGGAACATCTTTCCTTACACCGCCAGAAAGTACTGGCTCACTTGGCCAATGGAGTTATAGAGATGGTGCCAGCATAAAAGTAAGTCATGTTTGCTATTCCCTCTACTTCCTGTTGCCAGGAAAGAAAAGAGGCCTTCTCCTATACTAGACCTGCGCCTTCTAAATCACTTCCTCAAGCAGGAGAAATTCAAAAAGCTTGCACGAGTTCTCTCTGCTTAAGACCGGGACGACTGGATAGTAGCATTGGATTTGCAGGACTCATATTTTCACACCACCTTCCTGCGCACAGACATTACCTGCGGTTTATGGTGGTCATGAGCACTTTGTTTGCTGTGCTTCCTTTCGGCCTTACCAGCACCCATCAGGTGTTCAACAAGCCGATGGGGGTTTTGCAGCACACCCACGGAGGTCTGGAGGTCCAGTCTTCCCTTACTTCAATGATTGTCTGTTGAAGGTGGTCTCGCCCCAGGCCTTTAGTCTCCCATCTCCAGACCACGGCAAACCTTCTGCACTCACTGGGGTTGACTATCAATGTGCCGAAGTCAGACATGACTCCTCTCAGACTCTCCATTTCATCTTAGCTGTTCTGGAAATTATGCAGTTTGAGGCTTATCCTCCTGAGCGGCAAGTCCAAGATATTCAGGCTATGATAGCAATATTTCGGCCTCTATCCTGGATTTCGATGAAACTGACTCTGACGCTTCTGGGCCTTATAGCCTCTTGCATCCTGCTGGTATGGTAACACATACTCATTGGTATATGCAGGCTTAACAGCGAGACTTGAAGTTCCAGTGGGCGCCGCATCATGGAAATCTTTCTGACATGGTCCAGATCTCAGATGGATCTGCAAAAGATCTGATGTGGTGCCTAACAAACTGCTATTGGGTCAGTGAAAGACCCCTCTCCTTTCCCCAACCAGAACTGACTGTAGTGACTGATGCATACCCCCTGGGCTGCAGCGGTCACCTGGGAGGAGGTGCAGACCAGAAAACTCTGGTCTCCAGTGCAGTCTGGACTCCACATAAACTTGTTGGAGCTTCGGGTGAATCACTTGCTGTTAAAGGCCTTTCTACCCTCCATCAAGGGAAGACTAGTAGAGGTGTTCATGGACAATACCGTCGCAATGGGGTATGCAACAAGCAGGGCGGGGTGGGGTCATGGACCCTCTGTCGAGATGCAATATGGCTCTGTACATGTCTGGAAGACCAGCGCATTTCTCTGGTGGTTCAACACCTGGCAAGCTCTCTGAACACCAGGATGGACAAGCTCAGTCATCAATGTTTAGCGGAAAACAAATGGAGTCTCCATCGGAGGAGGTACCGGTCATCTTCCAAGATTGGAGAGAGCTTTGGTTAAATCTGTTTGACACCACCAAAAAGGCACAATATCATCAGTTCTGTGCTCTGGATCTTCCAAGGCGGCTCTTGATCGGAGACCCTTTTCATTTTGAGTGAAACTCCGACCTCCTATACACCTTTCTGCCAATATCACTCCTGTTCAGAGTTCTCAAGAAGACCAGGAACGACCAGGCCCAAGGCCTAAGTCATTCTTGTTGCTCCACTACGCACAGAGAGTTTGGTATTCCCAGCTCATGAGCATCAATCATCTGCTCAAGCTGCCTTTTCGGGTCGATCTTATGTCACAGCAGCAGGCGAAGGTTCTGTACCTGAACCTTCACACACTCCACATTCATGCATGGAGATTGAGTGGCAACATTTGACAGCCTCCTACCTTTATTTATTTGATTTATTTGAAGAGTTTGATATAGCACTGGCTTGACCCGGAGGTATCAGAGTGCTTTACAAGAGGATCGTTGTGTTACAAGTTACATCAGTTACAAGAGCATAATAAGGTACAGTAAACAAAATATAATTAAACCAATACATATCCTCCCTAAGTTTGTGATGTTATTCTGGCAGCTAGGCTTCCCTCCATAAAATTAGTTTATGCCTACCAGTGGAACAAATTTGTGGCAATGTGTGTATCAAAAAGCAATGATCCCCTATCTGCGCATCTCTCTCAGGTTCTATTGTTCATTCTATTTTGGCCCAGCAGGGCTCTGCTCTGGGCACAGTTAAGGGCGATCTTTGAGCTATTTCTGTGCCATTTTTTTCATTTGTCGGAACAACCTTTATTCAGTCACCCATTGTGATCAGATCCCTCAAGGGTTTGCAACACGTAGCCCCACCCCCAGGCCATTTATTATGCCTTATTTGGACTTGATCCTAGTCCTTTCTTTCCAGATGTGTGCTCCTTTTGAGCCATTACACAACTGTTCTCTTTGGTTATTAACCACCAAAACCTGGTGACCATTACATCAGCCAGAAGGGTTGATGAGTTGCAGGCTCTCTTGGTGTACCTATCTTACACTACTTATTATCCTGAGTAACTGGTCCTCCAGACACGTCCCTTCTTCCTTCCAAATGTAGTCACCCATTTCAAAGTGGGCCAGACCATCACCCTGACTATGTTTTTTATCCGTCTAAGAAAGAGAAAGGACTCCACTATCTGGACCCAGAAAGATCATTGTCGTTCTACCTTGACCGCACAAATGAATTCCAGGGGGGGACTGTAGGAAGCTGTCTCTTTATAAATAGAGGTATACTGAGTAAAGAGTCCAGGTACCCCTTATAAGTGGACATGGGCCTGCTCTAGCAATCCCAAGGTCCTTTATCTAGGGTAGTGTGGTTGAGCAGCATTAGGCTTATCAGAGAGGAGTGTTAGACATTTGCAGGACACAGTCAATAAATGATGCACACACTCAAAAAGTAGATCCACACCAATTTGGAAAAATAACAGGCTTATTTATGTATAATTTCAACCCAAGAACTTTATCAGGTAAGCGGTTTTTGGAAATAGACTTTTTACAGTTTTAGCACAGTTCACCAACAGTTTGTCTTTACGCATGATGCTATCCTTGGGAGAAAGAGCATTTACTGCATGCATATACTTGCAAGGTGTTTCCATGGGACCCCTTTCGGTCGTGAGACAGTAGAGGGATAAGGACCAAAGTTCCACCAGCAGATCGGTTTTATATGACCTGGTGAGTTCGGGTGTAGAGGTGCTAGACTGGTTGGTGGCCTTGCAGGCTGTGCGGTAAAAATGAAGGGGGGGGCACCTGGAAATAGGCTGCAATGGAGAAGTACGAGAGCTCCCAACGGGGTGCTCGGGCCATGAAGGCCTGGAGATCATGGGGGAGCAGTTGGTTACTTCGGTTACTTCAGGGCCAGGAGGCTTGGTGCAGAGTGTTTGTGGTCGGCTGTTTCTTGTCGGCAAGGCGCACAATGGTGTCGGTCAGAACCAGCAAAGGGGAGAAAAACAGGACAACTGGGTGACTCTTGGTGCTGGCCTCTGCGGTGCTGACGTTCCTTGGCGGCTGGTTATTGGTGATGTCGTTGGAGGCCGACTGGACTTTCAATAAGTGTTGGTCGAGGCAAGGGTCTTGTACCCCAAGTATTGGTGCAGGAGAACTTGTAAAGGTCCTGGTGTCTTCAGGCTTGGCAGGAAGATGGATCTGCCTACCTTGAGTGCGCTGACCATCGCCTGGAAGGCTAATGGCCGTTGGACCCGATGAACAGAAGGTTCTTTAAACTGGATGTCATGATCGGTGGTTGCAGGGGAGTAGCTCCTCCACTCCCCTGCTGGCTGATGGGTGAGATGCACAGCTGCAGGACGAGTCAAGTCTTTGCAACTGTCGAGTCTCAGGCAGGGTTTGTCGCCAAAAGTCCACAGCAGTCTTCAGTTCTTTCAGGATCAGCTCTTCAGTGTCCTCACCATTACAGTCAGTGGAATCTGAAATCCAGAATTCAGGGAGCCCCCTAATAACTATTTTAAGGGGTATTAGGGGAGTGGATAGTATTACCTGCCCTCGGGGTCACTAAGCTCCCTAAATGGTGATAACCCTGCCCCAGTTTCCTAAATTCTGCCTTCACCAAGATGGCAGAATTTTCCTAGAGTGGGGCACATCAAGCACCTCACCTTAGGGGTGTGATTGTCCTGGGTGTCCTCCACTCCTACTTTGCATACTTATTTCCCCCCTGTCCCGGTGCCAAATGTCCCTCAGGGCAGGGGGTGGCAGCTCCAAGGTCAGAGGGATGCAGGGGTCACATATAAAGGGCAGCATAGCTTTGAAACCTCCGGCCTTGGTTTACTGATTACGCGCCATCCTGATCTGAAAGAGACACGTTAGTGATAGATTCCTTACCTTAGAATATCCCCAGGCTTCAGACTGGATCCGGAAAATTTTGCGTAGCAATACCCCTGCGCGCCGGCCGGCGTCGTCCGCGGCTCCGCGTCCGTCGGCGGCGTTGTTAGCGCCAGAATGACATCGTCGGAGTACTTAGATGCCGCCCTCGCGTGCTGACGTCAGTTCTTCTTTTTTTCGCGCCAGCTAGCGCAGATCCGGAGAAGCTCTTCCCCTTAGTCATTTTTTGACTAAACTTTTTGATCTTTTTGATCATTTTTCTACTTGAGTCTTCGACTCCTACGGTGCCGGTAGGGATGTCCGGATTCAAACCCTGCTCCAAGTGCAGCCGACTGATGTCGGTTACCGACCCCCATCGCCGGTGTATTCAATGTCTAGGCCTCGACCACGACGACCGCACCTGCTCCTACTGCCGTGCCCTGACGTCTAAGGCTAGGCGAGAGTGGTCCCGCAAGCGACTGGAGCTCCAGCAGTCGGCCCCGCTCCGTTCCAAGTCCCGGTCCCACAGGAGGTCGAGGGACCGGTCGCGGGGTCGGAGTCCTCGTAGCTCCGAGACTCTGCATCGGTCTTCAGGATCCAGGTCCTCAGGTAAGAGGCATGAGAGGTCGGAGAGACGTCATCGTTCTTTCGACCCACCCCGACGCTCGCGCGACTCGGCCGGGGGTTCGGGTGACACCACCCACGCGGCTCCGACGGAGTTGCCGACGTCGCCACCTGCCCCACACCTTCCGGTCCATGGGCACAGTGCGACGCAAGAGGACGTCAAGCGGTACCTCATGGCCATGTAGTCCCTCCCTCCTCCGCTGGATCCCGTGGCGCCTACGGGCCCAACGGTCCCGGCTGGAGGGCCTAGCTGGTCGGGTGCTTCGGCTCCCACGCCGTCGGGTGCTTTGGCCCGGCACCGCCGGCGACTTCGGACTCCTCACAGCAGGCCTCCACTGGATCCGGTTCCGGATCTGGGTCGTCGCCGGTCGACCTCACGACCGCACCGGCACCGCGGGTGTCGCCGCCTACTGGCGCCGTCCCCGTTCCTACCCTCGATTCGGTTCCAGCGCCGGAGCGGCGCCACTCTCGACGTCGTATGGAGATTTCTATTTCCATGAACCGGCCCCATCTGTTGACCCTGAATTGCAGGAGATGGGTGACGAGGGTGATTGGTAGGGGTCTGTGGACCCTCTGGCACAGGAGTGCCAGTCTCAGCAGGACTGGACATATGAGCTTGGGGAGGCCAGTGGAATTGACACTTCGCCAGACACTAGATTTGTGTCCCCTACCACCGTGGCTACGGAGGAGGGGGCTGCCTACAGTGTAGTGTTGACGCGGGCGGCCAAGGCCTTGGGCCTGACGCTCCCCGTCGCAGCCGTGAGGACTAACCTCCTCACTGAGGTCCTTAAACCACAAGCATGCTCCAATGAGCCTCTGTTGCTGTTTAATGACGCCTTGTGTGACGTTCTTGTGGGCACTTGGTCCAAGCCCGCCACAGGTTAACCTGTGGATAGGAACGTGGCCAGGCCCCGGGCGACCCTTGCTTTTTGTCCACCCATCCCACCCCCGATAGCCTGGTCATCCAGGCCTCCACTTCCCAGACCGCATTCTCGACGGCTCCGCCCGATCGGGAATCCAAGAGGTACGAACAATTCGGAAAGAAAGTGTTCTCATCCCTGAGTTTGGGACTGCGGTCAGTCAATACCTCATGCCTCTTGGGCCGCTACACCCACACTCTATGGGACACGGTCGCGGACGTGCTGCTACAATGTCCGGAGGAGGCCCGGGCTAAACTCTCCCAAGCCCTTGCGGAGGGTCGAGATGCAGCGTGCTATTCCATCAGGTGTGGGCTGGATACCACGGACTTACTGGGCAGAGCGATGGCAACGACGGTGGCGGTTCGACGCCACGCCTGGTTGAGGTCCGCCAACTTTTCGGCCGATGTCCAGGCCACACTTCTGGACATGCCGTTTGATGGCCGTCGCCTCTTTGGCGACAAGGCAGACCATGCGCTTGAGCGTTTTAAGGAATCCAGGGGTACGGCCAAGTCCTTGGGCCTCTCGGCCCCACGCCAGCAAACGGCTGCCTTTCGCTCCTTTTGTGGTCAAGGAAGGGGCGCTCCCAAACGTGCTGCCAGCCACGCACCGCAGACTGCTACACAGCGCGGAGGCGGCCGTGGCAACCCCGTAGCGGCGGTCAGACACAACGACGAGGCCAGTCCATACCTTCCCCTGCAGCGCCCGCCTCAAAACCCTCCTAGTCCGTGCTTTCAGGCCCATGTGACGCCAGCGGGGGGCAGAGTTCGCCATCACCTCTTCCACTGGCGCACTGTCACTTCGGACAGGTGAGTGCTGCAAATCGTCCGAAGGGGCTACTCCCTCCCCTTCGAGACGACCCTTCCAGCCATGCCACCGCAATACCACCGCGTGTCGGGGGATCACTTGCAACTTCTGCAAGAGGAAGTTACGGCCCTCTTGGCCAAGGGGGCCATCGAGCGCATTACTGGGCCAGAAGTAGGGTGTGGTTGTTACTCCCACTAATTTCTGGTACCCAAGAAGGGCAAAGGGGGCCTACGCCCTATCTTGGACCTACGGAACGTCAACGGCTTCCTCCGGAAGGAGAAGTTCAAGATGCTGACTTTGGCTCAGGTCTTAGCTGCCCTGGACCCAGGAGACTGGATGGTAGCGTTGGACTTGCAGGACGCCTATTTCCACATCACCGTCCTGCCGGCCCACCGGCGTTACCTCCGGTTCACGGTAGGCCACGAGCACTTTCAGTTTACTGTGCTCCCCTTCGGCCTTACCAGCGGCCCACGGGTGTTCACGAAAGTGATGGCGGTGGTCGCAGCTCATCTGCGCAGGTTAGGGGTTTCAGTCTTCCCCTACCTCGACGACTGGTTGTTAAAGGCGGGCTCGCCCCAGACAGTCGGCAACCACCTCCAGACTACGGCCGACCTCCTGCACCAGCTGGGGTTTTCCATCAATGTGCCGAAGTCACACCTGTGTCCTTCTCAGAAGCTCCTCTTCATCGGAGCGGTTCTAGACTCGGCGCAGTTTCGGGTTTATCCTCCCAAACAGCGGGTTCGGGATATTCAGGCTCTGAATCCGATCTTTCAGCCTTTATCCCGGGTATCGGTCAGGTTGACACTGCTGCTTCTGGGGCAGATGGCCTCCTGCATCCTTCTGGTGCATCACGCCAGGTGGCGGATGCGGGCTCTGCAGTGGGACCTGAAGTTTCAGTGGGCCCAGCATCAGGGCAACTTGTCCGACCATGTCTTGATATCGGAGGGCACTGCAAGACAGTTGCAGTGGTGGCTCACGGACCTCGATTGGGTCAGCGGCAGATCCCTCTCCCTACCCCAACCGTAGCACGTAGTTGTGACGGACGCGTCCCTCCAGGGCTGGGGGGGCCACATGGGAGAGGCGGAGATCAGAGGCCTCTGGTCTCCGGCGGAGTCCCAGCTCCACATCAACCTTCTGGAGCTGCGGGCGATCCGTCTTGCACTGAAGGCATTCCTCCCCTCGGTCCGGGGGAGTGTAGTGCAGGTGTTCACGGACAACACCACCGCCATGTGGTACTGCAACAAACAGGGCGGGGTGGGGTCGTGGACCCTATGCCAGGAGGCTCTGCGCCTCTGGCAGTGGCTGGAACATCCGGGCGTGACCCTGGTGCTTCAACACCTGGCAGGTTCCCTGAACGCCAGGGCGGACGAACTCAGCCGTCGGTGCATGATGGATCAAGAATTGCGTCTGAACTCGGACGTGGTGCAAGGTCTCTTTCAGCAGTGGGGAGAGCCTTGGTTAGATCTATTCGCCACAGAAGAGAACGCGCAGTGTCATCAGTTCTGCGCGTTGGAATTTCCAAGGCGGCACTCGCTCGGAGACGCTTTTCGTCGCGAGTGGAGTTGCGGTCTATTGTACGCCTTTCCGCCTATACCACTTCTGCCCAGAGTGCTGAATAAGATTCGGCGCTACCGGGCCCAGGTTATCCTTGTTGCTCCGGACTGGGCACGAAGATATTGGTATCCAGAGCTACTCAGCATGTCTGTCGAACCCCCGATTCGTCTGCCTCTTCAGGAGGACCTTCTGTCGCAGCAGCAGGGGGACGGTCCTCCACCCGAACCTGTCCAGTCTCCACCTACAACCTTGGAGATTGAGCGACAACAGTTGAGGCCATTTGACTTGCCTCCTGAAGTCTGTAATGTCATTCTGGCAGCCAGGCATCCCTCCACAAAGTCGGTATACGCCTGCAGGTGGAACAGATTTGTGGCATGGTGCACAGCAAAGGCTGTGGATCCACTCTCTGCCCCCCTTTCTGAGGTTCTCCTCTTCCTTCTTTCTCTTGCCCAGCAGGGCTCTGCTTTGGGCACTATCAAGGGCTACCTTTCTGCCCTTTCCGCCTTCTTAAGGCTACCTGATCAGCCATCTTTATTCAAGTCCCCAATTGTAAATAGGTTTTTGAAGGGCATCACACACATGTTTCCTCCTGTTCCTTTCGTGATGCCCCAGTGGGACCTGAACCTTGTACTTACTTATCTAATGTGTGCTCCCTTTGAGCCGCTCCATAACTGTCCTCTCCGTCTTCTTACTTTGAAGACTGCTTTCCTGGTTGCCATCACCTCTGCCAGGAGAGTGAGTGAGTTCCAGGCTCTTTCTTCCACACCTCCTTTCCTCTCCGTCCATCCGGACAAGGTTGTGTTGCGGACGAGACCTTCTTTCCTGCCCAAGATTGTCACGGCCTTCCACATCGGGCAGTCCATCACCTTGCCCACCTTCTTTCCGCCTCCGCATCCCTCGAAAGAGGAAGAGTGGCTCCACCGTCTGGACCCAAAGCGTGCGCTCTCTTACTATGTGGATCGCACACGCCAGTTCCGGGTGGATGACCAACTCTTTGTTGGTTACGTGGGCGCTAAGAAGGGACGGGCGGTGCACAAGCGGACCATCTCTCGGTGGATCATCTTGTGCATCCAGGCGTGTTACTCCTTGGCCAAGAAGGAACCTCCTGTTGGGATGCGGGCTCATTCCACTCGGGCCACGGCGACTATGACTGCCCTGGGCCGAGGAGTGCCCTTGCAGGACATTTGTCAGGCAGCTACGTGGGCCTCGCTGCACACGTTTGCGAGACACTACTGCCTGGACAGCCAAGTCCGGAGGTATGGCTTCTTTGGCCGTTCCATCCTCCGGGACTTTCTGGTGTGATTATTGCTTTGCAGACCCACCACCGGGGTTGGTTTTGCTGGGGTATCTATTCTAAGGTACGGAATCTATCACTAACGTGTCTCTTTCAGATGCACAAGTTACTACTTGTGTAACGATATATCTGTAAGAGACATTAGTTAGTGATAGATTCCTTACCACCCCACCCATCCTCTCCGTTCTGCGAACTGATTTCTAGGGTTAAGGACATCCCTTTCAGGGCTCTAGTTTCTTGGCACCAGTGGTCAGTTTCTTGCATGGCTCTGCGTTCCTGTCACGGAAAGTTGTGTACAGAACGGACGTCAGCAGGCATGGGTGGCTCCTCAGTAGTCTCTGTGACATCATCTCGGCGCTTACGATGCCAGCGGCGGACACGGAGCCGCACAACGCTACCTACTGACGTGCTGAGGTACTGCTAGCGAAAACTTTCCAGATCCAGTCTGATGCCTGGGGATATTCTAAGGTAAGGAATCTATCACTGACTAATGTCTCTTACAGATATATCATTACACAAGTAGTAGCTAGTGCATCAAGTGGCTGGAGAACAATTTAGTTTCTTTGGAGCAGCTTTCGGCAAAACTGACTCTATAGTTGCATTTGATTTCTTTTTGTAGGATATCAAATGTTAAAGCTCTAGATGTTGATATAAGTGTTTCCTCCTCCTGGAGTTAGCTTTTATATTACAAGACTTACTAAGGCACTATCAACAAAAGTTTGTTTTAAAATCCTTTTGCTCATTTGTGCAAAATTATACGTGCTTAACGGCCTGACATTTTACAAAGGAAAAACTGCTACTTTTTGTCCTTCTACATCTCAACTATTGATTTCTTCCAAAAAGCCTTTTAACCCATTTTGTTCCTTCACTTGGGTCAGTTGTGTCGTGAGTTAATTAGTTATTGACATTTCAGTTTTCGGGGCTCATTCAGCTGAAGGTGGCGAAGGCACTAAGGTGCTTGCAGCCCTGTGTCTCTTAGAGGAGATTATGAAGGGATCAGGCTGGGTTCATGAATCTATCGTTAGAACTTTCTACTTAAAGCTAATAGCCCATGTGCCTCAATCAACTGTAGAGCAGCATTGAACTAGTCATAATTGAGCCTCCGGTTATGTAATACAATGTGAAATCTCCACTATTGTGAAAAGAGGTTTAGATTGTATTAAAGACCTGAAGGTGAAGAATATCACTCTCAACCACAGTCTAATATTTATTCACCCTCTTGCAGTTTAAATTTCCTTGGATCGGTGGAAGTTGTTGTTAAACTAGGATTCAGGAGGGGGTAGTCCACAACAGATGGCTGACTCGCTATAACATTCCTGGCTGGAAAATGTGTTCTAATTATGAATTGATCTCTTTATGGGGTGTACATAGACTTACCCTCAGCTTCTAATACTAGAAATAGGATGACATTGTGTTGAAACAAATGGCATAAGGGAGGGTTCCTTCTGCCCTCTTAAAGTAGATCATCCAACTCCATGAAGGGTCTTGGACGCAAGTGGAGCTTGGATGTAACAGCTCCCTGTCCTGGAATACCTTAACTCCAAATGGCTTGCGACAGGGATGTCTCTTGACTCTTCTGCTTCTCTATAAGACTTATTTCAGGTCAGCACTGGGTGTAGTTCAATTTGCTCATTTCCACCAAAACTGACTGAAGTCCTAATTCCCCAGCTTATCTACATGGGTGATACAGTGTGCCATAGAGTGTGACACAGAAGGCAAAAGTTACAGCAGATGTTCTCCGTAGGGTGGACCACAAACCGGTTCATAACTCCTTGAAAGTCTTAAAAGAGATCTGTAATATGAAAAAATTTAAATCCTGCTCCTCTGTAGGTGTGAGATAATGGATGCAAGGGTAGTACTTTGGATCAAGAGGGTTGAAATGAGCATCTGAAAAAACTGCCTCAAACTCCCAAGAGGGTCAATAACCATCACTGGAACTGGGGCAGAAAAATATTTTATTCAAATGCTACCAGCAACTGAATAATTTTACCGCCCAGCTTTCGGACATCAGAGTGGGGTTTAAAGGCATCAAATAAACTCCTACACTGAGGTAGATACTTTATTCCTTTGGCAAGAGAAATTGAGAAATACGGGTTTAGTAGACCTTGAACCCTGTCGAAAATTGGGCAAATACAGGTACCTACAGGAAAAAACTTGTAAAATGTTCAACCAGAGTGTTAGCATTTATAAAAGATAATATTTTTTTAAGAAACCGTAGTGTGGGCTTACATGGCTGCACCAGTATATTAGTTCTCGTAATGCTCCACTTTTCGTAACCCCACTGCTATAGAAGTCACACTATACGAGAAGAAACTTCTCTTAGAATAAAGAAATATTGAAAAAGAGCATATAATCAAATATAGTACATTTATAAATTATAAACAATATCCAATTCATGCGCATTGAAACAAAATTAAAGTGCGGGAGTCTGACCGGTCAGACGAACGATACTTTGGGCACAACTTCATATGATACTGGCATGGATAGAAGGCAATAATCCTTAGGAAACCCAGAAGACATTGCTGCTATTGAGATCACTAAACTTGTTTGGTGATTTACATGAGCTGTTTCCAACTTGGATATATATAACAAGACGTCACGAGATTCTTGTCTTTCAAGAGTTCACATTCGTAGATTGCTTTGCTGATCTTCGTGATCTGATTCACAACCCTGATGAAGTCCATTTATTGGACGAAACGCGTTGGCTGGCCTTTATGCTTCTGATTGCTAATAAAAATAAAGATTATATGAAGAAAAGAAATTTCAAGACTCCCCGCTCTTTAGTATTGTTTCAATTCGCATGAATTTGATATTGTTTATCATTATATAAATGTACTATTTTTGATTATATTCTCCTTTTCATTATTTCTTTATAAAAGATAAAGAGGACTTTAAGAATAGACCCCAAACATTGTCCCTCACTCTACCAGAGACTAAAGGTAACATCCAGCCATTTCTAAAAGACATAAAATGTATAACACCCATAGGTGGGCCTTGAAGGTGAGAGTGGGACAAATGCTGGCTTTCATCAACTAGATGTCAATCAATCAATCAATCACAGACATTTATATAGCGCACTACTCACCCGGAGGGTCTCAAGGCGCTGGGGGGGGGGGGGAGTGCTGCTACTGCTCGAATAGCCAGGTCTTGAGCTTCTTCCTGAAGGAGAGGTGGTCCTGGGTCAGGCGCAGGTCGGGAGGGAGGGAGTTCCAGGTCTTGGCGGCCAGGTAGGAGAAGGCCCTTCCTCCTGTTGTCGTTCTTCGGATGCGGGGGACGGCGGCGAGGGCGTGGCTGGCTGATCGGAGATGTCGTTTGGGAGCGTAGAAGTTGATGCGGTTGATGAGGTAGCTCGGGCCTTGATCGTGTAGGGCTTTGTGTGCGTGGGTGAGGAGGCGGAAGGTGATTCTTTTGTTGACGGGGAGCCAATGCAGGTCTCTCAGATGTCCGGAGATGTGGCTGTGTCGTGGGATGTCGAGGATGAGTCTGGCTGAGGCGTTCTGGATCCGCTGTAGTCTCTTCTGGAGCTTGGCGGTGGTTCCGGCGTAGAGGGCGTTGCCGTAGTCCAGTCGGCTGGTGACGAGGGCCTCGGTGACCGTCTTCCTGGTCTCGGTGGGGATCCACCGGAAGATCTTCCGTAGCATGCGCAGGATGTTGAAGCATGACGAGGAGACGGCGTTGACTTGTCTGGTCATGGTGAGGGAGGAGTCCAGGATGAAGCCCAGGTTGCGTGCGTGGTCTGTCGGTTTGGGTGCGCTGCCCAGGGGGGGGGGGGGCCACCAGGAGTCGTCCCAGGTGGAGGGTGAGGAACCCAGGATGAGGACTTCCGTCTTGTCTGAGTTCAGTTTCAGGCGGCTGGTCGTCATCCACTCGGCTACGTCTTTCATCCCTTCGTGGAGGTTGGCTCTGGCGGCGGCGGGGTCGTTGGTCAGGGAGAGGATCAGCTGGGTGTCGTCAGCGTAGGAGATGATGTTGAGGTTGTGTTGGCGTGCGATGGCCGCGAGGGGGCTCATGTAGATGTTGAAGAGGGTGGGGCTCAGCGAGGATCCCTGAGGGACGCCGCAGATGACTTCGGTGGCCTCTGACTTGTACTGTGGTAGCCGGACTCTCTGTGTTCTTCCGTCGAGGAAGGAGATGATCCATTCCAGTGCCTTCTCCCGGATTCCGACGCTGCTGAGGCGCTGCACTAGGGTGCGGTGGCAGACAGTGTCGAATGCTGCGGAGAGGTCTAGGAGGATGAGGGCCGCTGTTTCTCCGTTGTCCATCAGGGTTCGGATGTCATCGGTGGCAGCGATGAGGGCGGTCTCGGTGCTGTGGTTGGCTCGGAAGCCAGACTGTGAGGGGTCGAGGGATCCATTCGTCTCGAGGAAGGCGGCCAACTGCTTGTTGACGGTCTTCTCGATGACCTTGGCTGGGAACGGGAGGAGCGAGATGGGGCGGTAATTCTTGAGTTCGGTGGGGTCCGCTGTAGGTTTCTTCAGTAGGGCGCTGAGTTTGGCGTGCTTCCAGCTCTCCGGGAAGGTGGCTGTGTTGAAGGAGGTGTTGATGATGTCCCGCAGATGGGGTGCGATGACAGCGTCGGCCTTGTTGAAGACGTGGTGAGGGCAGGGGTCGGTTGGAGATCCGGAGTGGATGGAGTTCATCATGCGGAGGGTGTCTTCGGTGCTGATCGGATTCCAGGCGCGGAGGGTGGTGGTGGGGGGCGGTGGTTCGGTTGTGGCGTGCGTCGGTTGAGTGCTGAAGCTGAAGCTGAAGCTGTTGTGTATGTTGTGGTAAATAAATAAATAATACCTCTCTTTTTGACTAGACATATATCATAACAGATAGCTCAATAAATAAGAGTCAAGATTCGAGGTAGTAGGAGTTTTTGCAGGTTTAATACAGCATAAGGACAGGAACAGGAGAACCTGCATAGGAATAGAATGGCAGGGCCCAGCAGCTGCTGGGGCTGGATCTGGGATGAGCGCGCTGACTTTTTAATAACAATACATGAGCATATATACATAACGCAAACACATAGCATTACATTGCAGTAGGCGTAGCAGTGGGTGGAGCAGAAGGCGTGACGCGTAGCAGTCGCGAAAGATAAGGGCGAAAAGAGGTGTAACAGGGCGTATACATAGACATGTGATGCAAACGTAACAGAATATGTCATGAATGGGGCGGAAACCATGGAGGGGGCTACCTAAGGAGCCGGGACCTCTAACCTGATGGTGCGCGCAAACTAGCAATGACGTATTACTAGGAGAAGCTGGGGGCTATGAACTCTGTGCTAGGAGCAGAGACTGAAGTCTGGAAAGTCAGGGCGACATGTACCTAAACAGTATCTAGTATCTGATGTTTAGAGAACATGTTGATATAAACTAGAAGTCAGGAGGGGAAAGGCTAACTTGATTCTAAGACTGGACCATGCATTATTCTACATGTAGTGCGTGTTGAAGAATATTAAATGACCATTAAATGCAGTATTTCTCTAACATGGAGCCCTGAAGGCTAGACAATGACGGAAACTATTGATGCGATTCAGTAGCTTAGGAATGCAGAGAAGGAGGGCTGAACTGATAACTGGACTCATAACATACTCTTGGCAGACTCAGAGGCAGAGCCAGGCTGCACCGGGCACTGCAAGGCAGGAAGTAAGTGAAGGGTCGAGGATACAGGTGGGGGCTGTATCGCTCCTCAGCGAGGTTTCTGGAGACAGGAGCTGAATCTGATGTCCAGGCCCTTTTGAGGCCTAGAAACGGGGACTTTATAATAGAATAACGTGCACACTGAGAAACGTGGCAACGTAGCTTTACATAGGCCTGATATTCGTAGTATTCACGAGGACTGGAAACTGGCATACTAGAGGTGGACACAACTGTAATTGCGTCATTAATCGGACATGGGGAGTACATATGCATATTTAATCATGCACACATAACATATGATGGATGACACGTAGGGACACAGAACATGGCAAAATTTACTTTTCCACATTCCCTCCTTGTCACTACGTTTCCATCAGGAAACATCAATTTTCATGATACCATCTATCATTTCATACAGTATCATTTGCTCGTCTCGAATTATCCTGGAACGGGATTTAGAACGGGGCTTGGGACTAGGAATACAAGAGGTAGCACAAATGCCGCAAATCGCAGGGCCACATTGTATACAGAGGCAGCAGCTGAATATGATCGCTACTGCAATACCTAGAAAGGACAATATTTTCCATCCCCATGCGGAAATTATATTCCAGAACCAACCGGACCATGTCCAGGTGCCTGGATCTTGGTGTATCAGATGGGCAATTTTATGGAGTCTGGTTATAGCTGAATAAACAGACGGCGCGTTATTTGGAATGAAAATGCAGCAACTAGATCCGATGACTCTACAGGCCCCGCCCCTATCGGCCAGTATGACGTCAAGGACGAGACGATTCTGTAAAACGACAAATCTCATAGCAGATTGCTCTTCGGTTAAGTTACCTAGAGCAGAGGCAGTCTCATTTACTACAGCTTCAAGGGTTCTGGTTAACCTACGGATCAGTTTACTATTCTGGATAGGTCCTATAAAGAAAAAGAAACCTCTATTGAAATCTGTATACTGTTCTAGAGCAGTTTCAGTATAATCGACAATTGGGGACTCCCTTCTATGTCTAATGTGTACTAGATGTGTATTTCTATGATAATCAGGTGGGGTTAGGAAAACTGGTGGCAGTAGGAAGGCAATGTAACAGGTTCCCTCCCAATCGAGGGGCAGACGAACATATGCGGTTTGACCACAAATAAAATAAGAATGACGTGAAGCTTTGAAGATAGATTTCCCACTGTCACTATACTTGACAATAGTAGTACAATCACTATGTCCTACGTGTATGGAACCATAATTTCGGACACATAATTCGCCTTTGACTGGTAGTACTGAAATAGCAGGTAAGTCTGGAGTAGTATCAGACTGAACATTCAGGACCATAAAATTCGAAGAATAATTACCTAAATTATACACTTCATTTTCTAGATCTAACCCGGTTCTGTGGGGGAGACCTTGCTTGTCTGGGAAACATGTACTGTTAAGAAAAGACATATCTGTTGAGGATAACGTTAACGTGGACCATGCTCCACACGAACCATTATGTGAAAATGGATAAGGAAAAAGTGGTAGAACTCCCTTCGGTGTCTGGAAAGGGGGGAGTCGACCACACACCCAACAATTAGTGGCATTGCTGGTCTGGTGTGAGTAATGTAACATGCGGATAAATGAGTTATTTCGCATAGCGAGGCGGTAAGAGAGTTCATGAGGAGGCAGATCACTAAACGTGTGCTCTATTGTAGCATTAGCAGACTTATTTACATGAAGAACTGGGAAGTACAAGAAAAATGCATAACTGGTGCAGGAAATCATAAGGCTGAGAAACAATATGAAACATAGAAAAATGATACATCGGATTGAGTTTTGACTAACTCTCTCTCTATGGGGGTCTATTTTATACATGTCAGAAACAGTCTAACCGTTTCACCTAGGGGAGGACTTAGACAATCAAACTGACTGACTTATTTTACAAGACCGGAGTTTTAGCTTGTACTCCTGCTGCGGAGTTTTCTCTAACAGGGGAGGGGTTGTAGCAATGTCTTTTGCGGGACAGTCCTTGAGAACAATATTCTGGCAATCCTTTGAATCCTGGGAAATGTTCTTTAAGGCGGGTTTCAGTCCATTAAAAAGTTTAATATGAGAAAGGTGTACCCAGCCTTTGCGTCCTTCCAACTTCACGGCTGTACGGGTGGTGAGGAGGACCTGTCGGGGCTCTTTCCAACGAGGCTCCAGCGGACTTGATCTGTCAAAGTTGCGGACCATCACCATGGATCCTGGAACGATTTCGTACGGTGCCACCTCGGTATTGTCTGGAAATGCGGCAGCAACCTGTGAACGACATGAGTTGAGGGCAGACATCAAGGAAGCTAGGTAATCTGTCAGCATATTACTTGAAACATCGGTAATACTTCGGGGTCTAGGAGTACCCCACATGTTAGGGGGGCGGCCGAATACGACCTCGTACGGGGACAGACCTGATCTGGAATGTGCGACCATGCGCATATAAAATAAAGCGACTGGCAGAGCTACTAGCCAGTCCACACCTTTTTCTTTACACACTTTTGCAATACGGATTTTTAGAGTCTGATTATGTCTCTCTACGAGACCGGCTGCTTCAGGATGGCGTACACAATGAAACTTCCACTGGTACCCTAGCAAAAGGGAAACATGCTTCATGAGTTCAGATGAGAATGGCTGGCCGTTGTCAGAATATACGACTCTAGGGAGTCCATAACGAGGGAAGAACTCACGAACCAACTGCTTGGCAGTGGTCGCGGCTGTGTAATCTGGGACTGGATATGCTTCTGTCCACCTGGACAAAGCGCATACAACTACAAGGACATACTTGAAACCTCGACATCGCTCCATCTGAATATAATCCATCTGGAGGACTTCAAAAGGGTGATCAGGGGGCTGGAATCCACCTTGTTCCACCGGAACACTTTTACCTGGATTAAACTGACAACATATCATACAGGTACGGACTTTCTGCTTGGCTGCAGCTCGTAAATGCTTGTTGAACCAAATGTTCTGGATACTGTCTAACATAGCTTTTTCTCCTAAATGTGCTGGACTATGTGCGGTATTAATAATGACTTGAACCATAGAGTCGGGGAGAAACCATGTGGCTCTACCCTTTGTTAACCATCCTTGGTCTGTCTGGACCCCTCCTTGTTCGGACCATTTCTTGATTTCTTCGGGAGTAGCATGTAACTGGATATCTATGACATCTTGTGTAGGGTCCTTAACTGTCATACATGTAATCGGATCTGGAGTGTGTGTCATGTTAACTGGAATGTCTAGAGTCTGTGCTGTAAGCTTGGCTGTGCGATCTGCTAGATCATTACCTTGGGAAATAATGTCAGTAACTTTCGTATGTGCTTTGCACTTCATGATAGCGATAGATGTCGGTAAGTGTATGGCATCTAACAGAGCTTGAATAAGGAGACCATGCTGAATCTTGGTTCCATGAGAAGTCATGAAACCTCTCTCCTGCCAGAGCACTCCGAAGTCGTGTACAACTCCAAATGCGTAACGTGAATCTGTGTAAACATTAACTTTCAAGTTCTTGGCGTGTATGCAGGCTTGTGTCAGAGCAACTAGCTCTGCTGCTTGAGCGGACAGGGTGTCAATACGGTGTGTTTCAATAACTTCGGTGTCCGTAGTCACTGCATACGCGGCGACTAGTTCTCCTGTACTTGTTCTTAGGCATGAACCATCCACATAAAGTGTCAGGTCGGGATCTGGTAACGGAATATCTGTCAGATCTTGTCTTGGCTTTGTCGTAATGTTAACTACTTCCACGCAATCATGTGTGGCTGGATTTGAATTAACTGATGGTAACAGTGTAGCAGGATTTAAAATGTTGCAGCGTCTGATTTCTATGTGTGGCTGGAACAGTGTCAATTCATAACCTGTTAAACGTGCAATTGTCAAGTGCTGAGTTTGTGTTCGGTTTAAAAGAACTTCCACGGAATGTGGAACTTGTACTGTCAAGGTATGTCCTAAGACTATGGAATCACTTTGTCTGATAGCTAGTGCTGTGGCTGCAACTGACTTGAGGCACGCAGGCAGAGCCTGGGCTACAGGATCTAGTGTGCTCGAAAAATAAGCACAGGGCTTGTATTGTCCTGCTTGATCTTGTGTGAGAACAGATAATGCTGTACCTTCGCGTTCAGTGACGAAAAGTGTAAAAGGCTTACTGTAGTTCGGTGTCGCTAGAACTGGAGCTTGGCATAGGGCTTTCTTTAACTCATTGAAACTAAGTGTATGTTCAGATGTCCAAGGGAGGACAGTCGATACGGCTGCCTCCTGTGTCGTTAACTGTATCAGTGGCTTGACTAGAAATGCATACTGAGGAATCCATTGTCTGCAATAAGAAGTGAGGCCGATAAAAGCACGTACCTCCTTCTGGGTCTTGGGCTGAGGAAGACTCGCTATTAACTGGATACGGTCTGGTGTCAACTGCCTACCCCTCTTGGACAGTAAGTGTCCTAAGTAGACCACTTGCTGGACACAGAATTGAAGCTTAGAAGGGGACACCTTGTGCCCCATCTCGGCTAGAAAATACAAGACTGTAAGGGACGCTTGCTCGCAAGCACGTTCAGAACGGGCTGTGATCAGTAGATCATCGACATACTGGAGCAGGGCAGTGTCAGTTGGCATGTGAATGTTGTCTAGTTGTCTCTTGAGTGCTTGACTGTAAATACTAGGACTTTCTGTGAAACCTTGAGGAGCGCGTGTGAACATATAGCTCCTTCCATTTAAACAAAATCCGAAAAGGAACTGGCTGTCTGGATGAATAGGAACACTGAAAAATGCGTTCTTGAGGTCTATGACAGTGAAGAACGTGGCTTCGGAATCAATGGCCGTTAATAGGGAAGAGATGTCTGGGACAACTGGGTACTGCGGAATAATACATTTATTAAGCTCTCGTAGGTCAATCACTAATCGATATACTGGGGGTGCATTTGGATCAGTACGTTTCATGACTGGAATGATCGGAGAATTACATACATTGGAGTCAGTTTCTACAACCACTCCTTGAGCCATGAGCTCGTCAATAATTTTGGATAAGGCTGCTACAGCCTCAGGTGGCAATCTGTACTGTCTGATTCGTGGTAACACTACACCTGGCTTGAGAGTCACACGATAGGGTGTGATTTGCATATAACCTACATCAGTTGGACCTTGCGCCCATAAGTGCTGCGGAACATTAGACAGTCTTGAATCAAAATCTCGTAATACATAGTGACCCTTGAAGTCTCGTAGGAACAATCGTATTCCCTCTGGGGAACAGCATATAACTGCACCTAACTCTTTCAGTGTCTTAATGCCTAATAGGTTTTCTGGACATGACTTAGTAAGTAACAGATCAGTAGTGCGGGACAATGGACCTACTTCTAGAGTAACTGGCTTTGAAATCTCATTTACGATAGGTTTTCCTGAAAATCCAAGGGAAACATTTCTTGAGCCTGAGAGCGGAGCCCCTGGAACTTCGGCGTGACTAATTGTGGTCCTACTTGCCCCTGTATCAATCAAAAACTTTCTGTCTTTCCCTAATACTTGACTGTGAACATAGGGACCCTCTTGATCTACAGGTATCTCGATGAGAGGCAAGCCTACCTCCCTCTCTAGGCTGTTTCATGAATACTGCTGGTACTCTGGATACTCAGACTGTGCATACTGGTACATCTGCGATGTAACATGCTGTGGTGCAGCGATAGGCTGCGGTGCTGTAACTGTCTGTGGTGCATTCTGTGGCTGAGGAATCTGTGAAACTTGTTCTTGTCTAGGCGGACGTGGTCTTTCTTTAGTCTTACCAGTAGCTATGTTGTGTTTCAGGACTGCACACTCATTTATGAAATGACCTGGCTGTTTACAATAATTGCAATTCCCTTTAACGGGAGCTGCAGGATGACTGGCTTGATTTGGACCCCTCTTCTGACTGTCTTGAGGAACAGATTGTGCAACTAGTACTTTCATTTTCGTGTCTTTCATACGTTTTCTCTCGTGTTCTTGTTCTTCTCTGATTCTATTCTGATGGTATTGGAGCATTTGCAACATCTGGGACGGGGTATTAGCTTGCCAGGTACTTTCGACTTTCAGAACTCGATTTTTAATTGGTGGGCTTGAATTCTCGACTAGTTTAGTAACAAAAAGGTGAGGGTATGACTCACTACTTGTCTTGAGGCCACTGTTGATACTGAAGCATTTTTCAAATCTAGAATAAAAATCACTAATGTCCTCATCTTGCTTTTGTTTACAGGCTGAGATTGCATCCCAGTCTTCTTTTCTAGTTGTCAATAATCTAGGTAAAACTTGTATTAATAATTCTGGTAATTCTTTACATTTATCTCCAAGACCGGTACCTGGTACTCGTGCCTTATCTTCGGCTTCTAGAACTGCCCAATCGATCTTTTTCTCTCCCACCTCCCATTCTTTTTCCTTGAGCTTTTCATACACCCCTGCGGGCAGCAGAACCTTTAACATTTTAATTATATCTGGGTATGTGTATTCTCCCATACGGAGCATGTCTTTTAATTCTCTATGGAACCCTGCTGGATCTTTGTCATGACAGGGAATTAATTTCTTCATCTCGAGGAGTTCCATCTTTGTAATTGGAGTGTAAACAAACACTCGCTGCATTTCGCCACCCGTTCCTTTAACTGGGTGGACTTCTCGTAACGGATTCTGTCTCTCCATGTAAAAGGGTTTACTTTCTGGGGGTGAGACATGAACAAAATGCGGGTTCAGAAACGTTCTATATTTGTGACGCTGTTCTAGAATGACACTAATTAAATCGGTACCTAGACCTTTCCATCTATACTGGAGTAACTCGTTCAGGATATCATGTAACGGACCTGGATCAGAGTGTTGACCCTCATACAATGTAATGAGGTGCTGAATCATATACATACCCGCCAGTCGTTGCTCGGCTGGGGGCATTTTCAGAAACATTTGTGCCACTATTTCGTCTGGAAAAGTGGTAGAATCAGTAATCCATCGGACTGCTGATCGGGCTAGTTCTTGTTCATGCATGGTACTTAACTGACTGTAACCGATTCGTGATTTCAGAATGTGATCGGTAGCTTGGAATACTTGTTCTAGAGAACCTTGTTCTGGTGCTGGAGAATGAAAAATAGACTTGTGTTCTAGGCGTAAATGGCGATCTGGAAATCTAGATTTTCCTACATACGCTATTCTGGCGGGATTCTCGTCCTCTATCTCTTCAGTATCAGAGTTACTTTCTTTCTCGCTTACTTGTGCTGCTTTACGTTGTTCGTGTATCTTTATTATTTCTCTACGGATTTTCTTGTACATACTCTCCATAGCACCGACGGTCTTGTGCTTACCCTCGGCTATATTATCACTCCACCTTGTCAGGGTTCTCATTTCGGCTTGATCTTTAGACGGATAATCTTGTTCTCTTATTAGACAATTGATCAGAAACTTTAATATCATGAGCTGGATCTCTGCTTTCCTTTGAGACATGGCCTCGCTAATACTTTCTGGATCATCCCCTGTACGGATGAAACAATATATTCTGTCTAGATCTTCTTTCATATTCGGTAAGGTGACTAGATACTCGGCCACCTTTCTTACGCGGAATGAATATAAAACCATATTATCCTCGCCTGGGACTGGATCATAGCCGCATTCGGCAAGGGATTTTCTTATTTCTGCTACAGTCTGATGTCTGGGCGTACGCTGTGACGCTTGTGCATGTAATTCGGCTAACGTATAACGCTTGTGTGGCGGCGGGGTTTGAGGAGGACCTCCTCCTGCGGCCCCTAAACTGGAGTCTAGGTCTACTGAGGCTCTTCGTCCTGGCAGAGTGGGAAATGGAAATGCAGGCTGGACTTGTATGGCGGGCTGGACCGGGGGTACCGTAACAGGTACTCCGGTGTCTGGAGGAGCGGGAAGTGCCTGATTTACAGGGACTGGCGGAGCGCGAACAGGATTTGCATATTCTGGGACTGTGTCGTCCAAATAGGACGAAATAAAAATATCAGCTGCGGTCTGTTTGTGACGTAGCTTGGTCGGAACTAATGGTGGCGGGAAATTACTGGATGCCTCTGGGGTCGCTTTTGGCAAGCCCTCGGCAAGGAGAGGATACATACCCCTATTAAGGGCATGCCTCTGTCTGTCTGACTGTTCGGCTTTGACTTGTTCACCAATCTCGATTAGTTCTTTTTCTTGTGCTCGTTCTAAGGATTCTCTACTTAATTCTGACTTTCTGATTTCCTTTTCGGTTCTTTTATGAGCTTCTTTACGCCATAACTCGATGGCATCTTTCTGTGACTGTCTGGCTTTCTTTTTCCATAATGCTTCTTCTACTCGCATGATGCACTCGGCATCCCATGTACCCGATACGGGCCATCTATACTTTTCTTCTAACTGTTTGGTATACTCTACCCATAAATCTAGATACAATATGGCGCTTATGCCATGCTTCTGATACATAAAGTGACCTGGACTGTCCCTCGGCGGAACAGGAACTGCTTCTTCTAACAAACCTTTTCTAGTTTTTAGCTGACGTAATCTCGAAAAGAGAGACATTGTAAACTTGAATCGGAACACAATACAATACACGAGAAACAATAACAATTTGGAGAACAATTCAGGCATACCACGACATTGGAAATACATTGAACAACATCATAACATAACAGTTCGGACAGAATATTACCTGGAATACTGAGAACAGAAACACAAGAATTTCTCGAGAACGGAACAGACTAGAGTTACTGGATGCACTGCTGAAACAGTACGGAACATACCGGTCCCATAAAGGGACGCATCAAGACCCGTATCCACCTAGGTGAACACTTCGTTTGTGAGTCTGTGTACCACCAACCCACGGACCAGAGTCAATTTAGATTGACCCTGTCTAGATACTACCCCAGTAATGGTACTCACCGGGCAGCAAGAACGGAAAGCCTCGGACTGGACTGGACTGCTACGACGACGACGGACTTCGGACTTCTGTTACGGGTTGGCCTCCGGATACCTCGGACCTTGAACTCTTGGCTTGGGCTCTGGTCGGGACTCGCCGCGTTCCTCCACCGTCTCGTTTGGATGCTGGACCGCCTCCTCCGTCTCCTCCGTGGGCCTGAGGGATACTTGAAGCAGAAATATCTGCCGGTGCACAGAAGAGTTCCGTCACGACTGCAGAGGGTCAGGGGGTCGGCGTGGCTTCACCGACGCGTGGGGAAAGGGCAAGTCCCTGTTCGGGCGCCATTATGTGGTAAATAAATAAATAATACCTCTCTTTTTGACTAGACATATATCATAACAGATAGCTCAATAAATAAGAGTCAAGATTCGAGGTAGTAGGAGTTTTTGCAGGTTTAATACAGCATAAGGACAGGAACAGGACAACCTGCATAGGAATAGAATGGCAGGGCCCAGCAGCTGCTGGGGCTGGATCTGGGATGAGCGCGCTGACTTTTTAATAACAATACATGAGCATATATACATAACGCAAACACATAGCATTACATTGCAGTAGGCGTAGCAGTGGGTGGAGCAGAAGGCGTGACGCGTAGCAGTCGCGAAAGATAAGGGCGAAAAGAGGTGTAACAGGGCGTATACATAGACATGTGATGCAAACGTAACAGAATATGTCATGAATGGGGCGGAAACCATGGAGGGGGCTACCTAAGGAGCCGGGACCTCTAACCTGATGGTGCGCGCAAACTAGCAATGACGTATTACTAGGAGAAGCTGGGGGCTATGAACTCTGTGCTAGGAGCAGAGACTGAAGTCTGGAAAGTCAGGGCGACATGTACCTAAACAGTATCTAGTATCTGATGTTTAGAGAACATGTTGATATAAACTAGAAGTCAGGAGGGGAAAGGCTAACTTGATTCTAAGACTGGACCATGCATTATTCTACATGTAGTGCGTGTTGAAGAATATTAAATGACCATTAAATGCAGTATTTCTCTAACATGGAGCCCTGAAGGCTAGACAATGACGGAAACTATTGATGCGATTCAGTAGCTTAGGAATGCAGAGAAGGAGGGCTGAACTGATAACTGGACTCATAACATACTCTTGGCAGACTCAGAGGCAGAGCCAGGCTGCACCGGGCACTGCAAGGCAGGAAGTAAGTGAAGGGTCGAGGATACAGGTGGGGGCTGTATCGCTCCTCAGCGAGGTTTCTGGAGACAGGAGCTGAATCTGATGTCCAGGCCCTTTTGAGGCCTAGAAACGGGGACTTTATAATAGAATAACGTGCACACTGAGAAACGTGGCAACGTAGCTTTACATAGGCCTGATATTCGTAGTATTCACGAGGACTGGAAACTGGCATACTAGAGGTGGACACAACTGTAATTGCGTCATTAATCGGACATGGGGAGTACATATGCATATTTAATCATGCACACATAACATATGATGGATGACACGTAGGGACACAGAACATGGCAAAATTTACTTTTCCACAATGTCCGCGATCTTGTTGTGGAAGTAGGAGGCGAGGGAGTTGCAGAGGTCTTGCGATGGGGTGATGTCGTTGTTTCCGGCGTTGGGGTTGGAGAGCTCTTTGACGATGTTGAAGAGTTCCTTGCAATTGTGTGCGTTGTTGTCCAGCCGGTCCTTGAATGCAGTTTTCTTAGTGGCGCGGATCAGTTGGTGGTGCTTCCGGGTGGCAAGCTTGAGGGCGGTCGTGTTGTCCGGTGTTGGTTCCCTTCTCCAGGCTTTCTCGAGGGCTCGGCAGTTCTTCTTGGAGCTCTTGAGTTCGTCGGTGAACCATGGGGCCTTCTTGCTGCCGGGTCTGCTGGGCGGGGTCCTCAGTGGGGCGAGTTCGTCCGCGCAGTTGCTGATCCACTTCGTGAGGTTGTCGGCGGCCTGGCTGGGGTTCGCTGAGCTGGCGGGGGGGTGCTGGCTCAGGTAAGCGGCGAGCTAGTCGCCTGTGATCTTGTTCCAGCTTCTTCGAGCAACCAGTTGCTGGTGGTGGTGGATCGTCGTTCTTCTGAAGGTGAAGTGGACGCAGCTGTGGTCCGTCCAGTGGAGTCCGGTGGCGTGGCTGAAGGTGATGTCTTTGCTGGATGAGAAGACGGCGTCGAGTGTGTGTCCGGTGAGGTGGGTGGGGGTGGACACCAGCTGCTTGAGTCCGAGGTTGTCGAGGTTGTCGAGCAGGGTGGTGGTGTTGCGGTCGTTGTTGTTCTCCAGGTGGAAGTTGATGTCCCCGAGGAGGATGTAGTCAGCGGAGGGGAGGGCATGCGGGCTGACGAAGTCGGCGATGTCCTCGCTGAATTGTGTGCATGGTCCCGGGGGTCGGTAGATCAGGGTGCCTCTGAGGGTGGTCTTCGGGTCGGTGTGGATCTGGAAGTGTAGGTGTTCGGCTGTAGTCAGGGTGTCGTCGGTGTTGGTCGTGATGTGGGTGGTGTCCCTGTGGATGATGGCGATACCTCCTCCAGTCTGGTTGACGCGATCTCTCCGGGTGATCTTGTATCCCTCTGGAATGGCGATGTCGGGCGCTGAGGAGTCGTTCATCCAGGTTTCCGTGAGGAAGGCAACGTCAGGGGCTGTGGTGTCGAGGAGGTTCCAGAGTTCGATGGCGTGTCTGTGGACGGAGCGGGTGTTGAGCAGGATGCACTTGAGGTGGTTGCTGCTGGTGTTCGGCTTGGCGGGTGCTGGTGCGGGGCAGGTCCGGATGCAGGTGAACTTGCAGGCGTGGCAGCTGAAGGGTCCGTGAGTGCGCCTCGGGGTGGCTCGGTAGCATCCAGGGATCCCGCCGGTGTTGAGTGCGATGAGTTCGGTGGCGTTGTAGGACAGTCGGGTCGTCTCCCGTCGGTGGGGGCCAGGGGTCCTGGCGCTGGGCGCGGTCCAGGCGCGGACGGGCGCAGACGGGCTTACCTTTGGTGCGCCTTCGGCGCACAATCAGCGCGCCCGCTGCGCGTGTCCGCTGCGCGTTCGCACGGTCGCCATATATGGCGAAGTGCGAGGGAGGGCGGAGCTGCTGGGAGGCGGGAGCGGGGAGGGTACAGAAAGAAAAAAGGGGGCGTGGTTAGCGGCGGTGGCGGGAAGCGGGGAGCGGGTTGGGATGAGACGGGGGGAGCGCGAAACAGGCAAACAGGCAAAAAACAAATACAAATTCACAATAAAATACAATAAATGCAGAGGGGCACAGGTCAAGATAGCGGGGTAAAGGAGCCTGCAGGTCAGGCGAGCACAGCGCTACGCCGTAGGAGACCACGCCGCTCGGAGGCAGGGGGCGTGGTCACACGGCGGCGGCCGGGGCAGCGAGGCAGGCAGGCGGGAGGCACACGCAGCATCTGATGGCCGTGCGGCGCGGGGGTGTCCTAAACTAGGTCACACTCACCTGCGTCGCACGGTCGCCATATATGGCCAAGTGCGAGGGAGGGCGGAGCAGCTGGGAGGCGGGAGGGTACAGAATGAAAAAAGGGGGCGTGGTTAGCGGCGGTGGCGGGAAGCGGAGAGCGGGTTGGGATGAGACGGGGGGAGCGCGAAACAGGCAAACAGGCAAAAAACAAATACAAATTCACAATAAAATACAATAAATGCAGAGGGGCACAGGTCAAGATAGCGGGGTAAAGGAGCCTGCAGGTCAGGCGAGCACATCGCTACACCGTAGGAGACCACGCCGCTCGGAGGCAGGGGGCGTGGTCACACGGCGGCGGCCGGGGCAGCGAGGCAGGCAGGCGGGAGGCACACGCAGCAGCTGGTGGCCGTGCGGCGCGGGGGTGTCCTAAACTAGGTCACCCATTGGGAAATGACAGCTCCACATGCAGGTCTTTAAGGCTGTCACTTTAACATTGCAACATATTCTCTTTTGTATGTATTTTATTAAGGAGAGAAGGAATATTCTAATCACTGTTTGTAGATCACCCCAGATTAGGAAAGTAGATGAATTAATGTCTCTGATGAAGAATCGTAATAATGTGTTATATTTTAAATTGACCACATTTTTTAATTAGTAATGGGAAAAATGAATATAATGGATGATTAGTATGTACAAGAAAGTTGCCATCCAGCAGGGGAAATCTGATTTTTTATCTGCCATATATGATGGTTTGGGAGGAGTGACTGTCCAGATTTTGAAGGCATTTTTTTAATATGATCTCTTATTCAGCAAGGAAAGGTTTTTATTTTTTATCTCATGGGTAATGTTTTTAAAAGTGATATTAATTGTGATGTTTGTTTTGTCCAAGAAGCAATTCATCAAACAATAAAATAAACTTGTAAGCTGTTGTCTTGCCTTTATGTTAGTATGGTCTAATTTATGAAGAGACACTTAAAGGCTATTCTGTTCTCTATGGTTACAATTCAATAAAAAATTATTGAAGGGTCTTTTTGATGATGTTCAGTATCGCAAATGATTAAGTCCTCACTAGGGCTGCATTATTTGTAGGGCTTCTGATGGGCTTAGAGGACTGATAATGAGGTTATTACCACTAGATGCATCGTACCTTAATGTTAAACATTATTGCTTTTATGGAAGTCATATTGAAATATGTTCTCTAGATAAACTATTTATTTCCAAACACAAGGAAATGATGGATAGAGCGCTGAAACTTTTCAGACACTCACCACCAGTCACAGATCTAGGTCGAATCCATCATCGTTCTTTAGCTGACTTCACCACCCCACTTCAGACCCAGCCATTTGCAAATTACTCCTCATAGGAACAGTCCAGCCCGAGCTGCCAAGCCAGGTCTTCCCTGGACAGGAAACATGCATCCTGGGACCGATTTCGGTGTAACACCCCTCATCAGCCAGGCTAGCTTGAATCAAGTGGCAAAGTAAGCAAGGGACCCACATCTGGGCATACCCTGCCAACTAGGGGCTAACAAAGCAAACACAAAGAGATGATGGACGGAGCGCTGAAACTTTAAACCCAGAGACGTGACTGGGGGTGAGTGTCTGAAAAGTTTTAGTGCTCTGTCTGTCATTTCCTTGTGTATACTATTTATTTCCTCCTAGAGTTATCAGTAAAGAAGTTATGTCATAATATTTGCCTCTGTGCCTTTCATTAAATCTAAACCTCCTGTCACATTAGTAGGGAAGATTTCACATTAAATGTGGCTAGCAACAGTTCTGAGTTCATGGGTAATTTGATGTTGCCTTGTGGGTGAATTAATTAAACTTGTGAGAAATGTTGAGTTACTGGATTTAAGCCTGCCTTACAGATGGCTGAGGTTGATAGTGCTTACAGACATTTATTGAAATTCTCTATACTGTCCAAGTTGTTGGATGAGGCAACAGATTCTTCCTACATCGGAACATTGAGTTAGTCCTATGGAATTGTTGTGAGGGGGTAGAGTTGGGAACAGGGGGAGGACATTACGAGTGTAAGGGACATATTTTTCATGAATGTTTTGCTTCCATTTTGCTGATCTGTAATTGACATAGGAGAAGTAGAACATAGCTACCTTGGGCAGGCAAGAGGAACCTCTCTAGGGAATGGAGAAACCTACACATCGGAAGGAAGGAATAGGGAAACCTTTGGATGGTGGGGGATGAGCAGGAAATGGCAGAGGAAGGCCCCATTATCATGCTAAACGGGGTGGGTGGACAAGAATATACACCCTGCCAAGATTGCAGAAAGGCACATTTGATCAACATTGATTCTACATGGCGCAACATTCACTCACATATTGGAAAGTGGGAACTGGAGGATATAATGTAGGGTGCAGTGACCAGAGCGTCCCTAGGATTGGGCCACATTCATATATGGCACTGCAAGCATGGGAGGGAGAAGCAGCATTCCTCCTTTGTGGGGGCACATGGTTCCATCTCCAGATTTGATTATCTCTTCATTGCCGGTCAGAAAATCCCTCAGGAACTGTAGTATTTGGCCTTGGAATACCTGACCACTCTCCCTTAGTGTTAATAATAGGAACTAAGGAAAGGGTTCCAGATACATTTCCAAGGTTAAATGCAAGTGAGCTAAAGGGTAAGGGAATAAACGGATAATTGCTCTTCAGCCACCTCTTGTAATCCCACTTTAGTACTCTGCGCAGACACTTTTGAGCAGAGTTCATGTAAGTGCAATGGATCCCACTTCTCACATTAGTATCTGTTCTATCATGATTGTCTTTTCAGTACTAACTTTCATTATGTAATGTGTTATTGCCAGGGCTCAGCCTCTAGGAACTTTCCACAGCGCACCATCAGACTGAAAGGACTCCGTAAACTCCTGGAAATAGAGTCTTGTGGATTCCCTGAGATGACCCCCTCCACACACAAAAGCGGCATTTCAAATGATAAACCAGATGTGAAGGCTCCTGGCCTGGTTACCTAAATGGTATGAATAGTTTGGGTGTGTGGAAAAAGAATCACAGACCATGGGACATTAAATAGACAATGTCTCACCCAGGCATTCCCAGACTACTATATTGCATGGCAGCTGAGAAGGATAATGATTTGATAGAGGCATTCCTGTTGCAGCTGGAATGACCTCAATTGTTGGAAGAGGCAGGAACTAGACGAAAAGATACAACAATAGAAGAAGTATCTGACGCAGTCAGTCAAGTTGCAGAATGATAATATGCTTGGGAACCTAACAGAATGCTGCTGTTAAGTAATCTTCCTTACTAGGGACACATATGTTAGCTGTCTTTGTAGAAGCGGTGTCAGGAGATTGAAAGAGAATCTGAAACATGCTACAATTACAATAATGCATTTGAAGGGCCAGCCTGCAGATGAATGTCAGCCTGTATTTCTCCTAAATAAAGAAATTAAAACACTGGCTAGGGTAATGACCAATAGATTACTCCCGGGCATCACCACTCGTATACATTCTGACCAAGTGAGATTTATGTCTAAGCTCTCCACCAACTTAGTAGTCTCAATTACTTAGACAGTGCCGGGCAATGGGGGCTAATCCTTTTGTTGGTCTCTTGCTGGATGTAGAGAAGGCATTCAACTTCATTGAGTCGAACTTCCCACTCCAGGGTTTGAGATTCCTTGGCCCAGGTCTTTAGGGTGGGTATTACTCCTGTATACGGAATTCACTGTGGTGGTAATGGTGAATGGGGCAGTGTCATCGGTCTTTGGCGCTCAGAAGAGCTGTCCCCTTTCCCTGCTGCTCTTCACATTGATGACTGAACCTCTGCCATACTGAGTTAGAGAAGACCCTCAGGCGTGAGGTTTTCGATGGGGCTCTGAAGAAAATGGTATTCGGGTCTTACTGTCTACAGTGGTTAGAGTTCTTTCACACCGTACTGTAGCTACAGTAAAGACTGGGAGAATAATAGCTGATGCTTGGTGTGTGGGCAGAGGGACAAAACCGGCAGTGTCAGCCAGTACCCTACTACTCCAGTAGGCTGACAGATCTGAGGCGGTGTGCCACGGGTTCAATCACCTGGGCAAACAGCAGGGTGAACATACACTGCTCTACTAAAAAGCTGGAAAATAATTCTTTTAGGTCAACAACCGTGTTCGATCATGTGCAAGCTTTGGAAGACATCATCCATTCTGGGATAGGATGCCCGAAGGGAAGAGAGAAGGCTACCCGTAACCACCATTCTCACAGACGTAGAGAAGAATGAAGGCTCGGAAATTGACCCAGCGATGCAAATAATGGCACTCCATTATACAGACCGCACAAAGCCCTTTAGAACACAAAGCAGTAGCTGCACAAGGGACACATCATTGAGTTTTACATCCGTTTGTAGTTTAACGTTAAAATGGTGATTTTCCAATATTATTTCATCAAATAAATTTAAAGAGTAAGAAAAAGTTTAAAAAGCATAAAAACATCAAAAACCCCAAAAGCTGCTTTGTTAAAGAACCATCTTTAATTGTGAAAAAATTGAACAATTTTTATAAACAGTTTGCAGCCTTTTACAGTTTTTTTAAAATACTGGCATACAAGTAAAGAAAGTATGTAATAGCTGAATAATAATAAATACTATGGTCTTCATTACGAGCGGCCCACCTGGAAGGCGATATTACCGACCAAAGGGTAAAGTGACTTTATAGTTGGGTATGGTATAAGATCTTATTTTATGTTAAAAAAAAAAAAGCCTAGAAATTCACTGAAATAAACAAACGTTAAAGTCATGTTATAGTTAGGTGTTGAAGTAACTAACATTTAAAAACAAAAAAACACATATTCACCATTATAGTTCTCTGAGCTAGGTTTAACTTGTGCCCCCACCATACCCTGCTCATGACCTCAGATATTACGTCACCCATGACATGTTAAATGACATCACTGAGGACACGAAGGCCGGCCAACTCCAAAGGTGGCTGACGCCAGGGTATTAGTCATGGGTACCGAGATGCATCGAAAATCCACAGCACACCTCAAAGGTCGGTGTATGCCTCTCAAATCAGAAGTGACTTGCAAGTCAGCCAGCGAGTGCTAGATTCCACCGTCATTTAGTCCCTGATGCACAAGTTGCTTTCAGTTTTATACACTTTTTTTTATTCAAAAAGTGCCTCTGTGGGCACCAGTCCCCTCACTGCGCAGGCTCACTTTTCAACGCTATTTATTATTTTTATTTTGTGGTATGGCGGTACAAGTGTTTCTTCCATGGGGCTAAGCAAGCTGCACTCAGTGAAGCTTACTCAATCCTGCGGTGCAACACCAGCAGTCCGTGATGCCTCCCAGGAGGGTCTCGCTGCATCCCTAGGAGCACCAGTGTACAAAAGTTATGAAATTATCTGTACATTTTTTTGTGTTTCTGGGGCGGTTCCTTTGGGACCCTCCATGAGTGGCAGGGCATCAGGGTTTGCCTTCTCTGTCCCTTGTATGCTTTGTTTTTCATTATTTCAGGACACTGGGACTGATTCCTTGTGTCCTGTAATGGCGGGTGCAACATTTTTCTTCAAGTTATGGCCAGCCGATTAGATTGTTCAATCCCAAAAAGGCTGATGGACAGAAAAAGCTCTCTCAGGTAAATATAAGTACATCTGGAGTCCCAAACGACCAAGCATCCATATATTCCTGGTTTATTCATTTTATAAAGTCCACATCAAGAATCTCTTTAAATGTGAATTTCTCAAAAACAGCTTCGCGGATTTGCACCAAGTCACGAAATGCATACATTTTCAGTAAAGTTCTAACTTTCTGTCAAATGCGGTGTGATCCCTTTTATCAGTTCTTTCTGTATCGCTTCCCAAAAGTTCTTATGGGAATTAAGATGGGAAAATTACATTTTTAGACCCATCCTTTTTCTCAACCCAACCTGACGGATAACGCCAAAACTCTCCACGAAGGAACTGAGGTGAATAAATGTTTTTGGGAAAGGTTTGTGAAGATTCGTTAAATAGCTACAAAGTTATTCATGAAATAAAAAAACGTTTTCCCTATGAAATTCTGACCTAGCTATAATTACATAATTACACAGTGGAAACTGCCATTGCGCAAGATATATGCATTATATATACATATGGCGGGCGGTGCGAGTTCGCCAGTATTGTATCTTTTATAGATTCACATGCTTGAATCTCCCCCGTCATCATTGTGGAAGTCCCACGGTAAAAGTAATAAAAGCAGTGCTAAAGAATTAGCCCTAAACTCCAATGAAAAAACCCAATAGCAGTTAGTAGCCAATTCACATTGATTTAATATACCCAAACGTCAGCCAATCAGAGCAGAGACCCTGAAGCACTCACCCCTTGCAGAGCCACCAATGCTCAGATTTTTTACCGCACTTCATGTTTTAGGAAGTCTCCCGAAGCGCTGCTCAGTCACAATGTGTCACTATTTTTAACCTTTTGACCTGCAGTTTCCAGTTCATCTCTACACCTCCTACCATCATCGGAGGTACAGTTTGGAAGTGTGCTTGGCTGTGTTTTCACACATAATGTCCAAGTCTAAATAAATACTTGTTAGGCCTTGCAAGACTTGTGGAAAATCCAGGCTTGTTTTTGAGGATCCCCATAAAGAATGCCTGTACTGTCTTTATCCTGACCATAACCTGAAAGAATGTGAGTACTGCCATACTTTTTCTACAAAAACCCTCAAATACTGGAACAGTAGATTACTTCTGTGGCTACAGAAGAAGAAGGCTATCTCTGACTCCGACTTAGAGTGCGAGCAGAAGACTTGTACCTCCACTAGGAAGCGGAAAGAGGGAGAATCATCATCTTCTCAACAAGACTTTAAAAAATCGAAATCTCACAGCAGAGAGGCTAGTGAGGGAAAAAGTTCAAGAAAGGAGCCAGCTGGCTCCTCCTCTCATCAAAGGTTTGATTCAGCACCTCCAATTGCTCCTCATACCCCCTTCAAAGAAAAATCAACCGTCTACGGCACCGTTGATGGCTCCTATGTCACCAAGAGCATAAACACCGTTGATCGTATAGACTGCAACTTCCACTACATCGACTATCAAGACACCGACCGCTGTGTTGTCGACAAAAACCGTGTCGACGATACTGTCATCGACGACGACAAGACCGTCTCAGATGAAGATTTCCTCGTCAATCACTTCACCACTAAGTGTCCCGTCGACAAAGATTCTTTTGGGGGGGTGGGGGGGTGATATCCTGCATATTCTCAGTAAGGGCACAACTCCATCTCTGCCTCAGGACTTTTGAAAGCTTTCTCCACTATCTCCAGCTCATATCCTGGACTTTAGGGAATCTGGGAATGAAGGTTTATTTGGCCCTGCATACAGCTATACAGCCCATCACAATTAAGGGTGAAGTGTCAGGAATCAGAGGACAAAGAAGTGGAATGTGATCAGTCAGCCTACCTTGGAAGTGATTACTCTTTCTCTGATAGAGGGCATCCCTCTGTTCAACAATTTGATACAGTCCAGGAGCATTATCCTTATGAGGAACAAGAGGATGACCAGCATCATGTTCTGGAACTTTCTATCAGTGTGCCAATTACACTGGTCACATACGTGTGCATTTTGCTAAATGGCTATTACAAATGGTTCCCTGATGCCAGCTTTGCTTAGCTGCCTCCACTAAGGCGGGAAGTCCCTGACACAACTCTTGCTCTGCGAGGCACGCCTAGGCCTCAGAAAGAAAGACCTATACTGCCACCTATATCAATTCTGGATACTTTCCAGGACAGCAATGACCAGAATAAGAAGAGGGTGAACTTCAGAAAGATCCAAATGCCCATGATGAGTAGGATGATTACGTCTCACCAATCCCAGTGTCTCCTACCCGCCAGCAGTCTTTTTGCTGCCTTTGTTTAATGTAAGTTTCCACTATCTGCTTGAGAGTGCATCTAAGCGCTTCGACCTTCTTATGCCAGCTAAACAGCATTTGCTCTGATTTTAAAGCATGATCTCAACACACCTCTCGTGCTATCCCTATTATGGATTTTATATGGCAGGAAAACATAACATTAATGAAGAGACCAGCGTCTGTCATTCTAAAACTTGACAAAAAGTACCAGGCCCCTGGGGGTTCCCCTAAATGTCTCATTGGCCATACTTGACCAGATTCGATCATCATGCAAGCCGCTCAGAGGAGAGCAAAAAATTATTCCTCCGCATGCGCAACCCCTCCCGATAAGGAAGGCTGCTGGCTTGAAAATATAATGTGATACAAAAGACAGTGGTCGCGGACCTGATTTATAGTAGGATATCAATCAATTCACATTTGAGGCATATGCTTTTGGTAATTAAACATGAGCTCTGTGAAGGAAATTTTTCTTAAGCTTGCGAGTCTTAGTCCATTATTCATACATCAAATAGATTGAGTGCAACAAACCATAATTCTCATTCACCAAGCATTTTATTAGTCATTTTTGTGCTGGTGAAGATAAACAGCAGTAATCTTGCTTATAGGATATTTACGAGAGAGGTTGCTCCAAGGGGGAATGTGCATGGAAAAAGGTGGTGCTCAGGTGTAATGTTGTGCAAAGAAGGGCTAGTAGGTGACATGGAAGTAATAACGCTATTTTGTATATTTTGTACAGGGGGACCGGTTATTAATCACCGTCCTTATTGGGCCTAGCCACATTTACAGTACAGAAGCTTAACTCATAGTATTTGCAAAAGTTACAGAAATAAATTCCCATTTGACACGATAAAGGTACATGTGTGGTCAAGGCCTATCCAGGGGCGTCGCCGTTTCGACCCGACTTAGGGCACAAGGGTGGGTTAAGCCTCAGCTGTGCGGGTCTTCTTCAGGGCAAGGGGTAAGGGGGCAACCGTAGCGACGGGAGGCTTAGTCACCGTCGTGTGTGTCTTGGTGAGGCTTCGGGCAGGCGTTACTGGGGTCTCCACCAAAGAGATACATTTCAGGGCAATTCCAGCCGGTAATTGCACCTGTATGTAGCTACATCACTGTGTAGAGGGGCTGAACAAGGTTGTGCCGTCGGGTGAAAACTTGAATGAATCAAGGATACAGATCAGCAACTGAATGTGCAGTAGCTGCTGCTGACCGAGACGCAGCTTTCCCTGGGGCCACTACAACACCAGCCATCCTAATGGTAATTCCCCTGACTTCCACTTACCAGATTCGGCCAGAGAGGAATGGAAGTTCTCTAGCAAGAGGGACCGAAGGTGAAGGTTGCCAGACAAGGAGTGGCAGGAGATGCTGAAGGAGGCAGAATAACCATCAGGGAGAAATGGGGTAAGCCAACCACGTTAGGTGAAGGGAAACAAAATGATCAGCATTCTCTATGTAGAATACTGTGACTACTTTTAATGCAGGAAATTCAAATGAGCCAATTAACAGGGATGGTCAGTTGGTGGTTCGCCGAATAAGGAGTGAGTAGAACATATATAAAAGAAGAACCCTTGGGGAGAGGAGTTGGCTTAACGGCTAAGGCGCTCGACCTCGGACCTGGGGATCTGGGTTCGAGCCTCGGTAACGACGCCAAACACCTCCTGTGATTCTGGGCAAATCACTTAATCTCCCCGTGCCTAAAATGAAAGTGTGTCCTCATGTAACGTAACGTAACTGGTGCTATGTAAATCGCTCTGATACCTGATTCGGTTTGGGTCTAGTTCGTGCTATATAAAACTCTGCAAAAAAAAAAAAAAAACTGGATAACTCATGGTCAGCTTTCTAGAAATTATCTGGAAATTTGGAGAGAAGGTTGAAAGTGAATGTCTGTCACCAGAAGCACATCCTTAGACTGCAGTGCTGAGCAATCAACAGACTGCAACTGAATTGATCCAGGAGAATCCTTTTCAAGAGTTCTGTTCCCACCTGAAATAAATCCTAAATAAATACCATGTTGTGGTCTGTTCCGCTGTTGCTACCCATCAGCGGCCCACAGCCTAAAATTGGCCGGCTTAGAGAAAAGAGCAGATTTCCCCAGAGTCCAATCTAGAAACTACTGTAGAGGACATAAGCATCACATTCATACACCTTACTAGCAAATGCATCAGCAGCATTCCAGATCACAGTCTCAGAAACCCTTCGTTCAGCACTGTAAAGCAAGCAGATTTAGAGGGAGCTTGGAGCTTTCCACTACTCTGGAGAAGGTTTTCCATCCATATACAACTAACTACAAAGGGATGCTGAATATAGTTGGAACTGGTTACAAAATGCAGGCCTCCTCTGAACTTCCGTCAAGGGTGAGATCTTTCCATTTGGAACAGATGGTTCTAGAAGCTCGGATTCTAGTCATAAACAAAAGCTGTGGGCAGTGTTCTAAAAAAAAAATCAAAAGAACATAAGCATCTACTCAAGCTACATCTTGGTCAGTAATAAAGTTCCCAAAAACAAGTTGAGTTCTAATACTTTCTTGAGCTGAGAAGTGCATCATGTGACACATGGTAGCCAGAACATCTCAAATGCATGTACAGCATAGATACGCCTTAATATTCACACAAGGCTTGCAACACCATCTAATACTAACACATTCCACGAAAGAGTTTAACATATTAGAAACGTTTCACCTGAATAATCCACATCTTATAAAAACTACATATTCAACTATCATTGGTCCCCTAACAACACTTACTAATTATAAATGCACCTGTTTTGTGCCATTTGGCCCTCCTCGGCAAGGGGTAATCCTTCAGTTTGGGGTTGCTTGGCAAGCCACTTTCGGTATAGCAAGTTCTGTTCAACTTGTACCTCTGATGCACAGGAAATACATTGCATTCAAGCTAAATACTTGACAAATTATGTAACTCAACAGAACAGCCCTTCAGACAATGGAAATCCATTCAATGCTCCGGAAAATATTAAACAGCAAAGTTCTATGTCCTTCTCTTTTGTGAGTTTTAAAGTTCTATGAAACGCAAATACATAGGGCAATAAAAAGATCCCTGAGTAGATTGGGCACATTGTACTTGTTCCATCAACCAAATAAGAACAATGACTAAACTCTAAACAACGTTTTCGACTGAACAAACATGATACCATATTGAAATGAGGAGCCTCAACAATGACGGTGGTAAATATTTAGTTTTTAAGTTGAAAGGCGACCTCCAGCATCTCACCAATGTCCACACTCCTCTCCCAACTTCTACATAACCCAGTGGACATCATGATGTCATGGAATCATGATGTGAGCATAATCAACCTAACAACTCCCCCCTTTAGCAAAATAAAGCATGGTGTTCGAACAATTACATGAACACATAGCCACAGACAACTGCAGATAGTTAATGAATCATGGACTACAAATACATCCAAAAAGTTGCCCCACAACATAATCTTTGAAATGGCAGGCAGATGCCTAGAGAAACTCAAACTTGTAGGACGAGAAAACCCCCTTGACTCTAGCATTTGTAATCTCTTAACATTGTCACTAAATCCCATGTGGTCACGCACTATGTCAACTTTATCATCAGGAATCAGTGCCAATCTGTCTTTGTCCTATACATGGCCATCACTGGTATGTACAGCATGAGACACTACACAAACAACGTGCACAGGAGAAGAAAATGTAGACTCTTCTTTCTACATAACCAGGCTTCTTTATCCTTACCCAACATTCCACGGTTACTTTCACCCTATCCCCATGATCACCTTTGCCTTTCTAAGCAGCTTGAACTTTCTCCCTAACATCAACCACTTTTCCCATGCTAGAAGGATCAATTGTGTGGTCACCCATCCATTCCTGTTTAATTTTGATCCCTGGGCACATCCTCTCAACACAAAAGGCGTGACACCAGTTGTCATATTGGGTGTGGATCGCATGTCACACAACATGTCGCTGACAACGCACCTCCAATTCAGCTAATTGACAAAAGCAAGCAGCAATTGACTCATCAGTGTCAATCATGATTTATATAGCACGCTAATCACACTATAGGTTATCCAGACCCTTGCAGGCCCTGGAGGCATATTCGAACAGCCAGATTTTGTGGGCCATTCGGTGAGCAATTAAAACGTTCTACTAACCCATTACTTCTGGGATGATACAATGAAGTACAGGTATGACTTATGTCATGTTCAAGTAAATATTTACCCATTTCCTCAAACACCAGTTGCATACTGTTATCCATCCCCAATTCATTTGGATACTCTTTCAAATACTTCTCGTATAAATTCTATGATGGTTCACGTCGTGATATTGTTAACAAAAGCAGCATCCGGCCATTTAGACATGCAGTCAATCAACACTAAAACATACTTGGATAACTCCCTTTGGACTCTTAGAGGACCAGCAATGTCAAAACTAAACTTTGACCAGGGATACATATATGATTCCTTTTTTTTTTTTTTTAGTAAATTTTACAACATTTTCTCAAGAAAACAAATAGAAGTTTCAACACGCTTCAGCCTTTTAAATCATTACCATACTGACATTATTCTTTTGGAGACAAATAGAAATATAATCATAAATACAAAGAATAATAAAAATAATAATAACAATTTAGCATACTTTTCAGCTTGTGTCTTCAGCTGTATATACCCTCGCGACCACCTCCCCTTGCTGATTTATCGACCCGTTTTTCCAGTTTACAAGTGGGTGCCAGATCCTCTTACCCAAAGATCTACCCCTTTTACCTTTTCTATCATAAATTGCTTTTTCTAGGTTGTAGGTTGACAATAGCCGAGCAATCCACATTTGAAAAGTTGGTGGGGCCCTATCAAGCCATAATGTTGCAATACATATACGATAAACTGCGGATACCATAAACATAAACTCAGTAGGAATATCCTCTGCCCCTATCACTACCCCAGCAATAGTAATTCATCAGTAAGCTTAATTTTGAGACCGAACGATCCATCCATAAATTTCTCAATATCTTTTTTTAAGGAATAAAGTTGTGGGCATTTTGAAAATACATGAATTATGTCTGCCTCGGTCGCGTCACACCTGGGACATGTGATTCCTGAGGTACCCCCCCATTGTGCAATCTTTGCTGGGGTGTAGTAGAGTGAGTACAAAGTCTTATAGTGCTGCGACTGTAAGGTCGCAGAACATAAGACTGTACGTCCCAAGTCTAAAGATAACTGGAAACCCTCTGGTTGTAGATCAATTTTTTCCATCCACTTCCTGGCATATTTGTCTCTATCATCACTTTTGTATCTACCCAATTCTGCATATAGGTACCGGATTGTACAGTGTGTGCTATTCTCTATATAGTCCATTATATGGCACGAGCCAAAACCCAGAGTCCCACCTTGTTTATTTGACAGGTAACTTCTAATCTGAAGATATTTAAAAAAGCTATTGTTTCCTATCTTAAAAATACTTTGGATCTCGTGGAACTGCAGAATACCGCCCTGTTGATCAAATAGGTTTCCAATTTTCTTGATCCCCTTATTATCCCAGTCCTTCATCACTGAATCCCTGAATATATCTCCAGGTAGGGATCTGTTAGTATACAACCGTGTGTAGCTAATGTGTCTTCCCACACCTATTTTCTTTGAGATCACCTTCCAGACATTATAGGCGGCTTTTAGAGTTTTAAATCTTGTGTGCTTGAAATAGCCGAAATCAATTGTATTCAGAAATCCGTTTACAGCCCCATCGCCTAACACCGCAGCATAAACATTGGAGAACCCTTGTGAATTAACTCCCTGTTCTGTACCACCACTACCAATTAATCCCTGAAAGTACTGCATAGCTACAGCCCAGTAATAAAACCTAAAATCAGGTGCCCCCCAACCCCCTCTTTCCCTTGGAAGTGTAAGGTGTCTATATGCTCTTCTGGTCTTACCATGTGCCCAAATAAATTTATTTACTATAGCTTCTATCTTGTTAAACCATATATGATCAAAATATAACGGTATAGCTCTAAACAAATATAAAAACTTTGGAAATGTAATCATTTTTATTACATTTATTCGCCACATCAACGTCAAATGTAGTTTGTGTATCCTTTCTGTGTTCTCTTTCACTTTGTTTAATAGAGGTCTGATGTTGAGGTCTACCAGGCTGTCGAGATCTGCAGTGACTTTTATTCCTAGGTATGTTGCTTCCTTAACCACTCTAGTGTCTTGAAATAGCATATGGCTGTTCTGTACAATTTGGGTTTTCCCGCTATTAATTCGATAGCCTGAGATTACCCCGAAGTTTGATGCTTCTCTCTCTATCTCAGGAAGCGCTATATCTGGTTTATTTGTAATAACGGCCACGTCATCCGCATACGTGAATACTTTATAGCTTCTATCATATAGCTCGATTTGGGCAATCCTATTATTTTTTTCCAGTCTTCGTAGTATGGGGTCAATATAAAGGGCGAAGAGCAGCGGGGATGCTGGGCACCCCTGTCGTGTCCCTCGCTTTATCTGGACTGTCTCGGTGTATCCTTTGTTAATTCTAATTCTAGCCGTAGGGCTTGAGTACAGTGCCTGAATTGCTCTAATATACCCGCTGCCAATTCCAAACCACTCCATTACCTCCCATAGGTAGTCCCAGGAGACCCTGTCGAAGGCCTTCTCCGCATCCAGGAATATAACAGCGACAGGGTCTCCTGCAACCCTCATAGCATCCAATATAGTGATCATTTGCCTCGTGTGTTGTGTGGTTCCCTTGCCTGGAATAAACCCGTGCTGTGACGTGCTAACGAAATGCTTTATAACCCTACTTAACCTATGTGCGAGTGTTTTTGTGTATATTTTAGCATCCGCATTCATAAGCGTTATCGGACGGTAAGACCCAGGTTCTAAAGGGGGTTTGTCTTTCTTTAGGATTACGATAATATCGGCCCCTGCCCAAGATTGTGGAACTGATTCTCCTCTCTGTGCCTGAGTAAAGGTTTCGTGCATTGTGGTATATAAATAAATAATACCGGATCTAGGTTTTACTGGACATAGTAATAACAGATAGCTCAATAAATAAGAGTCAAGATACGAGGTAGTAGGAGTTTGCAGGTTTAATACAGCATAAAGGACAGGAACAGGACAACCTGCACAGGAATGGGATGGCAGCGCTGCCGGGGGCTGGATCAGGATCGGCGTAACATTTAATAACAGTACACAAGTATATATATACTAAAACAATTGCATTACAATACATACGATAGGCGGAGCAGTGGGTGTAGTCAATAGCAGTCGCGAAAGATAAGGGTGAAAGTAGGTGTAACAAGAGGCGTGTACATAGACATGTGATGTAAACGTAACAGAATATGTCATAAATGGGGCGGAAACATGGAGGGGGCTACCTAAGGAGCCGGGACCTCTAACCTAATGGTGCGCGCAAACTGACAATGACGTGTTACTAGGAGAAGCTGGGGGCTATGAACTCTGTGCTAGGAGTAGAGACTGAAGTCTGGAGAGTCAGGGCGACATGTACCTAACCCTATCTAGTATCTGATGTTTAGAGGACATGTTGATATAAACTAAGAGTCAGGAGGGGAGAGGCTAACGGACTCTAAGACTGGAGCATGCATTATTCTACATGTAGTACGTGCTGAGGAATATTTAAATGACCATTAATACAGTATTTCTCTTACATGGAGACGTAAAGGCTAGACAATGACGGAAACTATTGATGCGATTCAGTAGCTTAGGAATGCAAAGAAGGAGGGCTGGACTGATAACTAGAATCATAACATACTCTTGGCAGACTCGTAGGCAGAGCCAGGCTGAGCCGGGCACTGTGAGGCAGGAAGTAAGTGAAGGGTCGAGGATACAGGTGGGGGCTGTATCGCTCCTCAGCGAGGGTACAGGAGACAGGAGCTGAATCTGGTGTCCGGGCCCTTTTGAGGCCTAGAAACGGGGACTTTTCAATGAAATAACGTGCACACTGAGAAACGTGGCAACGTATCTTTACATAGGCCTAATACTCGTAGCTTTCACGAGAACTGGAAACTGGCATACTAGAGATGGACGCAACTGTAATTGCGTCTTTAATCGAACATGGGGAATACATATGCATATTAATCATGCACACATAACATAAGATGGAGGACACGTAGGGACACAGAACATGGCAAAATTTACTTTTCCACATTCCCTCCTTGTCACTACGTTTCCATCAGGAAACATCAATATTCATGATACCATCTATCATTTCATACAGTATCATTTGCTCGTCTCGAATTTTCTTGGAACGGGATTTAGAACGGGACTTAGGACTAGGAATACAAGAGGTAGCACAAATGCCACAAATCGCAGGGCCACATTGTAAACAGAGGCAGCAACTGAATATGATCGCTACTGCAATACCCAGAAATGACAATACTTTCCATCCCCAGGCGGAAATTATATTCCAGAACCAACCGGACCATGTCCAGGTGCCTGGATCTTGGTGTAACATATGGGCAATTTTATGGAGTCTGGTTATAGCTGAATAAACAGACGGCGCGTTATTAGGAATGAAAATGCAGCAACTAGATCCGATGACTCTACAGGCCCCGCCCCTATCGGCCAGTATGACGTCAAGGACGAGACGATTCTGGAGCACGACAATTCTCATAAAGGATTGCTCTTCGGTTAAGTTACTTAGAGCAGAAGTAGTCTCAATCACTACTGCTTCAAGGGTTCTCGTTAATCTACGTATCAGTTTACTATTCACGACAGTACCTAAATAAGGGAAGACACCTTTATTGATATCTATGTATTGTTCTAGAGCAGTTTCAGTATAATCGACAATCGGGAGGTCTCTTTTGTGTCTAGTATGTACTAGGTGGGAATTCCTATGGTAGTCAGGTGGGGCTAGAAAAACTGGTGGCAGTAGGAAGGCAATGTAACAGGTTCCCTCCCAATCGAGGGGCAGACGAACATATGCGGTCTGACCACAAACAAAATAAGAATGACGTGAAGCTTTGAAAATAGATTTCCCACTGTCACTATACTTGACGATAGTAGTACAATCACTATGGCCTACATGTACGGAACCATTCTTTCGGACACATAATTCGCCTTTAACTGGTAATACTGATATAGCAGGTAAGTCTGGAGTAGTATCAGACTGAACATTCAGGACCATGAAATTCGAAGAATAATTACCTAAATTATAAACTTCATTTTCTAGATCTAACCCTGTTCTGTGGGGAAGACCTTGCTTGTCTGGAAAACATGTACTGTTAAGAAAAGACATATCTGTTGAGGATGACGTTAACGTGGACCATGCTCCACACGAACCATTATGTGAAAATGGATAAGGAAAGAGTGGCAGAACTCCCTTCGGTGTCTGGAAAGGGGGGAGTCGACCACACACCCAACAATTAGTGGCATTGTTGGTCTGGTGTGAATAATGTAACATGCGGATAAAAGAATTATTTCGCATAGCGAGACGATAAGAGAGTTCATGAGGAGGCAGATCACTAAACGTGTGCTCTACTGTAGCATTAGCAGACTTATTTACATGAGAAACTGGAAAATACAAATAAAAAGCATAACCTGTGCAGGTAATCATAAGGCTGAAAAACAATATGAAACTTAGAAAAACGATACATCGGATTGAGTTTTGACTAACTCTCTCACTATGGGGGTCTATTATATACATGTCAGAAACCGGTCTAACCGTTTCACCTAGGGGAGGACTTAGACAATCAAACTGGCTGACTTATTTTACTAGACCTTAATTTGAGCTTATACTCCTGTTGCGGAGTTTTCTCTAACGGGGGGGGTTCAATATCATTGTCTTTTGCGGGACAGTCCTTTAGAATAGTACTTTGGCAGTCCTTAAGATCCTCGGAAATGTTCTTTGAAACAGGCTTCAATCCAAAAAATCTTTTCACATGTGACAGGTGGACCCAGCCCTTACTGCATTCCAGCTTGACGGCAGTACGGGTGGCCAGGAGGACCTGTCGGGGTTCCTTCCAGCGGGGCTCCAGCGGACTTGAACGATCAAAGTTCCTGACAAGAACCAAACATCCAGGAACGATGTCATGCGGTGCCACCTCGGTATTGTCTGGAAATGCGGCAGCAACCTGTGAACGACAAGAGTTGAGGGCAGACATCAAGGAAGCTAGGTAATCTGTCAGCATATTACTTGAAACATCGGTAATACTTCGAGGTCTAGGTGTACCCCACATGTTAGGGGGGCGGCCGAATACGACTTCGTACGGGGACAGACCTGATCTGGAATGTGCGATCATGCGCATATAAAACAAAGCGACTGGCAGAGCTACTAGCCAGTCCACACCTTTCTCTTTACATACTTTTGCAATTCGAATTTTCAGGGTCTGGTTATGTCTCTCTACTAGACCGGCTGCTTCTGGATGGCGTACACAATGGAACTTCCACTGGTACCCTAACAAAAGGGAAACATGTTTCATCAACTCGGATGAGAATGGCTGGCCGTTATCAGAATATACGACTCTAGGGAGTCCATAACGGGGGAAGAACTCACGAACCAACTGCTTGGCAGTGGTCGCGGCTGTGTAATCTGGGACTGGATATGCCTCTGTCCATCTGGACAAAGCGCATACAACTACTAGGACATACTTGAAACCTCGACATCGCTCCATCTGAATATAATCCATCTGGAGGACTTCAAAAGGGTGGTCAGGGGGCTGGAATCCACCTTGTTCCACCGGGACACTTTTACCTGGATTAAACTGACAACATATCATACAGGTACGGACTTTCTGTTTGGCTGCAGCTCGTAAATGCTTGTTGAACCAAATGTTCTGGATACTGTCTAACATAGCTTTTTCTCCTAAATGTGCTGGACTATGTGCGGTATTGATAATGACTTGAACCATGGAGTCGGGGAGAAACCATGTGGCTTTACCCTTCGTTACCCATCCCTGATCTGTCTGGACCCCTCCTTGTTCGGACCATTTCTTGATTTCATCGGGAGTAGCATGTAACTGAATATCTATGACATCTTGAGTAGGGTCCTTAACTGTCATACAAGTAGTCGGATCTGGAGTATGTGTCTGTGTCTTGTTAACTGGAATGTCTGGAGTCTGTGCTGTAAGCTTGGCTGTGCGATCTGCTAGATCATTACCTTGGGAAATAATGTCAGTAACTTTCGTATGTGCTTTGCATTTCATGATAGCAATAGATGTCGGTAAATGTATGGCATCTAACAGAGCCTGAATAAGGAGACCATGCTGAATCTTGGTTCCATGAGAAGTCATGAAACCTCTCTCCTGCCAGAGCACTCCGAAGTCGTGTACAACTCCAAATGCGTAGCGTGAATCTGTGTAAACATTAACTTTCAGGTTCTTAGCGTGTATGCAGGCTTGTGTCAGAGCAACTAGCTCTGCTGCTTGAGCAGACAGGGTGTCAATACGGTGTGTTTCTATAACTTCAGTGTCAGTAGTCACTGCATACGCGGCTACTAGTTCTCCTGTACTTGTTCTCATACATGAACCATCCACATAAAGTGTCAGGTCTGGATCTGGTAATGGAATATCTGTCAGATCTTGTCTTGGCTTTGTCATAATGTTAACTACTTCCACACAGTCGTGTGTGGCAGGATTCGAATTAACTGACGGTAACAGTGTAGCAGGATTTAGAACGTTGCAGCGTCTGATTTCTATGTGTGGCTGGAACAGTGTCAATTCATAACCTGTTAAACGTGCAGTTGTCAAGTGCTGAGTCTGTGTTCGGTTTAAAAGAACTTCCACGGAGTGTGGAACTTGTACTGTCAAGGAATGTCCTAATACTATGGAATCACTTTGTCTGATAGCTAGTGCTGTGGCTGCAACTGACTTGAGGCACGCAGGCAGAGCCTGGGCTACAGGATCTAGTGTGCTCGAAAAATAAGCACAGGGCTTGTATTGTCCTGCTTGATCTTGTGTGAGAACAGATAATGCTGTACCTTCGCGTTCTGTGACGAAAAGTGTAAAAGGCTTACTGTAGTTCGGTGTAGCTAGAACAGGAGTTTGGCATAAAGCTTTCTTTAACTCATTGAAACTAAGTGTATGTTCAGATGTCCAAGGGAGGACAGTCGATACGGCTGCCTCCTGCGTTGTTAACTGTATCAGTGGTTTAGCTAGAAATGCATACTGAGGAATCCATTGTCTGCAATAAGAAGTAAGGCCGATAAAAGCACGTACCTCCTTCTGTGTCTTGGGCTGAGGAAGACTCGCTATTAACTGGATACGGTCTGGTGTCAACTGCCTACCCCACTTGGACAGCAAGTGGCCTAAGTAGATCACTTGCTGGACACAGAATTGAAGCTTCGAAGGGGACACCTTGTGCCCCATCTCGGCAAGGAAATACAAGACTGTAAGTGATGCTCGCTCGCAAGCACGTTCAGAACGGGCTGTGATCAGTAGATCATCGACATACTGGAGCAAGGCAGTGTCAGTTGGCATGTGAATGTTGTCTAGTTGTCTCTTAAGTGCTTGACTGTAAATACTAGGACTTTCTGTGAAACCTTGAGGAGCTCGTGTGAACATATAGCTCCTTCCATTTAAACAAAATCCGAAAAGAAACTGGCTGTCTGGATGAATGGGGACACTGAAAAACGCGTTCTTGAGGTCTATGACTGTAAAAAATGAGGCTTCGGAATCAATGGCTGTCAATAGGGAAGAAATATCTGGGACAACTGGGTACTGGGGAATAATACATTTATTAAGTTCTCGTAGGTCAATCACTAATCGATATACTGGGGGTGCATTTGGATCAGTACGTTTCATGACTGGAATGATCGGAGAATTACATACATTGGAGTCAGTTTCTACAACTACTCCTTGAGCCATGAGCTCGTCAATAATTTTGGATAAGGCTGCTACAGCCTCAGGTGGCAGTCTGTACTGTCTGATTCGTGGTAACACTACACCTGGCTTGAGAGTCACACGATGGGGTGTGATTTGCATATAACCTACATCAGTTGGACATTGCGCCCATAGATGCTGCGGAACATTGGACAATCTCGGATCAAAATCTCGTAATACATAGTGACCCTTGAAGTCACGTAGAAACAGGCGTATTCCCTCTGGGGAGCAGCAAATAACTGCACCTAATTCTTTCAGTGTTTTAATGCCTAACAGATTTTCTGGACACGACTTAGTAAGTAATAGATCAGTAGTGCGGGACAATGGACCTACTTCTAGAGTAACTGGCTTAGATATCTCGTTTACAATAGGCTTTCCTGAAAATCCAAGGGAAACATTTCTAGAGCCTGAGAGCGGAGCCCCTGGAACTTCGGCGTGACTAATGGTGGTCCTACTTGCCCCTGTATCAATCAGAAACTTTCTGTCTTTCCCTAGTACTTGACTATGAACATAGGGACCCTCTTGATCTACAGGTATCTCGATGAGAGGCAAGCCTACCTCCCTCTCTAGGCTGTTTCATGAATATGGCTGATACTCTGGATACTCGGATTGTGCATACTGGTACATCTGCAGTGTAACATGCTGTGTTGCAGCAATAGGCTGCGGTGCTGGAACTGTCTGTTGTGCATTCTGTGGCTGAGAAGTCTGTGAAACTTGTTCTTGTCTAGGCGGACGGGGTCTTTCTTTAGTCTTACCAGTAGCTATATTGTGTTTTAGAACTGCACACTCGTTTATAAAATGACCTGGCTGTTTACAATAATTGCAGGTCCCTTTGACGGGAACTGCAGGATGACTGGCTTGATTCGTACCCCTCTTCTGACTGTCTTGAGGAACAGATTGTGCAACTAGTACTTTCATTTTCGTGTCTTTCATACGTTTTCTTTCATGATCTTGCTCTTCTCTGATTCTATTCTGGTGATACTGAAGCATCTGTAACATCTGGGACGGGGTATTAGCTTGCCATGTACTTTCAACTTTCAAAACTCGATTCTTAACTTGTGGACTCGAATTCTCGACTAATTTAGTAACAAAAAGATGAGGGTATGACTCGCTACTCGTCTTGAGGCCACTGTTTATGATAAAACATTTTTCAAATCTAGAATAAAAATCACTAGTGTCTTCATCTTGTTTCTGTTTACAGGCTGAGATTGCATCCCAGTCTTCCTTTTTAGTGGCTAATAATCTTGGCAAAACTTGAATTAACAGCTCTGGTAATTCTTTACATTTTTCTCCAAGACCGGTACCTGGTACTCGTATCTTATCTTCAGCTTCTAGAACTGCCCAATCGATCTTTTTCTCTCCCACCTCCCATTCTTTTTCCTTGAGTTTTTCATATACCCCTGCGGGCAACAGGACTTTTAGCATTTTAATTATATCTGGATACGTGTATTCTCCCATACGGAGCATGTCCTTTAATTCTCGGTGGAACCCTGCTGGATCTTTGTCATGACAGGGAATTAATTTCTTCATCTCTAAGAGTTCCATCTTGGTAATCGGAGTGTAAACAAACACTCGTTGCATTTCACCACCTGTTGTCCTGACTGGGTGTACTTCTCGTAACGGATTCTGTCTATCTATGTAAAAGGGTTTACTTTCTGGGGGTGAGACATGAACAAAATGCGGGTTCAGAAACGTTCTATATTTGTGGCGCTGTTCTAGAATGACCCTAATTAAATCGGTACCTAAACCTTTCCATCTATACTGGAGTAACTCGTTCAGGACATCATGTAACGGACCTGGATCAGAATGTTGACCCTCATACAGAGTAATGAGGTGTTGGATCATATACATACCCACCAGTCGTTGCTCGGCTGGGGGCAGTTTCAGAAACATTTGTGCCACTATTTCGTCTGGAAAAGTGGTAGAATCAGTAATCCATCGGACTGCTGATCGGACTAGTTCTTGTTCATGCATAGTACTTAACTCACTGTAACCGATTCGTGACTTCAGAATGTGATCGGTAGCTTGAAATACTTGTTCTAGAGAACCTTGTTCTGGCGCCGGATGATGAACAGTTTTCTTGTAGTCTAGACGTGAATGTCGGTCTGGAAATCTAGATTTTCCTACATACGCTATTCTAGTGGGATTCTCGTCCTCTACCTCTTCAGTAGAAGAGTCATTCTCTTTCTCGCTTACTTGTGCTGCTTTACGTTGTTCATGTAACTTTATTATTTCTTTACGAATTCTCTTGTACATACTCTCTATACTACTGATAGTCTTGTGCTTACCCTCGGCTATATTATCACTCCACCTTGTCAGGATTCTCATTTCGGCCGGATCTTTAGTCGGGTAGTCTTGTTCTCTTATTAGACAATTAATCAGAAACTTTAATATCATGAGCTGGATCTCAGCTTTCCTTTGGGACATGGCTTCACCAATACTTTCTGGATCATCCCCTGTACGGATGAAACAATATATTCTGTCTAGATCTCCTTTCATATCTGGTAGGGTGTCTAAATACCCGGTCACCCGTCTTACACGGATGGAATATATTACTGTACTAGCATCACCTGCAACCGGATCATAGCGGCATTCAGTAAGAGCTCGTCGGATATCTGCAACGGACTTAAATTTGGGCGTACGTTGTAACGCACATTCATGTAACTCGGCCAACGTTCTACGTTGGTGTGGTGGCGGGGTACCAGGAGGACCTCCTCCTGCGGCCCCTATGCTGGAATCGTCGACTGATACTCTTCGTGCTGGCAGAGTGGGAAATTGTAATGTGGGCTGAACCGGGGGTACCGTGGCAGGTACTCCGGTGTCTGGAGGAGCAGGATTTACATTATTTACAGGAACTGGCGGAACAGGATTTGCATATTCTGGAACTGTGTCGTCCAAGTAGGACGAGATGAAAATATCAGCTGCGGTCGGTTTGTGACGTAGCTTAGTCGGAACTAATGGTGGCGGAAAATTACTGGATGCCTCCGGGGTCGCTTTTGGCAAGCCCTCAGCAAGAAGAGGATACATACCCTTAATGAGGGCATGCCTCTGTCTAGCTGACTGTTCAGTTTTGACTTGTTCACCTATCTCGATTAGTTCCCTTTCTTGGGCTCGTTCTAAGGATTCTCTACTTAATTCTGACCTTCTGATTTCTTTTTCGGTTCTTTTATGAGATTCTTTGCGCCATAACTCGATGGCATCTTTCTGTGACTGTCTGGCTTTCTTTTTCCATAATGCTTCTTCTACTCGCATGATGCACTCAGCATCCCATGTACCCGATACGGGCCATCTATACTTTTCTTCTAACTGTTTGGTATACTCTACCCATAAATCTAGATATAATATGGCACTTATGCCATGCTTCTGATACATAAAATGACCTGGACTGTCCCTAGGCGGGACAGGAACTGCTTCTTCTAACAGACCTTTTCTAGTTCTTAACTGACGTAGTCTGGAAAATAACGGCATGACTGAACTGTTGATCTAGACACAATACAATACACAATGAACACGATAATTACTCCACATTCATACCACGACATTAAAATACATGAAGAACATTTAAAATATCAGTTCGAACAGAATACTACCTGGAATACTGAAAACAGAATACATGAATTTCTCGAGAACAGAACTGACTAGAACAGAAACTAGATGTACTGCTGAAACAGTACGAAACTTACCGGTCTCATAAAGAGACACGTCAGGACCCGCATCCACCGAAGTGGACACTTCGTTTTTGGGTCTGTGTACCACCAACCCACGGACCAGAGTCAATTTAGATTGACCCTGTCTAGATACTACCCCAGCAATGGTACTCACCGGGCAGCAAGAACGGAAGGCCTCGGACTAGACTGGACTGCTTCGACGCCGGACGGACGAACTTCGGACTTCTGTTACGGGTGGGCCTCCGGATACCTCGGACCTTGGACTCTCGGCTTGGGCTCTGGTCGGGACTCGCCGCATTCCTCCACCGCCTCGTCTGGATGCTGGACCGCCACCTCCGTCTCCTCCGTGGGCCTGAGGGATACTTGAAGCAGAAATATCTGCACGTGCACGGTATGGTTCCGTCACGGCTGCAGAGGGTCTGGGGGCCGGCGTGGCTTCACCGGCGCGTGGGGAAAGGGCAAGTCCCTATTCGGGCGCCATTATGTGGTATATAAATAAATAATACCGGATCTAGGTTTTACTGGACATAGTAATAACAGATAGCTCAATAAATAAGAGTCAAGATACGAGGTAGTAGGAGTTTGCAGGTTTAATACAGCATAAAGGACAGGAACAGGACAACCTGCACAGGAATGGGATGGCAGCGCTGCCGGGGGCTGGATCAGGATCGGCGTAACATTTAATAACAGTACACAAGTATATATATACAAAAACAATTGCATTACAATACATACGATAGGCGGAGCAGTGGGTGTAGTCAATAGCAGTCGCGAAAGATAAGGGTGAAAGTAGGTGTAACAAGAGGCGTGTACATAGACATGTGATGTAAACGTAACAGAATATGTCATAAATGGGGCGGAAACATGGAGGGGGCTACCTAAGGAGCCGGGACCTCTAACCTAATGGTGCGCGCAAACTGACAATGACGTGTTACTAGGAGAAGCTGGGGGCTATGAACTCTGTGCTAGGAGTAGAGACTGAAGTCTGGAGAGTCAGGGCGACATGTACCTAACCCTATCTAGTATCTGATGTTTAGAGGACATGTTGATATAAACTAAGAGTCAGGAGGGGAGAGGCTAACGGACTCTAAGACTGGAGCATGCATTATTCTACATGTAGTACGTGCTGAGGAATATTTAAATGACCATTAATACAGTATTTCTCTTACATGGAGACGTAAAGGCTAGACAATGACGGAAACTATTGATGCGATTCAGTAGCTTAGGAATGCAAAGAAGGAGGGCTGGACTGATAACTAGAATCATAACATACTCTTGGCAGACTCGTAGGCAGAGCCAGGCTGAGCCGGGCACTGTGAGGCAGGAAGTAAGTGAAGGGTCGAGGATACAGGTGGGGGCTGTATCGCTCCTCAGCGAGGGTACAGGAGACAGGAGCTGAATCTGGTGTCCGGGCCCTTTTGAGGCCTAGAAACGGGGACTTTTCAATGAAATAACGTGCACACTGAGAAACGTGGCAACGTATCTTTACATAGGCCTAATACTCGTAGCTTTCACGAGAACTGGAAACTGGCATACTAGAGATGGACGCAACTGTAATTGCGTCTTTAATCGAACATGGGGAATACATATGCATATTAATCATGCACACATAACATAAGATGGAGGACACGTAGGGACACAGAACATGGCAAAATTTACTTTTCCACAGCATATCTTTCCCTAATATATCCCCAAATGTTTTGTAAAACTCTGCAGGAATTTGGTCTGGGCCCGTAGCTTTCCCAGAGGGGAGGCTGTTCACTGCTTCCTGGATTTCTTGTACTGTGAACATAAAATCTAATTTTTCTTTCTCATCATCTTCTAGCACTGGGTGTATTATAGTACGTAAGTATCCCGAAATCTCCAGTTTTGACTTACTTATGTTCTGTTCATAGAGATTGGTGTAGAATCTCTTAAAAACATCCTGAATATCTGTTACCTTATTTACTACCTCTCCTGCCTCATTTTTTATTTCCTTAATCTCCCCCGCTGCTAAGTTCTGTCTGGTTCGAATAGCCAGTAGATGTCCAATTCTCTCACTGTACTCATAGCTTTTCTCTCTTTTAGCTAAATAATTGGCCGCAGCTCTCCTTACTACACTTTCACTCGCCTCTGCCTTCTTCAGCTCTATATTCAACAGCAGGTCTTCCAAAGGATCTTGATTAATGATTGCTAGTATTAGACGATCTTCTAGATCCGTTAAATCCCTTATCCTTATATCCATTTCAGCTTTCTCCTTCTTAGTCCTTTGGAGCATGTAGCAAAGGGTTTCCCCCTAACGCCCGCCTTAAAGGCGTCCCAAATCATGCCGGTTGCTGCTGTCCCTCTGTTAATCTCCCAGAATTGCTTAATCCAAATTCTCATTTTAATCACAAAATTCTCATCTTTAAGGAGACCTCTCTCAAACGTCCAGTTGTAAGGCTTTCTTTCCCCTGGTATAACCTGTGGGAGTGTCAGTACAAGCGGGTTATGGTCGGATAATATCCTAGGTTGCCTCTCTAGTTGGCTAACGCTTACCAAAGAGCTAGAGATCAAGAAATAGTCTAGTCTAACAACCAATCTATGTGGTGCTGAATAATATGTACTGCCTGTCCCAGGTGGGTGTTTCTGAGCCCATAGATCGACTAACGCATTATGCCTCATAAGATCACATACCGCTTTACAAACCCTCTTTTTCCTCCCCACATACATCCCCCTCCCGTCATGCCCAAACCACTCATCCCATTAATATTCAAATCCCCACAACATATAATTGGCTCGGGCCATAGAGGTAGCTCCTGATCCAAAAATTCGAAGACCTCTGGGTCATCATCTGTAGATCCATAGACAGAGACTATAGTATAGCATCCTGCGTTTGTTTCCCCCTCAATTATAACCCATCTCCCCCTCTGGTCCTCTTTTTTCTTTTTGTTTTAATGGCCCCTTTTTTAGCTAATATGGCTACCCCCCTAGTCTTGGTTTCTTGTCTGGTATAGGCTAATACCTCAAATCCCATTTGTTCAAACAGATATTTATTGTTTTCCTCTATGTGTGTCTCTTGGAGACAAATTAAGTCTAATTTCAGCATTTTTAACATTGTAGCCACTTTCTGCCTTTTTCCGCCATTATTTAGGCCACAGATGTTTATAGAAGCAATCCTTAAAGTCATCGCATAGTATTATGTCTTTCCTTGCTATGATACCAGAATATGGTCTCGCTATCTCCTGTGTGTACTGCACTTATCCCAAAAGCTTTATGTCTGTGTAGTTCCTCTTTGCGTGTTGTATTCACCAACCCTGTGTCCACCCCCCCGCCCCTCCCTCTCATCCCCCACCCTTCTCCCCTCCCTCTGAATTCCCACCCCCCCTTCTACAGGCAAATAGGTCAATTGTGACCTATGTGTGACCTCTATAGGCTGTAGCGTCGCCTCTCTCTCCTACCCTTGCCTACTGTTTTATCTAGTAGTTTTTCCTGGATGTGGTAATCTATACAGATCTTATGGTGTTTTTGGTGGGCTTCTCCCTCTATTATTCCTCCCTCTGCTCTGTTCCGTTAATTCCGCTAGAAATTCTCCTGCTTTAATTTCCGACAAGAACATCCTAGTCTACCCCCGATTGATAAAGTAGATATGCTTCTGCACCTTGTTTCTGAAAAGGGGAGATCAATTGTCTTAGCTTCCATCTTCTTTCAACTGTAACATGACAGAAGTCAGGCCTGGCAAAAAATGTAACACCATCATATATTTTCCTAGAGTCTGGCCTGGCTCTGTCCATGATCTCCTGTCTGGCAAGAAAATTCCCTAGGAACACAAGCATTGCCCTAGGTAGTGCATTCTGCTGAGCCCCTTGATTTTTCTTCATTGTGAATGGGAATCTATGGGCTCCTTGGACTTCCGACTCCCACTGCCACTGGGACTCAGGGAAGGCGCCTTTCAATAGCTTGATGACATATCCCCTCGGATCTTGTCCCTCCACCCCTTCCTCTATACCAAGGAGTCTTACATTATTCCGTCTTTGACGGTTCTCAAAGTCTTCGATCTTCCATTGAAGATCTTCCAGCTTCTTCCCTTGCTCATTTTTAAAGTCCTGCCAGTCCGTTATCTCATCCTCCATCCTCCCCGTTCTCTGTTCCACCTCTGAGACCCTCTCCTCAACCACCTTGTACTTCCTGTTTAATTTCCTGATTGATGCCTGAATTTTCTTTGTGTCTCGCCTTGCTCTCCGACTTTCCACCCTGGCCTCAGACTGTATCTGTTTCAATGTGCCAAACATCATCTCCATCGTTATATTCTGGGGTGCAGTTCTCAATACTGAATCTCCTCCAGCCCCATCTCCATCTCCATCTCCTTGTCCAACTTCTTGGTATACCCCTGAGGTGGCTGAGTAATCCCATGAGAGTTTTTTATTTCTAGTGCCTGTGGAGCCCCCTCCATTTCTTCTTGCTCCCGGATTCTTTTTCTTTTGAGTATTTTTGTCCCTTGAATCTCTGCTGTTATCTGAATCTGAACCAGTGGTGGTGAGGTCTGGTGTACTGCCCCCCTCATGCTCGCTTATATCAGTGGAGTCTGATCCTTCATTAACAGAGTAGAACTCCGGGGACCCCCCTCTAGCTAGCACCTCTGTTCTCTGCCTGCTGCTGCGAGTCTAAGCTTGCCAAACTCCCCCATTTTGTTGTCTGGGGTTGGTTGGTGGCAGTGTTAAGCCCGGCCTCTACTGTCAATAAAGCGTCCATCATCTGGCTATTGTTCTGCCTCTCAAGCAGCCTCAAATCGTCCTGAGCCACCCCAGGTTCCCCTCTGCTCACCGTAATGGTTAGAGTCTCCTTCGCTTCAGATCCGGCAGTACCCACGTGATGCGTGGTAGATTGTAGGGGCTCCGCTGGTTGCTCAGCAACTGTACTGCTTGCGTCCTCGAGGACGTCTTTCCCCATTTCCGCGTTCAGCCCGTCCGAATGAATCTTGCTGCCGGTTGCATCCTCGGTCGCCGCCTGCATCTGGTTTCCGAGACCGGGTTTGGATGAGAATGATTCGGTCAGGGTAGGCTGTCTCATGCCGGGCACATCCTTAGGAGGGAGGGGGTTTGAGCGTTGCGATCTATGCTTCTCCTTTGCATACGGAACTCTGTTCAGCGGCGTCTCTTTCTGTGTTTTGGCCGTACTGATCTCCGGTGTCTCAGATTTCTTCTCTAGTCTGTCGGCTTTCTTTTGCTGAGCTTACGTCAGAGTGGCCGCAGATACCGGTCTCTTGCTCGCCGGCATTAGTACCTTCGGTGTCACTCCTGTAGGTAAAGCTGCTCCGTCTCTTGCTGTCGGGCCTTTACTCATCCCGGTTGTAGGTGGAGGCTTCTCTTTATCCTTGTCTCTGTTGCGCTGTGACATTTCAGCAGCAATATCGGGAAGTCTACGGACTCTGATTCTGTTAATCCAATATCTCCTCCAACCTCGCAAAGTCGCTAGAGTTGCTCGTATGAGGTGTCCTTTGTAATAGCCTGAATCAGCCCATCCAGTACCAGCATCACTGCGTCCAAACTACCAACATCTTACTGTGAAGGCTGGAGAGAGAGTAAAGTGCGACCTCTCTCTACAGCGTTGTAGCGGCCATCTTGCCCCTCACTTCCCTGATTTCCCTCCCGCCGGGATACATATATGATTCCACTGGAGTTTTAGGTGACGGTTTTGTGACTTGGCTCTTATCACTCAACACACACTTGTCGCAATCACGCACAAAATGCTCAACAGACTTGTCAACACTTGCCCACCAATAATCCTCTTGGACCTTTCCTTTCATTGCACATATTCCCAGATGCAACTCATGGGCCATTTCTAACCTCCTTTTCCTCAACTCCTACGGCCCAGCCAATTGCTCAACCCTCTGCACCAAAACTTCCACACGTTAACTCATCCCCACTTGAAAATAAGGGCCTTATTCAGTACCAACACACTTAGCATCTAGCCAACTAAAACACACCAAACTCTTCATCTGAGCCAAAACAGTATCAAGTTCGAGAGCATCCCTCCAATTATGCTCAGTAATAGCAACACTTGTCGTTTCCTATATTTGATGGAGGGTACACACCAGAGTTTCATTATGGCTCTCACATTCTTCTGTAGTACGTAACCGCATTTTAGACATATAATTGGCAACCACATTCATTCTATCTGGGACATGCTCCACCTTGTAATGATACTCTAGCAAACAATATTGCCACTTGGCAACCCCGGGCGTTGTTCTACCACCACCTTCGGTGCTAAATAAGTCTACCAACCCCTTCTAATCTGTATGTAACACAAGTAAAAACACCCCGGAATGAGTTCTAAAATGTAGAGTGCCCCAACACATCTCCATTGCTTCCGTTTCAGTGGTGCAATAGGTTAATTCAGATCCTTGTAGTGCCCTACAGCAAATGCAATCGACTCTTACCTGCCAGCTTTTCTTTTTTTGTAACAACACAACACCCAAACCATCATTACTGGCATTGGGGATGATGATATTAGATTCGCAAGTATCAACATGTTTTAATGGCAGTGCCCCAACGACATCTGATTTGATGGTTTCAACTGCACTCTGGCACTCTACATTCTAATCAAATGCACTTCCTTTGTTAATTAGAACCCATAAAGACGCAGTCTTTTGGGCAAAGCAAGGATCAAACTTGGAATAATATTCAGCCAGGCCTAAATAAAACTTGAGTTGCTACTAGTTTTTGTGGCAAGGGCTTCCTTGATGACTTTCAAAATCTTCATTTTTGGTTCAATTCCTTTGATACTAATATGTAGTTCAAGGTAATCCACCCCACTCACTTCAAATTTACACTTATTGGCCAGCAATGGTAATCGTTTATCTTTTAGCACAGACTGAACCTTGGTGAGATGCTCGTCATCCTCCTTTACATTACCTCCAAACACCAGTATGTCATTCTGGGAATAAAGCACCCCTTTGTGACCAAGGAACATGAATCTTCTTAAAAACTGAGTTAGCTGACACCAAACCAAAAGGCATGTTTTGTAACGATAAAACCCCTAAGGGAGTAATAAGGATGTGAGATGCCTAAATTCACTATCCTTGATATGTCAGCGACCTGATGATATGTCGCTGACATATCAAGTATAGTGAATACTACTCCATTTAAAGTGCACAATATCTCATTGATATTGGATAAAGGTTCACAATCAACCCAGATATTGTGGTTCAAATTGCATAAATCCACACACAGTCTCAAACTACAGTCACTGTTGTAAACCAGGACAATTGGAAACAACCACTCTGAACCTTCTATCAGTTCAATAATGTCAAGGGCACATAACCAATTCAATTCAGCTCTCAAACACAATAGCACCTTGCTGACCTTGTGGGCTACGGGCTTAGCATCACTCTTCAATACAAACTTGTGCTGAAATCCATGCAACTTGCCAGATTTTTGTTAAAAACCTCTGGAAAACGATCAGGCCATCCTCCACAGGAAAAGGACACATTCATGTAGTTCTTACCACTGATTCTAGTTAAACTGGACTTTGAGATGACTTGACCAGGATAATTCGGGTCCAGAATTGTATCTAATTCTCCCTGGTCATACCACCCCAGTAAATCATATATCATGGATGAGATTGTCTTGCCATCAAAGTTCAACTGTTCATCAAATTCCAAGAGTTTATCATACTTGCCCATAACCTCGATGTATCCCCCTCCATATGCATAATTCTTTACAGATGATGATTTAAAGCTCACAGGTAGAAATATTTTGGACTGTGGTACCATTTAAATGCAATTCACACATAGGAGGTTTTCTTCTAATGTGGCATACACAATTTCCACCAACACTACTTTCAAAAACATTTACATCTGACCCTTCATTTTCCACCCCAACACTAGTTACACTGGGTACAATATCATTGTAATTTTCACGTTTATCCTCTTCCTCTATGTTGAACACAACTGGCTTCTGTGGCATGCGAAAAACCCTTGTAAAATGACATTTTTTGTTACAATTGAAACATATTAGAGTAGATGCAGAGCACTTCTTTGCTGAATGATGTGTGGTTGTTGCTGCTACACCTAAAACACACTACAAAATGGTCCCCATGTTCATTGTCTCTTTTCCAATCCTGTTTATATTCAGGTTTCATTTCCATCATGACCTTGGAGCCTTTAGTTGGCCCTACGTTGACGAGTTATCTCATTGCACTGCACATGGTCTGTAGGAGTAAATAATTGCTTAAGATAAGCATCTGAGGGGTATATTTACTAAGATTTTGTGCCGTGACGCAAATCAACACACATTTTATTTTCCCTATTTACCTTCCAGAGCAAAACTTGTTTTGGCTGGAAAATCACTTGAAAGTAACACACAGCAGCACATAGCGCTGCTTTGCATTACTTAGCACCAATGGGGCATTCCATGGGTGGTGCATGGGCGTTTCTATGCAACCACCCAAAGCTTTAGAGGCAAAACCCAATTTACTAAAAAAAATAAAGCAGGATGTGCATGAAAAAATAGCACCCATCTCGAATAGGCTCTATCACGGTGAAAAGCTTTTATTTCTCCTTTCTCTTCTGAGCACTGTACAGCAAAAAAAAATAAAGTGGGGAAAGTTTTAAAGTTCGTCTAATCATAATATTTTGTATTGGAAGAATATACTTCCAGTACAAAACCTGTGCTGGACTCACACAGACATCTTTGCACTATGGTGCAAAGGTGTGTGCGCAGCACATAGCTGCATGATTAAGTGCCAGTGCTAGGAAGAGGAGAGGGGGGTGCCATATTTCTGTAAATATGGTCCTCTCCTGCTCTGTCCCTCTCACGCAACACAGCACAGTTTTAGTAAATCTGGCCTGAATTTGCTATTGCTTTGGCACTGGCGATTGCAATTTCCAGATCCGGGTTGTTAGTGGAAAGTAAATGTTCTTGAATTTTTCTGTTGGATGTTTTCTCAGTTAGTTGATCGCTAATAATATAATTTTGCATGTCGCGGTGGTTACAGGTAATGGCCAAAGAGCTGAAACAAAATCATCAATGGATTCATCCGGTTGTTGAGATCTTTGTAAGAATGTATGTCTCTCTAGTACTACATACCTACTTGTAGAAATGAGATTCTCAAGAGCTTGTAACACTGTAGCATACTCATATACATGATACACTGTCACTTGTTCTCCAGCCTCTTCCTTCTGAGAAGATATCCTTACTTCTACCAATGGCAGGGATTTTTAAACAGATCTGCCTTTAGGACCTAAATTGTGCACCAATAGAAGTTTCTTTTTTTTATTAGTGAAAGTGTCACCGCCAACAACATCAAGATAGGCCTCGAAAGCTTTCTTTAACATGACCATTTGAATAATGGTTTTCTAGGTGTAGAGAAAAATTGTGAAAGGTGATATACCTTCCATGGGGGAGTAGAGAATGATAAATTATCTTGCTAAAGTAAAAATATAAAATAAATTCCACAGTAGCTAGTCTAGCAGACTAAGATGGGAATTACACTTTAATGTCCTCAATCACCATAAAATGCTGGCAAAAATCTAAATAAGCAAAAAGGCCTGACTCCAAGATGGCGCCCGTGCCTTTCCCTCGGCACTTGTCTCAGTAGATGCCTGACTTTAAAATGGTGGCCAGAGGAGGCGTTGTTAGGTGCACCTCGGGCCGATAGGTGGGACTGCAGCTCAAATCGAAGGAAAACTCAGTCCTCCACCTCTCTTCATCGCTCGCTGGTATGTTTAGTGGCGTGGCGCATACAGAAGATAGCGCACTTACCCCCAACATGGAACGGCCGGCCTCTGTATCCAGTGCATATAGACAACCAATGTTAAGGCTAGTCTCCCGCCTCCCGATTCCTGTATGCAAAACCCGATTCCACGTCAGGCTTCTGCAGACATGGACGGATCTTGTGTGACTCAGAGTATGCACTGCCAGTAACCTGCTCCTGCAGGGCAGTGCACAGCAGTTTGTCATACTCCCTTTGCCTGCCATAGTGCTTTCTCCGTGCTCCTGACCGGTAAGATAAAAAAAACAATTTTTTCATTTAGTCACAGTACATGACAATAGACCCGATTCAGGCCACAATAGAAGTCAATGGAAGAAATCCATTCTCCCAATCATTTAAAAAAATAAAAATCTTCTCCTTTCCCCTTCTACAATGTTAGCATGTATGTCAGTGCCACCGATAAGGAAGACAGGAACGACAGGTGGAAAGCTGACGATCCCAACATAGTCATCCTGGACTACGTTTGCATGTAAATCAACATGGAAGATGCCCAGAAAGCAGCCATTAACAGACTAAAAGAAACAAATCAATTTCCTATCCATGGACCGAAAAGACATGCTCTCCCTAGAGGTAGCATACAACAAACAAGCACTGGTAAATCCAATATGTCTCGCCTTTGGGAACTATTGCCTTTGCCAAAGCCTTATTGTGATGCTGTCCAGCATCAGCAAGATGCTGTGCAGCATACCTATAAGGAAAAAGAAAAAAATAAAGGTGCTATGATGTGGCCGCGCCATTTTGTAGGGAAACCCATGCATGATGACATGTGCATGCGTCATTTTACATGCATGCCTACAAAATGGCTTAGGCGCCATTTTTTTATTTATTTTCCAGCCTGAAATGGATTGGTAAATTAAAAAAAAAATTAAAAGAAGAAGCGCAAAAAGTATTTTTTTCAAGGGAGAAGGCCCTTCAAAAAAGACTGTTAGTAGGGCAGCCGATGAGCTGGCTTGAGAGCTACATGAGAGTGGGGAAAGAAATATTCAAGCGAAAAAGCTCCAGGGAGCGCTGAAAAGTTGAAAGTCAGGTGGGGTAAAAGTACGACAAGAGAAAAACTGAAACATGAGGCAGAAAGCAACACGGACCATGGGGGTGGGTATTTGATGGATGAGAGCACACAAGGGAGAGAGTTGGAATAGACATGCAGTCTAGGTAGTGCTTAAGCAAAAAGAAAAACGTTGTTCCCTAAATGTGAGCAGTGTAAGAATGGAAGTCAGCCAATAAGAGAGATGGTAATAAGGCCATGTTCCAGGGCAGGGGCAAACACAAAATGGACAAGCTAGGTGAAGGAAAGCCATTGAATAAGAAATGACAGTGACAATAAAGCCAACCAATGGTAAGCAATGAACAGACGGTAAGCGCCTTTAACTTCTTGGTAAACCCACAACAGGTATTTTACAAACAGTGGGCTTGCACTGTCTGGTAGGCTCGACGTAAAAAGCACTTCCTTGCATCTGGCCTAAAACCCTACGTGAGTACTATCAACAATTGACAAAGTATTGTTTAATTTGAATCACTTCTTTGGTCCAAACCATGAAATGGTATTTATTTTATGTAGGTGAAATATTGCATAAAACTCACTACAACTTTAATTGCTTTGTCAATGTATCTTTTGTTTCCAGAAGAAACAAAAGCCAACCCTTTATGCATTTGGCTACCAAATCTGCAAGAGGATCTTGGATACTGGCCAAAAGCTTCCTAAAATGTTTTCATCACAGTGATCAATCTTTTAGCAAAATAATCTCGAGCACATGTTTTATGAAGTTCATGAACTTATTGAGAAGGTCCATCTACCTATACATTTCAGTGATCTTATTTGTAATGTTTTCTTGAGCAGTGCTTTTTATTGTGTTTCTACAAACCCACACAAGTGGAATCCTCAATTGTGACCGAATGTATCTTAGACAGGAAATGTGGCAGTGACACTAGATTTGTGGTTGTGTTGCTTTATTAATACTACATTTCTTCTGTTGTTTGTTAAAAACCATTTGAGAACAAGAATCTCATTAAAACATACTAAAGAGTCAAACACAATATTTTGCATATTTATGATTGACAGAACTATAGAGTGCTTTTGGTTACATTGGTAACTATTTTCAAGTCACTTGAGCAGATGGTGGACACATGCTTGAAGATGCATGACTTGAAGGCAGCTGAAGCACCAAGTGATTTAATTCTGAAAGCCAATGGGGTTTGGAAATTCTATTGGTAGCACCTTGTGTCCTGTAACGCGCTGTTGATAACACTCTACCGCATGCTGTTCTAGAACTCCATTTTATATTGCAACAAGAGCATTTGGAGCCTTTTCTTTTGCATTTGCAGTGGCAGGTGCTTTTAGGTTTTAGTTGTTGAGTACGATCGGCACTAGTTGTTGGAAGACATTTTGGTTCATCGCACTTTGACTGTTTCGGCTTGTTAAAGGCTCCACGGGTACTGGTCCAAGGGTGCCCAGAGCAGCTTAGATGTGCCTGAGAAATCTTGCACCTTTCTTTGTGTATGGTCATGTGCTGCATTTTCTCCATTTGAAGTAGACGAACAACCAGCGGCCTTATAGTAACTTCAAGGGAAGGGTCAACACCATTCTTCCAGGCCCCACTGTTTGGGGATGCCAACTCCTGCAGTTCCATAGTATTTAGGGGTGGTGGTAGAACATCGGCATATGTGAAACATTGAGCTTCAGACGTTGAGCAAGATTCTTCAACATGGTCAATAACTTCAGGACTTAAAGTTGTGTCTAAACGTTTGCTGTAGCTAAGCAAGACTTCATCAGGCTTCTCGTTATCAGAGAGACCACTTTCATCCGATAAAGAGCTTTCAGTCATGGTCATTTTCTGGTTCCAGACTGCGCTCAAAAGCGCTTGGTGGTCGCTGCACTCAATAGCTGGGCATGAGTGAAGGGTGGGTTTTTCATTTGTATTCCTGCTGTGTGTGGATTCAAATGACCACTGGAATTGAGATGGCATTCTTGACCGCTCTGGACTGACACTTGGTTGCTGCCACATAGGAACAGCGGAAAAGGCTGGATTGCGCATGTAGATTTTTAGACTTGCTGCATAGTTAGCATCCATGTGACTGTTGAAAGGCCTGATTGGGGAATAAAAATACATTTATAAAGCTTAGCTTGCAATGAACCAATATCAAAACATTCTCATTAATTACCAATTTTTTGTACAGTGTGGTATTGTTCAACCACATATTAGCTGATTTAATTCTGTAAACAACAGTAACTTTTAAAACATTCGTTGTGTTCTCCTTTTAAGCATACACATATGTGCAATATCACAGTAACAACTAAATACCAGGCCTAAACGTACTTAAGGTCAGTGCACATGCGTTGCATTTTTTATTTTTCATTAAATGTTAAGTTATTCATGTTTTAGTCGGCGTTTCCGGATTGATCCTTGAGGGATGTGGCTCATGTGTCACCATAGTGACGGAATATATTTTCCTTCACAATGGTGAACATTCGGCGAGTACTTATACGCCTTTTCTGGTAGCAAACATATACTGTTAGGTTAACAAACACCATTACAATACAAATCCCAATATGATTCAGTGTAACACCATACCATCATAAAACTGGAGCAAGAGCTATTTGTAAAGAAACTAGAAGTATGTTAGTCACAGTTCACATAAAAACCATGAACGTTAATTGTATTCATTGTTTTAATTCACATTCTGCATGCAGGCTTCATGATTAAGTGCATTTGGCAAACATAGTGTATATACATTTTGCGACTCCTCTTGCCCGTACTATATTTGTATGACATTGTATGTTATGCTAAATAAATATCGACAGTAGGTAGTTATAGTTAGAACCCAGTTTCCATTGGAAAAATGTTTTTGGACTTGCTTATTACTTTGGCGCCATTTGATTAATCTTCACAACATTTTCCAAAAAAGTGCACTCCTGATTCTAGTTGAGCATGGAAAGTTCCGGTGATCTGTCAAGCAGGGACCGAGAATAAGGGGAAGGGGGCAAAATAAGTATGTTTCCCATGATAATTCCCATGGAGATTTTAGACACGACTACAGCCCGAACTGCTGAACTGAATTACACCAAATTTGGCAGAATTGTAGGTCTTGGGTCTGAGGGCAGCCTTTTTGTTATTTGGTGTAAATTCGTTCAGGAGTTTTTGAGATATTAAATAAAAAGACATTTGTAGATCTCGGCGGAGCCTAAGCACAGATCTCATGGTGAGATCTGATTGACTGGCAGCCATCATGGGACCTATATACATGATAGCACCCCACTAAAATGCATTGCAGTGAATGGCAGGTTTTGAGGGTCATAAAAAGAACGTGTAAAGGGTGATAACTGATTTTAGTTATCATTTGTTGATGGTACCATACTAATTTTAGGAATTATGGTGTGCTCTAAAGTGATTTCACCCTGTGAAAAAGTCTTCTCGGATTTCATGAATCATGATTGAGAGAAAACTGTTTTCTCATAATTTTCCCATGGAGTTTATGGAAGGTACTCCAGAAGCTAAAAAAGAGAGCATACTTTCTGTAAATTAACACTCTCTTTTTCAGCTATATGACAATGTAGTCAGACATTTTCAGTAAAACATGTATTGCCAACAGAAGCAGCCTGTCAGTTGATTCTCTTGTGTTCTACTACAGCCTCCCAGAGTGTTCTAAAGACCAAGAGTGCTAACGGTCTTACTTATGAAAAAAGTATAGCACCCCTGAACCCATCCTGATTGAATCAAACTGGTAAAACTTAAAACATTTTATTTAGAAAGGAACACAATTAGGATGTTCATTTTGTCATAGAAATTATGGTTAGTGCTGTAAAAAGAAAAATTATGACACATTTTAAGTGAGTTCTCAAATATATTCCTCTTCTATTTCACTAACACAATCTGACATGCAGACTGGAACATGCACTTCTAATACCAGCAGCAGACTGCTAGTTAATTCCCTGTGATCAGCAGCTTTTCTACACTGCTTGGATGAGCAACTAGAATGCTAACATTCTGAATCTATGCCAAAATGTGGCACATCTGAACGCCATCTTCATGGAATCAAAGTGGTAAAGTGAAAGCATTTTCTACTGAAGATACAGCAGTAAATGATGAAATTAGGAAGCTTCATAATAAATAAGTCTCCCAAGATGGCCACCAGAGAAAAAGGAGCCCAAATGTAGCACAAGTATCACCCAAGTGTAGCCCAATGACAGAAGTGTGTAAAATACTTAATTGGTTTTTTTTTTGTCATTTTATATGTTGCAGACTTGACCCAAAGGTATTGGAGTGCTTTACATGAGCATCAATTACATTACGCAAAGACATATTAATTTTGGTTTAGGCATGGGGAAATTAGGTGATTTGCCCAGAATCAGAGGATGTCAAGCTGACGCCGAAACTCGAACCTGGTTCCCCAGTCGCAAAGTCTGCAGCTCTGGCCATAATGCCACATCTTCTTCCCTACGTATCACATATAAACAAGTGATCAACTGGGTAAATAAACATAAAGATAGCAAATAATTTAAAAGTGCTTTGCCGCTCCTTGAGAACTCAGAAAATATGTCCTCATCTTAGTTTTTTAGAGCACTAACTATAATTTGAATGGGAATAAGACCCTCTCCTTTTTATAATTTCTAGAGGAAATGCTTTAGATATTACAGTTTTGATCATATCAAGATAACATTAGGCGTGCCACAGTTTTGTAATAAATATACAATTTTAGCAATCTAGTTGTTCATTAGAATACTGTAGTGAGGCAGAGGTCACAGACTCGGATCATTGAGGGCAGGGAGTAGGGTGCAGAGGCAATAAAGTGACCAGCTGGGCAGGAGTGAGGGGCAGTGGCAACACAAAGGACCATGGAGGGCAGGGAAAAAGGGGGCAGGGGCAACAAACCAACCATGCAGGATAGGCAAGAGAGGCTGAAGGAAGTACAGCCATACATGCTAACAGACCCAATTCAGACGGTATACACCCGTTACAACGGATCTTTTACTCCGCAGACCCATTACAACGCGACCATTACTCCGCATACCATTACAACGCATTGCGCTGGGGGGCGCTCTAGGATAGGGGATAAGTATAATTTACTATCCAACACCTTCCCTAGGGTCCACGGGGACTGGAGTTAGAATAGTAAATTATACTTACCACTATCCAGCGCCCCAAGGCGCTATGCGTTGTAACGGTATGCGGAGTAAAAGTCGCGTTGTAATGGTCTGCGGAGTAAAAGTATGCGTTATAACGTCATACATCCAATTCAGACAGGAGACTCCCAATGTTTTCGAGCCTAAAAACAGCTTTATTTTATCTGAATCCTGCCTAAAAATCTCTTTTTCAAAGTAAGTCAATAGGGAAAATGAATTCTCACGTTTTCTTTTCAAAATCTACCACTTCTCAAGGTCAAAATGTTGGCAAGTGTGGTACATTGGATAATGGAGGGCAGCAGGAATGGGGTAGGGGCATTGGCTTGATAACAGAGGGCAGGAGGGAGATGGGCAGAGGCCGCTTGGTGACCAAGCAGACCTTACAGGCGTCGGGGGCAGGCGTGGTCCGTGCAGGTGAGGGGCGGGGTGGGGCAGTGTGGGGGGTATTCAACAGACAACGACGAGGTAAAATTAAATATTTATTGAATTTTCCCTTGGCATTGTCTGTACAATCCCCACCCACCCCGCCCCACCGCTCTTACCTGCACGGGACGCTCCTGGTCAGGGGTTGCAGCAGCACAACACAGTACATGGGGCAAGCGGGATGGCAGTGCAGCACAATGAACCATGCAAAGCAATAGGGAGGGAACAGGGTCATGCACATGGTCAATAGAGGGCAGAGAGGAAAGATGCATGGGCAGCAAGCTGACAGTACTGGACAGACGAGAGAGACAGTTGCAGTATAACCGACCACGAAGGGCAGGCGGGAGAGGGCAGAGCCACAACAATGGACCAGACAAGGCAGGAGAGAGGGGATAGTGGTCAGCAAACAGGGCAGGGGGCAGGGGGCATCAGGGCTGGGCAGGAGCAGCAAGCTGACAATGGAGGGCAGGCGGGATAGGCACTGGAAGCACAACACACCATGAAGGGCGTTAAAGTCTAAGCCCATTTACACAATTTCTTCAGAGGGGACGGGTCTTTGTAGAAGAGTGAGCAGTGAAAGGGAAAAATCACGAATTTGCATCTCAATACGGTGCAACCAATGTGGCCACGCATAAATCCACCCAACTCTTTTATCTGAGTCTATTAGGTTTTAATTATAAATTTAGGAACAAATTAATATAGATCAAACTCAGCATAATGGTATAAAAGTACTACCATAACAATGGGAAACCTAACTTAATCATTTGGGTCATAACCCTCTAGGCGTACCTTCCATAAATCTTCAATAGCACATTTACCAAAATGTGCCCAACATTTTTTTACGCTGCACTTAAAATCATACATCATGATATGTAAACAATTCTGGCATAATGCCTCAGTGGACAATTTCTAATATCAACTGTACTTTAAAGTGCTTGTGCTGGAATTGTTTATTTTACTCTTTATATTAGTATGCTTCTTTGACCCAAAGGGCTAGTGCTTTAGATAAAGTGCTGTTATGTAAGTGAATTAAAAGCTTTTCTTAAAAAAACTTCACTTAAAAACTTTGCTTCCCATTAGTCATATCATACAAGGGAGAGAGAGAGAGACTTCTTAAACAGCAACAACACTTCTTAAAATTATTGTATTCCTTATTTCTTTTTGCTTTTTTACTTGTTACAGGTGGGTGTGCATATCTTCGTCAAAAGGGGGGGTGGTATCTACTTCTGGTATGTAGCATGACTCCTGTTATCTTAAACTCTTCTCTCTTTTGCCTCTTCTGATATTCTTTGGTAAGGCATCTGCTACAAAATATGTTAGACCTTGCATTTCACTGCTGAGTTGTTTTTCAAAATGGCGGGCCACTGGGTGATCTATCCTTGTTTTTTATCGCGCTCAAATGTTGTACGATTCCTTTGACAGGAAGCTTAGTGCTGCTTAAATTCATCAATTTATAAGGACAACCCAAAATATAAATGGCAAATTCAATTTAACAGTTGAAATAACCTTTGATCTTTTTGGTTGTCTTTTAAAATAGTGATTCATACTCTTTGTTGTAACACCATGCTCACACGCCTTACATTTTCCACATGTTTGTAAACCTTTATTACTTCCGAATCAATTATCTTTCTTTGTACATTCAGGTGTGTTCTTCACTAGCTCATCTCTCATAGCTCTTGCCCTTTTGAAGATTATATCTGGTCTCCTAGGAGCTTTTTCCCCTATTATTGGGTCATTTTTTCAATGGTGGCTCCTCCACTAAGGCGGAGGAGCATCACCCCACTGCTTTTCAGCAGTGCAAAAAGGAAAAAAGGAAATGATAATAACATGATGTTATTATTATTTTATTTTTCCCTGCTGAGGCAGTTTTTTCCAGGCAGGGCTGGGCTGCTCAAAGAGCAGGGGGAGGAATGGTTGGGGCACTTTCTAAGTGCTCATGGCGGTTTGGCCAGCCAAACAGTAGCCAAACAGTCCTACACACTTAGCATGTTCTCCACGCAGCTGTATTGCACAGCCTGGGTGGATAACATGCACATACACATCTCTGTCTGAGCATCGAACCACGGTGCTCAGACCAATCACGACACTGCTGTGATGCCCCACCACCCCCGATCTGTGCCAGCTGCCCCTGCATTCCTAATAAGGTGCCAGTGCTTCTGCACTATTTTATGAATCACTCCTTCCTGTTTATCGTACGTGGGTATTCATCTAAACAGTGAAGACCCCTTTTTCTGGGGTTTCTCTTTCTTTCCTTCAAAGATCCGCTGCTCCATTGTTTTTACTTCAGCCTTATATTTCGTTCCTCTATGTTATTACATGTATATCCACTTTCCCGGAATCTATGGGTCATGTCCATTAGAGCATTTTCGTCCTCCTGGGGTTCACCACAATATCTCCTAACTCTCAAGCTTTCACCATAAGGGATATTCCACACTAGGTTTCAAGGATGAAAGCTGGTTGCATGAAGGATTGTATTTCCAGAGGTTAGCTTTCTGTAGAGTTTTGTCTCAAGTTTCCCTGCTTTAACATACACCATTAGATCTAAGAAGCTAACCTCTATCTTACTGATTGAGCTAGTGAAGTGTAGGTGAAATGTATTGTGATTATTTTTTTTAATGAAGAACTTAGCTTCTTCCAACTAGCCCTTCCATAAAGGAACACCAAAATGCCATTCAGTATGATATTCATTCTGGAGCACCTGCTTCTCCCCCCAGCTCATATGCAAATTAGTATAGCTGGGAGCAAAGCAAGTGCCCATTGGTACACCTCTGTTGTGATGAAACAGTTCCTTTTCAAAAAGAAAATAGTTACATCTGCGGGTCATGGACAATAACATTCTGGGGTACGCCCACAGTTTTAATAGTATGGTCAGGAAGTGTTCCATTGCCCTTAGCCCATTTTCATGATTTATACTAGTGTGGTTGCATCTAAGGTCATCATTGCATATTCTTTTTCCCAGGGGAAGCCAAAATGTTCTTCAAAAAGTACCCAAATGTCTTTCACATGCAAAGGTAAATGCATCACAAAATCACTTAGGAAGTGGTCTATATACTTTGATGTATTTTCAAAAGAGGTTTTACTATGTCCATATGAATTTTTGGTATCAGGTAAAAAATAAATGGTGTGCTTGCATATTCAGGGGCTTATTTACTAGAGGCCAGAGCATCACTTTTTTTGAGGCTCCGGTGACACAGTCTCATATCTATGAGACGATGCAAATCCACTCTGCGTAGCTTTGCATGGCCCCATAGATATGGAGTAAGGTATGGCATCGCAAAGCGCATTGTTGCCTTACTCTGCATCAAGGAGGGTTTCCATGGACGTTGCGGAGGGTTTTCGTATGCAACACCCATGTATTTAGACTCTGCCCCAGATTTACAAAATCACGTTAACCTAGGGCAGGGCCAAAACCTTACACCTCCCCAGTGCAGGCGTAACACGGAGAAGTGTTCTCATTTCTCTTCTTTTTTCCTCTTGCCATGTGTGCTGCATTCTGCAACACACATAGAATCTCAGGATTTATTTTGTGCAGAAAGGGCAACAAAATTCTGCCTCAATAGTGCAGGGGTGCCTACGTTGGCGCTCAGCATCAAATTGTGTGCCACTGTACGAGAAAGGACAGGAATGGACCATATTTCATAAATATGTTGCATTACTGCCCTTTCACATTGGTGTAGTGCAGCGCAGCAAGAAGATTTGTGGCACTGCCCTTCTCCAATTCCTCGTAAATGAGGCCCTCAATGCATAGCAATTAACATTTTTCATAACTCAAAAGCCTTTGCTCACACCATTCTGATAACTCAACATTGTACTGCACCCTTGTCCAAATTCCTAATCACACATTAATCTGTTTAGATAATTTGTCCATCACATTTTGATTCTCTTTCTGATGATATACAACTACATGTTAATTTATATATATATAGCTTCTAAAGTGAGTCGTCATTGGAGCACGTTTGAAGGCTGATATTGACTGCACAGAAAATAATGACTTTTGAAAGAAAAAAACGAAATGCACTGCCCACTGGAGGGTTTGAAAAATGTGATTGTTAAAAGAACCACATGTACCAGCATGCCGTGAAATATTAACAGTGTCCACTGGAGCGACAGAAACCACGAATAGAGGCAATTGATGTGGGGACTTTAATAATTTTAAACAGTGCGAGGCTTACCTTTGAAAAAGTTCACGTATGAACGAAACGCGCCAGGACTGCCGCCATCATTGATAAATAAAAGTGCATGTCAGCCAATCGTGTGAGTGCGACTCAGTTTTTCCACGTGTTGGAAAGTTGGGTATGATATATATATATATATATATATATATATATATATATATATATATATATATATATATATATATTTTTTTTTTTTTTTCGGTAAGTTTCAACCTCAGTTCATCGTTCCATGCCAAAACGAAAAGGAAGAGACGAGACCCAGTCTTGCGGTGTTTCTTATTTTTTAATTAAACCCAACACCAGTCTGCCATGACGCGTTTCGGCTGCCAAGAGCCTTGATCACATGACACAGTCAGGAGGCTGGCCACCCATTTTAAAGTGCAAATATATATAGCGGATTGCTGGCTTATTATTTGCACTTAATAAAGCACTAAGGATTTGCACCTTAGTACCTGGGTCCACTCCTCGTTGTTCTTTTCCATGAAAGGGAAGTTTTGAATGGCGAATATATGTATATATATATATATATATATATATATATATATATATATTACCTACTGGCGGTCGCCAGTAGGTATATATAGTTAGGATTTTTTCCCTATGGGATTTTTGAAAATTCTATGTCTAATAACTTTGGCGTTTGTGGACGGAATTGGCTGAAATTTTCAGGAAAATGGAACATTTTGTTTCTGAGCAGCCCCTGGAAATTTGGGGGGGGGTTCGTCAAGGGGGGGCCTAGAAAAAAGGGGGGTCCCAAAACGTGTTTTTAACATTGAGTTTTCCATAGGGCGGTTGGCCTCACTTTTAGCCCAAACGGCTGAATGGATTTCCACGAAACTTGGCAAAATTGTAGGGACTGGTAGCCCGATGTGCCTTTGCTAGGTCTCTATATATGTGCTTCAGTGGATTTTGAGAAATTAACGTTCAAAAAAAGATATATATCTGTAACAGCGGACCGGGCAGCGCTCCGGTTCGCGGACTTTACGCGTAACGGAACTTCGCGTAGCGAAGCTGATTGGCTCTCCGTTGTCTGTCAACATTCTAAACAGTCCGGAGCGGCCGCCATCTTGTCTCTCGGTAGGATTGAGAGACAAGAGGAGGCCAAAACAAAGGGGGAAATGACCATAAGGGGGCATAGTAAATCCTCCCTGACCCCCTAGGTTTAATGTGGAGGCTTTAAAAGGGCCCCGCGGGGCAAAAAAAGAAAAAAAAAATGTTTTGTTTTTTTGCGTGGGTAGCGCCCGGTTCGCGAACCGGGAAGCGTTCTGGGCAGCGTACTATAAGGAAAAAAGAATGATAGACTTTTCAAATACTGTATGTTAATTGATTGTTGGTTTTGTTGATTATTTTTTAATTTTTTTATTTTTTAAGCAATTATTTATTATTGTAATTGTGTTTCAAAATGTAATAACATTTCTAACATTTCACTAGTTTATGAATTTATGAATTACATATAAAAATGATTAAAGACTCAAAGAATTTTTTAATATTACATATAATTTTATTTTTCGGATTGTTTTTCAAAATTTAATAGAATGTCTAACATTTGACTGTCAGATATGTCCTCTTGTTGAGTGAACATAACTTCCCACATTTGACCGTCATCATAATGAAGTAAATGATCCACAGATTCTACACATTGAACTAATTCATGGTCCCGTGATTCATCCATGAAATCTGAGTCATCATTATCCTCAATATCTTTTTCTGTGTTGTTCTCCAGAACAATTTCGAAGGAAATATTCTGCTCACCTTCCATTTTATTGCTGTAATTTGCATAAAAAATAATTATATCAGTAGAGATAGGGCACTGTTGGGTTTAAGTTCAGACAGGTACTTGTGAGTTTATAACAGAGAAGTAATCTATGGGCACTGTATGGTTTCAGGCGTGAAGTAGTACTATTAAAAAGTGCCTGTGAAGAAGCCTAAGTAAATTCATAATTATACCACAGAAACCTAAATCAATCCATAATTATAATAAAGAAGCCTTTCTCAATGTCTAACTCTTACAGAGGGATAGTATATAACTATCTGAAAATGTTTTCAAATTTATAAAATAATATCTCACCTTCTAAAAACAAGTTTAAGTTGTGAGTGAAAATGATCTTGCAATGTAGTTCAGGAAGTAGTAGTCAAAATGGCTGTGTTTCTCTCTCTTCCTTTATATATATTCAGGTACATAACCAATCAAATGCCAGGTAAAAAAAGTAGAAAATGAAAGTAACATTTTAATTGGTTGTCAATTCCAACACTTCAGATGTGTTTTGTGAAGTAATTTACCTCAGGGTATTTAGAGAGGTGTACAGGCTAAATGGTTAAATGGAATTTCAATCAAATTTGTGAAAATGGTAGGGATTGGTATGTAGTATGAGCTAATCTATATTTGGTGAAAGTGTCTCCAGTCGCTTTTCTGTAAACTACTTTCCCACCTTTTTTGATGGTGCGCTTCCCAGGGAGCGACCCGGTACGCGAACTGGCGAGCGCTCCGATACGCGAACCTTAAGCGTTACGGGAGTCAACCATTTTGTGTTTTGGTCGAATTAAGATACAAGATGGAGGGCAAATAATGTTCAGAATGGGTAGAAGGGGGCACAGTAGACTTATCTTGACCCCCTAGGTTTTCTGAGGGTGGCTGATTTTTTAAAAAATTTAGCGAGGTTAGCTCCCGGTTCGCGTACCGGGTAGCGTCCCAGGGAGCGTACTTTGTTGAAAATTAGTGAAAAAAGTTAGAGTAAAATAATAATTGTGAGTGATCAGATGTAGGGTAGCTCTGAGAAGAGCTTTTGGGTTTATGGTACATTTAGGTACTTATAAGTAGGTACCAATGCACAGTCTTAAATTCAGAATGAAAATTCTGTTGCCCTCATCTGAGAAGTGAACTCCATCTCCTCTGTAGATATCTTGCATGTAGTAACGCAAGTTATTGTTGTACAGGGAGCCCATTCCATGGTCTCTCATGTAAGCTGAAACAGATTTGTTTACATGCTTCCTCGACTTCTCAATTTGTGGACAAAATTGGTTTGACCACCTCCATTTCTGTCTTTGGCATATATTTGAATATACCAAGGCAGTCTGAGGAAAAAGTGCCATTAATTGCTCAAAGGTGTCCTTTAAAAGCATTTCCAGACCTACCCCAGTCAAAGTGCCCAAATCATTACCTCCACAGTGCACAATTAACAGGTCAGGTTTTGGCAAATGCATAAAGGTTTTCACCAATGGTATCAATTGGTGACATTTTAATCCTCTGTGGCCAAACCACTTAATTTCCACATCTTGTAAATTGAGGTTAGGTAAATTCCTGTTCTCAGCATACCTCTGAGCCCAATAGATGTAACTATGTCCAACAATCCAGACAGAAAACATGGTGAGAGAAGGTTCTCCTGCAGTCAGATGAAGTGTGGCAATGAAATGGCAGTTGAAAAAATAAGAGTTTAAAATGAAAAAAACTGTGGAGTTTCTGTGTTAATGAAGCAGTAACAGTGATTGGTGGATTTTGATTGCTGAAAACAGAAAGTTAGGGTGCATGGATGAGTTCTTTGAAAGATGTATTTTGAGTGGTCAAGAAAAAATCATTAAATGAAAGAATGCACTGGATATGAGGTGCACTGAGAGTTCAGAGTTCAATTGCAACATTGTTGTGTGAACTTGCAAACACCAGAGGCCTTCAAGGAGGTGGTTGCTATGCAAAAAAGGCAGAAAGGGCAGAGGGGGGAAGGGTTTTGATTTGAAAAAAAGTGAGGGAAGAGTTTTGATTGGGTGACATGAGAGATATGTGTGAAGAATTACAGCATTTCTGTGCTTTTGATAGCTGCAGACTCTGGAGTGCATACCTTTTGCTCTGCTGAAGACAAATTGGTGTGTTTCTGAGACTGTTTTGAAACTCAAAGTATTTGCTAAGGTGAGAAAAGATTTCTTTAATTTAGATAGAGAATAGTGTGCTTTAAGGAGAAAATTATGAAGAAAGTTGTGTTTTTCAAATGTTGCTTTGTCTCAAGTGTTTTACAAATAGATTTTGTTTCTTTGAGAAATTGTAATTGGAGAAAATGTGAAGTATTAGTACTGACAGGGTTTTTTTGTGCATAGGAGCTGTGGTGTGTTTTCAAATTATGACTTGAAAATCGTTTTTGAGGAAAAGGAATGGTTATAATATTTATGACAAGGACATAATGGTGTATGCTTCTTTATAAGGCAATTGAGTGTCTCTGATGTTATTTTTCCCATTTTAATGTAAGACCTTTCCCTGTGGAGCAAATTGCTTGTAAATATGCTCCCACCTGTGCATGGCAAATTTAGATTTTGAATGTTTGTGTTACATAGCCATGTTAAAAGTGACCCAACCATGCTGGAAAGGCAATCAAAAAACGCTTTCATGTGTCTTAAGGACATTTTAAGTCATTTCCCCATGTGCAGTGTTTTCAAATTATGATTTGAAAATCGTTTTTGGGGAAAAGGAATGGTTTTTAAATTTATGACAAGGACATAATGGTGTATGCTTCTTTATAAGGCATTTCAGTGTCTCTGATGTCATTTTTCCCATATTACATTAAAAGACCTTTCCCCGTGGAGCACATTCCTTGTAAATATGGTCCCACCTGTGCATGGTAAATTTAGATTTTGACTGTTTGAGTTACATAGCCATGTTAAAAGTGACCCAAAAAAGTTGCAAAGGCTTTAAAAAAACACTTTCATGTGTCTTAAGGACATTTTAAGTCATTTCCCCGTGGGCAGTGTTTTCAAATTATGACTTGAAAATCGTTTTTGAGGTAAAGGAATGTTGTTAAAATTTATGTGCGCCATATGCCCCCAAATTTCTTTTTCAGGGGTACAGCAGGGTGTTCTTGAGACACCCCTGCACCTTTGGAAAAATTCCTAATTTGCGATGAGCTAATTGCTAATCGCAAATTGCACCTTCATTCCTATGGGCCTCCTGGCCCATGGAAATGAATGGGTAATTTGCAATTAGCAATTTGCTCATCGCAAATTCGGAATGGTAAAGAATCGCTATTTATTCCTTAAAATTCGCTATTTAGGAAATGCAAAATAGTATGATGATACATATGGCGGTTCATCTCTAACAAGATAAGAAGCTTAGGGATACATTTATGATGACTGGCGCAATGAAGTGGACATCAGTTACTTCATTGGTAGGCCTTTACATGTATTATCTCCTCTGTATTCTTCATCAAGCGTAACTTTGATCTGCAATCCTGAGTAGGCCTCACCTTAAACAAACCTCTGGATAGGCTACACCTTATCGTCATCCTGAATTAATCATTTAAAATGCTAGGGACAGATTTATGATAGGTGTATGCCTCTTTTGCGCCACTGTGCGTCACTTTTCTGATGCAGCGGCGGTGCAAAAGATTTGCTATGAGGCGACAAAATTACAAATTGATGCATTTAGGCAGATGTGTCATGGTGTAAAAAAACCGTGCCACATGAAACCGATGCAGCAGTGATGCAAAAGATGCACCATGTTGCAAGACAGGCCTCACTTGGGGCCATATGTATCAAGCTAATTAGCATTCGCAAAGGCCGAAATTCTGCGAATTTCGGCCTTTGCGAATGCTAATTAGACAAATGGTATGTATCAAACAAGTTTGATGCAAAATAAGGAATAGCAAAATTTGCTATTCCTTATTTTGCGATTGCACTGAAGGATTTGCAAATTTTGCGATTCCTTAAATGCAATGTATCAAACAAAAAATATGCAAAAAATGCCATTAAGGATTTGCAAATTACCACCAACTTCTAGTTGGTGGTAATTTGCGAATTCTTTTCAAAAGCTTTTTTTCCAAAAAACAAAAGGTGCCATATGACGCCAATACATGCCCTTAGGGCATGTATGTGCGCCATATGCCCCCAAATTTCTTTTTCGGGGGTGCAGCAGGGTGTTCTTGAGACACCCCTGCACCCTTGGAAAAATTCCTAATTTGTGATGAGCTAATTGCTAATCGCAAATTGCACCTTTATTCCTATGGGCCTCCTGGCCCATGGAAATGAATGGATAATTTGCAATTAGCAATTTGCTCATCGCAAATTAGGAATGGTAAAGAATCGCTATTTATTCCTTAAAATTCGCTATTTAGGAAATGCAAAATAGTTTGATGATACATATGGCGGTTCATCTCTAACAAGATAAGAAGCTTAGGAATACATTTATGATGACTGGCGCAATGAAGTGGACATCACTTACTTCATTGGTAGACCTTTACATGTATTATCTCCTCTGTATTCTTCATCAAGTGTAACTTTCATCTGCAATCCTGAGTAGGCCTCACCTTAAACAAACCTCTGGATAGGCCACACCTTATCGTCATCCTGAATTAATCATTTAAAATGCTAGGGACAGATTTATGATAGGTGTATGCCTCTTTTGCGCCACTGTGGTCACTTTTCTGATGCAGCGGCGGTGCAAAAGATTTGCTATGAGGCGACAAAATTACAAATTGATGCATTTAGGCAGATGTGTCATGGTGTAAAAAAACCGTGCCACATGAAACCGATGCAGCAGTGATGCAAAAGATGCACCATGTTGCAAGACAGGCCTCACTTGGGGCCATATGTATCAAGCTAATTAGCATTCGCAAAGGCCGAAATTCTGCGAATTTTGGCCTTTGCGAATGCTAATTAGACAAATGGTATGTATCAAACAAGTTTGATGCAAAATAAGGAATAGCAAAATTTGCTATTCCTTATTTTGCGATTGCACTTAAGGATTTGCAAATTTTGCGATTCCTTAAATGCAATGTATCAAACAAAAAATATGCAAAAAATGCCATTAAGGATTTGCAAATTACCACCAACTTCTAGTTGGTGGTAATTTGCGAATTCTTTTCAAAAAGCTTTTTTTCAAAAAAACAAAAGGTGCCATATGATGCCCATACATGCCCTTAGGGCATGTATGTGCGCCATATGCCCCCAAATTTCTTTTTCAGGGGTGCAGCAGGGTGTTCTTGAGACACCCCTGCACCTTTGGAAAAATTCCTAATTTGCGATGAGCTAATTGCTAATCGCAAATTGCACCTTCATTCCTATGGGCCTCCTGGCCCATGGAAATGAATGAGTAATTTGCAATTAGCAATTTGCTCATCGCAAATTAGGAATGGTAAAGAATAGCTATTTATTCCTTAAAATTCGCTATTTAGGAAATGCAAAATATTTTGATGATACATATGGCAGTTTATCTCTAACAAGATAAGAAGCTTAGGGATAGATTTATGATGACTGGCGCATCACCAGTGATGTGCCAGTCATCCTGTGCCGCTGTTCCGCCACCCATGGTGTGCTGCATTTACAATGCGGCGCAGCATGGGGCAAAAATGGCACAGATGCGTGACGCATCTGTGCCGTTAAGGTGGCGCATTGCTGGAGTTGTATCGCAAGTGCGATGCAGCTCCAGCAACGCTCAGGGGTGCCCCATCTCCACAATGTTGCGTCAAGACCTATGCCTGCTTCAAGCAGGCACAGGGTTTTGACGCAGCTTTCTCCTATCTGATTGTAAATGCGGCACACCATGGGTGGCAGAGCAGCGGTGCACGTTAACTGGTGCATGCCTGGGGATGTGCCAGTTAACATAAATCTGCCCCTTTACATTTAAGTATGTGCAGGGGACACAGAGTCGGTGAGGCTTATCCAAGGTTAAGAAGAGATGAGTCCTGTTCAGTGAAAAATTAGACATAGGCTTCACCTGCTCAGCATCGCTGGACATGGCTAAATAATAGCTGCGAAATGTTACTCTTGTTAAACAATTTTACTATTATAATCTCTGAGATTTGTCTCTTACTCTGCAACATCTCATTGTTGTTATCTTTCTTTAAAGATAAAGACAACATCAACATGAGCGACAATCAGCAATCAGTTGATTTCGACCTCATCATTGAACTCGTAATTGAAACATCAGTGGATGTTGATCCCTTGGATGATTTAAATCCTGAGGATGAAGAAGAACGTGATGAGGATGCAGATTTGTCAGAATTATATGACATAGGATGGGAAGCTGACGTGCTTGAGCATATGGAACTATAAACATTTACTTTAAAAATTTATAATAAACAAAAAGTAAAAATGTAAACCGTTTAATTTAAAAATAAAGACACCTTCAAAAACAGGTTATGTGTAGTGTCTTCAATAAAATATTAAAATATGCTCATAAAATTTGATCAGATTCACATATAAAATAGCACAGGTAAAATGAATATAAATTCCATTTCTTTTCTGCTATTTCTGTATTCTAAATTTGCCAAGGACTAAAAAATCTTCTATGTAAAAATGTCAAGTAGTGTTTTAAGTTTTTGATTACTGTTATTGATTTACTGTTGGGTAATAGTGGTTAATAACATTTTTTAATATATTTTACCACAGATTCAACTGCAGATCATTTCAAGATTTCACCATGCCAACCAAAGAAAGACTGAGAAAGGCTGCAAAACGTCAAAGACAGCAGGTCAATGAAAAAAAGCAGCAGTCCTCTAACAAAAAGATTTGTCAAGTCACCAAGAAAGCACCGGGTAAGAGTACAAAAACATTCAGAAGAAATATCTGTAGTTAAAAAAATATTACTACAGAAAATGTTTCAGTCCAGAAAAAGAGAAGCAATTCAAACGGAAAGGAAAGGCCAATGAAAAATGTTACTGCTAGAGCAAGAGATAACTCTGTGCATGATAGTAGAAGGAAACAACAGTTTAGGGACATTCGTAAACGAATGTTCCGCAACAGGATAATTGGCAATTTGTTAAAAAATATTAGGAAAGGTCGACAGAAAGTGGTTTTTTATAAGAGAAAAAAAAAAGTTGAGAAAGTTAGTGATCAGGCTTTTGAAATTAAACGTAAGTTATTTATTTTGATAATCAATAGAATTAGGAAGCTAAACAAGGCAATTTATGATTTCAAAAGAAATAGTAGATGGAAGAGAATAGTTATTCGTAGTAATTTTTGTGAAGTTTTTTCTGGAGAATGGATGCATAGTTCAAGCTGTGAGGCATTTTTTAATGAGGAGAGTTATTTCCAGGATAATGATTTGGTGCATGCAGTTGACACCAGTGGTCGAGCTTATGAAGTGAAAGATGGTTGTCCAGTTGAAAAAGAAAAACTTGTGACAACAGAGGCAGAAGAGGTGTTAGGTAATGAGGTTTTAGGAAGACATCCTAAGGGTCCTGTGTACACCTGGAAGTGTAGTAGTATTTGCAGTGTGCGACAGGATTCCATCAATTTGCTTTGTGATTTTGTACGGTCATTTAATAAGAAAAGTTTGAAGCAGAAAATGAAGTTGTTGCAAGAATTAGATCCTTGCAGAGTGAGAGAAGTGACAGGTTTGCATGGTCATTCACTGGCTTGTCTTTCCAGGAGAGTATGCCAGAGTGTTTTTCATCATTTCAGGATGCTAGCAGTGCATCATAATAAAGTGAGGAAATTAGTTAGAATGTTGTATTATGCTAAGAGTCCAGCAATTATGCTTAAACAATTATGCGCTGCTCTTTTGCATGGTTCTGAAATAGATGTGAAGAATATATGTGAAGAAATTGAGTTTTGTTACTTTGGAAGTAAAGAGGAGAATGTTGAAATTGACCAAGAAGAAGCGGGTAATGTGGAAGATAGTGTACAGGTTTCCAGTACAGATAATTTCCAGAGGGAAATTGCGACGTTTCAGGTCAAATCAAGTGGGAGGCCAAATTTCACTTGTGTGTGTTGTCGACGCACTTATTATAAGAATCAGACTAAGTTAGTGGATTTATATGGAAAAAGTGAAAGGGAAAATAATAGTGAATGGAAGGATTTCGCAACATACTTGATGGTAGAAAATTGTTTTGATTTGGGATTGGATCAACGTGTGTGTACTTATTGTTGTAATAAATTAAATCAAAACCAGATGCCTGCTAGAGCAGTTCATAATAATCTGGAATTGGTTGAGATTCCTTCTGAATTGAAGGATTTAAATACTTATGAATCTATTTTGATTCAAAGTATCCATCCCTTTCAGGCTATTGTAAGAATGGAGCCAAAGACAGGGAAATTGCCTCCATCAGATTTACAGAGAGGATTAAAGGGAAGAGTTGTTTATTTGCCTCTAGATTTGAAGAAAAACATTAACACAATTGGAGTAGAAAAAGTGGAAGAGGAACCTGTGGTTATCTTAGTTAATGGGGTTCCGACAAAGAATAAGAAAATATGGCAAGATTTAGTGGATGTTAGGAAAGTTAAAAAGGACACATTGTATTTGAAAAAAAATAATAAATACTATAAGAATGTATATGTTGCAGAAGAGGAAGTAAGTGAGGAAGAGGATAGTGATTTGTGTGCTGGTCAAATTGAGAAAGTAGAACCCTCTACTAGTGAAGAAATATATGAACATTATAGTGTTCATCCTTTGCATTCCAAGGAAGTCATGGGGAATGCTATTGAGTTGTTTCAAATGAAACAAGCCAAAGGGAGTCCCATTAGTGTTTGGGAGGAAAGTTTGGAAGCTCGGTGTTTCCCACAGCTTTTTCCAACAGGTCAGGGAGGAAGATATGATGAGCGACCTCATCAAATTCCTGCTTCTGAATACCGGACTTTGTGATTGTATGCAGGAGATGCTAGGTTTCGACAATTCATTCCTTATTTGTTTCATCTCCTGTTTGAAAGCGATCTGTCTGGACTGTCATATGCAGTGAACCACATCTTGAAAAGTGGTATACACATGCAAAACATCTCGGCAAGTGACTTTATGGATAAAGTCAATGTCCAAGACAGTATTTTGGATTCTCACCTGATTAATCTCATGGCGTGTCAGCGTGGTACTAATGAGTACTGGTACCGTCGTCATGGTGATTTAAAATGTATGCTGAGGAACTTAGGAACTCCCACATGGTTCCTCACTCTGAGCTGTGCCGAGTATGGCTGGGAAGACTTACTTGAATTTCTACGAGAGGCAAATGCTAACGTAGAAAACATCGAATTCAAGACACCTGGAGAACTGTGCTCTTTGGATCCAGTCAATGTATGTAGGTACTTCAATCATAGATTTGAAGCTATGATGTCTTTCATCATGAATAAGAAGAATCCACCTCTTGGAGAGGTGGTGGATTTCTTCTGGAGAAAGGAGTACTAAGCAAGAGGTGCTCCTCATATACATATGTTGCTGTGGATCAAGGATGCACCTAAATTTGGAACGGATCCAGAAGACTCAGTGATGAGTTTCATCCAACAGTATTCTACGTGTGCTGTTCCAAACGCAAAGGAGAAGAAAAGCCTAAGAGAAAAAGTTCTACGTTTCCAAAGCCATCGATGTGGAAAGTACTGTCGTGGTAAATTCCGAAACAAGGACAAGTTCTACACCAAATGTCGTTTCGGCTTTCCACGACCGGTGATTTCTAAAGGAAGAGTGAACAGTTTGATGTCTTCGCTGCGACATAATGTGATGAAGAAATCACCTAAAAACACATACAATTTGAAGAGGAACGAAGAGTCTAAGTACATCAACGACTACAACCCGGTGATTTTGTCCATGTGGAATGCTAACATGGATATACAGTTTGTGGCTGATAACTGTATGGCTGTGGCTCGGTATGTGACATCTTACATCACCAAAAAAGAGAAGACAGAATTGAAGGATATGTGGGAGGACATTTCCTATGAAAAGAGCCTCAGCAAGAAGTTGTACAGTTTCAGTCTGAAGATGTTGTCGCATCGAGAAATCGGAGCTTACGAATGTTCTGACCGGTTGTATTCAGCAAGTCTCTATGCCAAGTCCAGGAGTATCGTTTGGGCGAGTCTTGGTCTTGCTGCAACGCGTAATCGAGTTCTCAAACCTGTGCAGGAAATTGAGTATTTGGCGGAAAAGGAGCCAAACAGTACCAACATTTTGAAGACAAACATGTTGGATACATATTATCCAAATCGAAGCAGTCACCTCGAGAATGTTTGTCTGTATGAGGTTCTTCAAAATTACATATTCAAGAGGAACATCAAAGAAGATACTGAGAAAGGAGTGTATGCTGTAATAGGAAGTGAGGGATGTCTGGTCAAGCAAAGAAAATGCCACTTGATAAACCATCGAAAATTGAGTGGCGAATCTCCTGAAAAAAAGTTTTTCTATTTAGCACTTTTGCAACTTTTCAAGCCTTGGCGTGCAGAAGAGGAACTGCTTGGAGATTTCCTCTGTTACGAAGACTCTTTCAATGCCGCCAAGGAGACCATAGAATGTCCTGCTTATATGTTCGCCGTAAGCAGTTTCCTGTTTGCTTGGCATATGCGGTGACAATCCATAAATCGCAAGGTTTAAGTGTAGACAGTGCATTGGTGAATATTGGCAGTTCTGTGTTCAAGGAGGGTATGGCATATGTGGCATTGTCACGAGTTAGAACTTTATCGGGATTGTACTTGATTGAGTGTGATGTCACAAACATTTGTGCGGATCTAGATTGTGGTAAGGAATACAATAGGTTAAGAAGAGAGTATGCGCCACATTTGCCTCAATATCCTTTGTTTGAGAAACGTGTGGTAGGCCGGAAACGAAGAAATGTGACCAATACTGGGGAGGTTGTAGCAAAAAGACGAAAAGTCGATGAACCTGAAATTATAAGCAGAAACAAAAAGGATTCTGTTGAAGATGTTGGTTTTCAATTTGAAAACAGTTCTGGTGTCAACTGCTATGCTAATGTAGTGGTTAATGTTTTGTTTTCTCTAGAAAATGTTAAAGAAGAGATTGTGGTCAATTCTGATCAAAGATTTTGCAGTTTGTTAAATTCTGTCTTAGAAAAATGTAGCACTGATAGAACAAACATAGAAAGTGTGTCTGAAATTCGAAATCTGTTAGACAGATGTTCAGGCCAAACACAATTCTCTCAAAATATTCAGCAAGATTGTCAGGAGTTTTTAATGTATATGCTTGATGTATTGCATGCTGAAGGTGTAGATGTAGATCAGCTGTTTGGGCTTTCTTATCAATGGCAGCATGACTGCGAGAACTGTAGGGTATCAAGTACTACTAGTGTAGACTCAGAAAGATTTATATATTTAACTTTGCCAGACAGTAAATCAGTCTCCTTTAATAAGCTAGTAAAAGCAGCTGATCACAACATGGAGTGTAGCCAATGTAAATCTGAAATGATGTCCACATTATTTATACGAACATATGGCCAGTATGTCATTTTAATGTACCAACGATGTAGGCCTGATGGAACAAAATTGACAACTTTAATTAAAAATGTTGTGGCTTCACAGTTGTCAATATCAGGAAGGACTTTTGTAACTGCAGCAATTATATATCATGATGGTCCTTCAATAACATCAGGACATTACACAGCTTATTTAAAGTCTAGAAATGGCTGGTCATTCTGCAATGATTCTGTTTTAATTTTCAAAAAAAAATTGCCGTATGACCTTAAAAACTCTTACCTGGTGTTTTTAAAACCAAAATTTTAGGGAAAGAATCTCGGGATGTGCTCTGAGGAATTTCAAGAAGTTCTAATGGCTCCTACACGATTTGACCTTGAGGATAAGTGTAGTTCAGAGACATAACTTCTAACTATAAGACTGGACGTCATGGAGAAATAAGTGCACTTTGAATGAGTTCAGAAAAACTGTTTCTTTTTATAAGCTAATTGAAGCAGCCAATCAAAACATAGAGTAGAGGGAATGTAAGTCTGCAATGCTGTCTACTGTTTTACATTGCTTTGTAATTAAAAGTGATGTAGAGAATTAAATAATTGTAGTAGTCATAGAGGTAGTGTAAGTCTGCTTCATAGTAAGCAGTATCAGTGTCATAGGAAATGTAGAACATGACTGAGCAAGAAGGGGAAGATATTACTAGTCCAGGATTGTGAAAATGATCTTCAACATTTTAATTGTGAAAGTTGCGGAAATACAACATGACGGGATTGGCTTACAAGAATTCCAAGAGTTATAAATGGCTCTGACACGATTTGGCCTTGTGGAAACGTGTGGTAGAGAGCGAGAAGTCATTTATTGTATGTAACATGTTTTTCAAAACGATGGGGGTTTTCTTTCAGAAAGTGGCGGTCTGAAAGTAATAACAGCACAACAGAGTGTAAGCTGTTCATAGGACATCCTTCGACGTCATGGAAAGTAAGTTAACTTTAAGGAGTTCTGAATTCTGATTTGTTATGTTGTATGGGTTTTTTTAAACACAATCATTTTGATTGTGGTTTTTTTTCCCCGCTGTTATATGATGAATACCTTCAAGTCACTGTTTTTAGTGAAATTTGATACATTCTGAGAACAGCAAAAATAAACCATTTAACATGTATAATTAATTCTGTACTGTTTGCATTTATGATATACATGTAGAACTGTGTAGGAGGCATGGAGAAGGTGAGGCTTCTGTAAGTGTCAAAGTTGTTGCATACAGTGCTCATATTCTACGTAGTCTTTCATATGATAGACTACATTTCCACAATGAGATACCTAAGTAAAGGAAACACAGGTGATATGATTGTGGAATGAGCAAAATAAATTGCACGTTTTTCAATTATATTACCTGTGTTTCCTAACATTACACATCACATTGTGTAGGTGAGGTTTAGGCCTGTTCCAGGAGACAGAGGAGGTCTGACATTTGTTCAAGAGTGCAGTGGACATGACTCACTTCGTTGGTAGGCCTCCACATGTATTATCTCCTCTGTATTCTTCAACAAACCTAAATTCCATCTGCAACCCTGAGTAGGACTTACCTGAAACAAATCTGTGCATAGGTTACACCTTATTGGCATCTTGAAACAATCATTTAAAATGTTAGGGTCAGATTTATGGTGGCCGTGCGCCTCTTTTGCTGCATTGTGGGTCACTTTTGTGTAAAAGATGCACCATGTTGCAAGATAGATTTCAGTTCATCTCCAGCAAGATACCATCAGTTTAAAATGTATATAATTAGCACTGTGTAGGGGGCATGCAGAAGCTGAAGCTTTTGTAAGTGTCAAAGTTGTTGCATGCAGTGGTGCACTTCTGGGTACTGTTTAATATGCTGCACTACATCTGCACTATGAGATACCTTAGCCTAGGCAACACAGGTGATGTGATTGTGAAATGAGGAAAAGAAACTCCACATTTTTCAATTACATCACCTGTGTTTCCTAAGTTTACGAATGACATTGTGCAGATGAAGTTTAGGTCTGTCCACGGACACAGAAGAGGTCTGGCCTTTGTTCAAGAGTGAAGTGGACATGACTTACTTCATTGGTAGGCCTTCACATGTATTATCTCTTCTGTATTCTTCAACAACTCGAAATTTCATTTAGAACCCTGAGTAGGCCTCACCTCAAACAAACCTCTGGATAGGACACATCTTATTGGCATCCTGAAACAAACATTTAAAATGTTAGTGTCTTGCGACACTTTTGTGAAACAACAGCAGTGCAAAAGATGCACCATTTTTTAAGATAGGCCTCACTTCATCTGCATCAAGATACTGTTAGTTTAAAATGTATATCTTTAGGACTGTGTACGGGGCCTGGAGAAGCAGAAGCTTCTGTAAGTGTCAAAGTTGTTGAAAAACTGTTTGTCCTTCAATCTTTTCCCTTGTCTTTTCTAATTTTTAAATACATGTTTTAATATTTTTCAAATGTTTGTTCTCTCTTTCACAGATTGAAAGTATAAAAACAAAAAGTGAGTAAGTTAATGACAATTATAAGGTAAATGTTTTGTACTCTTTTCGTTACATTTCTATCACATTCACCTACTAGTAGTTTGACAGCTTCATTTCTTTAACCCTCAGTTTCCTGCCTTTGCTACTTCCCTCATTCCTTTCTCTATTACCTACTTACTCTACTCCTTCCACTCCTTTTCTCAGTCCCTCTCTTCTCATAGTTCCTCACTCTTGTTCACTCACTCCATCTCTATTACTCTTAGTGTCTTTGACTGATCACTCTTTCACTACTTGTTCATTATGCTTCTTCTGTGTAGTTGAAGCACACTAAGGGGCATATTATCAACACAGCCAATAAAATTATTGCTGTTTTTATTGGCAGAAAAGTGTTGCAAAAGTTGTTTTAGCGGCAGTTTTCCGCCGCAAAAGCGGCTTTAGCGACACATTTCTGCCGATAAAAGCTGCAAAACTTTTATTGCCTATGTTGATGATATGGCTCTATGTTATTTACATTTCTTTGCTGTTTCAATTAATCTTTTTCTGTTATTTTTTCTTTTTTGTTTTCTGTTTTTTCTCTCTGTTATTCCACATGTTTTACTCTGAGTTTGAACATTCACTCACATTGTCCAAGAAACTCTTCTTTGTTATTGTTCTACTCTCTTTTTTTTCTTTCACTTCCTTATCTATTTTGTTTTTCACAATTATACCCTCTTAAATCTTTTCTTCGGTAAATAGATCTATTAAACAGTATCTCTGGTTTACTCCCTATAGCTGTCTTTCTTTTAACATCACTCTCTGTTTACTTTCCTTATACTTACTCTTCTTTTTTTTTTTTTTTTTTTTTTTTGGTTCGCTCCCGGTTCGCGAACCGGGAAGCGAACTGGGAAGCGAACTAAAAGAAATAGAGCTTGCCAGAGTGCTAAACATTCTAGCAATTTTTTTTGAAAGGGGAGGTAGTTCTGAAAAGAACTTTTTTTTAAATGTTTTTGTTGTTTTATATATTTTTTTTTTTTGAACATTTTTTTTTTTGTATTTTTTGAACAATTTTATATTTTTTTTGGTTTTTTGGGGGGGGAAACAACAAAAAACAGGCATTGAAAAGGGCTCAACAGGAGCAAAAAAAAAAATATTTTTTGGGGCGTTTAGGGCAATTATGATTTTCATAAGCTACATTTATTAATGTTATGCTCATGTTTCCACAGGAAATCAATGCTCCACAATACAAACAGGTGAACTTGAAGTGTGCAAAGTTGTCTTGAATGTTTGGCACGGTTTCCCGTGCCTCTGCTCCTGACAACGATATTTGAGAAGTTGACCTGGCCACAGGAGTTGTTGTTGGGTTCTCCTGCTGGTCACGTATCTCTGCCCGGCTGTAATTCAATGGATGCCACCTGTTCATGTGCCGATGCATGGTATAGTTCCCATAGCTATACTTTTTATCAGTCCCTCTTGATAACTTCTCTTTGCAAATGAGGCTCAGTTCGCGTACCGGAGCACTTCCGGGTGCGCTAACGCGGCGCGTCATAAGACGCATTACGCGACAACGTGATATGTCGCGCTTCCGCGATGCGTCACGATGTTCATTTCTAACGCGGCAGTTCCGCAAACGGAACGTTTACCGGTTCGTGGACTGGGTCGCGGCATCAAGGTGAGCTAACGGGAAGCTTCCCGGTTCGCGAACCGGGAGCGAAGAAAAAAAAAACATTTTTTTTAAAAATTATTAATAAACATATAAAATATATTTTTGGATTTAAAGAAGAATACATTTTACAGCTACAGATATTAGCTTTTAAAAAACCAATGAAATTCACTGAAAAAACCATAGGTTATAGACCATATATAGTTAGGAATTTGCATTTACAAAACCTTGAAAATTCAATGAAAAAACCATAGGTTATAGACCATATATAGTTAGGAATTAGCATTTAAAAAACCTTATTTTACTCACACAAAACCATTGAAATTCCATATATAGTTAGTTGTACTAACTATATATCGCGCACCCGCAATCCACTGCTGATCATGTCATTTGAGATGTTATCAGTGATGTCATTTGAGATGTCATCAGTGATGTCATTTGAGATGTCATCAGTGATGTCATCAGTGATGTCATTTGAGATGTCATCAGTGATGTCATCAGTGATGTCACTGACCATGTCATGAATGATGTAATATGTGACATGATCAGCAGTGGATTGCGGGTGCGCGATATAAAGTTAGTACAACTAACTATATATGGAATTTCAATGGTTTTGTGTGAGTAAAATAAGGTTTTTTAAATGCTAATTCCTAACTATATATGGTCTATAATCTATGGTTTTTTCATTGAATATATATATATATATATATATATATATATATATATATATATATATATATATATATATATCCAAAACAACGTTTTGCCTGTTTAGGAGAAAGCCACACCACAGGTAAGTTCTTTGCCACACTCATTTATTGAAGGATGCTGCGAGGGTTTCAGCTGTAACACCATAGACGTAAATGTCCGGAACCTAACGTTTCGTGTGGTAACACTTTCTCAAATGCGTGGACTTGCAGACTCAACAGCACGGCGATTTCAGCACTAATTTGAATCTTTTCACCCGCCCTTGAGTGCCATTATACTCCAGTGAGATGACATGCCACTGTGCAATGTAAAACATTATTAAAACTCCAGTGGGTTGCGGCGTCAGCTTCAGGTCCCCACTGCACATCTTATCCTTCAACAAAGGGCACCTACTCCCAAATCAGCTGCGTAGGTTGACGTCGCTGCAGGAATGTTTACAGCATCGGAGCCTTCTCCACGGCCCAGGCGGGGCGGCACACATCCAAAACAACGTTTTGCCTGTTTAGGAGAAAGCCACACCACAGGTAAGTTCTTTGCCACACTGTCATTTATTGAAGGATGCTGCGAGGGTTTCAGCTGTAACACCACAGAAGTTAATGTCTGGAACCTGACACGTTTTGTGTCATAACACTTTCTCAAAGGCGTGGACTTGCAGATCAGCACAGTGATTTCGTCACTAATTTGAATCTTTTCACTTGTTGGGCGTGGCCATCCCCATGGCTCTCTGGTCTATGCAGTGCCATTAAAACCCCAGTGGGTTGCGCCGTCAGCCTCAGGTCCCCACTGCACATCTTATCCTTCAATAAAGGGCACCTGCTCCCAAAGCAGCGGCGTAGGTTGACGTTGCTGCAGGAATGCTTACAGCATCGGAGCCTTCTCCGCGGCTCAATACTTATAGATTATTTATAGATTAAAACAAGGAACTCCAACATTTTTTGTAGTGGAAGCTACTTTTGATTTTCACTTTAAATTTCGCCCATTCAAAAGATGACTGTATTTTTCAGTTATAAATAGGAAACAGCATACTGTTTGTAAATGCAACACGTTGAAATGGGAGAACATTTAAATAAAGAGTCAACTTATTCATTAAGTAAACTCTTCATTTAAATAATTTTCTTCCATTCAGAAGAATTCTGAAACATCATTTTCCCCTCATGCTCCAATGTTAAGATGACAAGCACTTTTATTTAACAGTTAAATACCTCAGTGCTTCAGTTCTTCAACTCTGTGCCCCATCCTGGGTCATAAATATGACTGAGCACTGCTCATTTCCAGGCCCTGCTATCTGTAGCCTTATGATAATAATGTAAAATAAACACAGCTTTCCCTTCTCTTTAAAAGGAAACTGTGACCCTGTGATTATTAAACAAGCATTTACAATGCAATGGTCTCGTCTTTGTTAAAGTTAGAGCTACCGGCATTTACAATGCCAATAGCTTAATCTCTCGCAAATGCGAGACCTATTGCATTGGCACCCACACACAGAGCCACACACACAGAGCCACACGCACCCACACAGAGTCTCACACACACACACACAGAGCCACACACACACATAGATCCACACACACACACACACACAGAGCCACACACACACAGAGCCACACACACACACAGAGCCACACACACACACACAAGCCACACACACAGAGCCACACACACAGACAGAGCCACACACACACAGACAGAGCCCCCCCCACACACACACAGCCACACACACACAGCGTGCCACACACACAGAGCACCACACACACAGAGCGCCACACACACAGAGCACCACACACACACACACAGAGCGCCACACACACACACAGAGCGCCACACACACACAGAGCGCCACACACACACAGAGCGCCACACACACACACACAGAGCCACACACACACAGAGCGCCACACACACACACACACACACACACACACACACGTACAGCTCGTTTTAAGTGTTCACAAATTAAGCAGAATACCGACTAAGGTGGTCAAATGTATATATGAAAAAGCAATAAAAAAATCTTCCCCATTGTAATATTAACAATTAATAATAAAGATAAGTCAAATGGTATTCAAAATTAAAAAAACGTTATTGACAGTTACACCAACATCAATAACGATGGAACTATCAGCACCAGCAGATGTGATAACAGTAGTAATAGCAGCAACAATACTACTACTACTAACGATAATAATAATAATTATTATTAGCAGCAGTAGTAGTGTAGTAGTGGTAGTAATATTAAAGTAGGTGCCAACACCCTGATCAAAATGCATTCTGACCCAGCATACACCCTGCATAAAGTGGAAAGGACGGTCCATTGCACAACGTTTCATAAAATACAATTTGGCGTTCGGGTAGAAAACGCCTAAAAGGGTTAATGTGTCACCATCACTATCGTCTTTTGCCACGGCCCCTTCCCTAGCATTCATCTGCCAGGCCCTGGGGACACCAGATGTGAAGCATACCACCTTGGTGACCCCTCAGGGGCCCCGCACCACAACAAGGGGGTATTGCATTCCCAGAGCACCAGGCTGGCGCGCATTGGTACATTACTGCACCGCAGGGGGTCCCCCTTGTCACCAAGGGATCTCCAGCAGTGCCCAACCCTCTAGCTCCCCTCTCACCTGCCTTGATGCCCTCGCTTCTCGCCGAGGCTCCACCGGCCCCATGGCTGCCAGGCCCCCCGCCATCCGGGGCTTTGCGTTTCTTCGACGTCGGGGCAGCGCGAGTGGGGAGAGCCGCAGCAGGGCGCTTTCATTTCCCTGCTCCTGGAAAGGGCACGCGGGGAAGGCTGTCCACGTTGTGGAGGAGAGACAGAGGTACTCTGGAGTGGCAGCGGAGTCAAAGAGAGCCGAGACTACAGTGGGGGGAACCCTCACAGGCTCAATTCCATCAGTGCCTCCCGGCGCCGTCTGGCCGAGTGCTCTTCTCCATGTGTTCCTCCGCCCCTTTTGCCTCTCGGCAGGAGCGCGGGGACAGTGGGACCAGGTGAACTGGGACAGGCTCTTCACTTGAGTCCGGATGATAGTGGGGCAGCTGTAGTTTGTTGTGGACTTTGGGTCTCCCTGTTTGAGAAATAAATGAAAGATTGTGGTGGGGAGTACAGAACTAAGTAGGAGAGAGCAATGAGAGCGTAGAGAGAGGGGGAGATCGAAGGGAGGGAGGGAAGTAGGTAGAGTGAGGGGAAGAGGGAGGTGAAGAGCGAGAAAGCAGAGAGAATGAGGGATGGGTGGAAGGTGAGAGCGGGCAGCAGTGGAACTTCCAAACTTCCACTGTGGATCACGCCATGGACACCACCATGTTTCTCCGAGGTCAAGCAGAAATGCCTCCGAGAAATGCCCTGTCATTTATGGACTGGGGGGCGTATTTTTCTTTCTCTCCTCTTCCCGTTGGCTGGAATGTAAAATTCCAGCCAATGGGAAGAGGAGAGAAAGAAACCAAAAAACACACCCCTCAATCCCAAAAAGACGGGACTTAAATGGACAGACGCTCGTCTTCTCCAATGGCTGGCCTCCTTTTAGGAAGCCAGCCAATGGAGAAGAGGGGCGGGTTCAAGCCCCACACTAAGAAACATAAGATCTCGCCGGCGAGACTGCGCAAGCGCAGCCTACGCAGGCCGAGACCTAAAAATGAACTCAAGGCTGCGAACTACAGGTAGCTTGCGATTGACCGGTTGGAGACACCTGGATTAAAAGCTACGTTTTCTTAAAGGTAGTACACAGGTTTAGGGCTATAAATACAAAAGCATAGATTTCCATGGTTTAGATGCTGTGATTCGAAGAAATTGGTTACCATAAGTTACTGAGATGGACTGAAGAAAAACTCGATGGATGCTCCTAATTGCCGATTCCTTGCCATGTGAATTTCGTCAAGCACCAGTTTTGATACAAAAATAATTTAAATTGCTCCATCTCGCCTCCGGACAGGACAGTATGACGCCATTTTATAGGTACCACCCCTGCCTGCTGACACCAGTTTGTCTTTATCAGCACTCGTGGATGTGGATCTGGAGCTCCATTCCTATCAATTTTATTGTTATTTTCAGAAGCTTCTGTGTTCAGGGAAGTTGCCCACAAAAATTACAGCTACCAAGCGGTGCCACATGTGTTGCAGTTAGGCCACAGTCATGGACCCAAATGACACTCGTCTTTGGTGCCTTGTCACCAAACATGACACTGTCCTGCTCCCGGATGCATCCAAACGCTATCAGGAAACAGGAAGTAAAACTCTAAGTCGGGGAGCACAAGAAACAGTGTTGTTTCGACTGCAAGTTGAAAGGCCACTCCTATTGACCATCTTCAGGTAATCAAACCTGAAGTTTATAAAAGAAAGAAAAAGCACAAGAAGAGTAACAAGCAAAGCTCTTCAACACCCAAGCACTCATAATCCAGGCAGAGGTCACATTCAAGGAACCATCTCTGACTTCAAACTCTGCCTCTGATAGAGATAGCTATTCTTGATTAAAAGGCACCTCAAGTTCCCTGGGCCATCGTGGACTAACCAACAAATTGGGCTTTCAAGGAGGCTATGATACAACTGTTTAAAATGTTTCTGGCTCACTTTGGACTCCACAGATCTGTCAGGGCCTCCATTTAGGCTTCTGCTGGTGGCACGTCTCCCGACGACGTCTGATATTAGAAGCAGCCAGCACACTCCTCCTTTGGCATCAGATAACTGCTCCACTCCAGAGCCACACACTATGTCAGTTCTTCCTTCATTAGTGCAACTACCAGCTGCAGTGGCACCATGCAGGATCCAACTCAGATGCTTTGGATCCAGAGCCTGCTTCGGCAGTGACCTCGCCCTGTATCACTTTCCACCATCTTCAAAGCCCAACCTCGGGTGAGGGTGACTCTCCACCGGTCCGTTTGACTCTGTACCATTATTTCCAGATGATGGAGCCTCTTTTCGGCTCCAATCATGATGTTCTTAAATGCCTTGAGCCAGTGCTTAATTTGCCTAATATGTAAAAAGAAATAAGTGTGGGTGCCCAAATGTTTTCTTATGGGGTATCCTCTCACTTCACTCAATAGTGCAACCCACTTCCCCCACTTGGGCAAACTTCTGCCTCAATGGACAATGCCCAAAGCCAGTTTGCAGTGAGTGAAGCAATCAAGCCTGACTTCCTCAGTAGAAATTGGGCATGGGGATGCTTTCCCTCCAAAGCAATCTGGGTCAAATTGTTTATTTTCACCCCCACCCAATTGACTAAAAGGTTATAGGTTTTAGAGTAATTTGCAGTACCTGGGATATACCATGTGATAAGGACTACCATATTTGAAGATGTATATATTTCTGCACTTTTACTTTTTACCTATTTTTACATTCCCATCCTATTCCTTCATTTAGGAGATCAGTCTCCTATTGTGACCGTGGTTCTATTGAGGGAGGATCAGATTAGAATTAAACGTTAAACAAGTCCCAATCTGTGTCAGTAAACAACAGAGCAATCTGTCTGGTCAGATAGATCTCACAGTCTCTAGACTCAAGAGCTACCATCCAGGTTACAGAGAACCTTACTAGTTCAGAGAGCAAAGATTTCCTTGAGCCAAAACCAATCTTACAGGCTTTGGCATGAGAAAGCAGTTTTGATGTTAAGGTCAAAATATTTTATTGATATAGATGATAACTTATCTCCTACCGACCACATTAGTAAGAGACCAATGACAACAATTAAGTTTGTCAACTCAACGATATCAGTATTAAATCAATTATATATAAGCAATCATTTTGTCTCCAAATTTCTGATGGACATCTTTCGAAACTACACACATTTTGCTCTCAAATATCACCTTTTCATTTCGTAAGTAAATAAACTGGATACCACTCAAAAAAACTTGACAACTTCTTAAATGGCATTAGTGATGCTCAAATGGCACCTTTTCATTTAATATATCCACGTGTGAGGACATCAAATACCATCTTTTCATTTTCATCTGTACCAAATTAACAATCTGCTTCACCTGCCCATGTGTCACGATATTGTGGTAGGGGAATAGGAGTGTTTGGAATTGTTTGAGGATTTAAAAAAAAACATAAATGTGTGTTAAAACTGTCCACCTCAACGTTTACCTTTAAGTTATATTATCCTTAACACTATCATAGAAATACATCATGATCGCCTAGTTATAAACTCCTTCAAAATATCTGCACTAGTGTGCTGCTATTTTACCAACTGAGCGGCTTTTTGTTACCATCTTTCTCGTTTGGTTAAGGCTAAGCCTCATGGTTCATGACTATTGCTCTAGTATTATCTTAGAAGCAGCTGCTTTCCAAATTGTATGCGATTTTATTTCCATGTGTCTGAGGAAGAGCCCAATGTACAAATACATTTTTGGCCATAAACCCCTCTATTTATCTCTTCCAAGGATTCACATAAAGATTACTGGTAGGCAATGGATGTTCTACTGCAGCTTTCTCTGCTTTGACCACAGAGAAATCTGCAGTAGTACATTCCACGCTAGAAGTGGGCATTGTGCATGGTTGGCCTCACAATTTTGCGATTAGCTCACACATTTTGAAAGGAGTAGTTAGCTCAGTACGTTTGTAAGCACTCACAGACACACATTTGAGTGCATTCACAAACTAATATTCAATTCCTCCTCACCCTGAAAATGGTTGAAAATTTCTGGAGTCAACTCAAAAGCTGGGTGGACTCCCCTTCCAGGACGGAAGAGGAACAGACAACCCCCAGGTTTGGTGGAAGTGAGAGGGAAGGCATGTCCATTTGCACAGCAGGCTCAATTTCTTTGTATTTAAATCTAACCAATGTAGATGTGTGCACACAGGAATCACTGGGAATGTCACACGACATTCCCAGAAGTAGACCTAGAAACCTGCGCCCAATGCAGCTTTCCGGGTACACTACTCGGATCGTTTCCCAATTTTAAAAAACATTCATGTATGTTTAGGCAGAGATATAAATCTCCACATGTACTTTTATGTTTTTCTCGAGGCGCATCAGGCCAGTGGCGTAGCTAGACCTATTGCCACCAGGGTCAGACTCTAAGTTTGCCACCCGGGTGTAGGTAAGAGCGGGGTGGTGGCGTCCGATGGACAACTTTTTCTCAGTGGGCAGGGGGATGGTGGTAGTCGACAGACACGACTTGCTCACCTCAGCCGTCCCCAAAAACAATGCTGCATGGGGCAGAACGCACCCGCCGCACCCCCAGCTACAACACTGAATCAGGCCTATCCTTGGACAACTTTAGCTGTCTCATAGATCTCCACATACACGAGATACAGAAACTGGCTGTGTGGAATCTATCGACAGCCACTGCCGTGTTTAGCTGAGCCTTGTTCAGGTTCTGGCTTCCTAGGTTGACCGACACATTTAAGTAACAGCATCTGCCATTTTGCTAATGTGTACATTTTGTGCAGTCCTCTCTGGCTTGAATATGTGACGGGGAAATTATATGTGCGAATGATAGAGAAACCGCGTTTGCCGGATATTAAATTCTAAAAGTGCGAGACTGGACACTGTTCTGATCATTTCGTATTCAAGAGCCAGACAGCTCCTGCTCTTCCTTCCTTACCAGAGTCTACAAGCCTACCAGCAGAGTATGTGACTACTGCAGATATGCCAGTTGAGACCTAAAATAAAGCCTGAACAAAGCCAGCTGAGCACTGCTCAATCTGGCTTCCTTGCAGGCTACAGCATGGAGACCGCTCTACTGGATGTCTGAAAATGTTAGAGAGGCTCTGGATGGTCTTGCCTCTGGTATGGTAGTATGCTTGATCTATCGGCAGCATTTGACACGGTAGTACATTCTACCTTGTTGAATGGACTAAGCCATTTTGGCTTTCAGGGCACAGTGCTAACTTGGATACAGTCTTTTTTAGAAGATCGATCTCAACAGATCTTTCTTCGTCCATTTTCATCTTTGCCCAAACCTTTTGTTTGTGTGGTGCCACAGGGTTCTGCTCTCAGTCTGCTGCTTTTCAACCTATACTTGGCCCCTTTGGCCCCCCTCATTAAAACATGGGGAGTAAAGGTTGTCTTGTGTGCGGATGATACCCAGCTTGTGTTTTTGTTTAGATAACACTCAGAAGCAGCTTTTCTCAATTTCAAAGAGAGTGTAAAAGATATCTCAAAATGGATGGACATCAACTTTTTTAAACTAAACACGGACAAAACTGAGGGGCTCTTTTTCAGTCAGATGACTCCCCCTCCATCTAGTCTTTGGTGAACCTCTGAATTGAATCTCCTTCTGACACCAGTTATTTCAGCTAAAAAGTTAGGAATTATGTTTGATTCCAACCTTTCCTTTATGTCCAAAATTCAGCAATTTTTATCATCCTACTTTTTGAATCTAAGATCTGTCAGAAAGTGTAGTGAAGTAAATGAAGATCAGGTCCACGTAGGTTCTTGTAGGAATAGGTATTTATTGATAAGATGGTACAGGATGGAAGTCAAAGGTATAAGATGTTAAGAAGGATAAAAACCCCACCAGGAGCTGTCTCCTTTCAGCTCAGTCCCAAGCATCCCAACTGAACTCACAGAGCTAGGAACCCAAAATTTCTAATGTGTCATCATGGATACCAACATTCCACATGGTGACAGCAGAGGATAAGCAAGAAATAGCAATCACTACAGAAAGCTATTGCGTTTTCTTCCAGAAGAGACCCAAAAGATCATAATCCATGCGTTGGTGACATTGCATTTGGATTATACTAACAGCTTATATCTGCGGCTTCCAGCTTTCTTGAGCCTTAGGCTCAGAATGCAGCGGCCAGACTGATTCGACGGGTTAATTTTTGTCATCACATCTCCCCTCATTTGAAGCAGCTCTACTGGCTCCGGTTGCCAAGAGGGTCGAGTTCAAAGCTCTGACATTTGCTTTCAGAGCCATTAGGGGCAGAGGTTCACATTATCTTAGGAATATGCTTAGCCTGTACCATCAGGAGAGAGACCAGAGATCTAACCACCTGCGACTCCTGCGCATGCCTAAGTTTGCTAAGGTTCGTCGAAGCGGCAGGTCTTTCTCCGTACAGACGGCCAAGCTCTGGAACTCCCTGCTCATTTATGTTGGCATGGCCAGGTCCGAACGCTGTTTCAGGAAAGATTTAAAACCCTGGCTCTGCAATCAAGTTTAGATAGTAATGGCCGATCCTGGTTTTCAGTCATGCTTTGAGCGCCGGGACGTCTCTGCTGAAGTAGCTGCATGCTTTACAAGTGTCTTTGATTGATTGAATGGCATGCTGTTCTCCGTTAGCCCCACATCCTTGTCTCAGCCCCAGCATGTCCAGTGCACTGCCAGCCGTCTCTGGGCCAGTGTTTTGCATTATGCCTTTGCAAGGGGCCCAAGATTACCCAAGCAACCCTTCCCATCCATGCGCCGCAAGGGCAGTGAGGAGACGTGGCTGCATTATAAGGGCCTGAGCTGCATCTATCGTTCATCATCTGCTGCATTGCCCAACACTTCAATGCCAAACAGTCCCTGACATGGTCTGACAGAGGCAGAAAGGGAGGGATCACTGGGTGGACACTGGCTACTGTACCAGCAGTGCCTCTAGCAATGACTACTCAGCCACCATGCACTGCCTTCCTCTAAACACTGACTATTCATTCTTTCAAAAGGAGTAGAATCCCCTCTGAATCCCCTGATGAATGATATATTGTGTGTCCCAGTCTCGGTTCCTCTCCTTGCAGTCACTTGGGTGCATCTAATACTCACCAGTGCCCCAATAGAGGTCTCAAAAAGCAATCTGACCTTGCTCCCTGGATGAGGATATTTGAGGAGCACACATCTCCATGTTTTCACGTAGATACTTATGTTCTACTTCTGCACTTTCCTTTCGTTCCCTACCTTCACTTCATTGTCTTGGCTGTCTGGAGGCCATGACCGATGATACCGGATCACAGTATGAAGTATGCATCGGTGGCAAAGATGAGCTGGTGCCCTTTTGGTGGTTCTATGTGAAGGCAGGTAGTACTCTTGCAGGAAAACAATAACAGTCCACTCTGGATTATAGCCCGCAGCATGAGCAATGTGTACAGTCTTACCAATGTTTTTTTGAGTTCAAAATATTTTATTGAAATTTATATGCAGATAGAACATAAAGACAATACATAAACTATTACCATAAGGCGAAAATACCTAAAACACCATCCAATGTAACAATCAATATACAAAAAGAGATTGAATTAGGTAAATATAATAACATATTGAAATGAAAAATAAACGGGGAAGGATAGGGAAGATATATAATTGGAACATAACTATTGAATGGAGCTGCTGAAATAAAGATAAACACAGTAATAACAAGTGAAGTCAACCTAAATTACAGAAATAAGCATACATTACTTAATATCTAAATATATATCAACAGGTAACCAGAACGATTGAAAAGACATTGAATTATGAGTGAGCCCCTTCATAGATAACTGAGCACCTCTTCTAGTAAAAAGAACCCATGACCACCATGCATGAACAGATAAAGAAGAATTGTCCTTCCAACAACACGTAATAGATTTCAATGCTGCTGAAATGAGAAAGTTGAAAAGTTTACATTCTCAACCATTTAAATCTTGTGAACAAATATGAGATTTACAAATCAACAATTTATATGAAATATCTCCTTTAATATTTAAAATCTTAGTTATAATAGCCCAAACATCTTTCCAGAACTTGAAAATTAAAGGACAATCAAATAACATACGTTGCAATGTACCCGAATCTAATTTACAATGCCAAAAATTAGTAGCAGATAGGAGTTTAGCATGAAATAACCGTGAAGGAGTCCATAATTTATTGAGTAAAATATATGAATTAGTCTGATAAAGGGAAACAGGCAGCCAACCTGATATACCATTACACCATATATCTTTCCAAGTGTCAGTAGAAAAAGAAAGTGACAGTTCATTATTCCGAAAAGTTGACAACATGTCTATACTGCTACCAAGAGTATCTAATAACTTTTTATATAAAATAGAAACACCATGAGAAGAAGAAGACACCGTTTGAATGTAAATGGATAAATCAGACGCAATGTTCGAGGGAATAATATCAGGAAAATAATCCAAAATTGAATTACATAAGTAGTGGTATTTGGTAACATGGGATCGAGATAAACCAAATCAAGATTGTAAATATTCAAACAAAATAAAATTATTATTAATATACACATCTTTAAGGTAAAAGATACCTGCTTTAATCCATGAAGACCAAAAATTAACATTTCTATTCAGTTTGATAACATTGCTATACCAAAGGGAGATATCTGCAGTAGTATTCATAGGGGAAAGAAAAATTAAATCTAAATCATTAAACATAATTTTAGAAGATTTAATAATAGCTGATTTATGGAAAAAAGTTGTGGTATTAGTCATTGTCATTAGAGAAGGAAGCGGGTAAGGACTTACTAATGATTTCTCAATAGATAACCATGTAGGTGGAATATTTAATGAAGAATGGTTAAACCGAAGTGAACTTTGTTTTAAAATAAAGGCTTTATGATAAAGAAAAAAGTCAGGAATACCAAAACCAGCATTACGCTTAGGAATTTTTAGTAATTTATAACTAATACGAGGTGATTTGTTATTCCATAGAAATTTAGACAAAAGTCTATCAACAGCTTTATGAAACTTCAGTGGAAATTGAGTCGGGAGCATTGCAAGGGTATAAAAAAGTTTAGGCGCTAAAGTCATTTTTATAAATTCCAATCTACCCCACCATGAGAGATGTAGTGAAAGCCATTTAGATGTTTTGTCTTTAATATAATTTAAGAGAAAATCACAATTTAAAGTAATTGTTGACTTTATAGGCATAGAAAATAAAGTCCCAAGATATTTCAGCTTACTTTTTTGCCAAATTATACCATTCATGGGAAGCATGTCAGGGGTACAATATATACTTAAAGGGAAAAAATCTGTTTTATTTGTATTTAAAGTATACCCAGAAACTGTAGTGTAATTTGTTATAATTTGAAGTAAAGGTGGGAAAGAGGACACAGGATCACTAATAAATAAAAGTACATCATCTGCATATGCAAGGGATTTAACAAGAACATCCTAAATAGTGATTCCTTTAATCTCATTACATTTTCTAATCGAAGAGAGGAAAGGTTTGATGCCAATTAAAAATAAAAGAGGAGGAAGTGGACATCCTTGCCTCGTACCTCTAAAAAGAGAAAACTGATGAGAAATGTGTCCTTTAATAAAAAAACGAGCAGTGGGAGCAGAATATAAAGCGGAAACCATACGTATAAAAGCATCACCAAAATTAAAAAAAGATAATGTATGAAATAAAAATTGCCAATGAATTTTATCAAAAGCTTTCTCAGCGTCTAATACTAGAATACCGGAAGGGGCTGACTAAAGTGTAGCTTTGCTCAATAACGTGAAGTAAAGTTCTGGTATTAGCAGAAAATCTATTTTTTATAAAACCAAATTGATCGGGATAAATAAGTGAATCTAAAATAGGTCCTAATCTAGTTGCTAATATTTTTGCATATAATTTACAGTCTTGATTAATCAAAGAGATAGGACAGTAGTTAGAGACAGGAGTGGGATCTTTATCCGGCAATGGAAGTACAATTATTAAAGCTTCTGTGAATGAACCAGAAGTCGTACCAGTGGACCCAAAAAAGTAAAAAGTTGAAATAAAAAAGGTAACAAGTGTGATTGAAATTCTTTATAAAATTCTGCTGGTATCCCGTTCGGACCAGGTGATTATTTTTTTTTAAGGGATTTAATGGCAAGTAAAATTTAATCTTTAGTGATGGGAGAATCAAGACCATTTTTATCAGATTGGGAAATCTTAGGTAAATCACAGGAAGATAAAAAGGAGTCAATTAATGATTCATCATTAAAAGTAGGTTTATTATATAATGTAGAATAAAACTACAAAAATTCATTAACAATCTCATTTTGTGTAAAAGCAATTTTCCCATGAGAACTTTGAATAGAGTTAATTTGAGTTTTGTCCTCTTTTATACGTAACTAATTAGCTAAATGTCTGCCAGATCAATTGATATTAAAACTAAATCTGGCTTTAGCATTAGAAATTTGAATGCCTGCTCGCTGACTAAGAATGGAATTATATTCATATCTTAATTTTTGAAGCATAAACCTATATCGGGGATCATTAGAGGTTATGAATAGTCTTTCATATTTTGCAATTTGTTTTTGTAATTCTTTAATGGATGCATTGAAAGTTTTGTTTTCATGTGCCATAATGGATATCGTAACCCCCCTAATATAAGCCTTAAAAGCATCCCATCTGTTTATTAAAGAGGTAGAACCTTCTTGATTAAATGAAAAATACTCTTTGATGGCCGATAAAAGTTTTGGTTTGTTTTTTTCATTCAATACAATACCAGTGTTCATTCGCCACCTAGATTGCTTAGTATATGTGGATTCTAAATTCAAAATTAATGAAACCGAGGTATGGTCAGAGATATCAATGTTAGCAATTTGAGGATCTATAACAGAATTAATTGTCTAGAAATTAATAAGCAATCAATTCGAGAATGGGAGTTATGAGGGTTGGAGAAAAAAGTAAAACTTGTCTGTGGGAAAATGTAATCTCCATATATCTACTAATTTAGTAGTTTGAAGAAAAGCTTTGAATGCGAAATACACTTTAGAAGGGTGAAATTTAGTGCGAGAAATTCTATCCAACAAAGGATCAGAAATTATATTAAAATCCCCTCCTACAATTAAAGGAACATTTCCAACATTCAAGACCTCTGTAGCAAGAGTGGACCAGAATGTAGGATCATCTGCAGTAGGACCATAAACATTTAATAAAAATAAAACTGTATCCTGAACTTTAATTTTTGCTAATATAAATCTACCATCAGCATCAGAGTGCTTGCCTAAAATTTGACAGTGTAGTCTTTTTGCAAACAGTATAGCCACACCATTGTTCTTGCCAGAAGCAGGAGAAGAGACAATGATATCAACCCATTTCTTTTTCATATATTCTAAAATGTTGTCATCAACGTGAGTCTCCTGAATAAAACAAATATCAGCGTTATACCTTCCTAAATAATCCAAAATGTTTGTGCGCTTAACTGGATGACGTAAGCCTTTAACATTTAATTACACTACTTTCAGCTTATGAAAGAGCCATGAGAGAGAAGAAGTAGAAATGAGATCCAGAAGAAGAGCGGAAGAATCAGAAAAACAGATAAAATATCGGAAGAGAATAAAGAAGAGAAAAAAGTAGCTCCAAGACAAACCCAAGGATAGGAAAAAAGAAAAACATGGAAAAAAACAACAAACGAAAAACATCCATGTGAAATGTGAAACGCACACACGGTTACAAGTATGGCCAGAACCGCTGGAGCCCTACAGAAGAGAGACTTAGTATCCTGTCAGAGAAGGTAAACCTGTCAGAGTTCAAGTATTGGAATCATGAGTATCCATTGAATTGTGAGATTGCGGATCAATAAAATGTCTCAAGTCCTCAGGACGTTGAAAAGATTTGGAGAAAGTATCCTTCCAGATACGCATCGTCTATGGGTCAAAAAGTCCATATTTGAAGCCAAGACGTCGAAGATGAGGACGGAAAGCAGAAAATGCCTTACGAATTGCAACAGTTTCTTTAGCAAAATCTTAATTTATAAAGATCTTATTTCCATTAACCATCAGGGAAGGAATTTCTCGTGCTGCCTTTCTGATTAAAATCAAGTGATGGTGACGAAGAACCTTAAAGATCATTTGTCGTGGCTTGGAGTGATGAGGATTTTGGTGGGGAGGAATTCTGTGAGCCTTATCTATTTAAAATTTATCAGGATTTTTTTTTGTTTTTTTTTGTTTTTTTGGGAAAACCTTCATTGTGCAGCTGTAGCTTACAAATACGGGCCTACAACCCATCGGGCCGGCCACCACACTGTATTAGCACGTAGGCCAGGAAAGAAGTTCCAGCGGGTCTCCAATATAACAGATGCAATAAGACGAGGCAGAAAGCCACAAGGAAACCACCATGAGCAGGAAAAGTGAAGGTTAATTTTATAATACAATAGGGTGAATAGCAGGAATAGTGCAGTTATTAGGGTCCAAAAGTCCGTGGCGGGCTGTCAGCAAGCAGTAAAACAATACACAGCGAATTTAAAAAAGAACAGCTATATTATAGCAAGAGCAAAACGTAAGTCCCACATCTGCAAGCGAGTCCAACCACTGCCCAATGCCCACCCGTTACTACGAAAATACGCAGCAATACATAAAAAGGAAGTCAGGATTTCAATACAAAGAGCCATCCGCTACATCAACCCAAAGAAAGGGAGAAAGAAGGGGAAGAGAGGGGAAAAGGACATCAAGAAAAAGGGTAGAAAAAACAGGGAAAAGAGAACGCGGCACCACATCATGCGCCCCTTGGCAAGCAAAGCATACAAAAGAAAAGGCCAGCTTATGGAACCGAAGGAAATAGGAGCAGTGGATGCACAATGAACATCGGTGGCAGGGAGATCATGAGGCCTACGCTGGCAAAAACACCCCAAGAGGCCTACATGTAGACGCAGCGTCCAGAAAATAGAATACATAAGAGCCATAGAACCAAGAACAAAGAAAAAACAAAAATACAGACCCCCCCACCCACCCCACCCTGCACCCCTGCAGAAGGCTACGGCCTACCCCCCCAGCAGCGTGCCTGTCGCCCTAACAGGAAACCCGAAATATAGAAGAGTCAAAAAGTAAGGAAGAAACCACATAGGAAAAAGGAGAGGAAGGGGAAAGGAAGGGGAAAAAAAAGAAAAAAACTCTAGTGGGAGAGGAGACACATAATCAAAAATATCAGCTCCCAACCCCCCGTTCGAACACATTTTAGATCCCACGAGAAGATGAAGTCATTTAAAAAAACAGGCACCAGGAATATGAAGAGGAATCGATCATAAACGTACAGCTGCAAGGTGGTCATCGGCCATGCCACGAAGTAATAGTCCGGCGGTACAAGCGTAACTCACCCCTGTCCGCGTCTGTCCAGTGCCATAGGCACAAAGTGCACAAAGAACCAGAACATGAGGGGCCTGAGGTGAAAAGCAGGGATTCCAATCGTCGATACACCACACAAGTCATAACGGCTTCGGACCGGATGAGCAAGAAAGGACAGCAACAGCAGCAAGCAGCTCAAGCGCAACTCCGCCGAACAAGGGGAAAAAATCGCCCCGGTGAAACAGTTACAGGATCTCCGCTCGGCAGGTCGAGGCAAAAAAACACCGGGAGACCCGGCTAGACAGACCCGGACGGATCTCGGCTGGAGGCCCTCCAGTACACCCACCACAGGGAAGAACTCCTGTCGATACAAGGCAGTAGGCATCTGTACGTCCAAACAAGCGGTGGCCCCGGTGTCTTCAAGTTCCAGGAAGGACCCCGCAGCACACTGAAGCGGTGGAACCGCACACGCAGGGGACGGCCCAACGAGCTCGGTACCAAGACCACCATCCGGCCCAGCGACAGGTACAGTCATGGAAGCACGCCAGGAACACAAGGCAGCAAAGACGTCGCCAACTGTAGGCTCACCTTTACGGTATTCAGCAAACGTGCCGTGCGGCCAGCCGATGTCGCCATCTCCAACAGGGCGTAGATACAGGGCGCAGGCCGCCATCTTGGTAGCCCGGCGAGGCCTCGGCAATCTCCGACCCCAATCCGGCCACCGGCGGGGCTCGATGAAATCCAGCCGGCGACAAGCAATGGAACCTCCAGGGCAGAAAGGCGGGCCACCAGAATATTGAGGCAGCCGGCGCCACCGACCCACAGGCGCCGCCCGCCAAGACCGGGCGGAGGGTTTCAAGATGGCCGGACAGGAGAACAAAGGGGAGACGAGTCGCCCATGCGGTCAACCCCCGTCCGTGGAAGGCAACGCTCCACCACCAGGTCCCCGGACAGCCAGACCAGGCCCGGTCAGTCGCCACCGGTCCAACCGCACAGTGGCCGCTCCGGCCGACCCCACTCCTCCACCAAGGGGTTGGCCCAGGCGCTCTGCCCCGCCCGGGCGCCGCAGACGAGTCCCAGGCCTGCCCGCCCCGGAGGCTCCGAAGCGAACAAGGGCACAGCTCAAGATCCGCGGCACCTAGGATCATCCGGAGCAGACGGTAAGTGCCAGCAAAACGTCATAATTCCATATTCCATCAAATAAGACTTCTCGGGGCAGGATAAGGCGCAGGATAGATAGTTCAAGCAGGAAGGTTGACGGAGCCGAGCTACAACGCGGCCATCACGGTCGCGAGCTTGGCTCCTCCCCCTTATCAGGAAATTTAAGTTGCAAAAGACTAGGTAGCAAGTTTTCCAAATATAATCTGCAGCTAGCTCCTTCAACATCTTCAGGCAAATTAAAAATGCGAAGATTGTACTGTTTATTGCGATTTTCCAAATCGAGCAATTGAGAACTCAAAGGAGAAATTTTTGCCACTAGAGGAGTGAAAAAGTCAATTTGAGCCTTATCCTGAATTTTAATTGAATGATCTGAAATTTTCAGAGATAAACTAACCATGTCCTTGCGAACATTTTTAATTTCTGACGCAATGGAATTAGTGTTGACTCTCAGAGCTTGAATCTCCTCTAATATTAAAGATAAAGAGGGCTCAGAAGATTCCACAACCTTAGATTTAATAGGAGGTGGGGAGATTTGCTGCCTCCTTTTATTATTAGCAGATGCCTTATTTTCCATCCCCCCCCCCAAAAAAATGAAAAGGAAACAGTAGAAATATAAATTTCCAGTCAAAAATGCAGCAAAAACTGTGGTAAAGGAAGAAAAACAACTGGTGCAGCAGCTACAATGACCTGTGGGCGTGGCTAGGCCAAAGCCAGGCCCTTTCCTAGAATAGCTCTCCTGACTGGAAACCCTGCAGAACCTCAGAGCTGTGCTGGGACCAGAAGACAAACTGCTCAAAATGCGACTGCAAAGGCTACAAAAACAGCGAGATTCACTGGAGATGTCAGGTAGGCACTCCCACAGCTATCCGACCGCTTTTAACGCGATCTCCGGCAGGCATCGTCGTTAATTTGAACCAAAATGGGCATAAAACGCACTAATGCAGGAGTGCGGCGGCCATCTTTGTTCGCGCGTTCCTTACCAATGTTTTTTTTTATCAATTGCTCAGCTCCTCATCTACCTGTGGCCATCTAGTTATTTTGTGCAGAATGAACACTCCATAAACCATAGTGGGAAAATGATAAATCACAAGGCAAAGACAAATATAAACATAAGCCCACGATAAAATTAAAGAGAATATACTATATAAAAGTAACAAAAGCCTCTTATCTATGCAAAAGTGTTCCAAACTTTATGGAGGGTTCTTTCTAATACCTGGGATCATTTAGATATGTTTTTGTTATGTTTTGATTCATGTCGTTGACAACATATATGCACCTCTGTTTCCTTTTATATTATCATACCAATGCTCTCTCCTATTTGGACGTTTTTCGTGCCCACTTGGGCAGTATTTGTACAGTTATGGGAGATGTTTGTGGGATATCAGACAACAGTATTTAGTTTCTTTCATATATTTATTACACTTATTACAGCCTCTCTGCACCCATTGGGGCTTTATATTTCCCTCATAGGAGATATAATCGGACATTAGGTTGTTTTGGGTATCTATTTTTATTATCTTTTGTGCCATACCATGTCATGAAATGCACATTTGTCAGATGAATCTCTTATTGTATACTTTTGGCATTTTCTGTAAATGGCTTCTACTTGCTTGGACTTTGGACGACTTGGGGCCTCATTTATGAAGCTCCTTTGCGCTGCCAAAACATCACTTTTTGTTAGGTTCCGTGGTGCAGGAGACTGTTCCATATTTACAAGCCTGCACTAAGCCACTTTTTTGGGCATAATGTTGCCTTGTGAATTATTGTTCCCTTTAAAGCAGTTTTCTACGTTAAAGGGGTGTGCAATGGGTGTTGCTGGGGGTGTACCCAGCAACATCCATGTCTTTTTGATAGTGCCCCAGATCTAGGAGAAATCGTAAATCTGAGGCAGTGCCAAAAACTTACGCCTCCCCTCGGGAGGCGTTTTTCCTTTTCTATGTGTGCTGCATTCTGCAAAGCATGTAGAAAGAGGAAAAAAGCCTCTTGTGATTGTTTGGGTGAAGGAAGGTTTACCTTCCTGCACTAAACAAATCATCCATGCAACGCAACACCCGTGCACCATGGTGCAAAGGTGCCTGCATTGGTGCACGGCAGCACTTTGTGCACCAGTGCAGGGGAAAAGGACAGGAATGCACAGTATCTGATAGACACGGCGCATTCCTGCCCATTATCTTTTACCATTGGGCAGCGCAGCAGGAAGGCCTGCGGTGATGCCCTACAGCAAAACCTCATAAATGAGGCCCTTGGTGTTTTGAAATATATATCTATATGTATATATATTCACACAAAAAACAAAGGTTAAACATAAGTTATAGTTAGGAAAAGTTTCTTTATGTTTGGTATTACAACCAAACTTAAACTACACAAGCATTAGAAATTCTACAGTTATATTTATATCTTTAATTTATCATTTAAGCACCACTTTCAAAGTAATCTAACTCACTCACATTTATACTTCCGCACCACCTTAAAATTCAGTTAACTCACGCACCTCCGTACACAGTCTTCTCACCTCGCTCGCCGATACTACAATAACTATAACCCTCCACTGTACCAAGCAGTATGTTCAGGCACATCATCTCATTTGAGATGTTTTAAGTGTTGTTATTAATGCAGTGATTCCACATGCTCTAAATTCTGTAATATGTAAGGGTATATGTAATGCATGGAGAAGGGCTGAGTTATAGTTAATGGAGTGTGGCAAAGCAAATGAGGTGAGAAGGCTGTGTACAGTGGTGCGTGAGTTAACAGAATTTTAAGATGGTGCGTAAGCATAAATGTGAGTTATAAGTATGATATATTACTTTATAAGTGGTGCTTAAATTATAAATTAAACATATAACTATAACTCTAGAATTTCTAATGTTTGTGTAGTTTAAGTTGAGTTTCTATAGAAAACATAAAGAAAGTTTTCTTAACTATAACTTCTCTTTAACCTTTGTTTTTTATATTGGTACAGTTTAGTGGTGTGGAATGGAGTGTTATTAGGTGTAGTATGGTAGATCACAGAGGAGGAAAGTGTTGTAAAGTGTACTATTGTACAACATATTTTGGTATACTGGAGTGGAATAAGGTGGAATTAGGTATACTGGAGTGGCGTACACTGGAATGGCATACAGCAGAGTGACGTAGAGTGGGGTTGCATACAGTGGAGGGGCATATACTAAAGTCACATACAGTAGAGTGACATATATTGTAGTGGCATAGAGTTTATTGTGGTACAGTGCAGTGGGATAGCATTGAGTGGAGTGTGGTAAAGTGGAGTTATGTCCTGTAAATAATGTAGAGTGTATTTGCATAGACTGTAGTGGCGTAGAATGGAGTGCTATAGTGTGGAGTGGTGTATAGTGTAGGGGCATACATTAGAATAGTGTATACTACAATAGCATAGAGTTGAGTGGAGTACAGTGAGGGTGGTACATTACAGTGGCGTAAACTGAAAAAGCATAAACTGGAGTGGGGTACAGTGGAGTGCAATACAGTGGAGTGGTGTTTTATTAGAATTGAGTGGAGGAGCGTACACAGGAATAACGTACACTCCGGTAGTGAACTGTCATGTGGTTACATAGGCCTCAGACAGGGAACACTACCATTTTACATGTTCACGTTTAAAGTTGAAATCTTTCCTAAATGATGACTCTTGGCACACATTTGCATGCACTCCCATACGGGATAATAGTCTCTGAAACGAATTTGCTTACATTTGCGCTTTTTCATAGGCATAATATCAGGGCCTTAAACATTCTGTACCAGGCTTAAGTTCACTGTGCAAAATGTTGATATTTGTTGTCCACTCTCCGACAGCCCTGCAAGGGTAAAATAAATAATGACGGCCTGGCTAGAGCTCTGGCATGGTAACAAGGGTGAGTTTATTATATAAATGACACCAATCCTCTGTTGTGGGAGAGGAGCATTTAGCTGTCATTGTTGAGGTCACCCCATACCAGAATTTCAGACCAGCTGAATCCTGTATACCTTCCTGAGAAGGATGATGGCCTGCTCTGCACAAGAACGGACTCACAGATATAACATACCCACAGGTAATTGGGGAGTTTTGTCAAGTCTCAAGTTTGCTGTGCATAAAGTTGATATTTGTTGTTGTCTGCTCGGCAACAGCCATGCAAGGATAGAATCAATAATGACGGTCTGACTAGAGCTTGGGCATGGTAACATGGGTGAAGTTTATCATATAAACAACACCAATCTTTTGTTGAGGAAGAGGAGCATTTTGCTGTCACTTTTGAGGTCGCCCTCGGGTCAGCTCAGCTGAATCCTCTATACCTTCCTGAGAAGGACGATGGCCTGCTCTGCGTAAGAACGGGCTTCCAGATGAAACATACCAATAGGTAACTGGGGAGTTAGATCACCCTAGGGTATTCCGGCCGTTTTGTATCCCCTAAGCCCACTAGGTTAGGAAGTGCTAGATAGGAGTATAGATATGATTATATACCTCTGCATATAATCAATGTAACAGCACAATGGTTGAATTTCTTTACCATCCTCCTAATGCTGATTACTCTGTTCTGTTTCATTCTATTATTCATTGCAGCGCACATATTTAACACAAGAATCTTATTGCTTCAATAAATGTTTGAAATGCCAAATGGAGTATTTTTTGTGTTTCCCTTTGGGAATGCATCGGTTACTAAGGAAGGGGACTGATCTGTTTCCACGATTTCATTGGGGAGTCAGAGTTGTCATGTTCTGAGGTTGCACATACAATCCAGTACCTTGAAAGTTTACAGGTCCAGTTGGTGCACTGTGAGCAAGCCAGGACTAAGGTCAGCATATCCTGATGGTGTGCATGGACTCAGTCTCGCACAGTTTTGGCGTTAATGGTGTCCAAACACACAGTCTTACTGCTATAGTATGAACCATATGACAGAAACATGTAGTGGGGCGTAGTGGAATAGTATATAGAGGAATAGCACAAAGTGGACTTGCGTACAGTGGAATAGCATACAGTGGTGAAGAGTATAATAACGTATAGTTGTGCAGACTGGAGTGCCATACAGTTAAGTGGAGTACAGTGGAGTAACATACAGTGGATTACAGTACAATTTAATGGTGTATACTGGAGTGTCATAAGGTGGACTGGCATACTATAAGTAGCGTAGACTGCTGTGGCGTAAAGTCAACTCATACGCTGGAGTAGCTTAAAGTGAAGTGTGTAATTAAAATTAAAGGTACCGCACAATTGTGTGAAAACATGTGAATGTTATATCTGAAAAATATCAAGTTTCTATATCTAAATGTTACATTTCTATAAATATAGTACATAGTGTAAGTAATTGTAAATGTATAGATTGTATAAAACGTAGTTATTAATTGTGCTATGGTATACCGTGCAAACGCCTTGGTATACCACAGTACATTGTGCTTAGAACGGGAGACATGACGGGTTGTTGATGACTGTGTTTAACAAGGGTAGAAATCAGCCATGTAGTTTTTATGACAATTTTGAATTATTGTGTAGTCAGCGTTTCATTGAGTTCTGGGCTAGGGTGTTACTATAGTTAAATATGAAGTTTTATTATTGTTAACAACATATTACAACTTGTGAAGTGGTAATACGTTAATGTTTTTGATTTGAAAATTCGATATATTTTCAACCTATGTTTTTTTCTTATGTACCTGAATAACTTTACACCTGTTTGAGGAATGTCCACACATTTTAGTAGACTTCTTACAGTGGTTTAATTGTGGAAGGAGTAAAACTTTTGTGAGGTTGACTGAAGGGGGTGTAAAGACAAAAGTGGGGGCCCAACACATGCTTTAATTGAATATATTTGATACACAATTTTAAAATTTGTGTTGCTCGAAAAGCCAGAGTCGTATTTTGTTTAAATTTGGCACGATTACATGTTAACGTGGGTACATGTTTATTTTGTGTGCTGCAGATAAGTTATATAATTATTGTGTTGAAAGTTAGTAATTTTGGTTATTCAGGTATTTTTGTGAAATTTGGGGTATTTTGCGGTAGTCCCACAGTACATTGTTCTCACATGCCATTAGCTGGTCAGGTAATCATTGCCTTTACAAAGCTAAAGGCAGACATGTTATTTTGAGGTACACTTTCCCTGTGTTGTGATGGAGGCAAGTATTAGGTTTGGTATTTTTGCCCTAACTATTACCACTAAAGTGGTAATATGTAGAGCAAAATAGTTATAATTTTAAGTATTTTTTTTCAACCTATGGAGAAGCACGGGAGTACTGCTTTACCCCAAATTTTGTTTTCCACAGTTAACATTTTTGTTTATAAAGTTTTCTACATTTTTATACCACTGTGCGGTCAAGTGTGTTTCTTTTAAAGTAGTGCAGTATCTTTTAGTAATTACTGCCCTACACTGTCCACTTTAATGAGCATATTTTAAAAATCTGAGGATACATAGGGACCAAGGGTACATGATATTTTACAGGAACAACGGTCCTTGCAAACAACAATCACACTCAAATTAAATCAATAAACTTTATCATGATCAATGTCTTCATACAAAATTAAAAGACATATTTATTAACAATCAAGGGTAGTGGGTAATGTCATCAAGGAACACCAAGTAATGCAATTAATACAAGTCAGTCTTTCAAATTATATATACAGTACGGGGTCAGTGTGCAAAGTCGCCAACGCTTTGGTCGTATTTAAATGCAAGGATTATCATCAGGGCATTTCAAGCTGAATGGTTACTAGCAGAAGGCCAGAGATGTAATTTGAAGAAAGTAGTGATCTCTAGGACTGGTATCACAAGGGCAGCAAGGAATAAAAGCAATGTTCCTTGAGTTACGCCTTTTGAAGAGATGACTGTCGGATAGTATCAAGTGCGGATAATTAGCCTGGCACTTCCTACCGAGGGATATCAGAATCGAAAAAGGATACTTAAAAGGGAAGCAAACCCAGGAGACTAAGGCAGGTAAAAAAAGAAAACATTCAGTGGGAGCTGTTGCACATCATTAAGCCCTCCAAACACTTTTGGAAAGTCGTTTATGATGCCCCTGCCCATCCCTTATGTGGCACAACATAGGCCAATATTCAGATTTCATATGTGTACAGGGGCTTATGACGCAATTCCCTACCCAGAGGAATGTATACCACATGAGTGCCTGTTCTCTTTCGTGTTGTGGTGGTCTAGACTGCGTGTCTCTGTGCTACCAGGTGCCCATGCACAATTGGGCACCCAAATGTTGGGTGCCCTAAGGCCCCCTCAATGATTTCCTGCTTCCTGTGCTGGTGTGGGAGCCGACCGGAAAAAGGACAGATGATGGACTGAATGTTGAACAAATCAAACATTTACCCCGGGTTACAGATCTGGGTCTAATCCATCATTTTTTTACTCACCACACCACCCCAGTTTAGGCCGAGCCCTACGCAAATCAGTCTTGACCCTACTCCCCATGGGAACAGTCCAGACCAAACTGCCAAGCCAGGTCATCCCTGGATTGGAAACAAGCATCCCTGAACTGGTTTCAGGCTCTCACCTCTCATCAGCCAGCCTAGCTTGAATCAAGTGGCACAGTGAGCACGGGACCCATATCTGGGCAAACCCTTCCCACTTAGGGCGACAAAAGCAAAGGGAACAGATGATGGAAAGAATGCTGTACAAATCAAACATTCACCCCAGTCACAGATGTGGGTTTAATCCATTGTTTTCTTTTGCTCACCACACCATCCCATTTTGGACCAAGCCATATGCAAATCAGTATTGGCCCTGCTCCCCATGGGAACAGTCCAGCGAACTGCCAGACCTGGTACTCCCTGGACAGGAAACAAGCATCCTGCGACCTGTTGTGGGGTACCACCCCTCATCAGCCAGACTAGCTTGAATCCAGAGCCACAATGAGCTTGGGACTCATGTCTGGGCATACTCTTCCCACTTAGGGCGACAAAAGCAAAAAGAAAAATTGATAGACGGAATGCTGACCAAATCAAATTTTCATCCCAGTCACAGATCTAGGTTTAATCCATAATTTATTTGCTCACCACGCCACCCCAGTTAGCCATATCTGTGTGGAAGCTGGCATCCTTCTTTTTGCTCCACACACATCTGGAGCAAGTTCAGCTGCTGCTCTTGGCCACAGCTCCAGCAGCACACTGTACCCTACCTGTGTTGAGCGTGGGCAGGTAGTCCAGAGATCGACGTGACGTGCCCCCCCTCAGACATGGGCAAAAGGGGTGGGCAACACATCTCACCAGGTATCCTTGTGGGCCAGGAAACCCTTTAGTTTGATGTGGCCCTAAGTTAATTAAATAGCTTGGCCTGCCCTGGGGAAATCTTCAGATCTCCACAAAGCCCCACATGCTTTGTTCTCTGCTTGGCCCTCCAATGGGTCCAGGGATGTGTCTCTGGCCCTGTAGGGCCTATTGACTCTAGTAAGGTGTCACTTTGCTCTTAGGTGCAAGCTCTAGCTACCAGGAGCAACCTCGTCAGGCCTCCTTGTCTCTAAAGGGGTACTCTTCTGGCTCCCTGCTCCAGACTTCTCCTCTGTCTGTCTTCCAGGTGCTCTTCTCCTACATGTTAGGGCATTTTGTGCAGCCCCTCCACACCTTGCCATTACCACACCCTCCCAGCTACACTCTCCAGGTCCAGAGCCTCCTGGGTCCTTGAAGGGCACCTGTGATTGTATGACAAACAACTACTGCCTAAACCACGACTTCCTGAACAACGAAAGCTAAACAACGAACAATGCTTAACCACTACTTTTTTTACAATGACTTCCTAAACCACAAATCTACTTTAAATTGACCATTACTAATTGACGCCAGTGTGTTCATTTAAATAAACATGTACAAGCTGTGCCCATCAGCAAGCACAATCAAGCAGAGTGAGATGAAAGGCTGTGCTGATCTGCTTAAGCACCTAACAAGTGACGAACACAAACACATCAAGCTGTGCCCCTCTGCACAAGCACAATCAACGACATTAGACTCGTAAGGCTGAAATAAAATGAGTATGTGCTTGATTTTTTTTTTAATGTAATAGTAGATGAATATTTTATACATATTTTTAAGTGACGATTCCTTAAATAAACGTATTTTCCAAAGGAAAGACATACTTTTAAGTACCGGACGAACAAGAAGACTGCTTCCCAACACTCTTTGGACTCCGCAAGCCAGGGTGCAAACAAGACGTAATGTCACACCTTGGCAGTTCACGTTGCCCGCCAGCATTATTGCAGCAGTGCCAAATATGGTGCCAGGTCCACAGATTAATGTGAGGCATTTGCAGTTTCACTACTGTGCAGTTCAGAAAGGTGAGGGGGCGGAGATGAGTGATGTAACACTCCAACACTGCTGAATCAAAGTGTAGATGAGTGGTAGGGGGGTGGAGAGAAGTGACGTGCCTAACATACTGCCCGGATACAAACACGATGTAAGCCTGTCTGATTCTTCATTGAAAAGTCGAGGTTCAGGTCTTCGTGGTTCTGGACTTCGTGGTTCAGGACTTCGTTGTATGCAATTCTTCGTTGTTAAGACTTTATTGTTAATGTATGTCGTTGTTTGAACTTCATTGTTTAGGATGTTTCACGGGCACCTATATATCAGTGGAGTCTAGGAAATGTCCAAAGAACATCCAGGAGAACTATCCAGGGTCCCCAGCAGGCAGCATGTCCATACCCCCAGCTGTTCCTCAGGGGGAATAAGGGAGCCAGCATCCCTGGCCTTGGAGAGATCCATCTTATTTCCAAGGGCCAGCTGGAGTCAAAGTCCCAAAGTCCATTCTTGCAGGGCATCCGGTGGCTTCTCCTTTCAGCTAGGCATTCTTTTACAGCCATCACTCCCATGGCCAGTGTCTTCTCCTCTCTCTCTTCCTTGGAAGTTTTAGAAAGGGTGGAACCAATGGCCAATCATATGATTCCACATGATCACTCCATCCCTTTCCCAGCCCTTGTGCACAGCACTCTAGGTCAATCGAATATGGCAACTTCAGTTTGTTTGTGGAAAGAGCTCCCCTGAAAACCTCAGCTCTGCCAATAGCTGACACAGCTGCATGATCCCTTACCACCAAAACTTAAAAGGCAAGCCCTTCCTGCGCTGGTCTCTGAGGACTGGTTCACTTCCTTTGTTCCACTAGGCCTGGGTTGTCTCAGCCCAGGTCCAAAGTGAAAAGCTAATTAACAGATGCAGACTACCTCCCCACCCCTTAATCTCCCATGAACTGGGTAAAACACTGTTAATTGCTCTGTTGTGTGGGAAGACCTTTGAGTCCTCCGCTGAGGAGCAGAGTAATTGGCCCAGTAAGGGGGGCAAAGGCCAGGAATTCAATTCTGAGCTGAGCCAGGGAAATAAGATACATCTGAAAGTGCCATAATAAGTGTAAAAAGGTTGTTAGGTTCTGTAAATCTACATTTGGGGTGTGTGCTTCTCTAGATTACCTCACTGGATCCTGTAGGCGTAAGTGCAGCAAAACTGTACCTTAGTGTGGATTTCCCCTATAAAGCAGAACACCGTGTAGGCACCACAGATTGCCAGTAAGCACTACGGGGCATATTATCAAGGCAGGCGAAATGAAATAATTGCACCTTTTGCGGCCGTTTTCGGCCGCAAAGCGGCGATAATTTCATCGCCCTATTAGCAGCTTTTAGGTGATAGCGAGCGGTTTAGGGCACGCTTTGCATGTCAGCGATATTTATTGCTAATGACATGCAAAGTGGGCGTACCCAACCAGTTAGTGACTGAAAGCAGTCGCTAACGTCGCTATCGTCTATTAGCAAGGCGTAGCGCTAAAAAAAATTGCACTAAGCGCGAGTATCGCTAAAAACTAACGCCTGCTCAGACCAGTTCTTAGCCATTATATCCAATGGAAGGTGGATATTCTGGCTAAGACCCTATTGGCGATGATGAGTGAATGTCACTGGTTTTTCATCGATATTCACGCATTTCGCCGCTATCGCCGGTTATTTTATCGCATTTAAGATAAACGTTGCTAATAGCACGTTATCTCTGCGATAAAATCCGGCGATGCTTGGCGATAAAATTTTTTTTTGCTAAGCTTCTTTAGCAATAGATATCGCTAGTTGTTGATAATATGCCTCTACAAGTCTTCACTGTGAATGCCCACGTGCATAATAAGGCCGAGCCCAGGTTAGTACCAATTGCCTGAAGAGCCCCTTCTGTGACAGGCTGCAAAATACATCAGTCTCACACGTGCAGTCTGCACATGTGTTCACATGTAAACAGCCAAGAGCCTCTTAGCCCAGTTGCGAAACAGCTCGCTAATCTTAACAGGTGGACAGTGGCAGTTATCACTCTGTCCAATTACTGTGAATTTACTGTGAGTCTGAATGGCTGAATAGTGAGAATGGCGAATAGGGAGAATGGTGAATAGTGAGAATGGCTAACAATAAAAGTCCAAAACCAAGTAGTCAATTGCAAACAATCCTAGGCGACTAAATGGGTGGAACCTGTTTGCTAAAGTAGGATCTAAAAGCATAATTGTGCGTACATTTGTGTGCCATACAATTAGGGCACTTCCAATGTGTTGTAAAAGTCTCACCTTCCTTCATTTCCATGTCTACCAAGAAAAGCCACATGTGTGGATGGGCCTAACATGCATGATAGGAAAAGAGCAAAACTATAACCATGTGAAGACCATATTGACACTATATAACTTTCACACAGTCCAGGTTTCCGTCAGTTCCTGTTTGGTAGTATGGAAGTATAGTAGGCCCACTCACAAATGTGGGGTACTTTTTCATGTGGATAAGTCTACAGGAAAGTGGGACTTTTGCTCTTGGCTGTAAGTTCAAAAATGTATATGACATAAATGTGAGGGAATTTCGTTTTTCACCAATGATTTGGTATGTATAGGGCATTCTGGGTAAGGGATGTGAAAAATGGTGAGATCAATGAAAGCCGCAACATCTTCAACTCCCCGAGAGTCACGTTTTCAGAACTTTTGCGGTTAGAAGGTATTTTTGGGTGCTAGTCAGGCCCAGTACTACAGACATACCCCTTGGAAATGATGAGGAATTTTATTAGGCATAGTGATGACATTTTAACAGAAGGCGGTAGTAGTGTCCAAAAAATGGAAAAGTCAGCAACATTCAAAAAGAAGCATGTTTCATCATATCACTAAGTAGATGCGTACTGTAAATAGACATAAACATAATATACAATGGGTGCTCAAGAAACTCAAAGTACCTACTACCTAAAGGTACTATATTGGTGCACACGGGTGTGTAACCAAAAACAATGCTTAGGAGGTGAGGTTCTAATTACAGCACACCAAAAAGTGTTTGACTTATTTAAGCCTTCATGTACATTTCGGACAAGTGAAAGATTTGACAATTGTCACCAGTAAAATCCATAAACTAATATAGAAAACAGTATAAAAATAAACAATAATCCAATGTTGGGTCAAGAACAAGGTCCTCTTCATATAGTTTATTTTTGTTATTCTTCTTTATTCAAGGTTCATAAAAAACAGGTTTTTCCAGCATACATATCGCCAACACGTGTTTCGTCTCCCACAGAGACTTTATCAAGGCATAAATAATAGTTGGAAGATGTATAATACTCTGTTCTTGAGATAAGGACACAGCTTCGCTTGATAATAATAGAATACCCAGAACAAACAGTGGGGTGAATTCGTAACTGGATTTACTTCAATTAAAGCGTCAGCATGATCATCTTGGTAATCATAACACAATAGTTTAAGACGACGAAAAATATCATAGGCGAAAAAAAAAAGAATATAGATGTATGTTGCCAGAATCCCAAATTTATATGGAGGATCCCATGATGCAAGTCACACAATATATTTAAACAAACTCAGCTCAAGGTTAAAAAAGTCCGCATTCGCAATCCTGATAAGTTGCAATCTACCAAGTGGCAGCAGCACCGATAATCCGCCTCGTCGCCTGCAATAGCTATCAGGGTTGCGAATGCGGACTTTTTTAACCTTGAGCTGAGTTCGTTTAAATATATTGTGTGACTTGCATCATGGGATCCTCCATATAAATTTGGGATTCTGGCAACATACATCTATATTCTTTTTTTTCGCCTATGATATTTTTCGTCGTCTTAAACTATTGTGTTATGATTACCAAGATGATCATGCTGACGCTTTAATTGAAGTAAATCCAGTTACGAATTCACCCCACTGTTTGTTCTGGGTATTCTATTATTATCAAGCGAAGCTGTGTCCTTATCTCAAGAACAGAGTATTATACATCTTCCAACTATTATTTATGCCTTGATAAAGTCTCTGTGGGAGACGAAACACGTGTTGGCGATATGTATGCTGGAAAAACCTGTTTTTTATGAACCTTGAATAAAGAAGAATAACAAAAATAAACTATATGAAGATGACCTTGTTCTTGACCCAACATTGGATTATTGTTTATTTTTATACTGTTTTCTATATTAGTTTATGGATTTTACTGGTGACAATTATCAAATCTTTCACTTGTCCGAAATGTACATGAAGGCTTAAATAAGTCAAACACTTTTTGGTGTGCTGTAATTAGAACCTCACCTCCTAAGCATAGTGATGACATTTGAAGGGCATTATCTGTAAGAAACTACTGTTTTCTTAGAAAAAAAAACACACTTTCTTGCAAGGCACATTTTCCACTTGTTTCCCAAAAAACACAATGTTGCTACATTTTGGCTATTTTCTCCGTTCACTCCAGGTCAATCCACAAACCCTGGGTACCTTTGAAACCTCCAACATGTCTGAAAAAACACAATAATTTACAAAAAACAAAATTTAACCTGGATAACTTTTGTGGAATAAAAGCAATAAAAGTTGAAACATTTAAAAAAAGCTGTCAGCAAGGGTTTGGGAGCAGAGGGAAGCGGAAAAGATGCTTCTTCCCTTCAGGGGGTTGGCGTACAAAGGTTGCTTCGGGAAATTCAAATTATTTTAAATAGCCCATCGTTTTACCTGTTCATTGCGCCATTTTCTTGTTTAGGTCTGTTGTTCCAGGAATGCGACGACCGGGGCGGACTACAAAGTAAAGCATTTTGATGCCGCTGTAATGCAAAATGATATATACAGGTGTTAGAGGAATGAATTTGGCATCCATTCACCAGATAAATTCACTGGAACTTGTAAGGTTCCCAACATAGTAACATTTGTTTAATGTTTCACAGCTAAATAACTCGACCTTGAACTCTTCAAGAAATCGCATATAGAGATGTTTGTCAAATAACAAGGGCTTTAAGTGGGATGAAAAAACTGGGGGTCCCTCAAAGGGGAGCGGCCGATGTAATTTAGGACGCGGCTTAAACACACTTAAGCTAAAAATCTGTGCTTAGCTTAGTGTGCCACCCCACTGGTATTATTCTGCTTCTGTCATTGCATCCAGAAATATAATACAACAAGTAACATTACACCTACAACAAGTCAGGACTATTGGCTTTGTCAATGGTTGTTCGTTGCACAAAGCAACCCCTATAACTTTTTTGTATATAATATTGAAAATGCTTCAGTTCTGAAATGATGAGACTGAAAGAACTAAAATGAGTCTCTTTGAGGTTGCATCAAAGTTTTTGAGCAGTGGTACTGCTGCAGAGTTAAAAGATTTTCTTTTCCAACCTGAGGGTAAGAGCAGGAATGGAGAGCCAGATAGGGACCCGTCTCTGAACCTGCTTTTAAGAACTTCCACTTCTCAGCACCGGCAAGACCAGGCCCACTTAAAGCCCTGCATATAACCCACCACTGTTTTATTAATTGATAGCACTGTACCACTGACTTTTCCGGCAGTCACACTGTGCTTCCAACTTGCTGGTTCTTTGAAGTTACTAAAAGGCAACAGGCAGCACTATGCAAAATATATACATCTAGACATAAATAAAGGCAGCGCTTGATTTGTGAAAGAACGAGTGCTGGTGCCCGAAGATGAGCTCTGAGGCCTGCTGAACAATTTTGGCGCAGCCAGTACTATGGCTATGTAGTCTTTATTCCACTTCAAGCCTCTTTAATCCACTACCAGACACTCCCTGTGACTTTATCTCACTCTTGTAGGTTCCTACATTCTAATTTTCTTGCGTTTTTTTCTCCTCTTTCGGTACCTCCGTCTTTTCATTTTGTTTTTCTCTCTTTGCGCTCGGTAAATGTCTGATGCTGAAAAATAAATGATGGTCCTAAAAAATTTGTGCCGGTGGCCACCACCGACTCAAATTAAGCACCGACTGAGGAGACAGGCAGTTGCTGCAAACAGATGTCCACTTCCAGTGGAGTGCCAGAGGGAAGGTAGACTTTCTATTTCACGGCGAGATCTCCCCAAAGCAGTAAACACTAAAGCAAACACAGGAAAGCATTTTGAACAGCCTGGGGCATACGCATGGGAGCAAGAGAAGAAAGAAATTAAGAACAAAACCGGGCATCGAACATTTTCCATCAAACTCCCTGAGCACTTTTTAATCCTCCTTGAAAGGTAATCACATTCCTTATGTTAGCCTGCCATCTTGTGGTATTTTGTGGAATGTCACTGTTGCAGCTTATAGAGCAGCTAGTTAGTTTGTTCATGAAACGTTGTATAGAATGAAAAGCAGCAACCTTCGTGAACTCACCTTCACCCTACATCTACAAAAACATCGCAAATTAAACGTTCAACTCTTGATAATGACCGTTTATTAGCTTTTACCCACAACCTGCACTTGTTAAATAAGGAGACCAAAACAGAAATATATTACTCGGGCATCATTTATTACAACGATATTTAAAGCCAGCTCACACACAAAATAATGTACTTTGCCTGCCAACTGTACTTTCCAACAAGCATTTGCAATGCAATAAGTTTCTCAATTACCAGAGTTAGAGCTATTGACATTGTAAATGGCAATGTCTTTTATCTAAGTGTTTTGGTTTGGAGTGTAATGGATTTATAAACAGAGACACAGCTGCAGCACTGCCTAGTGGACTTAGAATAAGGAATTTCCACTGGGACAAGCGAAGCAGATGCAGCACTAACTAGAGGACTTAGAATGAGGAATTACAGATGAGACCAGGAAAGCAGCTAGCAGCTCTGTCTAGAGGACTTAGAATACAGCTATCAGCACTGTTTAGAGGACTATGAATGAGGATTTACCGACGGAACCAGAGAAGCAGCTAGCAGCATTGCCTAGAGGACTTAGAATGAGGAATTGCCACTGGGACCAGAGACACAGCTACAAAACTGCCTATAGGACTTAAAATGTGGTAATTACCGACGGGACGAGAGAAGCAGCAGCAGCACTGTCTAGAGAACTTAGAATGAGGAATTACTGATGAGACCAGAGAAGCAGCTGCAGCACTATCTAGAGGACTTAGAATGAGGAATTACCATCTAGATCACAGAAACAGCTAGCAGCACTGCCTAGAGCAGTGTTTCCCAAACTGTGGTCCGCGGACCCCCAGGGGTCCGTGACACATTCCCAGGGGGTCCGCAGGCAACAGTTTTAAAAGCACAGAAAAGTTTCTTGTATAAATAGCAGCTTTCCAGCAGCAATAAAAGTGTCAAGATAAAGCTAGTGATTAATGTACCTGCTGGAGCGTGAGGAGAGTTTTGTTTAGTGGCAGCTTTGACTTAACTAATGTAGCACAGAGGGTTAATGTGCCTACTGCAAAGAAGGTGCAACATGCATTTTAAAACGCAGCATTTTATGTGCATAGGTTCGTGGTTACTGCTTTTGTCACATAGATTCTTTTGTTACTGTGCACTTCATAAGTGACAATCGTAATGTAGCAGAGGGACCTATAAACTGTCATCAAAGAGCAGCTTGCAAACTGCATGGTACCAGTTAGTAACTTTTGTTTTTTCCCAGTTATTCATTATCCTGATGCTGCTAAAAAAGATTTATTTGGGTGGAAATACATTTTTAATGTTAAAGTCAGTGCTAGCCAATGTGTTATGTTCTGAATCCTGAGTTTGTGCTTTTCCAGACCAAACACTCTTTAAACATTTTATATACACACTGTTTTACATGTAAGATTCAATGTCTCTATATGTGTGTGATGTAAAGACATCCTACAATGGTATGAGAGATGCTATAAAACAAATGAAATACATGTGACAGAGGGGCTATTACTTCAATATAAAATACTAAGGGCCAGATGTACGATCCGCTTTTATATGCGTGAACGGGTTCGTGAACCCGCTTTCACTCGCAAAAAAGTATTGGGCCATGTACATTGCCTATTTCGCGAATCGCAATTTGTTTGCGACTCGCTAAATAGGCTTTGCAACTTGCTATTTGGAAGGGGCATTCCCTTCCAAATAGCGAGTCTTCAAACCATGTACAAATGTTTTGCGGTCGCAAACCCCTCGCAATTACCACTTACTTCAAGTACATGGTAATGCATTTGCAAATGGGAAGGGGTCCCCAGGGGACCCCTTCCCCTTTGCAAATGCATGAAAAATTATTTTTTAAGGGCAGGCAGTGGTCCCAGGGATCTCTGCCTGCCCTCATTTTCTTTTTTTTTTTTTAAATGTATGGTAAATGGGCTGCATTTTTTTTTAAACTGCTTTATTTAAAAGCAGTCCCAGACATGGTGGCCTGCAGAGCCCAGCAGGCACCATACCTAAGAGGGCTGGCATTCCCAATAGGCTCGCAAATTGCGAGAGGCTCATTAATATTAATGAACCTCGCAATTTGCGACCCCATTGGGAATCCGAAACAGAGTTAAACACACTGTTGTACATTTCATTTAGCGACTCGCAATTTGCCACTTGCAATGTGTCGCCAATTGCGAGGCGCTAAATGAAATGGTCGTACATCTGGCCCCAAAATCCTTAGGGGCAGATTTACAAGCCCCTTGCTCCTCTTTTACGCCACCGGTGTGTCACTTTTGTGATGCAGCGGCGATGCAAAAGATGCGCCATGGTGCAGGGTATTTACAACGTGACACATCTGAGAGATGCGCCACGTTGTAAAGCCCTGTGCTAGAAGGAGGCGTTCCGGCGCAGGAACGCCTCCTGAAAGTGGCTGAGTGAAATCTACAAGATTTCACTCAGTCACTTTGGGGCCCATGCTTCGTCAAAACCCTGCGCCTGCTTGAAGCAGGCGTGAGGATTGACGCAGCTTTAACAAGATTCGGCCCCTCAGAGCATTGCTGGAGCTGTGTCGCGCTTGCGACGCAACTCCAGCAAAGCGCCACCTTTACGGCACAGATGCGTCATGCATCTGTGCTTTTTTGCCCCATGAGGCGCAGCATTGTAAATGCGGCGCATCAATGGTGGCGGAGGCATGGCGCACAATAAGTGGCGCATCCCAGCTGATATGCATGGATGCGTCAGTTATTGTAAATCTGCCCCTAAATACTTTGAGTATTTGTTTTGTGTGCACACGTGTGTATTTTTTTCGAATTACTGTTTTCATATTTGAAATTTAACTCATACAAATTGCTTGGGGGTCCCCGGCTTCCAGTGGTGACTCAATGGGGGTCCTCAGGAGTCAAAAGTTTGGGAACCACTGGCCTAGAGGATTAAAAATGAGGAATTACCACTGGGAACAGACACAGCTGCAGCACTGCCTATAGGACTAAGAATGTGAGAATTACCAACAGGACCAGAGAAGCAGCGGCAGGACTATGTAGAGTACTTAGAATGAGGAATTACCAATGACACCAGAGAAGAAGCTAGCAGTACTACTATCTAGAGAACTTAGAATGAGGGATTACCGACGTGACAAGAGTACCAGCTAACAGCACTATCTTGAAGACTTAGAATGAGGAATTAATTACGGGACCAGAGTAGCAGCTAGCAGCACTGTCTGAAACACTTTGAATGAGGAATTACTGATAGGACCAGAGTAGCAGCTATTTATTTATTTATTGTACTTGTAGAGCGCACTATCACCTCAAGAGGCATCCTGGCGCTGGCAGTAGCAAAAGCACAGAGGAAGGACAGTTGGAGGCGGCTGAAGATTAAGGCAAGCGTGGAAAAAGCCAAGTTTTTAGCTGCCTTCTAAAAGCAGGCAGGTAATCAATCTGCCTAAGTTCCATGGGCAGAGAATTCCACAGCTTAGCCGCAGCCACACTAAATGATCTGCCTCCAGCTCTAGATCTTTTAAACCTAGGTACAGCCACCACCCTGGCCAGGGAGGAGCGCAAATCACAGGCCGGTACATACCATGAAAACATCCGTTGGAGGCAAGCCGGGCCCAGCCCATGAAGGGCTTTGAAGGTCAGACACAAGGACTTAAAGGTCACCCTCTCCCTCACTGGGAGCCAGTGTAGCTGCGCCAAAGCCATAGCAGAAGAGGATCTCGGAGGCCAACCTAAGGCCAGTTTGGCAGCTGCAGACTGAAGTCTCTGAAGCCTATCCAAAAGATAGCTCGGGGACTCCAGCAGAAGGGCGTTGCAGTAATCTAACCTGCTTAGCACAGTGCAACGTACCACCTCTATCCGTGCCGTAGGTGGTAACAGGGGCAGGATTTTTCTCAGAGGGCGAATGATAGCCATACCGCTAGCCACCACCTTAGAGACCTGCGCCTCCAAGGAGAGCTCACTATTGAACATGACACCCAGGTTCCGAACTACCCTCACCGGCTGGACCAATGAGGTGAAGTCCTTCGGCCAGAAGTTGTCAGGTAAGGAAGAACTTATCCTAGGCCGAGGGCAATAGAGCACCTCGGTCTTCCCAGAATTAAATTGCAACGAATTGGCTTCCAGCCATTCTGCAGTGGCTCGCATGCAGCTGTGGAATTCCTCCAAGGAGGTAAGATCATTCCCCTCCAAGGACAGAATCAGCTGTGTGTCATCAGCGTAGTTGACAATTTCGATCTTAAAATGTTTGATGACCGATATTAAGGGCTTCATATAGATGTTAAAAAGAACTGGGCTAACTGCCGAGCCCTGTGGAACGCCATGCGAGACAGTGGAGAAGGCCGATTGAAAGGGCGGAAGGGATACAGCCTGTTCCCTGCCTTGAAGAAAGGACTCAAACCATCGTAGGGCACTCCCCACAACTCCAACATCTCTCAGCCTGCCCAGCAGAATATCATGGTTCACCGTGTCGAAGGCGGCAGACAGGTCAAGCAGGATCAAAACCCCCTGCCTGTCCCCTGTCTGCCCACCAACGAAGCTCGTCCAGTACGGTCACCAGGGCCGCACTGCACTGTCTAGAGAACTTCGAATGACGATATACTGACAGGACCAGAGAAGCAGCTAGCAGCACTTCCTAGAAGACTTAGAATGAGGAATTACTGACGAGACCAAACAAGCCGCTAGCAGCACTGTCTGTCTAGATGACTTAGAATGAGGAATTACAGATGAGATCAGAGAAGCAGCTAGCAGCACTGCCAAGCAGACTAAGAATGAGGAATTACCACTGGGAACAGAGAAGCAGCTGCAGTACTGTCTAGAAGATTTCGAATGGGGAAATACCACTGGGTCGTCAACAACTGGAGGACACTGTTCCAAGGTGAGTAGTGCCAGCAGTTACACACTCACTCCAAAGAGAGAGATAATGGAAAAAAGGGCTTGAAAGGGGAGAGTACTAGGTCTAGGACTCAGTGGGGGGAGACAGATCTTGTCTCTTGTAGCCCTCACACACCCCAAGGGATGTCATGCTTCATCATTGGGCAGTTGCTTTGTCGTTCGGCCGGCGCTGCAATGCCCAATGGGTCCCCCGAAGGGTCACTTTAGCGGAGATCTTTTGAGAACTGCCGTTTGGTGCATGTGGTTATGTGAGTAGAATCCTAAGTGAAGGGTGATAATGTGCCTAGAGGACTTAGAATGAGGAATTACTGACAGGACCAAAGTAGCAACTAGCAGCACTACGTAGAGGTCATAGAATTAGGAATTACTGATGGGACCAGAGAAACAGCTAGCAGCAGTGCATTGAGGACTAAGAATGAGGGATTACCACTGGGACCAGAGAAGCAGCTGCATTACTGTCTAGCTGGGGCTAGAGAAGCAGCTAGCAGCACTGGCTACAGTACCAAGAATGAAGATTAATCACTGAGAATAGAAACACAGCAGCAGCACTTACCAATGAGACCAGAGAAGCAGCTAGCAGCACTGTCTAGAGGACTTAGAATGAGGAATTACCACTGGGAACAGAGACACAGCTACAACACTATAGAGAGGACTTAGAATGAGGAATTACCAACGGGACTAGAGTAGCAGCGAGCAGCACTGCCTTGAGGACATAGAATGAGGAATTACCGACTGGACCAGAGGAGCAGCTAGCAGCACTGTTTAGAAGACTTAGAATTAGGAATTATAGGCCGGTCCGGGCCAGAGAAGCAGCTAGCAGCATTGCCCAGAGAACGAAGAATGAAAAATTACCACTGGGACCAGAGAAGCAGCTGCAGCACTGTCTAGAAGACTTAAAATGTGAAATTACCATAGGGACCAGAGAAGCAGCTGCAGCACTGTCTAGAAGACTTAAAATGTGAAATTACCATAGGGACCAGAGAAGCAGCTGCAGCACTGTCTAGAGGACTAAGAATGAGGAATTACCAGTGGGACTAGAGAAGCAGCTAGCAGCACTGCCTAGCGGATTAAGAATTAGGACTTTCCACTGGGAACAGAGAAGAAGCTGCAGCACTGCCTAGAAGACTAAGAATGAGGAATTACCACTGGGAACAAAGACAAAGCTGCAGCACTGCCTATAGGACTAAGAAAGGGGAATTACCACTGGAAAGAGAGACACAGCTGCTACATTTCTGACCAGATAAAGAACAAGATTTACAGCCCTGCTTATAGAAACGGAGCAGCGGAGCTACAAGTGAGTGAAGCATATTTAATGCTAAAAACGAAAGATTGGGTTAAAGGGAGCTAGCAAGTAAAGTCAAATTTCTAATATTCTAACTTTGTGACCACTCAACTTGATCTTCAGTGACCCAGACTCTGTGGATCATAAGTGAAAGCCAAGGTGCGAAGTGGTGAACATGCGGAAAAACGGTGGGTAGGATGGGAAAGCAGTAACACTTGTCAGCTGCTCACGTTTGCAACGCTTCTACAAAATGAGGCAGGCAATCAGAAAATTAGTGTGCTAAATGAACTGAAATGTACAGAAGCAAAATCAGCCCTGTAACAGGGCCAGTTCCTATGGGAAGAAACGACAGACCAAAAGTAGGGACAAACTGGCACGATTTACCATTCAAAAGTAAAGAATTTAGAAATGTACCCGGAACAACCAATGACAAGTGATGGGCCGGCTTGTACCGAATAAACCATGCCTCGCAGCGCAGCGCATTTTCACTGCTAGGCTCGACCTAAAAGGTGATCAGGTGGACACAGGCCGGTTGGACCAGGCCCTTTTTGCAGGGTTGTTCCCAAACTTCTTGCCTTCCTCCTGTATTTTTTCTGTCCTGTTTTTGTTGGTTTTATGACTCAGGGCACTTTACCACTGCTGATCAGTGCTAAAGTGCATGTGCTCTCTCCCATAACCTGATAAGATTGGTCTAAACCTGTTTGGCATATTTAATGTACCGGTAAATGCCTTTTACAGTGGTATCCTATAAACCCAGGGCCTGTAAATTAAATTAATTAAATGCAGTTTACTGCCATAGTTACTTGGCATTTAAAGTGCTTGCCAAGTCTGAAACACCCCTTTTTCTACATATAGGTCACCTCTATGGACAGGGTGCTGGGTTGTAAAAGTTGAGAGATGTGCCTTTGTTGTGGGCATGTCCTAGTAGTGACAAGCAGCATATTTGGTTTCTCACTGCTGTGAGGCTGCTCATCTCATAGGTTTGCATTGGAAATTCCCTGATGTGTTTCACTGGTACTTTCTGATATGGAAGCAGTAGCGTTTCATGTTTGGTATATTTGGAATAGTGGTGATAAAACCTTCTCATTAGTGAAAGTGAATTTGTTATTGCTATTTTAGAAATACTACTTTTAGAAGTGGGCATTTCTGTGTGCTTATGACTCTTTGAAGCTTGACTCCAATCAATGTCTGGTTCAGTCTAAACCAGACATTGAATGCGCCTGTTTTGTGCATTTTCTCTAGACAGTCACAAAGGGAGCTGAGGTGTGCCCCGCATATGCTGAAGGGTCTCCCTGGGCTAGAATGGTGGGACTCACCTGCACCTCAATAGGGCTGTGCCTGCCTTTCACAATGCTTTCTCCGCCCCCCCTGTAGTGTGTCTGGAACCAGGGCTGGGACTGAATGGTGGTGTTATGCACTTTGAGAGTCTGTATTGAAGTTACCTTCACATCAAAGACATTATGAGCATAAGTATAGGGGCTCTGACTACATGATTGTAGACACTGCATGGGACTTGTAAGCAGAAGTTGCTGGATTTACAGACTGCACCTTTCCAAAGGAACTGTTATGCTGCCACGAGGAGCCACCATTGAACTCCTTTGTCTGTTGTGCTGACCTGTGGCCTGGTGGGCTACAAGAAGGACTGCCTGCTTCCCTATAAATCAACAAAAAACGATTGCCTATACTGATACTGTTTGACAAAGGTTTTGCCACCAGAGCAAAGAACGTTTATCCAAGCTGGGATGTGCTTATAAGTAGCTTTTTATTAGATTATCTTAGTCCAAAAAACACAGGGGTATATTTGTATTAGTCATATACATTTAGAACAAAAGCAACACTTTTACATACACTAGATACAATACGGACAAAAAAAGAGAGAATAAGTTTAAAAAAAAAAAAAAAAAAATTCAACAAACATGCCAAAGTCAGTCATATCACATTCATACCTTACCATTCATACATGGAAAACATACAAAAGCAAATACATACACGATTAAATAAATAATAAACAATCATGTAATGTATTAGGTCTGCTGCAGTCTATATAATTATGTACACAATAATATTTACAAGTATAAATCCAAATGAATCAGAAAAATCAAATATCAAATTGAAATATATACAGCAATATTTTGTAAGCCAGTAATGTGACACTGTATTCACACTAAAGGACAAAACCTATGGAAGGAAAGCAGACACTGAGCATGGAACGGCCTACGCGTTTCAAATCCCAGGGTTTTTAGCAGGGATTTTCGTCAGGGCCAGGTCATTCTAAGGAAAAAGAGAGAAAAAGAATTCTATCGTGTGGATCTACAAAACTATTGTAATAAAATATCAAGACACTCTACAGCATTGCCACCCAAGGAGCTTTCTGCTTACCACTATGGAAAGTATCCAGGGAAGGAGTAAAACCTGTGTGATGAAAAGAACAACATACAAAGGGCTATATGAGTAAGCTGAACAACACACAACGGAATGAGGTTTGCCATATTCCAGAAAAAAGTTTACCTTAACGGTATCTTGTAGTGTTGCAAGTTCAAGTAAGGGGGGGGGCTGTAACAGAGCAACGTTCATTTTAGTATGGCATGACCGGGTGCAATGCTCATGGACCAAAACAAAACGAGGTTGTGGATTGCTTACCAGCCGATTGTGGCCAAATACGTCCTTGAACAAGGACAATGCGAGTAACAAATTCAATCAAGTTCTTCCAAACAAACGGCCTCTGTTAGAAAGGAAAGAACGATAGGCTCGTTTATTCCATGCGCCGGTTTACTGTGGGCGTATTTAACAAACAACCCGGTCCTGTTCAAGCTTACCGGCATAAAGCTCCGTTGATTACCAGCCGATTGTGGCCAAATTCGTCCTTGAACAAGGGCAATACGAGTAACGAATTCAATCCACTTCTTCCGAAAAAACGGCCTCTGTTAGAAAGGAAAGAACGATAGGCTCGTTTATTCCATGCGCCGGTTTACTGTGGGCATATTTAACAAACAACCCGGTCTTGTTCAAGCTTACCGGCATAAAGCTCCGTTGGTCTCAATGGATCGGCGTCCCCTGTGGCACTGTTCTCCCGCGCATGCGTGGAGTGTAGGGTAACTTGCAGGGCTGCTCAATATATGTCACGCTAATGCGCATGCGTGGAACAGAGACAAGCCGGGAAGGCTTCTCCTGGTGTGGTGTAGATTGCGCATGTGTAGCGTCCTATAGATTCACTGTGTGACTTTATAGCATGGTGAAATTCCTGAGTTAAAGCTTATATATCTCTGAGATCTCATTTAATCCTTTGACTGCTGTGTCAAATTTTACAATTAAATAAGCTTCCCTTTTGGATAATTTTAGCTCCATGTCTCCTCCTCGTGCATCTTTTTCAATACGTGAGATCACAGTCCATTTGAGGTCACTAAGCAAGTGTTTACAACGTTTCCAATGGTTAACCAATGGGGCAGTGTCGATCCCATTTTTTATTCTGGATTTATGTTGTGTGATTCGTGTCCGAATTTCCTGATTAGTTTTTCCGATGTAAAGTAGCCCGCACGGACAGGTAATGCCATATATGACATATTTAGTTCTACAGTTGCTAAAACTGTCGTGTTTCCATGATATCCCACGATGTTGGAAGAGGGATCCCTCGATGGTCAATTCGCAGCAGAGGCAAGTGCCACATTTGTGATGGCCTGTGATGGGCGGTAGTCCCATCATCTGTCTTAGCGATGGTTGTTTGTCTTTTTTGGTTCCTGCTCTAATCACATGGTTGGCCACACTGCTCTCCTTTTTGAATGCGAATAACGGTGGAGCTTTCAAGCTAGTGTCCAAGTTTTTTACAAGGTGCCAATTTTGTAGGATGATTTTTTTGAGGTTATTGGCATTTGGACAATAGGTAGTTACACAAACTTGCCTGTTGGAAGCAGATTTGTTTTTCCTTTCGAGGAGGCTTTCCCTCGGGGTCCATCTAGCCCTTTTCATGGAATTTCGGACAAGTTTTTTGGGGTATCCCCTGTCACACAATTTGGATACAAGGTTTTCAGCATGATGTTTATAGTCCTCCTGTGATGAGCAGTTTCTACGAATTCGCAGAAATTGCCCATAGGGCAGATTTTCCTTTAGGCTTCGCGGGTGATTACTAGAAAACAGTAATGCTTTATTCCTGTCGGTGGGTTTAGTGAAAAGAGATGTTGCTAACGTACCTCCTAACGGAAACACTTCGACATCCAGAAAAGAAATTTTTTCAGCTGAGTATGATATACTGAACTGTATGTCTGATGTTCTATTGTTAAGCCAATTGAAAAATGATGTTAAACTTTCTTCTCCCCCAGTCCAAATCATGAAGACATCGTCTATAAAACGCCACCATGTGGTGATGTGTTCTTTAAACGGATTGTTGTTGTGAATGTACTTTTCTTCATAGAGTGACATAAAAAGTACTGCCAACTCCGGCGCAAAGGGACACCCCATAGCCACCCCCTTTGTTTGGAGGTAGAAATCATTACCGAAACTGAAATAGTTCTTTTTTAAGGCAAAGGATGCCAATTCAACAAGGAATTTTGTGGGTACCTGGACAGGTCTAGGTCGCTGGTCCAGGAAGTATTCCAAAACTGCCACAGCCTCATCCTGAGGTATTTGTGTATAGAGCTGGGTCACATCCAATGTTACAAGTAGATCCTTTTCTTTCTCGAATTTGATGCCATCCAACTTAGTGATGAAATCTGTTGTGTCTTTTAAATAAGAGACAACTAAGTCCATAAATTGTTTTAAAAAACAATCGACGTATTTGGCCACCGGTTCCAAAAGGGAATCACAACCCGCCACAATTGGTCTACCTGGTGGCTTTGTTTGATGTTTGTGGACCTTTGGGAGGACATAAAAAAGGGGTACTTTGGGGTGTTTGTTTCGTAAATATTCCAGCTCTTTTGGCCCTAAGAAGCCCGCCTCAAAGCCTTCTTGTAAAATGGGAAACAGGAGGTTTTGAAATTCTAGCGTGGGGTCTTTACTAATCTTCCGGTAGCACCTTTGGTCGTTTAGCTGCCTCAATACTTCAGTATTGTAATCATTGGTGTCCCAGATGACAATCGATCCGCCTTTATCGGCTTGTTTTATGGTGATTGTATTGTCATTCTTTAACATTGAAAGTGCATTTGTTTCGTCCTTTGAGATATTAAATTTCACGAACTTTTTTTGTTTCTCCATGTCCGCAATGGCAGAGAGAACCGTTTTTTCGAAGATGACTACTTCTTTTGGTACTTTGTGCCCAGGAGGACAGAATGTGGATTTTTTTCGTAATCCAGTGACTTCTGAAGGTGTGGGGGAAGGATTATCCGCAAAAAATGTGGTGAGGCGCAATTTACGACAAAATTCAATGAACTCGGTCTTCATCTTAACAAAATCTGTTTTTTTTGAGGGCACGAAAGATAATCCTTTGGATAAAATACTTTCTTCGGCTGTTGTTAATATCCTATTTGAGAGGTTGAAGATCGGGGAGACTGCTAGTTTTTGTATTGTTTTTGGCGGGTTGTCATCTCCCAAGGCTGATTGTAGCGTTGTCTCCCTCTGGAGCTCGTTTGGCCTCGTCCTAAAAAAGAGGAATTTGATGACTGTCCTTGGGGTTGTTGCATTTGGTTCCATTTGCGATTTTTATTATTAGATCTACTATTATTTATATCGCTATCGTCCCCCGAGGAAGAGGTGTCCGAGAATGTGATGAACTTGTTGCGGGATCTCCCACGATTGTCAGACAAGTATCTCCTAGAATCTCCCTTGGTGTAAAAATCCGGTTGCAGGAATGGATATACGTTTTCGATCCTAAAGTTCTTTTCGTCCTTCTCAAATTGATTTGATTTTTGGGTTATGGTAAAGTCCTTGAATTCCTGAATCTCTTTGTTGACTTTTTGCAATAGTCCTTTCGAATCCGTAATGGTTTGATTGTTGCTGATTTCTTCCTCTAACTTTGCGATTTCCTCGAGCTCAGCTTTAGAAATCCTGACCGCTGTTTCAATAGTAAGGACCATAAGGTCCCTACTACACTTGGTTTCTATAAAGCTGAACCCTTTCTTAAACACCGGGTCCTCTGTAAATATGACGGGAATATTTTTAATTTGCAGTCCTCCAGGGATGGTGCCTTCACGGAGATGGTTTAACAAAAAATGACCATGCAGGTCCGTGCGTATTTGTTTCTTTTTAAGTCTTAAGAGTCTGTCAGATTCGTTTTGAGAGGTGGCTGTAGTACTCAAGGAGAAGGATGAAAAAATGGGTGGGTCGCTTAAGAGGTTCTTGATATGATTCTCACTATATGCAAAGGTGTCCTCCTCTGCCATATCCTTTGTAATGAGACGTGTTAAAATACGTAAAATGTGTGTAAACAAACATAAATTAAAACAACTGTGAAAGAACAGAAAACCTCCACCAGAGAGACCTAAAGAAGTCAATAGAAAAATGGGGAATTTAACCCCTTGTACCTACCGCTAGTAGGAATTACCAAAAAAACCTCGCGAGACAGCTCCCGCTATACAGACCCGGTGTTTAAGAAAGGGTTCAGCTTTATAGAAACCAAGTGTAGTAGGGACCTTATGGTCCTTACTATTGAAACAGCGGTCAGGATTTCTAAAGCTGAGCTCGAGGAAATCGCAAAGTTAGAGGAAGAAATCAGCAACAATCAAACCATTACGGATTCGAAAGGACTATTGGAAAAAGTCAACAAAGAGATTCAGGAATTCAAGGACTTTACCATAACCCAAAAATCAAATCAATTTGAGAAGGACGAAAAGAACTTTAGGATCGAAAACGTATATCCATTCCTGCAACCGGATTTTTACACCAAGGGAGATTCTAGGAGATACTTGTCTGACAATCGTGGGAGATCCCGCAACAAGTTCATCACATTCTCGGACACCTCTTCCTCGGGGGACGATAGCGATATAAATAATAGTAGATCTAATAATAAAAATCGCAAATGGAACCAAATGCAACAACCCCAAGGACAGTCATCAAATTCCTCTTTTTTAGGACGAGGCCAAACGAGCTCCAGAGGGAGACAACGCTACAATCAGCCTTGGGAGATGACAACCCGCCAAAAACAATACAAAAACTAGCAGTCTCCCCGATCTTCAACCTCTCAAATAGGATATTAACAACAGCCGAAGAAAGTATTTTATCCAAAGGATTATCTTTCGTGCCCTCAAAAAAAACAGATTTTGTTAAGATGAAGACCGAGTTCATTGAATTTTGTCGTAAATTGCGCCTCACCACATTTTTTGCGGATAATCCTTCCCCCACACCTTCAGAAGTCACTGGATTACGAAAAAAATCCACATTCTGTCCTCCTGGGCACAAAGTACCAAAAGAAGTAGTCATCTTCGAAAAAACGGTTCTCTCTGCCATTGCGGACATGGAGAAACAAAAAAAGTTCGTGAAATTTAATATCTCAAAGGACGAAACAAATGCACTTTCAATGTTAAAGAATGACAATACAATCACCATAAAACAAGCCGATAAAGGCGGATCGATTGTCATCTGGGACACCAATGATTACAATACTGAAGTATTGAGGCAGCTAAACGACCAAAGGTGCTACCGGAAGATTAGTAAAGACCCCACGCTAGAATTTCAAAACCTCCTGTTTCCCATTTTACAAGAAGGCTTTGAGGCGGGCTTCTTAGGGCCAAAAGAGCTGGAATATTTACGAAACAAACACCCCAAAGTACCCCTTTTTTATGTCCTCCCAAAGGTCCACAAACATCAAACAAAGCCACCAGGTAGACCAATTGTGGCGGGTTGTGATTCCCTTTTGGAACCGGTGGCCAAATACGTCGATTGTTTTTTAAAACAATTTATGGACTTAGTTGTCTCTTATTTAAAAGACACAACAGATTTCATCACTAAGTTGGATGGCATCAAATTCGAGAAAGAAAAGGATCTACTTGTAACATTGGATGTGACCCAGCTCTATACACAAATACCTCAGGATGAGGCTGTGGCAGTTTTGGAATACTTCCTGGACCAGCGACCTAGACCTGTCCAGGTACCCACAAAATTCCTTGTTGAATTGGCATCCTTTGCCTTAAAAAAGAACTATTTCAGTTTCGGTAATGATTTCTACCTCCAAACAAAGGGGGTGGCTATGGGGTGTCCCTTTGCGCCGGAGTTGGCAGTACTTTTTATGTCACTCTATGAAGAAAAGTACATTCACAACAACAATCCGTTTAAAGAACACATCACCACATGGTGGCGTTTTATAGACGATGTCTTCATGATTTGGACTGGGGGAGAAGAAAGTTTAACATCATTTTTCAATTGGCTTAACAATAGAACATCAGACATACAGTTCAGTATATCATACTCAGCTGAAAAAATTTCTTTTCTGGATGTCGAAGTGTTTCCGTTAGGAGGTACGTTAGCAACATCTCTTTTCACTAAACCCACCGACAGGAATAAAGCATTACTGTTTTCTAGTAATCACCCGCGAAGCCTAAAGGAAAATCTGCCCTATGGGCAATTTCTGCGAATTCGTAGAAACTGCTCATCACAGGAGGACTATAAACATCATGCTGAAAACCTTGTATCCAAATTGTGTGACAGGGGATACCCCAAAAAACTTGTCCGAAATTCCATGAAAAGGGCTAGATGGACCCAGAGGGAAAGCCTCCTCGAAAGGAAAAACAAATCTGCTTCCAACAGGCAAGTTTGTGTAACTACCTATTGTCCAAATGCCAATAACCTCAAAAAAATCATCCTACAAAATTGGCACCTTGTAAAAAACTTGGACACTAGCTTGAAAGCTCCACCGTTATTCGCATTCAAAAAGGAGAGCAGTGTGGCCAACCATGTGATTAGAGCAGGAACCAAAAAAGACAAACAACCATCGCTAAGACAGATGATGGGACTACCGCCCATCACAGGCCATCACAAATGTGGCACTTGCCTCTGCTGCGAATTGACCATCGAGGGATCCCTCTTCCAACATCGTGGGATATCATGGAAACACGACAGTTTTAGCAACTGTAGAACTAAATATGTCATATATGGCATTACCTGTCCGTGCGGGCTACTTTACATCGGAAAAACTAATCAGGAAACTCGGACACGAATCACACAACATAAATCCAGAATAAAAAATGGGATCGACACTGCCCCATTGGTTAACCATTGGAAACGTTGTAAACACTTGCTTAGTGACCTCAAATGGACTGTGATCTCACGTATTGAAAAAGATGCACGAGGAGGAGACATGGAGCTAAAATTATCCAAAAGGGAAGCTTATTTAATTGTAAAATTTGACACAGCAGTCAAAGGATTAAATGAGATCTCAGAGATATATAAGCTTTAACTCAGGAATTTCACCATGCTATAAAGTCACACAGTGAATCTATAGGACGCTACACATGCGCAATCTACACCACACCAGGAGAAGCCTTCCCGGCTTGTCTCTGTTCCACGCATGCGCATTAGCGTGACATATATTGAGCAGCCCTGCAAGTTACCCTACACTCCACGCATGCGCGGGAGAACAGTGCCACAGGGGACGCCGATCCATTGAGACCAACGGAGCTTTATGCCGGTAAGCTTGAACAGGACCGGGTTGTTTGTTAAATATGCCCACAGTAAACCGGCGCATGGAATAAACGAGCCTATCGTTCTTTCCTTTCTAACAGAGGCCGTTTTTTTGGAAGAAGTGGATTGAATTCGTTACTCGTATTGCCCTTGTTCAAGGACGAATTTGGCCACAATCGGCTGGTAATCAACGGAGCTTTATGCCGGTAAGCTTGAACAGGACCGGGTTGTTTGTTAAATACGCCCACAGTAAACCGGCGCATGGAATAAACGAGCCTATCGTTCTTTCCTTTCTAACAGAGGCCGTTTGTTTGGAAGAACTTGATTGAATTTGTTACTCGCATTGTCCTTGTTCAAGGACGTATTTGGCCACAATCGGCTGGTAAGCAATCCACAACCTCGTTTTGTTTTGGTCCATGAGCATTGCACCCGGTCATGCCATACTAAAATGAACGTTGCTCTGTTACAGGCCCCCCCCTTACTTGAACTTGCAACACTACAAGATACCGTTAAGGTAAACTTTTTTCTGGAATATGGCAAACCTCATTCCGTTGTGTGTTGTTCAGCTTACTCATATAGCCCTTTGAATGTTGTTCTTTTCATCACACAGGTTTTACTCCTTCCCTGGATACTTTCCATAGTGGTAAGCAGAAAGCTCCTTGGGTGGCAATGCTGTAGAGTGTCTTGATATTTTATTACAATAGTTTTGTAGATCCACACGATAGAATTCTTTTTCTCTCTTTTTCCTTAGAATGACCTGGCCCTGACGAAAATCCCTGCTAAAAACCCTGGGATTTGAAACGCGTAGGCCGTTCCATGCTCAGTGTCTGCTTTCCTTCCATAGGTTTTGTCCTTTAGTGTGAATACAGTGTCACATTACTGGCTTACAAAATATTGCTGTATATATTTCAATTTGATATTTGATTTTTCTGATTCATTTGGATTTATACTTGTAAATATTATTGTGTACATAATTATATAGACTGCAGCAGACCTAATACATTACATGATTGTTTATTATTTATTTAATCGTGTATGTATTTGCTTTTGTATGTTTTCCATGTATGAATGGTAAGGTATGAATGTGATATGACTGACTTTGGCATGTTTGTTGAATTTTTTTTTTTTTTTTTTAAACTTATTCTCTCTTTTTTTGTCCGTATTGTATCTAGTGTATGTAAAAGTGTTGCTTTTGTTCTAAATGTATATGACTAATACAAATATACCCCTGTGTTTTTTGGACTAAGATAATCTAATAAAAAGCTACTTATAAGCACATCCCAGCTTGGATAAACGTTCTTTGCTCTGGTGGCAAAACCTTTGTCAAACAGTATCAGTATAGGCAATCGTTTTTTGTTGATTTAGAATTTTGGCTCAGCCTTGCTGATTAAGAGCCAACCCAAGGTGTTCCTAGGTTGCTTCCCTATAAGGCCTCTGTGTGCTGGCCTGCTGCACCTATTATTATTATTATTATTATTTGTGTCTTTTGTAAAGCGCTCAGCTACCCCAACGGGGTGTCCCGGCGCTGATTGATTGGGGATCTCAGGGAGGAACCAGAGATGGGCGGTTACCGACAGAAAAGGAAAGTTTTCAGAGCGCGACGGAATTCTGATTCAGTCTTTCTCATGCGTAAATTGAGAGGCAGCTTGTTCCATCGCTGGGCGGCGCCTAGTTCAACGGTTCTTCCTCCAGAACGAGATTTTTTCAATCTTGGCGTGACCAGTAGACCTTTAGAGTTGGAGCGAAGTGAGCGAGAATTGCGGTAAGGGCGGAGAATTGATCTCAGATGAGCAGATCCGTTACCCTGGGTAGAGCGGTAGGCTAGTGTCATAGCTTTAAACTCAATGCGTTTGCTTATGGGTAGCCAATGCAGTTCGCGGAGGTATGGAGATATATGCTGTCTACGTGAAAGGCCACCTATCAAGCGAGCTGCAGCATTTTGAACCGTTTGGAGTTTGTGACAGAGGCCAGTGGGTAATCCTAAATAGAGTCCATTCGCGTAGTCCAAGTGAGAGATGATCAGCGCGTGGACTATTCCTGCTTGGTGCTCCCAAAGATATACCAAGGTTTGGTGGCATACTCTGTGTTTGTGAAAACGTTGCACTGGTGAGTGCTTTATTACTTTGGTTCTTGGCCACAAGCGAAGTGAGCGGTAAGCGCTTTATGCTTCATTGATCTTTCCCTGAAGTGAAGCGGGTGGTGAGCGTGACGTTTGGCCCATATCTCCTACCAGGTACTGACTTTTGGTGGCCCCCTCAGTTATGTGAGCAGCGTGGGCCTTCCTGCCTCTCTAAGGAACAGTGCTTTTATGGTAGTGTGGTCGGGCGCTCTCCCTGTAAGTCAGCAGTTGTTCTTGCATGGGCTACACTGAGGAGAAAATATTGAACCTACAACCCACACCAGACTTGATGCTGGGGCAACAGAGAAGTCACCTGCAACGACAGCGCCACCTTACTTTAATGAAGACTCATTGCCTGGTAACCAGGGGCAGCCGGATAGACATACCATGTCTGATAGGGGTCTCCTCCAGGATTCAAATGTAGGCCAAGGAAGACGGGGCAGGCTCAGGATGAGAGGCCGCCAAGCCGATTGAGGGCCCCAGGGGAGTTTATCCGTCGGCTCCATATCTCCCCACATTGGTTTCCCAGTCCAGAGACGCGATACCTGTTTCTTTTTGCTGCAGTCGTCTCTTAACTGGATTTGGCAGTGTGGGTGTGTGCCCCCACTTTTCCTGGGTGACATACTTTCGGTGCACCTGTTTCTTTGCTGTGGTCTTACGGGGTGAGCCCTCAGCCCACTCTCTGACCAAGAACCGGCTGCGTTCAGGGAAACAAGTAAAGTTACCGTATTGAAAGTGATAGGCAAGCAGGTGCGGTTATGCCCTGTGTTTGGTGCCTAAATTACTGTCTAACATGTAGTAGGTGCGCTGCATCCTATGTGTTTTTGGTGCTTATGTGTTTTTACTCACCACATGCTGCATGTGTGTGCTGATGTTTTGGTGACGTGGTGATTCATATAATGGGTCCTAAACTGCTTTATATTTGTGCCCTGATTTACGATGCATGGCATTTTATACCTTGCAATGACAAGATAATTGCATACCTGCATAATATGTACTGTGATGGTGTATGGCATTTCTATGACGTGTGCAACATATATGTCTTTACCTTAGTGCAGTAACTGTGATATTATGACAATTGACTATGTCATTTTTGGTCTATGGTTATACACAATATATGAGAGATTTTTATATACTCCTGTTTGGAGTCTCTTTTGTGCTGTATTTATTGTGTCACTGGTGTGTGTGTTGTGCAAACACTTTACACATTGCCTCTGGAATAAGCCTGACTGCTCTGCCAAGCTACCAAGGGGACGAGCAGGGGCTGTCTTGGGTGTGTAACTCCCTTACCCTCACTAGAGTATTGTGTTTTGCCTGGCTTAGGTGCATACCCTAACCAATCAGAAACCCCCTTTCTAACAATGCCACAATTCAGATGTAGCATATCATGCAGTCACTGCAAAGTTCGCCTTGTGGATGTCTTTTTAGCTGCCCTACTTTCCCAACAACGGAAGAGGGCTAACAACCTGAGTCCAGATTTTCTGAGAAGCAGTCCAGGAATGTGTACCTGAGGATTCCTTATGCTTGTGCTAACCCTTTAACATATATATATCTTCACTGATCTTTGGGATCCAGGAACTTGAAAAACGTCCTGCGTCATTGGCTACAGGAAGATCGCAGCTCTATACCCAGACGTGGCTCCTCTGCTAAGGAGGAGGAGCGCCGCCCCACTGCTCACTGAGCAGTGAAAACAGGAAAAATAAAATGATGACTCACAGTTATTATAATTTTATTTTTCCTTACTGAGGGAGGTTTGCAAGGCAGGGCTAGGCTGTAGTCACAGCCAGCAGGAGAGAAGTGGTTGGTGTATTTAAGTGCGTATGACAGTTTGGCCGGCCAAACAATATGTGCACTTTGCATGTTCCCCACTAGCTGTATTGTACAGCCATTTGTGCAGAAAATGCACAGGCTCATAGTACCTATCTGAGCACCAAAGCAAAGTGCTCAGACCAATCACGATGCTGCTGTCATGGTGATTGGCTTAGGGGAGCTTGTGTTTGCTTCCTGCTTATGGCAGGAAGTAGAGGATGGAGCTTGACGGAGGCAGTGGCTGGCAGCCAGGTAAATAATTGTATATATATGTCTACCCCCCGTACCTTTTAGTGGCATCTGTCACTGTCCAAACCAATCTATTTACAGCTGTTAAAACCACAGTCATCTTGGTAGCCTTATCTCAAGGGACAAATTCTGTACATGGTGAGATTTAACATGCCACTCAAACTCAGCATCAATTATTACTCACTTATCAGGTTTAAATATTTTTATGGAACACGGTACCTTTGTCACCACACATTAGCTTGCCATTTCCTCTTTGCTATCAAATAAAAAGTTTACAAACTTTTCATTTTGGATAAATAGGTTCAGTACTGCAAAACTAAAGCTCCTCATTTCCATAAGATGTTTATTTTTACCCTAAGATGTTAGTTTTTGATTCTTTGCAAATACATGTTTGGTCCACAAACACAAGCGAGTCATTGCCATTCAGCACTCACATGCAGTACTGCCACATATGGACAGAATTTGCCTATCATTCATATTTACGATCCCATAGGGCAGAGATTTCCACCAACAGTGTGAAGGGATAGTCAGAATATTGATAAGGATGCTGAACATAAACCACTTTCCAAGGTCAATACTGTGCTGTGAGGAGCAACAAATATGTATAGAATGTTTTTAATATGTCAATAATGAGTAATTGTATATGAGAGCCACCATCACCCAATAGATAGGCCCAGGTATGTGAAGGGTGGGGACCAGTATGCCAGAAAAAGCCCATGTGACAGAAAGAGGGCTCACAATATGGCAAGTAAGAACACCTTTTTGTCAAGACCTCCAATATACCAATGACAGCCACAATTATGCTAAAGAATGCTCACAATATGTCAAGGATGGGCACACTTTATGCTAGTGCCACTACACTGCCATTTATGACTAGTGTGTAGGGTGAATGGTATACAATCTCCATGATTATTGCATGGTCCACTGGTTTTTAAAACATATCTTTCACCAACATATACTAACAGGCAGACTCGCACACATCAATTCATTGGAAACACAAACATAAGGATGTACGTACACACACACAGGCTTTTCACCCATGGCGGAGCTAAATGTTGTCATTTTATAAACAAACACACAATTGAATAGAAAGTATAAAAGTCTATGCAAACTAACATACGTTAGTAAATGCAATTTTTGTATTAGGCACCCATATTTAGGTATTACAGGTATATAAAAAGAAATAATAATGTACTGACTTATGTTAGCCCAACTACTGATGCTATGTTAACACTGATGTATACATTAGCATTGAAAGGCCTGTTTTTCAGATTGAATGTTTGTTTTGCACCAGATATTTTTTCTCCTCCACTGCAGATGTTGTAACTTTCTAGAAGCCTTCTGTTAGTTAGAGAATGGGCATTTGTTATGTATTAGAAAACTGATAATGAGGTTCTCACGGGAGGAGATGGCAGGAAGGGACTCACGGGAAGAACTGTCTGAAACTCAAAATGCAGATGAAGTATCTTTTGTCACCATGGTCTATTTTGAAGACGTGAGAAAATAGGGAGTTTACCTGCTCGCTAGGGTTTGCTGAAATTTGATTGGATGCCATGAATGGAGAATGCATACATTTTTTCCCCTTGTACTTTATGACATTTATATTAGTGTCTGTACTTAGAGTTGGTTAGGTCTCTCTTCCTCTCTCCCGAGTACTCTTTTCCTGAGATTCTTAGGGTTACATCTCTTCAGGAGTGATCCCCATTAGAGCTCTTATCTTTTCAGAAGATGACTGCTGATTTATAGCTGAGAATACTTTCCAGCTTGATCATTTCTTTATTGCTCAAGTGCAAAAGCTTCATGCTCATGCATTGTATTCTCTCATCTAAACTCTTTATTCAGTTTCTGAACTGAGACCTTTCATTGGCTTAATTGTGAAATTGTGATTCTAATCCTTAGTGTAGATTAGGGAAATTCCGTTATGGAACAGGCTTGCTGTATCATCTGTATTTTATTTGTAATCTTCACTAATTTGGTATTTTAGCATGTTTTGAAATACCAACTAATGGATTATTTTAATTTGTAATAACGATGAATAAAGATTAATACTACTGATTAAAAAAATTGAATTTTATTAGAATTGTTAATAAAACCCGGTAACTCACACCAACTCTCTGGACCCAAATTAATTTTACTGTTCATGATATTTGAAGTGTAAGATTCCTCCTTTTAATTTCTCCTTGCCGAAGAACAAAGGTCTATATGGCCAGTTGAGAGGGTTATTTAATGATTACACCTGAAGACTGAGATGCAAAGATCCTCGTGCCCACACACCCATCCACTGCCCAGCTCACCTTCTGCTGCAGGTCATACACAATCTCTTGTACCCAGTGTCTTTTAGCTCAGCTAATTCTCAGGAATAGCACAGCAGGAAGGACAAGTGGAAGTTGTCCTCTCGTTTGTCCCATTCAGATCCATGCCTCTTCTGTAAAATGCATGGACTGACAAATGGTTCCAGCCTAACAGGAGAAGAGAAGGATGGAATCTGGGGTAGTCTTAGCCTGCATCAAGACTTGTGCCTACACCACCTTTTGTGCAGGGAAAGCTGGAAGCAGTTTGTTTAATGTGCACTTCAAGCGAGAAGGTTCTATGCTCAGCAGCTCCACTTGCCTCATAAGCAGTGCTGGACTGGCCTTTTCTTCCGCCTGGCATTTTCCCGGTGGGCTGTAGCAATTGGATCCTACTTTTGGGAGGGTTGTATGATGGAACCCTGCACGCAATTACCCCGTATGCCTTTACAATGCAGTCACTACCCCGACTGTGACGTTACTACCCGTTACTTTACCATGCAAGTCATTACAACGACTTGCATTGGGGGTGCTGGACTTTGGAATAGTATACATTATTATTCCAATTCCAGTCTATGCAACAGTAGGGAAGGTTTTGGGCTTAAAAATCCAGCACCAGTGCAACAACGCGCCCCCTACAGCAAGTCATTGGAATGACTTGTGGATTAAAGTAACGTGCGGTAACATCACAGTTGGGGTAGTGACTGCGCTGTAAAGGCTGGTCGTTGTTGAGACTGTGGGGTAAAGGATGTTTCCCTTTTGGAGCCCAGGGCTGCTTCCAGTACCTTAGTTACTTTCCTCAACTCCAGGGGACGGGCAGGGCCTTTAAAAGAGATCAAGAGTGTGTGAGAGGTAGATGTAGAGAAAGAGATCTGTGAGCGAGAGGACAGTGAAAGAGAAGAGAGATAAAATGGATGGATGAAAAGTGAGAGATAGCGCTAGGAGAGAAACAGAGCTGGGCTGGTTTGAGCATTTTTTGCTCGTCTGCTTTTGGTTCCCCTATCCTGCCTTGCATGCAGGGTGCGTTTCAGAAATAGGCATTGCTGTAGTGGATGAGCTCAGATCAGGTTCTCAGCTTTGGGAACATTCCCCATGAGTGACAGCTTGAAGGTGGAGAACACACTAATAGTCCAGCCACCACTTGTCACCACCGGGTAGCACCATAACATTGCACTAAACCTCCAAGCCTGATGAAAAACATGGGCTAACTGTGCTTGATAAATAACCGTTGTTCTAATAATATTTGTAATACCCACTGCCTATAAGGGAACAAGAACTGTTTAAAAGTGAGTGCACACAGAAAATAATTGGCCACATCTACCTGGATATGTTTGTGTTTTGATAGGTGAAGGTTTTCCATCTGATCCACTGGAATCTTGCATCTGTCCTGCAGCACAGAGCAAACATTCAGTTATTTATGCCAAAGACAGGATTAACCAGATTTAATTATGCAACAGTTTTAGAATTGAAATAAAATGACGATTAGAAATTATAATTGTTCTCATGGGTAATGTCCAGTGCAAAATAAAATGCTACTTGAGCATTTTGTATCATCACACCCATTATTCAAGCAGTTTGGGTCAGGGTAATCACATGATCTTTAGTACACTGGGCCAATGTACCAACCCTGCTGCATATATATATGTTGCCCCTGCAGAATTGCCCTCTATTCCATGTCTACTGTACTTGCAGTATCAACCACTTCTCTGTCACTTACAGGGGCCCCTCCTGCACATCAGATTACAGCAAAAAAGTATGTGGAGGATGACATAACCCTAATACCATTAAACACAAAACAAAGGGGTAAGATGTACCTCTCCTAATCCACCCTCCTAGATAACTAACCTTAAACACATAAAAGGGAAAATGAGGCCAAAAAATAATCAAGATGGAGTGTTATGCATTACATGGCATGCTACATCATCGGGCTTGCTAACGACATCTCTGCACAGACCAACGCCTGGGATGGAGCAAAGGGAAGGGGAAGACAATACATACACATATGTGCAAGCGTCTTACTGTGCAGGACTCCAAAAAAACAGTAATTAAAACTGGCTTGAGAAAAATCCCTAAGTACCTTTATTCTTGGATTTCCTTGCTAGAAATAAAAAATATATAAAGGACGGTGATGATAAGGGGGAGTTATTACCTCTTCATCCCTCATATCTACATGTTTTGGCCACTGTAAATTTGTCCCAATGGATCAATAGGCCTTATTCAGGACTACAGATCCCACAACGACACTACTACCCTATCTAGAACTTCCAGTAGAGAGAGGGATAACCAACTCTGGTATTTTTCTGAAATCACACTGCAGATACTCCTGTAATGACATATGACACAAATAGACAAATAACTCCTACAATGGTACATGACACATATAAACAAACAATGCATTTTCCTCAATGTACCCAACACTCATCCTCAGTTAAAACCCTGAGAACCCATACAATGTTGGTTGCCTTTGCAATGGTCATTGCCCTATTGTTCCAAGGCATGACCATACTGCTAACTCTCTTGCTTGCTTCATGAAATGATAATCGTGAATATACATATTCCATAACCACAATCAAGCCACACCCTAAAGTGATGATAAAATGATAGATATAGGGAGGGACAAATGCAATGTGAAAACACGCTTACCAAGTCTCATAAGCCCACCTCTGGAACTGGTATGTGATCATGAGCGTCTCCCTGTAGTCACCCATTGTATACACACAGAGGCGACAATCACATTAATCAGAAATCATACCCCGTCATGTGAGATGTTAAATGATGCTTATTCTATAACCCCTCCCAGGGTCACTAGCCCATTTATCAAATATTTAAAATCTGCAGGTTCCCCCTCTCTCCTTTCGGGCTCAAGCATCCCCCCATACGCATTAAGTACAACCTTTTGTGAGCCCCTTGCTCCATTACAGAGCCGTATTCATGTCCTCACCGTGTAGGTGCTGGCTTCTCTCTTTACCCATGTTACATCCGCTCCTTGCCAGTGATCTGGGACTCCGGTCACATGGTCTCCCTACAGTGGTGTGGGACATACATCAGGCAAGGGCTAAAACATTGCCACCATCTTGGAAAGAGGCCCTGAACAATATAAAACCCAAAAAGAGCATAACAAACTGTGAAAACCACTTGCTGATTAAGCAAATAGTAATTTGAAGTCTAGTTTTTTTAAAATAAAGCAAGTAGGAGGAATTCCTGATTGTGAAATAGGTTGTATGGTGGATGTCAGTGTGCCCCATGTTACTCCTGAACCTGGGAAATGTTGTTACACCCAACCTCCCTCCTAAATCCAGGGTCTCTAGGAGTTATCTCTATCTCCATATAGAGAGACGGTCTATTTGATGAAATATACTCAGGGGGTGCCTACAGTCTTCAACCTACGGAGATGAAATCCATCTACTCTGTCTAAACAAAAGACCTAGGGGTCTAGAAATCGTGGTGCCACCCTTTTCCCCTATTACCCCTGCCTCCTAGGCAGAAATTGTCTCTCACTCCATCTGTTCTGGTTCATATGAGGCGCTCCCTCATGATTTAAAGTCTGCTGAGTTGTTGCCATGTAATATAATCATTAAGACCAATGTCATGACTGCGGATCCAATAGATCCACTTCTGTACCCATGGCAATAGGAAGTTCTTAATTTCCTTGATGGTATTGGGAATATTGGGTTTATCCAATACTGTCCATTAGATGTCATTGACCGTATGTTTCTTTTCTAGGAAGTATGTTGTGAATTTGGTCATAGCTTTCTGGCACCTGATGTAACTTCTGTGCTCCATAATTCTGATCTTAATCTAGCGAGTCGTCATTGTATTGTATTGTAATTGGATTTATATAGCGCTTACTACTCCTGAAGAGGCGTCGAAGTGCTTTTTGGCGAGTAGAACTCTACTCCGTAAACCATAAAGGATTAGTGGTGTTGCCTATGTAGAGGAGATTATATGGGCACTGGGTCAAATAAATCACATTGAATTACAATTTATGTGTTTAGCCTGGATCCATGGGTACCTCAGGCCCACGTCAACTGACTTTGTGGTACTTGTCAGTGAGGATACCATGCGTGAGCCACACGTTGTGTGGCCAGTTACTCATGGGAGATCCCATAGTCTTGGCTGCTGATTCGGACCCAGATGATATCGCCTTATGTGTACCGGTAAATCTCTGATACTGGCACTCTTCTTGAAGGAGAACACAGGTTTCTGTAAACCCAAACCATTGGAGTTCAAAATGCGCCTATTCCTTGTGATGATACGTTTCACTCTGTTGGATGCTGTGCTAAAGGTTTTAACACAAATAATGCTCTTCACAACAGACCTTTCTCTGATTTCCAATAGGGCATCCCAGTTACAATTCAATGCTCTATTTTGTGCCCTATCCATCGCTATCGTAGGGTAGTTCCTCTCATGCAATATATGACTGAGTTTTGGGGATTCTGACTTGAAATCCCTCACTTTGGTACAGTTCCTATGGAACCGCAGAAATTGTCTGAATGGTAGATTCTCCCGGAGAGGTCTTGGGTGGAAACTCTTAAATGACAAAAAACCATTCTTGTCTGTGGGTTTGTGGTATACTTGAGTGGTTAGTCTCACATCCTTAGTCAAGATTTCTAAATCCAGAAACGGTACAGAGGTGTGTGTAATAGCGGAGGTGAAATGTAACAAGGGGTTGCAGCTATTCAGCCACTCCAGAAACTCATGAATTGATGCCTCAAACCCCTTTCCAAATTAGTGGAACGTCATCTATAAACCGAACACAGCCTGATTCGGTTCGTTCAGGGTCCCTCAGGTACAACAATGTATTCTTTCTCAAATGCTGCTACATACATTACTGCCAGGCTCGTCGCAAATGCACTGGCTATAGACGTGCCATGGGATTGGGGGGGGGGGGGGGGGTAGATCGTTCCCTCAAATTGAAACAAAATAATAATTCAATGCTATCTCTGCCAAATGTGGAATAAATGGTCTTTGAATCTCAATAACCCACTCTAGTTGGTACAGTATATCCTTTATCACTCTCAGAGTCTCCCTTTGTAGTATATTCATATACAGGGATTCTGTGTACAATCCCTCCAGTAGTTCCCTTGCTGGACCAAATTCCATATTCTTGATCAAGTTGAGAACATCCCTGGTATCTTTAAGGTACAACTCATTCTTCTGGACCAACGACTTGAGAACAAAATCACAGAACAGTAATAGGGGCTCCAATATGGGTCTGATCTCGGATTCTATGGTACGCCCCGGCAGTGCCCTAGTAGGTTTGTGCACCTTTGGTAACATATAAAAATGCAGAATGACTGTTTTCTCTCTGCACCAAAAGCTCCCCTCATTCTGTGAGATTCATCTATTATTGACAGCTTCATTAACCTTGGATCCTATCTCTTTCTGAAGTTCCGAAGTGGGATCCTTAAAAGTATGTTGTAATTCTGTCTGTCTGACAGGGGGTACAGACACTCCTATTTGTAGACCTCTCTTGGCTCCACCCTTATCGGACGGTTTAATAACTTGATTCTTATTTTGCTGGAGTTCATCTATTGCCTCCCTTTCTGCTCTCTAGAGGTTCCTAAAGGGTTGGTCCATATTCTTACTAATTTCTTCTATGTTATGGACCACAGCCTGCTTGAACGTCGCCATCTCTGGTGGAAATAGTAAGAGTTGAGGTACAAAGCTCGATTTTGGGTGGAAGCTGTGTCATCCTGCTGTGTAAATTCCTCCTCTCTCTTGTCAAAGATAATATTCAGATGCATTTTTCTGTAAATGTCTACCAATTTCTGTCTCAGTAAAAAGGTATTCAGCAGATTCATAGGAATAATAAATGTAGGCCCATATTCAGAACTCTCTCTTGATATTCCAATAATCTATAATCTGTAAATGTCAAAACTAGATTTAGCCCTTGCTTGTCCCCCGGTGGAAATCCTGAGTCATGCTCTGTGTCACTCATTGGTTCAAGTCTTCTCACTGGACCTGTTGCCCTGTTCTTTGTTTTCCTCTCTCTCTTCCCCTGCCTCTCTCTAAAAAAGGGAAGGATTGGATTGGTGTTGGAAAGGCCGCATTGGTTGTATAGACTGCATTGGTGGAAACACTGAGGCCAGCCATATCCTTGACCAGGATGTCTTGGGAAGGTTATATTAAATATCAGACATTATCCCTGGAAGAAGCCTCTCCCTCTTATTCTTCTCCTACATTTATTTTCATGGTCATTGCTATCACTCGCTGAGCTAGTAGCATGACCATCTCTTCCCCCCCCCCGGGTATCGTGTTGTTTCTATTGTACATACCCATCTGTTGTGTAAGGCTACACTTTCTCCTTGGCAAACCATTCCAGATCTTTCTGGAGCTTGTTAACTTTTGACTGCATAAGGTATTTATACTCTGCTACTTCATTGTTAGTTTCAAGTCTCTTTTTGTACAATGCTATTAATACATTGGTTCTCAGAGCTTTCTCACTAGACTGAATATGTATCAGCAATGCACCCACAATCATTTTTGCAGTGTTGATGAATAAAACTAGCCAATCTCTTGTGCATTTCCAGGCAATCAACACCCAATCTTGTCTGAACAATACATCTTTGAGAATATCAGAGGTTTGTTGTTCACAAACAACCCCCTGGGTATTGCATTCACTCTAAGACACTCTCTTAGAATTGCCCCATGCAAGATAATCTTCACATGGGTCTTTTTTAAGTCAACCAATGTGTCCCAACCCTCTACCTGAGTGATTGCCTGAGTGATTGTGGTTTCACTTGATAAAGAGGGTCCAGAGGGGATCAATGCAGCTGCGTCATCCCCGAAGGACAAACCCTGATCATCAGACATGGTTTATCCAGAACACTGAGTAATTCTGCTCAGTTTTATCATACACTGAAAATTTCAGCCTGTTCTTCGGCTTGCGCACCTTTTGGCTCAGAGGCCATACTGTCACTATTTCACTCAAAATGAAGGGGTAAGAGGTACCGTTCCTAACCCACACTCCCAGATCACTAACCGTAAAACACACAAAAAGGGAAAGGAGGTCATAAAATAATCAAGAATGAGTGTTATGTAGGCAAAACACAAGGTTTGTTTAAAATGTCTTATAGTGGCATGTTTCTTCATCAGGCTTGCTAAGGGCATCCAACTGGCTAAAACGTAGCATTACAAGGAATTGCCACATTTTGAACTTGCTGTTTTTTTAACTATGTACACTGGGACACTGTTATCCAGGCTCCCGTGTATGTGCTCTGACCCGTAAAACATGGTACAGCTTCCTAATCCCCAAACAAAATGTTTAACTTTACAGTAAGGCCATAGTATATGGGGAAGAAAAATACACCAATGGCATCGAAAGTTAAATGTCACCTTGAGCGCCTTGGTATCCCGATGGGATGAGTGCTGCTCTTTATAAATAAATAAATAAAATAAAAATGACCTATGGACTAGAGCACTTATTGTACCATCCATTGAAGTGACCAAGAAAACATGTTTCAGGTCTACCTGTGTAGTCTGGCTGCTGCAGCTTTTAAAACTGCAGGCAAATGTGTCAAGAATCCTACTTTTAAGTATTAAGTAAGTTACCTCTAAGTAGGACCTTTAGTCCCCAAGATGGAGCACCTATTATTTAGAGGTAGTACATCCCAGAATTTAATGTTGGCATGCACCCACTGTGGCTAGTCTCAAACACTATTTTTATTGTTAGGGCTGTAGCTGTCCAATGAGAAACACTAAAGTTCAGATAAAGTAACACGTCTGTTAACTTTGGATTGGGATAAGCTTCAGAGATGATCAAACCACTATGTGTAATATTTATTAGAATCACATCTTTGGTGAAGTTACATTTTTAGTACATATTTAAGAAAAGTGACTTTTAAAAAGTTATACTTTACCTGCCTGAGTCTCCAGCTGGCTAATTATAATTAGCCTGATGACATTTGGCCCTGCCAGTACTTCCCTACAATGAGGTTTAAAAACTACTCCCAGAGCACAACATTAGCTTAAACCTTTTCACATGAAGACCTGAGTGTGAGGTATGTGACAGATATCAGATCAGGAAGAGCACCTGGGGACGGTTTGGGACCTTCATTAACTTGAAAGGACCAAGGCGAATCCTGCCTTTTTAAAGTCATAGTTACATTTAAAGGGAGACCTGTGATAGAGAAGTATTTTGTTCCTTAGGACCTCTGTAACCAGTTTGGAACCAGCCTCATGAGAGGAGAGCTGGCCCTAAAACCAGTTTAGTGTATCTGAAGAGGAGGTGACTATTAATTTCCCTAGACTCACCTCTGGTTGACACAGAAGCTCCTTTTAAGGGCAGAAGATTCTGCCATATTGAATTTGCCTCAGAATAATACACTGTAGGATAGTTGACTAAGACAATAATTATGTGCTGCAAAAGTGGGAAGGTTTGCCTTCGAGAACCTTTTCTTTATTATTTAGGGATTGCTGAGGACTTGCCCCCACCCGTTCACTAGTAAATCCTGGCACCTCACCCACACCTCATCAGACATGTTACACAGCATTAGAAGAGCATTGCTGTCATTCATGCTAATGGATTAAATAGGACATGATATCACCCTTTGTGCTGTAGCCAGTTTGGATGTGCAAAAGACATTTGACACTGTAGAATGGAAATGTATGACTGCAGTATTGCTATGCACTTGGTGGGACATTCCAGCTCTTGGTGAGACTTTCCTGCTCTTGGTGACAATGTTATACGCAGACTTGACTGCGAAAGTCTGCACTAACACTCTGATCGGTGAATCATGACCAATTCATGGGGGAACAAATTAAGGTTGTCAATCCTCTCCTTTACTCTTCACAGTAGTACTAGGATCCCAAGGAAGATTGATTAAATACAGGCATACACACAAGGATATAATTATAGGGAAAATATTACACTATATATCAGTGAATGCAGATAACATTTTACCATATGTGAAACATCCTGAGGTAACTATACCAGAAATATGTCTACAAAGGAAGAGGTAGATCAATATTTGGGATCCAGCCAAAATAAAACTTAGGGGCTTATTTACGAGCCTCCTACACCACCGGAGCATTCCTTTTGGGAGTAAGGCAACGCAAATCTATGACATATTATCGAAAGACACAATATCGTTGTACAAACTTATCTACACAAATATATCGAATTCAAAAATATCGACATCCTATACTTATTTAAAAGCATACACAAATATTGGAAAATAAATATCGCACTACATAAACATCGATATCAATAATATCGACAACATATATATCGCTATATTTATTTATCGATTATTAAAAAATATAAACACCACGTTAAAAATATCGAGTGTAAAAATATCGGCAACAATAATATCGTATTTTGAGAAATATCGAACATATTTATTAATATTCTATAACACTTTTTAACATTATAAACATACTATAAACACTAAAATAAACATTTCACAACAAATTATGAATATAATTATTTTCGCAATTAAAATAAAATGATTTAGAAATTTATAAAATATTTTTTTTACCATGTTATATAAAAATATGTATGCAATACATTAATTAGCGTTAACCTTATATGGTAAATAATTACACAAACAGTTTTTCAAAAATACAAACGAACCAATAAAAACACTCCTAACATAAATTAACCAATAGCTAACTAATTACTAACTCCAAAACACTATATAAACAATTAAATCCGACAAACAAACTACCTGACAAAAATAGAAGACAAGAGAGAGTACTGTGGATACATTCGACAAGACCTAAAAGAACATCAAGATTCAACCTACTAATCAGAGGATTAAAAGTAAGTAACTAAAATTAAATTAAGTAAAGTAACTGCTAAAATAAAAAACTTACTAAAAAGGACAATTAACTTATACATATGTATTGTATATTATCTCCTACCACTACAGAAAACTTTACTACTATAGAACAGAAAAAACAACTAAGAAAACTAAAAAACAACTAACAAAGTAAGCATGTTCATATATTTCTCGAACTACATTAAATAAGTTAAGCATAAAACCTAAAGCATAAAACATAACTGCAACCTAAAATATTGTTCTAAACATTGAACATAATTAATGTTTTATTTTTTACAGAGAAAGAAACCAAAGAAAATACAGGGCACAACTGACAATTGGACAGATTGGACTACACCTACAAGAACATTAAAACTCAACATAAAAAGCAACTAATAAAAAGTAAGTCAATAAAATGATGTGACTAAAACTAGCTGCTACACACATAAAAATTACAAACATAATTTAATAATTAATGCATATGTCCTTTTTATTTTGTAGCTTCACTACAACATACTCTACCAACAAATATCAAAGAACTGAATTCAACAAACGTAGATACAACTAACAAAGTAAGTATATCCAAAGACTTTTCTAAAAGCTAAAATAAGTAAAAGCTAAAACCTATAGCAAAACCTGTAAAAGCAACCCAAAAAATATAACTGAACAATTAACACAAATAAATGTTTTTTTTCCAGATAAAGAAAACCCAGAAAATACAGACCAAAACTAAATGAGTAAAGAACATCAAAATTACAGACTAAACTTCTACCAAAGGTAAGCATGCACTATATAAATGTTTATAATTCCAACTTAAAATACATATAACTATAATTAAAATAACTATAACATATATTTCTTATAGATTAAAAAAGAACAAAATGACAGAAGGAGCAGAATTTGTTACCAGCCAAAAAGGGAAACTATTACTCTGCTACATGGGTTACACTTATACCCAAGAGAAACAATTTGGGATGAAAGTAAATTGGAAATGTTGCAAATATTACTCCAACAAATGTTATGGAAGAGCAACAACTAGAGAAGCAACTGTCCTTTACACCAGGGAACACAACCACCCACCAAATGTAACAGAAATAGAAGTCAGAACAGCATTAGAAAACATTAAAGAAGCAAGTACAGGTTCCCAAAAACCAACAAGCCTAATCTTAAAAGAACAAATTCCACAAATCCCTAAAACAGCCACTACCCAAATGCCTAATATAATTTCTCTCAAAAGAACAATATCACGTACCAAAAAAACAACTACTACTACCACTCCACCTCCTAAACATATAGTGATATAAATTTAACTCCTGACCAAACTATAACTTTAAACAAAATACCTTTTATAATTTATGACAATGAAAACAACGAGAAAAGACTAATAATCTTTGGTACAGCCATAAACCTAATAAAACTCCAACAATGCCAATATTGGATGATGGACGGTACTTTTAATATCTGTCCCAGACCTTTCTACCACCTTTACACAATACATGGCTTTCATCAAAACTGTAATACACCTCTACTGTATGCACTGCTTCCAAATAAAACTAATTCAACATATATGGAATTATTAAACATTATCAAACAAAAAACAAATGACTATTCCCCTGAAAAAATATTACTGGATTTTGAACAAGCAATGCTCTCTGCTATTTTAAAAATACACCCCCATACCTGTATCCAAGGCTGCTATTATCATTTTATTCAGTGTCTTTGGAGGCATTTACAAAAAACAACCCTAAGCATAGAATATGCAACAAGCTCATCTTTTGCATATCAAATAAAAAAACTGATAGGACTAGCTTACGTTCCTGAAACAGATGTGGCCGAACACTACAACCTTTTAATAGACAGCGCATTTTACAAACAAAATGAAGCAAAATTAAATCCTCTCTTAGACTACTTTGAGGACACTTGGATAGGTAGACTCCATAGATCTGGCCACAGGAGAAAACCTAAATTCTTAATACCCTGGTGGAATGTTTACAGAAGCACCTTAAATGGAGAATCTAAAACCAACAACGCAGTTGGTTGGCACAATGCCTTCCTACAATCAACAGGCAGAACTAAACCAACATTAGAAAAATGTATTAAATGCCTCCAGAAAGAGCAAAGTTATCAGGAATTCAGAATGGAGCAATCCATTACTGAACTAACTCCAAAAACATCCAAACAAACAAAGCAAATGCACAAATACCTAGAGCAACAAGTAAAGCTGTACCCTAGAACAACAGGCATAGAATACCTCAATATAATAGCCAAAACACTACTCTAAACTACTCTAAGCCACAAACAATTACTTTAGAAAAATGTAAAAATACAATATAATGACAATCATACTTTTTATCTCGAAAATAATTAATGTATGCAATATATATTATATTATAAAATATATATACACACATTAATAATCTTTGAAATAAATAAAACAAAACAATAATCATTGAAACATTACCCACCCACAATTAGTAACATTTAAAACACTTACCAAAGATATTCCAAATGCTGTAGAATCCTTTTCCAGCAAAACAATCCAGTATCGAAAAACAGTTACATAAAAAAAAATGAAAAAATACAACTGTCCCAAAACAGATAAATCCATTCCTCGAAGGTCGTTCGAAATACCATACAAAACCCGAAAAATGTAAAAATATAGAAAAAACGCTCCAGGAAAACCGAAAAATTTGAAGAAGTGTCTAAAAACGATTAGCTAATAAAACTAACAAACACTTCTCCAAAAAAAAAAACGCTTCCTTCCGACATCACGAACTCCTGCAACAAAAATACATAAAACAAATATTCCCACCCACAGAAAATAACACATAAAGTCCTACTAAAAGTAAAACTAACATATTATTTCTAATATTAAACTTTAAACATCGAAACACTAACTCTACACACAAGCCAATACAACACTACAAAGAAAGTACGTCAAATCAACATCCGCAAATACAACATATCATAATGGCTAATACAACAAAGTTACTTCTAACAACAATAAATACTAACAAACTACTCTCAAAATTAATTTAAAACACTCTTAAAATATATAAAAAAAAATCTTACCTTCAGAGACGTGAAGTGTTTCCCAACCGCGAGCTGAACTTCTTCCAAATGACACAAAACGACCTAAAGCGGTTACAAAATAAACGACCCAAAACTAAATAAAAAGATAGAAATGACAAACTTATTATTTAATGTTAAAAAATTATTAGTTAAGTAAATAAACTAAGGAATTCTATTAAAAAATATTTGTTTTTTTAGTTGTATTAAATTACTTACCAAAAAGTACACATTTTGTAAAATTATAAAAATAAATATTATAAAATAAATATTTATTATTATAATTATAAAAATCTTGAAATGTTGTTTAAAAATGTTTAAAAAATGTTTTTGAAAATGTATATAAATAAAGCTGTAATACAATATTTTCTTCATGTAAAATGTTTGTTTAAAATAATAATATTAATATTTTTTTATTAATATGAATAGAAAACTATTGTGTACAAACACCATGTATTTCAATATATACATTGTATATTTATTTTTCAAACAGTATTTTTTATTTACTTCTAACAATACTTATGTCTATTAAATATGTTTAGTTCGAAAAAAAGAATATTTCAAAAATAATTTGAAATGTACAATGAAAAATAACATAATTATACAAATACATAAATAAATATATTTGTAAAAAATATAAATGTCATACTAATGTTTAATTTTATTATTTGTGATGTTAATAAAACAATAAAAAACGTCAACAATACACAAACTGTATGGAATATTTGTATAATGACATTTCTATCTACATTAATTTAATATTCCCACTCAAATCTACATTAATTTGTGGTAGGTGCTGTACACTAATTAAATATATTTTACCATTCCCACTCCAGTCTACATTAATTTGTGGTACGTGTTGGACACTAATTAAATATAATTTACTATACCCACTCCAGTCTACATTAATTTGTGGTACATGCTGGATACTAATTAAATATAATTTACTATTCCCACTCAAGTCTACATCAAGTTGGGGTAGTTGCTGGACACTAATTACATATAATTTACTATTCCCACTCCAGTCTACATTAATTTTGGGTAGGTCCTGGACACTAACTACATATAATTTACTATTCCCACTCCAGTCTACATCGATTTGGGGTAGGTGCTGAACACTAATTACATATAATTTACTATTCCCACTCCAGTCTACATTAATTTTGGGTAGGTGCTGGACACTAATTACATATAATTTACTATTCCCACTCCAGTCTACATTAATTTGGGGTAGGTGCTGGACACTAACTACATATAATTTACTATTCCCACTCCAGTCTACATCAATTTGGGGTAGGTGCTGAACACTAATTACATATAATTTACTATTCCCACTCCAGTCTACATCAATTTGTGGTAGGTGCTGGACACTAATAACATACAAATTACTATTCCCACTCCAATCTACATTAAAGTGGAGTAGGTGCTGGACACTAATTACATATAATTTACTATTCCCACTCCAGTCTACATTAATTTGGGGTAGGTGCTGGACACTAATTACATATAATTTACTATTCCCACTAGAGTCTACATCAATTTGGGGTAGGTGCTGGACACTAATTACATATAATTTACTATTCCCACTCCAGTCTACATCAATTTGGGGAAGTTGCTGTACACTAATGACATATAATTTACTATTCCCACTCCAATCTACATTAATGTGGAGTAGGTGCTGGACACTAATTACATATAATTTACTATTCCCACTCCAGTCTACATCAATTTGTGGTAGGTGCTGGACACTAATAACATACAAATTACTATTTCCACTCCAATCTACATTAATGTGGAGTAGGTGCTGGACACTAATTACATATAATTTACTATTCCCACTCCAGTCTACAATAATTTGGGGTAGGTGCTGGACACTAATTACATATAATTTACTATTCCCACTCCAGTCTACATCAATTTGGGGTAGGTGCAGGACACTAATTACACATAATTTACTATTCCCACTCCAGTCTACATCAATTTGTGGTAGGTGCTGGACACTAATAACATAAAAATTACTATTCCCACTCCAATCTACATTAATGTGGAGTAGGTGCTGGACACTAATTACATATAATTTACTATTCACACTCCAGTCTACATTAATTTGGGGTAGGTGCTGGACACTAATTACATATAATTTACTATTCCCACTCCAGTCTACATTAATTTGGGGTAGGTGCTGGACACTAATTACATATAATTTACTATTCCCACTCCAGTCTACATCAATTTGTGGTAGGTGCTGGACACTAATAACAAAAAAAATACTATTCCCACTCCAATCTACATTAATGTGGAGTAGGTGCTGGACACTAATTACATATAATTTACTATTCCCACTCCAGTCTACATCAATTTGGGGTAGGTGCTGGACACTAATTACATATAATTTACTATTCCCACTCCAGCCTACATCAATTTGTGGTAGGTGCTGGACACTAATAACATACAAATTACTATTCCCACTCCAATCTACATTAATGTGGAGTAGGTGCTGGACACTAATTACATATAATTTACTATTCCCACTCCAGTCTACATTAATTTGGGGTAGGTGCTGGACAATACTTACATATAATTTACTATTCCCACTCCAGTCTACATCAATTTGGGGTAGGTGCTGGACACTAGTTACATATAATTTACTATTCCCACTCCAGTCTACATTAATTTGGGGTAGGTGCTGGACACTAATTACATATAATTTACTATTCCCACTCCAGTCTACATCAATTTGGGGTAGTTGCTGTACACTAATTACATATAATTTACTATTCCCACTCCAGTCTACATTAATTTGGGGTAGGTGCTGGACACAAATTACATATAATTTACTATTCCCACTCCAGTCTACATTAATTTGGGGTAGGTGCTGGACACTCATTACATATCATTTACTATTCCAACTCCAGTCTACATCAATGTGGGGTAGGTGCTGGACACCAATTACATATAATTTACTATTCCCACTCCAGTCTACATCAATTTGTGGTAGGTGCTGGACACTAATAACATAAAAATTACTATTCCCCCTCCAATCTACATTAATTTGGAGTAGGTGCTGGACACTAATTACATATAATTTACTATTCCCACTCCAGTCTACATTAATTTGGGGTAGGTGCTGGACACTAATTACATATAATTTACTATTCCCACTCAGGTCTACATTAATTTGGGGTAGGTGCTGGACACTAATTACATAAAATGTACTATTCCCACTCCAGTCTACATCAATTTGGGGTAGGTGCTGGACACTAATTACATATAATTTACTATTCCCACTCCAGCCTACATCAATTTGTAGTAGGTGCTGGACACTAATTACATATAATTTACTATTCCCACTCCAGTCTACATTAATTTTGGGTAGGTGCTGGACACTAATTACATATAATTTACTATTCCCACTCCAGTCTACATTAATTTGGGGTAGGTGCTGGACACTAACTACATATAATTTACTATTCCCACTCCAGTCTACATTAATTTGGGGTAGGTGCTGGACACTAACTACATATAATTTAGTATTCCCACTCCAGTCTACATCGATTTGGGGTAGGTGCTGGACACTAATTACATATAATGTACTATTCCCACTCCAGTCTACATTAATTTTGGGTAGGTGCTGGACACTAATTACATATAATTTACTATTCCCACTCCAGTCTACATTAATTTGGGGAAGGTGCTGGACACTAACTACATATAATTTACTATTCCCACTCCAGTCTACATCAATTTGGGGTAGGTGCTGGACACTAATTACATATAATTTACTATTCCCACTCCAGTCTACATAAATTTGGGGTAGGTGCTGGACACTAATTACATATAATTTACTATTCCCACTCCAGTCTACATTAATTTGGGGTAGGTGCTGGACACTAACTACATATAATTTACTATTCCTACTCCAGTCTACATTAATTTGGGGTAGGTGCTGGACACTAACTACATATAATTTACTATTCCCATTCCAGTCTACATCGATTTGGGGTAGGTGCTGGACACTAATTACATATAATGTACTATTCCCACTCCAGTTTACATTAATTTTGGGTAGGTGCTGGACACTAATTACATATAATTTACTATTCCCACTCCAATCTACATTAATGTGGAGTAGGTGCTGGACACTACTTACATATAATTTACTATTCCCACTCCAATCTACATTAATGTGGAGTAGGTGCTGGACGCTAATTACATATAATTCACTATTCGCACTCCAGTCTACATTAATTTGGGGTAGGTGCTGGACACTAATTACATATAATTTACTATTCCCACTCCAGTCTACATTAATTTGGGGTAGGTGCTGGAGACTAATTACATATAATTTACTATTCCCACTCCAGTCTACATCAATTTGGGGTAGGTGCTGGACACTAATTACATATAATTTACTATTCCCACTCCAGTCTACATCAATTTGTGGTAGGTGCTGGACACGAATAACAAAAAAAATACTATTCCCACTCCAATCTTCATTAATGTGGAGTAGGTGCTGGACACTAATTACATAAAATGTACTATTCCCACTCCAGTCTACATCAATTTGGGGTAGGTGCTGGACACTAATTACATATAATTTACTATTCCCACTCCAGCCTACATCAATTTGTGGTAGGTGCTGGACACTAATAACATAAAAATTACTATTCCCACTCCAATCTACATTAATGTGGAGTAGGTGCTGCACAATAATTACATATAATTTACTATTCCCACTCCAGTCTACATTAATTTGGGGTAGGTGCTGGACAATAATTACATATAATTTACTATTCCCACTCCAGTCTACATCAATTTGGGGTAGTTGCTGTACACTAATTACATATAATTTACTATTCCCACTCCAGTCTACATTAATTTGGGGTAGGTGCTGGACACTAATTACATATAATTTACTATTCCCACTCCAGTCTACATTAATTTGGGGTAGGTGCTGGACACTAATTACATATAATTTACTATTCCCACTCCAGTCTACATCAATGTGGGGTAGGTGCTGGATACCAATTACATATAATTTACTATTCCCACTCCAGTCTACATCAATTTGTGGTAGGTGCTGGACACTAATAACATAAAAATTACTATTCCCACTCCAATCTACATTAATTTGGAGTAGGTGCTGGACACTAATTACATATAATTTACTATTCCCACTCCAGTCTACATTAATTTGGGGTAGGTGCTGGACACTAATTACATATAATTTACTTTTCCCACTCCAGTATTCATTAATTTGGGGTAGGTGCTGGACACTAATTACATATAATTTACTATTCCCACTCCAGTCTACATCAATTTGGGGAAGGTGCTGGACACTAATTACATATAATTTACTATTCCCACTCCAGTCTACATTAATTTGGGTAGGTGCTGGACACTAATTACATATAATTTACTATTCCCACTCCAGTCTACATTAATTTGGGGTAGGTGCTGGACACTAATTACATATAATGTATTATTCCCACTCCACTCTACATTAATTTGGGATAGGTGCTGGACACTAATTACATATAATTTACTATTCCCACTCCAGTCTACATTAATTTGGGGTAGGTGCTGGACACTAACTACATATAATTTACTATTCCCACTCCAGTCTACATTAATTTGGGGTAGGTGCTGGACACTAACTACATATAATTTACTATTCCCATTCCAGTCTACATCGATTTGGGGTAGGTGCTGGACACTAATTACATATAATGTACTATTCCCACTCCAGTTTACATTAATTTTGGGTAGGTGCTGGACACTAATTACATATAATTTACTATTCCCACTCCAATCTACATTAATGTGGAGTAGGTGCTGGACACTACTTACATATAATTTACTATTCCCACTCCAATCTACATTAATGTGAAGTAGGTGCTGGACGCTAATTACATATAATTCACTATTCGCACTCCAGTCTACATTAATTTGGGGTAGGTGCTGGACACTAATTACATATAATTTATTATTCCCACTCCAGTCTACATTAATTTGGGGTAGGTGCTGGAGACTAATTACATATAATTTACTATTCCCACTCCAGTCTACATCAATTTGGGGTAGGTGCTGGACACTAATTGCATATAATTTACTATTCCCACTCCAGTCTACATCAATTTGTGGTAGGTGCTGGACACTAATAACAAAAAAAAATACTATTCCCACTCCAATCTTCATTAATGTGGAGTAGGTGCTGGACACTAATTACATATAATTTACTATTCCCACTCCAGTCTACATTACTTTGGGGTAGGTGCTGGACACTAATTACATAAAATGTACTATTCCCACTCCAGTCTACATCAATTTGGGGTAGGTGCTGGACACTAATTACATATAATTTACTATTCCCACTCCAGCCTACATCAATTTGTGGTAGGTGCTGGACACTAATAACATAAAAATTACTATTCCCACTCCAATCTACATTAATGTGGAGTAGGTGCTGCACAATAATTACATATAATTTACTATTCCCACTCCAGTCTACATTAATTTGGGGTAGGTGCTGGACACTAATTACATATAATTTACTATTCCCACTCCAGTCTACATCAATTTGTGGTAGGTGCTGGACACTAATAACATACAAATTACTATTTCCACTCCAATCTACATTAATGTGGAGTAGGTGCTGGACACTAATTACATATAATTTACTATTCCCACTCCAGTCTACAATAATTTGGGGTAGGTGCTGGACACTAATTACATATAATTTACTATTCCCACTCCAGTCTACATCAATTTGGGGTAGGTGCAGGACACTAATTACACATAATTTACTATTCCCACTCCAGTCTACATCAATTTGTGGTAGGTGCTGGACACTAATAACATAAAAATTACTATTCCCACTCCAATCTACATTAATGTGGAGTAGGTGCTGGACACTAATTACATATAATTTACTATTCACACTCCAGTCTACATTAATTTGGGGTAGGTGCTGGACACTAATTACATATAATTTACTATTCCCACTCCAGTCTACATTAATGTGGAGTAGGTGCTGGACACTAATTACATATAATTTACTATTCCCACTCCAGTCTACATCAATTTGTGGTAGGTGCTGGACACTAATAACATACAAATTACTATTTCCACTCCAATCTACATTAATGTGGAGTAGGTGCTGGACACTAATTACATATAATTTACTATTCCCACTCCAGTCTACAATAATTTGGGGTAGGTGCTGGACACTAATTACATATAATTTACTATTCCCACTCCAGTCTACATCAATTTGGGGTAGGTGCAGGACACTAATTACACATAATTTACTATTCCCACTCCAGTCTACATCAATTTGTGGTAGGTGCTGGACACTAATAACATAAAAATTACTATTCCCACTCCAATCTACATTAATGTGGAGTAGGTGCTGGACACTAATTACATATAATTTACTATTCACACTCCAGTCTACATTAATTTGGGGTAGGTGCTGGACACTAATTACATATAATTTACTATTCCCACTCCAGTCTACATTAATTTGGGGTAGGTGCTGGACACTAATTACATATAATTTACTATTCCCACTCCAGTCTACATCAATTTGTGGTAGGTGCTGGACACTAATAACAAAAAAAATACTATTCCCACTCCAATCTACATTAATGTGGAGTAGGTGCTGGACACTAATTACATATAATTTACTATTCCCACTCCAGTCTACATCAATTTGGGGTAGGTGCTGGACACTAATTACATATAATTTACTATTCCCACTCCAGCCTACATCAATTTGTGGTAGGTGCTGGACACTAATAACATACAAATTACTATTCCCACTCCAATCTACATTAATGTGGAGTAGGTGCTGGACACTAATTACATATAATTTACTATTCCCACTCCAGTCTACATTAATTTGGGGTAGGTGCTGGACAATACTTACATATAATTTACTATTCCCACTCCAGTCTACATCAATTTGGGGTAGGTGCTGGACACTAGTTACATATAATTTACTATTCCCACTCCAGTCTACATTAATTTGGGGTAGGTGCTGGACACTAATTACATATAATTTACTATTCCCACTCCAGTCTACATCAATTTGGGGTAGTTGCTGTACACTAATTACATATAATTTACTATTCCCACTCCAGTCTACATTAATTTGGGGTAGGTGCTGGACACAAATTACATATAATTTACTATTCCCACTCCAGTCTACATTAATTTGGGGTAGGTGCTGGACACTCATTACATATCATTTACTATTCCAACTCCAGTCTACATCAATGTGGGGTAGGTGCTGGACACCAATTACATATAATTTACTATTCCCACTCCAGTCTACATCAATTTGTGGTAGGTGCTGGACACTAATAACATAAAAATTACTATTCCCCCTCCAATCTACATTAATTTGGAGTAGGTGCTGGACACTAATTACATATAATTTACTATTCCCACTCCAGTCTACATTAATTTGGGGTAGGTGCTGGACACTAATTACATATAATTTACTATTCCCACTCAGGTCTACATTAATTTGGGGTAGGTGCTGGACACTAATTACATAAAATGTACTATTCCCACTCCAGTCTACATCAATTTGGGGTAGGTGCTGGACACTAATTACATATAATTTACTATTCCCACTCCAGCCTACATCAATTTGTAGTAGGTGCTGGACACTAATTACATATAATTTACTATTCCCACTCCAGTCTACATTAATTTTGGGTAGGTGCTGGACACTAATTACATATAATTTACTATTCCCACTCCAGTCTACATTAATTTGGGGTAGGTGCTGGACACTAACTACATATAATTTACTATTCCCACTCCAGTCTACATTAATTTGGGGTAGGTGCTGGACACTAACTACATATAATTTAGTATTCCCACTCCAGTCTACATCGATTTGGGGTAGGTGCTGGACACTAATTACATATAATGTACTATTCCCACTCCAGTCTACATTAATTTTGGGTAGGTGCTGGACACTAATTACATATAATTTACTATTCCCACTCCAGTCTACATTAATTTGGGGAAGGTGCTGGACACTAACTACATATAATTTACTATTCCCACTCCAGTCTACATCAATTTGGGGTAGGTGCTGGACACTAATTACATATAATTTACTATTCCCACTCCAGTCTACATAAATTTGGGGTAGGTGCTGGACACTAATTACATATAATTTACTATTCCCACTCCAGTCTACATTAATTTGGGGTAGGTGCTGGACACTAACTACATATAATTTACTATTCCTACTCCAGTCTACATTAATTTGGGGTAGGTGCTGGACACTAACTACATATAATTTACTATTCCCATTCCAGTCTACATCGATTTGGGGTAGGTGCTGGACACTAATTACATATAATGTACTATTCCCACTCCAGTTTACATTAATTTTGGGTAGGTGCTGGACACTAATTACATATAATTTACTATTCCCACTCCAATCTACATTAATGTGGAGTAGGTGCTGGACACTACTTACATATAATTTACTATTCCCACTCCAATCTACATTAATGTGGAGTAGGTGCTGGACGCTAATTACATATAATTCACTATTCGCACTCCAGTCTACATTAATTTGGGGTAGGTGCTGGACACTAATTACATATAATTTACTATTCCCACTCCAGTCTACATTAATTTGGGGTAGGTGCTGGAGACTAATTACATATAATTTACTATTCCCACTCCAGTCTACATCAATTTGGGGTAGGTGCTGGACACTAATTACATATAATTTACTATTCCCACTCCAGTCTACATCAATTTGTGGTAGGTGCTGGACACGAATAACAAAAAAAATACTATTCCCACTCCAATCTTCATTAATGTGGAGTAGGTGCTGGACACTAATTACATAAAATGTACTATTCCCACTCCAGTCTACATCAATTTGGGGTAGGTGCTGGACACTAATTACATATAATTTACTATTCCCACTCCAGCCTACATCAATTTGTGGTAGGTGCTGGACACTAATAACATAAAAATTACTATTCCCACTCCAATCTACATTAATGTGGAGTAGGTGCTGCACAATAATTACATATAATTTACTATTCCCACTCCAGTCTACATTAATTTGGGGTAGGTGCTGGACAATAATTACATATAATTTACTATTCCCACTCCAGTCTACATCAATTTGGGGTAGTTGCTGTACACTAATTACATATAATTTACTATTCCCACTCCAGTCTACATTAATTTGGGGTAGGTGCTGGACACTAATTACATATAATTTACTATTCCCACTCCAGTCTACATTAATTTGGGGTAGGTGCTGGACACTAATTACATATAATTTACTATTCCCACTCCAGTCTACATCAATGTGGGGTAGGTGCTGGATACCAATTACATATAATTTACTATTCCCACTCCAGTCTACATCAATTTGTGGTAGGTGCTGGACACTAATAACATAAAAATTACTATTCCCACTCCAATCTACATTAATTTGGAGTAGGTGCTGGACACTAATTACATATAATTTACTATTCCCACTCCAGTCTACATTAATTTGGGGTAGGTGCTGGACACTAATTACATATAATTTACTTTTCCCACTCCAGTATTCATTAATTTGGGGTAGGTGCTGGACACTAATTACATATAATTTACTATTCCCACTCCAGTCTACATCAATTTGGGGAAGGTGCTGGACACTAATTACATATAATTTACTATTCCCACTCCAGTCTACATTAATTTGGGTAGGTGCTGGACACTAATTACATATAATTTACTATTCCCACTCCAGTCTACATTAATTTGGGGTAGGTGCTGGACACTAATTACATATAATGTATTATTCCCACTCCACTCTACATTAATTTGGGATAGGTGCTGGACACTAATTACATATAATTTACTATTCCCACTCCAGTCTACATTAATTTGGGGTAGGTGCTGGACACTAACTACATATAATTTACTATTCCCACTCCAGTCTACATTAATTTGGGGTAGGTGCTGGACACTAACTACATATAATTTACTATTCCCATTCCAGTCTACATCGATTTGGGGTAGGTGCTGGACACTAATTACATATAATGTACTATTCCCACTCCAGTTTACATTAATTTTGGGTAGGTGCTGGACACTAATTACATATAATTTACTATTCCCACTCCAATCTACATTAATGTGGAGTAGGTGCTGGACACTACTTACATATAATTTACTATTCCCACTCCAATCTACATTAATGTGAAGTAGGTGCTGGACGCTAATTACATATAATTCACTATTCGCACTCCAGTCTACATTAATTTGGGGTAGGTGCTGGACACTAATTACATATAATTTATTATTCCCACTCCAGTCTACATTAATTTGGGGTAGGTGCTGGAGACTAATTACATATAATTTACTATTCCCACTCCAGTCTACATCAATTTGGGGTAGGTGCTGGACACTAATTGCATATAATTTACTATTCCCACTCCAGTCTACATCAATTTGTGGTAGGTGCTGGACACTAATAACAAAAAAAAATACTATTCCCACTCCAATCTTCATTAATGTGGAGTAGGTGCTGGACACTAATTACATATAATTTACTATTCCCACTCCAGTCTACATTACTTTGGGGTAGGTGCTGGACACTAATTACATAAAATGTACTATTCCCACTCCAGTCTACATCAATTTGGGGTAGGTGCTGGACACTAATTACATATAATTTACTATTCCCACTCCAGCCTACATCAATTTGTGGTAGGTGCTGGACACTAATAACATAAAAATTACTATTCCCACTCCAATCTACATTAATGTGGAGTAGGTGCTGCACAATAATTACATATAATTTACTATTCCCACTCCAGTCTACATTAATTTGGGGTAGGTGCTGGACAATAATTACATATAATTTACTATTCCCACTCCAGTCTACATCAATTTGGGGTAGTTGCTGTACACTAATTACATATAATTTACTATTCCCACTCCAGTCTACATTAATTTGGGGTAGGTGCTGGACACTAATTACATATCATTTACTATTCCCACTCCAGTCTACATTAATTTGGGGTAGGTGCTGGACACTAATTACATATAATTTACTATTCCCACTCCAGTCTACATCAATGTGGGGTAGGTGCTGGACACCAATTACATATAATTTACTATTCCCACTCCAGTCTACATCAATTCGTGGTAGGTGCTGGACACTAATAACATAAAAATTACTATTCCCACTCCAATCTACATTAATTTGGAGTAGGTGCTGGACACTAATTACATATAATTTACTATTCCCACTCCAGTCTACATTAATTTGGGGTAGGTGCTGGACACTAATTACATATAATTTACTTTTCCCACTCCAGTATTCATTAATTTGGGGTAGGTGCTGGACACTAATTACATATAATTTACTATTCCCACTCCAGTCTACATCAATTTGGGGAAGGTGCTGGACACTAATTACATATAATTTACTATTCCCACTCCAGTCTACATTAATTTGGGTAGGTGCTGGACACTAATTACATATAATTTACTATTCCCACTCCAGTCTACATTAATTTGGGGTAGGTGCTGGACACTAATTACATATAATGTATTATTCCCACTCCACTCTACATTAATTTGGGGTAGGTGCTGGACACTAATTACATATAATTTACTATTCGCACTCCAGTCTACATTAATTTGGGGTAGGTGCTGGACACTAATTACATATAATTTACTATTCCCACTCCAGTCTACATCAATTTGGGGTAGGTGCTGAACACTAATTACATATGATTTACTATTCCCACTCCAGTCTACATCAATTTGGGGTAGGTGCTGGACACTAATAACATACAAAATTATTATTCTAATCCCACTCCAATGTACATTAATTTGATATAGGTGCCTATAATATATGATTTGATAAAAAAACAAAAACCCTTAAACACTATATACAATACTACTGTATCCAATTGTAAATTTTTTAAATAATACATTTTAAAGTTACATTTTAAATTGAGTATAATGTGCAAAATTTACATCATTATAGATTTTTATCAAAATAACTCACTCCTTACACTCTATAAACAAGTCTACTCAATCATAATATTTGTTAAATATGAAATACATGTTATAAATATTATTATAAATCTTTTAAAATGTTAAAATTATTGCAACATAATGATAATTGTATCTTTAATTTGATTTTTTTTTGTAATTTTTTAAAAATATTTATAAAAATAATTTTATAATTTTAAATTTTTTGCATTTTTTTATTTAAATTTAGAAATTATAAATATATTTAAATATTCTAATAATTTTTTTACATTATTTTATTATTTTTTCTATTTGAAAATAAAAAAATTTTTTAATTTACTTTGTTTTTATTTTATAAAGCAAAATATACTTAATAATGAGAAATATTAAAATATATACATTTATTTTTATAAAATTAAATCTAAAATTTGAAATTTTAATTAAATATATTCAAAAAAAATTTTTTTTTTTTTTTATTTTTTCAAATTTAATTTAAAATGTTACTTTTTTTTACATTTTATTTTACAATTTTTAAATTCAGTATATAATGAAAAATTGGAAAAAAATTACTTTCTTTTTATTTTTTTAAATTCAAATCTAAATATTTTTTTAATTTACATTTCATTTATTTTTTAAAACACTCCCCACCCTTATCCCCTATAAACCCAACACCCCGCTGATAAAATTATATATGATTTTTTTAAATTATAATAAAAAATTAATTAATATAAAATACATTTTTTTAAAATACATATGTTTTATAAATTTTCCAATATTTTATAATTATAATATATACATTTTTAAAACACTCCCCACCCTTATCCCCTATAAACCCAACATCCCGCTCCTAAAAATATATATGATTTTTTTAAAAAAAGTATAAATAAATGTTATTATAGATACACATTACTATTACTACATTAGAAAAAATATAAAAACTATAAAACTAAAATAACACATATTATAATAATTAATTTATCGATATTTTAACACATAATCGATATTTAACCACAACGATATTTTTACTTCGATATTTTTAATTCCGATATTTAAACACACATACTAATTACGATATTTTTGTTGTCGATATATATACTTCCAATATTTTTACCATCGATATTTAAACATCGATATTATGTCACATCCATATTAAAATTTCGATATGTCTACGTACCAAGGCAACGCAGGGCATATTGCTACATTGCCTTACTCTGCACTTGGGAGGCGTTCTATGGGCGTTGCAGTGGGGTTTCCCCCACAACACCCATGGATTTTGATGCTGCTCCAGCTTTACAAGATCACGTGAACCTGGAGAAGTGCTGAATCCTTACTTTTCCTGAGGTGAGGAGTACCGAGGAGAAAGATCTTAATTGCTCCTTGTTTTTCCCGCTTTCTATGTGTGTTGCATTCTGCAGTACACAGAAAGAGGAAAACACAGAAATAGGAAAACACAGCTTAGGATTGTTTTTGTGCAGTAAGGTACCCCTTCCTGCACAAAATAAATACTTCCTGCAATACAGGCACCCTTGCACCATGGTGCAAGGGTGGGTGTCTTTGTTGGTAGTAGACTGCCAAAACGGCGCCAGAGCAGGGGGAAAGGACCGTAATGAACTGCATTGCATAAATACGGTGCATCCCTTCCCTTTCACATTCCATATACTGCGAGTTTATTTTACCAGACACTTGACTACCCAGCCCTTTTGAAGAATGAGAGGAAGGTGCAGTCTCACGAGGAAAGACTCCTACCAGACAAGCCATTGCCTAGACATACCCATAATTGGTCAACACTTCATTGAATACAACAACTGATATGGCATTTCAGTATCCGAGGATCAGAGGAGTCATTCCGAAAACTTTGCCTCGACTCCTGAAGCGCACAAGAGTTCAGGTGAGTTGTGGCAGAACAGTCGATCAGAGCGGATTGCAAATCTTGTAGTCTTAATTGCGGGACTCTGAATGGTGCTACTTATTACACATCCCTCAAAAAATGCTTAATATAACAGGAGAGATAAATATTGATGGAAATTCAATAGGGGTCGACTGACTCTCTTGTGAGTCAGCCGACAATCACAGGGACTCTATTATAGTTAGTTGTCTAGAGGATCTTAACTCTTCCTTCACAGAGGAGGAGGATAGTTGTATTTACAAATTGTATAGCACAGAGAATGTATTGGGGGGAGATATATAGGAGATGATTCTAAAGGTTGTAATGTGGCAGATGTGCCCGCACGTGGGCAGTTGATAGGTGAGGAAGCGAGGAGGACTTTAGACTCAAATCCTAATGAACCTTCAAGACAGGAACCCACACTAACGATAGCTTCATGGAATATTGCGGGGTTGAAGGGGAAATTAGATGGAGCAGAATGGGGGGAATTTATAGATCAGTATGATATTTTAGTTTTTCAAGAAAGCTGGGCAATAGATCCTGTCTTTCGCACAGGTTATCTTAATTTTTATAAACAGGCAATCAAGGGAAAAAAGGGAAGACCGTCAGGTGGGTTAATAATTTGGATTAGACAATCCTTAGGTTACAGGCCACTGGAACTGATAGCCCAAAATAATGACATCCTTGGTCTAAAACTGAGAGATAAACAACAGGATTTATTTTTAATTAACATATATGCCAGGGGCTTACCAGGAGAGCGGAGCTCAGCAATAATAGAGGATCTAGATCTCTTATTGGACTCCATTGGGAGGGATAAGTGCATAGTAGTGGCAGGTGACTTAAATTGCACTTTTGAACCACTGCCTAGTGAGGGAGAAGATTGCTATGGTGAGGTTGATCAATTATGGAATGTTCCTTACCTTGACATAAAACCTATCAAAAAGGTCACCGAGGCAGCACTACTGTGGCTGGGTTTGTGCCTGGAATGGGGCTTTAGGGCAGTCAATGGATGAGCAAATTCAGACAGGGCAGGTCAGGTTATATTTGATAATGGTTTTAGTACTAGTAGAATAGATTATTTTTTAATCAAACTAGTGTTCTGGTCACTACTAGAGGATATGGTAATCATAGCGAGGCCAGAGAGTGACCATAACCCCCTAGTATTAAAGCTGAAAGTTGAAGGGGAATTCGCTAGATTTAACGCTACAAATTGTATTACAGCGGAGGCCATCCTCACTAACGATTGTCGTAGGGTTCGTTGGTGTAGGGTCCTGGACGACCCAGTCACCCTTGATATAATTTTCCACAAAGTGTCATCTTCGGCAAAACAGGCCAGGTTAGTGATTGAAAACTCTAGCTCACCTGAGCAGATCTGCTCTTTACATGAGCAATTGTTTGATAAATTAAAAACCCTCTTTACGAAGCCAGGGACATCTGGGAAAATAGGTGGAGATTCTTCTGGTACTAAATGGTACGACAAGACCTGTCGTCAGGCCCATAGCTCCCTGATTAATGCTATCAAATCTAGGATGACATCAGCTATTAAAGCGGAACGGTCAAATTATAAGAAGGTCCAAAAGATCACGAAGCAAACATGGGATGACCGCTGCTGGTTGAATTTGTATGAGGCCAGCCTGTCCTCCAACCAGATTAAATTCTCGCAGGTTGTGAAATGGGGCGGGCCCAAGGACTCGCAAACACCAGCTAATCATGTTTCTGCCGAGGATTGGATGGAGCACTACTCGACACACTTTAGTGGTCTGGTAATGGCAACAAATGATGAAGTATAGAGAGGCTTGTCGTCAATACCTAAGCCCATAAGTAAGCTTTTAGTGTTTGAAAGTACCGAGGCTGAGAATCCGTTAAGTTTGGTCCAAGTGGGCAAAGCGCCCGGCATGGACTGCATTCCAGCCGATCTTTTCAAGTATGATCAGCAAAACTGGGTACCATATATAACGACTTTAGCTAATGCCATTGCCAATGGGGCTAGGGTTCCAGAATCATGGAAAGGGGCCGAAATCCTACCGGTTTATAAAAAAGGAGATCGGTCTCTACCAGGGAATTATCGCCCCATAAGCCTTATAGATGCCCTGCAGAAAATTATAGCAAGAATGCTTCTTGCTAAAATTCAGGCGTGGATGAGTGAGGAAAATATTTTATCCCCGATGCAAGCAGGTTTTAGGTCAAGTACCAGCACAGTCGACCAAGTGTTCAGATTTAATTTGATATATTGGAAGGTTGTGCTTTTAGGTGGGGGTACTATCTATGCAGCATTCGTGGACCTCAAATCCGCGTTCGACCTTGTCCCTAGAGAGAAGCTGTGGGATGCTTTGAGGAAAATGGGAATGCCACCAGAACTATTGGAGTTAACAGTAAGGCTGCACAAGAACAACTTTGCTAGAGTAAGATGGGGTAGGCAGGGACAGGTGACAGAGCCCTTCCCAGTGACCCGTGGTGTAAGGCAGGGTTGTGTCCTGGCACCAACCCTGTTCCTTCTTTTCATAAATCAAGTAGTGCAGTTTCTAGCAGATACCCCAAAAGATGCACCAGTTTTAGGCGGGAGAAAGTTTCCCCTTCTTATTTTCGCTGACGACACGTTGATCTTGGCAAAAACACAAATGGGGCTACAGACCGCAATCATCAAATTTGTGGATTTTTGCAAAATTAACGATCTCGAGATCAACGTGTCCAAGACGAAATTTATGGTCTTAACGAAAAATAAACCACAACGGAGTTAAGTCAGTATGAATGGCACCAACTTAGAACAAGTGGGAGTTATGACCTATTTAGGGGTGGTTATAGACTATAGGCTGCGATGGAAGGCACAGATCGAGGCCCTCTGTTTAAAATGTGCCCGTTTAACGGGGTGTCTTGTAAAGGAGCAATGATGTTCGCAAACCAAAAGGATACTACCAGCATTAAAAATATATCATGCAAAAATAGGCTCTGCTATCCTTTATGGAGCGGATCTATGGAGTTTTGTAGATCTTGCACCTTTGGTAAAAATTCAAAATAAGTTCTTGCGCAGTTTGGTTAGTCTTCCACAATCTACGCCTATCATCCCCCTTCTATTAGATATGGGCTGTCACTCCATTAGAGATCTAGCTCGATACAGGATGGTTGCTCTGTGGAGACGTGTATGGTCCACCCCAGAATTGATCTTATTTGCTAATGAAATTTTGGATCTGAGATCAATCATAGGGTCAGGAAACCTTCCGTGGTTTCGGGAAGTGAAGTCCATCCTACAAAAAATGGGCTTGAGTCTATTGTGGTCAGACCCGGGAAACAACGTATTCCGGCCGAAAAAAGAATTTAAGTTATTATACTGGGCAACTGTAAAAGAACAACATGTTTTGTTGTCACAGTCTACTAACCTGACAGGTCTTTTTTTGCTTCATAAGGTTGACATCCGCCTAGAGCCATATTGGGATAGCATTACCAAAAGTCTAGACAGAAAACTCTATCATCAGTTTAGAGTTGGTACGCTACCTGTAAGGGCGTTTACATACAAATGGCGTGGTCAACAAAATGAGACCTGTCCCTGGTGTAGCGGGCAAAGGGAATCTATTGGCCACCTCTTTTTTGTCTGCCCTGCTTACTCTGCCCCATGGTGCAAATGGCTTAAACCCATTTGTAGGAGGATTAATTCACGGGTGTGTAGGGAAGCCCTTTGGGTATTAAGATCTAATACCTCAGAGTGGGTGACTATAGGCGTGGCCAAATTTTTGGGGTGGGCATGGATTATCAGAGCTAGGCACCCAATTGTTATTTAATCAAATTGTTATTTAATCAGATGAGGATTAACAATTGTTATTTAATGTGATGAAGATTAATATTTCTTATTCTAGAACGTCTTTTCGAATTTGTTTAATTCTGTTTTATTGAACCCTTAATGTTTTAGAGGACACTAGGGGAAATTTCTTAAACATGTTGGATTAATTATGTTATGAACTGAATTTTTATGAATCATGTATGTATTTTAATTGATGTCTTTTATGATGTAAAAGTCGAAATAAAGAAGTATGAAACAGAAACTGAATATGTAACTCATATACACCACATGTTCACCGTGAAGAGTTAAAGGGAGATCTTTATCCATACAGCATACTGGAGAAGATGCTGCAGATCTTCAAATGGTGTGGCTGCAAGTAAGTAATCAGGAAGCTAAGATTCCAAGTTGAAAAATTGAGGGAACTGAAGGGTCCAAGCAAAATTTAAAAAAACAGCAGGATCAGGTGCAAACTTTGGTAGGAGACAAAGAGCACATTCTCCACATCTGATTGTTGCCTTAAATGCTGCTGCGCTGCAGTCTTGAAACAGAACTCATTGTCCACCATCTTAGATTGGGACAGCGCTGCAGAAGCGAAAACATTGGTGACCATTCCCCTTTGGGATCGACACCAGTGACTATGACTAACATTTTTTTTCTCCTTCAGATTGATTCTTTCCACTCTCCTGCATACTCTCACTCATTTAACTCATTCGTTCCTCACTTTTCAACTGTCCTACACCTGCAGTAACTTTTTAATGCTGGAACTTCCATAACTTGTATACACGATGCATTGATGTTATGGTAGGACAATGTAAAAACATACAGATAAATTAATAAATTAATTTGTACTTTTTCAGACTGGTAGTGCTTTAGTCATTTAAAACTTTTGATTAAGAATACATTTATGTTATTACGGTTCGGGAGATATCCAACTAAAGATGGAATACCAAAATGGAAAAACAAGTGGCCCTCTAACCTATGTAGGTTATCGGGGTCTTGTGAGGAAACCTTCGTGCATTTAGTAACTTTATGCCCAAAATTGTTAGAAGAGCGGAAGATCATCTTAAAGTCTATTTTTAATGAATTAGAGCAAGATCTTGTAGAAACACCATCATTTTATGTTTAAGTGGAGCCACCACCCGTCTTATTTCCCGATTTGTTAAGTTTATTTTTATAGCTGAAAAGAAACTTTGTAATACAGACAATTTAAGTGAAGATATTTGTGCTACGAAAATTATTTAAAAAGCTGCAATGATTTTCTTGGGTTATGCATTGTCTTTAAACCACGGTTTTTAGGGTTTGATAGCCCAAGTGTGTTTTCTTTACATCGCTTTCAAATGTTTTCAGGGATAGTGTGGGCATTCTGAAGTCTGGCTAAAGTCTATTACTATAAATGCACTTTATTGCTAATGCTGTTTCTAACGCAATTTTACTATGGTTGGTTGTTTTTCATGGACCTTTTATTCTAAATGTTTATTTGGTATATTGACAACTTTAGCTGACAGCAGAAGGCACCTTAGTTTCTGCTGCTAAAAGTTTATCAGCTTAATTGTACTTTATTGTCAAATTTGTCTTAAATGTTATTCTTTTGTTCCTTTTTTATTTTTGTATGTCTTATTGTTTTAAAGTATTGTATCTTGTGAATTATAGCTGCTGGCACAATGCACTTTATTTTTCAAACAAACTATGTCAGGGCTATGTCAGGGCTTAGCTGTGGATTTTGGCTTGGATATAAATGTACACTGTATCTGCATATTTTTATACTGATTTTGTTTTGGATATGTACTTTGCTGATTGTAATGATTTCAAGTAATCAACAAATAAATATTTACTACTACTGCTTTAGTCACCAGGCATGTACAGTTCCACGTGCAGTGCACCTGCAGTTATAGCTTAGACACGTTTCATGATGTGATTATCTACCAGAGACTTCTGAACAGTTAGATGTACTCACTGTCATTTCCTTAGAAAACACTCTGACAGGCGTGGCAGCCATTTTGTATGACGTGGCTTTCTTCCACTCGACCTATGCTAATCCACGGTGTTAACTCTTCGTGGTTTAGAGATTATTAATTGAGTTTCAGAGAAATCCATTTTCCTTACAAATTGCTTTTAATGTTTGCTAATCTTAGGCCTATAGTTCATTGTCTCCAGGCGTCCGGTGCTTCCTCCACCTATCTCAAGCTTCCACACCTCTATTTCACTTTCTGTACACCCATATATACACGTGGCTTTAAATTCTAAAGTCTCTAGTCGGTTCCAAAATTGGGAAGTAACATCGATTACCTGACCAAAAAAAGTGCACCATGCTTCTGTTGCATCACCACACATGTTACTGCTTACAGTTAATTAAAATTGCAGTTATACCAACTAGAAGTAACTTAAGATACCTTCCCCAAAAACTATTTAAACCCGAGCTTAAGTATTTTTTTGCAAATTCTAGCGAATTTATTTTTATTTTGCAGGTTTTTGTACAAGACTTTATAAAACATTAATACTTTAAAAGAATTCTGCCTAAGTGTCCTTTCTGTTCCAGCAGCCTTTATCGGTTGCAGGAATTAAATAACTAGACAAACCTTTATTTGAAGGCCTCATATGCCAACAGCGACAAACTGACAGAGCAGCAGATAAAATACAATCCAACATGCAGTACTAAACTATGTGGTTTTGAATGAATTCAGTTAGGTGGCATTTCAAAGTCATAACCTGTACATGCCTCGAGAACTGATAGCCATTCGCCCTGAGCAGCATTATATTGTAAGTTAGCCCAAACTTGTTTCTGGTGAATAGGAACGTTCTTAAGGCGCAATTCTGTTACACACCAAGTTCACAAAAGTGTAAAATGATAAGGGGATGCAAGGCTTGTAGGAAGAAGGACAAAAGAAGTTGCAGAGGATGCAATTCTTAACTTGCTAAAATCTTAATGAGTTCAGCGACCCCTACATTGAAAATAATGAGCTCCAGCACTCTATTAAATAGATTGCATAAATAATTAACATCGCAAAGCTCATCTGTTATATCTTAACCTTTGATAGCAGTAGCAGGAAGCGCACACAGCAAGCCTCGAATCAACCCAAGCTCCTGACAGGCGGAGGGATTCCTACAAGCGGTGACGTCACCAGCCCTTTCACAGGGTCCAAAGTAGAAAGCCGAATCTCTACATATCATAGAATTACCTCTAAGGTTTGTGTAGATTTTTGGCTGTTTGGAGTTTCACAAAAATATCCCCTGGAGTATTTATAGAAACTTCGATATTGTGCAGTTTCCGTGGGGACTTCTTTCCATTAGTATGCTGATGCTAATTGTCCAGGTGGTGGCTAGTATACAAGAACAGGCCACTCTTTACAGGATATAGAATCGGAGGCATGGACTAGAATATGGAATATGGAGCATAATGGTTCTAGGTAGAATGTATTGGATATGATTGACAGTTGAAGACAGGAATATGAAGAGTGTAGATGTTTTTACCTTTGGCTGCTGAGAATAAATCTACTTGTAGCCAGTTGTATGGAGTCTCTGATGTTCTTACCGACGAGGGCATGTCCTGGCATTCCATACTGAGGTATCCCTACTCTTACACTCCAGTGAAATATGTGTGTGTGTCTGTATTCCTTTTCCACCCTCGAAATGAAAGTACTCCCATAAATTACAGGAGTAGTGGTCCCTACAATTCCAGGCAGCAGCGGCGCATCACCCCACTGAGAATGAAAACTAAAACAGTAATAATACTATTTTATTAGCATTTTATTTTTCACTGGCAGCCGATGCTGCCGAGTCTAGGGCGGAGCGAGGCAATCCTCTTGACGCTAGCCATGGACTGGGAGGAGGAGTGGAGGGCACTTATAAGTGTGCATGTCAGTTTTGCCAGCCGTCTCAGGCCATCCAAACACACATGTGCACTTAGGGGCAGATTTACAAGCCCCTTGCGCCTCTTTTACGCTGCCGTTGCGTCACTTTTGTGACGCAGCGGAGGCTCAAAAGATGCGCCATGCAGCGGGGTATCTCCCAGATGCGTCACGTTGTAAAGCCCTGCATCAGAAGGAGGCGTTCCTGCGCAGGGGGGGCGTTCCGGCGCAGGAACGCCTCCTAAAAGTGGCTGAGTGAAATCTACAAGATTTCACTCAGTCACTTTTGAGCCCATGCTGCGTCAAAACCCTGTGCCTTCTTAAAGCAGGCGTAAGGATTGGTGCAGCATTGTAAGAATGGGGCCCCCCAGAGCATTGCTGAAGCTGCATCGCGCTTGCGACGCAACTCCAGCAATGCGCCGCCTTTACGGCCCAGATGCGTCACGTAAATACGGCGCATCTATGGTGGCAGAGGCGTGGCGCACAATAACTGGCGCATCCTTGCTGATATGCAGGGATGCGCCTGTTATTGTAAATCTGCCCCTTAGAATGTCTCCACCCAGCTGTACAATACAGAAATGGCACAGGCTCACAGTCCCGACGTGAGAGCTAAATCAGGCCACACAGACCAATACAGGTGCAGCTTTCACAGCATGAGAGCAGCGTGTTGATTGGTTGGGGAGCCTGTGCTGGCCCAGGGACATATAGAAGAAAGGAGCACCGAGGCGTCCAGCGGGAGAGCGGCAGTGGGAAAAGAAGGTAAGTGCATTTTTTTTTTCATGTGCCCTGCGCTGCCCCACTATTTTATTTTGGCAACAGCCGCTTCGGGTTACAGGATTGGAAAGGCCATGCAAAATGTTTATCAAAACCCAAAAACATGTGAATTCAGAACCCACCTGTCCCACACGTCTAAACCAAACCCTACATATGGCCAAATTGTGTACAGTATTCAGTGTCATTTGTGGGTGAAAATAACCACTGCATTAAATGAGTGGGATCCTGTCAGATCCGGCAGCTATTATTTAGCTGTGTCTGGGTTCTAGTGAGCCCCAGTGAAATATGCTGAATTTGGTATAATTTGCTGACAACAGGACACTTTCAGTAGCACCCACCGTTGTCTGCTTTCCGTTATTTTTACAGAGTTTTATATAGCACAAACTTGACCTGGCATCGGGTATCAGAGCGCTTTACATAGCACCAGTTCCGTTACATGAAGACACATTCATTTTTGGTGAGATTAAGTGATTTGCCCAGAATCACAGGATGTTCAGCTTCATTGCCGAGACTCGAACCCGGTTCCCCAGATTCCAGATCGACCGCCCAAGCCGTTACGCCAACTCCTCTCTCACCAAGCAGCAACCTGCTAGAGGTGAAGGGGATTTCTTATTTTCACTTCCAGCTGAGCCAAAACAAAGGCCGGCTTTGAAGGGTTACCAGCAATCTTTTTGTAGGAGTCTCATCCTGGCTGGGAGCGAACTGGAACCTAATACCTAGATGTCAATGCAATGGAGGAAAATAAAGCACATCGTTTATTATCACTTAAGAAATACTTAATTTTAAATACCTGCACTTTAGAGCTCCTTGCACCTCGAACCCTGATCCCCTGCGCAGCCGACTAGGTGCTGACGACGAGGGACAAAGGGTTGCTGCCGCCATATTATTAGGAGGAAAGGGTTGCGGTCCAGCTGCAGGACGCCTCCCACCCTCCTCCACCCGCATATAAGGACCATGTCATCTCGTCCGCGCAGCGGGCGGGCGCAGCGGGCGCGCCGGCGGCGGGCCAAAGGTAAGCCCGTCTGCGCTCGTCCGTGCCGGACCCGCACCCAGGGCCACATCCCCTGGTCCTGGTCGCAAAGAGCCCCAGCTATTTTATTCTACTGCGAAATTACATGAGTTACGACCAGTACCAGGAAGTAACTGCATGAGGTATGCCCCTGAGTATCTTTTAAATACAACTACCATGAGCTGCCCCCATTGTAAGTCCTCTATACCGTTTATTAACAATATTGCCAACCCTAGAAAGACGAACAATAGAAAACCCACAAACACCACAGTAGCGCTCATTAATGCTCGTTCGCTAGGTAGGCACAGACAGGATATAGCTGACCTCATCAGCAATAGGAAAATAGATATACTTTTCATAACAGAGACCTGGATGGACAATGCATCCGACCTAGATCTTGTGATTGCCGTCCCTCAAGGATATAAGGCCTACCGCCAGGACAGACAAGGACAAAAAGGGGGTGGGCTAGCAATATTTGCTCGTGACAACTTCATGGTGAGGACATTCTTTATTCCCTCACCAACCTGTGAAGCCATGCAATTTGCCATTATTCTGACCCCCTCGCACAATTTTAAAGGAGTTCTTCTATACAGACCCCCAGGAGCACGCTCTGGATTCCTCTCAAATTTAAATACAATCTTGGAATCTTTAGCAATAGAAGATTCACTAACGGTTCTAGGTGATCTCAATTTTCATCTAGAAAAGTTAGATAACATCTAAACTCAATCTTTATTATCAGATATGGAAACCCTAGGGCTCCCTCAATTGGTTACATCCCCCACTCATGATGCCGGTCATACTCTGAACGGTATTTTTTCTAACTTAGACGGTATCCATATACAAGATATCCTCCCGCTCCTATGGTCGGACCATCATGCCATTTTGTGCACAATTACCTCTAAGGATGCCCCCACATATAGTACGGTGGTTCCTAGTCGCAAACCTTTTAAGGCTTGGAAGGATATAAACAACGTAAACTTAAAAGCCTTATTGGATAGCACCCGTCCCATTATATCCTCAGATTCGAATATAGCTACTAATCAATACCTGGAATGGCTAGGTCATGCAACGAATTTACTGGTCCCACTGAAAACAGTAACTAGAAATAGGATAGCGCCCTCCGCGCCCTGGTTTACAGAGAACCTTAGGAAACAGAAGCAACTCTGTAGGAATAGCGAGAGACACTGGCGGAAATCCTATGACCCAGAAAACAAATCCCGTTACAAGGAGATGCTTGTCACATATAAAAAGATGATTACTGAGGCCAAGAGGAAGTTCTTTAGTGAACAAATAGAGAACGGCAAGAACTCCAACAAACAACTTTATGATATAACAAAGCAATTAGCAGGGAAAGCCCCCGACCTGGCCCCTCCTCCCTCTCAATCCCTTTGTGACGCACTGGCAAATTTCTTTTTCACAAAAGTTAATGACATCTATCAAGCCTTCTCGTCCAAGATCGGCGTTTCTACACATTCCACCTGTAACATTCCACTGGACTTTTCGCTAACTCAATTTAAAGAACTCACTGAGTCACAAATAATGGATATTATTACATCCATAAAAACTGGATCAGCCCTGGACCCTTGTCCTTTCAAAATTCTTCCCCCGGTCATGGACTCCCTAATAACAGTAATTACACAAGTATGTAACACCATGTTCAGATCAGGGATTTATCCAGACACACTAAAAAACACCCTTTTAAAACCACTGTTAAAAAAATCGCATCTGGATAAAAATGATTTAAAAAACTATAGACCAATAGCCAGCCTTCCATTCCTGGCAAATGTGGCAGAGAAAGCGATGAACCAGCAGTTGTCTGAATTCATCGAGGAACATCATCAGTTGGATAATACCCAATTCGGGTTCCGTAAATTTCACGGCGCAGAAACAGCCCTGATTAAAGCCGCTGAGGATATTAGAGTCATGCGAGATCAGGGAGGAACAGCAGTGCTCGTGTTACTAGACCTATCTGCGGCTTTCGACACGGTCACTAACTCTATTCTGATCGACCGTGTCGAAAAAATGGGCATCCAACAGGTAGCAAAGAACCTACTTGCCTCCTTTCTATCTGGAAGAACACAGGCTGTCACGTTAGGACCGTTCCAGTCGGCTAACCTGTCTCTGCCTTGTGGGGTTCCTCAAGGCTCATCCCTGAGTCCGACACTTTTTAACATCTATGTGTCGGACCTAGCCAAAGTCATCAAATCGCACGGGATGAGACTTACCTCCTACGCAGATGACACAAAGTTAGTGCTGTCCATCAACAATGATGGAGAAAAGGTGGCCGAATGCTTCCAAAAAGGCATGCTAGCAATTGGAGACTGGATGTCTTCCAATTGACTTAAGCTAAAGTCCGAGAAGACGGAGGTTGTAATTTTTGGAAAGCTTTCCCCAGCCTGGTCCCCCACTTGGTGGCCCTCATCCTTTGGAGTACCACCCAAACCGGTTCCAAGGGTTAGGAATTTGGGAGTGGTCTTTGATGAAAGCCTCAACTTTGTTGCTCATGCCAATCAAATAGCAGCAACGGCATTTCACAAGCTGAGACTTATAAGAAAGATAATCCCTTTCCTACCAGATAGTGCCGGAAAAACGTTGGTAAGCTCGCTGGTGTTATCCTCACTGGATTATTGTAATGGCCTATTTGCCAATGTCCAAACACGTGTGGTTAATAAAATGCAGACAATACAAAATGCTGCAGCAAGACTGCTCTCCAGGACCCCCAAATTTAAACCCATTGCTGAAACAATTCAGAATTTTCATTGGCTTACGATTAAAAACAGGATAAAATTCAAGACACTTTGCATAGCATTCAAAGCTGTACATAAGCAAGGACCACATTTTTTTATGAACCAGTTGACACTCTACTGCCCCCCAAGACAACTTCAATCCTCAACATTTAATCAACTAGCGATTCCTCTCACCAAGACAGTCTCCTGGAGAGATCGACGGTTCATGGTTACTGTAGCCAGACTCTGGAATACCCTCCCACAGTCGATCAGGGCAAGTCACTCTCTTTTGCTATTCCTCAAAAGGCTAAAAACATGGCTGTTTAACCAGTAATCCTTCTTTGGAACCAGCACTGGAGAATCATGCAATGAGTCTTAGCGCTGAGACGCCTACGGGCATTTGTTCGGGCTTAATAAATCTTAATAAATAAATAAATAAATAAAATGGTCGGAGAAACACAAAGGCAGGATTTAAAATATAATGCAGTGGTGGGGGTTGTCTGTACTAATAAGACTTTATTACCACCATACTACCCAAAGGAGCTATTTTAACAGCATCAGAATAACAACAAATTGAGGAAAAAACACAATCAGGTTCTAAACCCATGCCTTGACCTTGGTGATGATTTATAGCTCTATGTCTAGTACTAGAATTATTGCAACATATTAATTGCAAGTAACAAAAAGTTCTCTGTATCAAAAGCAGTAACACGCTCAGCTAACTGCATGAAATACAAATCTGTGTTCTGCATGGTACACTATGGGGGTCATTAGGATGGCGGGCGGACTTTGCCCACCTGCCATCCTCACGGGGATTGGGACCGCCCACCACAAGGGCGGGGGTCCCGTGGTGGGGATTAGGATGCGCCCGCCACAGTGGCGGGCGCATCCCTCATTTTTAGCATTGTGGGGGGTGGTGCTGAGAACACTGCCCGCCACAATGCTAAAAATGCATGTATGCATTTGCATACACGAAGCGGCAGGCACCGCGCGGTGCCTGCCGCTTCATGTATTCAAATGCTGGGGGGTACCACAGGTACCCACCATGTGCACCCCCACCTGTCCTTCACTCTGGGGGCCCGCAGGGGGCCTCCAGAGTGAAGACCGCATGAAGGCATCTAACTGAGCCCATTGTAATATGGCTGGCGGTGTCTAATAGACACCGCCACCATATTAAACCTTTTCCACAAGGCGACCGGGGCGGAAAAGCGGCAGACCGTGTTTCCGTCCGCCGCTTTCCCCCCGCCATAGTAATATGGCGGGGGGAAATGGGTGGCGGGCGGGCATAAATGTCGGGCGGATCGCCACTATGGCGGTGGCGATCCGCCCGACATCGTAATGGGCCCCTATGTGCTGTGCAGGAGACACATTAACCCTCTATGCTACTTCATGAGTCAAAACTGTGACTAGACAAAAAACAGATCTCCCTAGCAGGTGTATTACCCATCAGAGTTATCTTGCAATCAGGGCTGGGCTGGAAACAGGGTGCTATTGACCCCCGGCCCAATACCGGCGCCCACCCTAGCGGCCCACCGGGGAAAGGCCCGGTGTCCGCCAAGGCCAGTCCAGCCCTACTTACCATTATTATTATCCTCTGAAAATTGCTGGGCACACAAAGTGTCTGCACCTGCATTCCATTCAGGTATTCAAAAACAGTTAGCAAATCTGACCCGCAGATGCTACTACAAAATTCAGGGAGTACTATGAGTGCCAATGCAGGGCCAGATTAATGACCTGTTTTCAGAAATCTCAGTGATAGGTGCGCCAATGAGCGCTGAAATGCCAGAAACCGGTCCTAGGAAGCTTGTTTCCGGTCCAGGGAAGGCATGGCTTGGCAGTTCGGGCTGGACTGTTCCCATGAGGCACAGGGTCAGACTGATTTGCATATGGCCATGTCTGAACTGGGGTGGCAGAGTGGGCTAAAGAATGGTGATGGATTAAACCCAGATCTCTTGATTGGGTGTGAGTGTTTGATTGGTTCAGATGCTCTTTCCATCACCACCCCCTTTTGTACCGCTTAACCCCTCCCATGCTCGTGACGGAACCGCTCCGTCACGAGCCTCGGGTGGGCTGTGCTGGTGATGGAGCTGTTCCGTCACGGCTCGCTCGGCGCCTGTGCGGTGCTGATTACGCGCCTGCGCGGTGAGTTCTATTGAGCGGGCGGGGCCGTGACGGAACCGCTCCGTCACAAGCACAGCCCACCCGAGGCTCGTGACGGAGCGGTTCTGTCACGAGCATGTGAGCGCCGCGCGGCGGCTTTCCCCCCTAGCGCTGCGGCGGAATTGCCGCCGCAGCGAAGGGGTTAATTAAGATTAGACAATAAAATATTTCTAAACACAATACATAAAAAACTGAATACAAATACTTTTAAATGGTAGTCTAGTAGCCTACAAAGACAAATAAGAGGCATTAGTCACAGTAACAACCAGAGGAGTTATTATAAATCAGTTAAAACACTATACTGAAAAATCAGAAACATTCCCTGTAAACAATGTAATTCAGTAATAAAAAGCGAAAAAGTCAACATTGTGTCAGAGAGCAAAACACAAAGGTGGGACATTAAAAACTACTTACCTAGGCGCATTTGGAAGTTATGATATGCCCTGCAACCCATTCAAACGTGTTTCACACTTTCTTGAAAGGTGGATTATTGCACCACTTGACAGACAGCTACAACATACAAGCTAATTATTTGACTTTCGCTGAATATCCTGACCTTGAACAGTGTCTACTACTTCGGCATAAGGGAAGTGAGGCTGGAAAAGCAATATTTCAGCCCTGCCTCTTGTAAACCCGTCCCCACTACATGTCATGCGCCAGTATCAACATTTCCCCTCTGGGGGGTGGACTAGTTTTAAGAAGGGAGGTGGGGTGGAGGTATAATGATAATCGCTGAGTTTTCGTGGCTTACCTGAGGAGGGGTGTGCGCGTGCTGCGCCCTGAAGATGCCCGTCCCGCTGAGGCCGTCTATGGAATCTCTGTCCTGGAATCTTCCACTTCGGGGGTAGACGAGGCGGCGCTTCACCCCCAGCATCCTCACAGCTTCCCACAAATGACAGACGGAGCAGCACAACCGAGTCACCGCCAAAACGACACGGATTCCCCTCGGGCCCTGTTTAGGAGGGCTGGGGCCGGGCTACCTCCGACATCCCCTCTCTGTAGGCTGGGAGCAGCACCTGCCTCCAGGTAGGGAGGGGATGGGGTTGGAATGGAGAAAGTGGCCATTGGAGCAAGGGGGACATCGCAGCATCTCTTGCCTATGGCTCGCCCGCCTTTGGGTGGTGGGGGTGAGGTGGTGGTGGGAGTAGGGTGGGTTAGAAGCCTGCAACAGAGGCTGGTAAATGAGGTAGGGACGTGCACCCGGATGCCGTCCCTTCCAGAGACGAACTCTTAAAAGCGGCTCGGCGCCGCTGCCCGTCCCCCAGGCGGGGATTTGAGCGGAGGGATTCAGTTCTCACTTCCTACTGACTTTCCTGCAGGTCGGGCTGGGACAGGGAGGAGGTGCCGAGCCCTCCCGCGGGCAGCACGTCACAGGCGGGCTACTATGGGAACACTGCACGCCCGTCCCATGGGGTCTTTCAGGAGCCGGCCGTGAGGAGCAGAGTGCCCGGCTGGGCTCCTTGGTTTCACACTCACAAACATGCGCCCGCTATTTCAATCCGTCGCCCGCTCTCCAGGGGTATAGCTACCGTTGGTGCAGCAGGTGCAGTGGCACCAGGACCCAGAGCCCTGATGAGCCCATTAACACCTTGAACTACAGGCACCACTCCCCTATCCCAGTGCTCGAAACCAAGGGACCGTATCATGACAATGTTCAGGAGTTTGAAACACTGGGGGGCATATTTACAATAACTGGCGCATCCCTGCAAATCAGCAGGGATGCGCCAGTTATTGTGCGCCACAGCTCCGCCATCATGGATGCGCCGCATTTACAATGCGGCGCACCATGGTGCAAAAACAGCACAGATGCGTCACGTATCTGTGCCGTAAAAGTGGCGCATTGCTGGAGTTGCGTCGCAAGCGCGACGCAGCTCCAACAATGCTCTGGGGGCCCTATCCAGTTAATGCTGCGTCAATCCTTACGCCTGCTTCAGGTAGGCGCAGGGTTTTGACGCAGCATGGGCCTAAAAGTGACTATGTGAAATCTTGTAGATTTCACTCAGCCACTTTTAGGAGGCGTTCCTGCGCCGGAACGCCGCCCCCCTGCACAGGAACGCCTACATGTGGCGCAGGGCATTACAACGTGACGCATCTCCCAGATGCATCACGTTGTAAGTACCCCTGCAACATGGAGCAGGATTTGCGCCGTCGCTGCGTCACTAAAGTGACGCAACAGCGGCGTAAATGAGGCGCAAGTGGCTTGTAAATCTGCCTCTAGGTGAGCAGTCACATACATGTATCCGGGAAACGGCCTCTACAACGAAGCCGTTTCCACGAAATCATTTACCACGCATGCACTACAACGCATGCGTGGTTACAACTAAAGGCTTTACCACGCATACCTGTACTACGAAATACGTAGTAAAGGCATGTGTGGTAAATGAAAAGAAAAACGAAGGGGGGTTTGGGGGGTCTCCCCCATAAAAAAAAATAAAGCGCTGGGATAAAAAGGGGGGCTGGGGGGGTCTCTCCCCAAAAAACAAAACTAACCTGAGGAGCCGAAGCTAAAGCCGAAGCTATCAACGTCGTTAGGGAGGAAACGGAAAGTAACTTCCGCTTCCTCTTAACGACGTACGTCCGACGTAACCAGAGAAGATGGAGGGAAGGCGAGTTAAAAGGTAAGGGGTATTTTAGTAAAATACATATATATATATATATATTAAGGGTTAAGGGTAAATATAAGGAATGAGGCTGGGGGAATGTAAGGGGAGAGTTTTAATCTTTATCAAGAGTATGTCCTCACCATGCATACATTTACAACAAAAAACGGTGTAAATGTATGCGTGGTAAAGGAATATTCGAGGTAAAGGTTAAGCGTGGAAAACGAATTCCGTTGTAACGTATGCGTTGTAAAGGCATGCGTTGCAACGGAATTCGTTGTAACGTCATACATTCCATGTATCCCTGTCACCTGGAAGCTCAGGAACCTTACACTGAGGCCAGATGACTCCTCATTTGGGCTTTCACTTTCAGGGAAAAGCAAGGACCAAGTCAAGACTTACTCCTGAAGGATGGTTAGGGTAGAATTCAAATACAGTTCATACGTTAATAATAATACACTTTTTTTTATTGCCCAATCATTTCGTATTGAAAACATATAAGTATTTTATTCGCCTTAAGTTAAAAGGTTTAGCAGATGCAATAGCTTACACTTTAAAAACAATTTTACCCTACGCCGAAGGACACATTGAGGAGCTTGAACTAACAGCAAATTAATTATACAGCTTTAGCAATGTAGGGGAAGAGGTGAGGGGGTCAAGGGACACGGGTGTGTCTTTGACAGTATCCGAGGCGCTGAGTATCTGGTTTGCTCGGAGACGGGTCAGCAACACTCTACCTAAATGCAGATTGTTCACCTGTCGAATATCCCCAGGGAGTAGACGGAATCTGGAGAATTTTGTAACAGTGATCCTCTGCACTGGTTGACGGCGTTGGGTGGCTCTGCGGTGACACCCTACACCTCAGAGGTGTTGGAGTGGTACCTTGTACAAGTACCACCCTTATGCACTCACGTCAGTTTCATGTATCTTTCCCATTCCATACCCTCAGACACAGAGCACAGAATACATTGATTGAGACAGTGTGCCAATCTCTAACTTGGAACATTTTTAGAATTTCAAAAGGGCACTCTATAGAATGGGGAGACAGGAGGGAAGTGAGGATTTTGAGGTGAGACCGGAAAGAGCGTTATAGAAGATAAGTAAGCAACTTGTTCTTCTGATGGATCCTTCTAACTGCAGATTCCTGGGGCTTCATTTATGAGGGCTTGCGTCAGTTTTGCGCTTCTGATGTGTCACTTTTTGTGACGCTTCGGTGGCGTAAAACATACCTCCTGTTGCGCACTATTTACAAAGTGACGCATCGAAGCAGATGCGTCACTTTGGAAACCCCTGCGCTACATTATACCTGCATCAGTTATAATGTATGCAGGGGGGCGTTCCCCCGCAAAAAGCCCCGTAGAAGTGAGATTTTACTACGTCGTTGCATCAAAATCTTGCGCCTGCCTCACAGCAGGCGTAAGACTGACGCAGGCCCTTTCACATGTGGCTTGCCCCATGTGAAAGGACTTATTGCTGGAGTTGCGTCACTTATGTGACACACTCCAGCAATGCGTCACTTTTGCGCTTACAGATACGTCAGAAATACTGACGTATCTGTAACTCCTTGCGACATGATGCGTCATACATTAAATGACGCATCAGGTATGACAAAAGGAGTGCGCACTGAGAAGTGACGCATCGCTGCTTTCACGCAGCGATGCGTCATTTCTCATAAATGAGGCCCCTCGCCTTTAGGATAGATACCATAGCAGTACCTCCCAAAGGTGGCAGGTCTGGGGATTGGATTCAGTCCAAAAACTCCTGCAGATCTGAGTGGGCACAGAAACCTTTCCACCATACCAGATGGCAAGGCAGAAATATGTTGTGAATTATGCATCAACGCCCATGTCACAGCCTAGCAGATGTGTAGCATAGGCACCCCTCTGTAGCAGCCTGGGCTAGGTGAAAAGGTCCCTCAGGCCTTCATGGGGTTGCCTCTTTGCCAGAGCATAGCACATTTTGATGAAGAGAACCATCCTCCGTGGCAGATCCCTCTTTTGCCTTTCTTTGCACCTGAGAATCCCATAAAGAGTGAATTATCCTTGTGAGGGTCTTTTATACAGTTGATGTAAAAGCTTAACGCTGTCTTCAAGGGCTGAGGCAGAGCGAGAAACGCTGGCAGACTCATTGATTGGCCAGAAAGGAGTCACAACCTTTGGTAGGAAGACCTCTTGAGTTCTTTGTACCAGTTTGTCTGGAAAGAAGGTGAGGTAAGGCAGTTGCACCAAAAGCACTTGCAGTTCACTTACATCGTGTGCTGGCTTCATCTCAGTGAGGAAGAAGTTTTTTAAGTGGCAAAAGTTGGGGAAATAGTTTGGGGAGGAAACATGTCAGTGAAACGTTTTACTAAATGCATTACAATCGGACACTTAAACAGAGACTGTCCATTAGATAAACATAGGAAGGAAGCGAGGTAGGGGAAAAAGGGAGGGTGGTAGGGGTGGATGGATGGATGAGAGAGGGTGATGGGAGATGTATATATGGATGCTGAGATGCATGGATGAATGGATTTAGAGAATGATGGATAGAGGAGGGATGTGGATATGGATAGTTGGATGAATAGAACAATGGATGGATAGTTGAGAGAGGGATGAATGGACAGAAAGAGGGAAGGGAAGGTAGATGGAAAAAAGGTTGGATGGACGGAAAGTATGAAGAAAAGGAGGAAAATTGGACGGAGAAAGAAGGAAGGATAGATAAAAATGGATGAATTCAATATGACAGAAGGAAAGATATAAAGGACAAAAGGAAATAAAGATGGCAAAAGGCTATGGCAGACACAGTTAGAGAAGCACGATACCTTGGCAGGGGCATCTCAGATCATTCCCCGATGTGGTTACAGGTCGAGTTCAGGCAGCCAGCGGTTGGCAGGGTTGCTCCGATTAATGCATGGCACCTGAAAGATCCGGCCACTAAAAAGGAGATACTCCGGGCTTCAGAACGCTATTTATAGGAGAATGTGGGCACTGTCGACTCGGCGCAGACACTGTGGGAGGCATATAAAGTGGTGCTGAGAGGTGAGGTCTTCTTCTTGGTTGCGGGCAGGAAGAAGAAACACCAGGCAGAGGTGACCAGGGTGGAGGCTGATGTGATAAGGTTGGAGGAACGGGTTGCTGAGTCTGCCGCTCAGGAGGACCCTCACCTACTGAAGTTAAAACAAGATGAATACAAGGGCCTCTCCAGATAAAGAGCAATTCCTTATAACCATGCCACACAAAGTCGAATATAAGAACATGGAGACAAGGCCGGTAAGCTGATTGCTTGGTTAGAACATGGGGAGTGGGCCTCTAGGTTGGTGACGGAGCTAGAGGGGTCGAGATCCGACAGAATCACAGACCCGCAGGCAGTGGCAGATGAATTCTCTGAGTATTTCAAAGACGTATTTGCCTCGGTCGGTTGTTTTACAAAGGCAGAGAATGGCAAAATGATTAAAGATATCTGCATGCCGAGCTTGTCTGAGGACAATAGGAAATATCTAGACTCCTCTTTTATGGATGATGAAGTTGCGCAGGCGATTAGAGGCATAAAATCTGGGAAGGCAACGGGTCCAAACGGGATACAAATAGAACTGTATAGGTTGAATGCCCATAAAATCGCTCCACATATTCGGTCCATGTTCCTAGAAAGTAGGGAGTCGGGCCAACTCCCATATGATCAACGGGTTGCAAATATTGTGGTCATTCACAAGACAGGCAAGATTAAGACATCTCCTTCCTCGTATAGGCCCATCTCGCTTCTCAATGCTGAGCTCAAGATTTTGGCGAAATTGCTTGCCACCAGATTGGTTAAGGTTAATACAACTTTGATACAACCCGATAATTCCGGCTTCATGCCACGTCGCAACACAGCCCTGAACCTGCGGAGGCTCCACTGGATCCTGGGTGGTTCCCAAAAGTTGCTGGAGCCAGCAGTATTGGTATCCTTGGATGCCACTATGGCATTTGATAGAGTCGAATGGGCCTATTTATTTGCAGTTTTGGCTAAGTTGGGCTTTGGCCCGGAGTTTATCGGTCGGGTTTGACTGCTGTACGCCACTCCCTTGGCCAGAGTGGTCGTAAATAATTGTAAATCAGCCGATTTTTCCCTTGGGAGAGGCACGAGACAGGGATGCCCGCTGTCCCCACTTCTCTTCGCTCTGGCGCTGGAGCCTCTGGCGGCATGGGGCAGGTGGGACCAGTCGATACGTGGCTTGTGGTGGAGGCCAGAGTGGGAGGATAAGATTTCGCTTTATGCGGATGATATCCTGCTATACCTCACTAACCCAAGGGTGTCCTTGTGTAATTTTTTGGATGTCCTGGCCATATTTGGCAGATACTCCGGGTTCACTATAAACTGGTCGAAGTCGGTATTGTTTGTTTCATCGGGAGCGCCGCCTGTGGTTCCACAGTCCTGCCCTATAAAGATTGAACCGGTGGGATTTAAATATCTAGGCATATATATAACCCTGGACCCGAAGTTAAGATATGCCAATAATCTAGGGCCCCCCTTTGAATCGGTTTAAAAAGGACGTGGAGCGCTGGAAAGCTCTCCAGTTATCTTTGCTTGGGAGGGCAGTGCTATTCAAGATGATGGCCTTGCCTCGGTTTCTATACCTACTCCAAAACACAATGGATCCGGTGCCGATATCCTATTTTAAGGAGATTGAGACACTTCAGCGGCGGCTCCGCTGGGACGGCAGACCTCGCTAAGCTTTTATCAAGCTAACCCTCCCGTGGTACGATGGGGGAATTGGTCTCCCAGATTTGAAGAAGTATTACTGGGCCTGACACCTTGCAACGGTGAACCACATAGTTTATGGACCCCCGGGGACCCAGGTTATGCTATGGATCGTGGGCAGGCACCGGGTTGAGATATCATCAGAGCCCTGTATGCCAGACCCGGGAGGTTCACGCTGGTGGGCCCAACAGCACACGCTGTACATGTTTGGCACGTTGCTACTAGAAGTTTGGGATGGGAGGGAGGATTGACGTTGGCCACCCCCCTGTTCTGTTCGGAGAAGCTTGGTAGCTTGTGGAAGTCTAAAGGGACCTCATTGGAATCAGCCAGATTAAGGATGTGTGGGTGGGGGGGGGGCAGTGTGCAGACATTTGAATCTTTGAAACAACAATACAGTTTGAATGAAAATGAACACTTTAGGTACCAGCAGATTAGACACGCCCTTCTTGCCCACATACCTGGAGATACGGCGCTTCCAGAGGCTTCCCCTCTCGAGGACCGAGTGCTTGATGGTCACATTCCAGAAAAGACTATCTCCTTAATATACAAGAAGCTTGTAAATAATATGGATGACCCGTTGGGACGAGTCAGAATATCATGGGGGCAGATGGATTGGAATTAGACGATGAAGACTGGGTGGAGGCAGTCTCCTCCCCTAAAGTGGTTGCAGTTCAGATGAGGCTCAGATTGGTGCAGCTTAAGATCTTACATAAGTCGTATATCACAGGGCCCAGACTAGTACACATGGGACGGGCGGCGAGTGGGGAGTGTAGAAGAGGCTATGGAGAACTTGCCACTTTCATTTATATCCTTTGGCACTGTGAGGAGATACAGAACTTCTGGGCAAAGATACACGATGAGATGAAAGAAGTACTGGGGGAGGAGATACAACCAGAAGCTCGAAGATGTATATTAAATTTATGGGAGCCCACAGACTTGAACGGGTATCTGAAACAGTGGGTCACGTTGGCATGTATGGTGGCGAAGCGGAATATAGCCCAGTTGTGGGGAGCCAGCCAGCCACCCCGGATTACTAAATGGGCAGAAGATTTAGATTGGTGTATGTTCAGGGAGAGGGCAGTGTACGTGGCCAGGGGTTGTCCGGAGCAGTGGGGGAAGATCTGGGGGGCTTGGAATAGTCATCGCGGTGAATTATGCACCCCCCCGATGCGGCAAACGAAAGCAGAAGCACAAGAATCCCCATGATCCCAAATATATGTATTTTGTAATATATGATTCTGTACGAATGACAAATCGAACCTCACAATGATGACAATTCTTGTTCACCTGATGTTATTGTTTCTTTTGTTCTTTTTCAATAAACAGAATTTTAAAGATGACAAAAGACAGCAGGATGGAAAAAAGAAGGACAAAATAATGAAACGAGGATGGGGAGAAAGAAGGAATTTCAGAATTCCCCCATAAAAAAAAAACAATCTGCTAAATGACTGCTGGGCTTACTTTCTAAGTGCCATTTGAGATACAGTCAACTCCCTTGCTGCTGATAACCCTAGTGCCACTGCAGGGCAGGGACAGCATCCAGTCACCTGTGTCCCGAGTTGAAAGGATCTAAGTCAGAGTGAGCATTTGGACCTGTTCTTCCTTAAAAATGCATTCCAGGTGTTGAGGTCCAAGATAGGTCTGAGACATTTGTCTAAAGAAGTGGCGTGAGTAGCACCCTTCTCTCTTCCCTGAGGCTGACACCTGTTCAATGGCACCATTGGACAGCAGACGGTTGACTTCCTCCATCAGGGCTGCAGCCAGCTCCTCCAAATGTCGCTCTGTTGGAGGAGGGCATGAAGGGGGAAAAAACAGCAGGGTGTAGATCTTTTGAACAATTTGTAAGACCCTCCAATGTGATACGATGGATCAACAACCAGAGAGAGCATGCCATATTCTTCCTTATAAAGGCTAGGCATGGTCTTTTTATGACAAACTAAAGCAGCATGAGGAGAGGAAACACTGAATGATTGCATACCCTACTGGTGCCCATGGTTTCAGTTGTTCCCACACCCTCAACCTGGAAAGTACTAGGTCAGTTGCAGTAGTACAGGCAGAGAAGGTTGGCACGGTCTCTAAGCTACCCCCTGGAACAACGTCAAAGCTTCCTGTCGTTTTGGGAAACTACGTAGCTGACAATATTTGCATCATGCACTGACCTGTGATGCTATGGTCTTTAAATCATTTTAGCACTGAATTAGCTTTTTTTCCAAATAGCCTGACACCATCACAAGGCATGTCGATTAAGGATGCCTACACATCCTGTGAAAAAGCTGTTGATCTTATCTAGGTGTGCCATTTGAGCATGACACTTGGGCCAATAGCTCTCTCTACGTAATTAGAAGTGTCCCTTTCAGTTTGAAGTACATTATTCGGAGCATCCTTGCCAATATTTGTATTGTTTTCTTCTGAAAGTCTTCAGGGACAGCCAGCAATACCCATGGTGCATTGACAGAATTACCACATTTTGAGAAGCAAACACAGGACAGGCCAGACATATAAGTAGGACTAAATCCTTTAGCCTTACTGCTATGCCTGGCCTGATTTTGGTATAGCCTTGTAATGTATATGTATATATATATGTGAGTGTGTATATTTCTATATATATGTATATATATAACCTACTGGCAATCACCAGTAGGTAGTTATAGTTAGGATGTAGTTTCCATACGAAAAGCATTTCTTTTCATTTGTCATTAACTTTGGCGTTGTTTTATGAATCCTCGCGAAATTTTCAACACAAATGACTCAGTCACTTCAGGCGCTGTTGTGAAAATTTTGGGATGATCTGTTGTCAAGCAGGGACCGAGAAAAAGGGGGGCTACAAACCGCTTTTTCTCAATGTTAATTTCTCTAGGAAACTTTAGACACAGCTACAGCCCGAACTACTGAACGAAATTACACCAAATTTGGCAGAAAGTTAGCTCTTTTTGTTAATTGATATAAATCCATTCAGTAGTTGCTGAGAAATTTAAAGGTTTCTCAGAGATAGAATTGAGGCCGCAGTGGATCCGGACCACTCCCGATCTTATGCCTGAGATCTGATAGGCTGCCAGCACTTCAAACCAGGAAGTGTTGGCAGCCATCTTGTGACTCGGTTGAACCAAATCACAAGAAAAAATTGTAAAAAATTATTAAATAGGAGGCAGGGTAGAAACATCCTGATCCCCTAGGCCTCTTTGGGGAGGGTCCCTGTGGGCCAAAAAAGGTTTTTTTATTCGGCGAGAGTCACATTGTATCCACGACTCCCGTAGAGAATGTGGAAAAAAACGAAACGCAGGCTCCCATGTTTCGTTTAATTTAGGCCCCCGGGTAGGAAAGGTCCCGGGGGTAATTGAAAATAATGATGAGGGGCCCATGCAGGCCTCCCGCAGCGCTGGGGACCTCCGCCTCTCCAGGGCTCAAGACAAGTGAAATGTGGGGTGGGTATGCGTGGGTTGCTGCAACCTTAACCTCTTGGATGCTCATGACAAGGTGAGCTCGTCATGAGGCACACTGGAGCTGTGCTCATGACAAGGGGAACTCGTCATGTATAATGGGATTCAATAAATATCAGCGCAGGACGGGAAAAGCCTTAGCAGCCAAGTGGTTAACAAACAAAGGCAAAGCCCCACTTTATAGAAGTGTACACATGGGTCTGCAAGGGAGACTCGTTATGCAATAACACATAGAGTACAAGCCAGGTCTGAAGATCAACCTTATTAGAAATGAAAAAGGCACCATTTAGACTGCCGAACATATGTAAACAGCTCGGATGAGCAAGCTCATCAAGGCGTTCTTTCTCTGATGTGAAAATGAAGCTTGAAACGCTAGAGGCAGGCACTTAATTCAGGCAGGTCTGAGCATGAGCAGAACCATGTCTGACTCGATTCACAGTTATGCTAATGAAAAGTTTATTTCATACACATCTGATACAATACAATCCAGCAATCTCTTCGATTCCTAAAACAATACACACAAGCATGAACTTGCTTATCTAATACAATACAAGCAAAAAGTTGAATATCTGAACTCAATTTCATATTACTTGCACCAAAACAAGAGCCCCATTAGTGCGTTCCTTTAATTGTTCCTTTTATTGTCTCAAGCCTGTTGCTGCAAAATCTAAGAAAACTGCACAGAAAATTTAAAGCATTGGAACTCTGAAAGTCTCTTGTTTGAAGCTTGTCCCTAGCATGGCTGCATTCTAGAAAACATTAGGGACTCACTTATTCGGAGCTGCCGTCTAACGTGGCTACTTTTTCTTGAAATCTGGTCAACCTCAATTTCTCCTCAGTCCTCCCAATCTGAGACTTCTATCCTTTTCCTTTCTATCCTGGTTGGTGCTATCTTTCTGTAGCACTTTGAAGCCATGTTGCTATGGCATGTAGTGCTTAATAAGCGAGCCCTCTTTTATCCTTCTACTACACTTTTCAATCCAACCAGCAGAATAACATGGCCACCGCTCAAATTAATTTCTTATTTCCCTACACTGATTCCCCACTAATCCTGTTTTGGTTCCGGAGTAGCTTACTACCTGCCAAAAAGCGCTTCAACACCTCATCAGGGGTAACAAGTGCTGTATAAATGCAAACCCTTCCGTCTTCTATCCCTCCACTATCCTTTTTCAATCCAAATAATAAACTCACATGTACACCGCTTGAATTAATTTCATACCTCCCTATACTAATTCACCACTAATCCTTTTTGGGTTCCGAGTAGCGTGCTACAAGCCGAAAAAGCGCTTTGATGCCTCATCAGGGCAGGTAAGTGCTAAATAAATGAAATTACAATTACAATGATGGAAATATCCCCACCCTCCCCCTTGTGTGTTCTCACCATCACTTAGAGCTCTTTGACACCCAAGAGGTTCTGGTTCTCATTCCATAAAACCCTAAAATAAAAGTATAAATAAAAGTATACTTTACTTCAGCAGGAAATTACATATTTTTAAGCAATGTAAATGTAGCTGATCTCCACAATACAATAGTTATTCATTAAGATAGTTCAAGAAGTAACATTAGTAAAACAGACCAATGGCGGCTGCGTCCGTTTGATCTGGTGGCGGTCATCTGATCTCTGTGGCATTGTGTAGCAGATGTACCCGTGTGACAATGTACTTCAAGCTGATGTGACAGCTTTTATTGTATGAGTTAAACGGTTGGGCCCTGCCTCATGTTACTCTAACCCTCTTTGTGAATTAGTTGTACTTCACCTATACTTACTGTGTGTCTTGGGATTTTACATTCCGCTTTACTTCTTTTCTTTGTTCCCATCTCATACTCGTTTGATGCACATACAGAGCATTTAGGGCACTGTGTGATCTGTCTTTGCGGTTAGAAGGTTATGTTAAAATCATTAATAGCAACCGAACTAGTTAGACATCCAAAATGAAAACTGACCCAGACTCTGCGCTCCTGCTCTTTCATGCCCCCCCCCCCCCCTCCCCATTTGGAAGAGCTGACAATGCATAGAGCTCCAGCAGGGGAAGGTCTGATGTTGACACGTCTTCCGCCTGCATTACCTAATCGTTTACACAAATTATTATAATGGACTTTATTGTGGATCGCTGATGTGCAGCATAACATATTCATCTCGCAATTATGGTCATCTGAGGCCGCCCTTGCAAGATAAAGTACTTTTCATGAGCACATGGGTGGAGAAGAGTAGGGCTTAAAGTGGGATGAAAAAGGTGCTTGGGGGGGGGAGGGGTCTCTAAAAAGGGTGTGGATAAATAAGTGTAATTACTAATACTTTCCAGTAGGGGTGACCCATGCAAATAAGGGCGTGGCTTAAACATGTAAACTACAATTTTGAGCTTCACACAGCATGCCATCTGATTAGTTTTTGAGTCGCTATCTTCGAGCTTTCTGTTATTGCATTCAATACCACCCCACAATAACAGACGTGCATACAACTAGCCAGAACTATTGATTTTACCAATGCTTGTTAGCAGTGTTAGATACATGAGTGACAATAATGATATTCTTCAGTATAATTAGAAATAAAATGTTTCAGTTCTCAAAATATGATAGTCAGTTAAACATTACTGATGTCTGTGGAAGGGGTAGTAGTCTTCAGCATGTCTCAGTCACCCCTGTTCTCCCATTCACACCACTTTCCTCTGCAGGTTCTGCATAAGACACTTATAATCTTTTTATCTCCACATCTTTCGGAAATCCTTCATCTACATATTTCACACCCATCGGTTTCGTCTTTTGCACCCTCTTATCATTCTCTCCTTCAGCACATACGTCATTGCAATTCCTTTACTTGACCTTCTCCCCCATACAAGCACAACACACCCATTCAACCTGTAAAAAATGTATTTTCTTTATGCTCACCATGACAATATTACAACAGATTGGTACCTGCTTCACACTCACATATGCAGATCATGCAACAATGACTCATAGGGTATCAATGAAAAGACACACAAAGTATGTCACTAAATTGTGACAACACAAAGAAAATATGGTAATACAAGCGGTAATTGTTAGAAATCTGGTCTCTAGTTGGCAGAGGTTTGCACCCTGTGCAAGGAAATACCACAATGATAGCCAGGGTAAGTCAGATACACAACCTAAATTAAACTGTGCTCACCCTCTCGTAGCTTGGCACACAGCAGCCAGGCTTAACTTAAGAGGCAATGTGTAAATTGCTTGTGCAACATGTAGGTCACAATAAAAACACCAAAAAAAGACTCCACACCAGTTTAGAATAATAGAGAATATTTATCTGAGTAAAATGACCAACATATCGAAAATCCAATAAGCAGAAGTCAAGATTTGAATTTTTAAAGAATAAATCTAAAAACAGTTTTTAGAAGTCAATAGCGCTAAAAGGTTACTTGAGGTTCGGCTAGACTGGGGTAAATTCAAAGTTCCAAACTGACCGCAATGGAGGGTAGGCCGGCTACAGCACCCATGCACGGGCCGCTGATAAAATACCTTGTATGGAGCAAGCGTCAGCGTTACGGACTTCCTGTGTCAGTTATGATTCACACAGAAGGGCTGATGCTTCGAAGTCAAGCCACGCTGTCGTTGTCAAAGGATCGGCACTGCGTCGGAGTTGAACCTCACAGTCGCGCCCTGCATCGTCAGCTGTCACCCATATTCAGAGACAGGCAGAAGCACAGATTGGTTAAAGTGAGGAAAGGCAAACTTCCTCAAATGGCGTTTCCAGACTTACAATTTACAATCCAAATTCACTATGAGTTGTGATTTTAAATTGTGAGTCCAGAGACACCATACTCCAAATCTCTATCTTTTCCCAATTGAAATTGCACCTAAAAGATGTTTTAAGGCAATCCTTAGCATAGGTAAAGGTGGACATTGAATCCACCTTTAGGTTTCTGCCTCTTCATCTCAAGAGCTTACACTTGCTGAGCTTCCAGCTTGATGGCCAGTTCTACTTTGACAATGTTCCTGCCCATGGACTGCCCATATCCTACACTTACTTTGAGGCGGTCAGCTCATTTATAGAGTTGGCACTCAGTGAGATGCACCCGGCCTGAGGTAAATTGCATTACTTGGATGACTTCTAATTTATTGGGGAGTCAAACTCGAACTAATATCAGTCGCTATTTGTAAAACTGACTGATGAGTTAGGAATGCCTCTACAGCATGACAAAATGGCAGGTACAGCCACAACAATCACATTCCTGGGCATAGAATTGGGGTCAGTTGAAGGGGTATGCAGGCTGCCAGCTGATAAAGTGGCAGGCCTGAGGGAGCCTCTGCAGAATCTGGTCACTAAGAAAAAAAGCCAAGGTACGGGAGCTAGAGCAGGTTCTCAGGAAGCTGAACTTTGCAGGGAGGGTGATCTGGCGGGAACAACCTTTGACAAGAGCCTGGCCTAGGTGACAAGAGGACTAACCAAGAAACATCATAGACTGTGAATGGCAGCAAGGATGAGGGAGGACATCGGAGTATGGATGGGTTTTCTGGCTGACTTAAAATGTAAACAAATCTGGAAGGACCCACTGGTCACAGCAGCCCAGCTAGAACTGTTCACAGATGTCACAGGACATGAAGGTTTTGGCACTATAATGGAAAATGCATGATGCTCTGCGCAGGGACCCATGTCTTGGAGAAAGAAATACATCACAAAAAACTTTACGTACCTGGAGCTCTTTCCCAGAGTGGTGGTCTACTGCTTGTGGAAGGATAGGCTAGTGAACAAGCAAATGGTCAACCAACCATGGTTTGGTACAGCTGGTGAACAACAGGGCAGCAGTATCCACTTGGATCCTTCTTTCAAGTCAGCCTAAATATAGCAATAAAGGCTAGGCATGTCCCAGGTAGTGACAACTGAGTAGCTGATGCTCTGTCTTGTTTCAGTGATCAAGGTTACGGAATTGGCACCACAGCCAGACAAAGAGACGACCCCTTTCCCAAACGAGTTGTGAATGTTGGTAGACCCAATTGAGGAGTGCTCTGTGGGCAAGGCATTGGTACTGGCAACTGGCAGCAAATAGTGTAGGTGTCTACATGTATTCCAATGGGGCACGAGCGTGGAAGCACTTAGCGGGGATCAAGTGACAGTTGCGATTGAAAGATTCATTATATGGGCCTTCCATAACAAAAAAAGTAATGCCTGGCCACAATCGCACCTAGTGGCAGTGGTGTATTTCACCAAACAGAATGGCGGGAGCGACTAAACCAATTCCATCAGATGCAGGGTGGCCTTGAAGGATTGGGGATGTATGCAAACCAGGGACAGTAGGCTCCTAATTGACTTTGGTAAGTTGAGGGTGATACAGCCGTTGCTACAAGCAATATGTGGTGAGTACTTTGAGATAGCCTTCTTCTGAATGGTCTTCACATTAGCGTACTTTAGGGCATACAGGGTCAGCGAGGTGGTAGCCCCTTCCGAGTACAGTGCCAATGCATCTTGTCTGAGCTGGCACGACCTCCACATAGGGACAGGCTATATGGAGCACAGGCTCCGGTGTTCTAAAATCGATCAGGAGGTCAAGGGTACTTGGTCTCGCATACATTGCATACCCACGGCAGGACATTGCCCAATCTCCTTGATGCTAGACCTTGTAAAGTTCAGGTAACCAGTGGAACCCCCACTATTCATTCACTTAGGCTCTATAGGGACCCCAAATGTCTTTAGGTCAGGAAAAGCTTGACAGAATACCGGAATACACCTCACATTTGGTATTACAGTACGCCAGGCTGCGCAGCCAGCCCTGAAGGGTAGGACCTGATTTGCGGCCCCACAATAGAGCAATTTCTCTTTTGGCAAGGAGCAAACAGAGGGATGCAAAATATCTGATATTTTTGGGGAAGTTCACCATGTATCCCAAAAGTGCCACTTTCTGTATGGGGGCAAGGGTCAGCTTTATCATGGCCCCTATTGTGCTGTGTACATATTCCCAGTATGTTCGGAGTTTGGGACAGGTCCATGTGAGGTGTGCTAAATCAGCATGTGGGGCAGTGCACTTGCGACAAGTATGTGGTCTGGTCGGATCCAGTCTGTCACCTTTAACAGGGGTAATATAGATTCTATGTAAGAACTTAAAATGAAACAGTTGATGCCAGCTGTTGAGAGAGACGTCCTTTGTTACTGCGCAGCACTTAGCCCACTGATCATCTGTTATGTGGTGCCTAGATCTATCTCCCAATCCGAGCAAACCATGTCGTCATTAACAGGCCGCAGCGAAGCGCATGCCTTATATAGTTTAGAAATTAGATGAGACACGCTCGTGCTCTCAAATATCAGTGAGAGAGGTGTAAACAAGTCCGGTTCAAGGGGGAAACCGGGCAACGTAGCACGCAGAGCCAAATTGATTCGACTCAGCACAAAGCTGTCCATAAAGGTGACTTCATGGTAATGGGTATCTCCTGACGAGGAGAAGCTATGCCCCTCTGGGTATAAGTCTCCCAGTGAGGAAATATCAAATTTGGTTACGGTGCATTGTATTAACTGGTCGCCGGTGATTGGCAGCCAGTGGCGTTTGGGACAGGCAGGGCAGAGGAGTACAGTATGGCGGCACCGGTGACCCGTCTCAGCTTATCCCAGGCCCAGCTGGTAGTGAAAACTGTCTGTATGTCATTGGGGTCTCTGGGAACCCCTTTGGGTAGAACGGTGGACAACCGCTCAGTAAGGACAAAATCCGCCTCCGGGCGTAGATATGGGATCCTGGCATCTGGGTGAAACCATGCGTAGGCATAGCACCATTGAGCCACCAGGTAATACATTTGGAGATCCGGCACACCATACCCATCTCTATTATATGGGAGGGTGAGAACTTACCAGCGGATGAGAGCCTGCTTACCACCCCAGACCAGTCTTATAAGGTGCGGACGTAATGTCAAGAAAAAACTGTTAGTGAGTGGTATAGGGATATTATTGAAAAGATATAAAAATTCGGGGAGCACTATCATCTTAAGGATCGCTACTCTTCCAGCTATGGACAATGGCAAATGCAACCACCTCTCCACCTGAGCTTCAAGAGCAGTGGTTGCTTGCTCGTAGTTAAGGCAGAGGATCTGGGCAGTGTCGAGATGGATATGGATGCCCAAGTATTTAACAGAGTCGGTACACCATTCAAGAGGGAATTCACACTCCCACTGGGCAGTGCCGGAAGTTAACGGGAAAATCACAAATTTTCGCCAGTTTTTGCCTAGGCCGGAGAAGTGGCCAAATCGTAGTATTTCTCTAATGAACGGTTCTAGGTTTACACAAGGATCTCTGACATAGAGGATAGTGTCGTCGGCGTAGAGAGAGACAAGGAGGGGGTCAGTGTGGAATTGTAAGCCCCTCTGTAGGTGCCATTCCTGTAAGCGGCTGATTAAGGGATCCATGGCTAAAATAAACAATAATGTAGATAAGGGGCAGCCCTGACATGTGCCGCGGGAGAGTGAAAAGGGACGAGACAGGGTACCGTTGATGCGGAGCCTTGCAGTGGGACAGCTGTATAATAAGGCGGTGGTGGCTATAAAGCTCTCTGGCATGCCCATGTGGTGCATAACGGAAATGAAAAAGGGCCATTCTAGGAATCAAAGACCTTCTCGGAGTCTAACAGTATTGAGGCGGCTGGTACCACGGGATTCATTCTGTGGAGGACCGAAAAAGTGTCCTAAGGTTCAAAGTGGTAGATCGGTAGGGGATAAAGCCAGATTGGGTCGGGGATATGATGAATCCCATTAATTGGGATAGGTGATTGGCGAAGATCTTAGCTAAGATTTTATAATCTAAATTCAATAGGGATAATGGTCTGTAGGACCCACATAGTGTCGGATCTTTGCCAGGTTTGGGGAGAAGAATCACAACCACTTCCCTAAGTGTGGGGGGTAGAATCTGTTTCTCGAGGGCCTCTGCGTAAACCCCAATCAGCTGCGGGGCCAAAAGCTCTTTGTATATCTTTTAAAATACCTCAGTGAAGCGTCCAGCCCAGGGGCCGAGGAACAGCAGAGGGTATCAATGGCACCAAGAACATCAGCTTCTGAGATTGGTTCTGCAAGGACGTCTTGCATGTGTTTTTATATATAAACCAATGCTATATCCGACAGATAATCTTCCTGCACCGAAGGGTCATGCCCTGTTCTGGTGGTATTGAAGGCCGTGAAATAATCCAGGAACTCATCACGAATCTCCGAGGTGGAGGTGAGTGTCTGATTTGTAGAAGAACGCAGCTTAGTGATGCAGGCTTTACTGCAAGGGGGTCTCAACATCTGTGCCAGTACCTGGCCGGTTGCTCTCCCTCTCCGTACCACCTGGGGGTCTGATACTTGCCTAGATATATCTCACGATCCGCGGCCTCCTGGAATTCTATAAGGAGAGCTAAATGATGACCTGTTGCGTCCGGTACAGAGGAGTGTAATGTAGTGGCATCTAAGTCAGCAAGGTCGTATTCAATGCGGGAGATCATAGTGCAGAGATTATTAAGCACTCCTGCGTGTTTGGCGATGCAAACACCTCTAATGTATGCTTTGAAGCCCTCCCACAGGACTGCCCAGGTTTCAACTGAGCCAGTATTAATAGCGAAGTAGTCTTCAATGGCTTTGCGCACTTCTTTGTTAAAAAGGTTATCGTGAAGTGAGTGGTGCGGAAAGCGCCATTGTCGTTCAAACCCCTCCAGACGTGGGACCCGCAGGAGGAGCTGGACCGGGTATACATCCTCAGGAGCGTCTCAAGTGCCTGGAACCAGTTAGAAATGCCAGGGGAAAACAGCCAAAAGTCAATTCTTGTCCAGGTGTTATGTTGGTCAGCGTAATGTGTATATTCGGTAAGGGCGGGATTGCGCAGGCGCCAAATATCTAGGAGAGATAGTTGCTCGCAGAGGGCCAGGAGAGCGCGCTGTGCTCGTAGTTTAGCATCAGGGGTTGTGGCAGTACTATATAAAGCAGGATTAAGGAGCAAGTTAAAATCCCCCCAGCAAGAGTAGGCAGGGATCTAGTTTTAATAGTTCAGCATGTAATGAGTGAAAAAAATCAGGAGAATCAGTGTTCGGGGCGTTCACGCACATCAGAGCCACCCTATGCCCCATGAGAGATCCTGTGATGATGTATCAACAATCACAATCCCCTATAACAGAACCTGAGCTGAAGGGGACCCTTTTGTGAATAAGGATAGCCATGCCCCTGGCATAGCCACTAAAATTGTAAAAGTACCTGTGTGCCCCTCAACTCGCAGCAAATCGGAGCGGGTCAGTTTTGGGTAAGTGCGTTTCTTGTAAATAGGAAATGTCTACTCTATGCCTGAGAAGATAATGAATAACGTCTTCTTTTGTGATTATCGTTGAGACCTATGACAGTCCAAGACATCAGGGACAAACCTGAAGGACCAGCTACATTACCCGGCTGAACCCTTGAAATCCTACTTAAAGTACCCTTTCTATTTTTGTTATGAAAGACAAAGTAGCAATACTCAGCCTCCATTTTAGGCTAGGTTAAACTGGTGACCATTTTGTGGACCTCCTGGTATGTAGAATTCAATTATAATCAAATTGTAAATGACAGTTAACTGGTCAAGTTGCATTACTTCTGCTTCAGGCCCACAAGATGGGGAAAAAAGATGAGTCAGAAAGTACGACTAGGACAACAACCACAGTATGGACCACAACAACTCGCGTTTACAGAAGCATCCATCATAGCAAAACAAAACTGTTGACCACAAAAAGATTCTTGATATGAGTGGGACACCATACCTGATGTGTTTCAGTCCCACTTGCAGGAAGAGCACCACACAGGCACTGTGAGAGGCAACACTGTTCCAGCAATAGAACACTTCCAGCATCCTCTGATAAGTGTACCACCGTGGCAAACCATGCACATAAGATGTTCCACTAAAGTCCATGTGATAGATTATCACTAACAAAAATCCCCTCTCCATTATATAATCCCTATCCCTCTGGTCACTTGCTAAGCATTTCATCACAATTGGTTGTTTGAAGACGGATGACTGCATCCAGTGTCTTGTATTTTTACACTTTTCCTATATACCCTGTTCCTTTTTGTGACTATTGATCAACCATTGGCTGAATGCACATAAAAATGTACATTTGAAATTTCAGTTTTGAAAGAAGACTGCTGACAACAGACAATGATAAATTAAAAGCTGCATTTCAGTGCTTAGACTGGGCAACATGACTTATAGCATGCTGATAAAAATTCTGTGAGTTGAAGGCACATCACAACTTATCTGTTATTGTCACATTTAGGAATTTACAACTGGCTAAGAGTAAACTGCTAAGAACGTAAACTGATGAAGCTCAAAGTGGCTTCAACCAACCCCAAATTCCTCCTCCATTAATACTTCTACTTAAGCTAAGCAAATGAGAAGGTCTTTGTGAGGTACCGACCCAGGGCAATGAGTTTGTTCCCTCTCATAACAGAGAAGAGTGAGTTGCACGCTTGAGGTACAGGGAATGATATGGTGAGTTCCCCTCAGTCTGAAGAGATCTGGCGGTGAGTGTGTAAAACATTACGATACTTCACCACTTCATTACAGATCATTTCCCATGTAAATCCTTAGAGGCTTTTTAATGGTATGAACTTTTACTATTCTGTCAAACCCAAAAGTGCACAATTTCATAGTAGGTCCCTAAATGTTATACCTCTCTCATGTATGTATGTATGTATAGGTGGATCTTCGGTCCCTTTCTGTTTTGATGCTGTTTCAGATCCTGGGAGCACAGGTGGAGAAGCCTTGTTTTGTGTTTTTCTCTTTTTTTCAGATTTTTTGTTTGCAGTCTGGAGATATCATGGTTTTTGGAATGTCACTGTCCATCTGAGGTAGGTAATTTCTGAGCCAGGTATGGAGGAGGGGTGTCAGTCCTAGCGGCTCTGTATGCAATGCTGCTTATATTGAAGATGATGCTTGCTTGGAGGGGAGCTGGTTCAGTTCCATACAAGTTGAAGAGGTATGCTCGCTCTTTGTTAGGTGTCTGAGGAGATGTGCTGCTTCATTAGGTGTTGTCAGGGATCCCCTCCAGGCAATAGAGTACTCTATAAGTCTGAATGCAGAACAGGCTGTTTGTTGCCTCCCTCTAGGCAGTGCTGTCTTAACGCATGGGCACGCTGGGCAGTTACCCGGGGCCCCACGAGCATAGGGGCCCCAGGCAGACCCAGAATTTAACACTAATTTTCAATTAAACAATTTTATTCCTGTGAACGGTTGCGTAGGCAGGGCCCAGTGCACTGCTTTGCCCGGGGGCCTATAATGCTGTTAAGACGCCCTGCCTCTAGCTGCTTGTTCTGAAGTCTGTTTGGCTGAGGAAGGTTTTACTCTCTTCAGCAGGGAAATGGGACATTGCTGTGTTTGCTTTCTTGGCATTTCTTTCTTTGAGCAGAGCTCGGTGTCAAGCAAAGGGATTTTGCATAGTGTCATCTGGGAAATGCACCCAAGTTTCAAGATTAGTTTATCAAGTTTGATATTATTCTGACATGGCAAAATATACTTTTTAAAATTACAATTATACTGTTTATGCAATTTTAAAAGGATAAATAGGTTTTAAAATAAGTAAGCAAAAAGTAGTTAAACTCCCCTGATTCCCCACCACCCTTTAAGCAATATCTTCCAAAGAGAAATACGTTTTCTGTACACCAACAAGCATATTAAAACTTCTATTTCTTCAACCATCCCCTGCTTCCCCTTTTACTAGATAAACATATCTTACCATTGGGCTGATATTACTATATTGGACAGTAGCCATCAACATAGTGTGACAACATATCCCCTTGATAAACCTAGAAACAGAGCAGATAATAAAGGGCATTTATAACCTACCAGCAGGAAACAATTTTTGCAAGAGCGTACAAAAATCATGTTAGGCCCCTAAGAAAAAAAGTTCTTTTGTTGACTAGCAGTATCCAAGATTTTTTTACTTCTATATCAGAGACTTGTCTTACGACCTGCCTCCACCTCAAACACCACCAGTCGCAAATTAGTCATATCAGAAGGTTGACCTAATGTATGATACTTAATACATTATCGAATTTCATAACAACAAAAAGACTTGTGAGACTTGGCCCTTTCCCCAAAATTTTTCGCCTTTTATTCCCCTTTTAATTTAGAATGCCCTTATGGTAACAACAATGTATAGGCCTTGTGTAGTGAGGAAAGCCCTGTGTACTGTGAAACTGATGTTAAGGTGCAGGTGACTTATACCCCTAACATGGCTGCCACTGACCACTGCTGCTGCAGCGTGGTTTAGTGGGCGCATTCTAGTGGCCAGGGCCTAGCTGGAACCCTCCAAACAATGTATCCATCTTAGCCTGCCAGCCTGCCCACAGGTAGAATGGTGGAACCTCCTGGAAGCCTCTGGAACCTTCTGGAAGAGGTGAGGTGACACCAATTGCCACTACCAACTGTCAACTGGCAGTATATAAGGAAAGGGAGGGAAACTTTCCTGTCAGAGAGACTGAGGGGAGACCTGGGGAAGAACCTACGCAGGAGGATAGGCAGTGAGGGTCAGGGCAGGGACTTATGATACTGGAAGAGACAGGGCCTAGGTGTTATCTTTCAAGTGTTGAGGTATCCTGTACCCCCCCTCTGACCTAGCCCCGCGGAACGGAACCCCCAGGGACCACTTGAAGGGATTGGCTGAGAAGAACTTGGAACACCAGCCACCAATTTATTCCCCCTTCAAGGAACAAGAAACCAAGCAACTAAATCAAGGAACAAGTAACCAAGCAACTAAACTAAGGGCGCAAGAAACATCACGCCAAGAAGAAACTAAGCAACCACAGGACTTTTGAGGGACTACCCAGGTATTGGCGCTGTGTCGCTCCCTGTGCGCCCTGACGCCACCTGGGGTCCCTGCGCTAACTTACCGCTGCTGTGTGGCTTGTCCTGTGAGCTGCCTTTATTCTAAATCCACTAATGACAAGCGCTGTATTGTTTCCCTCATCTGGAGAAGCGCTGTATTAGTGCCTCTAAGCGCTATCTTGTATGCCCCTGCGAAGCGCTGTGAAGTTGTGAGGCGCTGTACATCTGGTAGCTGTCATTAGTGACCAGCACTACATCAGCGAAGCGCTGTGTGCCCAGGACCCGAAGTGGCTGCCTGGCGCTGTGTTAGAAAGCGCTTCTGTGCCCAGAATTACTGCCACTGGTGTGAGCGCTGAGGCTGTGAGAAGCGCTGTTGTAATTGCCCCCTTCGGAAGCGATGTGGCTTGAAGCGCTGCTGGACCACATGCGCCGTGAAACCCCCCTCCACGCGCTTACCTGAGGCGCCGAAGAATCTCCACACGCCCGGTGTCAAGCGTCAGCATTTTGACCCTCCTTGGCAGCCCCCGTGTGCAGGAGAGGGTCGCCGGAAGCTTCCACCGGCCGCGCCTGGCCTGCCTGACCGGCCCGACCCTCGAGTGAGGTCGTGCCCGTACCGTGTCCCCCTCGGTGGCCCTTGGATGCCAGGAGAGGGCCGCCGCATCCAGCGCAAGTCATTAGGCCGTGCCAGGCCTTGAAGTCGGAGACGCCGACCACGTGACGGGGCGCCGCGTCTCTAGCCGAGCCCCCGCCTTCCTTATCTCCGGATTGGTCCGCCGAGCCGAGCCTCCCAGTTCCTGGCCCGAGACCCGGGGAAAGCCCGGCCGGGCCCAGCACTCATCGCGGAGGGGGGCCGTGGAGCCCAAGAGCCCTCTCCGATTTGTCCCACCTGCCGGCGCCGGCTCAGAAGGAGCCTGTGTGCCCCCACCTGCCAGCACCGGCCCCTGGAAGGCCGGTAATCGAGCGAGAGGCCTGCCAGAGGGCCTACTCGTCCCGAGGCCCCGAGGAGCTGCACAAGGGCCCTGGAGGGCCGAAGAGCACACGGTAATCCCCGGGGAGGTGGGCGGAAGGCCGGAGAAGGCCCCGTGTTCGCCCCTCCCCGGGAGAAACTGTTGTTGGGTCCCGTTGGCCCCCAAAGAGCCTCAAGTGGTGACAAGGCCTTGTTAGAGCCCTAGACTACCCGGGCCCACCGATTTGTACCCAGTGACTGTCAGGCCTGAGAATAGGCCTGCCCTCATTTATATGTTTCACCCTGCATAAGGGGATTATTAGCCCCAGTTGGGAAGATTTGCCTGCTTGGGCCTGAGAACCTAATGAATTGGGCCGCGATGGTTTAGCCCTGTGCCAGGGAGTTCATTGCTTCATTCACATGCTCATTGAGACTGCGTTATTGAATGTATAGTGAATTGCTTATGTAGAAATGCTTTAAGGCCCTGGTTAATGAAATATTTACAGGAAATGCGTTAATGAAATGTTCACTTTCAGCCTGATGTAGGGCTTCTAGGGGCCTACGGAAATACTTGGGGCTGGCTAATTAAATGTTTTACATTTATGGAAATGGTTTACCCCCCTTCAGTGAAATGGAGTTGTTCTCCCTGCTGTGTACTGAGCTCCTTGCCTGGGCTATCGTAAGGAAGTGTCTATTTTTACGCAAGTTAATTACTGTAATGTCTACACCTGCCAGGTGTGTTACCTAATGAAATGTTTTATTCCTACTCACGTATCCTTGCCTAGTGGTTCTTAGGCGCAGAGTTTATATGTATTTAACGGGACAGTTATGTCTGCCTTGAAGAGATGTTAACTGTTGATTGCTGAGTAGGGGAACGATAATGCTATAAGGATATAGCTACACTGCCTAATGAGATGTTTTATCCGCAGTGGCGTGTTTTTATTCCTGCCATAGGAGTTTCATTCCTGCCTAAGGAAATGGTTAATGAAATGTTTTACCTGTAAGCTCCTGATTAATAGGGGGAAGGCCCTGCCTGTTCAGGCATCAGGTAATGGGATGGTATGTTATGCCTAAAGAAATACTTTACGCCTAATGAAAGGTGTTGTCCTCATTTGAGGCAATGTTTACTCCTAGTTAGTGCTGGCTAATGCAATGGTTATCTGGGCCCAATGAGAAGTTCTCCCAAAGGGATGCCCTACCTTGTTATATGGAATAATTATTCTTAATGAAATGTTTAATTCCTATTACAGGAGGAGAGTTACGTCCACATACTTTTGTGGCAAATGAAATGTTTCATATTTAAGGAAATGTTTGAACTACACTTAACGAATTGTTTATTCCTACAGCGGGGAGATGTTTCTGTTATGGAACTGTCCCTTTGTTTACCTGAGGAAATGGATATTGATGCTTAATGCAGTGTTGTTCTTATGACTTTGAGATGTATTCCTTTCAGGTGCTGACCAAGAAGCAAGGCGTAGGTCGGGCCTGTGTTCCACTAAAAATGTATTTAACTATTTATTGATCCAATATTTAATATTTATTGCAGAACGGATATTTATTCATCCAATATTGATTGCAAGTTTGGAGACACATGTATTTTAAATGAATTTATGATTTCCCTGATCCTGCTCTATCTAACTATTTATCTTAATACAAATTACTTGTTTTTATACAAGCTTTGGAGTGGAGTCATTTATTGCGTGCCCAGGTTTCTGTCTCAGTGTGAGTGTGTGCTGCATGATCGCTTAACACATGTGCTTTCGGATGCCTACCCGCTCGTGCCGTGCTACCCTAGGGGACTGGTGACCCCTGTTCCAACACAATTGTTCTAAAACCCTTGAATCAAATAAAACATTGTTTTGAAATGTATGCACGGTCTTATCAGAACTCCGAAATCAAAAATGCATTAGTGTCCTAGCACCATCAACTATTATATTAAATGAATATTAGGATTGCAGCTTACAACCTCCTTCTCAGCAATTACTTTTAACCTCAAGTTAATTCTATCAAAGAAGTGGCCTAATCTAAAACACAAGGTGATATTTTCACCTTACATAACAATGCAAGACAAAGCAGTGATTGTCCTAATACCCGAAGCTCTAAAAACAGGTAATAAAAGACTCTTTCGTTGTTGTAAAAAAAAACTGTGGAAAAAAGAAACAGATGACTCAGTAACCACGGCTGGTTATACACAATGGGCAGTTTTAGAGTTTACTAATGGGTTTATTGTTCCAGTTTTCAGCATCTTTCAGTCTATAAATGTAGGCACTTGACCCAGTCTTAACTTCAACATCCAACGTCTTATACCCCTTTTGTTTATATCTTTTAGGTATAGCTGCATCTTATTTGTTCTCGAGGTGTCCAACATGGGGCAAGTTGGGGACGGCGTCCACAGTCTGCGGAATTGCATAGGGTGGTCAATTCATTGGTCAGAAGTTCAATGATTTTCTGTCTACTGGTTCTTTGACACAGATCTTGGTTAAAGGCCTCTCTAATATCCACAAAACGTGTGATTTTGCCCATATTCGTCATGCATGGTAATGAGGGCATAGACTGACGGAAGGATTTAAAAATGTACCTAACTGTGCCATTTAATGCTTCTGCAATTCTCTCCAATAGTTCAGGAATCTTTAGAAGGTTTACTTTTAATATCAACAAGAACAATGGGGTATATTAGCAATCTCCTGCGATAATTATCGCTCAGCGCTTTTAGCGCGAGGATAATTATCGCAGGCTAACGCTGGATTCCATCGCGGAGATGTGGAACATCCATTACAATGCGGGTTTTACACCGCAGTGCCATTACAACAAGGGTTTTACGACGCAAGTCGTTACCACGACTTGCGCTGGAGGGCGCTCTAGACTAAGGAATAGTAGATTTAATATTCCAACACCTTCCCTACTGTACGTAGGCTGGTGTTGGAATAGTAAATCTTACTATTTCTAAGTCCAGCACCCTACAGCGCAAGTCGTTTTAACGACTTGCGTTGTAAAACCCTCGTTGTAATGGTACTGCGGTGTAAAACCCGCGTTGTACTGTCATACATCCCGCGGAGATAGCGTGCTATCAGCAACGCTTACCTCCCAAGTGATAGGAATCCATGCGTTAGTTGGAAAACAGTGTGATTATCACTGGAAATCCAACGATAATCACCCTGCTACCAGCGAAACCTTGCTGATAGGGCAGGGGGATTTTAGCCATGTAATCCACCTCCCATTGGATTACATGGCTAAGTCAGGTCACAAGCAGGCGTTAGGAAAGTAGCGTTAACTGTGGTTAGCTCTACTCTTCTTAACGCTCTGTTTGTTAGCGTGCAGCTTGATAATTGTAGAAATGTTGGTTAGCGACATTTCTCCAGTTATTTTGGCACGGAACGCCCACTTTGCATCTCATTAGAGAGCAAAACACGCGTAGTGTGTTTTTGCTGATAAGGCGATTAAATTATCGCCGCTTTTCAGCCGAAAACGGCCGCAAAAGCAGCGATAATTTCATATCACTACCTTGGTAATATGCCCCTAGGTCTAGTAGTAATGCTGAATTAGCTGATCGCCCTAACAGACCCATCCACGACTTCTTTCTCTGCCTAAATGCAGGGCCATATAGGGCACATTTGTAATTTTCAAGTTGTATGTTACTCTCAGCACCTCCACAGTTTTGGCTCAATTCCAACTCCAGTCTGGTTTGAACACCTGCCACTGCTTTTCTACCCTGTTCCAGCGTTCTGAGATGGCTTTTGAAATTAAGATTCCGACTAAAAGTCCCACTGAATACTTATATCCCATTACAAACTCAACCTATTGTCCATTTAACCATAATTTTTGCTTATGTGTTTTAGCTAATTTCCTAGAGAATGTCATGGCTTTGGTTTTTGGCACATTAATTATCAAGTTGTTCTCAGAATAATAATTTGCAAAAACCTTCAAGAATCTCTGTATACCAACCAGTGTAAGATCCTCTGTGTAAAATAGGTAAGACATTTCAGCTTGCCCCAGTTTTAGTGGAACAGACTCACTCTCATCAAAGTGCTTGGGATGTCTTCTATAATGATAGAAAAAAGAAGGGGGCAAGTTTACAGACTTGCCAAAGGCCATTTAGATTTCAATGTTTTTAGACAGAGCTCCTTTAGTCCCCAGCTCTTTTTGCACCCATGAACACTCGAATACTTCACCTAGCAGGGTCAGTAACCCACTGGGATACCACAGCTTTACAATTTTGTCCACAGCCTCGGCCGATTAACGGTATCAAACACGGATATCAAATGAATGTATGCCACATATATCGCTTGATGCACCCATCCAAGTTAATGTCAATCACCCATACTAGTATGGAGAATGTATATATTTGCATTGTCTATTGGTAAGAGAGAAAGGTTCACGAACGTCGCAAAGCTTACAGCTACCCCTTTGTGCATTGAAGCCAAAATCCCCAGAACAAACCCAAAATATTGGTTACCCTTAAATACTTAAACATTGATCTTTATGCGTTCCATATCAGGAAATTCATTCAGTACAGTTTTCCAAGGACCACTGTTAGCAACCAGCCCTACCAAGTACCAACCGTTTTTGAGCTGGTGATGGCATTACTGCACCAAAACAATAATGTCATAAATTACAAAGGCAGTGCCTATCATGCGTGACAAGGCGCTGCAACTGATTGAGCTGGTGGTGTGTGGAAGTTAATGCACTCAGGGCTAGATTTACTAACATTTTGCGTCATAGTTGCACCACTTTTGTGGCGCATTCACAATTCAAAAGTTTTTTTTTGCTTTTCTTTCTTTCACAGCAAAGCGCATGCCTTATATAGTTTAGAAATTAGATGAGCCCCGCTCGTGCTCTCAATTATCAGTGTGAGAGGTGTAAACGAGTCCAGTTCTAGGGGGAAACCGGGCAACATAGCGCGCAGAGCCGAGCTGATTCGACTCAGCAAAAATCTGTCCATAAAGGTGATGTCATGGAAACAGGTATCTTCTGCCCCTCTGGGTATAAGTTTTCCAGTGTGGAAATATCAAATTTGGTTAAGGTGCATTTTATTAACTGTTCGCCGGTGATTGGCAGCCAGCGGGCGTTTGGGATAGGCAGGGCAGAGGAGTACAGAATTGCGGCACCCGTGACCCGTCTCAGCTTATCCCAGGCCCAGCTGGTAGTGGAAACTGTCTGTAAGTCATTGGGGTCTCTGGGAACCCCTTTGGGTAGAACGGTGGACAACTGTTCAGAAAGGACAAAATCCGCCTCTGGGCGGAGATATGGGATCATGGCTTCAGGGTGAAACCATGCATAGGCATAGCAGCATTGAGCCACCAGGTAATAAAATTGGAGATCCGGCACACCATACCCACATCTATCAAATGGGAGGGTGAGAACTTGCCAGTGGACGCGAGCCTGCTTACCACCCCAGACGAGTCGGATAAGGTGCGAAAGTAATATCGAGAAAAAACTGTTGGTGAGTGGTATGGGGATATTATTGAAAAGATATAAAAATTGGGGGAGCACTATCATCTTAAGGATCACTACCCATCTAGCTATGGATAATGGCAAACCCAACCACCTCTCCACCTGAGCTTCAAGGGCGGCGATTGCTTGCCCGTAGTTAAGGAGGAGGATCTGGGCAGTGTTGAGATGGATGCCCAAGTATTTAACAGAGTCAGTACACCATTCAAGAGGGAATTCACACTCCCACTGGGCAGTGCTGGAAGTTAACTGGAAAATCACAGATTTACACCAGTTAATGCCTAGGCCGGAGAAGTTGCCAAATCGTAGTATTTCTCTAATGAGAGGTTCTAGGTTTACACGAGGATCTATGACAGAGGATAGTGTCGTCAGTGTGGAGAGGGCCAGTGTTGAATTGTAAGCTCCTCTGTAGGTGCCGTTCCTGGAAGTGGCAGATTAAGGGATCCATTGCTAAAATAAACAATAATATAGATAAGTGACAGCCTTGGTGTGTGCCGTGCAAGATTGAAAAGGGACAAGACAGGATTCAGTTGAGGCAGAGCCGTGCAGTGGGACGGCTGTATAATAAGGCGGTGGTGGCTATAAAGCCCGCTGGCATGCCCATGCGATGCATAACAGAAATTAAAAAGGGCCATTCTAGGGAATCAAAGGCCTTTTCAGTGTCTAACAGGATTGCGGCCACCGGTACCGTAGGATTAATTCTGTGGAGGACCGAAAAAAGAGTCCTAAGATTCAAAGAGGTAGATCAGTGGGGGATGAAGCCAGATTGGGCCGGGGATATGATAAATTCCAATAATTGGGATAGGCGATTGGCAATGATCTTAGCTAAGATTTTATGATCTAAATTCAATAGGGATAATGGTCTGTAGGACCCACATAGCGTCGGATCTTTGCCAGGTTTGTGGAGAAGAATCACAACCGCTTCCCTAAGTGTAGGGGGGTAGAATCTGTTTCTTGAGGGCCTCTGCGTAAACCTCAATCAGCTGCGGGGCCAAAAGCTCTTTGTATGTCTTGTAAAATTCCCCAGTGAAGCCGTCCAGCCCGGGGGCCGAGGAGCAGCGGGGGTATCAATGGCACCAAGAACATCGACTTCTGAGATTGGTTCTGCAAGGAAGTCTTGCATCTGTTTTTCCAGATAAACCAATGCATATTCCGACAGATAATATTCTTGCGCCGAAGGGTCATGGCTTGTTCTGGTGGTATACAAGGCCGTGAAATAATCCAGGAACTCATCACCAATCCCCGAGGTGGATGTGAGTGTCTGATTTGCAGAAGAACGCAGCTCAGTGACACAGGCTTTACTGTAAGGGGGTCTCAACATCTGTGCCAGTACCCGACCAGGCCGCTCTCCCTCTCCGTACCACCTGGCGGTGTGATTCTTGCCTAGATATAATATCTCGAGATCCGCGGCATTCCGGAATTCTATAAGGAGAGCTAAACGCCGACCTGTCGAGTCCAGAACAGAGGAGTGTAATTTAGTGGCATCTAAGTCAGCAAGGTAGTGTTCAATGCGGGTGATCATGGTGCAGGGACTTTTAAGCACTCCTGCGTGTTTGAGGATGCAAATGCCTCTAATGTACGCTTGAAGCCCTCCCATAGGACTGCCCAAGTGTCAACTGAGCCAGTATTAATAGCGAAGTAGTCTTCAATGGCTTCACGCACTTCTTTGTTAAAAAGGTTATCGTGAAGTGCGTGGCTCGGTAAGTGCCATTGTCGTTCAAACCCCTCCGGATGTGGGACCCGCAGGGGGAGCTGGACCAGGGAGTGGTCAGAATACGTCCTCGGGAGCGTTGTAAGTGCCTGGAAATAGTTAGCAATGCCAGGGGAAACCAGCCAAAAGTCAATTCTTGTCCAGGTATTATGTTGGCCAGTGTAATGTGTATATTCAGTGAGAGTGGGATTGCGCATGCGCCAAATATCTAGGAGCGACAGTTGCTCGCAGAGGTCCAGGAGAGCGCCCCGTGCTCGAGGTTTAGCATCAGGGGTTGTGGCAGTACTATCTAAAGCAGGATTAAGGAGCAAGTTAAAATCCCCCCAGCAAGAGTAGGCAGGGATCTAGTTTTAATAGTTGAGCATGTAATGAGTGGAAAAAATCAAGAGAATTAGTGTTCGGGGCGTACACGCACACCAGAGCAGCCCTATGCCCCATGAGGAATCCCATGACAATGATGTATCGACCATCACAATCCCCTATAACAGAACCTAAGCTGAAGTGGACCCTTTTGAGAATAAGGATGGCTGTGACCCTGGCTTAGCCACTAAAATTGGAAAAGTACCTGTGTGCCTCCCAACTCGTAGCACATCAGAGCAGGTCAGTTTTGGGTAAGTGCGTTTCTTGTAAAGGGGCAATGTCTACTCTATGCCTGAGAAGATAATGAATAACATGTCTTCTTTTACGATTATCGTTGAGTCCTCCGACGTTCCAATACATCAAGGACAAACCTGAAGGACCAGCCACATTACCTAGCTGAACCTGAGAAATCCAACTTAAAGTACCCTTTCTATTGTTGTTATGAAAGACAAAGTAGCAATACTCAGCCTCCATTTTAGGCTAGGTTAAACTGGCGACCATTTTGTGGACCTTCTGGTATGTAGAATTCAATTATAATCAAATTGTAAATGACAGTTAACTGGTCAAGTTGCATTACTTCTGCTTCAGGCCCACAGGATGGGGAAAAAAGATGAGTCAGAAAGTAAGACTAGGACAACAACCACAGTATGGACCACAACAACTCGCCTTTACAGGAGCATCCATCATAGCAAAACAAAAGTGTTGCCCACAAAAAGATTCTGATATGAGTGGGGCACCATACCGGATGTGTTTCAGTCACACTTGCAGGAAGAGCACCACACGGACAAGGTGAGAGGCAACACTGTTCCAACAATAGAACACTTCCAGCATCCTCTGATAAGTGTACCGCCGTGGCAAACCATGCACATAAGATGTTCCACTAAAGTCCATGTGATAGATTATCACTAACACAAATCCCCATTCCATTACACAATTGTTATCCCTCTGGTCACTTGCTAAGCATTTCATCACAATTGGTTGTTTGAAGACGGATAACTGCATCCAGTGCCTTGTATTTTTACACTTTCCCTATCTGCCACGTTCCTGGTTGTGACTATTGATAAACCATTGGCTGAATTCACATAAAAATGTACATTTGAAATTTCAGTTTTGAAAGAGGGCTGCTGACAACAGACAATGAGAAATCAAAAGCTGCATTTCAGTGTTTAGACTGGGCAACATGACAGCATGCTGATCAAAATTCTGTGAGTTGAAGGCACATCACAACGTATCTGTTATTGTCACATTTAGGAATTTACAACTGGCTAAGAGTAAACTGCTAAGAACGTAAACTGATGAAGCTCAAAGTGGCTTCAACCAACCCCAAATTCCTCCTCCATTAATACTTCTACTTAAGCTAAGCAAATGAGGAGGTCTTTGTGAGGTACCGACCCAGGGCAATGAGTTTGTTCCCTCTCATAACAGAGAAGAGTGAGTTGCACGCTTGAGGTACAGGGAATGATATGGTGAGTTTCCCTCAGTCTGAAGCGATCTGGCGGCGAGGGTGTAAAACATTACGATACTTCACCACTTCATTACAGATCATTTCCCATGTAAATCCTTAGAGGGTTTTTAATGGTATGAACTTTTACTGTTCTGTCTTTCCCAAAAGTGCACAATTTCATAGTAGGTCCCTAAATGTTATACCTCTCTCATGTATGTATGTATGTATGTATGGGTGGATCTTCGGTTCCTTTCTGTTTTGATGCTGTTTCAGATCCTGGGAGCACAGATGGAGAAGCCTTCTTTTCTGTTTTTCTCTTTTTTTCAGATTTTTTGTTTGCAGTCTGGAGATATCATGGTTTTTGGGGTGTCACTGTCCATCTGAGGTAGGTAATTTCTGAGCCAGGTATGGAGGAGGGGTGTCAGTCCTAGCGGCTCTGTATGCAATGCTGCTTATATTGAAGATGATGCTTGCTTGGAGGGAAGCTGGTTCAGTTCAATACAACTTGAAGAGGTATGCTCGCTCTTTGTTAGGTGTCTGAGGAGATGAGCTGCTTCATTCGGTGTTGTCAGGGATCCCCTCCAGGCAATAGAGTACTCTATAAGTCTGAATGCAGAGCAGGCTGTTTGTTGCCTCCCTCTAGGTAGTGCTGTCTTAACGCATGGGCACGCTGGGCAGTTACCTGGGGCCCCACGAGCATAGGGGCCCCAGGCAGACCCAGAATTCAACACTAATTTTCCATTAAACATTTTTATTCCTGTGAATGGTTGCGTAGGCAGGGCCCAGTGCATTGCTTTGCCCGGGGGCCTATAATGCTGTTAAGACGCCCTGCCTCTAGCTGCTTGTTCTGAAGTCTGTTTGGCTGAGGAAGGTTTTACTCTCTTCAGCAGGGAAATGGGACATTGCTGTGTTTGCTTTCTTGGCATTTCCTTCTTTGAGCAGAGCTCGGTGTCAAGCAAAGGGATTTTGCATACAGTGTAATCTGGAGAATGCACCCAAGTTTTAAAATTAGTTTATCAAGTTTGATATTATTCTGAAATGGCAAAACATACTTTTTAAAATTACAATTATACTGCTTATGCAATTTTAAAAGGATAAATAGGTTTTAAAATAAGTAAGCAAAAGGTAGTTAAACTCCCCTGAACCCCACCACCCTTTAAGCAATATCTTCCAAAGAGAAATACGTTTTCTGTACACCAACAAGCGTATTAAAACTTCTATTTCTCCAACCATCCCCTGCTTCCCATTTTACTAGATAAACATATCTTACCATTGCGCTGATATTACTATATTGGACAGTAGCCATCAACATAGTTTACAACATATCCCCTTGATAAACCTAGAAACAGAGCAGATAATAAAGGGCATTTATAACCTACCAGCAGGAAACAATTTTTGCAAGTGCGTACAAAAATCATGTTAGGCCCCTAAGAAAAAAAGTTATTTTATTGACTAGCAGCATCCAAGATTTTTTTACTTCTATATCAGAGACTTGTCTTACGACCTGCCTCCACCTCAAACGCCACCAGTCGCAAATTAGTCATATCAGAAGGTTGACCTAATGTATATACATTATTGCATTTCATAACAACAAAAAAAACAATTGTCCTAAAACCCTTGAAGCAAATAAAACATTGTTTTGAAATGTATGCACGGTCTTATCAGAACTCCGAAATCAAACATGCATTAGTGTCCCAGCACCATCAACTAATATATTAAATGTATATTAGGATTGCAGCTTACAACCTCCTTCTCAGCAATTGCTTTTAACCTCAAGTTAATTCTATCAAAGAATTGGCCTAATCTAAAACACAAGGTGATATTTTTAACTTTCATAACAATGCAAGACAAAGCAGTGATTGTCCTAATACCCAAAGCTCTAAAAACAGGTAATAAAAGATTCTTTCGTTGTAAAAAAAAAAACAGTGGAAAAAATAAACAGATGACTCAGTAACCACCGCCGGTTATACACAATGGGCAGTTTTAGAGTTTACTAATGGGTTTATTGTTCCAATTTTCAGCATCTTCCAGTCTATAAATGTAGGCACTTGACGCAGTCTTAACTTCAACCCCCAACGTCTTATACCCCTTTCGTTTATATCTTTTAGGCAGAGCTGCATTTTATTTGTTCTCGAGGTGTCCAAGATGTGGGCAAGTTGGGGACGATGACCACAGTCTGTGGAATTGCATAGAGTGGTCAATTTATTGGTCAGAAGTTCAATGATTTTTTGTCTACTGATTCTTTGACACAGATCTTGGTTTAAGGCCCCTTTTATATCCACAAAACGTGTGATTTTGTCCAAATTCGTCATGCATGGCAATGAGGGCATAGGCTGAAGGAAGGATTTAAGAATGTACCTAACTGTGCCATTTAATGCTTCTGCAATTCTCTCCGATAGTTCAAGGGTCTTTGGAAGGTTTACATTTAATATCAACAACAACTAAGTCTAGTAGCAATGCTGAATTAGCTGACCGCCTTGACAGATTAGACCCATCCACGACTTCCGGATATTCATTTAGATTTTTCCAAGCGATGGGTGTCTTTCTCTACCTAAATTCAGGGCCACATAGCAGCACATTTGTAATTTTCAAGTTATGTCACTCTCAGCTCCTCCACAGTTTTGGCCCAATTCCAAATCCAGTCTGGTTAGAACACCTGCCACTGCTTTTCTACCCTGTTCCAGCGTTCTGAGATGGCTTTTGAAATTGAGATTCCGACTAAAAGTCCCACTGAATACTTATATTTCATTACAAACTCAACCTGTAGTCCATTTAACCATAATTTTTACTTATGTGTTTTGGCCCATTTCCTAGAGAATGTCATGGCTTTGGTTTTGTGGCACATTGATTATCAGGTTGTTCTCAGCACAATAGTTTGCTAAAGCCTCCAAGAATCTCTGTATACCAAATAGTCTAAGATCCTCTGTGTAAAATTGGTAAGGGATTTCCACTTGCCCCAGATTTAGTGGAAAAGACTGACTATCATCAAAGCGCTTGGGATGTCTTCTATAATGATAGAAAACAGAAGGGGGCACGTTTACAGACTTGCCAAAGGCCATTTGGGTTTCAATGTTTTTAGACTGAGCTCCTTTAGTTCCCAGCTCTATTTCCACCCATTAACACTCGAGTACTTCACCCAGCAGGGCAAGTAACCCACTGGGATACCCCAGCTTTACAATTTTGTCCACAGCCTCAGCCAATTAACGGTATCAAAGGTAGATGTCAAATGAATGTGTGCCACATATATCACCTAATGCACCCATCCAAGTTAATTTCAAGCACCTATACCAGTATGGAGAATGTATATATTTGCATTGTCTATTGGCAAGAGAGAAAGGTCCACGAACGTCACAAAGCTTACAGCTACCCCTTTGCACATTGAAGCCAGAATACCCAGAAGAAGCTGTAATATAGTTGACAGTCTAGTAGCTGGGATGGGAGGAGCTAGGTGGGCTGAGGGGAAGAGGAGGAGTCAGGACAGGATGAGGGCAGTTAGTGTAGGGACAGGGCATGAGCAAGGTGTACAAAATAAAGCTCCAAGTTATATTGCAATAAGTGTCTGTGTTTATTGTAGCAGGATGCTACAGCTGGCGACGAGGGTGGGATCAGCGTGAATGCAGCCCACAAGATCGTGTGAAGGCACCCTGTCCCTGCAGCGTCGAGAGAAGAGCTCCGCTGCCGAGTGAAGCTGATAACAGGCAAAGGAGGTCAGTAGTGAGTGACCCCGATCCTCAGCGACGCTGGGGAGCCCCAAGAGAGTCACGACACTGAGCATTGAAACGCTCGGTGACAGGAACCATTTCGCACCGAAAGCGCGAGTCCCGGTGGATACGTGGTGCCCAGCCGTGGTGAAGAAACAGGAGTCGGGAGCCCACTCCGACCCTGTCCAGCAACCTCAAAGTAAAGAAAAGGTGCCCTGGTGAAGAGGACGCTGTCCCCGAGAGCTAACTGCCAAGCGCGGCTGAACGCGCCGAAACCGGAGCCTGGATGCCGTCGGAAAACCTCACGCCCGATGCGTGAGGTTTGGCATGCTGTCGGCGTAAGTGAGAGCGGGAACTGTGACAGTGAGCTGGGAGCTCACCCCAAGCTCACCTGAGGACTGCTGTGGCCTGCTGTGGCCGAAAGAGAGTGCATCCTGGTGTGGACTGCCCCCGTGAAGGTCCACTGTCAAGCGCTGCTGAGCGCGGTAAAATTGTGCCCGGCGTCGGAAAACCTCACGCCGGATGCGTGGGTTTTCGCACGCCGCTGCCGAAGGACTCTGCAAAGTAAGGCGGGAGCCCACCCCAACCTCACCTGACTGCAGCCTTGACCAGAGGGAGCCAAATCAGGAGTATGCTGACCCTGGGAGCAACTGCCGGTGAGTCCTGTGTGAAGAAACTGGGTCGAATGAAGAGAGAGAAAGTAGTGCCTGCAGATAACCACGGCGGCCATCTTTGAGTCAGGCAACTTTTGGGACATCCTCCCTGTGCAAACTGTAGGCGGCCATTTTGAGGTCAGGCGAGCTGAGTTTCACAACAAGCATTGGCGAACAGAACAGAAACAAGCATTGGCGAAGAACAAACAAGCATTGGCGAAGACCAAACAAGCATTGGCAAAGACCAGACAAGCATTGGCGAAGACCAAACAAGCATTGGCAAAGACCAAACAAGCATTGGCCAAAGACCAAACAAGCATTGGCGAAGACCAAACAAGCATTGGCGAAGACCAAACAAGCATTGGTGAAGACCAAACAAGCATTGGCGAAGACCAAACAAGCACTGGCGAAGACCAAACAAGTACTGTCAAGAGCCAACAGACAAGCCGTGGCGAGTAGGAGCCAACAAGCAGTGGCGAAAGGAAACAAACAAGTATTGGTGCATGCAAATAAACAAACATTGGTATTTGCAAATAAACATGCACTGGTAAATGCCAAGAAATAGGCATTGGTAAGGCAAATAAATAAGCGTGGATAACGGCGCGTGAACAACAATGAACAAGTCTTGGCAACCAAGACAGAAGAAGCACATGCAAACACGAGAGTGAATCAACTAACAAGCACGAGCAACCACAAGAGTGATTTACCAAACATGCATTGACAAAACAAAGGTCAGCACGGGTGGAAACGCGAACGTTGAGAAACGCAAGCGAATGCGCAGTGGCGAATGCAATGAAGTAGCACGTGTCTATAAAATAAAGGAGGCACAAGCAAACACAAGGACCAAGCAAAGACAACAACAGAATGGAACAAGCATAAGCAAATGCAAGAGACCGATAAAGACGATACTGAGCACAAACCAAAGAGCGCCGAAGAGAGAAGAGCCGCTGGGCAAAACTGCAGAAGACCCAGAGGAGGGCAGTCCTACAGAGGACCGCGGAGAAAGTAGAACCATCCAAGTTCATTCACCAGCACATACAGCGCATACTGGGATGGTTACAAAGACTATCAATTTCTAAGCAAACGACCAGACCAAAGACATTGACCAGAATCTCCCTCTCTCATGGCGGGAAGAGACGTAGCACCGCGGGTCACTCCAGACACTGAAGTACCGCCCCCAGCGGTGCAGACTGATGAGTGGATCTCGGATCTCAAACGACACTGGTGGCTCGAAGCTTTGGAAGATTTCTTAAAAGCCAATGGTGAGCAACGAGAGAGAAAATGTCTGATACTACTCCTCCGTCTGGTGGGTCCTGAGGGCCGCTGCCCAATCAGGACATTTTCCAAAGAGGATACAGATATCTACAAAAGACTCCAAAGGGAGCTCTGTGCCCATCTCAACGCACAGACAGATGTGGATCACAATCGCATAGTTTTCAATACAGCACGGCAGGAACCAGGCGAACCATTGCCAAACTTCATCACTCGGTTACAAAGTCTGGTACGAGGCTGCCACTTCAACACTTTTACAAATGAGGATGCGGTCCGACTTCGGATCGTTGAAGGTTGCACAAACCCTGACACCAAGCGCAAGATCCTGCAAGGGCATTGGTCGTTAAAGGAAATCATCAAGAAGGCCGAAATTGGAATGCAAATAAAAGCAAGAGACAAATTCAAGGACGTGCACCTGAGAGCAAACCATCAAGATACCTGGGAAGATAGAACTCAGAAAACAAACAAAACTGAAAGGAGAGAGAGGGAAGGCAGACCAGAAAAAAGACAACGGGAAAGATACAGTGACAAAGAAAGTGACAAGGACTACTCAGAATCAGATGACTCAGAGTCAACCATCCAAAAGACAATTCCAAAGAGTTATTCACCCCCCAGGAGTTCCTCAAGGAGTCATTCAAAAAGACAACGGGAAAGATACCGCGACAAAGAAAGTGACAAGGATTACTCAGAGTCAGACTCCTCAGCGTCTGACTACTCAAAGTCAACCAAGGATTACTCAGAGTCAGATGACTCAGAATCAACCATCCAAAAGACAACTCCAAAGAGTTATTCACCCCTCAAGAGTTCCTCAAGGAGTCATTCAAAGTATGACACACAGTACTCTGATGAGGAAAGAGAGTCAAATGGGACAGATCGCACTCCTGGACAAGAGGGCATCCTGCACAACAAGTGGGAGAGAAAGACAAACCCTAGAAGAAAGGGTCGCGCTGGTCAACACCTGAAGTCGGCGCAGGAACATCAGTCGTCAAGCAGTGAAGACGAGTCCAAGGAAACATCTGGCAGGAGACCGCACCACCCCCAGACCAGAGGTGTTAGAGCATCAAACAAGCGTGAAGGAGAAACAGGTCGCACAAGATGGACTGATCCTCCACAACAACGAACCAGAAAAGATCCATGCATCTTTGGCTCCCGCGACAATGGAGAAACGGAAGGGAAATCGTTAACTTCAGGCGAGAAGGACAAAGAGGCAAAAGCTTGGGATCAAGCACAAGGAACAAGCACGGGGTCATCAAACAAACCCCCAAATGAGACAGCATTGAAGATGCTCCAACAAAGGCACACGGAAAAGCCTCTCAAAGACAATTCAAAGGGAAAGAGCAATTTATCACGGACTACGGAATTCAAAAATCCATTACCCGAGACAGTTTCAAAGAAATGTTTGAGAAGGAATGGGAAGAAGGATCTCTCTGATGCGGAGCGCACATCCATCCAACCCTGGAAGTTGACAAAAGACTTCTCTGACCCAGAAAGCACGTCTATGGCCAGGAACTCCTCTGGTTCAGAGAGCGCGTCTGTCCGATCCTTTAAAAGGGGTATGGCCCAGACCTCCTCTGATTCAGAGAGCGCATCTGCCCGATCCTGGAAGTCGACAAAAGGCTTCTATGACCCAGAGAACATGTCTGTCCAATCCCGTGAGTCGACCAAGTCATGGTCCCGACAACAGACATGGCGTCAGCCACCCGAACGCACCATGGAACCAAAGGACATTCTTCCCGTCAAGAGCAACATGTCACACACTAAGGTCTCTGAATACTCAGTCACCCCACCGGACAACCTGTCATGTCAGGCACAAGTATATTCAGACACCGATCAGACACCGTCACCCCTGAAGGGGTCCGCAAGGCTGACTCACAGGACCTACAAAAGGAAGACAGAGACAGTGGACCTTAGTAACTGGACGGGAAAGGACCAGCCAGTCACTCCGCAAGGAAAGCCGGATGTGTCAGGAGAGAGGGATCATCAGATGAGAGAGAAACATGCCTATGCACAGAAGCCGGACGTGTCAGTAGAGAAATATCATCAGATGAGAGAGAGACATGCCCATGCACAGATAGCTCACGAGCTCGCCAGACAACCCGAGGCCGTGAATGAGTTATCGAACCAAGCCAAGACCGTCTCATCAGATGGCACCGTACTGTCTGGCATACACGACCCTGAATTGGAGGGCAGTGTTGCTCTCGACCGGACTAGCCAAAAGGAAGTAAGGGTAAATGTGGCGAATGAGTTACCAAACCAAGACAGTCTCATCAGGTAACACCGTACGGTCTGGTATACATGACTCTGAATTTGAGGGCAGTGTTGCCCTTGGCCGGACAAGACAAAAGGAAGCAAAAGTAGATGCGGGTGCTCGGAAGAGGACCGGAACATTATCCACTCGTGAAAGAGATCGAGCATCTGAACCAATCGTAGTTACACCACCGGAAGGAAACATGAGGACTGCGGACCGCGAGAGTCAACAGTTTACACGCAACGTGGTCAAGAATGCCTTGATCAAGACAACAGAAAGAGTGACCAAAGCCAAGCCCACCACTGATTCAACACTACTGAAGCTTGAAAAACAGGCCGTCCGCCGACCCGTGTGGTGGATTGAAGAATTGCGAACACTGAAGACATTAAGCTCATTTTGTTAAGAAGGGGGGAGATGTAATATAGTTGACAGTCTAGTAGCTGGGATGGGAGGAGCTAGGTGGGCTGAGGGGAAAAGGAGGAGTCAGGACAGGATGAGGGCAGTTAGTGTAGGGACAGGGCATGAGCAAGGTGTACAAAATAAAGCTCCAAGTTATATAGCAATAAGTGTCTGTGTTTATTGTAGCAGGATGCTACAGAAGCCTAAAATATTGGTTACCCTTAAATACTTAAACATTGGTCTTTATCCGTTTCAGATCAGGAAAAATATTCAGTAGAGTGTTCGGAGGACCACTGTTAGCAACCATCCCTACCATGTACCAACCATTTTAGAGCTGGTGTCGGCATTACTGTACCAAAACAATAATGTCACAAATTACAAAGGCAGTTCCTATCATGCGTGACAAGGCGTCGCAGCTGATTGAGCTGGTGGGATGTGGAAGCTAATGCACTCAGGGCTAGATTTACTAACATTTTGCGTCATAGTTGCACCACTTTTGTGGCGCATCCACAATTCAAAATGGTAGTAGATATTTACAAAGCCACACAAGGGGCAGTTTGCATGACTTAGTAAATAAATGTAACGCAGTGCAGCGGCTTGCGCTGCCGCCTTGCATTACATTTTGTTCTGGGAGGCGTTTCATGGGTGGAGCAGGGGCGTCCCCGTGCATCCATCCATGGATTTCAATGAATCCCAGATTTACAAAGGGGTGTGAACCTGGGGTTGCATGAACTCATTGCGAGGAGAAACTTTTTTTTCTCCTTGTTATTTCCTCTTTCTATGTGTGCTGTATTCTGCAGCACAGAAAGACAGATAAAATGTCTCGAAGGATTGTGTTGTGCAGGAAGGTATCCGTTTCTCCCCATAACAATTTTCTTTGTAACACATGCACTCTTGCATCATGGTGCAAGGCTGCACGCATTGGCGCTAGGCTGCCTGAAGTGCGCTAGAGCTGAGAGGGAGCAGGTGTGCGCCCTATTTTAGTAGATATGGCGCATTTCTGCTCCCTCCCTTTCAGTCATGGCAGCACAGCAAGTTGCCTTGCTGCACTGCATTGCGTGAAAGGTTAGTAAATCTGGCCCTTAGTGTGATCCGGTCCCAGATCAAGCAGAGGCGAGTTGCTAAGAAATCATCTCAATCTAGGCCCAGCTAAATTATTTACTTTAATTTAATTATTACGTAGTAACAGGAGATGTATCCAGACATAATCCATCCTCGTCTCCTCGCATGGCACTATGCATTCATAATTATCTTGTGGTAGTCCGGCCTGCACAGTGCTCTGGTTTGGCCTGAAGAGTGTTTCTGCCTCCTACCATATCCAAATAGGGAGAAATTACTGGCCGTACCAAACAGGTGAGGTCTCTCGCTGTTTATGTGCACCCCAGAACTAGTGCTGAAACTGCTGAATGTTTTCAAACATCATCTTCCTCGCGCTAGCAGTCAGCAAGACACCCTGATCAGTGGTACCATAGCAGCAAATTTACATCGGAAAAACTTTAATTTCACATTTACCGCAACCAACTACATTGCCAACAAATAAAAGCTGCTGCTCACCATTTGATCCTTTCTATAGAACTTGTCTACAACAAGAACAAGTTTAGTTCGGCATCAGAATGTATGGAGGTGTTACATTGGTTGCCAATGCGCCAAAGAGCTAAGTTTAATTTACTGTGCCCTGCGCATAGAGCATTAAACAAGACTACCCCAAATTGATCCAGCAAGAGTTGAATTCTATTCGCCTCTGCAAGAACTGAGATTTCGTAATCTTGCACTTGCCAAAACCGGGCGAATAAAGAAAGTTAGAGCAGGCGGACGCTCTCTTTTATACCAGGCAGATGTACAATGGTATAAACTACAATTAGACCTACACCTCACCAAAGTCCATTTGGGGTTGAGAAAGAAGCTGAAAACATGGCTGTTTAGGAAGTAATGCTTTTGGGGTCCTCTTTAACGAATGTTTTCATAAACACAGGGAGCTACAATTAATGATGTAATATCGCATTGGGATGAATGCTGCTCTCTATAAATACTGTCAATAAACAAATGTTATCAACATTTGCCTGCCTTCTTTTATCTAGATAATTTCAAGGTCTGTCAGCATCTCCCTGTCAGGAGGTGTCCCCTGTAAACTTAAAACATATCACTCTAACTATGCTTCTTACGAAACTTACAGTCAACAAAATGACCCTGTCTTATTATAGACAAATCTTTTGCCACCCTTCTGTTACCAAACTCCTCAAACTGTGGTTACGTTACAATTCTACAATTACCTTGAATTGAACAACCGCCAGCCACAGAGTGAGTGATAATGAAAATCAACAAGCATTTACAATGCAACGGTCTCGCCTTTGCAAAAGTTAGAGCTGTTGGCATTGTAAATTACAAATTTTTCTCTATGTGTTGTTTTTGAAAACAGATAAAAAAATGGCATTGCCATTTACAATGACAATAGTTTAATCTCTCGCAAATGTGAGTAGTGAATAGTTGTAGTAGAGTTAGTAGTAGATAGAGCGAATAGTATAGTGATTTGAGAGTAGAGAGTAGTAGAGAGTGAGTAGTAGAGAATGAGTAGTAGAGTAGAAGAGAGTAGTAGAGCAAGTAATATAGAGTTAGTAGAGTTGTAGATAGTGAGTAGTAGATAGTAGAGAGTGTGAATAGAGCAGAGAGTAGTAGAAAGTGAGTAGTAGAGTAAGTAGTAGAGGGTGAGCAGTAGAGTGAGTAATAGTGAGTAGTAGAGTGATTAGTAGATAGCGCGTAGTAGAGGAGTAGAGAGTGTGCTGTAGAATATTAGAGTTAGTACTAGAGAGTAATAGAGTTATTAATAGAGAGTGAGTAGTAGTGCGTAGTAGAGAGTTGTAGAGTACTATAGTGAGTAGTGAGTATAGTGATTAGTAGAGTGTGAGTAGATAGTAGTAGAGTGAGTAGTAGAGAGTGAGTAGTAGAGTGAGTAGGGAGCATTACAGAGTTGTAGAGTAAGTAGTAGTCTACTAGAGGGAGTAGTAGAGTGAGTAGTAAAGTGTGAGTAGTAAAGTGTGAGTAGTAAAGTGTGAGTAGTAAAGTTCGAGTAGTAAAGAGTGAGTAGTAAAGAGGAAGTAGTGGAGTGAGTAATAGTGAGTAGTAGAGAGTGTGTAGTAGAGAGTGCGTAGTAGAGAGTGCATAGTAGAGAGTGTGTAGTAGAGTATTAGAGTGAGTACTAGAGAGTAGTCGAGATTGAGTAGTAGAGTGAGTAGGGAGTATTAGAGAGTTGTAGAGTAAGTAGTAGAGTAGTAGAGTGAGTAAGAGTTCGTAGAGAGTGAGTAGTAGAGTGTGAGTAGTAGAGAGTGAGTAGTAGAGAGTGCCTAGTAGAGTATTAGAGAGAGTACTAGATAGTAATAGTTATTAATAGAGTGAGTAGTAGAGAGTTGTAGAGAGTATTACAGTGAGTGGTAGTGAGTATTGTGAGTAGTAGAGAGTGAGTAGAGAGTAGTAGAGTGAGTACTAGAGAGTAGTCGAGATTGAGTAGTACGGTGAGTAGGGAGTATTAGAGAGTTGTAGAGTAAGTAGTAGAGTATTAGAGTGAGTAGTGAGAGCATTAGAGAGTGAGTAGTAGAGAGTAGTAGAGTTGAGTAGTAGAGAGTGAGTAGTAGAGGGTAGTAGAGAGTGTAGTAGAGAGTGGGTAGTAGAGAGTGTAGTAGAGAGTGAGTAGTAGAGAGTAGTAGATAGTGAGGAGTAGAGAGTAGATAGTGAGTAGTAGAGAGTAGTAGAGAGTGGGCAGTAGAGAGTAGAGAGTGAGTAGTAGAGAGTAGTAGAAAGAGTAGGAGAGAGGAGTAGAGTAGTGGAGGGTGGAGGGTAGGGTGAGGGTGGAGTTGGTGGATGGAGTTGGTGGGTGGAGTTGGAGGGTGAAGTTGGGTGGAGTTGGAGGGTGGAGTTTGAGTTGGAGAGTGGAGTTGGAGAGTGGAGTTGGAGGGTTGAGTTGGAGGGTGGAGGTTGAGTTGGAGGGTGGAGTTTGAGTTGGAGGGTGGAGGTGGAGGGTGGAGGTGGAAGGTGAAGTTTGAGTTGGAGGGTGGAGTTTGAGTTGGAGGGTGGAGTTTGAGTTGGGGTGGAGTTTGAGTTGGAGGGTGGGGTTGGAGGGTGGAGTTTGAGTTGGAGGGTGGAGTTGGAGGGTGGAGTTTGAGTTGGAGGGTGGAGTTTGAGTTGGAGTTTGAGTTGGAGGGTGGAGGTGGAGGGTGGAGTTGGAGGGTGGAGTTGGAGGGTGACGGTGGAGGGTGGAGTTTGAGTTGGAGGGTGGAGTTGGAGGGTGGAGTCTGAGTTGGAGGGTGGAGTTCGAGTTGGAGGGTGGAGTTTGAGTTGGTGGAGTTTGAGTTGGAGGGTGGAGTTTGAGTTGGAGGGTGGAGTTTGAGTTGGAGGGTGGAGTTTGAGTTGGAGGGTGGAGTTGGAGGGTGGAGTTTGAGTTAGAGAGTGGAGTTTGAGTTGGAGGGTGGAGTTGGAGGGTGGAGTTTGAGTTGGAGGGTGGAGTTGGAGGGTGGAGTTGGAAGGTGGATTTGGAGGGTGGAGTTGGAAGGTGGAGTTGGATTTGGAGGGTGGAGATGGATTTGGAGGGTGGAGTTTGAGGGTGGAGTTTGAGGGTGGAGTTGGAGGGTGGAGTTGGAGGGTGGAGTTGGAGGGTGGAGTTGGAGGGTGGAGATGGAGGGTGGAGATGGAGGGTGGAGTTGGAGGGTGGAGTTGGAGGGTGGAGTTGGAGGGTGGAGTTTGAGTTGGAGGGTGGGGTTGGTGGGTGGACTTGGAGGGTGGAGTTGGAGGGTGGAGTTGGAGGGTGGAGTTGGAGGGTGGAGTTTGAGTTGGAGGGTGGAGTTGGAGGGTGGAGTTTGAGTTGGAGGGTGGAGTTGGAGGGTGGAGGGTGGAGTTTGAGTTGGGGTGGAGTTTGAGTTGGAGGGTGGGGTTGGAGGGTGGAGTTTGAGTTGGAGGGTGGAGTTGGAGGGTGGAGTTGGAGGGTGGAGTTTGAGTTGGAGTTTGAGTTGGAGGGTGGAGGTGGAGGGTGGAGTTGGAGGGTGGAGTTGGAGGTGGAGGGTGGAGTTTGAGTTGGAGGGTGGAGTTGGAGGGTGGAGTCTGAGTTGGAGGGTGGAGTTCGAGTTGGAGGGTGGAGTTTGAGTTGGTGGAGTTTGAGTTGGAGGGTGGAGTTTGAGTTGGAGGGTGGAGTTTGAGTTGGAGGGTGGAGTTTGAGTTGGAGGGTGGAGTTGGAGGGTGGAGTTTGAGTTGGAGGGTGGAGTTGGAGGGTGGAGTTTGAGTTGGAGGGTGGAGTTGGAGGGTGGAGTTTGAGTTAGAGAGTGGAGTTTGAGTTGGAGGGTGGAGTTGGAGGGTGGAGTTTGAGTTGGAGGGTGGAGTTGGAGGGTGGAGTTGGAAGGTGGATTTGGAGGGTGGAGTTGGAAGGTGGAGTTGGATTTGGAGGGTGGAGGTGGATTTGGAGGGTGGAGTTTGAGTTTGAGGGTGGAGTTTGAGGGTGGAGTTTGAGGGTGGAGTTGGAGGGTGGAGTTGGAGGGTGGAGTTGGAGGGTGGAGATGGAGGGTGGAGATGGAGGGTGGAGATGGAGGGTGGAGTTGGAGGCTGGAGTTGAAGGGTGGAGTTGGAGGGTGGAGTTGGAGGGTGGAGTTTGAGTTGGAGGGTGGGGTTGGTGGGTGGACTTGGAGGGTGGAGTTGGAGGGTGGAGTTGGAGGGTGGAGTTGGAGGGTGGAGTTTGAGTTGGAGGGTGGAGTTGGAGGGTGGAGTTTGAGTTGGAGGGTGGAGTTGGAGGGTGGAGGGTGGAGTTTGAGTTGGAGGGTGGGGTTGGTGGGTGGACTTGGAGGGTGGAGTTTGAGTTGGAGGGTGGAGTTTGAGTTGGAGGGTGGAGTTTGAGTTGGAGGGTGGAGTTTGAGTTGGAGGGTGGAGTTTGAGTTGGAGGGCGGAGTTCTAGTTTGTAGATACTCAGCTGATCCCAAAACCGCCACCCTTCTGTTCGCCCCAGGTCTTTCAATACCATGGTCTCCCAGAGTCTCTAGTCTTTATTAAAATACAGCCTACATTTATGTGTGACTTTTTGTTTGAGAACATCAACTGTGGTGGCTGGGGCTTGTTACTACACTGGGGCATAGGACTGAAAGCCCAGAAGAACTGCACATGTAAGGTGCTGTTCATGGACAACAACGCTTTTGGATTAGTGTTTAAAGGCCAAGGCAATAAATCTTTCTAGAACAAAAACCTCCTATCCTTCATGGGTTAGGACTATGGCCAAGTTATTCCTAAACAACAAGTTAAGCTGTTCTTGCGTGTAAAAGAGTGTCAGGTTTCATTCCACACTGTTTAAAGAGGAGAGAGGGGTATAAATAAGGAAAAAACATATTTTTTTTTACTTGAGATTCCACAGAAACAATATCTCCGCCAGCAGATTGGTCATGGACTGACGGATGGGGTAAGGCATCTGAAAGGAGGCAGTGTCAGTCTGTTGTGTACTCCAAATCATCAGAGAGGAATAAACAATACATTTCTGGTATTCAATCAATCAATCAATCAATCATACCATTTGTATAGCGCACTACTCACCCGGGAGGGTCTCAAGGCGCTTGGGGGAAGGGGTATGCTACTGCTCGAACAGCCATGTCTTGAGTTGTTTCCTGAAGGCGAGATGGTCCTGGGTCAGCCGAAGGTGGGTGGGAAGGGAGTTCCATGTCTTGGCAGCCAGGTAAGAGAAGGATCTTCCTCCGGCGGTGGCTCTTCGGATGCGTGGTACGACTGCGAGGGCGAGGCTGGTGGACCGTAGCTGGCGGGTGGGCGTGTAGAAGGTCAGGCGGTCGTTGAGGTACTTGGGGCCCAGGTCGTGGAGAGACTTGTGTGCGTGGGTGAGGAGCTGGAACGTGATCCTCTTGTCGACGGGGAGCCAGTGCAGGTTCCTCAGGTGGCTGGAGATGTGGCTGCGTCGGGGGACATCCAGGATGAGTCGGGCGGAGGCGTTCTGGATGCGCTGGAGTCTTTTCTGTAGCTTGGCTGTGGTTCCGGCGTAGAGGGTGTTTCCGTAGTCCAGTCGGCTGGTGACGAGTGCCTGGGTGACAGTCTTCCTGGTCTCGGTCGGGATCCAGCGGAAGATCTTGCGAAGCATGCACAGGGTGTTGAAGCACGATGAGGAGACGGCGTTTACTTGTCTGGTCATCGAGAGGGAGGAGTCCAGGATGAAGCCCAGGTTGCGTGCGTGGTTGGTTGGCTTGGGTGCGGTGCCCAGGGCTGGGGGCCACCAGGAGTCGTCCCAGGCGGAGGGCGAAGATCCCAGGATGAGGGCTTCCGTCTTGTCCGAGTTCAGTTTCAGGCGGCTGTCCTTCATCCACTCGGCGATGTCTTTCATCCCTTCGTGTAGGCAGGTTCTGGCGGTGTCGGGGTCTCTGGTGAGGGAGAGGATCAGCTGGGTGTCGTCGGCGTAAGAGATGATGTTGAGGTTGTGCTGGCGTGCGATGGCTGCAAGAGGTCTCATGTAGACATTGAAGAGGGTGGGGCTGAGTGAAGATCCTTGCGGGACGCCGCAGATGACTTCGGTGGCCTCAGAGCGAAACGGGGGGAGGCAGACTCTTTGTGTTCTCCCGGCGAGGAACGAGATGATCCACTCCAGTGCCTTCTCTTGGATACCGATGTTGCTGAGGCGCTGGACTAGGGTGCGGTGGCAGACAGTGTCGAACGCAGTGGAGAGGTCCAAGAGGATGAGGGCCACTGTTTCCCCCTTGTCGAGCAGGGTCCGGATGTCGTCGGTGGCTGCGATGAGGGTGGTCTCGGTGCTGTGGTTGGCTCTGAAACCGGACTGCGAGGGGTCGAGGGATCCGTTCGTCTCGAGGAAGACGGTCAGCTATCTGTTGACGATCTTCTCGATGACTTTAGCAGGAAAAGGAAGGAGCGAGATGGGGCGGAAGTTCTTGAGGTCGGTGGGGTCTGCTGTAGGTTTCTTCAGGAGGGCGCTGAGCTCGGCGTGCTTCCAGCTCTCCGGGAAGGTGGCGGTGTTGAAGGAGGTGTTGATGATGTTCCGGAGTTGGGGTGCGATGGTGGAGTCGGCCTTGTTGAAGACTTGGTGTGGGCAGGGGTCGGTCGGTGATCCGGAGTGGATGGTGTTCATCGTGCGGGCTGGGTCTTCGGTGGTCACCGTGGTCCAGGTGCGGAGGGTGGCGGTGGGGGGGCGTTGGTTCGACGGTTGGGTGCGTGGGTGGTGCGCCGAAGCTGTTGTGGATGTCAGCGATCTTGCGGTGGAAGAACGAGGCGAGGGAGTCGCAGAAGTCTTGTGACGGAGTGATGTCGTTGGTGCCGGTGCTGGGGTTGGAGAACTCCTTGACGATGGTGAAGAGCTCTTTGCTGTCGTGGGCGTTGTTGTCTAGTCGTTCCTTCAGGGATTTCTTCTTGGTGGTGCTGATGAGCTGGTGGTGCTTGCGGGTAGCGTGTTTGAGGGCGGTCATGTTGTAGGTGGTCCGATCGAGGAGCCAGGCTTTCTCGAGGGTGCGGCAGGTCTTCTTGGAGTCCTTGAGTTCGTCGGTGAACCAGGGTGCCTTCTTGCTTCTGGGTCTGCTGGGAGGGTTCTTTAGTGGCGCGAGGTCGTCGGCGCAGGCGGTCAGCCACTGTGAGAAGTTGCGGGCTGCTTCATTGGGGTCCGTTGTGTTGGCGGGTGGGCTCTGGCTGAGGGAGGTGGTGAGCTGGTCGGCGGTGATCTTGCTCCAGCTCCTGTGAGGTACCTGTTGCGGGTGGTGGTGGGTCGTGGTTCTTTTGAAGCTGAAGTGGACGCAGCTGTGGTCGGTCCAGTGGAGTCCGGTGGCGTGGCTGAAGGTGATGTACTTGCTGGAAGAGAAGACGGGATCAAGCGTGTGGCCGGCGTAGTGGGTGGGGGTGTTGACCAGTTGCTTGAGTCCGAGGTTAGCGAGGTTCTCCAGCAGGGCGGTGGTGTTGCGGTCCTTGTTGTTCTCCAGGTGGAAGTTGAGGTCCCCTAGGAGGATGTAGTCAGCGGAGGGGAGGGCGTGTGGCTGATGAAGTCTGTGATGTCTTCGCTGAATTGTGTGCGTGGTCCCGGGGGTCTGTAGACGAGGGTGCCTCTGAGGGTCGTCTTAGGGCGGTGTGAATCTGGAAGTGGAGATGTTCGGCTGCGGCGAAGGAGTCGCTGGCGTCGGTCGTGATGCGGATGGTGTTCCTGTGGATGATGGCGATGCCTCCTCCGGTCTGGTTGATGCAGTCTCTCCTGATGATCTTGTACCCGTCCGGGATGGAGATGGCGATGTCGGGTGCAGAGGAGGCGTTCATCCAGGTTTCCGTGAGGAAGGCGACGTCCGGTGATGTAGCGTCGAGGAGGTTCCAGAGTTCCACGGCGTTTCTGTGGATTGAGCGGGTGTTGAGCAGGATGCACTTGAGGTGGTTGCTGCTGGTGTTTGTCTTGGCGGGTGCGGGGCAGGTAAGGAGGCAGGTGAATTTGCAGATACAGCAGGTGAAGGGTCCGTGGGTGCGTCTCGGGGAGGTTCGGCAGCAGGCGTGGGTCCGGCCGGCATTGAGTGCGTTGAGAGTGGCGGCGTCGTAGGTCAGTCGGGTCGTCTTGCATCGGCGGGGAGGGCCAGGGGTGCTGGCGCTGGGCGCGGTCCAGGCGCGGACGGGCGCAGACGGGCTTGCCTTTGGCGAGCCTTCGGCGCACAATCGGCGCGCCCGCTGCGCATCAACGCTGCGCGTGGGAGTGGGCGTCATAAGTAGGGAGCCGTGAGGGAGGAGCAGCTGGGTGGCGGGAGTGGGGAGGCGAATGGGTAGGAGGGGGGCGGGGCTGCAGGGAGGCAGCAGCGGGAAAACGGTCAGAAGGGCGGCCCAGTGGCGGCTGGGTCGTCCGGGCAAAAAGCAGGCAAAACGAAGGAAGCACGAGGCAAGGCAGCGGCAGGCAAGCAGGAGCAGTGGTGTGTGGGGGCGACCTCGCCTGGGTTACAGGCTCAGCGGTATTGTAACTAATCCTGTACCTCTGACTCCACCTTGAGAGATTCAATGTAGATTCTTTCTTGGAATCATTCAGGCAAGTGCTATTGCCCTTTTACAGTTAAAAGTTTATCATTTTGCTTATTCAGATGCCCTCAGGGTAATCACAGTTGATCTTAGATTCAAATGGCGCCAGCCTGTTCATGAGAGTGCCTAATTCTTTACTTGGACTCTCTGAATGAGTGTTGTGTAGTCTGCAATATGAGGAGGTGCTGTAATCAAAGGTGATGATTAATCGCCTCACTTAAAACCAAAGCACAAATTTTTCACACTAGAAGTTGGTTGGACATGCAGAGAGGCAAGTAATAGTTCCCTTGTTACTTTCTTCGAGGATGCTTTATTTATATAAAGTTTTATGTAGCGCGGACAAGACCCAGGCGGGTATCAAGAGCGCTTTACAGATGTTCCCGGACCAAAAGAGGTAGGCCAGTAGGTCCGTAGAAACAACAGTGATTGGCAAGATATTGGAGTAAAAAGAGGAACAAAGGGATATATATGAGCATATATGCACAACAAACAAATGTGTTCGGTTCTGCACGCATAATTGGTAGCCTCGTGTGGTATGTGGTTAGTCAATAAATATATCTGGTCAGTGGTCACGAGCATTCCATTGTGGGTCAGTTACACTGAAGTTAATACATGCCACTCAAATGTATTGACAATGTATCATGTGTCATATAAACAAAGGTTGGCTATTGGGATTTGCTGACAAGTTTTCCTCCTCGGGCAGACATGTAACTTAAAATATGAGTGATACAACGTCCTGTAAAATGTTGCTAGCCTGCAAAATAGTACATCGCCTGAAATCCAGACAAAATACTGTTTTTAGCTGCTTTGATACGAAGCTGTGACAGTAGGGGCCTGGTTTGCAGAAATGGAAGAGCTCCCATCAGGACTTATTTTTGTCTAGTAGCCCCCGTGTGGCCCACTCCTCACACGCACCCACTCAATCACGGGCTCTAATTGTGAAGTGTCTTCATTTCCTCGCTGCTCCCACAGCGCTTCTCTATCCACGCACCCACACACCCACACACTCACAAACTCTGTGGCCATCACTAATTCACGGGCTCCAATTGTGAAGCGTCTTCATTTTCTAGCTGCTTCCTAGCTGCTCCCACAGCGCTTCTCCATCCCCGCACCCACACACTCACAAACTCTGCGGCCATCACTAATTCACGGGCTCTAATTGTGAAGCTCCCACAGCGCTTCTCCATCCAGCCTGCAACCACTTCGCTTGCCCAGCTCCAGCTGATGCGAGACCATCATAGTTGAAATAAAAAACAAGAGGGAAGCAGGAAGGAGGCATAGCGCGCCTGGCTCGGCAGAGTGTGGAAGGCAGGCGAAATATTTGCACCCGAGAGCTGGCCTGGCTGCCGCTGCGCCTGTATACTGTCCTTGCCCTGCGGCTGCATTCGTAATTCGGAGGTGACATTGCTGGACGTAGGGCTGTGCAACGTGTAGGTGGCTAAAGAGTTTTTTTTTGTTCTAAACATTCCATTGGATTGTGTCGGAATATTTGTACAGCGCTTCATACCCCTGACACAGCTGTGAAGCACTTGATTACTTGATTTTTAGCAGTTCCCTGGCGCCCTTCCAGGGCTGTATGGATGGAAAGATGTTGGCGATATTGCTTGAGGTCCACATGGTTCAAAGGCAGGCCCCAAACATTGTGCGGCCCACTGCACTTATTCACAACACCAGATCCACACCACCCCTTAGCTCCTCCCACCCCACATTTTGTTTTACTCACCATTATAGAAGATGTTTCGTACAAATCGTGGATAACAAACTTGCTATGGCGAGTTAAAAGATAAGGTTGACCGTTTTGTACCAAACATTGATGAGCAAGTAAAAACTAATGGAAACAAGTCTGGGAGGGAGTGCCGGCTCCGAAGGGGCCGAGGAGAGACAGCCTGACCCCTCTTAACATCACCCAGAGAGGCGGACATTTTAAATCAATTTTGAGTGTCGAGGATTAGGGCCAACAGCGGCCACTTGGGGCACGGGGAGGGCGGCACGCACTTCAGGAGCTAGTTAGAGGGAAGGGCTGGCCTTGCTGTGATCTGTATGTTGGAGAAGACAAGGGGATTACCTGGAGTAGGGTGCAAAAGAGGATAAAAAACTGGAAACAGAAAGAAATACAATACAGAACAAGTTAGAGAGCAAGGAAACAACTGCAGCATGGAGAGTTTCCCGTAAAGTTTCACGGCGGAGTTACGCCAGCCCCCCCCCCCGAAAATGACGGGCGTGTAGTGATCTGCGAGGGGGGCGGCGGGAACAAAGACAAGGACAGCGGGAGGGGGGACAGACAGCGGGAAGGTGGTCAGGATACAACCACGCAGGACAGGGACGAGGTTAACAATGAAGAAAAACATCGGTGTAAAAAAACCCAAAAAAAACACGCCCACAACCTCATGACGGAAAAAGGGGGCGGGGCTTAAAAAAGACAGGAACGCCCACGAATCTGCTCCGAGAATGATTGCCACATCTCTCTTCCAATGGCTAGCCTCCATTTATGGAGCTAGCCAATGGAAGAGAGAGGCGGGTTAAAGCCCAATACTGGAGATCAAAATTTCTCGCCTGCGCGACACTGCTTGCGCAGTGAACGGCAGGCTTCGACCTAAAAATGTTCTCCCAATTGCAACAATGGATGGCTCCTGACGTCAATTGCATTGTGTCACTGGCACTTAGTGACACCATGTATGGGTCTATGCTCTAGTATAAAGCTATTCTTGACTAATGCCTAAACGAGAAGACTAGAAATAGGTTTCAGCACAAGAATGAAGAGTAAAGGGGGCAATTGTCAAACTTAAAGGGTTCCAATATTATTTTTTCCTTGACCCTATGTGTAAGAACAGCTTATAATAAAGAACACGGATTCAAGCTGGTATCCTTGTGCTGAATTTAATTGCCTGTATTATGAAGAAACATGCTTCCAACCAACAGAGTCATAAGCCTTTTAGACAGCTAATGAGAAAGGTGCTAAGTTCAAAGTGGACTCAAACATTTTATGTATCCAGCGCTACACCTAATTAGGGATCATTACTCAATAACATCACATACAAATGGCCCATACACATTCACCCAAATCCCTGATGCGCTGGGGGTCAAGTTTTAATGACGTATAGATTTGTTCTCTTAAAAGGTTCATATTTACCAATTCTAAATACATACCTAAACTTTATATCAACTTTCTTTCCTCGTGGTCGATGGACCAATTAGTTGAGAAGTTGATGGAAATGATAGTACTATCTAACTAACTATTTAGTTAGTTAAATAAATATTGACTCTCAATATGATTAATAAAAATGTGTCTCAATTAATATGAATTTATAAATACTCATTGCATACGGTTACAAATGCAAAACAATGAAATTCACAAGAGGGAGAGAAAACATTAGCAAAAATGCAAACAGTGTCATACTCATCAACAATTTAACAATATGCATATGGAGGAGTGGATAGATTGAGAGACATCAGTTTCAGCAAAAATAATGCGAAGCAATATATTTATGACAGGGTGGATAGGTGAAGAGACATAGGGTTCAGAGACAAAAATACATTTGCAAATGATTTTGCAAAGTATGAGTCAGACAGAAATACTAACCCAAGGAGTCAGTGAAATACCACCGTCCTGGCCGAGGAGATGGTGGGGGTTCCCTGAAATAGAGGCAGGGAACAAAGGCTTCAGGACCCAGGAGAGGGACAGGAACAGTTAGGCCTCTTTACAAACTGACGAGAGCGATGCATCTCCCGTCCCTCTCTCTCTCCGCAAGCCAGCCCAAGGTAACCACACCTCTAAAGGCACCCCAGTTATATCCTAAACCTTACATGTCCATCCCATATCAGTTGAATCATTTCACAAAATTTGACTTCTGATTCGCTGAGCCGGGTGGTGGACTGTCATACCACCAAGTTCCCATTCACATTTTGTATAGCCTATTGTTTATTCGTTGTTCACATAACGTAATTTCTGACTCGTTCATTTAATTCAATGCTTGTAACATTTCATCAATTTCACACATATTCTCAGCTACGTTTGCGGAAGAAGGCCTGGATCCCACGTCCACTTTCATCCTTTGGCAGGCGAACAATGCACTTCGATCTGAACAACCTTGAACTTTTATTCTTTCTCTGCAGTGCTCAGCAACTCTGTCTGTTTGCTCACGTCATCCCTTTCGCTCTCCAGCCCTAATCTATCAGGCCAATTTAAGAAAAATGGAGGCCCATTCGGCCCACTAAGGCAAATAGAACATAAGCACTCATTAATTACATGAAATGCAATGTACACTGTTTACCACCCACCTTTGCACTATCCCCTGTTAAGGGTTTCCTAGCAGGAGCTTAAAGCATAAGCAGCATTATTTATTATTTTAAAGCAAAATGCAACATGCAACATGCAAAATGCATTATGCGGCCTAGTCATGCATTATTTCTCTTTTCTTTTCGCTGCTAGGCCTTTTCCCCTCCTGTGCTAAGTCTTTTTTTGGCGTTTTGGAGTAGTGCGCGATTAGGCCCTTGTAACTTTTTGACCACATAAGGTATCCGCGCCAAATTTGCGTCCTTTTCTTCCAACATCATGTGGATTCTAAAGGCGCCCAGGGTTTGTGGATTCCCTTGGAGGGGTCCCAGAAATTAACCAAAATATAGTGATTTTTTTGTTTTTTTCAGAAAAATGGGAAAAACGGGCTGCAAATGAAAGCCTCTGGGATTTTCCCTGAAAATGGTATCACAAAAGGGTTTGTGGGGCTGAAATCTCCATTTTCTCAGCTTTCAGGGAATGACAGACTTTTGTCAGAGAACCGAAATATTTTACTCAGTTTTGGCATTTTTCTCGGACATAGCCTATTTTTGCTATTTTTAGAGCTTTCCACCTCCTTCCAGTTAATGGTAGAAATGAGTTTGAAAGCAATAATGGATCCTGGAAAGCTTTACATTTTCGAAAAGTAGACAAAATTCTGAATTCAGAAAGGGGTCATTTTTCTAAATCCATGAAGGTTTCGTTATAGAAACTAACAGTTAGATATTGGAATATTTGAAAATTTGTTGAAAAAAACAGCCTTTTGTCTCAACGTTTTCACCTATAACTTTTTCTAATTTTGACAACTGTTGGAAAGCAATATACTGTTACATCCGTTAGTCCTTCCTGGTTGTGGGGATATATAGGACTTGTAGTTTCACCAAGAACCCGACGAACCCAGATCCAAAAACTGAGCAGCAACTTGCAATGGTATTTTTTCATTTACTGGGTATAGTGCACTTTGTCTTGGAAAATGTATACATGGAATAATCTGTATGAAAGACACTCTGTAATCTGCGTGGATCAACAAATTTCCACCCACCCAGCGTTCCCCCAGGTATCCCGATAAAAACGGTACCTCACTTGTGTGGGTCGGCCTTGTGCCTACGACAGGAAACGGCACAAAATGCAACGTGGTCGCACCTCAATTTCCCAGTGAAATCTTAAGCTCTTTGGACAAAGAGACTACCTTTTGTTTTTGAGCCGTAGCTCAGCCAGCACCTAGGGAAACCTAGCAAACCTATACATTTCTGAAAACTAGACACACAGGGGAATTTAGGATGGGGTGACTTGTCTGCCTACCCCCATGTTTTGTTACCCAGAATCCCTTGCAAACCTAAAAATTTGACCAAAAAAACACATTTTCCTCACATTTCTGTGGTGGCAAGTTCTGGAATCTGCGTGGATCAACAAATTTCCACCCACCCAGCGTGCCCCTAGGTCTCCCGAAAAAAATGGTACCTCACTTGCATGGGTAGGCATAGTGGCTGCGACATGAAACAGCGCAAAACGCAGCATAGTCGCACCTCAATTTCCCAGTGAAATTTAGCACGTTTTGGACAAAAAGACTACCTTTTGTTTTTGCGCCGTAGCTCTGCCAGCACCTAGGGAAACCTAGCAAACCTATACATTTATGAAAACTAGACACTCAGGGAAATTCAGGATGGGGTGACTCGTCTGCCTACCCCCAGGTTTTGTTACCCAGAATCCCTTGTAAACCTAAAACTTTGACAAAAAAACCACATTTTCCTCACATTTCTGTGGTGGAAAGTTCTGGAATCTGCGTGGATCAACAAATTTCCACCCACCCAGCGTGCCCCCAGGTTTCCCGAAAAAAATGGTACCTCACTTGCGTGGGTAGGCATAGTGGCTGCGACATGAAACAGCGCAAAACGCAGCATGGTCGCACCTCAATTTCCCAGTGAAATTTAGCAAGTTTCGGACAAAAAGACTACCTTTTGTTTTTGCGCCGTAGCTCTGCCAGCACCTAGGGAAACCTAGCAAACCTATACATTTATGAAAACTAGACACCCAGGGCAATCAAGGATGGGGTGACTCGTCTGCCTACCCCCAGGTTTTGTTACCCAGAATCCCTTGCAAACCTAAACATTTGACAAAAAAAACACATTTTCCTCACATTTCTGTGGTGAAAAGTTCTGGAATCTGCGTGGATCAACAAATTTCCACCCACCCAGCGTGCCCCCAGGTCTCCCGAAAAAAATGGTACCTCACTTGCGTGGGTAGGCATAGTGGCTGCGACATGAAACAGCGCAAAATGCAGCATGGTCGCACCTCAATTTCCCAGTGAAATTTAGCACGTTTCGGACAAAAAGACTACCTTTTGTTTTGCGCCGTAGCTCTGCCAGCACCTAGGGAAACCTAGCAAACCTATACATTTTTGAAAACTAGACACCCAGGGGAATTTAGGATGGGGTGACTCGTCTGCCTACCCCCAGGTTTTGTTACCCAGAATCCCTTGCAAACCTAAAAATTTGACCAAAAAAACACATTTTCCTCACATTTCTGTGGTGGAAAGTTCTGGAATCTGCGTGGATCAACAAATTTCTACCCACCCAGCGTGCCCCCAGGTTTCCCGAAAAAAATGGTACCTCACTTGCGTGGGTAGGCATAGTGGCTGCCACATGAAACAGCGCAAAACGCAGCATGGTCGCACCTCAATTTCCCAGTGAAATTTAGCACGTTTCGGACAAAAAGACTACCTTTTGTTTTTGCGCCGTAGCTCTGCCAGCACCTAGGGAAACCTAGCAAACCTATACATTTATGAAAACTAGACACCCAGGGCAATTAAGGATGGGGTGACTCGTCTGCCTACCCCCAGGTTTTGTTACCCAGAATCCCTTGCAAACCTAAAAATTTGACAAATAAAAAACATTTTCCTCACATTTCTGTGGTGGAAAGTTCTGGAATCGGCGTGGATCAACACATTTTCACCCACCCAGCGTGCCCCCAGGTCTCCCGAAAACAATGGTACCTCACTTGCGTGGGTAGGCATAGTGGCTGCGACATGAAACAGCACAAAACGCAGCATGGTTGCACCTCAATTTCCCAGTGAAATTGAGCAAGTTTCGGACAAAAGGACTACCTTTTGTTTTTGCACCGTAGCTCTGCCAGCACCTAGGGAAACCTAGCAAACCTATACATTTATGAAAACTAGACACCCAGGGCAATTCAGGATGGGGTGACTCGTCTGCCTACCCCCAAGTTTTGTTACCCAGAATCCCTTGCAAACCTAAAAATTTGACCAAAAAAACACATTTTCCTCACATTTCTGTGGTGAAAAGTTCTGGAATCTGCGTGGATCAACAAATTTCCACCCACCCAGCGTGCCCCCAGGTCTTCCGAAAAAAATGGTACCTCACTTGCGTGGGTAGGCATAGTGGCTGCGACATGAAACAGCGCAAAACGCAGCATGGTCGCACCTCAATTTCCCAGTGAAATTTAGCACGTTTCGGACAAAAAGACTACCTTTTGTTTTTGCGCCGTAGCTCTGCCAGCACCTAGGGAAACCTAGCAAACCTATACATTTATGAAAACTAGACACCCAGGGGAATTCAGGATGGGGTGACTCGTCTGCCTACCCCCAGGTTTTGTTACCCAGAATCCCTTGCAAACCTAAAACTTTGACAAAAAAAACACATTTTTCTCACATTTCTGTGGTGGAAAGTTCTGGAATCTTCGTGGATCAACAAATTTCCACCCACCCAGCGTGCCCCCAGGTCTCCCGAAAAAAATGGTACCTCACTTGCGTGGGTAGGCATAGTGGCTGCGACATGAAACAGCGTAAAATGCAGCATGGTCGCACCTCAATTTCCCAGTGAAATTTAGCACGTTTCGGACAAAAAGACAACCTTTTGTTTTTGCGCCGTAGCTCTGCCAGCACCTAGGGAAACCTAGCAAACCTATACATTTATGAAAACTAGACACCCAGGGCAATTCAGGATGGGGTGACTTGTCTGCCTACCCCCAGGTTTTGTTACCCAGAATCCCTTGCAAACCTAAACATTTGACAAAAAAAACACATTTTCCTCACATTTCTGTGGTGGAAAGTTCTGGAATCTGCGTGGATCAACAAATTTCCACCCACCCAGCGTGCCCCCAGGTCTCCCGGAAAAAATGGTACCTCATTTGCGTGGGTAGGCATAGTGGCTGCGACATGAAACAGCGCAAAACGCAGCATGGTCGCACCTCAATTTCCCAGTGAAATTTAGCAAGTTTTGGACAAAAAGACTACCTTTTGTTTTTGCGCCATAGCTCTGCCAGCACCTAGGGAAACCTAGCAAACCTATACATTTTTTAAAACTAGACACCCAGGGCAAATCAGGATGGGGTGACTCGTCTGCCTACCCCCAGGTTTTGTTACCCAGAATCCCTTGCAAACCTAAAAATTTGACAAACAAAACACATTTTCCTCACATTTCTGTGGTGGAAAGTTATGGAATCTGCGTGGATCAACAAAATTCCACCCACCCAGCGTGCCCCCAGGTCTCCTGAAAAAAATGGTACCTCACTTGCATGGACAGACATAGTGCCTGCAACAGGAAACGGTTCAAATCGTACGGTGGTGAATTTACATTACCTTATTGCAAAACTACCTTGATTTTGGGGGGGGGGCATCTGAGTTTGTGGCCCGGGGCTCGGTGGTATTCTTCGCAAAGTAGCAAACCCAAACAGTTCTGAAAACTAGACACCCGGGGGAGTCCAGGGAGGTATGGCATGCATGGGTCCCCTAATGTTTTCTTACCCAGAACTCCTTGCAAACCTTAAAATTAGGTAAAAATAGCACTTTTCCAAACTTTTTGGCGTGGGATGGCCGTGCCGGCAAAAAAGTCCTACCACCCTGCGTTCCCCATGTTCTCCCGAGTAAAAGGATACCTCACTTGTGTGGGTGCCCCAAAGCAGAACAAGCCAAAAATGAATTTTGAAAAAAGTAGTTTTTAGTCATATTTAAGTTTTACAAATTAAGCCCCCCAGCCTGAGTCACATGCCTTTGGCCTACCCACACAAGTGAGGTATCATTTTACTCGGGAGAACAAGGGAAACGCTGGGTGGTAGGACATTTGTTCCGGCAGCGAGATCCCACCCAAAAAAGTACGGAAAAGTGGGTTTTTTTACCAAAATTTCAGGTTTGCAGGAGTTTCTGGGTAGGAAAACATTGGGGGACCCACGCATGCCATACCTCCCTGGACTCCCCCGGGTGTCTAGTTCTCAGAACTGTTTGGGTTTGGTAGTTTCCAAAGATGCCCGCCAAGCCCCGGGCCAAAAGCTCAGGTGACCCCCTCAAAAAATAAGATTATTTGGCTAAAGGTAATGTTTTGGTCTCCACAGTATGAATTGGGCCTTTTCCTAAAGCAGCCACTATGCCTACCCACGCAAGTGAGGTACCATTTTTATCGGGAGACCTTGGGGAACGCTGGGTGGGAGGTAATTTGTGTGAGCCCAGTGATGCCACGCTTTCCCACACTAAAACGTGTGAAAAAACGGATTTTTTTCCAAGCAAAAAATGAGGTTTGCAGGGGATTCTGGGTAAAGGAACGTTGGAGGATCCACGCAAGCCATACCTCCTTGGAAGCCCCCGGATGTCTACTTTTCAGAAATGTGTGGGTTTGGTAGGTTTCCCTAGATGGCTGTCTCGCACGGGGCCAAAAACCCAGGTAACCCCTCTTGCAAAAGCTGGTGAACTTAACATTTTCACCATTGTTAAATTCACCAGCTTTTGCAAGAGGGGTTACCTGGGTTTCTGGCCCCGTGCGAGACAGCCATCTAGGGAAACCTACCAAACCCACACATTTCTGAAAAGTAGACACCCGGGGGCTTCCAAGGAGGTATGGCTTGCGTGGATCCTCCAACGTTCCTTTACCCAGAATCCCTTGCAAACCTCAATTTTAGCAGAAAAAAATCAATGTTTTCACACGTTGTAGTCTGGGAAAGCGTGGCATCACTGGGCTCACACAAATTACCTCCCAACCAGCGTTCCCCCACGCCTCCCGATAAAAAACGGTACCTCACTTGCGTGGGTAGCCATAGTGGCTGCAACAGGAAAAGGTCCAAATCGTACGGTGGTGAATTTAAAATACCCTGAAGCAATATAACTTTGATTGGGGGGGGGGGCACCTGAGTTTTTGGCCCGGGGCTGGGTGGTATTCTTTGGAAAGTAGCAAACCCAAACAGTTCTGAAAACTAGACACCCGGGAGAGTCCAGGGAGGTATGGCATGCATGGGTCCCCCAATGTTTTCCTACCCAGAACTCCTTGCAAACCTTAAAATTAGGTAAAAATAGCACTTTTCCAAACTTTTTGGCGTGGGATCGCCGTGCCGGAAAAAATGTCCTACCACCATGCGTTCCCCTTGTTCTCCCGAGTAAAAGGATACCTCACTTGTGTGGGTGCCCCAAAGCAGAACACGCCAAAAATGAATTTTGAAAAAAGTAGTTTTTAGTCATATTTAAGTTTTACAAATTAAGCCCCCCAGCCTGAGTCACATGCCTTTGGCCCACCCACACATGTGAGGTATCATTTTACTCGGGAGAACAAGGGAAACGCTGGGTGGTAGGACATTTGTGCCGGCAGCGAGATCCCACCCAAAAAAGTACGGAAAAGTGGGTTTTTATACCAAAATTTCAGGTTTGCAGGGGTTTCTGGGTAGGAAAACATTGGGGGACCCACGCATGCCATACCTCCCTGGACTCCCCCGGGTGTCTAGTTCTCAGAACTGTTTGGGTTTGGTAGTTTCCAAAGATGCCCGCCAAGCCCCGGGCCAAAAGCTCAGGTGACCCCCTCAAAAAATAAGATTATTTGGCTAAAGGTAATGTTTTGGTCTCCACAGTATGAATTGGGCATTTTCCTAAAGCAGCCACTATGCCTACCCACGCAAGTGAGGTACCATTTTTATCGGGAGACCTTGGGGAACGCTGGGTGGGAGGTAATTTGTGTGAGCCCAGTGATGCCACGCTTTCCCACACTAAAACGTGTGAAAAAACTGATTTTTTCCAAGCAAAAAATGAGGTTTGCAAGGGATTCTGGGTAAAGGAACGTTGGAGGATCCACGCAAGCCATACCTCCTTGGAAGTCCCCGGGTGTCTACTTTTCAGAAATGTGTGGGTTTGGTAGGTTTCCCTAGATGGCTGTCTCTCACGGGGCCAAAAACCCAGGTAATCCCTCTTGCAAAAGCTGGTGAACTTAACATTTTCACCATTGTTAAATTCACCAGCTTTTGCAAGAGGGGTTACCTGGGTTTCTGGCCCCGTGCGAGACAGCCATCTAGGGAAACCTACCAAACCCACACATTTCTGAAAAGTAGACACCCGGGGGCTTCCAAGGAGGTATGGCTTGCGTGGATCCTCCAACGTTCCTTTACCCAGAATCCCTTGCAAACCTCAATTTTAGCAGAAAAAAATTAATTCTTTCACACGTTGTAGTCTGGGAAAGCGTGGCATCACTGGGCTCACACAAATTACCTTCCACCCAGCGTTCCCCCAGGTCTCCCGATAAAAACGGTACCTCACTTGCGTGGGTAGCCATAGTGGCTGCAACAGGAAAAGGTCCAAATCGTACGGTGGTGAATTTAAAATACCCTGAAGCAATATAAATTTGATTGGGGGGGGGCACCTGAGTTTTTGGCCCGGGGCTGGGTGGTATTCTTTGGAAAGTAGCAAACCCAAACAGTTCTGAAAACTAGACACCCCGGAGAGTCCAGGGAGGTATGGCATGCGTGGGTCCCCCAATGTTTTCCTACCCAGAACTCCTTGCAAACCTTAAAAATAGGTAAAAATAGCTCTTTTCCAAACTTTTTGGCGTGGGATCGCCGTGCCGACAAAAAAGTCCTACCACCCTGCGTTCCCCTTGTTCTCCCGACTAAAAGGATACCACACCTTAACAGAGTTACTCAAAAGTCAAACATTAAAGCGCGGCTATCTATTCCTCAAAGACACACACATACAGGTTGGATTTGGCACGAGGGCGAGTGATGGTTCAGTACATAAAATTTTATTAACAAGATATTTCAAAAAAATGAAATGCTCTGTCAATAAATAAATGCATAAAAACTGAACCAGTGACTCGCAACTCGTGAGCTGTAAAGCCACGACAAGGCACCAACCGTTTTACAGGCCATCCACACACCTTTCATACCTGATACAAACCAGACCATTGACACCATCCGAATGGAAAAGCAACACATAACAACAATCACAATAAGGGACAAGGTACACCCTACTGCAGAAGGAGAAAAAAAACTATTATTACTGCACACCCATCTAATCCGCAAGCACACACACATACTGGTTGGATTTGGCACGAGGGTGAGTGATGATTCAGTACATACAATTGTATACGCAAGTAATTTCACAAAAATGAAATACACTGTGTATAATTGAAAGTATGATAAACTGAACCACTGACTCACAGCTCGTGAGCTGTAAAGCCACGTCAAAGCACCAAACTCTTTACAGGCCATTCATACACCTTTCGTACGCGTGACACATACAAAACATTCACACCGCCAGCCGCGGACCCATCACATTCCAACACTCACACCAGCAAACAGCGCCATTCAAGGGCCCATCACTTTCACACGCCCACATTTCTGACACTGCAACTACACAAAATGATGGACTGTGTGGAGTGTCACTCAACTAGCAGTGTGTGTAGTGACCACCAGAAAGTAACTACTCACACACCGCCTGCCGAGAGCCAGTCCACCCACACCACCATCCAAGCACCAGACCATGCACACCGCCAGCCAAACACCACTCAGCGCACACCGACAGCCAAGTACCACTCCACACACACCACCAGCCAAGCATCACTCCACGCACACCATCAGCCAAGCGCCACTCCACAAACACACCAGCCAAGCACCACTCCGTGCACAGACAGCCAAGTCCACCTCCACGCACACCGTCCAGCCAAGCGCCACTCCACACACACCGCCAGCCAAGCACCACTCCACACACACCGCCAGCCAAGCACCACTGCGTGCACAGACAGCCAAGTACCACTCCATGCACACCACCAGCCAAGCGCCCCTCCATATACACCACCAGCCAAGCGCCACTCCACAAACACAACACCAGCCAAGCACCACTCCGTGCACAGACAGCCAAGTACCACTCCACGCACACCACCAGCCAAGCGCCACTCCACACACACGACCAGCCAAGCGCCACTCAACACACACCACCAGCCAAGCACAACTCCACACACACCGCCAGCCAAGCACCACTCCACGAACACCACCAGCCAAAGACAAATCCAAACACAACACCAGGCAAGCGCAAGAGCACGCACACCGCCAACCAAACACCAGACCACGCACACCGCCAGTCAAGCACCAGTCCGCAGACACCGCCAGACAAGCACCAGTCCACAGACACCGGCAGCCAAGCGCCAAACCATGCACACAGTCAGACAATGGACACTACACGCAAACCAACATCATACTTTAGTTTTTTTTTAAATAAAAGAGAAACAAAAACAAATTGCAAATTGATACAAATCTACTAACTCGACAACTAAATCTAAAAAGACTACACAAATACAAACTTTGAAACTGAACAATAACTTTTACAGAATAAAGACCAACCAGTTCACTTTACCACTCATTGATACTCCCAAAAATTCTTTTGCGTGTGGTACAATCTAAAACAAGCAGGTACACACAGCCCGGGGTTTGAAGGGCAGTCGGGGCAGTACATGCAAACCTCCTTCCGCAAACCTCTTCGCTAACAGACTCTACATCTCCGACTGGGAAAGTCTTTTGAGGTTGTAGGAGGAATTGTATCAGGAAAGTGGCGATCTTTCAATCTGGCAACATCCTCCACCACTCCAACCCTAGGAACACTTGCCTGTTCCACTAAAACAAGGCTGCCTATTACAGACTCCTGAAACTTTACAAAAGACAACTTTGACTGGGGACAAGATTTCTGGAACACAATAAAAGCATTAAAGGTTGCCAAGTGGAAAAGATGGATAGCCAACTTCTTGGACCAAATGTAAGCCTTACGAAGAGCAGCATACGGTTCCAACCTCTGATCAACTCTGTCAACACCACCCATGTACTTATTGTAGTCCAGTATGCACACAGGTTTGCGCACTTCTGCAACCTGACCCCAAACAGTCCGCAGTTCAGTGCTTTCATCATGTATTGTAGTCAACATGTAGACATCTCTCCTATCTGTAAACTTCACAGCTAGAAGCTCCTCACAACGCAATGCACTGCACTGTCCCCGAGCAAGCTTTCGACAAACAAGTTCTTTTGGGAAACCTTTACGGTTTGAGCGGATTGTGCCACAAGCAACAGTGTCCACTTTGGCCAATTCCCTGAACAACCGCACACCAGTGTAGAAGTTATCGACATACAAATGATGGCCTTTGTTAAACAAGCCACGACCAAGTTCCCACACAATTTTCTCAGTCACTCCAAAAGTCGACGGACAACCAGGGGGGTTAATCCTCGATTCCTTACCAGTGTACACCCTGAAATTAGAGACATATCCAGTCTCACTGTCACACAGCATATACATTTTGATTCCAAAGCGGGCCCTCTTACTAGGAATGTATTGCCGAAATACCAAGCGGCCCTTGAACAACAGCAAAGACTCATCCACTGCAATTTCTTTCCCAGGATAAAAGATCTCGGAAAATCGATCAACCAAATGATCAATGACAGGCCGAATCTTGAAAAGACGGTCACAATCAGGGTGATCTCGTGGCAAAGCAAGACTATTGTCAACAAAATGCATCATCCGCAGCAGAAGCAAATACCTATCACGACTCATGACTGCCGGAAATATAGCTGTTGCCATCAAGGGACTAGTAGACCAATATGAAGCCATTGATGGTTTCCTAAGCAAGCCCATCAAAAGAGTTAAACCCAAAAACTTTTTCATCTCCTCCAAATTGGTGGGAGTCCACCGGGTAGCTCTAGCGTGGGGCTTAAGGCTGGCACTGTTCACCCTCAAAAAAATGTCAGCATACAAATTAGTCTGCTCTACAATCTCTGCCAAAAACACATCATCCATAAACAACTTGAAAAAATCAATAGGCAAAAAGTTTTCAATGTTCACCCTACACCCTGGAACACCAGTAAATTCAGGCAATGCCGGCTGCACCATGCCTGGTGCAACCCAGAGGTCAGAACTTTCATCGTCAAGTCTTGCAGCCGCAGGCCGCCGCCCAGCTGCCTCTTGTCTCACTACACCAACTGGAAGTCTAGCAGCCCCAGGCTGCAGCCCAGATGTCTCTTGCCGCACAATTGGCACATCAATGTCCTCCGCAACCACAGGCACAACAATGTCCTCCCAAACCGTAAACACAGCAATGTCCTCCCCAACCACAGGCACATCATCCACACCAAAAGTAGCTTCATCAGCACTCAAAGTGTCTTCATCATCAGATGAAGCCATGTGTACAGAAAACTCACTACCTGAATCTTCACCTCCCACCTCTGGCTCAGAATCAGAGTCAGACTCTGGACCATGGTCAGAGGAAGAATCAAAAAGCATTCCAACAACTTGCTGAGCAGTAATCCGGCGGCTAGCCATTATCCTTACAAATAAAGGAGTCTGCACAAACAACTCAACAACCCCAACACTGCGCAAAGTAAGATAAAAATGTAAGACTTTTTCACAAAAAAATATATTTAGAAAAAATATACAAGACACAACTACACTCACCAGCACCTACTCTGCAAAGACACAGCAAATAGGCAACAATATCCCACTAGAAAGAAGAAAAAAAAACTTACATCTACAGAAGGACACATCAAAAACAAATGCAAAACATGTTTTACAATCACAACAAACAGCAACAAAACATACTCGTATTACTACACACTTTGCAAAATAAACAATTACATTACAATTGAACAAAAAAAGGTCTCTTACCAAACACATGCAACTACAGAAACAGCAGAACAACAGAACCACCAGTAACAGAACCGCACACTGCAACAATCTAAAGAGAAAAAAAACCAATACACATTAGAAGAAACAAAAACAACACACATTACAACAGGCTATGTCACAGGGTATGTCACAAATGGGGAGTCTGTCCCCAAGGGGGGAAGATTATAAATCATTATAAACGTGGGCCCCCTGGAAGCAACCCTACGGAGGGCAGAGAGGCCAAATAAAGACACGGCAGAACATACTGAAAACAAATGGGCCCAAGGAAGCAACCCTTGGCCAAGGGGTCTTTCCCTATTAAAAAAAATAACCCTGGAGTCTAGTGGGCTTTTCCCTGGGGCAGAAAAGTCTAAAAAAATATTAGGGCCACTAGGAAGCGACCCTTCCCCAAGGGGTCGCTTCCTTTTCAAATAAAAAACAAATCCCTGGTGACTAGTGGGCTTTTCTGCTCCCCTTGGGTGCAGATCGGCCAAACAAAACGGCCGATCTGCCCCAGGGGGGGCAGAAAAGTCTAAAACATTATTTGGCCCCCTAAGGAAGCGACCCTTGCCCAAGGGGTCGCTTCCTTTATAAATAAAAAACAATCTCTGGTGTCTAGTGGGCTTTTCTGCCCCCCCCTGGGTGCAGATCGGCCAAACAAAACGGCCGATCTGCCCCAGGGGGGGCAGAAAAGTCTGAAACATAATTTGGCCCCAAAAGGAAGCGACCCTTGCCCAAGGGGTCGCTTCCTCGACAAATAAATATGCCCAAAAACAATCCCTGGTGTCTAGTGGGCTTTTCTGCCCCCCCTGGGTGCAGATCGGCCAAACAAAACGGCCGATCTGCCCCAGGGGGGGCAGAGAAGTCTAAAACATTATTTGGCCCCCTAAGGAAGCGACCCTTGCCCAAGGGGTCGCTTCCTGCACAAAAAAAACCAAACACAAGCAATCCCTGGTGTCTAGTGGGGCATTCCTGGTGCACGATCGCGACGCTGTGCGCGATCGTGCACCAGGAATGCCGTGCATTGGGACATCAGGGGAGAGGAAACACAGTTTCCTCCCCCCCGATGCCTCAAGGCACCGAAAAACGCCCCCCCCGCCCCACCGGAGCAGCAAACACGCACCTCTTTGCTGGACGCGCTGGAAACAAATGGCTTCCAGCGCGTCCAGCGCTTCCTGATGACGTCGGCGCGCGCTGTGCGCGCTGACGTCACCAGGAAGCGTGGGGGGGCCAGGGGGTGGCAGCGGAAAGTGTTCCGCTGCCACCCCTGCAAAAAAAAAAAGATCGCTGCATGGGGGGGGAGCGCCAGCGCTCCCCCCAGGGCTGTACTGATGACAGAGCGGTTCCGACATCAGCACAGCCCAACCGATGCTGATGACGGAACCGCTCCGTCATCAGCATCGAAGGGGTTAAAGTGCAATGTAAATACAACTTTGTTTTTTCAAGCATTATTTCATGTTAGTGCACACATGCGTAAAGCAGTTTCCCACGTATTTTCTTGGGATTCAAATATTAGTTTACACCGCACACTGTTAGGACATGTTATGGGGGTGTTCATCTGAGCAGATTTCTTGTTGCGAAAAACCTGCCCTATCAATACCCAAGACTAGTGGTTCTGCCTGAGATAAAACCTTTCTGCCTACTTGCACTAGACCTATTATCACCCTTTCTATTTTGGTCGCTAGTATATTGCTAAGATTCTTAATGCAAAGGAAATGGATTCCCTGTATCACTTAGCAATTGAACTACAACTAGCATTTTAATTTCCCCTTCTTCGGTGCTTCACTGGTCAGTGCTAGCAGTGTTTCTGAGTGCATATTTTCTTTCCAAACAGTGCATCTTATTTAAAAAAAAAACTCCCAGCATTTTCATAGGACTTAGGGCCGACCCTCTACGTAACACCTTGAAAACTTACCACTCAAGGGAATGCTGGGAAGATCACTTCCTACTACGCTGTCCCCTAAATGCAGCATCTTGCAGCATCAAACCCATCATTTTCTGAGTAGGGTTAAAGGTGTAAGCTCTAACCATTCTCAAAATACAGATGAGTGATTGAATTGGGTCATTAACAGACATTTAATCTGAGCGAAATCATGCTATAGCTCAATGTGATCAGCCAATAATTCAGCCGATTTTCCCAGAATTCAACAAATTGTGATATCAAACACAGAAAATAGGTTCTTTTAATATTTTAGGTGCCTACACATTGACTAGTGTTCTTTAACACCAGGCACTCTGTCCAAGGAGACACATCTACCTACCTTATTAGTATTTACCAATAGTATCCTAGATTCCATCTCCTCTGCAATTTGTGTTGCTACCACTTCAGAACCCTGCTTCTTCCTGAATGAAGTGTTATCCTGTCGGAGTGTGATGTGTGCGTTGTATCTTCTTGTAAGATACACACCCAATCTACTCCCTTTTGCAGGGGTTATTCATGCCTCTAAGGTTCCACGTGATTACCTTATATGCTTAGGTGTTTACCACTGGAGACTTCACCTAACATTCACCAAGACTGTAGGTCACAACAACCCGTTGTGCGTTGTAATCGTTGCCTAAATCCTCCTTGAAAGAGTGAACTGTAGCCCTAGAAATATGACCTCAAATCAATGGATTTCCAGCCTGTGAAATGCATCTCGGTAACCAGCCCGAGAAAAACGCCTGGCCCTTTAATTCCACACAATCGTATTCCATTCCATGGTTGCCAAGGGCAACAAAATAAACTTCAGTCAGAAAGGTTTGTGTTCTTTGGACTTCCAGGTCAACTGTAAGTAATAAAAACAATGAGTCCTTTTTGTCACTTACCTAAAATGTGAAAAAAATGAAGGAAGTAGATGCTGCCTGTGGATTTGTTGGGTGAAATACAAACTCTGAGTTGGGTTCAATTACTTTAATTTACGGCATAAGGTAGAGCAGAGACAAGTAAAAAGTTCCTTGAAACACCTTTACCATTTCAGTGCTTCAGAAGTATCGTTTCTTCTTCATATTTAGTGAAAAATGGTTTATAATACAGTGCCAGGGCTATGCAGTTGATCTCAGAGGCATTTCCCACGGGACTTGGGGTACACGCTCCTCTTTTTCGTTGCTGAAAATTGAGACCTGTTAATGTGGTTGTTCAGTTGCGTTAAAAATATACTTTTGCCATTCTTTTTTTGCATTTAATCTTACATTTTCGTTCTACTATCCAGAGTTGTCGTGTTTGGTGTTCTGTGCAGAGGGTAAATCATCCCCATCTTTATAAGGCAAGGTGGATCACTTATTATAAAGAAGTTTGGTATCTTTGCCCTGGACACACGTGTGTAATATGGGAGTGTGGCGCCAAGCTGCCCGCTACCCCCCTCCGACCACATGGACTACATGGGACAATGCTTCTCTGTACCTTTCGACCCACTGCTTCCATGGAGGTGGCGAAAGTGGAAATGTCAAATTGGGTTTGATCCCTGTCCCGGGGTGTCATTGCAGCAGTGGTGCTCTGGGCTGTCTGGTATAGGGTCTGAATGCCAAAATTACTCCTGAGGGGCGGTGCACCATCGCAGCTGGAGCAAGCCTGAGGTGGTGATATCGAGGCGCTCTGCCCATCCCTCTCAACAGAATTCATTCATTGGTTCCCTGGTTTTGAAACTGAACCTGGACAGGAGCCTGCAGCAAAACTGGCCCTCACTAAACATTTGGTGGCTAGCTAACAAGTCCCTTAGGTAGTGGAAGCCGGATCAATTTTTAGTTCACCACCAGATTAGCGGAAAATTGCTTTTTCAAAAACTGGTTGCAAAAAAGGTGAGGGCAAATGGATAGGGTAAGAGATGTGGAGATACGGTCAGAGGGGCCGATTTTAGAATTGGAGAACCAGGTTTGAGTCTCAGAGTTGGCTCAACATCCTGTGATTCTGGGTATCATTTAATCTCGAATTGCCTACAAAAAACATTAATATGTTCTTGTGTAATGTAACTGGTGCTCCTGTACGGTGCTCCAATACCTTCGGGTTGAGTTTGCTCTACGTAAAACTGAATAAAATGTGTTACGGTAATAGGGTACAGCTATATTGACTAAAACAAATTATTTTATACAATAGTATCTGCTGGTTTATAGAATAATCTTCTGACATCACACAACCTCCCAAAATGAGAGCTGAAGCAAAACCTCTGTTCACTTAATCATATGCATGGACTAATGGCTTCGTGTAATCCCTTCTAAAGAAACATAATCATATTCTTGAAATGAATGGGTTAGAGTCCCTCAGCCTTCATGTTCTCTCCATCATTATACTTCTGGACCCCCTGATGTTTGTATCCCAGAAATAAATGTCTAGCAATTTACCACTCCCACAGAACTTTCTTTATAATGGGAACTTTCTGTGCAGTAAGCGACCAATAAACGTCAAGATGACGATGGTGAATATGTTGTTATGATTATTATGATGCTTTTTTTGTCATTATGATGCTTAATAGGTAAGCTAGAGTGATCATTTAGAAAAATTCAAGTCAAATTCTCTTCCTTGTGCACTTATTTACTTTAAGTGAGTATGCTTTTAAAGGTGTCACCTGTTTCCAAACACCTGCCTTATTTTCACTTATTTACTATTTGTATTTGTTTGCAAAACAATAAATGTCAAGATGAAGATGGTGAATATGTTATGATTATTATGATGCTTTTTATCATTATGATGCTTATTAATAATAATAAAATGAATTGGTAAGCTAGTGATAATTTATACTTTCAGTAAGCTTTTGATGGTGTCACCTGTTTCCAAACATTTGCCTTATTTACTATTTGTATTTGTTTGCAAAACAGACACCTGAAGAAGAGTAATTGTGAGTTTTTGTTCCAATCAGGTGAGAGCTTCAAAGGCTCAGTTAGATCCCTGCAAGAGCTCTGAATATTGGCAGTAGGAAGCAAGCCTCTTCTGCAGCTGGCTGGACCTTGCCTCTAACTGAATATTGGGTTACAGTACCATATTTTATTATGACAGCGGCTGAGCGTGACCATTGCTGACCATGTCTACAAGCGACAACGCCCCTCTGAGGCTGCCTCCCCTGGTGAAGTCACATCTTGCTCGACAATATGAGAACAAAAAGGATGTGTGCGAGATGTTCACGAAACTCTCAAAACTTCACAACAAAATGCAGGATCCGTTGAGGAAAATACTTTATCAATGTGCAAAGTATGAAGGCGACTTGGAAAGCAAAGCAGGTATATATATTTGGGCCCTTTCTCCCATATCCTTCTCATTCCAACTGCAATGGCATTGTATGCGAAATTCTGTTTTCTGTACCCTCTGCTGCCAGGAGCTTTGTAGGGCCATGTCATTCCATACCTTGGGGTTTCAGAACCTGCTTTTGAGACAAATAGACCATAAGAAGTACATTTTCCAGGTCACATCCAATAAAAATGGGAAATCGTGAGTCTTGAATGATGGTGCAGGATTTTTTTAAATTGTATATTGTCAAATATAGTGCAAAATGTGTCTTGATTGTATATTCGCAAAGATAAAGAGAATATACAAGATTGAAAAATTCTGTACCCTCATTCAAGACACACAATTTCTCATTTTTATTGAATGTGGTTTTCGTCAACTAGTCCTGCCACCTCTCGTTTTGTGTATATAGTTGCATTAATGTATGGTCAATTTACAGCTGACCTTTGAGGTGGGCAACGGGCGTTTCTACTTGTTTCACTGTTATTTGTAGTGACTGTTCCAGGCTGCATTCCCTATTTTTGGTTTACATATTTCCAGGTCATTACTCTCACAGTAGCATTGCATCATAAGTCTCTCAGACATTATTTACATAAATATCTCCATATCAAAGTATCACAATGTGCCACGCCTATTGTCTCCATGAGCAATGGTACCTTCTTCCGCCTCCTCTGTAAGCACGGTCAGTAATATTTTGTTTCGGTTCATGGGACCCGTTGAATCTCTTGGTGACTGAGCAATGCGAAGGGCGCCAAGAAACGCTTGGGACTTTGAGACATGGTGGAAATGCTGACATTTCCATCAGAGCTCTATGCAATTACTTGAAGACCTGGAGTCAGATGACAGGACACGGAGGTAGAAGCAAATCAACAAAGATTGTCCTTCTCAGAGTCTCACTACTGTAATTAATGTTAGTTGGTGTGTGAGACATTGGTTTGGGATTTCCGCATCTCTTAAAACAGTGAATACCAGAGACAACACTGCTCTCTTGCAACATCGGGAGAAGCTGACTGGCGGCATTAGACTTTGGAATGATTTACAGCAATAAAATAAACAGAAAGAGGGATACACCGAGAAAACCCTCCAACACAAATAGAACCATTTTGAGTAAAAAATGGGGGACATTGGACCCAAGAGGTTTTAATGATATGCATGAAGTTGCTTCTGTAACAGACTAAACTAAACAAACACAAGCGAAAGACTCAAAGGCTTTGGGTAAAAGGAAGCAACACTACAAAGTGTCTTGGATCTTACTGGATACCCACTGAATGAAAGTACTTACCAAGACAGTATTTGCAACAAACTTATAAATATGAGATGTCTGATTTGAAGGTGATCTTACTTTTTTTTTTTTTATTACAGAAAAGCAATTACTTCCTCTGAGGAAAAGCTTTACATTTGATTTAGATATAATCTATGGAGGAAGGGAATTAAAGAAATGTGTCAATTTAATCATTGACGGGGGAGATTGTACAGATTTGATTAGGTTAAAAACATTACCAGCTACATTGAAGATCACAAATAGGATTATTTTGATGAAAAGGTTCCAAGGGATTTGAAAGTGGAACAGATAGACAATCCATCTCAAGTGTGAATGGTAGACTGGGAGTAACCCAAACTGCCAGCAGATTTGGTGTTCTAGGAGAAAGGACTCAGGTGTGAAATGAGGTTCTGGGGCTTCTCTTCTATGTTGAGGGCAGCAGGTGCTGTGCTGCTACCCGATCTGAAACATGATTGGTGATCTTCAATAAAGGTATTTCTTTTCAATTGATCAGCTTCACAGTTCAGCCAAATAAAGTATATAGATAATGGTCTTGACAATCAACCACCTACCATTGGATAACCTTCTGTTGTCAATTACAAGGATTTACCTTGTTTTGATTTAAAAGTTTGTGCAATGTTGCAGATCATTTGAGTGAAAAGTTCAGCTGGTTTGATAAAGCTGTTACCCAACGCTAAGGGATTATCAGGTGATTTTGAATTCCAGGAAGACAAGAGAACAGATACTTTAGGATGGGAACCTATCACCTGCCCCATTCCAAAAAGCGCACCCTTCCCTTCTGCAAGGTCACAATGCCACGTTCTAGGGGTGAACACTTTGCGGCGGGTGGTAATAGAAAGGAACATGCACTAGGAATGTAATCTGCTGCATGGACCAATCAAGATGGCCTCCATCTATACCTCGAGCAGCATACACAAAAATAAGTCATTTACAGCACTGTTTTAGACTGTGGCAGACTCAGCTCTGTGGATCTGAAAAATGTGCAGTAGCATCACCACAATCTTGTTCCTTGTGTAGGAAGGCAAGCAGGCAGTGATACGGGACAAAGGTGTTAGCACATTGGCGATCAGTCGGGATGTTAAATAGAGGCAACTACTGCAAAATATACCAATTTACATGAAGCTCGTGGTAAGCAAATAACCTCATGAAGAAATACGGTCTAGTGATATGCAACAATTGCTAATGTTTGGAAAGTCCTCTTTATTTAAGTAGTAGGAAAGATGAATAATGGTGCACGAATACACTTCAAGATATATCAATGACTTGTTAGCTGGTTCGGAGGACACAATTTCACCTATTTTATTAAGATGTACTTATGGAGATTTTGAAGACTCGTGGATGGGTTCAGAATTATGTTTTGAGAAATTTTGTACAGCAGGGTTCTTGAGGCGTATGTATTGCAGTTGTATTATTGCATGAATCAAGTTAACAAAGTACTTTGCTCGTGTACATGAACAAATATATACAATTATAACAATGGAGCTATCCTAATATATATATTTTTAATATTTATCAGGTTCCCTGGTTTCCTGCACTGAAAAACATATGGCCAGAGAGGAGCCACCCTGTGAAGTGTATTCTTCCCCACCACCAGACCATGGCTCATTCGGGTCAAGACGCATCTTCAGGGAGAAACACAAAGCATGTTGCGACGGCAGTGTAAGGGCTACTCCAATGGCAACAGTCCTTGTGAGGTACCTGGATCAATGTTATTTTGGGGGCAACTTCAGTCAATTAGGTCCAGTTAGCAGAGGGTAGGGTTGAAAAAAATAATCACAGCAAAGTTTATAAATCTCCAAAGAACCAAGGGCATCAGGGTGCTGGAGCACTTCTGGGACTCATAGATATTATTCAAACAAATGAATCATGAATGCTTTCCAGAATGGGAGAATCTGTTGCACATATCTAAGGCCACCTGGTAGAGATATCCACACAGATCAAGCAGTCACTTTCTGCCAGCTGTTTTACTAGAACCTTTATGGGGCATAGAAAAGCTGCTTACCAACAGATGTAAAAAGAACAATTGATGGACAGAATGCAGAACAATGTCATACATTCACCCCAGTACAGAGATCTGGGCCTAAATTCATCGTTTTTTCCTCACCATGCCTATCCAGTTTGGACCCAGCCATATGCAAATCAGTCTTGACCCTGCACCCGTTGGGAGCAGTCCAGTCGGAACTGCCAGGCCAGGTTCTCCCTGGACTGGAAACAAGCATCCTAGGACTGGTTTCTGGCTTTCAGCCCTCATCAGCCAGGATAGCTTGACTACATTGGCATGGGAGTACGTGACCCACGTCTGGGCATATCCATCCCACTCGGGGAGACAAATGCAAAAAGAACAAATGATGGACAGAATGCAGAACAATATCATACATTCACCCCAGTACAGAGACTTGGGACTAAATCCATCGGTTTTTTTTTGCTCGCCATTCCAGTTTGGACCCAGCCACATGCAAATCGGTCTTGACCCTGTGCCCAATGGGAACAGTCCAGCCCGAACTGCCAGGCCAGGTCCTCCTTGGACTGGAAACAAGCATTGTAGTCTGACCATCAATTGTTCTTTTTGCATTTGTCACCGAGTGGGACGGGTATGCCCAGACATGGGTTCTTGCATGGTGCTACATTCCTTGGTGATGAGGATACCCCGTACAAGCTGGTGATGGCCTCTCCAGTGGGAGGACTGAGGAGGCAAACTCGTGCTGGAGACCACCCTTTGTTATGATACACAACTATCCCATGTGGGCTCGGCAGGAGGCTTCAGAGCCCAGCATCTCATTGGATTCTTCAATCTTAGGGATGTGCGAGCAGGAGACCCCTTAAAGTCCTTTGATGAACTACGAGATGACTTTCAGCTTCACAACACAGTCCTACAAATACCTACAATTACAACATGCATTAGGACATTACCAAACAGAATTGTCATTAATAAATGTGTCAGACCCTGTTCCACAACTCGGACACAAAGGAAAAGAGAAATAGGAACTCTAGAAAATGAGTCGTCAATGGAGGCCAAGATGGCCTCTTGCAGGTTAGAAATATCTACCTGCTTTCCTCGGATCCAATTAACCTTTTTCAATATGGTGTACAATACATGTGAAATGCCTGCTAATCCCAGCTGGCCTTGGGAAAGATATGAAAACTAATCAAGCACCTTACCCTTTGCTCCCCAAAGCAATCATTGATCCGCTTCTTAATGACCCCGCTAACCCAGACCACAACCCTTCTCAGACTTTTGATCAGATGAGGCATATATACCATGGGGACCTCTTGCCATCTGCCCACTTTCTGGACTGTCCTACTGAGATAGATGGCTACCCAATTAGACAAACGGTAACATTTAATTATTACTACTTTCAGGTGGTGTGTAGACACAACCATCCGCCCTTCCCTTAAGAACCTCAAAAATCCAACAAACTGATGAGGTTTCTGTCCATCCCAGCAGTCAAACGCTTGGTGACTAACCATACTCTAACAGACAGGCGGAGACCCCCCTCCCCACCTCCTAGTTCCAGACGACCACAGGTAATAGACTTGGGCACAGCTCTTTCGAACAAAGAATGGGCTTATTGCTGTGCCAACTATCAACACTCTCCCCAAATGGCAGGCTTTGGCTAATACACTTCAAATACATTCATTGTCTCCTACACTCCTCTAAAACTCTATTCACACAAACTACAAGAGCACTCCAGATGAGCTAGATGTGGCACGCCAGAGGCAGATTTTCCTCACCTTGAATGTCATTACCCTGCAGTAGCTAAATTTTGGCACTAAGTGAGCCAGGTGCTGTCCGAAAGAGTAGTGGCGGTTGCAGCATTGGTCCCAAAGGTTGCCTTACTGGGCTACACTGGGGAAGTACCACACGCAATGCGCTGCTTCGTCTTGGTGGTGCCGTCACTGGCAAAACGCCCCCATAATGCACTGCTTATGACCTTACATATTACATCACTCATGACATGGTCAGTGACATCACTGATGACATAACTTTTTTTTTTTTTTTTTGTAATCTTTTTATTATTACAACACAAGAGAAGAAATACACATAGACATATCCGGTGGCAATAGACGAACTGAAATAGATCCGTGGACGGGCAAATAAGTAACGAATCAATACACAGCATAAGCCACAGTGATCCAAATGTAGCGAGAATCAAAAATAAGCAAGTAGAGAGTAATGACAGCAATCACCACCCACCTACACCCGCCCACCAGATGTACAGGATACACAAAGCAAACATGGACACCCGAATATGCTATAAACAAGAATCAGGAGAGTACGCAACAGCTCTTGTGAAGAGAGGAAAGGGGAATAGAAGGTCATAGAAAATAACAAAGAAAAATAACCCCCCCCCCCACCCTACATCCCTGCCGATGGCTACGACCCAACCCCACTAGCAGTATGTCTGTCGCCCCCTAAACTACACCCCAAGGAAGGGAAAAAGATGGAGGAGAATGCAACTTCCCCCGCCCCGCTCGCACAAAGCAGCATAAAATCGAATACAAGCAGGTCCACGAACTGACAATCGAATGTGGCATTAGAAAGACAGAGCATTAAAGCAACTCCCTATCAATAGCTGGCCGGGGAATCCGTTCCACATCACACGAAAAAATTCAACCCTGCCCCGCTTTAACACGCCCGTTGGCGCGTGGCAACCGAACATCCGCCCCACAGTACAATGTCCAATGATCAGAGTTAACAGGCAAGCAAGGCAAAGCCAACACCATGCGAGAGTCCTGCATCAGGGAACCATCAAGACACAACCAACGATCGTCTGAGTGCAGCAACAAAGTACCAAGCCAGCCTTCCAAGTCACGATGCCGCCAGGGCAATAAAGAATAGAAGGGCATTTCCGCCGGGCGCAAAGGCGGTGCATCACGAATGGGCAAAGGTGCTGTTCCGTGGAAGTGTTCCGCCCGTAGTGTAGTTCCAGGCCCCCCAGCGCCACTTATGTAATCGGCCGTGCGGGACGCATATTCCACACCTGACGGAGCCCCACAATTAACCATCTCTAGGCGGGCAACCGTAAACCCTGGTGTTGGCGCAAAGCCGCGAGCGGCACTAACAATCACAGGATCATCTTGACTCCCATCGGTCGGAGGGGCAACAATGGCGTCCAGCTTTAGTCCAAGCACTCTGACTCCTCCCACCCAGGCAGCATGGAGGGAGCCAAGAACAACAAAGAGGTCACGAACCGTGGGCTCCATCATGTGTTTCTGGGACACTCTCTGTCTCTCGGGGTGCAGCTCCTCACTCAGAACGGCATCAGAGGCCCGGTCAATTGCAGCTGGTAGGCAAACCACGGTAGATCCATTAGGCAGGGGCCGTCACTATCCTAGAAAAATAAGGGCAAGCTGCCATAGCCACCAGGAACATGCACAGACCACACAGTCCCGGACGCCTTATGCGAGGCGCTGGCAAAAGTGGCGCCGAGTGGCACAGGAGACTGTTTCAGTGGTGAACCCTCCAAGCGCGTGGAAAATCAATAACCTCCGCTGCACTGTTAACTGGAGAGGCAGGGTTCACAAGTCTGTTCCAAGTCCGACATTAACGGTGGCGCCGTGCCCAGCCCAATATGGCGGCCCCTTTTCTCTACCGATCCACACCAGCCGAATCGAAAAACAGGAGAAAATCGTGCGGGCGCACAACGGGGGATTCCCGAAGTATATCAGCCGTGGCAGCGCCCTTACCCCACCTCCACCAGCGCGGGTACAGCGCCGTCCCTCGCAGTTCCGTCTGGCAATCGTTCAGGCCCGCACCGCCACGTCCTCACTTAGCAGCGGCAGCCGGCGCCGACCTCCAGCACCTCCGCACGCAGCCCGACTCCGCCACGGCCCGGGCAGGGAGGAGTCCAAGACGGGGTTCCCGCTTATGCCAGGACACCGGAGTTGCCGTCAGTCATGCCCCAGATCATCCGGTGTCGTGTCGTGTCATCCACGAGCCTGTGCGAGCGGGAGCAGGCAGGATTTAAACAGGATAAACGATGCGGGCAGCAGAGCTCGCTGTCTAAGCGGCCATCCCGCTGCCCGGCCAGCCACGCCCTACTGATGACATAACTGATGAAATTTCAAATGCCATCATCAATGACTTCATCCAGTGATTGTTTCATAAATGCTTGATGCCCAAAGATATATTGTAAGCTACTGCATTAGTTAAATTATATGTTCTCCAATACTACTAAGTGATACGATTTCTAAAATATGTCACCTGAGTGGCTGTGTCACTGTCTGTGGGTGTCTTAGTTGCTGTATGGATGTGTGACTGGATATGCAACTGGGTAAGCGAGTGGCTGTATGAATATGTAAGTGGGTTTGTGAGTGGCTGTATAGGTCTGTCAGTGGGTTTGTGAGTAACTGTTTAGGTCTGTCAATTGGTATGTAAATGGTTGTATACATCAGTCAATGGGTGGCAGTCTCGTTATTTTGGTGTGTGAGTGGCTGTCAGTTATTGTAGGAGTGTGTAAGTGGATATGTGAGTGGTTGTATGGGTGTGTGAGTAGTCGTATGCGTGTGTGAGTAGTCGTATGCGTGTGTGAGTGGTCGTATGCGTGTGTGAGTGGTCATATGGTGTGTGAGTGGTTGCACGGGTGTGTGGTTGCATGTGTGTGTGAATGTAAGCAGTTGTATCTTTGTGTGACTGGGTGTTTGAGTACTTGTGTGGATGTGAAAGTGGGTGTTTAAGTGGTTGTAGGAGTGTGTCTCGGTTGTTGCATGGATCTATATGTGGGTGTGTAAGTGGATCTGTGAGCATCTGTATGGGTTAATGAGCGGTTTTGAGGGTATAGGAGTAGATTTGTGAGTCAGTGAGTGGCTGTATGGGTGTGTGAGTGGCTGTATGGATCAGTAAGTGGGTGTGTGTGGCTGTATGGGTCTGCGAGTGGTTTTGTGGGTGTGTAAGTGACTATATGGGTGTTGGAGTGAATAATGTCATCAGCGACACCATTTGAGGTGTCATGAGTGATGTCACTGATCATGTCATGAGTGATGTAATATGTGAGGTCATAAACAGTGTATTGTGGGGGCATAAGTTATAGTTTGCTCAAGTAACTGCTGATTTCCTATGGTTTTTTGAGTGTACAGTTTGAGCCTAATCATAACATCCGTGTAACCTTTGTTTTTTTCAGTGAATTTCTACTTTTTTAACATCATTTCCTAACTAGAACTTCCCTGTAACCTTAGTTTTTTTTAGTGAATTTCAAATGTTTTTAAAAATGTTCTTCCTAATTATATTCTAATTATAATCTGCAACGTTTGAGAGTGGGTGTGTGAGTGGCTGTATGGGTTTGTGAGTGGCTGTATGGATCTGTGAGTGTCTGTATAAGTTTGTGTGTGAGTGGCTGTATGGGTCTGTGAGTAGGTGTGCGAGTGATTGTATGGGTCAATGAGTGGGTGTGAACAGCTGTATGGGTCTGAGTGTGCATGAGGCTGTATGGTATATGAGTGGGTGCGAGTAGTTTTGAGTGGGTGTGTGAGTGGCTGTATGGGAGTGTGCCTGGGTGCGAGTGGCTGTTTGTATCTATGAGTGGGTTTGTGAGTGGCTGTGAGAGGGGCGTGTGTGTCCGTGTGCCAGAACAGAACCTCACCTGCACCTTTATTCAACAAGAGCCCACAGTTTTGCACAAAATGTCTACTCAGCAGGAGCACTTTCTAGTGGTTAATTATGAAGTGCTAACTCATTGGGTAACTGTCTAGTGCATATTCTACACTACAGCTGAGTAATGGACCAGGAGGAAATGTCTCCTGTGACCTTCTGTGTGTTTAATTTCTGCAAAATGACTGTTCCTTGTGTGTGTTCTTCCAGAAATGTGTAATAGTATCAATTCTCCTGTAGAGAAGATGGCGAGACAACTTAGAGATTAATCTGCACCAAACAAGGGTACTTCCACTTAACTGCATAAAGTAAGTGCTTCTTTGTTTGGTGAAGATGTCCTCATTCATTGCATCAAGATGTCCTCATTCATTGCATCAAGATGTCCTCATTCATTGCATCAAGAAGGCGTTACTAAAATCGACAGGAAACGCTCTGGGGGATCTTTTGGTAAGCTATCCATCATCCTGGCAAAAGGCAGGAAGACCTTTGAATACCAGCAAGGTTGGTGGGGCCAAACGGACAAGACTTCCAGGTGATTTTGCACATTTGCATACTCATAGCAATTTAAAAGGAGAATCATGAACTCAGCTTTCACCAGGAGAGGACAAGAAAGAACCCGCTTGTCACAGTCACTACAGAATATGCTCCAATAGATCAACGATGCATTCACCTACACAAAGGATTTCAAGATCATTTTTCAATGTGGAATTGATGCGAAAACACACTTGCTTTGCGTTCTCTAAGCCTAAGAAGTTTCTTTACAGAAGGAGAGAGGGACCGCTTTTGTCCCCAGGGACTCCATTCCCTGGGGCCCAGCCACTAGATGCTGGGTGCCCTGGAGCCCAACCAGCACCCACAGTGTGCACTGTATGGGAGAGTGGGGGAGACCCACTGCCCCAATGGTCCCTGCCCGCTCTACTCCTCCATCGGCAGCCAACATTGCTCCAGCAAGCAGGGAGCAGAACAAAATGCTGCTACTTGCATGTATTCGCAATTTCTTCATCTGTTTTGCTGTTCACTTGACAGCCTGCTTGAAAAGTCCGCTCCCAGCAAGCAGGAGCATTTTTCCTGCACCCTCCTGTTGGGAGCAGTCTTAGTGTTAGCTCTCAATTGACGGAAGCTGTCAAAGCTGCCGCCAAGCATACACAAACATCTATGTCCTGAGAGTGGACATCCATCCCCAAGGGCCATTAATAGCTGCAGAAGGGGGCCGCACAACCCCCTGCCTTTCTTCTTGCAGGGCCTGCCTCAAGAAGGTGGTGGTCTCCAGGGCTGCAAATGGCCCGGGGTTGTGGCACACGCCCCCTCCCTATTAACTGTACAGCTATGCCCCAGGGAGGTGGTGGTGCCCAGAGCTGTAAATGGCCCAGGAAGGGGGTCCAGGCGCCCCCCCTCCCTGTTTTGTAATTGGGTCCAGAGGTGGTGGTCTTTGGGGCCGTTATAGGCCCACACGGGCTGTTCATGTGGCCCCTTCCACTATAAACATTGTTCTTGCCCTGGGAAGGCGGTGCTCTCCGGGGCTGTAAAGTGCCGGGGGGAGGGTGGGGGGTCTGCGCAGTCCCCTTTCCCCATACTTTACATTGACCGGCCCCAGGAATCACAATCAGCCATGGGAGACTGGCCGCGTGCACCCACTTCCCCAATATATTAATTTAATTATGCCCTTTGGACCGGGCCCACCCATGGGCTGAAGTAAAAGCAAACAACGCAGAGTGTACCTGTTTTTTTTCTTCAATTTTGCAGCAAATGCTTGCATCCATTCGTGATTTTGCTACAAAATTGAGGGGGGGGGGAAGCTTTTGGGTCCTGGCAGAGTCCCTGGGGTACCTCACCATCAGGCCTAATGGGCCAGGGTATTCAGACCCTTCCCCCTTCTTTTTTGTTTTACTTTTCTTTGAGGACTCAGCTAAGTCAGAGTCCCAAAATGGCTGCCAACACTTCCTGGTTGAATAGTTAGCAGCCAATCAGATCTCCACATGAGATCTGTTGAATCCGCAGAGGGTCCATGTTCCTAGATATCTATATTCCTTTTTTCTTCAATAATTGCAAAACAACTTAACAGATTTACACCAAATCACAAAAAGTGCGGTTTCTGGACCAACAGGTACCTCTCTGCTAAATTTGGTGTAATTCCGTCCACTAATTCACGCTGTAGTCATGTTCAAAACCCCAATGGGTAATTGCTTAGGAAACGCAAATTCTTTGAGACCCCCCCCTTTTCTCAGTCCCCAAACTTTCCATGCAAAACTAGACTAACTGTGCCGCTTGTTTTGGAAAAGTTCACCAAGATTCGTCAAACGGTGCCAAGGTTATATGGAAGTCAAAAAATGCTTTTCATTTAGAAACTAGGTCTTAACTATAACTACCTACTGGCAACTGCCAGTAGGTTATATCTATATCTATATTCACCACTCGCTAGTCTTAGTAAGGACCAAGTTTCCATAGGAAACACATTTTTTTGGTTTGCTTTTAATTTTGGAACCATTTCACAAATTTTGACAAAATTTAACAAAAAAAGTCTCATCTAGCTCAGCTCCTTCCTGGAAAGCTTTGGGGTGATCCGTTAAACGGGGGGCTAAGAAAAAGGTTGGGTTCCAAAACACGTTTTCCGCTTGTAATTTTTCATAGAAAAATTAAGCACAGTTACTACCGAAAGGGCTGAATGGAATTACACAAAATTTCCCATAAAGCTAGATCTTGAACCCGGAAATTTGCTTTTTGTGATTTGGTCTAAATCCATTCAGTAGTTTTCCAAAAAGAAAACATTAAAGTTAAAAATACAAGTATAATTCTTGCAACAGAGGATCTGTCGACCTAACAGATCTCAAGATAAGATCTAATTTGCTGCCACTGCATCAAAAACAAAAAAGATGTGGCCGCAGCCGTTTTAGGACTCTGGGACAGAGTCCCCTGCAAACAGATGAAACAAAAACATAGGGGGCCAGGTAGAGAATCTCTGATCCCCTACGTATGGTGGTGGGGGGTTATAGGGCAAGAGATTATTCTTTTTTCTTTAGTTTTGTGGTAAAATCACAAAAATCAAAAAGCGAGCTCCTGCCCTTTTGAAATAAATACCCCTCCCCCAGGGTGATCGAAGGAAACATTTTTGTGGGGCGGGGTACGTGGACCACCTCCCTGGGCCATTATAAGGCCTCGGGACTCCACTGACCTGGGCCTTTTTTATTTTAATGGCGAAGTGGGAGTGCGGCCCTGTCTCCAAGCCATTTAAGGCCCAGCGACCCAATCCTCTGGGCCATATTTGTTTTTAATGGGTGAGTGGCCTCCCCGATCCATGATACGGCCCCAAGGACCACATCCCCTGGGGCCTGCTGTATTTTTGTTGAGGAGTTGAGTGTGAGGTCACTCCTCCCAAGCCGATCTCAGCCCCAGGGCCCCATTGTCCAGGGCCCAGTCTTATTTTGGGGAGAGGGTGTACAACCCTGAGCCATGGTTTGGCCTCAATCCTCAGAGGGCAGGATCGTTGTTTGTGTCCAGTGGACTCCATCCCCAAGACACGGTTCCCTGCCCTCAAGAGCACAAGCAGGGAAGACTTCATAGCTTCCACATGGCGGGAGCAAGCAAAAATGCTCCCACTGAATTGACGCTGAACAGTTTCTCCCCTCCCTTGCTGTCACAGGCAGGGAACCAAAGATCGCTCCCACTCCGCAGGAACAGAGAAAAAATCTGCTCACACCCAGGCGGGAGTAAAGCCTTCTACCGCAACACCCAGAATGGGTACTGACAGGACAGCCAGCTGGGCCACAGTGGTGTAACGAAACAGACTAGGCCCCCCTGCAAAATGCATTGAGGGGGCCCCCACTCTCTGGCCCCAGTGAGCTTTCAGGCCTGCCTGTGCACAGTGCCGTCGGGGGCACCCTGGAACTCAGCCCCAGCACCTCGGGGCTATTGCTACGCCACTGTGGGGCTCATGGTCCTCCTCCATGGCCCGCAACATTAAAGATGTACCCCAACTATATCTAAATTAGCCTACGGCGGCACCAGAATGGCCGTTGTGGTCTAATTTAGATATACTTTGGTGCATGGTGGTGCTCCAATCTGGGCAGAGGCACTACCAGCATATTTTGTTTAAAAGTATTATGGTGGGCTGCAGAGAGTACAGCAGTCCCTAAGAAATACTTAAAAAATGAAGACTATTTCATGTGGTCTATAGAACATGACCACAGGAAAATTTTATGATATCTTTAAGCATTCCTAACGCGGGAGCTTTTGCTCTTCAGCTTGGGAATGCAGGGACCCCTGTGGTTGATCTAATGACTACATTATGTGGCTTGAGGAGGAGGAAAAAATAAAGGCTCTAACATCTGCTTAATATTGTTTTGACTACAAATGCTTTGTTTAAATGTCTTCTGACACACAATGCAATGATCCCTTTTGATAAAACCGATAGGTCTGCCTTTTATATATTGACAGTGACTTACCATCCTTGTGCTTACAGAAACATTAGGGACAGGACTATACATTATAAAAAGCTGTTTTTCAAACATCTTAATGAACGCCTAGAACCCTAAGCGGCAATTGTGAATGGCAGAAACATTTCTTTGACAAAAAAGGTGTATGGATATTAATCCCCCTAGAGACACCTATAATTTCTACTTTTAACCATGCCTGCGATACCAAATAATAAAGGGATACTGGAGTATCTCAAGACATTTTTGTTTTTTCAACTCCCCATTCCACAATTTCTAAAAGTGTTCCCTGTAATATGGTAGAGACTATTCAGGTTAATAGGGGAGAGGATGAGACCCAATGATACGAAGTGTGTCAGGGTCTTACAAAGAACTAATCAATGAAAGATACAAAAACATTTTAAAACCCATGTGAAACATGACTTCTTACTAATGAGAATGATTGGTTTAGATGTACATATACAACCATACTGCAAGAAGAAAGCCTGTCCATCATGTCAGAATTACTACATTCAGGGAAATGAAACTAGCCAGGCTTGCCATTAGAAGGAATTATTTTGAGTATGATACGATATATGAACAACAGCATGGGATTTCCATGGGCAGTACATGTGCCCCCAGCCTGGATTCCCTGCATCTCCACAATTTCAAGATGATAACATTAAAGAAAATAATCCTTACCATATGCAAGTGCCCATTTTGCACTGATAAAGAGATGAAGCAATTCGTTTTCATTAATGACTCTCATATATTAGGGTACATTTTTCAAATACAGAGTGTGATTGCATGGGTCCTGCCTCCTTTCAAAAGAGGCAACTAGCCAATAATACGTAGGCTGAGACTATACTTTCACTTGTAATACCATTGTGCTCACCACCACAAGTTTACAGTGCAATAGATTACATCTGACTACAGCATGTTTGCCACATGTTGTTCTGTCTACCTTTCAGTATGAGCCACCCAGCATGCATGTAATAGTTGGCCATGTTTTACATCAGGATCATTACATTTCATACATGTCTGTGTCTGCTTGTCATGGTTACAGTACCCTAGGAATCATCGACTGATTAATACTTTATTCTTTCTCATCACTAATAGATGCTCGACTCATGAGGCAAAGTGAGACCACATGCTTATATGTATTCATTTCCCCTTGTACTCACATAGACATTAGGGATAAGTCTATACATTAAAAATTAAAACAGGGTGCTTTTCAGCCCATTGTGAGAGGCTGAAACATATTAATGATAAGATGCGGGTAAGGATACTAGTCCCCTAGAAACGGCTATAATTTTCACTTTTAATCTTGTGATACCCAATAATAAAGGGGTACCAGATATCCGAAGGTATATTTTATCTTTCTCACTTCCCGTTTCACAATATATAACAAAACATGGTTGAGCCAGCTCATCGTAGTTTTTAGGCACCAGGATGAGAGCCAATGATAAATAATGAGACTGAGCGTGTGTGTGTGTGTGTGTCTTACAGAAACGAATCAAATGATCCTGGAACTTGCTTGTACTTGTTCCTGAATAAATAGCATGTAACAGGGTAAAACTAGGGGAACCGGATACATTTGTGTGTGGAGTTCTAAATTGAAACGAAGATTTTTCCTGGTCCCTACACAAAAATTATAAGTAGTTCTCTCTCCCTCCCTTACTGGATTCATGCAACCCGGGAGGATCTAGTGAAATACAAGTTGTAGGATCTTCAAGGCTTGACCGAATTATGACCACTGCATCTCCAGTGGATATATGCAGAGACCCTCTCTCTAATCCTGTTTCAGTAGGTGTGTGCCCAGAACATCTTTATATTATTTATAGAATTAGGCAATTTGGCCATCTGGGCCAGAGGTGTTACTGCTTGCTAGGTTGTCAGGTGCATTAATTACTGCTCTATTAAGAGTCTCAAGTAAAGGGAACCAGTATTTCTTATTCATCTAGGTCAGTGCTATTTTCTCTAAATAGGAGTCTAACTGTATGATGTTGCTTTTTTCTTGTTAATCAATGCATTTGTTATGTCTACACTGGCTTTCATGGGAAGGTACAATTGTGTGTCTAGCAGACTGCCTCAGAACCCAAACCAGAGTTTTGCTTGGTCTCTTGCCTTTGACATATCTCTTTGCCTGCGAAGCACCCCAGAACAGGCACAGGCCCAGTCACATGAGCGGCCTACCATGACTCGCAAAGTCGCGGTGCTGAGGCAGTCATGACGTGGATGGTTGGTTCCAGCTTACAAGATGTGGTCTAATCTTTAGGCCTTGTCCTGTGCATTGAGAACTACACCTGGATGCCATGCATTCTGTGGTGTTCTTGTATACAGAAATTATAAAAGCCACATACGAGACGACAAAGATGGCTCCCGTTATAAACACGCATTGGCAAAACCAAGAGGTCTTGGCACTATGAAAGCCATAGGCATGGTCAATGTTGTGTATGGCGTTATAATTAGGGGCAGTCCACTAAATAACAGTCAAGTCACAGAAATCTCAGGGACACATATCCTTTCCGTTTCACACGGATTCTGAGTAGGAATAAGATCCAGTGTCAATAATGCATGTGCATTGCACTGAATTGTGTTTTATGTTTTTTAGGTTTGACACGGTTGATGGCGTTTACAATATTTTGAGCACACACAAGATAGTGCGGTGTTACTAAACTGCTCCAGGGTTTGTTAATAACAATTAGAGAGCTGTTGACAAACAGGTTATCTTTGGTGTGTAACTTACTTGCCCTGACTAGAGTGGTAGGTTCTCCCTGGCTTAGGTGCATACTCTAGCCATCCAGAAACACAATTTCTAACGGTGTGCCATTCAAGAGAGGGTACAAATTACAACATTACATCTAATGTGTGTGTGTTAAGTGTGTTGAGTATGTATATCACTTAGAGTGTGTGTGTCTTTATCAGGTTTCGCCGACTGTGGCGTATCACGCAAGTGTGACAGGTGTGTATATTGTTTGTACTAAGTTAGTGCTGGGTGTGTCTCACGTGGATCATGTCTGCTAGGCATCTATCTCAGACTATACTTAACACACAGTCAATATAACTCTGTGATCCTCGGAAACTCAATAGGACTTCCTAATTTCAACTGTTCTGACCTCAACTGGTTTGCAAACGTCTGAATATATCTATTAGAGACATGCCCACTAGATCAAGCTTGTGGACCATACATGGTTTAACAGTGCATCTCTAACTTTTAACCCTTTTCAAACCCACCCACCCCATTCTTGTAACTTACATTCTCGAAAACTACTTAATGGGCCAGTTTACGCCAACAAAAGCAAAGGCATTTGCTTGGTTTGGTGTAAACCCGCCTGTTCAGTAGTTTTGAAATGTATATGTGCAACAACTGTGCACCAAACTTTACAACTGCTACACCCTTGAAACAATGTGAATAAAAGCCCATCCCAATCTACTTCCCCAACAAATATTTTGATCAAAGAACACAATATAGTGATGTAGGCTGACTGTCAGATGACATATTGACACTTGTTTAATAAACTTTTTTTTTTTATAGGTGGCAGTGTACTGAAAAAAGAGGAATGTACAATCATCAATTTTACGAGTTGAAGCAATCTGTTATTGACGAGCTGTCCAAATTTGGTTCCATCGACTCAGTGACGGCCATTGGCCGAAGTTCTGCACTAGTCGTGTTCCAGAGTATCACAGCTGCATGTAAAGCCCTCAAGGCATATCCAGGTGGCAACCCCGGGAAAAACATACAGTGTTACTGGTACAACAAGTTCATGTCAAAGTATAAATTCCTGCCTACAGGTGAAATGAAGTAAAGCCTTTATCTAGAAAACTTTAAAAGTTAAAATTTTGAACTAATGTAATAGTAAGCACTTAATTTAGTACTAATTATTTATTGTTATTAAAAGGCACACTTAGGGTTATCCTCATTCCACAAGAAAGTAAGATTCTATTCCATCACTCTAATACACTGGACAAGCTACTATCTCAGTTCCTCGTCCCTTTATTTGGTTAAGATCAAGTTTAGGGTATTTTCTTGTCTCCCAACCAGGATAAAAGAGACAAAGGGCGTTGATGAAGATTAATTTTGATCATCCTTCTGTATATATTGTTTGCTCGTCTCAATGTTGTTGCACTGCAGGAAAGGTTCCAACTGTTTGTGAAGGTCAGAGTTTGGACTTCTTCTGGAAAAAGCTTAGAATGGCATTCATGCATTCATCAGACGTCCATCTTTCGATGAGGCGTTCACACTCTTGATTATTCACGGCATGGAGCTTCTCCTTTTCTACTTCCCGTATCAACTGTTTGCTGAAAGCCAAGGACTGTAGGGGTACACAAAAATATATGTTATTACAATAAAAAGAGAATGGTACCATCTTTTCTAATGCAAGATTCTCTTCCATCCCACATACGGCGTGCGCAAAAATGGCTTGTATATCCTATCACTTTCTAAAGAAATAAAAAGCTAAAATGGCTTCCGAAACATCTTTTAAAGCACAGGACGCACAAGTAGTATTTGTATTGCTGAGTCTAGTGGTATAGGATTTTCACAAGATTCCTTTGTTAAAACAACACAAAAACCTAAATTAAGGTGATGACCAATGTACTAATAATCTTACATATGTTGATGTAAACCCTTCATTGTTTCTGTAGGTTTTGTCATTAAAGGAATAATTACAAAGTGTGTGTGTAGTATTGGGTAAGATGTATTCATTATTTATTTTAGTACAGAATGTTTAGTATGTAATAGTGTTCTTAGAGTGTTTAGTATGTTGGTTCATGTACATTCTGAATTACAGTTAAGCACTTGAATACTGGACGTTGACATGTTTGGATGCTTCTTGGATTGCTCCAGTAAAGGATACTTTCCACTATAATTTCGTGTGATTCTCTTTGTAATGACTAAAGTGTGCTTTTCAGTGACGGCTTAATGAGAAAATAACACATTGAGAGGTGCCTGGAACTCCCATCAGATCAGTAAATTTATGGGAGAGTTACAGAAGTGTGTTACAAATAGTTTTTCCCTGGTTCTCACCGGACATATATTTACCCTTATTTCAAACTAGCTACCAAACCCTGCACTCTCCTCCTATGACCCGATAAATCAACTGATGCAGCTCCAGTAAGTTCTGCTAGATGAGGGCTACAAAGAACATCTTTATTTCTACTTATTTCCCTCCATCAACTGCTTGGTTCCCGATTGCTGGCTTGTAATTTAGTATGCTCGTGCTCAGTCCCCTCATTTTAAGCTCATCAAAATGTATAATCTGACTATGCATATAGTGTCATACAATCTCATGTAATATGATCAGAGGCTAGCCTTCACTCTGAACGTGGGTCTTAGGTTGCTTGTGTTCCAGTTTGGAGAGGGCCTGGCTTGGCACTTGGGGCTGTACTCCTCCTATTAGAGCATGACCAACGCTAATATGCGTATGGCTGGGTCTACCCTGGTGGACAAAAACCCAATGGACTGAGATGCGACCCTGAGTAATTACTAGTAGTGGACATTAATTCAAATATTCGACCCATCACTTTTTTGTTCACTTCAGTCTGATGCTAGAAGTGCAGAGGATATGTCCAGGCAGAGGATCTGTCCAGACAAGGGTCCTGTGCTTGTGCCACTGCAACCAAACTACAAACAACTAGGTTGAACCTGGTCTTGGTTTGCTTGTGTTCTGGTTCAGAGAGAACCTGGCATGGCAGCTCAGTCTGGACTGTTACTACTGGAGCAAGACTTAATTGTTTTGCATATGGGCAGGTCTAATCTTAAATGGCAGGGTGGGCAAGAAAATAATTAAAAAACATACATAATTAAAAAATAAAAACATCAATGGAATAGGCTGCAGCCTAAGTAATTACCAGTGGCTGAGATTATTTCAAGCATTGCATCCATTACTCTTTTTTTTAATTTTTTTAAAAGACCTTTATTGTATAGTTTCATAAGACACAGCTACATGCCTACAACCCAGGGGCCGGCAGCAGTAATTTTGATCAGTTTTCTCATAACACAGCGCATCAGCCGACAACCCTGGAGTTCGGCGGCGTAGTAGAGTAATTCCTGGGATGAACCCCAATTTCCATAAGGATCTCATAGCGGCCCTTTTTTCTTTTTTAAACTAAAACATTAAATGAAACAAAAAGAGCGGAGTCAGAAACCAGCCACAAGCAAAACCTAGCCCAGAAAGGGATATATAAGCCACTCGTATCCGAATCATCGTACAGGTCTCCCCACAGGTTCATCACGGGACATGGCCAGTTCTGATGTTGGAGAGTCGCATATTTCCCCCCGATATGCATTCCAATGCCCCCATTTCCTGTCCCATGCTTTCGGGCACCCTCGAACCTTGTAAACAGTTTTTTTGGCAATCATACATTTATCCATTTCAGCCACCCAGCCCACCACCAGCAGCCTATCCGGTGATCCCCATTTCATCGCTATTGCACGTTTAGCCAGAAGAAAACCCAGTGCAGCCCAGTATAGTTCCTGATCATTCAGGTCATTCGCACCCCAGATGTTAAGAACACACTTCTTGGGCCCCAGCGAAACTTGCTTTCCCAGGGAGTTACTCATTTTCAAAAGTATCCTGCTCCAGAACTGTTGCGCCACGGGGCACTCCCACAAGATGTGGTAGAAGGTACCGAGAAGACCACAACCCCGCAGACACTGGGCATCAGGGCGCCTACCAATCTTGGCCAGGGTAAGGGCGGACATATAAGCTCTATGTAGCACTTTCAATTGAATCAGTCGAAACCTATGGCAGATTGCTGATTCCCTCGGGGACATTAGGGCCGAGCGCCATTCCTCCTCATCTAAGGGGCCCAGGTCAGCCTCCCACTTGGATCTTAACGACTGAAAGGGGTCAGGGAGGATGTTACAAAGCTTACGGTATGTTAGGGAAATGGCCTTCTCGGTGAGGGGTTTAGACAAGAGCCTGTCCTCCAGAGGAGAGGCCTCAGGTAAGATAGTAAGATCTGGGACAGCTGCACTAATAGCGTGTGTGATTTGCAAGTATCGGAAGAATTCAGTGGGCGCTAAGGCATATTTAGTCTGGAGATCCGAAAAGGTTAGCAGTTTACCCTTATGAACCAGGTCCCCAATCTCGGAGATTCCGATCATGTCCCATCTATCAAAGCCCTGAGTAAAGCAGAGGGAACCCAAGCTGTGCGTTGACCATAGAGGAGTGGCCTTTGTAAGTCTGTGCGACCACCCCAAACGTCTGTTAGCTTTATGCCAAAGAGCTACTGTATGTGCCATTGGCCCCAAAAACTTAGTTTTAGCAGGTTTGCCGTAGAGAGCACCCAGGTATCCCTCACGACCTGTTTGACACCTATCAAGCTGGAAGGCTGGATTTTGGGGCGAGCCGTGTATCCAACAGTTAACAGCCACTAATTGCGATGCCCAATAATATAGGCGGAGATTAGGTAGGGCAATGCCCCCGTCATACCAACCCTGGAACAGTTTACAGAGGGCAATTCGAGCGCCCCCCCCCCCCCCATTCCACAACAAAAGTCGAAGCTCGCTCTCCACTGACCGGAAATATGAATCCGGGATCAGGAAAGGGCAATTCTGCAGGACATATAAGAAGCGTGGGAGCGCCAGCATCTTAAACAACGCCGCCCTCCCCGGGAGCGAGAGGGGGAGTGAGCGCCAATGGGCAACATCACTACGGAGTCTACGCATGGGGCCCAACAGGTTGCGATCATGGAACAGCTTGGGATCAGGTGTAATGAAGATGCCCAGATACTGAAAACCTTCCTCGGCCAGCGCGATGGAGAACCCCTTTGGCAAACTGGGTGGGGGGCCATGTAACATGTACAGCACCGATTTAGCCCAATTAATAGAGTATCCGGAGTATTTCCCAAAATTAGTAAGGACGTGAAACAAACTATTAATAGAGGATCGGGGAGATGAGACATATATCAGGATATCGTCCGCATAGAGGGAGATTTTATCTATAGCTTCCTCATTCCAGTGTAGTCCTCTAATGGAGACGTCAGTACGGATCCAATGAGCCAGGGGCTCCAGGGTGAGAGCAAACAATAGCGGGGACAGAGGGCATCCCTGTCTAGTCCCACGATGAAGCCGAAATCTCCGAGATGTTTGGTTGTTGACTCGGACTTGGCCCCACAGGTCTGTGTAAAGGAAACGGACCCAGCTAATGAATTGAGGTCCAAAGCCGAATCGTCTGAGAACCTCAAACATATAGGACCATTCGATCGAGTCGAATGCCATTGTGGCGTCAAGGGATAAAATAGCAGCGTCTTGCCGTAGGATGGGACGGCGGCTCAGTATGTTATGCACCCTCCGAAGATTTAATGCCGTGTTACGGCCCGGGAGGAAACCCGACTGGTCATCACGTATCAGGGAGGGGAGCACTGAGAGAAGGTGAGTTGCGAGAAGTTTAGCCAGGACCTTGGCCTCCACACTAATTAAAGAGATAGGCCGGTAAAAGCTGCATTCAGCAGGCGGTTAAGTGGGCTTAAGTAGACCCACTATGGAGGCGAGCCATTGGGTTAGTGGAAGGATCCCGACCTCTCGACTCTTTGTAAACATATTACGAAGATGGGGGATAATGTCGGGGACCATGCCCTTCAAAAATTCAATTGGGACTCCATCAGGGCCCATACGTTTGCCGGAGTTGACGGCAAACAGTGCCGCTGTCAGCTCCTCCGCTGTAATGTCGCCATCAAGGGCCGTTCTATCAGCTTCCGACACAGTGGAGAGGCGCATCTCCTCGAGAAGTTGTCTGGATTCATCAGAAGAGAAGCCAGCGCCAGCGGTATAGATCCGCTCCAGGTGGTCTGCAAATGCCTCCGCTATGTCTTGCGGGTCCACTATTGAGGAGCCGTCTGGCTTCACTATGGACAACACCCACCTAGACCCCTGGTCACGGCGCTCCAACCAGGCAAGCATCTTACCTGCGTTGTCCCCAAATTCATATACTCGATGGCGCGCGTGAAGCAGTCGTGCTTGTGCCAGTTCTTGAGACAAGGCCCTATAGACCAGCTGCTGGGCTCGAAGGGCCGCAGCATTAGCCTCCGACGGTGACACATTTTGGGATGCCTCAAGGAGGATAAGATCGGATTCAGCCCGAAGAATCTGTTCTTCGTGTTTCCGCTGGTAGCATCCATTACTCTTAATTCAAATATTTTTTATTGGTATAATAGGGTATACAACATAAAAAGGAGAAGTGAAAAGAAGAAAAATACAGGTGGTCATTATACATTATAAACTCACTTAGTATGAGTGTAAATAGGTATAACCGTAACATATATATTGACAAATAAAACGAGTGTAGACATAGTTAATAGTATGTTCTTCTGTTCTATCATTGGTGGAAGGGATGTCACGAAGGTTTAACAAATTCATAAGTACAGCTTCTAGTTTCGATAGTCTACTGAATACTCATTGCATGTTGACATAAACCTGTTATTCCTGAAATATAAAACTGTCAAGGTGAGTGATAAATCCCTGTATTTTAAAACAAAAAAGAAGGGATAAATTCCCAAGGGTCGCTACAATGGTCGTAGGTTGCGTATAGAGAGGGATTGAGTTATTAAACAGGAAGATCAGTGCCTAGTGTACTGAGATTGGGTGTGATTAGATACGTGTCTTAGAGGGCCTTCATGGTGGTTTGAATGCAAAGGAGGAAGTGTCCAAAGTGCCCCACATTTTCCTACAAGGAGAGCGCCCGGGAGTTCATTTTAGTGCTATATTGTCGGCACCCCTTAGGAAGATTAGTTCTTCTTGCCATGATTTGGAGACAATCTGTTTGAAGTTTTTCCAGTTTCTCAATATTATTTTGCACGCCAGGGTGCACATTAGGTCTAAGAGGTCACGGTCGTTGTCGTTTTTATTTGGAGGTCTAGGGAACCCAAGGATACATATGAGAAGTCTCTGGCTGGTTTAATATGCAAGTTATGCGTAATGAATTCAAAGATCTTTTCCCCGAAGCAGAGGCGTAGCTAGGGGGTGGCTGTGCGCCCCAGGCGACACTATTTTGGGGGCGGGCGGCCATCAGGCGGAGGCACGGGACAGTTGACCCACCCCAGATTTCTTGGGGGGTGGGGGACACATTACAGTGATGACAGTACACCCAGCCACCCCACGCGTGCAGCGGCCGGCGGCTGTCGCTGAGTAGCACCACACCACACGTGCGTGCAAGCGCACCTGCTTGCAAATGCTTGCTGGACCACCAACCATAGAGGTGGTGCGCGGTGCGGCGCATCGTGCCTTCTTACAAAGTGGGAGGCCTGAGTCGCATAAGCAGGGGCGGATTGGCAAGGCGGGCATTCGGGCATGGGCCGAAGGGCCGGTGCCTCAGTGGGCCGTTTTTTTCTCCCCTGTCCCAGTCCACAGAGAGTGGACTAGGAAAGGGGAGAAATAAAACCGTCCCACAGAGTGCACGGAGACAGACAGAGAAAATGAAAGCAGCCTCGCTGTGCGGTGGAACAGCGATGTCAGCTGTGGCCTCTCCTTCACCCCTGCCCTGCCAAGCAATCAAGCTGAGGCTGGGCTGGGGAGGGGTGATTGTTTGCAAGAATCGGCCTCCCTGGGGGCCAGGTGTTTCTCAGGCCTTTGAGCCATTTTCACCTCGGCCCCCCTGGGGCCCATGCAGCCCAGAAACGGTGTTAGTCTTAACACCTCGCCCACAGCCCTTCACATTCAGGGCATAGTGGGCGAGGAAGAATGGGTCTTGCTGTGGGGGCCAGGTGATGTTTTGAATTTTATTTATTTATTTATGCGATTTTATATAGCGCGGACTTTACCCGAAGGTGTCCGAGCGCTTCACACTAGGAACAGCAATAATACATGAGGAGAAAAATTACAAGTGGACAAATTACAAAAGCAAACGTTAAGTTACATAAATCAAAAGTGACAATAGTGAGCAACCACAATACATGAGGTAGCAATCGGTACATTACAGGAGGAAAAAGTGATGTGTGCAGGTTACAAAAGCGTACAAAGTACAAGTAGAGGTATAATACTGCAATAAATGGCAAACACTCCAGCACAAGAACAAACGTTACGTAGGCAATGGTGGCACTTGTGCAAGTATCTAAAGCAAGCAAAAGTGAGAGGTAGCGTACAGTGTGATACCAGAGAAAAGTGACGTTTGCAAGTTACAAAAGGGTACCATACACAGGTACAAGGGTAATACTACAGTAAATGGTAAACACTCAAACTGCCAGAACACACTGGGAAGGCACTTCCCATGCTCCAGCTTCACCTCAGCCTCCCCCCTGGCTACCTTGGATGACCCAGAAAGCTGTGTTTTGTGCTCCCCTGCCAGGACATTTTCCCGAGGCCTGGAGGGCTGATTAATTTACTAATTGCAGGGGCCTTACCTCTGTTCATATGCTCCTGAGCTGAAGGTCTGGGGAGGGCTAAGTAGGTTAGTAATAGCAGGGGCTTTGCTGCTTTTCAGGTGCTCCTGTGCTGGAGGGCTGGAATAATTTTGTGACAGAAAGGGGCCTTGCTATTTTTTTAGTTGCTCAGCATGTAGGCCATTGTCACCTTGGCCCTGTGTCCTGTGCAAGAACAGTATCCTCCCACTTTCATTCCTTGTCTGTGCAAATGGTGTTTCATGAAAGGGCACGCCCCTTGAATGTGGGCCACGCCCCTTAAATATGGGCCACGCCTCTTGAATGTGGGCCACTTTTTTCGTCAGTTCCCCGGGCCGAATCGGGATGCCAATGCCAATCCGACCCTGCGCATAAGCCATGCCTTTTCATGTCCAAGAGGGGTCACCTCTGGGTTCCACGCACAGGAAAATCCGGATGCATTTCTTGAACTCCTCCGACAGGATTTGGGACAGTCTCCGGAAAGAGGACTCTTCGCAGCGTATCACCGGCCTCCAGGGAGAGTTTGTACTTTATTTGGTTAAGGATTTAAAGTAAAAGTCTCAAAATTCTATATTCTACGAGCTATAGTCGGTCTTCAGATTAAAAATACGCAGTTGCTCGCGTAGGGTGTCTGCTCCCGGTCGGACCACATTGCGCTATCTCAGCTCTCAAAGGGAAGGGTCCCCAGGGCCTCAGGAAATCCTCTTCTGTCAGGACTCGTTCAGTTTAACTCACTTACAACTGTTAGAGAGCTGGGAGCACGGGGGAGTTCGGACGTCACAAGAAAGGGGCCTTTTTAAAATGCATGTGGGGTATTTCAGTTGTTTAGCGGTAATTTAAGGCCACTGCACTGCTGTACACACAATAGCAAAATCGCCTGCAAGCTGACAAGTCTGTCATTAAACATGTCTGCAAAGATTGCGGCTTCTCAAATCTTGACACAAAAAGACCAAGTACTGACAAAGCCAATAGGTGTGACTTTTGTATAGTGCATGTGCGCAGATACTTAGCATCCACACACAGCCTGGAACAGTTCCTAGTCCACAAGAATGAGTACCGAGTTCCGCCCGCCACAACTTAAGCATGGGGCACAGAGCACAGACTCATGCACTCATTCATATGAATATGAAATAGAGAAATAAATGATGGTGAGAAAGGAAGAGAGCGCAATAAATAAAGAGAGTGAGAGACTGAAAGTTGGAATAATGCGAGTGAATAGTAAGAGAAGAGGAAAGCAAGTAAGGATCTGCCAGCTGATGGAGAAAATGGGACCACAGAGGAAAATGGGGCAGAGAAAGGAATACAAAGCAGATACAGAAAGATGCTAAGGGTGACAGAGAAAAGGATGAAAAGAGAATACAAGGGAGAAGGGGGTATATAAAAGGTGAGGCAATGGAAACCACAAGAAAGCATGTTGGGAAGGGAGAGAAGCAGAAACGAATAGCAAGGTAGGAGAGAGGAGGGAACAGATAAACAATGTGGGTCCCAGGGCCGTCAATCTTGTAGCGCGCTAAATCGCTCTCAATGACGGCCCTGGGAATCATTTTTAGCAAGCCCCGCGCTCCTGCAGTGACACGCACGCTGCCCACTTTCAGGCATGTGACGTCACCACCATGCGAATGAGTGGAGGAGTCTTGCGCTAGCCTTAACATTTTAAATTTGCTGCATACAGTCTCCTGCTCTTCTGTGGCTACCTTGCGTTATCCATTTTCACTGTCCCTTGGGCTGCCCTGCATCTCTCTTCACCCCCCTCTGGAGCATCTCCACTATCATTTGGAGCTACCAACATAGGACTTCAAACCAGTGATCTTGATTTCTTTCAGCTGCAGTGCTAGATGACTCCTGCTTCCTTGGCCAGCGGGTTTCCTCTTCATCCAGAGGTGCTCTTGGTAGCTAGGATGGATGCCAGCTCCCTGGGGAGGAGGATGCTAACTTGGGATTCCTTTTGCATAAGGGAGGTTTATCACTATTGGAAATTAACATTCCTCAATTTGGTTAGAAATATCAGCTGTTCTTCGTACTCTTCCCCATTATTAGTTTCAGTCAATGATCATTGTTTCAGGGAGACTGTGGTTTATGTCAGTCAGAAAAGGGGACTTGTTCCCGGTCTCCACCGAGTTAGAAGCACGCCCCTCCCCACCTAATCAAGGTAAGTGAAAATGAATTAAATTTGTATTTTTTACGCTACTTAGGAATGTTTTAGAAAAGGAATGGAGAAATATATTAAATGATGAGCATAGAAAGCTTGTCAAGTCTAGATTTATTGCGTTGTGGCACACAATTTTTAAACCTGACTCAGGAAGGGTTTATGTGAAAGTCTCTGTGCACATTTCATAACACTGTGACTAGAACTTCTAAAGTTCTTGAATCTACTGAGTGGTAAACGCTGATTCTGCTCTCGAATCCAAAGTAAGCTCTTCATCAGTAACTGGCAACTTTCCCAAAAGCACCTGCGATGTCCAGCCAAACAGGCCCCGTACAACGAAAATGTCTGTTCACCATTGATGATGACGGTGGTTGTGAATACGGACGCTTAGAAGTCACAAAAGTAATTCACACACAAGCGCTAAATAAAAAGAAAACACCCAGACACAGAACTGTCATAGTTTCTCCTTTTCTTCCTCCCCCTTTCAAAGCAGAGAGAAACATCATTATTTTAAAAGGCCATTCAACGCCCCCACCATTACAGCTCCCCATAGACTTTCTCACTCCTGTATTTCAGAGATATGATTGTCCTGTGCAGTATATTTGCGCATGGGAACATGTAGGTATAATGACAATACCCTCTCCATTTCCACAGAAAGTCAATTTAACATACCACAGGCACAGAACTAAATGTTCAGGATGTGAAATTCGTTTGCAGAATGCAGATTTTAATAAAGTGAACACACCTCAAATAAACTTACAGTTGCATTTCTCTTGGAAGTTTGTTTAGTGTGCGTTTAATTCATGTAGCTCCAGCACGTAGGGTGGGCAGGGGACTATCCTAGTTAGTCAGTATGGAAGTGACATCATGGTGTGTGCCATCACAGCCTGTGTTGTCACAATGCATGACACCACTCGTGGCATCACAGTAAGTGACCTCACATATCATGTGTATTTAAGCACATTATGAGATTTAACAAATTAAAGTTTGATTGGGATTGTGCTAAAAAAGTGGCGCAATCCCAATGTAAAATCTGGGCCTCAACTAATTTAAAAAAATTTTTTAAACCCTGCCACAAAAAAATTGGCAACATGGAGGAGCATGTTGGTAGATCTGTTATGCTTAATTGGTTACAAAGTCTCCGCTTTCTAATATTTTTATGGGGTTAAGACATCTGCTGCGGAGGTGCCCAGTAAATAACAGAGAATAATAATCGGTGAGATAGCCCAGGAGGTTAAAGTATTTCTTGGAGAGATTTCTGTTTGGGTAGTTGCAGATCTAACTCAAACTAGTATAGAGGGTTAATGTGCCTGCAAAGCATGTAATATGCAGGTGACAGAATTTTTTTTATTTAGCTAGGTAAGTGGGTTACTGCTTTGAACACATATCCTTTTGTTACTTGCAGTTCATAAATAGTAAGCCTTTTAATAAAGAACAGTGAGCCATGCAGGATATGTGAGTGCTACATCTTTTAACCTTCACTGACTCATGCAACATATCTTGTACACTGATTTACACACTTGCATGATTTATTGTCAATCTGTATGTTATGTATATCGATCTGACAACGTGCATTGGGATGCGTAGTGCTATAAAAGAAAAATAGTGCTTTTTAAATAGTGTGTGAAAACTGGGACAGACCAACACATCTGACATTCTTACAGTTCATGTACCTGCTGCCAAGGTAACCAAACCACTGTCTTGATCGCCGACGGAAGCGCCTGGTTCAAGGGCTTCCTAGCTGATTGTATGGTACTTCACTCCACCTCTTTTTAAATACTTTTATCAAGTTCTTTTCAATTACGCTATCATGCTCTTTTAAATTGTTTTATACTTACCACTCCTCCTGCACTGGCGTGTTCCCCGGTCCACCGCTGACGATTCAGTTTGTGTGGAGGGATCGATCGCCATAACCGGAAGTGTTCCCCTCCCATTTCCGGTTACGACAGAGGTTAGCAGTCTAGCTGCTCGCCTCCACCAGCATAAAAACAACATGCCTTACCTGACGCGCAGCAGACGCACCGCTGGTGCGCCGAAGGCGCGACAAAGGCAAGCCCGTCTGCGCCTGGACCGGGCCCAGGGCCACCCCCCCCTGGCCCTACCACCCTTTCACCTAACCACAACGCATTAACCTATTCCTCATCCCACCTCAGGGACATCAACATCACTACCAAATGTCATCACTGTCCCCCTCTTGCCCTAGATACCAGTCCTAATTCAAAGTCCACACACTCCCCCCGTCTGTCCCACTCCCCTCCCTTACACCCCCCCACTCCCCTGCTCTCTTCCTCGCTGCTCTTATAAACACCCGCTCTCTCCCCAAACACAAATTTGACATCCTAGAGTTACTTACTAGGCAGAACCTAGACCTCCTATTTATAACTGAAACTTGGGTCGACCTCTCCTCCAGCCCAGATTTCTGCTCCGCCACGCCGGAAGGTTACTGTGTACTCAGACAAGACAGGCCAATCAGGAAGGGAGGTGGCCTTGCCATCATTCACAGAGAACAAAACAACACCAAAATAGAAGCCCTAGACTCCTCGGTCTGTGAAGCACTCGCCTTCTCCATTGCCCTTTCCAAGAATCATTCTTTTAAAGGAACCCTCCTTTACCGCCCACCTGGCCCCCCGAACAATCTTCCTCACAGCCTTAGACAGCCTGATAGAGCCTATAGCAGGAGCCTCCGATTACACCATACTAGGGGACTTCGATTTCCACCTAGAATCCCCCGATGATAAAGACACTGTCCTTCTCACTACTGACCTACAAGCAGCTGGACTTTGCCAGCTAGTAACCAAACCCACCCACCTAGCTGGCCACACCCTTGACGGCCTTTTTACCAACAACACCAACATCTCCCTCCTCTCTGCCATCCCCCTCGTCTGGACAGATCATGCGGCAGTACTCTTCACCATCCAGTCCCGATATACTAACCTTCCCCGCCCCAGCGCCCGGATCCCTAAACTCACTCGAGCCTTGAACAACATCGACATTCCCCTATTCACATCCACCCTTTCCAATGCCTGTCACGATGTAGGTCCCGACCCAGACATAGCATCCATCAACTACCTTGACTGGCTGAATGGCGCCTTTAGTACGCTGGCACCACCCAAGACAATCCGCCCCAACCAAATTACTCCTTCCGACCCTTGGTTCACTAAGGCGCTCAGACTTCAAAGACAACACTGCAGAAACTTAGAAAGGCACTGGCGCAAACACTACAACGGTCACGACAAAGGACGCACTGGCAACATACAAACGCCTCATTATCACTGAAAAAAGGAACTTCTATTTAACACAGATCGAATCGGCCCAAAACTCTTCCAAACAGCTGTTCCAGATTGTTATGTTATGTTATGTTACGTGGATTTGTACTACGGACAGCTGCCCCAGCTAAGGGGCGTCCTGGCGCATGGCAAGGTAACACGCAACAGCCACAAGAAACACAACAGCTAAAAAGAAGGAACCAGGTTAAAATAAGAGAGTTTTAATAGCCTTACGAAAAGAAAAAAGATCCTCCAACAACCGAATCCCCACCGGAAGGGAATTCCACAGTTGGCTGCTTTAACCCGGAAGGAACGACCACCAACACGGCACAGCTTGTATCTGGGAGTGATAGTGAGAGCTTGGCCCAGAGATCTCAGATGCCGAGTGGGGACATACCAAGACAGGAGGTCCATAAGAATTTGAGGAGCCGTACCATTTAGAATCTTGAAGGCTAAACACAGTACCTTGAATTGGATTCTAGCCCTGACTGGCAACCAGTGCAACGCTTTCAAAGTACTGGAAACAGGGCAGAATCTAGGAAGACCAACAATTGCTCTAGCGGCGGCATTCTGCACCCGCTGGAGGCGGGTGACTTCGGCCAGGTTAGCGCCCACCAGGAGAGAGCTGGCATAATCCAGGCGCGATATAACAGTCGCCTGTATTACCAGCTGCCGGGTGCGGGGGTCGAAGAAATTCAGGACTGGACGCAGAGCCCCCCGGAGGATTCCAAAGCAGCAGGCAGCCGTTTTCTTCGTATGCCCCACAAAACTGAGAGTGGGATCCATCCACACTCCCAAATTTCTCAATTCCGTCACCGGAAGAGGGGCCGACCCAAGCTCCGAAGGCCACCACCTATCCCCCCAGAGATCCGCCCTTCTACCGATGATCATGATCTCGGTTTTCTTCGCGTTGAGCTGGAGACAGTTGGCCTTCATCCAGCTTGCCACCGCCCTAAGTCCACTCTGAAACCTGGGTGCATCCTGGTCCGCATCCCCGCTGATCGTAACCGCTAGCTGGGTGTCATCGGCATATGACACCATGGTCATACCCCACTGCCTGACAACCTCAGCCAGCGGTCTCACGTATAGATTAAACAACGTGGGGCTCAGCGAGGATCCCTGCGGCACTCCCTGTTTCAGAGGATGGAACTTGGACTGGAACGGTGGCATCGCAACGCTGAAGAAGCGACCATCGAGGAAGGACCGGAACCACTGGAGGGCGGATCCCCCCCACTCCTATCTCCTCCAGGCGATGCAACAGGATAGGATGAGAGACAGTATCAAAGGCGGCGCTTAGATCTAATAGTACAAGCTCCGCCGTCTGTCCTGCATCCATCACTGTGCGAAGATGTTCAGCCATGGTGAGAAGGGCGGTCTCCGTGCTGTGTCCAGCATGGAACCCGTTCTGGGTGGGGTCTAAGATGTTAGCTCGAGTGAGGTGGTCGGAGAGAACCTTGTTAACATGGGCCTCCATGACTTTGGTCGGCCAGGGGAGCAGGGAAATAGGCCGATAGCTTTCCGGCTTTTCCGGGTCCAAGGAGGGTTTCTTTAAAATAGGAGAAACCACAGCCCGCTTCCAACTTGCTGGAACCGTACCCGAGGCCAGCGAGATGTTAATCAGGGAGAGTACCGAAGTACGACCCATAAACAGCTGGTCTCTAAAAAGGGCTGGCTTAAGCGGATCGGCGGGCGACCCGGATTTCACCTGCTGAGTCAAGATGTCAAATCCCTCAGTTGTCAACGGGGGCAACACATGCAGCAGAGAATCTCCAGAGATGTTACATAGAGTACCTGCCGGTGGCCTAGTATCAGGGAATGTCAAGTAGATGTTCTGAACTTTTTCTAAAAAGAACAGGGCAAGGGCCTCACAATGCGCCGTGGAACTCGTTATAGTTGCCGAGGTCCGCTTTGCCACAAGGTCCTTTACCACTTTGAAGATGGTTTTTGATGGGTTAGGGCTATTTCCGAACTCCGCAGCATAGAAAGCTGCCCGGGCCCGGCATATAGCACGATGGTAAATTTTAACGGCAGCGAGGTAGATGACCTTCTTCCCGCTGTCGTACACCTTCCGCCATTCCCTCTCTGCTCGCCTACAACTACCCTTGAGTGCACGTAACGCACTATCATACTAAGGGCTTGACTCCCGGGAACTAATTTTCCTAGTCGAGATGGGAATCAGGGAGTCAAGTGCCTTAGTGATCCACGAGCAGAACCGATCGTAGCCTGCATCTACATCCTCCAGAGGTCCCAACGGCGCTGCAGCGAGGGCTCTATGAAGGTCCTCAAGTCTCTATTTACTCCAATGTCGTGTGGAGACCATCCTTGCGGGAGTGGAAGGAGAAATTCCCGGCACGGGGACATCGATGGCCACTAAAGAGTGGTCCGTCCAGCCGAGCGGAGTTACGGCCATAACTGTGGCCTCTGTCAAGTTCGTAAAGAACGGATCTAACGTATGGCCGCCTACATGTGTGGGATGCCGCACTATTTGATGGAGTTGAAGAGCCTCCAGATAGGCTAGAATACAGCACACCGTAGGGATATTCTGATTCTCAAAATGCAAATTAAGGTCCCCCAAGATAGAGAAATTGGCACACCCCACCGCCAGCGAACTAACAGCATCAGGGAAGGCAGCCCTAAATGCCACCTCACTTCCCGGTGGGCGATAAACTACCATCCCTGAAAGGGAAAACTGAGGGTTAGCCAAAATTTTAAAGACAGCACTCTCGCAGCCTGCGATGTTAAGGGCAGACCAACAACAAGAGAGACTAGATCTCACTGCGAGAGCGATGCCCCCTCCCCATGTCGATCGATTCAGGGTGAAAACCGAAAAATCAGAGGGAAATGCCAGATTAATAATGGCCGTATCATCATCCTTCAGCCACGTTTCCGTGATAGCCACGATGTCAGGGGCCTCTATTCGCATCAAGTCCCTAATGGCTTGGTGGTGTAGAACTAGAGACCTCGCATTAAAGCTCCGGATACGCAGAGCATGAACCTGACGGTTGCTGCGCGAAGCGACCGGTGGAGCCTCCTGGCATATCTTAACCGGAGAGTCCACTGCCCACTGGCCACAGGCGCACTGATAAGGGCCACAGAGCGGGTGTAAAGGTGCATGTATACATCTCGGGACAGAACGTCCTAAGAACCGCAGTTTGGCGGCAGTATATACAATCATAGCGCAATCCCGTGTAGCTGAACCTGAGACTAAAAATACCTAAGATCTGCCGCGCCCTGCGCGTCCTTGGCGCAGACGGGCAGGACTCAGGCACGACTCCGGCTAAGCGACGGCGTCCCACTGCGCGATCCCGCTGTGCGGGAGAGGACGACTTTAAGTAGGCGAGGCGATCAGCACACCGAGCGTAAAGACGCTCCAAGATGGCGCTCGTGAAAGATCTAAATAGCCCAAGGCAAGATGGCGCCCACCGAACCAACCCCGGGACCCAGACCCGCCAAACGGCGGTGCGTTAACTCATTTAGATGCAGGTGAGAGGGCTGGAAGATGCTCCCAGGCAAATCGCCTAAAAACAGGGGAAAACGAAATTAAAATAATTGATTGTAAACAAACTCTCTAATCCTCCCACCTGCCCAAATTCAGACACCTCTAAAGACCTCTGCAATTCCCTTGCCAACTTTTTCGAAAACAAGGTTACTGCTATTTACTCAGCCTTCACCTCGCACACCAACCCCACCTTCACGAACCCGGACCCCCTCACCAGCACCATCTCCTCCACTTTCCTTAAATTCCACCAGGTCTCCCCAAAACAGACCTCAGATTTAATCTCTTCCATAACATCCGGTTCCCCTCCTGACCCCTGTCCACCTTCCATCCTCAAACTTATTCCTGATGTCATAACTCACTCTCTCACCAACATCTGTAACTTGATGTTCCTCACAGGCTCTTACCCCTCAATCTGGAAAAAGGCCGTCATCAAACCCCTCTTGAAAAAACCCACCCTTGACCCCTCAGCCTCATCTGGCTACCGACCTATCGCCTGTCTCCCATTCCCATCTCAAATTTTTGAAAAGCTAATGAGCACACAATTATCAGACTTTATTGATCAAAATCACCTCCTGGATGACACTCAATTCGGGTTCAGAAAAGGCCATGGAACCGAAACGGCCCTTATAAAGGCATCCGATGAGATTAGGGTGATCTTAGATCGAGGCGGCGCGGCAGTCCTGATCCTTTTGGACTTGTCTGCCGCCTTTGACACGGTCGATCACGCCACCCTCATCGACCGTGTCTCCTCCCTAGGCATCAACCACACAGCCAAGGCCCTGCTAGCCTCATTCCTTACCAACCGTACCCAGTCAGTAAAGCTAGGCTCCTTTTATTCACTAGTCTTCACCCTCCCCTGCGGTGTGCCCCAAGGATCCTCGCTAAGTCCAACCTTATTTAACATCTATGTTTCGGACTTAGCGAGGGTAATCAAAACTCACGGGATGAGTCTAACATCCTATGCTGACGACACCCATCTGGTGCTAGCAGTCCACAATGATGGGGAAGCAGTTGCATCCAGATTCCAGGAGGGAATGCTAGCTATCAGCTCCTGGATGACGAGCAACTGCTTAAAACAAAACTCCGATAAGACGGAGGTAATGACCTTAGGCAACCTCACCCCAGGATGGTCACCTACCTGGTGGCCCGATGAGCTGGGCCCACCGCCTGACCCCGTCACCAAGGTCAGAAATCTAGGGGTCTTGTTCGACGATAAACTCTCCTTCACCCACCATGCAAATGCAATTGTCTCTTCCTCCTTCTATATCCTCAGGAACATTAAGAAACTATTACATTATCTTCCCCTCTCAGCAGGTAAAACACTGATCACCACACTAATCTCCCCCCAAACCGACTACTACAATGCACTTCTGCTCAATGCCCAAGAAAAGTCCTTAGCAAGCTTCAGCTGGTTCAAAACGCTCCAGCCAGAATTCTACTCGCCATCCTCAAATCCAATCACATTACACCCGCCATTCGACAACTCCACTGGCTGCCTATCAGAAGCCGGACCAAATTCAAAGCTCTCTGTATCGCGTACAAAGCGATCAATAATTCAGGACCACAGTTTCTAAAACACGCTTTTTCATTATACACACCTAACAGACCACTACGCTCCTCCAGAGCACCTCTACTATCTGTCCAACAGACCAAGAAAGCTTCTTGGGGAGACAGGCGCTTCCTAATCTCCATGGCAAGACTTTGGAATTCCCTCCCTCTCCTCATTAAAACCAGTCCCACACTTATCACCTTCAGGAAACAATTAAAAACCTGGCTTTTCAACCAATAATCTCCTGTTGCAGCGATTTCCTCTCTGGGTTCAAGTCCACAAGCGCCGAGACACCCTAGGGTATTTGCGCGCTATACAAGTTGCATAAACATAAACATAAACATGCACTTACATAAAGGGACCTAACAACGTCAAAAGCATGCCTCTCTTAAGTACCTGTGAAGAGATAACAAGATGTGTGATTTGTCTCCCTCCATTGCATTTACATTAAAGTGTGAGGTTCCAGGCCACTCAATCAAAAGGATCGTTACTCAGTTGAGTATGTGCTCCTTGGCAGCGTGTGTTCGCTGGGAGAGGTTAGTGTTGGGCACGCAGCACCTCTGCTCTGACCTTTGCTTCCTCCTGCATTGGAGTTGAGCGTGGTGCCGTAACTTAAACCCTGTCAATCCACCCGCGCTGCTCGCCGGCCTTTCCCCCCAGAAACCCCCGCTATCGGCCATGGGCGGTAATCTGAGGGATATCCCTGGGTGCCAGAAGCTCTAGCTATGCCACTGCCCAGAAGGATTGCAAGAGAGGACAATAGATTAACATTTGTGGTAAGTCTCCTTCATGCGAATTGCAATTCCAGCACTGGGGAGATTGAGTGAGGTTAAGTTTGTGTAACTTTGCTGGTGTCCAGGATGACCCATTGATAAGGAGTAGTTTCTGTCCTGTAACTTCAGTTCTGTAGTAGGGGTATCTCTGTTATAGTCATAATCTAGTGAATAGTCCCGCCCATGTGCGTGGACCCCGGCAATCAAAAATAATCTCTTATGTTGTCAGAAAATTGCAGGACTGCAAAGACACTTAAGAGAAAATTTAAAGACAAATAATGCAGCCTATATCCACCAAAAATCCACAAACAGCAAAGCCTGTCCAGATTTCCCTTGTTTTTACTGCAAAACCCCTCAGAAATGATAGAGAGGAAGGCCTGGACAGACAAGCCCCATAGGCTGCCATTATGTGGCTTAAATAGGATACTGTGCCTTTAAGAGAACCTTCCAGAACCTTCTCTCAGTATCCCAGAATGCATAGCAGGTCCAACTTACTTTCAGTTCTTTTTGAAGGCGTAAAACGCCAGACCTGTCGCATTCCTTAAAGGAACATTTCTCTCCACCGGGGAGGCGGGAGGGCGCTTATGACTATAACAGAGATACCCCTACTACAGAACTGGAGTTACAGGACAGAAACTACTCCTTCTGTAGTAGGGGATCTCTGTGTATAGTCATAATCTAGTGAATAGAATGGCAAGCCCATCCCCACACCAAAGTGGCGGTGGAGAAAAGAAAATTAACGCCACTATTGTGCGAACAGATTTCGCAGCGAAGCCTGCCCAACCTGAGCGTCTGCCCTGGCATCAGTGTCCAGGCAGTAATGCTTAGCAAAGGTATGAACCAACTTCCAAGTGGCCGCCTTGCAGATCTCTGCAATCGGAACATTACGGAGCAAAGCTGTCGTGCCAGCTTTGCCCCTGGTGGAATGATCCTTAGGCTTACCTCCTAAGGTCTTATTAGCTTTTTGGTAACATAGCTGTATGCAGGACACAATCCACCTAGCGATAGACTGCTTAGAGGTCGCAAGACCCGTCCTGACAGATCCATAATTGATAAACAATTGGTCAGACCTACGAATATCTTTGGTCTTATCCAGATAAAACTTCAATACCCTCCTAACATCCAGGGAATGCAACGACCTTTCCGCTGGAGATGAAGGATTCTGAAAAAAACGTAGGCAAAGTTATGGTCTGGTTGACATGAAAATCAGAAATAACCTTGGGAAGAAATTTAGGGTGAGTACGCATAACAACCTTAGCAGCATGAAATACAGTACAAGGTTCTTGGCAACACAACGCCTGAATTTCACTCACCCTGCGGGCCGATGTAATGGCCACGAGGAACGCCGCCTTCCAGGACAGGTGCTGCAACGAAGCCTTATGAATAGGTTCAAAAGGCTCCTTCATCAACCTGGACAGCACCACATTCAATTCCCATGAAGGCGAAGGAAGCCTGACAGGAGGGAACACTTTCTTCAAGCCTTCCAAAAAATCTTTGATCACAGGGATCTGGAAGAAGGAAGTCTGCGAAGGGCATTTCCTGTAGGCAGGCAAAGCAGCAAGATGAACCTTAATAGAATGGACATTAAGGCCAGACTGCGCCAACTGTAGAAGATAAGGAAGGATGACATCTTCCTTACAAGTCGTCGGATCATAGTTCTTAGACTTGCACCAGATACAAAATCTCTTCCACTTGTAAGCATAGGAAGTCCTAGTGGAAGGTCTCTTAGACTCCTTCAGTATGTCCATACAATCTGCAGGGAGATTCAGATGACCATATTGCACTAACTCAGGAGCCATGCTGCCAAACTCAAAGACGATAGGTTGGGGTGCAACATCAGCCCCCCGAACTTCGTGAGAAGGTCCGGCCTGCATGGCAGCCGAATGTGAGGAAGGAGAGACCGGTGAAGCAGGTCCGTGAACCACCACTGTCTGGGCCATTCCGGGGCAATCAATATCATCCGCGCCCCGGACTGGGACAGCTTGATGAGAACCGTCGGAATCAGGGGAATGGGTGGAAAAGCGTACAGAAAGCTGTTCGACCAGTCGATCCATAACGCGTTCCCCAGCGTCCCCGGTTGGTAGTACCTGGAGGCGAAGCCTCGGCATTTGCTGTTTTCGGCGGTGGCGAACAGATCTACGTCTGGAGTCCCCCACCTTGCGAAGACTTCTCCTAGTACTTCGTCGTTTAAGCCCCATTCGTGGTTTTCCTGAATCAGTCTGCTCAGCGCGTCTGCCTGAACATTCTGCACACCTGGCAGATGGGTAGCCGTTATCGTCAGTCCTCGAGCCAGAAGCCAGCGCCAGATCGCCTGCGCCTCCTGCGACAGGGTGCGTGACCTCGATCCTCCCTGCTTGTTGAGGTAATACATTGTGGTTGTATTGTCCGTCTGCACAAGGAGAGAGTCGGTCTGGAAGGACGGGTGAAAGGCCTTCAGGGCCAAGTGAACAGCTCTGAGTTCCAGGAAATTGATGTGGTACGTGGACTCCGCCGGAGACCACGTCCCTTGAATCTGTAGGTCTCCGGAATGCGCTCCCAATCCCTGGAGAGAAGCATCCGTCACGATAACCTGAGTGGGAATGTCCTTGTGGAAGGGAACCCCTCTGAGGAGATTCTCCGCTGAACACCACCACTTCAGAGACTGAAGAGCACGCAGAGATAGGCGTATCTTGTCGTCCGAAGATCCTCTCCTCTGATCCCACTGATCCTCCAAGCACTCTTGCAACGGTCTCATGTGCAGCCGTGCATGTGGCGTCAGGAAGATACAGGAGGCCATCGATCCCAGTAGAGAAGACACCGTCCTCACTGTCGTGGATGGAGCGGACATGAGAGCCCGAGCCTTCCGAAGTAGTGATAATCGTCGCTCCTCCGAAGGAGACACGCTTGCTGACAGCGTATCTATGGAGGCTCCCAAGTACTGAATGCACTGGACTGGAGTCGGAACCGACTTGGACATGTTGATGTGCAACCCCAGCTTGTTCAAGAGAACGCACGTCTTCTGGAAGTGTGCTTGCGCTTCCGCGTAGGAGGAGGCCTTGATCAACCAGTCGTCCAGGTAAGGGTAGACAAACACCTTGTTCTTCCTTAGGTGTGCTGCTATCACCGCCATGCACTTTGAGAATGTTCTCGGCGCAGACTTCAGTCCGAATGGCAGTACTGTGTATTGATAGTGATTGGCGCCGACTTGGAACCACAGGAACTTCCTGTGTTTGTGTGCAATGGGCACATGGAAGTAAGCATCCTGGAGGTCGATGGCACACAGCCAGTCTCCCCGTTGCAGCGGAGGATAAATCTGATGCAACGACAGCATGCAAAACTTTTCTCTGCGAATCCACTTGTTTGCTTGTCGCAAATCCAGAATGGGCCTGAACTCGTTCTTGTCCTTTTTTCGAACCAGAAAGAATCGGGAGTACAGACCTCTTCCCCTTTGAGACAGAGGTACGACTTCGATCGCCCTTTTCCTTAACAGGATATCGGCCTCCGCCTGGAGCTCGCGCAGCTGATACTGCGAGCCGACCGGAGGGATCGATGGAGGAGGGCTGGTGAACCGAAGACTGTATCCATTGCAAACAATATTCAGCACCCACTTGTCCGGAGTAATTTTTCTCCACTCTGCCAGAAAAGATTGAATGCTTCCCCCCACCGGAGCGGGTAACAGTTGACGGGGAAGTAAGTGCTCAGGGCCTAGACCCGGCCTGGCCCTTAGTCGCTGGTGCCGACTGATGGCCGCCTCTGCCCCTCTGGCGTTTCTGGAATGGTCTCCTGAACTGCTGCTGTTGTTGTTGCTGCTGTTGTCCAGAAGACTGTCCACGCCCTCTGCCTTGACCACCGAACCGGCGTTGGAACGGCCGGTACGTCTTCTTGGTCTCCTTGGGCTTCTCCAAACCCACCGCTGTGAGCGTTTCAGCTTCCGCCTTCATGCGGGCCATTTCGTCGTCAGCGTGCTTCCCGAACAGGGTTTCGCCAGAGAATGGCAGATTGGCAACCCTCTGCTGAGCGTCCGGTTTCAGAGACGTAAGGCGGAGCCAGGCATGGCGTCGCTGGTTTATTCCGTGGCAGAAACCATGCGCCGCCAGAAGAGAGGAGTCGGCTGCAGCGCTGATGACCTGATTTGCCACCAACATCCCTTCGTTAAGCACCTCCTGGAAGTCTTCCCGCTTGTCCCGCGGAAGAAGTTCCACAAATTGTTGAAGAGATTCCCAGAGGGCTCTGTCATACCGACCCAACAAGGCCGTGGCACTAGCCGCCTTCATTGAGGTCTCCGAAGTCCCACAAACTCGTCTCCCAGAGGAATCCAACCACCTAGATTCCTTGTCTGGCGGAACTGTGGAGGAAGGCGTGGTGGCATGTTTGCACGCCGCCGTCACGATCACCGAGTCTGGAGGGGGCTCCAGCATCAGAAAGGCCGGGTCCGAGTCAGGAGCCCGGTACTTCTTCTGCAGTCTGGAAGGCGCCGCCTTAGTCACTGCATGAGTAAGGAAAAGATCCAGGGCCGGTTCTTCCAGGCCCGGCACCAGTGGCAGTAACGGCCGAGACAAGTGCTTCTGATGGAGCGTCTCGAAGATGACCGAGGTCTTCGGAATGGGCACTGTCAAAGTAATGCCCAATTTCGCTGCACCCCGTAACAGCACGTCCTGGAAGGACACCAGATCGTCGACCGGTGAGACCCGCGTGTCCGGCGAATCTGACAAGGTCGGGGAGTAGTCCCTGGTCCCAGACGACCTGGTCCGTGAACGAGACCTGTGTCTCCTGTGGCGCCGTCTAGATCGCGTTGAAGATCTATGACGCGAACGTTCCCTTCTTCTGGAGCGGGAGCGTGACCTCCCAGCACGTGGGCGCTCCACCGGTTTCCGTGGAGGCGTCATCCGTGGTTTGTCCTGGGGCTTCGGGGTAGGCGTACCCTTAGGAGGTGTCGGAAGCAGAGGCAGGGGCACCGACCTCGGAGGCCTATGAGGAGGAACTGGCGGCAGAGGCCGCCCCTCAGTAGACGGCGGAGGCAGGGAGGGGAGCGGCGGCTTAGCCGGTGGAGCCTCCTTCGGTAGAGGAGGAGGGGTCACAGGCCTTGGCGGCGTATAGACCACCGAGTACCTCGTGCCCGATGACTTCTTCGAGGGAGGGGCCTGTGAGCCAGACCCTCCAGAGCGTGAGTGACGCCTCCTACGTCCGCCACCAGATCCGGCGTGACTTTTGGTGCCAGAATCCCTCTTGCGCCTCTTAGAGGAGGTTGAGACCCCAGGTGACGCTGATCTCTTCCTGCTCGACGTCGAGCGTTTCTCATGCGTGGAACGGCTATCTCTCGGCTCTGGCCTCGAACGCCTCCTCCTCGACGTCGAGCGTTTCTTCCTCGACGCCGATCGTCGCCCCCTCGACGACGAGCGGCCAGACCTAGACGGCGAGCGTCGACTCTTTCTTTTTGAAGACCGCTTCCTCACTGTCTTCGACGCCGAGGGTCCCCTCGACGTCGAACTTGTCGACGGCGACCGGCGGTGTCGCTTCGACGGCGAGCGCCGGTGTCTTCGTCGACGGCAATGCCTCGACGTCAACGACGCCGACGGCGGTGACTTTGACGGCGGCCTGGCCAGGCCTCTCGACGTCGATTTCCCACGCTGTCTCGACCCGGAGCCCCGGGGAGAAGGGGAACACACCGTCGTCATCCCTCTCGACGTCGTCGTCGATGCTATCGACGTCGACGGAGACCGGGACCTTTTGCTGGTCTTCCTGCCTCTGGGGAGCCCCCCAGAGGCCTCAGCAGGGGCAGAGGGAGCCTTCCCAGCCTGCCCAGACCCACCTGCAGCCTGCAGACGCCTCTCCTCCAGGCCTTGGAGCCTAATTTTCTGTCTTTCCCTCAGGGTCCTTGTAGAAAAGGCCTGGCAGATGTCACAATCTTCAGGGACATGCTCATTAGGGAGGCAAATAATGCAGACGTTGTGTGGATCAGTCTTGGCCTTCTTCCTTCCACATGCTGGGCACTTGTCGAATAAGGCAGGCATTTTAGATCCCTAAAAGCCTGAACAAACACACAGAAGTGAACAGGAAACACCAAGAATCAAAGCAGAACACTTTTAAAAAGCAAAAAGTGTCAAAAACTCCAATAAACCCCTGAAAAGGGGAGAGCTCAATGCACAGGGTCCTGTAAGCAGGAGCCGGAAAAAAGAACTGAAAGTAAGTTGGACCTGCTATGCATTCTGGGATACTGAGAGAAGGTTCTGGAAGGTTCTCTTAAAGGCACAGTATCCTATTCAAGCCACATAATGGCAGCCTATGGGGCTTGTCTGTCCAGGCCTTCCTCTCTATCATTTCTGAGGGGTTTTGCAGTAAAAACAAGGGAAATCTGGACAGGCTTTGCTGTTTGTGGATTTTTGGTGGAATTTCTAGTTGAAGTACTGGACAGTGTAGCCTGTGGATATAGGCTGCATTATTTGTCTTTAAATTTTCTCTTAAGTGTCTTTGCAGTTCTGCAAATTTCTGACAACTTAAGAGATTATTTTTGATTGCCGGGGTCCACGCACATGGGCGGGACTATTCACTAGATTATGACTATACACAGAGATCCCCTACTACAGAATCATATATGTAGTCTGTGAGAGTGATGGCTACATTTTGTTCCTAAATGGTCTCACGTGAATGCGTTTCCAGTCCCACAGGATACAATTAGTTTTAGCTTCACTTTCTCATTTCCTTTCATTAACTGTGTGTCGTTTACGTTGCTTAGACATAATTAGTTTATATATTTTAGACACTATGTGGTCCGCTATAGCTAGTTGAATCAGTGTGATGGGGAGAGAAGAGGGTATCGGCTTTATGGTTTGTTTAGAGATCTGGGCTTTAAGCTTCAAAAATCTATATAGATCTATGTTATCCAGGTTATTTTCTAGTTACAGTGTAGCAAAGGACTTCGGGGTGGCATCGTTATACAAATCTTTTATCATATTGATATCTTTCTGTGACCAATCCTCCCAATAGACTGGGATTTTGTCTATACTCAGATTAGGATTTTTCCAAAATGCCGCCAAGTTGGATTTGTCTATTCGCACATCAGAGTAAGCTTCTAAGCGCTTGAGAGCTTGTTTAGTGTTTTGGATAATGTATTTTGAGTGTTAAGGGATTGATAAGGTTATAGTCATAATTGCTGGTAGCGGGATGCCTTTAATTAGGTTTGCCTCGACTTCCACCCACGGGGGCGGTACAGTGGATTTTCTATAAACCAGCCTGCTCCTTATCTGCAGAGGAAAGCAGTTTGGTAGTTTCTAAAATTGGGTAGACCAACTCCACCTTTGGATTTGCAAAGTTTCAATTTTAACAAAGATATTCTAGGCTTCTTAACCTGCCATAAAAGGTTGTTGAAGGCTTTGTCGATTTTCTTTATAAAGTCTTCTGAAAGAGCCCTAGGAAGCATACTGATAAGGTAGTTAACGATAGGTGTAATCATCATCTTTATCGTGTCTACCCTACCCCACCACGATAAAAACTTTGGCGACCAACTATTGAGTGGATCAGATACTTTCTTGAATGTGGTTTCTTCATTCACTTCTAGTGTGGAGATAAGGTCTTTGGTGAATAGTAGACCTAGGTATTTAATTGGATCTTGTTGCCATGCTAGGCCTGAGTCTCCAAATATGTTTTTGCCCCCTAGAGAGTTAAGGAGCTTGACCTCAGTCTTTTCTCTTGTGGAGAAGTGTGGCTCAATGGTTAGAGCAGCAGACCCTGATGCAGAGGTCTAGCCCGGGACCAGGGTTCAATTCCCCGCCTCGGCTGGTCTTGGGCTCAAAATTCCACGGACCTGATAATTCTCGCCTCGGTGCCTATTCCAATCATGGAGTCCCACTCTGCAACTCGGGGCAATAGCTTGCTTAATCTCCACAACGGCCCCCACAACGCTAAGGATGCCTGGCCTCCACCTTGGGGGTGCCCAGGAGTGGACACCTCACATGGAAAGCCAGGATGGGTTCCACAGCGGTATTCGTACAAGCGCCTTGAGACCCTTGCGGGTGAGTAGTGCGCTATACAAGTATCAATTTACATTTACATTTTTTCTCTATTGAGTGTGTAGCCGGAGACCACGGCAACATCATGTATCTCTCTCATTAGGGCGGGGATAGCAGACTTCGCTTCCTTCAACACTATTAGGACATCATCCATGTAGGCAGTAACCTTGAATATTGTGCTGCCGAATTCCACGCCAGGTATGTCCGTGTTTACTCATAGGTGCTGGAGGAAAGGTTCTATAGCTAACAAGAACAGTGATGGGGAAAGGAGGCATCCTTGTCTGGTACCTTGTCAGAGTGTGAATGAAGATGAAACAGCAACCCCCGCTCTAACCTTTGCTTTGGGTTTATGATGCAGGACCCGGTCTCATCTTTGCTTGCCTCCGGTAGACCAAAAATGCAAATATTCCCTCTTCTATTTCTATCTTCCAATTCCGATATCTGCTTGGTTAGGGCTTGTGTGGTGGCGTCAATCCTTCCCACTGTTTTTGCATTTTTTGTGGCGTTATCTTCCAATCGGCTAATTCTGTTTTCTGCTACTTCAATTCTTCAGCTTGATTCTCTTATGTCTCCCCGGATTGCTGAGATCTAGTTCTGCATGCTATCAATGTTTTCCTTAGTTGACTTCGCAAGGTCATGCACCTCTGCCAGCTTTTTCAGTATCGTTTCCATTGTGGAATTAATATCCTGCTTGTTTTTCTTTGGAGAATTTGGATTAGGAGGTTAGCTTTGGTCTCCTTCGCAGCCATCTTCAAGGACATGAGCTTTTGTGTCTGTTTTTTTGGGAGATCGGCACTCGTTCACCACAGTGGTAAGGTTCTCAGAGTAGAATGGGCTTCTTGGTCTACCGTGACCCCACGGATGTATATCAGAACACTTTTAGGCCTTTCACCCCTACACCCTTTATCAGACCTTGTTATGGACCTAGAAATGCAGGATGAAATGCTTGATATGTAGCTTAGAGCATTTTAGAACATTGTAGTCATTGGTACTGTAATACCACTGTAATACAAGCCTCCATCTTAGAGTCAGCATGCAATCGTTCAAGCCGTGCATTCTGTGGATCAGTCTCTAATCTCTGGGAAAACAGGCATGTAGGCAATTAGGTGCTAATACCTCTTTGAACTCTTTTATTATCGGTGCAAGCGGTGATCCAGAACATTCTCACTGTAAGACCACTGTAATGCGAGCCTCCCTCCTAGAGTCAGGCATGCCTCATTTTAACAAAAGCTCAGGCCGTGTCTTCTGTTTGCCAATCTCTAACCTCTGGGCAAACAGGCATGCAGGCAATTAGTGGCAAGAAGCGATTTTATTTTAGTAAGAGCCGAGTCGGCATGAGCACGTTAATTCAGGGTGCCATTTTCGAGTCAGGCACACCATGGGGTCTCCGATCCGATCCTCCAACACTCATACTTTTCTCTCCTTACTTGAATATTGCTCCTGAAGTCAGCCCCCAGGTATTTTCACCTCATCAGTACGATCAATGAAGTTGTGGGATCTTGGCGCCGGTGAGCGACGATATATACTAATATGATTTTCTCAGGGCTCCAGGCTCAGTGGTTCATCCATTACTCTTTTGATTACTATTGAATGAGGGTCTAGCTGCTTATTACTGGATGGTGGTCAAATGCATCTGTGCACAAATCTGGCAGGGCTTTCTCTTGAAGAACTTCCAATTAGCTTTAGAAGTGCAACCGTCGACGTGCACTGAAGAAATTTAGCCTGGAAGGTGTCAGTTGTAGGGCTCCCAGAGCCCACGCATGAGGCCCATGTATCTCACAAGCAGTCGTCCACCCTGTCCCATGAGTCACCGCCTAGGATAGGCCCACCAAATGTCATCGACACCCCATTCTTTGCTGAGTGGGAAAAAGTGGGTTCAAGGAGAAGTCCTTATTCTTGACCACCGAGTGCCCCCAAAGGTGGCTCTACATGGAGAGGAGAGAGGAGGAATAGACCATTCAGCATGTGATGCATATTATGTGACAAACTAAACTTATTGCCGTAAAACCACACTGAAGAATTCAATTGAGCAAGAGACGAGAATATACAAAAGAAATACTTAGGGATGATGGGGAGTTGGTTCTGATGATGACAACCTAGGTATCCCATCACAGCAATACATTTCAGAAAAACAAGTACACAATAATAAGGTTATTACAGATTGGAGCGTTGCTCTTAGCACTTAGTATCCATGGAGTAATATGGGCATTCTATAAAATTCAGGAATATAAACTTGTTTTTCCAAATGCATTCCTTAACAAGGAGGTAATGCATTGCTTAAACTATGGCTGGATGGTGCTGAATCATCAGAGACTCAAAGCCAGTACTAGGTACCACTAGGCAGGTTCAAGCAGCCCTTAGACAATTTTCCTTCGATACTCCATAACACTGAGTGAGTTAAAACAGCTAAGTTTGAGGCTAGTTATGGAGCGGAGACACATCACCTCAAACCACTAAGGGTGTGAAGTGGGTGACACTAGGTGGCTAACCACTGGAGGCCTGCAACCCCAAGCGATTGATAAAAGATATAGGTAAGACCTTTTCAGTCTAAAGAGGGTGAGCCTGACTTATACCCCAGACACAGCCCAGTATGGAGCCACAGTTTTGATCTCTCAAAGATTACAGGGCAACCCAACTATTTGGCACACCCATCATAGATACAGGTCAGTCAGCAGGAAGAGACTGATGCAACTGCACTCTTTTTGCTCTGCATCATAGTCAGAGCAGCCAGGGAAGGTCATTTGGTAAAATGGTAATGTTTTGGTGCTTTTATTGAACAAAAATGCATTTGTATAATAACTCATGGGAAATATTTAATTGTTGCTCGTACATAGTTGGAAATTGAAAGTGTGAAAACAGCAAGAGCACTTGAAGGACATATAGAATGATCCTGGTCCAGACTTACTAAAAGTTTGCGTCACAAAAGTGACGCAAACCTAGCACAAAGTGTTGGGGTAGTATTACCTATACAACAAAAACCAGAATTTGTGTTTGAAAGTTCCCCAAAGTAACTCAAGTATGCGCTATGTGCTAGTTTGTTCTACTTTGCATCAAGGGGGCATTCATGGCCACCCATGGGTTTTTATGCAAACTCATATCTACTAAAAAACAAGGAAAATAGGGTCTTAGGGGAGTTTAGAGACCATGCCTAGGTTGAACCCCCATCACAATTATTTAAACACAAGAACACCTAGGGGTCTAAAAAAAGGTACCTTTTATACCCTTAGACCGCAGCGCAAGCTTACTGGAAAACTCTAGTAGGGGTAGGGAAGAGATGAACCTGAAAAAAGGAGAGGTGACAGTGATTGTAACAAAGAAACCCGCTCGGTTTTGAGGATTCCCATCAAACGCTTGTATGATCAAATTCTATCGTTTGGTCATCCTCAGGGATCTGGCGTCTCTAGATCATTGAGACCCAAAAGTCCCCTGTAGTTGAGCGGGGTCAATGCCCACAAGCACTCAGTAACCAGTGATAGACTGAAGATGGGTATACGTGCAGTGCAAAAAACAAGAAGTGGTGAATTTAAAATAGAATAGAGGGCAGAACAATGAATTTATTTAGAAGATGTCCTCTTCCTAATTAAAAACAACATGAACAGTGCAAGGATGCAGTATGGAAGCAAATTACTGCATGTAAGGCCAACATGTTTCAACCTCATAGGGAAGGACCCAAGGTTTTCATCAGGGCCCTGTTCACAACGTTGCTACTGCGTAGTGGCAAAACAAATAATTACAATTATAACAGATCCAGTGAAATAACCAACCAAAGGATACAGCGTTTGGGTTCAAAACTCCGTCGTACAGAAGGTTCCAATCAGTGATCTACAGGAAACAACACAAACACCTCAAATATCAGGACATCTAACAATTAACTCCTACATCCTCCAGTGTTAATAAAAGGTCAAAAAGTGCCACTCACCCTGTTCTGCCGGGGAGTAGACCTCACCTCACCTGGACTCTAACTCAGGAAAAAGGGGAGGCCACGCTCTAAAAAGAAATGCGAGGCATTAGGAAAGGGATACTATGCAAAGGTGTGTTACCCTGCTTATCATATCCTACCTCCACACGATGTGTCATGCCTCTATTTCTAAATATACTTCTTTTCACAACTCACTCTGGAAAAACTAGCTCTACCTCCTCACATTTCTCTCCACTTGTAGTTACAGACCAACATACTGAACGATAAACTCTAGTCAAAAGTACTTCAAAGTACCTCTCGTTATACACTGCTAAGTGATGAAATCACAGTGCTTCACAAAACCGGCATGCCAGGCAGCTATGCTCACATTCACACCCATCTGCTAGTGCAGAGCCTTACCTCTCCGTCGTTGCCCCAGTCAAAAACTGAGTCAGGGGGAGGCAACGAGGACGGGAGGTGTCGGTCGTTAAAAGCCGACGGCGGGACCCGCCCATCAGGACGTGCACTCGTCAATCCCAAGTAGCGTTACAGTGCTGACCGCTTGTGTTTAGAGATAAGCTGCGCCGCCATTCCTTGTTTACACCGTGGTCATTGCTCGTAGTGGTGTACTGGCTACGCGCATGCGCAATGGTGCTCATCAGAGTCCCGCGAGACTAACGGACTACAGGATGACGTCATTCACGTCTCTCCTGTAGTTCGTTGCCTTAAAATGCCCAGGCAAGAGCGAAACAGCGCTCCAGCTGTAAAAGTGCCTCAACTGTTATGCTGGAAAGTGTCTAGAAAGAATATGTCTCTATTATTAGACCAACACAGTCCACACTCACCACTATTTGTAACCCTGCCAAAATATCTTAAGAAAACGCTAGGCCTCTTGCTGTACATTCAGAAATGAAAGGCATAGTAGGCCTTGCTGTAGTAAGGATCCCAGTGGGGGCACCAAGCTTCCTTGGTTTTCATGAGGTGACCTATCCCAAATTTCAAACAGACTGTGTCTACGTGAGCAGTATCCAGATGAGACAAACTCTGAATTACGCATAGCATCTATAGTGCTAATGGACCGTACTACTATGTTCATTGTAAGGTGGTCCAAGCGATTTCATCGTTGAGTCCCTGACTCTCTAGACGTAATACATAGATCCATTTCTGTTCTTTCAAATAGAGAAACCGTGTGATGTTCGTAACATGATTAGGTATAAATGGTTTCTCTAAGACAACCCAACTGAACTCATCCTCTTTGTGATTGAGCTCCAAAAAGTGTTTGGTTAATTTGGACACCGTTTTCTTACATTTGAAAGAGCTTTTGTGTTCAAGCATGCGGGTGCGTACTTTGCGGGTTGTCATGCCCACATATCTCTTGTTGCACGGGCAAGTGAGAATGTATATTACATTTGTGCTGTTGCAGTTGGAAAAATGCTTAAGTATCCACGGGCGCCCAGTCCCTATATCTATTTGGCTTGTCTTCAGTGTCAACCCACACATCGAGCAACCACCACAGGGGTGGTGCCCCTGTACCGGTGGTAATTGCCACAGGGTGTCATTTGTCTCCCTCCGAGCCTCCCGTGGCCGGGTATGTATCAAGCAATCCTTTAGATTTTTAGAGCGCTTGAAGGCAAACAACGGGGGTTCAATCTTGTCAGTGGTACTGTTAAGAATGCGCCAATGGCGTCTAACAATTTTCTGCACTAAATTTGACTTCTCATTGAAAGTGCTAACAAAAGTCAGTCTGGTTAAAGGTGGCTTCTCCACCGGCATCTCCAGGAGGGCGTCGCGGTTATTGTTGCTAGCTCGTTTCAGAGAACGCCTTACCAGGGTAGTAGGATAGTGTCGATCCTGCAGTTGTCGACAAAGATTAGTGGCATGTTTGTTATAGGTCTCCTGAGTGGAACAATTCCTGCGGACCCGGAGAAACTGTCCATATGGGAGATTCTCACGCAGGGACCTAGGGTGTTGACTCTCAAATAGTAGAAGTGAGTTCCTGGCCATGGGCTTGCGGAAGAGTTCGCTCTGCAGGCCCTCAGATGTTGCAAAAATCGAGAGGTCCAAAAAAGTGATCCTCTCTTTACTCGTCTCGATAGTGAATCTAAGGAAGCTGTTCCGGCTATTCAGCCATTCATGAAAGCTCACAAGGGACTCTGAATCGCCTCACCATACCATGAAAATGTCATCGATATAACGTTTGTAACAAATAATCGATGATGAAAAGGGGTTGTCAGGTGCTAGTATTTCTTGTTGTTCAAAAGTATGGACATATAAATTAGCCAAGCTTGGCGCAAAAATGCTGCCCATGCTCGTCCCAGAGATTTGTAGGTACAGATTTTCTTCGTACCTAAAATAATTCTCTTTCATCGCCATTCTGGCTAGCGACATTATGAAAGGAACCGGTGTTATTGTATCCAAGGTGGCGGAATCCAAGATGGAACAGATGGCGTTCAGAGTATCATCCTGGGGGATGGAAGTGTATAAAGACACAACATCCATGGACACAAGAATGTCAGTCTCTTGGTTGAAGTCAATCCCTGGCAATAAGCGCAAGACATCTTTAGTGTCCTTTAAATAGGAAGGCATGGTCAACACTATGGGCCTCAAGAAATAGTCAACAAATTCTGATAACGGCTCCAAGACAGAGCCCTGTCCTGAAATGATCGGTCTACCAGGAGGTGGTCTCTGTGCCTTGTGCACCTTTGGTAAGGTGTAGAAATAGGGGACAACGGGATGTTCAACCTGTAAAAATTGAGACTCATGTGTAGTGATCCAGCCCTCTGCTAAGGCTTCTTCCGTGAGTAGGCGAATTTCACCCATAAGTCTCTTAGTAGGGTCAGTAGTCAATAGTCTGTAAGAGCTCTCAACACTCAACTGACGCTGACATTCTGCTCTATATACCTCAGTGTCTTGTAGCACTATGGCACCCCCACCACCCCCCCAACAGGTGCACTGGGAAGACTCAACTGGACCACACACGGGGACTCGCAGTCAAACGACAAGGACTGCTCCTCAGACTTAAAGGTACCTGCAGAGAACCTGGTTGTGAATCTGAGCAGTCGCATCCTGAGTGACAGCGAAGAACATGTCCTCAATAAGGGCCTAGGGTTTGTTATATCCGACAGAGGAGACCCGTTCAAAATACAAACTGAACTAGCTCAGTTTTTTCGCAAGCTGAGGCTACACTACTTCTTCAGGGATAAAACTTCCGAAGTGGTTGACAAAAATACAGGGTTGAGGCCTAAATCTACCTTTTTGCCTCCCATTCACACCGTTCCTCCACATGTGGCTACCTTTGAAAGGGCTGTAAAAGAGGATATTGAAGCTATCTGGACAGGTGATTCCATTAATGGATATTGCAACATGTCAAGGGTAGATCACCAGGCTGTACAAACTCTCATGCGAGACCCTTCGATAGTCATAAAATCTGCCGACAAGGGCGGTGCCATAGTGCTACAAGACACTGAGGTATATAGAGCAGAATGTCAGCGTCAGTTGAGTGTTGAGAGCTCTTACAGACTATTGACTACTGACCCTACTAAGAGACTTATGGGTGAAATTCGCCTACTCACGGAAGAAGCCTTAGCAGAGGGCTGGATCACTACACATGAGTCTCAATTTTTACAGGTTGAACATCCCGTTGTCCCCTATTTCTACACCTTACCAAAGGTGCACAAGGCACAGAGACCACCTCCTGGTAGACCGATCATTTCAGGACAGGGCTCTGTCTTGGAGCCGTTATCAGAATTTGTGGACTATTTCTTGAGGCCCATAGTGTTGACCATGCCTTCCTATTTAAAGGACACTAAAGATGTCTTGCGCTTATTGCCAGGGATTGACTTCAACCAAGAGACTGACATTCTTGTGTCCATGGATGTTGTGTCTTTATACACTTCCATCCCCCAGGATGATACTCTGAACGCCATCTGTTCCATCTTGGATTCCGCCACCTTGGATACCATAACACCGGTTCCTTTCATAATGTCGCTAGCCAGAATGGCGATGAAAGAGAATTATTTTAGGTACGAAGAAAATCTGTACCTACAAATCTCTGGGACGAGCATGGGCAGCATTTTTGCGCCAAGCTTGGCTAATTTATATGTCCATACTTTTGAACAACAAGAAATACTAGCACCTGACAACCCCTTTTCATCATCGATTATTTGTTACAAACGTTATATCGATGACATTTTCATGGTATGGCGAGGCGATTCAGAGTCCCTTGTGAGCTTTCATGAATGGCTGAATAGCCGGAACAGCTTCCTTAGATTCACTATCGAGACGAGTAAAGAGAGGATCACTTTTTTGGACCTCTCGATTTTTGCAACATCTGAGGGCCTGCAGAGCGAACTCTTTCGCAAGCCCATGGCCAGGAACTCACTTCTACTATTTGAGAGTCAACACCCTAGGTCCCTGCGTGAGAATCTCCCATATGGACAGTTTCTCCGGGTCCGCAGGAATTGTTCCACTCAGGAGACCTATAACAAACATGCCACTAATCTTTGTCGACAACTGCAGGATCGACACTATCCTACTACCCTGGTAAGGCGTTCTCTGAAACGAGCTAGCAACAATAACCGCGACGCCCTCCTGGAGATGCCGGTGGAGAAGCCACCTTTAACCAGACTGACTTTTGTTAGCACTTTCAATGAGAAGTCAAATTTAGTGCAGAAAATTGTTAGACGCCATTGGCGCATTCTTAACAGTACCACTGACAAGATTGAACCCCCGTTGTTTGCCTTCAAGCGCTCTAAAAATCTAAAGGATTGCTTGATACATACCCGGCCACGGGAGGCTCGGAGGGAGACAAATGACACCCTGTGGCAACTACCACCGGTACAGGGGCACCACCCCTGTGGTGGTTGCTCGATGTGTGGGTTGACACTGAAGACAAGCCAAATAGATATAGGGACTGGGCGCCCGTGGATACTTAAGCATTTTTCCAACTGCAACAGCACAAATGTAATATACATTCTCACTTGCCCGTGCAACAAGAGATATGTGGGCATGACAACCCGCAAAGTACGCACCCGCATGCTTGAACACAAAAGCTCTTTCAAATGTAAGAAAACGGTGTCCAAATTAACCAAACACTTTTTGGAGCTCAATCACAAAGAGGATGAGTTCAGTTGGGTTGTCTTAGAGAAACCATTTATACCTAATCATGTTACGAACATCACACGGTTTCTCTATTTGAAAGAACAGAAATGGATCTATGTATTACGTCTAGAGAGTCAGGGACTCAACGATGAAATCGCTTGGACCACCTTACAATGAACATAGTAGTACGGTCCATTAGCACTATAGATGCTATGCGTAATTCAGAGTTTGTCTCATCTGGATACTGCTCACGTAGACACAGTCTGTTTGAAATTTGGGATAGGTCACCTCATGAAAACCAAGGAAGCTTGGTGCCCCCACTGGGATCCTTACTACAGCAAGGCCTACTATGCCTTTCATTTCTGAATGTACAGCAAGAGGCCTAGCGTTTTCTTAAGATATTTTGGCAGGGTTACAAATAGTGGTGAGTGTGGACTGTGTTGGTCTAATAATAGAGACATATTCTTTCTAGACACTTTCCAGCATAACAGTTGAGGCACTTTTACAGCTGGAGCGCTGTTTCGCTCTTGCCTGGGCATTTTAAGGCAACGAACTACAGGAGAGACGTGAATGACGTCATCCTGTAGTCCGTTAGTCTCGCGGGACTCTGATGAGCACCATTGCGCATGCGCGTAGCCAGTACACCGCTACGAGCAATGACCGCGGTGTAAACAAGGAATGGCGGCGCAGCTTATCTCTAAACACAAGCGGTCAGCACTGTAACGCTACTTGGGATTGACGAGTGCACGTCCTGATGGGCGGGTCCCGCCGTCGGCTTTTAACGACCGACACCTCTCGTCCTCGTTGCCTCCCCCTGACTCAGTTTTTGACTGGGGCAACGACGGAGAGGTAAGGCTCTGCACTAGCAGATGGGTGTGAATGTGAGCATAGCTGCCTGGCATGCCGGTTTTGTGAAGCACTGTGATTTCATCACTTAGCAGTGTATAACGAGAGGTACTTTGAAGTACTTTTGACTAGAGTTTATCGTTCAGTATGTTGGTCTGTAACTACAAGTGGAGAGAAATGTGAGGAGGTAGAGCTAGTTTTTCCAGAGTGAGTTGTGAAAAGAAGTATATTTAGAAATAGAGGCATGACACATCGTGTGGAGGTAGGATATGATAAGCAGGGTAACACACCTTTGCATAGTATCCCTTTCCTAATGCCTCGCATTTCTTTTTAGAGCGTGGCCTCCCCTTTTTCCTGAGTTAGAGTCCAGGTGAGGTGAGGTCTACTCCCCGGCAGAACAGGGTGAGTGGCACTTTTTGACCTTTTATTAACACTGGAGGATGTAGGAGTTAATTGTTAGATGTCCTGATATTTGAGGTGTTTGTGTTGTTTCCTGTAGATCACTGATTGGAACCTTCTGTACGGCGGAGTTTTGAACCCAAACGCTGTATCCTTTGGTTGGTTATTTCACTGGATCTGTTATAATTGTAATTATTTGTTTTGCCACTACGCAGTAGCAACGTTGTGACCAGGGCCCTGATGAAAACCTTGGGTCCTTCCCTATGAGGTTGAAACATGTTGGCCTTACATGCAGTAATTTGCTTCCATACTGCATCCTTGCACTGTTCATGTTGTTTTTAATTAGGAAGAGGACATCTTCTAAATAAATTCATTGTTCTGCCCTCTATTCTATTTTAAATTCACCACTTCTTGTTTTTTGCACTGCACCTATACCCATCTTCAGTCTATCACTGGTTACTGAGTGCTTGTGGGCATTGACCCCGCTCAACTACAGGGGACTTTTGGGTCTCAATGATCTAGAGACGCCAGATCCCTGAGGATGACCAAATGATAGAATTTGATCATACAAGCGTTTGATGGGAATCCTCAAAACCGAGCGGGTTTCTTTGTTACAATCACTGTCACCTCTCCTTTTTTCAGGTTCATCTCTTCCCTACCCCTACTAGAGTTTTCCAGTAAGCTTGCGCTGCGGTCTAAGGGTATAAAAGGTACCTTTTTTTAGACCCCTAGGTGTTCTTGTGTTTAAACTCATATCTACTAACATTCATAGCCAAGGATATGTGTCAAGACCCTATGGCTCCTTGCTGGGTGCAGGTCAAGATAGGTGCAGGAAGGCACCTCTGCAGGAAAATTTCAACACTCATGCCCTAAAACGGGTGCGTCCTGGCACCAAACCGTTTCAATCTCTTTTCGACTGACCTAACGGAGCAACTACAATCTTGCAACTCCTGTGCTCCCAAATTTAGCGGCAAGGCAATATCCAGCTTTCTGTATGCCGATGATGTGGTACTGGTCAGCCTCACCTAGGTTGGGCTGCAGTGGCTGTACACGAAGGCCTACTCCCTAGCCAATGATTTGACGATCAACCTTATCTCAACAAAAACCATGGCTTTCAACAACAGGAAAACACAAACACAGCCATGGTTTGGGGGCTGAACCCAGATAGAAAGAACAGACGAGCACAAATCCCTTGGGCGTCATCATTGATAAGAAAGGCACTTTTATGGCCCAGAAGTAGGCGACAAAAAGGAAAGTAATGGTACTGGCTGTAACTCTTAAAAATCTAAAGAATAAAATGGCCGGGCCATCTCTGATGCTCCTTCTTGAAGCAAAAGTCCTTCTGACGATCACCTATGGGAGTGAATATTTAAGAGGGCGGGACCCGAGTTTTCGAGACATTGTAATGGTTCGCAATTCTATAATTACTTTTTCACTGCCATGCTTCACCTCAACGGCACAGATGTTATGTTAATTTATTTTCTAAAGCGCTCATCTCGGCGCTGCCTAGAAACAGTAACCTGAGGAACTGAAAGGACCAGAGCAAATCAAAGGAAGCAATTAGAATAAAAAGGCTTTCAACTGTTTCCTAAAAATACAATAACTTGAGATTTTTCGCCAGGCCAGGAGGAGCTCATTCCAATATCTTGGCGCTGTGGAAAATAATATCGATAATGTGAATATTTTCGGCGCCATCTTGCTCAACACAGGCCCCTGCGAGCGCGTAAGCGGCAACCATTTTAGATACCACGGCCATTTCATACACTGCTGGTCACCCGTGTTTCACCCCGGCCTTGTAATCATCCCCCAACGCTGCGACCAAGCCTGGACAGATGCACTGGGGTCATAAAACCTTATCCTTCCGACAATGCCCCGGTGCCACTTCCCGCCCTCAAGCTTGTTCGACCCTTTCATCCACCCTGCGCAGCAAGTCCTCCTGATAACCTCCTTCCTTGAACCTGCCCTCTCACTCCGACCCCAGGCACTAATCAACCCTTGTGGGCCTGGTTTATTACCCACACCCGGCAGGACTTGTATTTACCAACAAAAGGGCTGATCTAATCAATGGCGCGAACCCTTCGATCTGACTGATCCCACACATTCTTAGATCCTGTCGGAATGTCCAGCTGCGCGATAACATCAATCTGTTACATCTGGGTATGGGTCAATCATCATTGGGCTTGTGTGGGAATGTTCCGGGGGCAGGAATTCCAGGGATGTTTTACATGGAATAAAGTGTACGAAATGGGTATAAAAGTCCGGGCCACGGAGATGCTGTTAGAACACTTCCCTCTGATATCCCGGTGTCTGCAGTTGACGTGGTTCTCTGCTCGAGAAATAAACCTATTTCTTGCCTTCCAATATCCAGCGCCTGCCTCGTTATTTTGATAGATTACAATTGGATTAAAGGTGTCTTTACGCCGAACAGCATCGGGGGTCCTGAAAGGGGGCTGTTTTTCTACAGCGCAAGATACGAAAAGGCTCTACCCCCTGTGCGGGTCAGGCGAATTCGGGGAACCTGGAGGAGGCCTAGTATGCTGGATCTGAGTTTCCTGCAGTGGGGAGTATTTTACGACAAATTTAAAAAAAGGATTTTTTTTTTACTGATAACCAATGCAGTTCCCTGAGCAACAAAGTCGAGGGGGAACCTGCAGGACGATTGAGGATCACTCTAGCTGCGGTATTCTGTACTACTTGCAATTTAGGCAGTAGGGTCTCTCCCGCTTCAGCCAACAAAGCATTGCCAAAGTCCAGACGACTAATTACCATTGCCTGAACTAAGGTCCTGCGATGGGAGGTAGGCATATAGGGGAGAATCTTCCGAAGCAGTCGCAAACTGTAGTAACAAGAGCTGGTGGTGGCAGCAATGTGGTCCTTCATGGTCAGAGCCTGGTCTAACTTTAACCCTAGATTTTTAACAGATTGTTTGGGGACAGGAGCTGTGCCAAATTGAGAGGGTCACCAGTCATCCGACCAAATGTCCGAGGTTTTTCCCATCAGCATGACATCAGTTTTTTCTGGGTTCAATTGAAGACAGTTTTCTGTCATCCAATTGGAGATGGCAAGCATGCCGATGGCAAAGCTGATTTTCTCTGTCTCAGGATTTGGACCAATGGTAAACAAACTGCGTTTCATCAGCATATGAGATAATCTCAAATCCCAGCTGCTCAACTATCCTTGCCAGGGGAGTCATGTATATATTAAAAAGGGTCAGGCTCAGGCAGGAGCCATGAGGGACACCCTTATCAAGATACATTTTGGCTGAGGTGTAAGGTCCTAACATAATGGTTTGGGTTCTATCAGACAAGAAATGTTGCAGCCATTTCAAGGCTGTCCCCTGGATACCACAGGAGTGTAGTCTCTCTGCTAACTTTGAATGGGAGATAGTATCAAATGCTGCAGAGAGATCTAGGATAATCAGTACCATTGATCCTCCTACGTCTATTGTCTGCCTGAGGGAGTCAGTCACTGCCAAAATGGCGGACTCAGTGCTGAAACCTGGCCGAAGGTCCAACTTAGTTGTCTGTTGATGATGCTTTCTAGTTGTTTGCCCAGAAGAGGTAGTAAAGAGTTGGGACGATAGTTATTGAGGATTAAAGGGTCCACTGTTGTTTTTTTTAAATATTGGACAGACAAACGCATCCTTCCATATGCTAGGGATGGTGCCAGTTAGTATTGAATGGTTAAATATGTCTCGAATTGCTGGGGAACAACTCGTAACCAGGAGAGCCATAGTCTTTGGCGGGCCGGGATCTGATGGCGAACCAGATTTGGCATTGACGAGGCCTTTAGAGACCTCCTCAATCGAGGTCAATTTGAAACTATCTAAAGTGCTATTTGCTATCTTTCCTAACTCCTCCAATTTGATAAACGGTTCGAATGTAAGAGAGGCTGTCGGGGAGAAATTCTCAAAGATTTTAGATATCTTTTCTTGGAATTATATCGCTAAGGCGTTACAAAACTCCAGAGATTCCATTGGCGACTGTCTACATACTTTTGGGGATACAAAGTCCCTTACTCTACCGAAAAGGATTTTTGGGGAGTTGCTGGCGTGTTCTATTTGATTAAGGATGAACAGGTGTCTGGCTGCTTTTAAATTAAGATGGTATCTGGACAAAGACTGTCTATAGAGAAGTCTAGCTTGAGGGTCCTTACTGGCTTGCCAGATTCTTTCCAATCGCCTACATTTAGATTTTTCCATCTTTAGCTCCCCCGTAAATCAGGGGGTGGATGCCCGCCGTTGAGAGGTACCGTATTTTTTTGGCGGAATTACGGCATCAAAGGCGGTTCCTAAGACAGCATTGAAAGCCTCCAACATTTCGGATACTTCCATGATATTCTTTGCTGGTTCCAGGGAATAAGCCTCGTTAAAGGCTTCCAAGGAAAGATTGCGCCAAGACCTGCGCAGCTCTGGTTTTTGTCCTGTAGGTATTTCTAAGCTCCTCTGACCCGACTGATGAATGGAAAACGTGATCATGGAATGATCTGTCCATGTGAGGGGGTCTGGAGAGCTGCAACTCAGCTGGTCTGAGTGCTCTTGCCGTGAAAGTTTTTTTTAAAGAAGTATATAAATATAGGGCCAGATGTGCGAACCTTTTCAAAACCCGTTTATAATGAGGGCCCGGCCCTCTTAAAGCCCTGGGCCTATGTTGTGAGGAAGTTCGATTAATAAAAGGCACTTTATATAACTAGGGTCAGTCTCTAATGTAATAAGCATAAAAATGCGGTCGCAAGTTATTTAAGCTGCCGGTTCGAAGATAGTTGACCATAGTAACTGTCTCAGATGAAGGCCGCATTTCTTTTCGAGATTCTCAGATAGGCCCCGCCCACACTAGTAATGGGGCCGTGCACGCTGTAACTGAAAAAGAAACAAATACGTTATTTTGTTTCTCCTGAATGCTGGATCAGTTCAGTGCCCGTTTGGAGCGTGACCAGCTGCCTTAGAAATGCAAACAAAAGTGTCAGCTGATAGGGTGACGGACCCCCGTTCATGAACAGACGACTGGGGGCCCACCGCGCAGTGGGGGCTGCAGGGGTGTTTATTACGCCCTTGGCTTTAGTGTGGCTCCATCATGAAAGGATAGTATCAGGTATTCGTATAATGCTAAACTGTCTCAAGGAGAGATGTATGCCTCCCTTTTAAAAGATTCTTGAAACGATTGGCCACCAATTTTTGTTTCCTTTTAGGAAATGGGTGCGAACATCCTTGTTTGTCTCTGAGATGGTGGCTGTCCTGCAAGACTTGTGTGAGACGTTACACCTCATTCTGCTGGCTCCTAGTCGAAAGCAGGAAGTGCTTTCTTATTTTGACCTGCAAGAAAATGCTCCACAAAGCATTGGCATGAGAACAACCATTTCTCTGCCCCAACCACTGCTGAAGAAGCTGAGCAAACAGATGCTCCTCACAAGGCTGATTATTCGGCAACGTTACAGAGTATCAAGCAGGCTGAGGCTGCTGCTTTTTTTTAAGGAAAGGTTCTTAGCACCCAAAGCTTCAATCATTTGCTTGATGATGGTGATGATTATATACCTGAGAAGGTGAGAGGTCACTTCACCGAAAGGTCAAATAGCTCTGATATTCAAGAACCAACCTAACAATCCTGAGCCTTATTTATAATTGGAGAAGGAAGATATCTTTGTTCATTATCAAAGAAAGGAACCTGAAACTCTGTCTTTTCATGGGGTGGTTCATAAGGGCCACTCTAATGAATGGAAGGAAGTTTAGAGGCATATGTTTCCCGGATTCCTGACTAAACAGCCTTTGCAAAGCTTTGTGGAACGTTTTCCCTCTGTAGTCAAGACTGATTCCTTGATAACTGGTACATGTTCACAGGGGACCATTATTTCTGAGGATACGTTGCTAGCAAATGCAATAGATAGGAAGGTGGAAGTAGCTATCAAGTGCTGCTATTCAGCATCAAACTTTGCAATTTGCAGTAGTGCATACGTGAACTATTATTCGGTCACTGATGAGATTTTCAGGTTCTGGGAGATTAAATGCAGAAGAGAAAAGACTTTGCTCCAATGAGCTCTATGATGAAACAACAAGTATCCATCTGCAATATTTGTTATGCTTGTGTGTGCTGCTTCTGGGCCATCTATTGTGACCAGGAGGCACATTTGAATGAGTTCACAGAAGCCTGATACAGTCTAGAATTACCCTATTTAGGCATTGGCTATTTTCAGCTAAACTATTTGGTACTCAACTGGAACATTTAGTTAAGAAATCTGCAGAAGACGAAAAGATTCAAATGGGCAGAGGTCATAATTTCAGACCCAAAAGAGTATTTGAACCAGCTTTCACTTTCAGGGAAGCCCTTTCGAGGTATGGTTCATGGCTAGGAGGCATAGTTTTTAGCCAAATTTCAATGTCACCAGCTGCCATGTCATCCATCATCCAAAAGCATGACTGTGCCTCTGTTTTGCCTGAGCTTCCAGTAGTGAAGGAATAATCATTTAGTTTTGACAGTATGAACTCCTCAATTTCAGAAAGGTGTCCTGGAGTTCATAAGCTCAAGATAACTTAAGTCTCTGGAACTTCTAGAAGACGTTTTTAACAGACTCCAATGCATTGATGTGCTTTTAGTCAAAAAGATTTACTAAAAGGACATCCAGGATTTGTTGAACAAGTATCCCAATCCCAAAACTGAGTTGCTACTCAATTTTTTTCCAAGTACGGAAAGCATAAAGGGACTTTGGGCAGCCATTAATTAAAAAACATCGTGAATACCTACATTCCTTATCAGCCCTTTGATGCCTCTTTAGGTCATTCTTTCCCTTCCTAAACCTGGTGATGTATCATTGGAATTATTGGACACCTTTTTCCCCATTTTAATTCACCCATCTACTCAAAGTAAGATGTTTCTGAATCACAGTATCTAACTCATCCTTAAAATGTCAAAGTTGCTACCTGTCAAAATCACCAATTCTTTTTGCAGTCTTTTAAACACTTGTGCCCGTTTTTTGTTGAAACAGCAAGAAAGGAAAACTGGTGGTTCACCTATCTTCACTCACAGAAATCTCCAAAACCTTGGGAATAGGTGAGAGTTCAGCGGGATATGACTAACATTAACTATATTACCCTGGACCAGTTTTCATCTTCAGCCATAAGTAGATCATCTGCTGCAATCCTGGAAGCCAGAAACCCTGACTTCCTGAGACTTTTCCTTTTGGAGTTAACAAAAAGATGCCAGCAGTCTATGGTAAGGTGTAGCTCAGGGGAAAAGTTTGACCCAGGGTCTATGACATTGAGTGGGGATCCTTCCAATAGGAAAGAGTTAAAAGCAGTTCATTTTGCTTTACTTCATTTTGCTCAACCCTTCTAAAGGATCATGGAAGTTGATTCAGAAACGCTGAACAGATGTGGTTGGACTGTAGATTAACTGCCAGGGGATAACCATACTCGCTTCGTGATCTGTAATAGCTCTGAAGAAATGTGTGAGGGAAGGAGCAAATCTCCTGTCTTTTTCAGCAGTTTTTCTTCTGGGGACAGACGATGGGCCTGAAGACAATATAAGTTGGATCTTCTTGTCAACAACACTTAGTCTCAGCCCCCTGCTCTTCCTGCTGGATGTGAAGAGATGTGGAAGACTTTAGCAAGAGCTATTTCCAACTCAAGACGAAGGTTCAGCTTAACAACTTTTGCAGCTTAATTTCATCACTGAGAGCATGAGGAATTGGGTGCTTCATCCCTGGTATGATTCAAAAAGGGGGGTGGTGATGGACAGAGTATCTGAATTAAGCACTCCTACCCAGTCAAAAGATCAGGGCTTGATCCATCACCGTTTTTTTAGCTCACTGCACCATCCCAGCTCAGAACCTGGCTATATGCAAATTAGTCTGACCCTAGCCCAGTGCATCATGGGAACAGGGCAGACCAAACTACCAAGCCAATTCTTTACTGGAAAGGAAACAAGCTTCCGGGGACCGGTTTCTGGCATTACAGCCGTCTTCGGCCCGGCTTGCTTGAATCCTGATGGTGCAGTGAGCAAGGGACTCACATCTGAGCATACCCTTCCACGCTTGTGGTGGCCAAAACGATTCAAAAAGGGGGTATGGCCTTGGGGGATTCTATATGTTATGTTAATAGGAACTTTTATAGCGCTCGTTCACCAACGGTTTCTTGGCGCTGGAGGAGTTACTTTCCAGAAAGAGTTACTGGTAAGGATGGTCCTGGTCTAACTGTAAGCTTGGGTGAAGAGCCAGGTCTTCAACATCAACATCTTACTAAAATGAAAGAGGTCTGACTCAAGCCTCAATGGGGGTGGAAGAGCGTTCCAGAGTTTGGGTCCTAATATTGAGAAGCGTGAGCCTCCTGTTCTTTTGCATCTAAAAACTGGGACCTCTAAGTAGTTCTTGTGCATAGATCTTAAAGTACGATGGGGGATGTACTTATGAATGTTTGATGAAATGTACTTAGGGCCGGTCCCATGCAAGGCTTTAAAGAGAATACAGCCGGCTTTAAACTTGGAGCGTTGCTCCACTGGAAGCCAGTGCAACTCTTTTAGCAGCGGCTTGATGTGGCAGTCTGCCTTGTTGGAATATAATTCTGGCTGCCTGATTTTGTATTAGCTGTAGACGATGTATCTGTTTGCGCTGAAGACCTAGGTATATAGAGGTATATAGAGTTTGCATAATCAATTCTTGACAGACTCAAAGAGATGACAATTTGAATACATGCCTCTCTACTGAAGAATCTTCTAATTTTCCGCAGTTTCCGCAGTTGGAGGAAGCAAGCCGAGGTGACTGCTCCAATCTGCGTGTTCATGTTTAGAGTCAATGTGTATGCCAAGGCTTTTTATCAAGTTTTTTAATGCCAGAGGCGGGCCTAACTCGGAGGGCCAGTGGGCGAAAGTCCAATGCTGGAGTTTATTGTTGGGGATAATGTTACCTGGTTTTTCGGCATTTAGTTTTAGTTGATTTTTGTTCATCCATTTCATGATGAACAGCATGGATTTTTCAAGAAATTCCTGGGACTCTGTAGATTCATTGATGGGGAAGACTAGCTACATATCGTCAGCATAGTTGTAGATTTGCACTCCCATCTGTCGTAACGCAACGATAAGAAGACGGATATATATCTATGGAAAAGATGTGGGGATAGGGATGGGCCCTGTGGTACTCCACATTTCAGATTTACTGTGCCCAATTTGTACAGAGAGAGCCAAACTGACTATTTTCTATCCGCAAGAAATGATTGAAGCCATTTCAGGGCCGTGCCACTGAGACCTGCTGCAGCCAGACGGTCCACCAAGATGTTGTGGTTGACGGTGTCAAAGGCTGCAGACAGGTCCAGGAGAATCAATGCTTATATATTTACCAATTAACTTGATTCAGAGGGTGCTTTGAAAAATCCTGAAGAGCTGGCTGGAGGTTCTTCTGGGAGCTCCTTGATGGCCCTGAAGGCCATGGTACCCTTCTCTTCTAGGGCTATCTGATCTGTCATACTGGGTGTTTCTAATTTGCCCCTCTCTTTTTAGAAACCTATGTCTTCCAGAGATTCCCGTATTTCCCTTTTGGCGCTGTGACGCTTGACCAGTTTAAACTGTGAGACCCGGGGTGCTCTGCTGAGACTGACTCTTGGAAACCGCAATCCAGATGGCCCTCGACAATGAAAATAATACACCTGCCACCATAGGCACAATTTTGAGAATTGATGTGAATCCAGGAAATGGAAGGTTTCCTCCTATAATCCATCTACAGTGTCACATGTTGGGAGAAATGGATTATTTTTAGATTAATAGCATATTCCGTTCGTAGTCAGAGTGCTGCTAATTAAGCCTTTAATTAGTTTTTTCCCTACTTTCTGTCATTTAAGCCGTTCTTCCATGAAGACATTCATTGTCCTCTTGTGCCTTTGGACCTAACTCTTGGATCAAAAGTATGATCCTGCAAGGCTTAAAGAACTATTAGATTCAGTAGCCCTTACATTTCTTTTACAAATACACGTCACATAAAAGGAAGGGCAAATTCTTGGACATTATTTAAGGGTTAAAGTAGTTTCAATTAAGTAGATTTGTAAATCTACTGCTTGCTACATATGGTTTGGGTATTTCTATCCAAATTTGATAGCCAAGTGTTGGATTCAGTAACTATTTACCATTCATATCCATATCTGCAAATAAAATCATGGTGTGTTTAATTTTTTTCAGTGTGACGGTGTTGCTTATTTGGCCCTTTTTTCTGGTCTTCCATGTTTCCTGCCTATGTATGCGCTCATAAGGGAAGGACTGCAACAAAGAAGATTAACAAGGATGCAGATGTATGGTTACTTGATAACAATTTTCACTACTCTGAGTCCTTGCCTTCCTCATGGCAATCCTAGTTTGCCACCCCTAACTCCTGGGAGGCTTTTTTCCTTTTGGGCTATGAATAGTCTGGGTATAGTATTAAAGGATGTGTTGGAATGGCTTCCTCCTTTTCTAGAGAAGAAAAAGCCTAGAGTTACAGGAGAAGCCCCTTTGAAGAGGTGGGTGGGTAGAGAAATAATATTGGTAGATAGGAATAAATGTTCAGAAAGTAAGGACTGTGACAAGGAAGACCATGACCCAGGGTAACGAAGCTTACCAGTACGTGACCAAACCATTAGTTATATTCTGGGATACCATGGAGGGTGACGAGTTTACGATAGTTGTGCTACAAAAGTAATTTCAAAACCTATTCTTTAATTTTAACCATCAGAAGTCTTGACGTGACCAAAATGAATACACAACAGATGTGATATTCTTAAATCTATAATAACATTTCATGGATCTCTTTGAGGACTTGCATCTAGTTGCTTTTCATTTACAGTTACATACTAGCATTATTGTTTAAGCCATGCAGGTTTCTAGCACTACATGGAAAAGTTTGTAAATATTGGTTGTATTTTTGGGTATTTTTGTAATTTAAAAATGGCTTGCAGTTGTGAGTGACATTATCATGGCAATAAAGGAAATTTTTTAAATTACAATTTTTCACAATGTATTTTTATTTGGTTTAGGCAATGTTATTCAGAACTACTGGTCACATTTTGGTTCTCAAAGTAATCTACAGTTTCATTTTTGTTTTAAAAGTTAGGAGCACTTTTCTCTTAGACAGGTTAAGTTTAAAAGTAGTTTTGTTTCAAACAGTACTTGTTTCGTTAACAGTTCTAAATGTTTGGACCTAGTGAGACAATTTCGAACAAGTGAAACCCACCTAAGTGTGATAGCCACTCGCATATCCAAATGTAAATTTATAAAACATAGCATTTTAGAGAAACGTAATGCTGACCTGACGTGGGAGTTGAGCATAATCCTTGATTCTTGCCCAAACTTGGTCCTGGAAAGTGTTGTCAGGGAACACCTCTGTAATAAGCCCCAAGTCACAGGCTTCCACAGCTGTAAACTTCTTGTTGAAAAGCAGTACCTCACTGGCCTGAAAGATAAAAAAACAAGTAACAATCATATTTAGTTATGCCCATATTCCAATACTTGCAATACCTTAATAGCATGCGTGAGAAAGTGGATTATTTGGGGTGGATGGTCTTCCACCACAAGTAATAATCTCACAATTCTCGTTAGGTCACGTAAAGTTTGCAGTAATTTAAACCAGAGCTCAACCCCAGGTAGATATGGCACAGAGCTGACAAGCTTATTTTCAGAAAAAACTATTTAGAAGTACCTAACTGTTAAAAAGGCAAAAACAACAATAAAAATCCCACTCTATCTTATAAAAATAGAGAATATTTTACGTAACAAAAGGACACCAAAAAGACAAAAATTGTTTAAAAGTAACCGGAGACATAAATTTATAGTTTTAAATAAAAATAGCGCCAAAAAGCACAGAGTGCCAACTGCGAACTAGTCGCACTAGACGTGGACAAAGGTACATTGGTGGTGAGGAAACTCGGAATATGCTTGGCAGGGCTGAAGCGGCCCCGCCAAGCATATTGCGGCCTCAAGACCGCCAGGGATCTCTTATCCCTGGTGGTTGCTGTGGTCCCAGGGCAGCCCTACCGCACTGTTCATAATGGGGCATCTGGAAGACTGCCACCGCCACGCCCCCACAAGTCTGGTGGACCGGGGACAGCCAGGCTCATAATAAAGCCCTTAGGAAATTTTTCTGGAGAAAAGGTGGTTATGGACAAGTCAACTGTGGGGCAAGCCGGATCCGAGTCAGGGTACGAGGACGGCGGATTGATGAAGATCGGGTTCCTGGACCGGTTGACGACAAAGGCAAGATAGCTCTGAGAGGGCAAAGTACAGGATCTGTGTCTTGGAAGGTCTCAACATCAATTGGCTTTGGCTCAGAGTTGTTCCCAGTCAAGTTCAGAATTGGAAACTTTTCTGGAAGACAGATCTCCTTCAGTGGGGTAGACCATTGAGTTGGATTCAACGGGTGTTTCGACCTCAATGGAACCAGCCTCTCACCGGTTCGTCATAGGAAAACTGGGCAAAAATGTTCAAAGTCCTAGAGTTTGCAGTTTGAGCAGTACACTTGGACATCAGCCAGGAGTTCCAGGACCTCAGGAACAGCACTTGGGGGGGGGGGGGGTCAGGAATCACTCCAACAGAAGCCAGGGCAGGTCCAGTTGGCTATGCCCTTCAGGAAAATGGGCTTCTAGTAGAATTGTGTAACTTAACAGGAGGTTAGCAAACTGACCATCGGAGTCAAATTGTTTGTCCTGGGTACAAGTGGAAGCGGGTCCAGCCTTTAAGCTTCACCTCAAAGTTCACAACAGAAGGTGTTATCCTACTCCAGTGTTCCACAGGTCCAGAGGTGTTCTGAAGATGTCAAGGGGTGCCACATTTATGCTGGCACTAGCCCATGGGTGAGGGTGACTCCTGGCGCCTTCCTGACCAATAGGAGAAGTCCCCAGAGATCAACTACTTTTGCAGCAGTTCCTGTCTGCCCCATTGCAAACAATCCCACAGTGCCCCTCTTCACTTAAAGTCAAGACTGCAGGATATGCAGGGCTCCTGTGCCCACCCCAGAGATGTGGCCAGTGAACTCAGTAGACCATCCCCTGTGGTAATTCAAAACCAGTTCTGGGGGCAGCTCCTCTCTCAACTGGCAGCGGTGCTTGTGTGACTAACAGGACAATAAAGGGGCTAGGCCTGGGTATGAATTACTCCTGCCAGTGATTGGGTAGGAATCCGCTTAGAAATGGCTCGATGCAGGCAGCGGCTCATTGCCTGAGTTGGTGAGACCAAGGCTTGCGTTGCACGGTGAGGAGGTGCTCGATGCGGTGCTGGCAGGTCACGGTGTGGCAACGGAGCTGGTTGATGTTTGAGTCGGGTAGCGATGGAGTCGGAGAAGTCTGTGCAGCGAGTAGCGACGCAGTGTGGATGTGGTGCCCACAGGACGCGGTGCAAGCAGCAGCTAGTTGATGGAGTTGGTGAGACCAGGGTTGCGATGCAAAGCGAGGCGGTGCTCTCTGAGGTGCCTTCAAGACAAGGAGTCTGCGGCGGACTCGGTGACTGAGTTGGCTGCTCTTTTCTTCTATGGCAACTGGAACCAGCAGTACCAGAGACGATGCCCAGAAGGATGGGGAGGTCTTTCCTGTTCCTGAGACCTCGTGAACAGGGGGCAAGCTCAACTTTAAGACTTTCTCAAACAGGATGGACACACAGTTCCTTTCCTCCTCTCCTTGGCAGAAACAGCCACTGCAGGCCAACCCTAGCAGCACACAGCAAAGGGGCAGTACTCCTCCTCCAGTTTCTCCACCTCTTCTCCTTGGCAGAGGTTCCTCTTGAAATTCCAAAAGTGATCTAAAGTGCTGGGGTATGGGCCCAATACTTATACAGCAACATTCTTTGTTCTTTGGTGGCAGAGAAGCCCTGTACCAGTCAAAACCAGTTCTGTCCTCTCTGGTGCAGCTTCCTGGCAGGAGGTTGAGACAGCATTGTGGAAGGTAGACCAGGCCCATTCAGGTGAAAGATAATCTCCTCCCCCTACTCTAAATGCAGCACAGGTCTATTCAGCCCAGCCCTGACTCATCCAGACTTTCTGGAGCCACTGCTCTTTCCCAGCCCCTGTCATTCCAAAGCCAGAGAGTCAACACACATCCTCGCAGAGGCACACTGGATGGCTAACCAAGAAAATACCTACTTTCTAAAAGTGGTATTTTCAAACACAGAATGTAAAAATCACCCTCACTAAAAGATGCATTTCAACATTTTGAGTTCAGGCATACTAAACTTTATTTTCCTACCTTGTTCCTTGGGGTAGTTATGCGTATAAGATGTTATGAGAAAACTCCCCATTATATCCTTTGGGAACAGGTAGCCTTTCAATAATGAAAAACAAAATTGGCAGTATTTCACTATCAGGACATGCCACACAAACCAGGGCATGTCCTACTTTTCACATACACTTTGGGCCTACCTTAGGGGTGACTCACTTAAGAAAAGGGAAGGGTAGGGCCTGACATGTGGGTGTACTTGCCAAGTCAACATGGCAGTACTAGACTGCACACAGCTACTGCAGTGGCAGATCTTAGTCATGTTTACTGGCTGCGTATGTAGGTGGCACAATCAGTGCTGCAGGCCCACGAGCAGCATTTGATTTACAGGCCCTGGGCACACACAGTGCACTATACTAGGCTCTGACTTGTAAATCAAATTTGCCAATTATGGAATCACTAATCCAAGACAACAATTTACAAAGGGAGCACTTGCGCTTCGGCACTGAACAGCAGTGGCAAAGTGCCAAAGCATTTAGACCAGCAAAAACAAAGTCCAACACACAGCAAAAAAACAGGAGGCAAAGGCAAAAATACAGGGGAAACCCACACCAATTATTTCAGGTCTAACACATCCTTTGAAGTTAAGTTCCTGGGCACAGCTCATATGGCCATCCTGTCAGGGGAAAGTCAACCGCTCTCTCTTTGTCTCAGCTTTGGGAGCCATTTCATACCTAATCAAGGAGCAATTCAGCTCAGACAGGAAAATGATAACTTTCTAAAAGTTTCGTTTTTGAAAGCAATATAAAATCCGAGTAGACCATTAAGTTGGATATTAATTTACTATTAAAATAAGTCCTTTTTCTAGCTACTTCCAAACTGAAGCTAAGCATTCTAAGGTGGTATATTGTAATCCAGCGCTTTCCTATTGGAGAGCCAAACTTGCCACAGTGAAAAACAACTTTGTTGGTTTTTCACTGCTAGGACATGTAAAACAAAATATATAGGTCCAAAACAGCACCATGGTACAGCACCCCACACAGTGTATCTTTTACAATAACATTAAATGCATTCTTCCCAAAAATATTTCAGTAGGACTTGAAGTTCTTGTTTTCTTTTGCTTTTATTAACAATCTTCCAGTTTAAAAAGAAACGTAGCCAACGCGTTTCGTCCGTAGGACTTCTTCAGGGCGAGAGGTTTTCCTACGTGTTTCAAAGTTGTCACTCAGAGCTTTTTATTAGGTGGTTACAGATACGGCTTTGAATGTCATTACCAGCCTTTTTGTTTGTGGCTGTAGAAAAAAATGTCTTTTCTTTTAATTTCTAGTTTATTAAGCGTCAAAGAATATACAAGGCAATAGTGGCCTTGCGAGGAAGGATAACAGTCAAAGATCTCGATCGAGGGAGACGGCAGACGCGGCGCCTGATCGAAAAATGATGGGGTGTGGACAGTGAATATATACGTCCTCAATGACCCAAGATCATTATACATAGAAGGATTTGACTGTTATCCTTCCTCGCAAGGCCACTATTGCCTTGTATATTCTTTGACGCTTAATAAACTAGAAATTAAAAGAAAAGATTTTTTTTTCTACAGCCACAAACAAAAAGGCTGGTAATGACATTCAAAGCCGTATCTGTAACCACCTAATAAAAAGCTCTGAGTGACAACTTTGAAACACGTAGGAAAACCTCTCGCCCTGAAGAAGTCCTACGGACGAAACGCGTTGGCTACATTTCTTTTTAAACTGGAAGATTGTTAATAAAAGCAAAAGAAAACAAGAACTTCAAGTCCTACTGAAATATTTTTTGGAAGAATGCATTTAATTTTATTGTAAAAGATACACTGTGTGGGGTGCTGTACTATGGTGCTGTTTTGAATCATTGGGAGTCTAGGGGTATATGACTTCAGGTTAATAGCACCCACAATAAATCTAGTGGACCACAATATATAGGATAAAGTGCAGATCGTTTGGCCCGATACCCCTGTTCTAGTGCTTTGTATTAAAATATATAGGTCCAACTGTTTAATTATCATGCATCCAGGGGATGTGGAGCCCACCTTAGGGGCGACTTACAAATATTTAAAAAAAATGATGGTTTAGGCTTGGCAAACAGTTTATTTTGCCAGGTTGAATTTGCAGTTTTAAAACTGCATACCCAGTCGCCACTTTAGGGGAGGCACAATATGTGCTGCTGTCCACTAGTGACATTTAACTTACAGGTCCTGGCTACACTTTTGTATAATATACTAGAGATTTATAGGTAAATTAAATAAGCCTATCAGGAGTGCGGTCAATTTGAACATGTTTTAAGGGTCAGAGGGCATCCACTGGGTGGGGCCTGGTTAGCAGTGCCCCAGTGTTCAAAGTCCAAAAACCAACGTTATCAGTTGAGAGACCATTATTCAATTTCCCATAATGTGATTGACTCACAGTGGCTCAACAATGTATGTTAGCAAAGAAGCGACGGATGGATGTGGTTAGATGTACACAGTCGTAACAGAGCATCATGACAATGACATGGTCAAAAGCTTTGAAAGGACAACCCAGGATAGGATAAGACAACCCAGATGCCCAGTGAGGGATAGAGTCAAATAGACATATCTTTTTGAATGGCAGTGTCCAGAAAGGCTTGAAGGTCAGCTGGAGTACAGAAGACAATTGCTTTGTTCTGTAAGACTATATAAAATCTCGCTGGGCCAGTGAAGGAGAAGGGGATGTCAGGTCTCTCAGACCTTGACTCAGAGCCAGGAAGCACCGTTTCCTTTGAGTAGTCCTGTGATACACAATCCGTTTCAGACAACTTGTTGACTCATCGTTATGTGGGTGAGGATTATTTCGGTGTGGCGATAATGCAATGGTTTAAAGATCATTGTTCTTGGGCGAGTGGAGTGATCAAATGGCGAGTTGGACAGAGGGTCAGAGATGATCCTGTGCGCCCGCTCGATTTCAAAGGCTTTGTTGAATTTGATGCCCATTGTGAGTGAGACCAAGGTGCCAGGAATTTGGCGCAGGAGTTGGCGCCTTTTTCAGCGCTCTGTGGTAAGCCAAAAATACATTGATTTCCTCTCTGGTTATGGTCTACGTGTTTTGAGAGTTCTCTCGTCATTATTTTTATTGAGCGATGTGAGAAACTGGCCTGGTATATAATATCCACTAATGTAAGTGGGCACCTTGTCTCTTAGACAACCACAGAAAGCTATACAAGTGGTAGCTGTGGAGAGCAGGCTTAGTCTTGAAGGAGTGTAAAGCAGCTTGTTTTTACCAGAATGCAATATTATAATATAGATTAAATGAAAAGGATCCACACAGAGTATTTATAAAAATATTTATTTATTATATAACACTATCTAGTACGTAACAGTATATCCCACTCGGAGATAGACACAAAGCACACAATACTTTAGCAAAGAAATCACAGTAAATGGCACTAATACACAGTGGGCCCCAGGGGTGGACCAAACCATATACTAAGAAATTAGTATAAGAACCACGACTCGAGTCAGGACAATGGCAAGAGGACGTAGCATTGCTGGGAACCCAAGCAACCATCCATGGTGAGTAGATAGGGACCCCACGGAGTGCGTGTGCAGTGTTAGAACATGACCAAGTGCTCCGTACAGGTCTATGTGCAAGTCGGGGTTGGATTTTTAAACATTTGGAACCCTTCCTAGTGGACTCTAAAGAAACCCAGTGGAAGACAGAAGGTTAGAGAGCCACCCCACCCGTAGATACCCTAGTACCCACTTACCTATACAAGGGAAGCGGGGTGCATGGGGTGAAGTAGTATCGGAAACCGCAGTCGAACCCAATGGAGGACTTCAGGAAAGTGCCGCTGCTGGAAGAGGGGAAGTGTCCGTTGGAATCCAAATGTGGATTCTTGAAGAAGGGTACCTGAAAGCAGATAGGACAGAGTCTATGTCACTTGGGAGTGACCAGGAGACTTGGAAGACGAATGCCCTCTGATATCGGGTACTTCAGGGATGATGTAGAGGACCTTCACTCTGCAGCTGCGGGGACCAGGCGACGCTGAGGACGACCAGGAAACTAATACAAGCTGTCCCACGAAGGATGTCGAGTGCTGAGGGGTCGGTGAGAGGACAGATCAGGCCTCGAGGGACTTAGAAAACCACCATCTGTGTTGTTGAACCCTTCGGAGTACGCAGGAGCTCGGGATCAGCAGACCGGCCAGCAGTGTTGAGGTGCCTGCTAATGCAAGAAAGTGACGCCTTTACTTCAAGGAAGATTCCTTTAAGTGTCTTGGATGCTCCACAGGTGTACGGATCCAAGGTAGACGAAGTCAGGCCCACACGAAGTATCCAGGTGGCATAATTCATGCTTCAGCCCATGGGCGACCTCTACAGTACCTATGCCCTGGGTACATGGGTACAATATACGAGGGACTGACAAGGGTACCCCAGTATTCAATCTGAGATGTACCCAAGTACTGAACACAACAATTTAGGGAGAACGCAGATAGACTGGGGTCCAGATTAGCAGGATCCCAGTCAGACTAATCAAAAACCAGCTTAGCACCAGACAAAAAGTGGGGGTAACCATGCAAAAGGATTCTATCTTCCTATAAGCGATATGAGAGGTCCAAACATTTTACAGTTGAGGTGTTGGCATCTTCCATGCAGCCAATCCAAGACTTGGCCTTTTGAGTCAACTGGAGAGACCCCCTCATGTCGTCATGGAGACCTTGGATATCATGTTGTCATGGAGACCTTGGATATCCTGTTGCATAGCATCAGAGCTGGATTTAGTATCTTGGGCTAAGTCATGGAGTGCACCCAGGCGCTGGATGATAACTTTAATGTTGGCAGAAATTAGTTAGTCAGAGGCACGCGCTGAGGGCACCAGTGTTTTTAAGACTGCTACTTCGTATTTGCTATTTGCACAGTCCTCTTGAAGTTTTAAAAGTTTCATGTACCTGCCGTAATTGTATTTGTTTGCTCTTATCATTTTAGCCTCGCTGTTGCTTACCTTGCTGTCCCGTTGTTACTCTTGCATGCCCCTCCTCCCCGTTCCGCCGCGGGTGTTCCCGTTTGCGTGGAGGGAGACCCGGGCCACATTGATAGTTGGCGGGGACGCCATCTTGGGGGTCAGGGTAAGCGGTCTAGTCGCCCGCCCCACTCGAGGCATAAAAAGCAATGTCTATCTGGACGCGCAGCGGACGCGCCAAAGAAAAGCCCGTTTGCGGCCGGCCAGGGGCCACAGACCCTGGTCCCCGAGCCGTCCAGCGGATTTGTTATAGCCCAGAGGCACTTCACCATCTGTACCCCCCACTGGTGGATGCATGTAAACACACCATTGCCCTGTACAGCCCTCGTTTACTTTGCTCACAGTGTGGCCTTCAATTAGGACACTATACGCCCCCGCTAAATTTTAAAATGTTTTTAATAAACTGTAGATCTTTGCCCTGTCATGCTACCGAAATCTCTATTCTTCTCGAAGAAGACGCACCAGAGGCGATCTTTCTTACAGAAACATGGCTTTCCTCTAGCTCAGACCCTCACCTCGTCCAAGCCTTGAGCCCGGGGTATGCCATTATACGGTGCGACCTCCCTGTAGGAAGAGGTGGCGGAATCGCGATCATCTATAAAAACAAGTTGACCTGCAGAATTCTGGGTAGCCCTGCTACAGAGTGCGAGAACATCACATTCACCATCGAATTTAGTCCTGTTCTTACATTCACAGGCATGTTAATCTATAGACGCCCGGTGCCTTCCCTGAACTTCTGCAAGTCTTTTCCAGACTCGGTTGCTAACCTAGCCAGCTCAACCGCTAACTTTTCGATACTTGGAGACTTCAATCTCCATTTTGACGACCCCTTATACACCCCGGCGGCAGAACTTATTAAAGATCTTGCGGTCTTCCAGCTGTCGCATAAAGTCTCCAAACCCACTCATATAAAAGGCCATTCTTTGGATGCCATTTTTTCAAACCTGGATACTCTGGTTGGGGAAAACCCTATACCGGTTCCCTGGTCTGATCATTTTATTATTCCATTTACATGGCCCCCTCCTGGCAAAATCATGGAAAAAGCCCCCATCTCCGTAAAAGCCAGGCCCTGGTCCAAGATGTTATCTAAACAATGGGCCATTACTTTAAAAGCCTCCAAGCCGGCTCCTTTGGCAGATATAGTGACAGCCAATTACAATTTTAACCGCTGGATCACAGGTTCCTTGGATTCCCTCATCCCTGAAAGAGACTTTAAAATCAAGGCTAAGAACCAAAAAAAAACCCTGGTATACAGATGCTCTCCGAGTCCTAAAACAGAATTGTAAAAAAACAGAGAGCGTGGAGGAATTTTTTTTCCGCAGATTCAAAAGATAAATATAGGAAAAACATTAACCTTTATAAAGCCAATATTAGAACCACTCAGGCCAGTCATTACGAGGGAAAAATTCTTGCAGCAGCCAACCCAACGCGAGAGATTTTTAAAGTTGTAAAATCACTTTCGAAGCTTCCCCCTATTCCCGCCTGTTCCGACAGTGCAGGTTCCCAGTGTGACAACCTTGCAGAATTCTTCGTCACCAAATTCGACTCTATTTTCTCTTCCTTTCCCCCGGCAGATAAAAACTCCCCACTCACCTACCCTGTCAACGGGCAGCCCAGTCTTGATTTCTTTCCTCCCGTAGATTTGCCAGAACTTGAAAAACTGTTCCTCAAAGTTAAAATCGGCTCCCCAAAGATACCGCACCCGTATATAGGCTCACACAGGTAGCAGAAGTAGTCCTTCCGGTTATTTTAGATCTAGTTAACACATCACTCGCATCAGGAATTGTCCCTCCTGCTTGGAAGGAAGCCATGGTGAAGGCTTTGTTGAAAAAACCCACCCTGGACCCATCTGTGTTAGGAAATTACCGGCCCATTTCTCTTCTGCCCGGGATAAGTAAAATTATGGAAAAATATGTCAATATGATTCTGTCTTCCTTCTTAGAGACCCACAATCTTCTCCACCACACTCAGACGGGTTTTTGCCCTCATCAGGGAACAGAAACTGCCTTGATTTCCGTAGTAGAGCATTCCAGAAAAATAATTGACCTGGGCGGCACAGCGGTAGTCCTGCTTCTTGATCTTAGCGCGGCTTTCGATACCGTCAACCACCATCTCTTAATTCAAAGATTGAACAGTATAGATATCTCTGGCGCCGCTCTGGCCTGGCTCCAGTTGTTTCCAGAGAATAGATCATTTCAAGTGTTCCATAATGAATCATTTTCCCAAAAAAACCCTCTCCAATGTGGAGTACCCCAGGGCTCCTCCCTAAGTCCTACCTGTTTTAATATTTATACCCATACCCTTGCCGAAATAGTTCTTCCGTTCGGAGTACATATTGTCACATACGCTGATGACACCCAGCTTGTGATTGGGTTCAACAATAAGGATAGTAATCCCCCCAGCCTTAATTTCTGCCTTCAAGAAATAGCCTCCCGGGTGAGGGACTCCTTACTGAAATTAAATGGGGATAAAAGTGAAATTATAGTTTTGGGAAATCGTTCCTCGCTTGATATGAGAGAAATCTGGCCCGCTCTCCTAGGTCCGGCCCCCACCCCCAAAACCCAAGTCAAGAGCCTGGGTGTTTGGCTGGATCAGGACTTATCTTTCACATCTCAGGCGCGGAAGACGGCCGCCACTTGCTATGGTCTCCTTCAAATATCGCGTAAAATCCTCCCTCTTCTGCCACTCAGGGCAAGAAAGACCATGGTACGGGCCCTTGTCTTGTCCAGATTGGACTACGCAAACGCGCTCTATCTGGGTACCCCATACGGCTACCATCTCGAGGCTCTAGACCGTCCAGAATCGGGCTGCGAGATTACTGCTTGATATACCTAAGATGCAGTCCGCAAGACCAGCGCTCAAATCCCTCCATTGGCTCCCTGTCGAGGAAAGAATCAAATTTAAATCACTCTGTATTGCTCATAAAACATTTCACAACCTGGTCCCCCCCATCCTTAGAAATATCATCCAGCACTACCAGCCCAACCGAGCCCTCCGTTCCAAATCCCTTAATCTGGCATCCATTCCCAAAGTCAAAAAATCCATAAGTGGTGGTGGTCAATTCTCTTTACTCACCGCTAAACTCTGGAACTCCCTTCCGTCCTATATTCGCGCCAAACCCAACCATTTCTCCTTTCGCAGATCTCTTAAAACACTGCTGTTCCCCTAATGTGCTTTGATCACCCACCTCTGTTAATTCTAAGCGCTGGGAGGCCTTCGGGTAGCCATGCGCTATATAAATAGCGCTCAATATCAAGTTACCTTTTTGGGCTTAACTGGGGAGTCAAGAATTGGTGGATCTGGTTTTGGTTACTTGTGAGGTGCTTTGCTAGGTTTGTGGTCCTTAGTTATTTTCCTTTATGGTCAGCCATCGTAAGAGAAATGGGATATGAGATGCACAGGCTGAAGGTTGTGAGTACTGTGTAGCACACTTGAAGGTTGGTGATGTCACCTGTTTGTTACCTAGTGGCCAGTGTGTCCGTTACCTGTCTGCCCATTACCTGTTGATTGATTGCCTGCTGGTATTAGATTAGGCAAAGTCACACGGGCTAGGAGTAGTCAAGGTAGGCAAAGTCAATCAGGCAAATGTGGAACCCATGGTACTAGGAGGCAGAATTAAAGTAGACAAAGGCAGTAGGCCAAAGACACTCTGGAAAAGTCACTCAGACACACTCCCTCAGGTTATGCGCAAAGTAAGCTGGGTTTGAGTTATGGAAGGTCTATGAAATGACAGCCAGTTTTTAAGTCAGGTATTAGGTATTGCACTGCCAAAAAACTTCTCTGTTGGCCCATAAAGATCAGTAAGGCCTCATTACTCATGGGGCGAAGGTGGACCAGTTTTTGCAAGGTTAGCGCGCTTGGCTTGAACTGGCAGACTTCAGGAGCCATGCTGGAGGTCCCGCTAACAAGGACCGGAGCACTGGAGAGAGGCGAAGGCCTCTGTCGCCAAGTGGCTGATGCGGCAGCGCTTTATTGTTCGTTACCGTGGAGATAGACACTGGGCGCACAGTATAGTGGCACACTGATGGGAGCGGGTAAGCTGAGAGGTGCCGGATTGTTGCAATGTACTTGTTGACCCACTACTTATCGCGGACTGAACTGTCGGCGATGTGCGAGAGGTTCGACCGCAAAGTGATGGAGTCGGTAATGGCATCTTTCTCCAAAGCTGCACTGCTGCCTGGATGCAGTGGTAGTGCGCCAGTCGGTGCAGACCGCGCTAGTTTAGCCCGCAAGCTAGGAGGCCGGTAGTCACAAGAGAAGGCTTGCATCGGTGGCGGATACCATCTTAGGAAGCAGTGTTGTCTGGGCCTCAGAAGATGAGGGTCTCTAATCAAACCGCACTATTAAAACCTCCTTTGACAGCGCCGCGGGGATGATGACATTGTCCTGCTGCTGGCTGGGTCACTTAATTGCCAGGATGAATGATATGAACTGAGCCTGCAGTCTAGGCAGCCATCGCTCTCAGGTGCAAAGCACTTCCTCCAGGAGTGTAGTCAATTTTGACATGTTTTAAGCATCAGAGCACACATATTGGCAGTCTCCCAGTGTTCAAAGTCTAAAAAACAATGTAATCTGTCAAAAGAAAATGGGGGCAATTATGCAAAAAAGAAGCATTTTCTAACATCATACATTAATAGTTTACCACTGACAGACCACTGACAGGTCACTAACGGCTGCTCCAGCTGAGCTTTTATAATGACCAGAAAGTTATTACATACACAACACTTCTAGCTGTAAACTATGTCTGGGAGGCGAACTCTGCTCTGTTCACAGAATTTACGGAGTTTTCTGCACTCCGCGCACCTGTGGAGCTCGTAGAGTGCAGAAAACTCTGCTCCATGTAGTGCAGCAGAGTTTTTTCCCCGCTCTCGAACGGTAAGTTGGTGAGCACGAGCTGCCGCTGGGGTAGCATTTCTACTTGAGAGGCAGCAAGATCAGGGCAAACGGCAGTTCGCACTGCACTTCTCCACTTGCAGAACTCCGCAGAGTTTTTTTGTCACTTCGTGGAGTTCCGCATAGCGAACCTCCACGAACTATGCCCAAGCCTGCTGTAAACCTTGTGTATTGTACTTCATACACGCTATTCCATATCTAAATACTTTTCATTTACAGTTAAGTAAATGTGTCTCTATAGGAAAAATGGCGTATGTAGTGTAGACATTACCACTTTTTAAATCAATTTTGTTTCGTACTGTATTGTACATTCTGGCATAAACATGTATGTTTCCATAAATATTTAGAGAGGTTCGTAAATACCTGTTGATTTATTTAGACATTTTCATACTTTGATAAGGACTTGCAGTTGTGGGCCACATTACCATAGCACAATTGACCATTCAATTATTTATATCTTCCTCACAATCTAATCTAAATGTTGTTTTAGCGAATGTATTCAGAAGTACGTATCAATTTTTAGCTGTAAAAGTAATCATCAATTAAAGTGATCGTTTAATGAACAAGTTACTTACCTTCGATAACGATATATCTGTAAGAAACAGGTTATAGATTCCTTACCATAGAATTACCCCCAGGAGTCAGACTGAATCCGGAAAGTTTTTTGTCAGCAGTACCCCTGCGCGTCGTAAGAGGACGTCGGTCTGCTCCACGTTAGTCGTTGGCGTCATGGTCGCCGGGGGTGACGTCGTAGTAGCTACATAGACGCCACTCTTGCGCGCTAACACCAGTTCTGTACACGACTTTCCACGCCAGAAGCGCAGAGCCATGCGAGACACTGACCACTGGTGCACAAAACTAGGGGCCTGAAAGTCCTTAACCCTAGAAGTCAGTTCGCAGAACGGGAAGGTTGGGTGGGGTGGTAAGGAATCTATAACTAACCTATGTTTCTTACAGATATATCTTTACCAAAGGTAAGTAACTTGTTCATCTGAAAGAAACAGTTAATTATAGATTCCTTACCTTAGAATAGATACCCCAGCAATACCAACCCCGGAGGAGGATCTGCGAACTAAGTTCACACCAGGACATCCTGAAGAACATAATGGCCAAAGAAGCCGTCTCTCTGGACTTGTTGTGAACGTGTGCAGCGATGCCCACGTAGCTGCCTGACAGGGGGGACTCCACGTCCCAAAGCAGTGGTTGCTGCCGTCGCCCTGGTGGAATGGGCACGCAACCCGAACAGGAGGTTCCTTCTTTGCCAAGGAATGACAAGCTTTGAAGCACAAAATAACCCATCTGGAAATGGTCCATTTGTGCACGCCCAACCTTTTGTGGCACCCACGTAGCCAACAAAGATCTGGTCATCCACCCGGAATTCTTTTGTGGGATCCAAGTAAAAGGAAAACACACGTTTTGGATCCAGACCGTGGAGCCTCTCCTTCTTTTGAAGGATGGAGAGGCGGAAAGAAGGTAGGCAATGTGATGATCTGTCCAATATGGAAAGGAGTAATCACTTTGGAAAGGACGGATAGACGAGTTCGAAGGACAACCTTGTCCGGATGAACAGTCAGAAAAGAAGGCTTAGAAGAAAGTGCTTGGAGCTCACTCACTCTGTGCGCACAAGTGATGGCCGCCAGAAAAGCAGTTTTTAAGGTCAGAAGCCTGAGAGGACAGTTATGAAGTGGCTCAAAGGGAGTGCACATTAGATATGTAAGAACCAAGTTCAAGTACCAATTGGGCATTACGAAGGGAACAGGAGAAAAAAGTTGAGTAATGCCCTTAAGGAAGCGATTTACAACCGGGGACTTGAAAAGAGAATGCTAATCAGTAAGCCTAAGGAAGGCTGAAATGGCAGAGAGGTAGCCCTATAGAGTGCCCAGAGCAGAGCCCTGCTCGGCCAAAGAAATGAGGGACAAGAGAACCTCAGAAAGAGGGGCAGAAAGACGATCCATAGACTTTGCTGTGCACCATGCCACAAATTTGTTCCATCTGTAGACGTATACCGTCTTAGTGGAGGGATGCCCAAAATTACATCACAGACTTCGGGAGGCAAGTCAAACAACGTCAACATGCCGCCAGTCAATCTCCACACAAGGAGGTGGAGGCTGGAGAGGTTCTGGTGGAGGACCGTCCCCAGCTGCTGCGACAGAAGATCCTCCCAAAGAGGCAGTCTGAGCAGAGTATCGATGGTCATGTGTAGCAGCTCGGGATACCAGACTCTTCAAGCCCAAATCGGAGCCACAAGAATGACTTGGGCCCAGTCGCGCTTGATCTTCAGCACTCTGGGCAGAAGTGGTATAGGCGGAAAGGTGTATAGAAGACCGCAACTCCACTCACAACGAAAAAATGTTGCCTAGCGAGTGCTGCCTTGGAAATTCCAAAGAGCAGAATTGCGGACATTGCGCGCTCTCTTTTTTGGCGATTAGATCTAATCAAGGCTCTCCCCATTGTCGAAAGAGACCTTGAACCATCTCCGATTGAAGAAGCCTTTCAGGATCCATCATGCAATGGCGGCGGAGTTTGTTCACCCTGGCATTCAGGGAACCTGCCAGGTGTTGAACCACCAGCAATATGCCCTGAGGTTCCAACCATGTCCAGAGGCGGAGGACCGCCTGACTTAGGGTCCACGACCCCACCCCGCCTTGTTTGTTGCAGGACCACATGGCGGTGGTGTTGTCCGTGAACACCTGCACTACTATTCCCCGGGCAGAGGGAAGGAATGCTTTGAGTGCAAGACAACTTGCCCGAACCTCCCGAAGGTTAATGTGGAGCTCGGACTCCGCCGGAGACCAAAGACCTCTGATCTCCACCTCCCCCCTGTGGCTGCCCCATCCCAGAAGTGATGCATCAGTCACCACAGTGAACATTGGTTGGGAAAGGGAGAGTGATCTGCCGTCAACCCAATCCTGGTTCGTTAGCCACCACTGCAACTGGTGTGCAGTACCCTCCGAGATCTGGATGCAATCAGACAGATTCCCCTGATGTTGTGCCCACGGAACTTTAGTATTATACCAAAACAAAGGTCCTTAGCTTATATAAGATCAGAAAGAAGATAAAATATAGGCCATGATCGGTGACTATATTTATACACTGCCCAGCCGGACAGGGTTTTTATTTTTCAATCAATGTAAGCAATTTGGAACAATGGTTATAAGGCACAATCCTGTACCATACTGGAGAGAAAAAGAACAAAACAACATAAACATGAAATTACAGGCAAAACATGAGCATTATTGGCCACTTTTAAATCCGTGTCAAATTAAGTATTGCCAAAAGAGTGCTAGACACAACAAGATTAGACATATTAGTCAGCTTGTGAAAGCACTGTAAAAAGTCGACGTTTCGATCCCTTATGCTCTATATTAGTGGGACCATCATCAGGACTGACAATATCAACATTTGCCTGCCTGGCACAATTAAAATACAACCGCCTGTTTGAGGAGGAAGAAGGGAGAGAAGAAAAGAAAAAAGGCTGAGTTAGAACCTAGTTGACAGTCTTGCGCCACAGCAAGTATAGTTATACTTAGAAACCTGACATGTCCTCGGAATCGACTTAACGTGTATTATTTGTGGTGCACTGGACGTGAGGGGAATGATCATTCATATCAAGGTGCAAGGTGACTTGTGAAAATTACGTTTTGTATCGGCGAGATTTCATTTTCTGATGATTAACCTTTCATTTCTATGTGCGAAGGCTACAATACCATTACGATCCACCATTTGGAACAGTAAGTGACAAGCGGCGCCATTCATTTGTATAAGCATCAGTGCGCACTCATTCTGTGTTTTTTCAGCGTTTGGCTTCGAAAAAGGTGGTTGGATGTTTTCAGGCCCACGTGTAGGAGATTGTCACGCATGCGATAAGCTTACCCTGTCTTGTGGGCAAAGAGCCCAGTTACCAATGGGGGATGAGGGATGGAGTGGTCAGACACCCGCTTACGGGGAGAGAAAGGTCGGGTTGGTGACAAGTACTAGCCTGTGAATCAGGTCTCTAACTGTGTTAAATTCGCATTATACCTGGGTTGGTCGGGTGCATCTCCTTGGGGCTTGTCAGTAATCCGGATAGGGTTGTATACAGGGCAGTTGAGCCGGGTTTGCTTCCTTTCAATGAGCAGTATCTAAGGGGAGAGGGTAGCGGTAGGGATTAGTACGTGAAACCGATTGGAATCAGCATATTTTGCGGGGAGCGGGTTTCTGTTGCGCTTACCTCATGGGATAGTAGTAGCCGCTTGGCACCAATCTGCTATGCAGGAGAGCTTCGTCAATTTCGTACACTGCCAGATCGCAGGTACGTCTTGCTGTTTGGGAACCACCATTTAAACCGGCATGCCGCGTGGATGCTCGTAGTGGAAATAGGGGAAGGACAAGGTTTCGGGATTTGGCCGCCATGTTGGAACGGGGCACGTTGAACTTAGTGGCATGAGCATTCAAGGGAAAGGGAGGCGCCATATTGGCGTGGTGGGGATACATTTGTAAGGGATTGTGAAGAATGGAATTAGGTGATATTTACAATATTTGTGAGTTGGTGCGGGCGACGGCGGCGCTTCAGTGGGTACATTTAAAATCAACAAGAAATCAAATTTGCAATAGATTTATCAACGAGGTTTAGAAACAACTGCTGACAGTATCCATGAGGGTCTGGACAAGTTAGTCAAGTGTTCTGGATAGCGTGTTACATTTTCCAGTCTCTGAGTTCTTGATCAGCTATGGTGGGGGGGGCAGTATTTTCTTTACAGCAACGTGGTCCAATCCTCTGCTCGATTGAGACCATTTCGGATAGTGTCAAATTGTATCATAGTTTGTAGTTCTTCTCTGTTCATCATTTGGGCAATGTTACCTCCTCTTGCCGGCAACTTTACGACTTTCAAAATTGTCAATTTCATGTCGTTCTCATTGTGTCCAGCCTCGATGTAGTGGTCCACCAAGGGGGCATTGGCTGTTCTGCACCTAATGCGGCTCCTGTGTTGGCAGATGCGGGTCTTTGCTTTCTGTGTAGTTTGCCCGACGTAAAGTTTTGGGCAAGGACATTCAATTGTGTATATAACATTACAGGTATTGCAGTTTGAGAATGAGCGTCTTTCAACCGTGGTGTCGTTGTGAGTGAATTTCTTTCCCTCCACCATGTATTCACAGACATTGCAACATCCACATTTTACATGGCCAGTGATGGGGGGTAAGCCCCATGCTGTGTCAATGGTGGGCCCTTGCGTCATTGTTGGCAGTGCTGCTCGTACCAGGTGATCTCTTAGATTCTTACTCTTGCGGAAAGCAAATAGGGGTCTCTCTATGTTTATAGTGCCAGCATTTATTATGGGCCAATGCTTTATGATGGATTTCCTGATTTTGTTAGAAACGGGCGAAAAAGTTGTAACACAGGCGATTCTTTCTTTTTGGTTTTTATCTTTGGGGGATAACAAGACTTCCCGTGGGCAGTACCATGCCCGCTTCAGGGCTTGTTTCACTATCCGTTTCGGATAGCCGCGGTCACTGAGTTTATTCGAAAGGATGGCTGCCACTCTGAAGTAGTCGGTTTTGCATGAGCTGTTACGTCTGATCCTAAGGAACTGGGAGTACGGTAATGAATCTCTCAGGGCCCTGGGGTGGTTACTTTTATAACTCAAGAGCGTATTCCGCTCTGTGGGCTTCCTGAAAAGTTGTGTCAGAAGCTCACCCTCTGAATGATAAATGGTGAGATCCAGGAAGGATATGGAGGAATTGTCATGACTGAGTGTGAATGCTAGCCCACAGCAATTATTATTGAGCCAGTGTAAGAAATGGACGAGTGTTTCAATGGTCTGATTCCAAATGAGGAAAATATCATCTATGTATCGCCTCCATATTTTGATACCAGAGATGAAGGGATTAGATGTTGTCAGAATAGAGCCAGTTTCTAACTGGTCCATGAATAGTATTGCCAGATTGGGGGCAAAAATAGCCCACATGGAAGTACCCTTGACCTGCTGGTAATAGGTGTTTTAAAACATGAAGAAATTCCTCGTCAGACACAGTTCCAATAGTTGGAGAATGTGTGCCTACTCTCTTCATTCTCCAACTATTGGAATTGTGTGTCTGACGAGGAATTTCTTCATGTTTGAAAACACCTATTACCAGCAGGTCAAGGGTACTTCCATGGCAATACTATTTATGGACCAGTTAGAAACTGGCTCCTCCGTAGTCAAAGTAGGAGGAGACAACATGCCAAGGTCTGGTGAGGTATCCAAACCACTGGCTTCCCCCAGTCTCTCCCTCCAGTCCGGTTCATAGCCTAACTGGTCAGTTAAAGGGTCCCAGACCCCTCGCAGTCCTCTCCCTCCTCTGGCTGCCAATCTGGTCTAAAAGAGCCAGGATAGAACAAGGGCACTGAGCCTTTCATCCTTTTCAGGTCAATATGATAATCATTGATTCAAGCTATAATCCCATCTTGTTATTTACAACAGTACGAAACCGAGCAACTGGTTGTGTTTGCTCTGCATAAAATATGTTATTGTTGAAATCTGAACAATCAAAGCAGGAACATTATATATTTTAAAGTACAATGTGATGGTCATGCCGTGATAGCGATGGTCACATGCAATTTTTGGTTTAGTTTGTGTACAATACTCACAAGAAGTATTAAACAAGCATTTGCAATGCAATAAGTCTCACATTTGTCAAAGTTAGAGCTGTTGGCATTGAAAATGGCATTCTTTTTACTTTAATTGTTTATTTGCAGTTGAGTAATTATATTTGCATAGCGCTATTGCCGTTGGTATAAAAGGCAAAAGTAAAAAACATTGTCATTTTAAACACCAACGGCTCTAACTTTAACAAATGCGAGACCTATTGCATTAAAAATGCTTGTTCTAAACTGGTGTGGAGTACGTTTGTAGTGTTTTCACTGGGTTACTGTATGTGTGTGCACAAATACTTTACACATTGCCTCTTTAGAAGCCTGGCTGCTTAATGCCAAGCTACAAGACGGTGAGCACAGGTAAACTTTTAGCGGGCACTACCCTTACCCTGACTAGGATTGTTGTTCCTTTTTGGACAGGGCTTATACCTCTGCCAACCAGAAACTCCATTTCTAACAAACATAATGCCGCCTACACCTGGCAGGCATATGCTTACAACAAACAAAACATTTGACGAAAAACAGCATTAAGGGGGTTCCCTGACGTGCAAGTAAAGTTAGAATAGGTGTTCAAACTATTTTTATTGTTAATGTGTTACACGATTCATATTAGTGCAAATTTTTTTTCGTATTAGCTTTGATTTACTGTAGCCTGCTGACACAATTTTTTCAGAATGACAGTAAGTCCTTAGTACACCCGATGTCTTTCTAGCAGAGAATGCCAAAGGGTTGGGATAGAACCAGTGAAAGGCTGGTGGCAGCCTAATGATGTAAGAATTATTGGATGTTGGGAAGCACAATTAAAAATTAATAACATCTCGCCAATGTAAACAAGAATTAGTTAGCTGGGACGTGAACTGTGACACTTGGATGAAAACATCTAATAAGATATTTCTTTCTAAATGGTAAAAGGGGCTTGAATTTACACATTCAGGTTTCAAATCTGCACTGGAAATTGTTTTGCGTATGTATCACTTATATTGTCCTCCAACTAGAATTCAGAAATTATGCCCTGCTGCTGCTGAGGAATGCCAAATGTCACCACATTGGAACCTGCTATCATGCCGTTTAGGAACGCTTCAAATACTGGTGTGGAATGGTTTTCTAAAATTGGAGATAATCTTTGGCCAGAGGATTAATCAATACCATCCGCCCTTCATTAATGAATCCAAATGGCAATATTAAATGGTGAACATTTTTTTCTATGAACCGACTCCGTGAAAAACAGACAATTTGAAAGAAACACCATATAAAATGTAATACATTTTAAAGAACTGATGCAAGTTTAGAGATTATGTTTAACTAGTGTAACATTTGGGGGCACAAATTGATATTTGAGATATTAATGAATTAAAATGTTAAAACATATCTTTATGATAATTGTACAATAGGTTTTGACAGCACACTAGGAAACAGGCTGGGTTCGGATCACCTACAACAGGGGCATGCAAGTTCCCCTTTAAAATAAAAAAACACATGCTTGATCCTCTAGTGTGAGAAGTTAGCCTGGCATATGATGTCCACTAGTTCTAGTGGGCACCTTGCACCAGTCTAATCGACCCTTATTGGTACCAAATGAAAGGACACCACACAAGGTATATATCAAATATATATGTATTTAATCTAAACACAACCCCTCTGCACTCTTTATGAGGTCAGAGGTAAAAATACAATACAAGTCACACAGTTAATATACGATAAGTTGCACAGTATATGTTATGCCCTAGGGGCCTCACAAACCATATACTAAGAAAGTGGTATAAGTACCACATGAGAGTTAGAAAGCAGGCCTGGGGCCTGTGGAATCGCTGGGGCTACACTAAACAACCAAAGGTTAGGAAGTAGGAGACTCACGGGAGCTGCGTGCAGTGTCTAAACATAGGCGCGGGTTCCCATTGACTTTCTATGGAGATCGTGAAAGATACAAAGTTACAATTTAAGGACACTTCCGGATGGACTAGGATGGAAGCCTTTTCAACTAGGACACTTCGAGAGTCAAGACCCACGGGAGCATCGGAGTACTCGTGTTACCTCACCCAGGGAAGCCGGGAGAATATGTGTCTTTTCGTGTCGGGTTTCGTCGTCGTTTTCTATGGAGAGCTGCAAAGAAGTGCTGCAGGCGACCAGAGGAAAAGTGTCCGGGTGGATCCAAGGGTGGATCGGAGATGTGATGAACCTGAAAGCAAGGGGACAGAGTCTGGGTCACTAGCCAGTGACCAGGAAGGTACCAAGAAGGAACCAGGCGATGTCAGGTGCTTGAAGGTGAAGAAGGTGAGTTTGTCTCTTCAGCCACGAGGTCCAGGAGGCATCGACGATGACCAGGCACAGGATTCGAGCTGTCCCACGATGGATCTAGATGACTGCGGTGTCGGTATCCGGATTGGACCCAACAAGCCTTGGCAACCGCAACCCACGCAGGATGTCGAGATTGGCTCTGTTTCAGACCAGCAAGGTCTGTGGCGCTTCTTTTCAGAGAAGCTGGAGCAAGCCTGGAGCAACCAGGAAAACAAAGTAAATTCAAGATGGCGTCTTCGGGGGGCTCACTAGCCAACGGGGAAGGAACCGGGAAGACGCGTCGAGCGCAAATGAAAAGGCAGGGCCCACGGGACACTCGCGGAGTGTGGGGGCCTAGGCTTCGGTGCACATGATGCTCGGGGCTGGGGCTTCTCGTACCCCAATGCACAACTTACTGAGGCTTCAGGAAAGGAGTGCAGGTAGCAAAATGCAGGATGTCCGGTCCCACGTCTCTCGTGTCCGCCACGGGTCTCAGCTTTGCTGTGGATGTGGATCGGGGTCAGAGAAGTCTGGAACTCCAGTTCTTGAGTCGCAGAGTCTTCGGGTTCCGACGGGAGCCTTGAAACTGCAGACTGGCGAAATTGCTGTTGGTGCCTGTTTGCACAGGGTGGTCACTCCTTGACCACAAGGGAGATGTCTTTCGTCTTCCAGTCAGAATGGAATGTCGAAGGTCTAAGATATGTCTTTCAAAGATTCGTCCAGATAATCTAAAGTCCTGGGGACACAGCTCCTATACTTATACTAAGAAAGGGGGCTGGATTACCTGACTAGGTCCCTCCAATGGGTGGACCAGAGAAGGGGGTGGTTACGCCCCTTTCTCTTAGTCCAGTTTCGCGCCAGAGCTGGGGATGGAGTGCCCCAGCAACTGGTTTGAACCAGGCTATGCATGGAGCACCTTGTGTGCCCCAGGCAGTGTCTAGATGCATTCACTGAATGCAGCCCTCCCTACCCCAATACACAAAACCCCTGTCTGGGGAGGTGCCAGTACCTCCCTGGACAGGAAACCTATTGTCCAGGCCTCCCCTGCCGGAGTTTCGTCCAGCAGCAGGAGGTCAGGCTCGTGTCTGTGGCAGCAGCATCCATTTTGTGATGCTGAGGCTCTGTTTAACTTTAACCGGGTAAAGCAGTGTTGGAACCTAATGTTGTCAGGTCACCAAGGGTAGCCTGGCCTAGGGTAAGACAATCTCTATCTAAGGCACATGTGTAAAGGTTGCAAACCACCCAGCAGTAATCTAATGCAATAACACCCAAAAATGACACTACACCAATGTTTGTGGAAAAATACGAATTGTTTTTATAAAAATAAGTTTGTTCCTCTTTATCACCTTTACATCAGTACTTCTCCTTATTCGATAGCTTTACTCCAAGAAACGTATTACACTTTATAACTTCAACTTTTCCTACTCAATACATTTACATCAGGATACAATACCAATCTCACCCCACCTTCTACCAAAAATGTACACAATCAGCGAAGAATGTCAGTGGTTACACTAGTTTTACAGATGCGCTTGCAACCCCTATGAGGACTTTACACTCTTCCTAGTCAGAGGGTACTTTTAGCACTACTTTGACAGTTGGTTCTACCCCCAGCTTCTGGTTCATTGGCCGTTCTTCCCTGGACCTGAAATCAATGAGGATTACATCATCATGCTAATTTCCACCTACCAGGACACCGTAGGGGGGGAAAAACGAACAGTGTGTCTTGAATATGGTTACCTGCACAATGACTAATTTTTCCCCACACGGAAAGACCTTTTAAGAAACACCACTCCTCAGCCCCTTGAGGTGATTAATCTCTGGGGTTCAGTCTTCCCCCCTTCCCACACTCTCCTTACTGTACAGCGGAGACTGCAATGTCCAAGTCTCCAAGGGACTGAGCTGACAGGCGGCTCTACAGAAGTTCCAGCCGACAGCTGCTTGATCCGCTTCCTCCCGCCCAGCCAGCCACTCGATCTCAGTGCTGGCGCGGGGAGGATCGGGGAATGTCTCTCCCCTCTTCAGGAACTGCTGTTGGTTCTTCCGCCTAACCTGCCACACAATTTCGGAGCTGGCGCGGACAAGGCTCACCACCGCTTCCGATCCGCTTCCGCTTCTCCGCCTCACAGAGTCAGACGGCTCAACCGGGCATGCGCGGAGGTGAAGTGGCTCTACACCGAGCCTGCCCAGCGCTGACGGCTCTGCCTCCTCCACTCCTCCCACTTCAGGACCGGCGGCCACGCTACCAGGCCGGCGCTATTCACCTCACGCTGGCCCAGGAATAGGCCCTCTGCTTCCACAACGACCGCTGCTCCAAACACACGGACCCTGTCTTCCCCACTCAGACAGCTGCTCTTCTCAGCTAGCAGTCTGCCACTACAGGTAGGAGGAGGGCTTCCGTTTAGTTATGTCGCCAGGGGAAATCAAGGGCAACCATGAGCCGAATTCATTTGAGGGGCTAATCGAGGGGGCCGCAAAGAATAACCCCTCAGCCTTAATCCTCTCTTCTTCTTAGCAACACTTTGCCAGAGTCTTTCTAAAGTCTTTCCAACTAGGCAGAGGACTGCGCTCCACAGCGCCGCAGTCTCCTTCACCCACTCACACCCCTTTCTTCCAGGCTAGGGGTTGGTCAGGCGCCCAGGGTCTCCAGTGATCCCACGCAGCGGGGACAAGACAAGTAACCCAAGGGAGGAAGGGTGGTGAATCAATAAGGCAGCGTCCTTAGACTGGGAGGTCAACCCTTTGACTATCCTACCCCCACCTTCTGCTACAGCCTGTCCTCCAGCTGACTCTCTCTGGTAAGACAAAATGGCTGACCAGCATTCCGCCTTATATAGGCTGACCCTCAGAGGTCCAGAAGGTTCTGGAATGCCCTACTCTATCCTATGGGACAGGTCCCAGGTATGACAGTTGTGACAGTTGGTAGCCACCATTTTGTGACTCCAAGGGAATTCCTGTCAGGAAAGGCCTCTAGGCCTGAGGTGAAGAACTATGAGGGCGAAAAAACACCTATCCCCCAGACCAACACCATAAAAACCTAGTGGACACAAAAATAAATAAAGGCATGAGGGGCAAGAAGGGGACAAAATAAATAAATAATAGGAGGGACTACGCAAAGGGCCAGACAGGTCTAACACGCGTCCCCCCCAGCTGAAAGTGGGGAGAGCTACCCAACCCCTTGGGAGTCCTCATCACTAAGGCGGAAATACCTAGAGAGACCGTCTGCATTGGCGTGGTCCACTCCAGGCCGATGTTCCACCCGGAAGTCCATTCCCTGTAGGGAGATGGACCATCTCAGCAACTTGGGATTTTCCCCCTTCATCTGCATTAGCCAACGAAGGGGTCGGTGGTCAGTCTGAACCAGGAAGTGCGAGCCAAACAGGTATGGCCGCAGCTTCTTCAGAGCCCACACCACCGCAAAGGCTTCCCTCTCAATTGCACTCCACTTCTGTTCCCGGGGAAGCAGTCTCCTGGATAGGAAAACCACAGGCTGATCCAGGCCCTCTTCATTCAGTTGCGATAACACTGCCCCAATGCCATGTTCTGATGCATCTGTCTGGACAATGAACTCCTTGGAGAAGTCTGGGGCCCTCAGGACCGGTGCTGCACACATTGCCTGCTTCAGTTTTACAAAGGCTTGCTGACAAGCCTCTGTCCAAACTACCCGTCGAGGTTGTTTCTTTGAGGTGAGCTCTGTGAGGGGCGCTACAATAGTGCCATACCCCTTCACAAAGCGACGGTAGTAGCCTGTGAGGCCCAGGAAAGCTCGGACCTCAGTCTGTGTCTTGGGGGGTTCCCAGGCCATAATTGCCTCAATCTTTGCCTGTAGGGGCTGCACTGTTCCCCTACCCACCAAGTGTCCAAGGTACACAACCGACCCCTGCCCAATCTGACATTTGCTGGCCTTGATGGTCAATCCAGCTTGTTTCAGGGCCTGGAGAACTGCTTGCAAATGTTGCAAATGGTCCTCCCAACTGCTACTGAAGACAGCAATGTCATCCAGATAAGCAGCGGAGAAACCCTCCATTCCGGAGAAGACCTGATTCACCAGCCGCTGAAAAGTGGCAGGGGCGTTCTTGAGCCCAAAGGGCATCACGCAGAACTGGAAGTGTCCCTCAGGCGTGGAGAAAGCTGACCTTTCTTTTGCTCCGTCTGTAAGGGAGATCTGCCAGTACCCTGAAGTGAGGTCAAAGGTACTCAGATATTGGGCAGCTCCCAGCCGGTCAATCAATTCATCCGCCCTAGGGATCGGATGAGCATCAGTCTTGGTGACTGAGTTCAGTCCCCGGTAATCCACACAGAACCTCAGTTCTGGAGTGGTGCCTGGTGGAGCTGCCTTTGGCACTAGAAGCACCGGACTGGACCAGGGGCTGCTGGAACGTTCAATAACTCCTAGCTCCAGCATCTTGGCAACCTCACCATGGATGCTAGCCTTCACCTTGTCGGACAGCCGGTAGGTCTTTGACTTCAATGGTGGGCTGTCCCCTGTGTCCACATCATGGGTACACAGGTGAGTCCTTCCCGGGACAAGGGAGAACAGCGTAGAATATTGCTCCAGTATCTGGCGACAGTCCTCCCGCTGTTCAGGAGTTAGGGTTGGAGAGAGAATCACTCCCTCCACTGACCCATCCTTTTCTTGAGACGAGAACAAGTCTGGGAGAGGTTCGCTTTCCGCTTCCTCTCCCCCATCAGTCACCATCATTAAGATGACCTTGGGCCTCTCATGGTGGGGTTTGAGTCGGTTAGCATGTAGCACCCGTAGGGGCTGTCGAGGGGTCTTAAGGTCCACCAGGTATGTGGCCTTACCCTTCTTTTCCAACACCTCAAAGGGGCCTGTCCAGCGATCCTGGAGGGCACTTAGCTCTCCAGGCTCCATCACCCACACTTTCTGGCCAGGCTCCAATTCCACCTGGTGAGCGTTGTGGTCATACCACTCCTTCATCACTGCCTGGCTGGCCTCCAAGTTGTCAGAAGCTTGCTTCCACAACTTCGCCATTTGGCTCCTGAAGGCCAGCATGTAGCTCACCACATCCTGGGGGGGTTTCCTGGGAGACTTTTCCCATCCATCCTTCACCAGGCTGAGAGGACCGCGTACAGGGTGCCCATACAGAAGCTCAAAGGGGCTGAAGCCCACTCCCTTCTGTGGCACTTCCCTGTAGGAGAATAGCAAACAGGGTAGGAGGACGTCCCACTTCCTCCGCAGGCTTTCAGGCAGACTTCTGATCATGCCCTTCAAGGTCTTGTTGAACCTTTCGACCAGTCCATTGGACTGGGGGTGATAGGGAGTGGTGAACCGGTAGGTCACTCCACACTCCTTCCACATTGCCCGCATGTATGCTGACATAAAGTTGGACCCCCTGTCGGACACAACTTCCTTGGGGAATCCCACTCGGTTAAAGATCCCCATCAGGGCCCTAGCCACCACAGGTGCAGTGACAGTCCTCAGAGGAATTGCCTCTGGGTACCGTGTGGCATGATCCACCAGAACCAGGATAAACCTGTGACCAGCTGTTGTTGGTGGATCCAATGGCCCTATAATGTCGATGCCCACCCTTTCAAAGGGGGTGCTAACGACTGGAAGTGGTTCCAGGGGAGCTTTCAGCTTCACCCCTGTTTTCCCACTGGCCTGGCAGGATACACATGTCCGACAGTAAGTGTTGGACGCCACTTTCATCTGAGGCCAGTAAAAGTGGGGGACAAGCCGAGCAAAGGTCTTGTCCTGACCTAAGTGTCCTGCCAAGGGTATTGCATGAGCCAATTCCAGCAGAAAGGCTCGGTACCGTTGCGGAACTACCAAGGCCCTTGATGAACCAGGTAAGGGTACCTTGGGTTCACTGTAGAGGAGTCCATCCTCCCAGTAAATGTGGTAGTGTCCCGCAACGTCCCCTGCTGCCTGGGCTTCAGCCTGTCGCCTCAGTCCCTCAAGGGTAGGGCACTCCTTCTGGCCCTTACAGAACTCCTCTCTGGTAGGCCCTCCCTCCACATGCCACTCAGCAGGGATGGGCAGGTCCTCCAGAGAAACTACTTCCCCCTCCACAGACTCCTGGTCCACCACCGCAGGCAGCCGATCTGTCACATGGGGTGTGGAAGCCGAAGCAGGCTTCTCCTGACTTCGGGTCTGTCCCTTTTTGGCAGCGGGTTGGGCCATTGTTCCAGGCTCCAACCCAGGCGAACTCCCTCTCCGGGCAGTCGTAGACCTTGTGCTTACACAGGCCCAGTCAGGTGTACCCAGCATCGCAGAATGCGTCCGGTATTCCACCTCTCTCCAGGCATTGTGCTCCATATCATTCCCCAGCAGACAATCAACTGGCACGGCAGGGCTTACGGCAACTCGAAGTGAACCTGCAACCCCTTCCCACTCAAAGGGAACCTCAGCCACGGGATAGTGGCCCATTCTGCCGTCAGCCATCGCGGCGGGGTGGAGTACATTGGGAACCACCTGCTCTGGAGACACCAGCTGACTTCTCACCATAGTCATACTGGTTCCTGTATCTCTCAGAGCCTCCCCTCTCTGGCCATTGATGGTGATCCATTGTCCATACTTAACAGTATTTGGGGGCACCTGGATCTTAGGAACCATCTCCCGTTCTCCCAGGGACACTAAGGTGACACCCGCCCACTCACCCCCCTTATCTAAGGGCAACTCCTCCCCAAGCGCTACACTAGCTACTCCCGGGGCTTTTCCTCCGGTGGGAGGGGGTGGTCTTTTTGGGCATCTGACATCTCCCTTATAATGTCCAACACCACCACACTCGAAGCAGTGGACAACCCTTGGCTGCTGGCTTTGGCCAGGATGAGGGTTTCTGGGCGGGTTAGCCTTAGGGGTGAAACCTGTTCCCTTTCCCTGGAAACTGTTTTGGGGACCTTTAGAGAACTCCCGCTTTTTATCTCCCCCCTGCTTCTTCTGAGGGGCGCCCTGTCCGGCCTTTTGGGAATCCCCTCCAGTCCCCTTTGAGGACACCCGGGTACTTGCCCAGATGTCCGCCTCCTCTGCAAGCTTCCGGGGGTTAGTCAGCTTGCTGTCCACCAGGTGTTGGCGCAGCTCGGGAAAACATTTCTCGAGTAGATGCTCTTTCAAAAAAAGATCATACAACCCCTCATAATCCTTCACCTCACTGCCCTGTACCCAGCCCTCCAATGCCTTCCTCGCATAATCTAGGAAGTCCACCCAGTTCTGGGTGCTTAACTTGTGGCTCCCCCTGAACTTCTGGCGATACTTTTCTGGGGTTAACCCAAACTTCCTGATCAATGCTAGCTTCATGGTGGGGTAGTTGGTCTGCTCCTCCGGTTCTAAGGCTAGCAAAGTGTCCCGACCGGTAGGAGGCATGTACTTGTACAACCCACCCCCCCAGTGCTTCTCCTAGATCCCATGGGCTCTTAAGGAGACCTCATAGGCTGCCAGCCACTTGGCTATGTCATCCCCCTGACTATAGCTGGCAATTATATCCTTAGGCAGGTAGGGTCTGGACTCCCTGGTTGGTTCTCTGGTTTCGCTGCCACCATTTGGAGTTGGAAAGGGTCCCCGTTGCAGGGCCTGGAGTTCTAACTCTTTTAGTTTGAATTCATGAGCCATTCTCCGCTCTTCCTTCTCCTGTTCTAACCTGGCTAACTCCCACTTCAGCTTCCTTTTTTCCCTCCTGTCTGTGAGCTCCGCTTCGGTCAAGCTTCCCCCGGAGACACTACTGCCCCTCCTAGAAGAGGTCATTGGTTCGGGGAGTAGGTTTCCCACCTCTGGATGGAACAATCCCTCTACCCCTATGAGCGTGCCCCGGTCTGTCTCCCCATCCTCCTCCTTCTCTTCATTGCGCGCTTCCACCCAAGCCCTCAAACTGGTCTGGAGTTCCCCCTTCTTGGCACCACGCTTGAAGAACACTCCCATTTGTTGACAGAAATCTTTTAGCTGGGCCAATGAATAAGTGTCCAGTTTTTCCAGTGCAAATTCCATTTTGCAAAAGGCAACACAAGGTTAAGCACACAAAAAGAATAGAGTTGCAAGGGCAACCTGAAGCTACCTCCACCCCACCACCAGGAATAAATTTAGAAAAAGCAAAAATAAAAATTAGGAGGGCCGCTAGGAGAAAACTCCAGGTGTAGGTTAGTGGATTACACTCAATTACTGCAGAGTAGTTGCAACCACAGTCAAGATCCCACCGCTAGACACCAACTTGTTGGAACCTAATGTTGTCAGGTCACCAAGGGTAGCCTGGCCTAGGGTAAGACAATCTCTATCTAAGGCACATGTGTAAAGGTTGCAAACCACCCAGCAGTAATCTAATGCAATAACACCCAAAAATGACACTACACCAATGTTTGTGGAAAAATACGAATTGTTTTATAAAAATAAGTTTGTTCCTCTTTATCACCTTTACATCAGTACTTCTCCTTATTCGATAGCTTTACTCCAAGAAACGTATTACACTTTATAACTTCAACTTTTCCTGCTCAATACATTTACATCAGGATACAATACCAATCTCACCCCACCTTCTACCAAAAATGTACACAATCAGCGAAGAATGTCAGTGGTTACACTAGTTTTACAGATGCGCTTGCAACCCCTATGAGGACTTTACACTCTTCCTAGTCAGAGGGTACTTTTAGCACTACTTTGACAGTTGGTTCTACCCCCAGCTTCTGGTTCATTGGCCGTTCTTCCCTGGACCTGAAATCAATGAGGATTACATCATCATGCTAATTTCCACCTACCAGGACACCGTAGGGGGGGAAAAACGAACAGTGTGTCTTGAATATGGTTACCTGCACAATGACTAATTTTTCCCCACACGGAAAGACCTTTTAAGAAACACCACTCCTCAGCCCCTTGAGGTGATTAATCTCTGGGGTTCAGTCTTCCCCCCTTCCCACACTCTCCTTACTGTACAGCGGAGACTGCAATGTCCAAGTCTCCAAGGGACTGAGCTGACAGGCGGCTCTACAGAAGTTCCAGCCGACAGCTGCTTGATCCGCTTCCTCCCGCCCAGCCAGCCACTCGATCTCAGTGCTGGCGCGGGGAGGATCGGGGAATGTCTCTCCCCTCTTCAGGAACTGCTGTTGGTTCTTCCGCCTAACCTGCCACACAATTTCGGAGCTGGCGCGGACAAGGCTCACCACCGCTTCCGATCCGCTTCCGCTTCTCCGCCTCACAGAGTCAGACGGCTCAACCGGGCATGCGCGGAGGTGAAGTGGCTCTACACCCGAGCCTGTCCAGCGCTGACGGCTCTGCCTCCTCCGCTCCTCCCACTTCAGGCCCAAAGGCCACGCTACCAGGCCGGCGCTATTCACCTCACGCTGGCCCAGGAATAGGCCCTCTGCTTCCACAACGACCGCTGCTCCAAACACACGGACCCTGTCTTCCCCACTCAGACAGCTGCTCTTCTCAGCTAGCAGTCTGCCACTACAGGTAGGAGGAGGGCTTCCGTTTAGTTATGTCGCCAGGGGAAATCAAGGGCAACCATGAGCCGAATTCATTGAGGGGCTAATCGAGGGGGCCGCAAAGAATAACCCCTCAGCCTTAATCCTCTCTTCTTCTTAGCAACACTTTGCCAGAGTCTTTCTAAAATCTTTCCAACTAGGCAGAGGACTGCGCTCCACAGCGCTGCAGTCTCCTTCACCCACTCACACCCCTTTCTTCCAGGCTAGGGGTTGGTCAGGCGCCCAGGGTCTCCAGTGATCCCACGCAGCGGGGACAAGACAAGTAACCCAAGGGAGGAAGGGTGGTGAATCAATAAGGCAGCGTCCTTAGACTGGGAGGTCAACCCTTTGACTATCCTACCATGCTACAGCCTGTCCTCCAGCTGACTCTCTCTGGTAAGACAAAATGGCTGACCAGCATTCCGCCTTATATAGGCCGACCCTCAGAGGTCCAGAAGGGACCAGAAGGTTCTGGAATGCCCTACTCTATCCTATGGGACAGGTCCCAGGTATGACAGTTGTGACAGTTGGTAGCCACCATTTTGTGACTCCAAGGGAATTCCTGTCAGGAAAGGCCTCTAGGCCTGAGGTGAAGAACTATGAGGGCGAAAAAACACCTATCCCCCAGACCAACACCATAAAAACCTAGTGGACACAAAAATAAATAAAGGCATGAGGGGCAAGAAGGGGACAAAATAAATAAATAATAGGAGGGACTACGCAAAGGGCCAGACAGGTCTAACAAGCAGTAACTACATGTCTTCTCCCTGTAGAAGGGTGGAATGCTACCCCCGCCGCCTAGGCCAGAGGGGGGGGGGATAGTATTCCAAAGTGTTTGACACCTTACACAAGATGTTTTGATAAAGCCAAACCAAAGTTAGCATTAACCGCGAGGATTATAATGCACTTAAGAGTATATGGTATGGCTATATCATAGAACAGCTACAAGGAAATGGTTCCGAAAGCTGCACTGGGGCTCAGCTCATGCTAGGGCACCCTCGCACATAAAACCAAGCACTCTGCCTCCAGGATTGTCAAACCCTACCATAGGAGTGGCTTATAGGTGTATATGTGTCTATGTAACCGCGCGGTGCCTGCCGCTTTGAGCATGTAAATGTGGTAGATATAGGTATACTATATCTAAGTAAGGGGTGATTACACCACCTTACACAGGCTGTTTGAACAGACCTGTGGTGTCAGTTTGGAAGGCAAACCAGGGGTGGCACAATACATGCTGCAGCTCTGGTAGGCCTAGGGTGCACCTATGCCCTGGGTACCTATGGTACACTATACAGGGGCTCACAAGGGTGACCCAATAACCAATCTGGTATGTACCTAAAGTACATGGAGTCCATTTTATAGAGAAAGCAGATAGTCTGGGGCCCTGAATAGCTGGGTCCCATGCCAACTAAGTCGAAAACAAGCAAAACACCAGGAAAAAAGTTGGGGTAACCATATAGTCAGATTCCACCTGCCTACATCTAGTACCTCTGGAAAAGATGGAGGAAGAACTCGATGTCTAGTCTGGAAGAATTGTTCTTACCTTTGCCTCAATCTTTAACTTCCATAGCCCCTTTCAAGAATCAATAACTAGAAGAAACGTTTCTTACCTTGTTTAAAATATGGACCAGTCCACCAGGAAACGGCCTGCCTACTGGGTAAGAGAAGGGATGGAAGATAGAAAAAGTTGCGGACCTGGGTAACAGGTATAATGCCGGGAGCAATGTGGAGATATGTACCAGTTGTGGGGAGCACCTTCCAAAAGCATTCAAGTTGATCCTGAAGCACCAACAAGAAGACTCCGACACTACTGCTGCTGCGTGAGTACCACCCAACTCAACTGAAAGGCAGCAAAACTCAGCACAGAGAAGCAGCTTGCAGCACCTGGGTTCCTAACTGTCTCCTGCTGTACTAGCTTCTCTTAACACGCTAGGCCAAGGATTACCGGTGGGCATTCTTGGAGCACTCGTATTATCTAGTGGGCACTTGCATACAAGAGACTTTTACATTTCTACATCTGAAAAAAGAGATAATTTTGTTAAGAACTGCTATACCATTTTGATCGTATAACAAACAAGTTAATTACCTTCGGTAACTCCTTATCTGATAGAGACTATCAAGCCACAGATTCCTTAACTTAGATTTATCTCCAGGTGCCGGACTGGATCCCCCAAAATATTTTGCGAGCAGTACCCTGGGTGCTGACCGGTAGCATTGTTCGCAGTGTCTATATAGGCGCCACCCCAGCGCGCTGTTAGTTTCTTTTTGCGACTTTCCACGCCAGGATCGCGGAACCATGACAATCAAGGAGCACTTGTGTGGAAAACTAAAGCCCTGGAAGGGGAACAGCCCTGCCCCAAGAAATCAGCTAGAGCATGGAGGATGGGTGGGTCGGTAATGAATCTGCGGCTAGATAGGTTGTCTACCAGAGTAGACAATACTGAAGGTAAGTAACGTGTTCATCTGCTAGAGACTGCTAGTCACAGATTGCTTACCTTACAATAGATACCAAAGCAATACCTCCCTGGAGGTAGGTCTGCAAAACTGTTTCACACTAGAAAGTCCAGCAGGGCCAAACGAGCAAAGTGCCCGTGCCGACATACCAGACTGTCCAGACACTAATGTCTTATAAATGTGTGAAGAGAAGCTGTGGGAGGCTGACTTAGTATATGGCGCACCCTTAATCCAGACAACCCTTAAGGCACTTATAATGGTCTTAGACAACCTTAGAGAGCTTTCTAAGTGGTAGCCATGGAGAGCAGCTTTCAGGCTGTAGTGTAGTTCCTATTTTCCCAATAGGCTCTGCGCATTGGAAAAATATCTTCAATAGTATAGACGTAGGACTGTGGTTAACTAGGTCTTCTACTGACGATATTAGACTTAAAGTTATGTGTGCCAGCTAGCTCAGAGTTCACTAGAAACTTTCTCGAATAGGCAAGGAGGGGTTTAACCTCCCTGGATAGACAAGAAGGGATTTAGTTTCTGACAACCATAGAACATGACAACTTTGCTCTCCCCTAATCAAGAGTATATCTCCAGAGTCGTGTGAAAACAAAAGACAACTTATTTTACTCAGTCAGTACGTGCATTCTTAGTTTCACCAGTTTGTAGAGAAATAAGAGATGGGCGTGTTTCAATAAAAGATGTTATTTATTGATCACTCTCTTTTCTCATACAAGAGAAATGAATCGCTATTATTGCAATACTCATAGTTAAGTAAAGTGCATGCAGTAAAAACAGAATTATAAAATAATACTGTAAAAGCATTTATATGGTTTCTTAGCCATATGATACTAAAATGGATAAAAGATATACATACATATATACATTGACTAATCGTACTCAACTGGTGCTTTTAACTACGCCTACCCCGGTGTACCTGACCTAAGCCTAATACTTAGGAGGGAGTAAGTAAGTAGCAGTTTAAGTTAAGTTTGCTTTGCCAAGAATCTGACTCAAGAATTCTCTGTAAGGGGTTAGTCAGTTCAGTACCTGGGATTTGGAAGGCTGGAGGGTTGGTATCTCTGTCTCAGGACTCGATATCCCAGTTACCCGCGAGGACGGCTGGAAACGCCGGAGGCTGGATTTCTCGGCAGGAGAAAAGGCAGCGTCTCTCTCAGCGCGTCAAAAGGGAGGGGCAGCGTCCGTGGGCTTTTCTGCTTCAGCTGGGCTCTCCGGCAAGTAGCGCTGCTCCAAGCTCGTCACCACCGTGTCTTAGCTTAGGGCAACGTCGGTATATTTATACCTGAAAGGTGCCGTGTTTGACGTAAGGATGGACATAAGACGTCAGCAAGAATGTCATAAGGACTGGTCGTTCTTACATTCTTTGCAGGAGTTCTCGAGCGAAATCAAAACAATGGTCGCGGGGATTTCCCAGGTCTGTTGGAGGTTTGATTTGTTTTGAGAACTCGGTGTGCTTCTCTAGGGGGCTGAAGGGATAGTGCTTGCTTAATGTGACAGCATGCGCTATGACCTAATCTGAAGACGGGTTTCTGTGCCGTTGTATGGACACTAGTGAATTAATAACCGGACAAGGGTCAGAAATAGGAGTATCAACATAGGTACCTAGATAAACACACTACACCCACTCCACGAAATGATGTACATATTTACTAACCTAAGCAATAGTAAACATAACTAACAGTGCATTTGTATACCGGACCACCCCAAAAAACATATATATTTTTTTTGTTGAAAAATGGCGTATGCAAAATGCACGAAATGAGTATAGGTACTGTATGCATTCAAGCAGTATAATCATTCAATAAGGAGATGCACATTTTATATCAGCATGAATGATTTGCGAAATTACATATGAAATGGCTCTTGATACAGGAAAAAAATTGCGAGACCATCTCATCACATATAAACACAATGAATTGCATATAAACTAGAGGTTGAGGTAATGTAATTACTCTAGTTTTCCTAAGAATAGAAGTTCTGTTCTCTAAGAATAGTTTTACTTTAAGCAGAAGATAAGTGCCAAAAAGGTAAATATTTTGGAATTTTGGGAAAAAGTTTTTGCTATTCAGAGGAGAAGAGAAAAAATAGTTCACAGTCACTTTGTTTTCAAAAGACTGAAGGCCAAATTCAGAGTTCAGGGAACGCCGTGTGCAAGTTTGTTTAAAATCATTCTCTCTGTTCCGGTGAAAACATCATTTCAGATAGATTCTCGAAAAAACAGTCTACAGCTTCAGGTGAGAGTTCGACTAGGTTAGAAAATGTCGCTACCATGCAGTCATGCGCATGATTGCTTTCACTGATGGTTTGATCAGAACTGCTTACAGAAGGTCGTACCTGGTCGATGCTGCTTTCATCTTGTACTTCACTACCCTTCAATCGCAGTGGTGAAGTCTCCACGAATGCCGTCATCAGGATAGGTAGCCGCTGGGGACAGCACAATGCATGAGCCTTTTACCGGACCCAACAAAGTATCTGCATCCAATGGTACGTCTGATTGTAGTGTAAGACAGGTGTCTAACACGCATTCTTCGCCGCATAGCATGCACCTTAATACAGGCATAACACAATTCTGCCAGATGGGTCTGAATGAAAGAAACCAGGTCATATTTAGATCTCGTAGCCGGGCTAAGCCAAGGACTTTAGTTATGTGGTCCCGGTAGCGGATAGCTAGGATCGTTTCTTCCATTGTAGCTGGAGTCTTGTCTGTGACATGGCTTGCCATAACGAAGCAAGAGTAGCAAGAATAAAATGCCTGCTACGAGTTCCAACAGGAGTGGAAGTCCGCCAAAGATGGAATGGACGAAATGTGGAAAAATACCCAGGATCGCTTTGAATGGTGTTAAAGCGCCTGAAAAAACTGTCTTAAATACACTGGCGATACCACTTGTATCAGAAATATTTAAGATTTCGTTCAACATTTCTGCGAAGTGTAGGGGGCAATTTGTTGATAACATTGAATGAATCTCTGCCGTTGTCCTTGCAACTTGGAGATCATTTGTTTCTTTTGATGACGTCAACTGGGTTGGCGTCTGTAGGAGCACAGTCTTCATTCTGCTTAAAGTATCAACTCGAATAGAAGAGATTTTTAAACTGGGCCATAACCTTCCCTCCCTGTCTGGAGCATCATTCGGGAACAATACTCTTTCACAGCACATGACCCTGGAAGTCACGCTTATGAGATAAGGTTTTCCTGGCAGCAAGCCACAACATCTGTGATCTACAATTAGAATGTAACTCCCGTTCGAAAGTCTTCTAAAGAATGGTTCTATTTGTGTTGCAGGTGTGCCTAACTGGTGACATGAAAGGTTATTTGAAGTCCCTTCACAGGCCCCATGCAAACTAATACCCTGACACAGAAGTATGCCACTTAGCAATCTTTCACAACTATTACCACTAAGAAATACACTCTGTCCGTTATTACTGACACATGTGTGTGTATAGGGCAAGTTCCATGTGGACTTAATGTATCCTTTACCCAACCTTTCATACTGGCCTGCCTGTATATATTTTTGGCAGTATTGAAACTGGAAAGTTGTTATCGGAATATTTATTATCCCATGTATTATCCATTCAATGACAGGTCGTTCTGACATTGTCAATGGTAAAATCTCTCAAGTTTTTCAATGCTCAGAATTGTATAGTCAGCACCCTTTTGTGCCAAACTGATTTGTTTATCAGTAAGGTTAAAGATATTAAATAATGACGTTGTGTTGATTAAACGCCAAGGCACATAGCCTGAACGCAGATTTTGTAACGTCCAGCCAAGCTGTACAATAGAACGTAATTGAGACTGACCGTGTTGCAACATAAGTAAGTCTTGTTCTATTATATCGATTGCAGAAGATACAATACTGTCCAGTGAATATATTCTGGAAGACAGAGTCATTAACCCATTGTCCACAACAGAAAGTGATTTTTCCAAATTAACACGGTCAATTTCCTGTATTTTTTCTGCTGTCTCAATTTGAGTTACTTTCCAAGCTTCGTTGTAAGCTGCATATATAGAGGCCGCTATGAAACGTTTTTGACGCTGTTTGCGTGGTCCCATGATGAAATCACGCAAGTCAGCACCTTCTTTAAGTAAAGTTAAGTGTTGCTTAATTTCTGACAGTGTGGATGTATGTAGCCATTGAAGGCAGAGTTTTCCCACACTATAAGTAGTTACAATCCCTGGATGTTGTCTCTGGGAGTATCTTGGGTCTGGCCTGGTCAATGTGAACCCCTGTATTTTGTTCAGGAATCTGTCTTGACAGTTATTTGTGTATGTGGGCCAGATCAACCATTTTTTCCAATCAGCATGTGTTCTGTTTTGGTTTAAAATATGGGATACGTCTATCTCAACATCCGTAGTGCTATTACTGGTAGGTGTTGGTTTTGGAATAGATGGTTTGTTTAAGTCTTTAATTTTGGCTAGGCCAAGACAGGATGTCTGTTGAATTGTATCATTCAAAAATATAATTTGTTCTGGGATCATGCAGGCTCTAAATAATGATTCTATACCTTGCACTTGCCAATCTTTTGTGCCCCAGATCGTTTTTGTTTCAATGTTATTGTTCCAGAAATCAAAACCGAAGGTATTCATTTTTTCAAAGAATGAGTCTGAATATATTAATTTTGTGTTTGTAAGCATGGTTTTCACTCCTGTCTTATTTAACAATTTGAAATAAAATGATTCTGCATTACTTGTGTTGAACCCTGAAAAGTATGAATATTTATCAAAATATGTCTTTGAACTGCCTTTTGGTGGAGTTGCACAATGTTCCCATTGGTTAAATTTTAAAACATTTCTAGGTTGGGTAGATTTATGCAGATAATGGTTACCATAATGGTTTTAACAAAACATTTGATCGTAATTAGATGAACCTTGCAAATAATCATGTTCTGTAAATTTAGATGACATTACTAGATCAGACATCATATCATTAATACTTTCAAAGTCCCAATCATCAGCAAATGTGCTTGGTTTTACAAAGTCACTTAATGAAATCTTAAATTGATGAGGATACTTCAGAAGCTCAACCGGACCATAGATTTCGTAATCAGTTTTGTCCCATGCTACCCCACCGGGTATAGGATTGGCTGTGTAGTTTACTGAAGAAAGGTCTCTTTTCTCTATGTGTGAAGACTTGTGTGGTTTCAGGACTAAGTTGATGTTCTGACTTGCTGTGTCCATTGTAACATATTTTCCCTCAATGAAATGTCCCAAGCATAGTACCATGATGAGCCAAAGTATGAGGATGAATACTCCTAGTGCCACCCAAAGTTCAATCCATGGAGAAATCAGATAGGTTTCTTGTAGTTGATGAAAGAGTTCCTTTGCTTTGTCTTTAAAAGTTTTTGTTGTCGGCTGTTCCTCAGGTTCACTTGGATCCTCAGAAAAATCATCGAAGTTGATGAAGTAGCCTGATGCTGTTCTGTCAATTGTTTCAATTGCTTCTGGATTCCTTTTCGTTTTTGGAATTTTCTTTGTTTCATTAGCATAGTCTGTGGTTACATCATTGTAGACTGGTGTTTCTTGATTTAAGATTTTAATTTGGGTTTCAAGAGGTTTAAGTTCCATGGCTTTGTTGCATAGTCCTTGTTGTTTTACTGTAGGTGTATCAATTGTGATTAGTCTTTCAGTTTGAACCTCTGTCTTTGTAGCAAACTTTGGTGTTCTACTACTTCTTGGGAGTCCACTTGGCCTACTACTTGTTATCGGCCACATGATTGTGGTTTAACCAGGTCGATGGATACAACTCGGTTCTCCTTTTTACCAGCAAGGGGCGGTAGTACTACTGATCTTGTCCGGTTGACAGACAAGACAGGAACTGCTTTTCTGTAAGAAGGCCCAAATTCCTTCTTCACCGCAATCTTTTCTCTGACCAGATCCCCGATTTTTGGAATCCAGACAGGCCTTGCTGGGACAGGTGGTTTCTCTTCAGTGGCTGTTGGCTGTTGCTTCAACTTTATGTTGCTCAGGTCTTTCCTCTTTTTGTTTAAGTCCTGTAAAATAGCCAAACGATCTTTGATATCAAAGCATTTTTCTTTAACCACTGAAGTTTGACTATCAAGGTCCTGGATTAGCATTCTAGTCCCAAACAATAGTTCGTACGGACTGAGACCTCTCAGAGATTTTCTTGGCAGATTATTAAGACTACGTTGGACACTTATTAAATGTTTGACCCACCCAGCTCCTGAACCTAATACCTTAGCTGTTATAGATTGCTCTATGCCCTGGTTTTTTCTTTACACCATCCCGTTTCCCTCAGGAAGGAGGTGACAAGAGTACCGCAATGCTATGCCCATGCCGGCCATGTCCGTCTCATAAGCTCGAGAGCTAAAAAGCAGGACCCTGGTCAGAATGTAGCATGCAAATTGCGTATATGCCATTATAGACTCGCAAATCTTTGTATAACAGTTCAGACGTCAGCCGAGAGCTGGGGTCTACATTTTAAGTGAAAATAGTCTCTACATGTTAATATGACGCATTATTCATACTGGGTATTTCATGTCGATAGCCTAATCCTTATTGGGTGAAACGCCATGGCAGTACGCCGTCTCGGTCACCACTGCGATCTCTGTTGCAATCTGGGCAGTTTTTTGCAAATATATGATGTTGCAGGCTCATTCCTGGCCACCAGTATGTTGATTGTAATTCTTCTAGAGAATCCTTAAGTGTAAGGTGTCTAAGACCCTCACCCATATGTGCGTCTGCTATTAACAAGCCTCTCCTGTCCATGTTTGGAATCACTCTATCCCCCACTCCAGGGATTCGAGCAAAAGGAACGGAGTTTGCATCGATTATGTATGTATAATTGAGTGGATACATGAGGGGTAGCGCTGAGCAGTCGCTTTTTGATGACGTTTTTACCGCTAGCATTGTTTCCCCGTCAATGTATTTTACTGAACGCTTTTTTGTAGCTACGGAAGCCGATTTAGTTGGTTCCGCTGTGGCTGTCTCAGCCAATGAATTCCCTGCAACGTGAACGCCATCACGCTGATGACTCAGTGAGTGTATCACGTGAGTCTTTGGTAGTTCTTTCTTTAAAAGAACTATTTGTTCCCAAAGCGATTTTTGCTTTATTGTGGCACCTGTGTCATCTTTGTATCCGTTTTCAACCCATTTCTGCAAGTCGTTATTGTATGATTTGACGCAGTAATATGAATCGCTCACTATTAGTGTCGGGAATTCGCGATCCGCATTATCTAGCGCCATTTTTAACGCTATTATGTCAGTTTGTTGTTCTGAATTGTTTTCCACTGAGTGTGTTTTTGAAAACAGAGGTCTTAATTTACCTCCGCGCCACACGTCTTTTGTAATCTCGCATGTGGCGTTATAAGCTTGTTCACACCAAACTGAGGGCTGAGCATGTCCGTCTGTATGTATTACACAGGCGTACTGTCGTACGGGCAGAATGTCGATTGGCAGAGGATATTCTCTTTCATATTCTAGATTTTTTAATTTTGTCAACTCTGGATCAAAATAGTATTTCACTCTGTCTGTAGCAATAGAATCTTCCCATTGTATCCATCTAGGATTCAGTGCCATAGTAGGTAAATTACATGGGGTTGTTAATGCCTCAAAGGATGATTCCGCTGTTCTGACTGTAATTTGTCTGCCGTCAGCTTGGTATCTTTCTCTTGCTACAGCTGTTTGAACCGCGTGAACAATGTTTTCCTTAATGCTGAATGTTTTTTCAGCTTCTGTGTATAAGTGTGATTTGTATGCTATTGGTACCTTTTCTCCCTCATTAGAGGTTAGGTATGTGAATCCGCATCTTCCTGGGATCACTCGAATCACAAGGTTGCGTGTGTTATCACGTGTTTGCAGTTTTGTTTTAACTAACATGTCTGTTTGTAAAGATCTCAAAATTTCTGTGTGTTTTTGAGTCCAATTGATTCTTTTAAAATCTGGTTTTATTAGGTCATAGAGAGGTTTAACCCTCTCTGCATAGTTTATAATGTAAGTTCTTCCAAAATTCAGGAAACCTAGAATTGATTGCAAGTTTTTCAGTGTTCTAGGTGCTTGGATTACAGCATATTTCTCTAGGAAATTGTCAGCCAGGCTTTTGCCTTCACTTGATAATTCATATCCTAAAAATAGGACAGTCATATGGGCAATTCTTGACTTCTTGAAGTTGAATTTGTAACCCTCTGCTGCGAACCCAAGTATTATGGTGTTCACTCTTTTCAAGTGAGTATCCAAGTCATTATCTGTTAGATAGATGTCATCGACATAAGATAATGCCTCATCATCATATATTTGTAGTAATTCTGTTACTCTTGCTGAGAATAATCCTGGGCTGTTCTTGAACCCTTGGGACAAACGACAGAAATTTTTCTGCGAGCCATTTATTGAGAAAGCGTCAAATATCTGCTTTCAGGTGCTATATTTTGACAAAAGAATCCATTAGAGATGTCTAATGTTGTTTTGTATTTTTTGCGCACTATGCTATTCATTAGTGCGGCACTGTGTGAGTTTTGTACTGCAAACGTTTTGCAGCATGAGTTAAGGTGTCTGTAGTCCAAAACTAGACGATATGAATCATCTGGTTTGGAGACAGGAAACAAAGGATTGTTCATTTGTGAGGTGCATGTTTCAATCACCCCCTGGTATTCAAGTTGGTCTAAGATCTCCCTGACCTGTTTTTTAGCTTCTTACTTAATTGGGTACTGCCTCTGTGCAGTTGGTTGAGATTTTAACTGGATCTTGTGAGGAGGAGAGTCCTCATCCCATCCCACATGATTTTTATATAGTGCAGGAGCCTGGGCTACTGCCCACTTTCTTGCAAGTGTATATTTTTTATGAATTGGAATATGATTTGAGAAGGCAGGCATAATCATTTCTTCGCCATGAGGGCACTCCCTGACAAACTCTGGTGGCCAGTCTTTTTCAGCTAGAAGGATGTCATAGCCCTTGGAGAGATTATCCCAAAATAGACCCCTTATTTTCCTAGTCTTATCTCCCTCTATACGTAAAGTTATTTCATATATTTTATGAGGTTTGCTAACTCTGGTATCTGCAGTTTCTACTTGAATGTATTCATTCGTGTCCACTGTCTCCAGATGATTCATCAGGATCTTGCGAGCTATGCTCACTTCTGCTGCGCTGTCTAGCATTGTCTGAGCCCACTCTCCGTTTTTCAGCTGAGTCCTCAGGATCCTCGGCATGTTTTATTATTTTAATGCTGGCTACCTTCTTCTTTGGAAATTGTAACTTTTTACTTTGATGAGCAGGTTCTTTGTCTTTGGACTTGACGAGCTCTTCCCTGTGTTCTGACCGTCCTCTTCTTTCCGATTTCTGCGAGGAAGTCTGAAAAGATCGAGAGGGACGTGTATCAATATCTTGATAGCTATCAGGTTTCTTCAAATTATCCCTATTTCTAAGGTTGTATTTTTTCTCAGAGGGCTCCCTCTGGGGAGACTTGTGTCCTTGGTCCGGAGATCTTTCTCTCCGCCGAGGAGACCTTCCTCTGGACTGGAATCTTTTTTCTTTGGGAGTGGATTGTTTCTTTCCATCCCAGTTCTTTTTTGAAGTGTTTAGATTATTTTTAATAAACACCTTTTCAGGATTTTCTATTAGTTGGGGTTTCACTGGTTTCCCACCCAAACTATCTCTTCCTAGTTCTTCATAGGATTTTTCTATGATTCTGGCTAGTTCAAATGGTTGGTCTGCTATATCTGTTTCCTTCAATCTTTGGCGGATCGCCACATTTGCTGCTTCCCCTTTTATGTTTGCTAGTAATATTGCCGAGACCTGCTTGAAGTCTTTCAGTAATTTCATACCCAGAGTTAAAGCAGGTTCTGGACCGTATTCATTTTGAATCTGTTTTAGCACTTCTGGTATTACCGCCATGGACGGAACACCATGTGTTTTTGTGTAAATGGAAGCAAAGACTGTACCCCAAGTGTCACAGTCCTCCACATGTGGTGCGATCCCCATTGGGAGACAGATAGTCAGAATTCTGTGTTCCTCCACAGGTGTGGTATCTGGAAATACCGCCTCTATTTGAGTGATTTTTTGTGCTAACCAGAATGGAATTTGTTCCCGTTTAATGGGTACTTTACCTAGACAGGCCTGTATGTTCTGTGGTGTGATTTTTTTTGTGTTCCCCTGATGAGGGGTCAGCTGTGGAATTTTAATAGCTGGTTGGACTGTTGAAGTCCGCATTACATATTGGACTAGTTGTCTGTGTATTTTAATCAGTTGTTTTAACTGTGTTAAAAGTTCTGTTACTGACATTTTTTCAATGTCTGGATGTGGTGTGTATTCGGCTAGAACCGGCCACGTCGCTCCTGGTCTACCTAGTGGACCGAGCCTGGTGATGTGATCATTATGTTTTAGGGCGCCTTTAAACCAGAGCAGGTGCTCTTGGTATTTGAGTGGTATTTCCACCTCCTCGAAAGGGGTGTACTCATCCGGAGGTTCCTCTATCTTGTAATAATGGAACTCCTTTGTTACAGCGTTTGCTGCTGGAAAATTTATCCATGAATAGAATACCTCTGTCTGCCGATATTCGTGTGCCTCAATTACGAATATGACTGTACCACCTCTCGGTGTTAGTCCATTTTCTATAAGTTTTAAGGTTATAGTTTTCCTTATGCTGACCGGGATGAGTATTGCACCCGGGTCTTGCTGTAGGAGACTTGTGTCTTCCTCTAGGAGTTGAGCTGCTATTCTAGCTGCCTCCCTATCTTCTTCAGTTTCTGACATTTTACTGTCAAGAAGGTTTTTTGTTGCAGATCAGGTTTTCAAGGAAACAAAGATTAGATGCACAATATTTTGGAACACTGTATCCTTCAACGTTGAATAAACCAAAAACCATACATAGGAGTCTCCTCCTACTAAGTTTGGCGGATTTAACCTTTCACCCACTCCAGACATCTTTGGAGTTTTATGGGAAAAAGGGTCTGTGTGAAAAAGCACGACTGAGTTACTCTAATGTCTTGCGTTAGATTTATCGCCTATCCAAACCGTTGGGCGCCATCTAGTGTAGTTCCTATTTTCCCAATAGGCTCTGCACATTGGAATAATATCTTCAATAGTATAGACGTAGGACTGTGGTTAACTAGGTCTTCTACTGACGATATTAGACTTAAAGTTATGTGTGCCAGCTAGCTCAGAGTTCACTAGAAACTTTCTTGAATAGGCAAGGAGGGGTTTAACCTCCCTGGATAGACAAGAAGGGATTTAGTTTCTGACAACCATAGAACATGACAACTTTGCTCTCCCCTAATCAAGAGTATATCTCCAGAGTCGTGTGAAAACAAAAGACAACTTATTTTACTCAGTCAGTACGTGCATTCTTAGTTTCACCAGTTTGTAGAGAAATAAGAGATGGGCGTGTTTCAATAAAAGATGTTATTTATCGATCAGTCTCTTTTCTCATACAACAGAAATGAATCGCTATTATTGCAATACTCATAGTTAAGTAAAGTGCATACAGTAAAAACAGAATTATAAAATAATACTGTAAAAGCATTTATATGGTTTCTTAGCCATATGATACTAAAATGGATAAAAGATATACATACATATATACATTGAATAATCGTACTCAACTGGTGCTTCTAACTACGCCTACCCCGGTGTACCTGACCTAAGCCTAATACTTGGGAGGGAGTTAGTAAGTAGCAGTTTAAGTTAAGTTTGCTTTGCCAAGAATCTGACTCAAGAATTCTCTGTAAGGGGTTAGTCAGTTCAGTACCTGGGATTTGGAAGGCTGGAGGGTTGGTATCTCTGTCTCAGGACTCGATATCTCAGTTACCCGCGAGGGCAGCTGGAAACGCCGGAGGCTGGATTTCTCGGCAGGAGAAAAGGCAGCGTCTCTCTCAGCGGCAGCGGCCGTGGGCTTTTCTGCTTCAGCTGGGCTCTCCGGCAAGTAGCGCTGCTCCAAGCTCGTCACCACCGTGTCTTAGCTTAGGGAAACGTCGGTATATTTATACCTGAAAGGTGCTGTGTTTGACGTAAGGATGGACATAACAATGGTCGCGGGGGTTTCCCAGGTCTGTTGGAGGTTTGATTTGTTTTGAGAACTCGGTGTGCTTCTCTAGGGGGCTGAAGGGATAGTGCTTGCTTAATGTGACAGCATGCGCTATGACCTAATCTGAAGACGGGTTTCTGTGCCGTTGTATGGACACTAGTGAATTAATAACCGGACAAGGGTCCGAAATAGGAGTATCAATATAGGTACCTAGATAAACACACTACAAGGCTTATCCTGAAGGAGTGTTAAGCGGCTTGTTTTACCAGATCTAATTATGTAGTGTAGGTTAAACGAAAAAGAGCCGCATGCTGTATAGATAAAAATGTCTATTTATTACACAACACCAACTAACAATTTGGTATATCTCCTGCCTCAACACAAATGCACAATACTTCAATCGCAAGAGGTAAGTAAGCACAATACACAGTGGTCTCCAGGGGAGACCATATATAAAGAAAGTGGAATGCGAACTGCAACTGAAGCCAGGACTTGGACCAAGAAATTCAGAATAGCTGGGGACACAAGGAACTACCCAAGGTAAGTAACCAGGAACCCCATGGAAGCTTTGTACAGAGTGGAAACACAGCAGCGTACTGAATAGAAGTCAACAGGAAAGTTGCAGTTCACGTTTTGAAAACGAAGGCCCCTTCCCAGTGAACCCTGAAGAAATCCCAGGAAAGACAGAAGGTTGGAGTCTCACCCACCTGTGGATACCCCAGGAATCGGGATACCTACAAAAGGGAAGCGGGTGCATAGATGTGAAGTGATGTCGAACACAGCTGTAGACCACAATTAAGGACTCCAGTAAAGATGCCGCTGGCCAAAACTGAGCAAGAGTCTGGTGGAATCCAAAGGTGGATTCTTGAAGAGGAGAACCCAGGGAGATTACTTCGGGTGTCCTTGATGCCCACAGGCCTGTTGTAGATACTGGAAGAAGCACAGATGACAAAGAAGACTTGCAGAACAGCAGGAGTCTTCCCTCACCAGGGAAGCAGGGTGTAAAGATGCGAAGTGATTTAGGAAACCGTCGTAGACTACAATGAAAGACTTACCGCTGGAGAAGACTGTGCAAGAGTATGGTAGAATCCAAGGGTGGATTCTTGAAGTGAAGAACCTGTAAGTCTATATCACTCAGAGGTGACTAGGAGGCACAGAAGAGCAATTGCCACCGATGACGGAGGGTTCAGAAGTGATGACGGTGACCTTGTTGGTGCAGCTGTGAGGACCAGGCGATGCTGAGGAAGCCAGGAGCTGTGCATGAGCTATCCCACGTCGGAAGTCGAGAACCAGGGGGTCAGTGTCCTGCGAGAGCACCAACAAGCCTTGGCAGCAGCAACAGGTGTGGAAAGCGAAGAAGGAGCAACGTTGGGACCAGCAAGGTCCAAGGGACTCACCACAAGCAGGAGAGTCAGAGCAGGCCTCAAGCAAGAAGGGGAGCCCACTGAAACAGGAGAGGACCCACAGGCCAAAGACACAAGCTCAAGCAGCTCACAATTAAGAAAGGCCCATGGTGCAAAGGATGTAGTGAAGACCCTGTACTTGGCAGGAAGAGATTCTGAAGGCTGGAGCTCCTTGATGCAGTCTCGGTTCCAGGCGAAGCCTAGAGAAGTCCAAGTGTCCAGAAGGTCGAAGAGTGACGTGGTTTCTGGCTTGAGTCTAGTCCCACGACGAATCCGAAGACCCATCCACAGGTAAGCCCTTTTATAGCGAAAATAAAGGGATTAGGACGACTCAGGGGTCCCTTCCAGAGGAGGGGCTGGACTGAGGGGAGGATACTCCCATGTCCTTTGTCCAGTTTGATGCCTGAGCGGGAGACAAGGGCTCCCTGAACTGGCTCAAACTGGAGTATGCAAGGAGGGCACTGAATATACTGTTCAAATCTGTCTGGTGGTGCTTGCAAGCACCCCCCAACCCAGCCCAATACACTAAGTCCTGACTGGGAGGTGGCCACACCTCACTGTGACAGGAAACCTCTTGTTCTACCTTCCCCTGCTCGAGCTCAACTCAGCAGTAGGAGGCCAAAATCGTGACTGTGGTCGGCAGCAGCACTAGCTTGCTAGCAGACCTTGAAAGGCAATTACATGGAGTACCAGCGGCTTTGTGGAGGAGCCACCCCCAGTGCACCGTTACTGGTGTTGGGGTATGATTCCAACATGTTTGATACCAAACATGCCCAGGTTCGGCACAGCCACTATATAGTTAGCCATCGTGTAATGACTCTATGCATCAAAATGTCTGACCGCACTTACAAAGCGTGGAGAATCTATTTTGGGGTTTGTATGGGGTGTCCTGCTCATGCAGGAGCACCCACACACTTACAACCCAGCACCCTGCCTTCAGAAATGAAAAGCATGCCTTATGGATGACATAGGTTCTAAGTGTAGTGACCTCAAATAGAAGGAAACTTATATCTGTCCTACGTGGTGCTAGCATCAGCTTTCACAGGCTGCAATGGCAGGTTTGTAGTCACAGTTTGAGTGGTCTCTCATGGGTAACCGAATACATGCTGCAGCCCATGGGAGACCCCGGGTACACCTATGTCCTGGGTACCTCAGTACCATATACTAGAGACTTACAGGGGTACACCAGTAGCCAAGTGTGGAGGTACAAAAGTACTTACCAAGTCAAATTTAGGTAGGTAGCATAGTGACTGGGGTCACGATTAGCAGGATACCAGTCAGACTAGTCAAAAAAACATACTGACACCAGCAAAAAGTGGGGGCAACCATGAAAGCAAATCCTACTTTCCTACAGAAGCCCACATTGCTGCCTGCAGATATCCAGGACTGGAATTCCACGTGCTAACACAGTGGTCACAACATTAGCTCTGGTGGAATGAGCACGCAAACACTCAGGGGGTTGCTTACTTGGCTAATGCATAGCAGATCTTAATGCACAACACAATCCATCGGGAGATGACATGCCCTGCAAAGAGTTGGTCGTCCACCCAGAACGCTCGTGTGTGGTCAAGGTAGAACGACAATGCTCTCCGGGTCCAGACGGTGAAGGCACTTCTCTTCCTTGGAGGAATGTGGTGGAGCAAAAAAAAGTAGGAAGGGAGATGGACTGGTCTCCATGCAAGGGAGTGACTACTTTCAACAGAAAGGAATCTCTAGTGCATAGAACTAGACTGTCTGGGTAGCCTTTCATGTATGGAGTCTTAGTTGACAAAGCCTTAAGCTCATTGACCCACCGAGCCGATATTCTGCCACCAGGAAGACAGTCTTGATGGTAAGGAGCCCGCATCTCTGCACACCATGCCACAAACTTGCCCTTACAGCAGGCGTACACCGTTTTGGTGGAGGGACGATTGGCTAACAAGATAACATTGCAGACTTCGGGCTGTAAACTGTTGTCGCACAATCTCCACGCAACAAGGCAGAGCATTGACAGGTGCGGCTGGAGAACCCTTCCCTGCTGCTGCGACAGGAGACCCTTCAGAAGTTGCGGCCTTAATAGAGGACCGATGACCATGCCCAACAGTTTGGGGTACCAAACTCTCAGAGCCCAGTCCAGAGCCATAAGGATGACTTGGGTGCAGTCGTTCCGGATGTTCTTCAGAACTCTGAGCAGGAATAGTATGGAAGGAAAGGTGTACAAGAGGCCTGAGCTCCAACAGAGATATGCCCTTACGTTCCAGTCATGTCCAGAGATGCAGGGCCTCTTGACAAAGGGTCCACATCACTCACCCTGTTTGCGGCAGTACCACGTGGCGGAGGTGTTGTCTGTGAACTTTTGTTCTAGCCTTTCATTGATGGAGGGTAGAAAGGCTTTTAATGCCAGCCAGATCACACGGAGCTCCAGAAGGTTAAAGTGGAGTCCAGATTCTGCCAGAGCCCAGATGACTCGGATCTCCACCTCTCTCAGATGGCTGTCCTTTCCCAGGAGTGACACATATTAAGGGAGAGGGGTCTGCCGCTGACCCAATCACAGTTTAACAACCACTGCAGATCTCTTGCATTACCTCCAAGATCTGGACCATGTCAGAGAGATTCCCCATATGCTGTGCCCATTGGAACTTCAGGCCCCACTGCAGAACCTGCATCGGTCATTGGGCATGTGTCATAAGCAGAATGCAAGATGCCATGAGTCCAGCAGGGTAGAGGCTGAAACATCAGTATCATAGATTAAATATCCTGGACTGGCCATTCAGGAGTATAAACCCAAAACTACACTCTGTCCAGAACAGTCCGCTAAAAGGGAGTATCTGAGCGGGATTCAGGTGTGACTTCAGCACATTGATAATGAACCCCAGCAAAAGCAGGAGTTCCACCATAGTCTGGAGGTGGGAGACGGCAGCCTGAGGAGAGATAGGGGAAGACTGGCAACCCTGATCTCCACAGATGAACTGCAACCACTGTCATAACCTTGGTGAACGCCTGAGGGGCCCTGGAAGGTCAAAAGGGAGCACGCAAACTGAAAGTGCTCATGGTCCACCATAAATCAGAGGTAACGCCTGTGGGCAGGCAGGACGTGGAAGTATAAGTCCTGCAAGTCCAACACTACCATCCAGTGATTTTGATTTGAATTCAAATTTGTAGAACGCAACTTATGACCGGAGAGTCTGAGCTCTTACCAGTAACCTGTAACTTGGCAACGGAAATAAAATTAGTCATGCTTAACAGCAAAGTTTTCAGAGATTTCCTGAAACTTGAAAGCAAGGTGGCTGCTTTCTAATTCTGATGGAGACGGTTCCAATTATGAGCAGTGCAAATGACAAAGCTTCTGTCTTCCCAGGAGGACAGTTCGCTGCGAGGGGACTACCATATTTCTTGTAGAGCTATTACGAAGAGTCCTGCAAGGCCAGCACAATCAAGCCCGTTGAAAATGATCAGTTTCTTTACGGAAGCCAGTATAGCCTCCTAATCACTTGTTTGGGCGAATGGAATCTAGGGACCTTCATGAGCATCCGGGTTGCCAAGGTTAGAAGAATTTGCAGTTTGTTCAGTGAATTTTTCTGAAAGTTTGATAGAGGCCATTACAATAGTCTACTCTGGATAGGACTAATGCAACAACAATTGTCAAATGGCAATTTTCTTAATGCATAGGGTTTAAAAGGACGCTGCAATCAATCTGTTTACTTGCTCTTTGAATGTTAATCTACCATCAATTAAGACACCAAGGCTCACTCAAGTCCAGTCTCAGGGCAGATAGGACTTGAGTGAGCGAGAGCATTCTGAACTGCTTCTTGAGCAAGAAATTAGGGGGGAGGCCTCCATCCTTCTTGGGTACCAGGAAGTAGAGGTAATTACAACGATTACCTACTTCTGGCATCGGCATCCTCTCTCCCTTGGCCTTGGCCAAGAGAGTCACTACTTCTTGGCAGAGCAAGGAGAGATAGTCGTCCGTCAGCTTGTTATAAGTGGATGACATGGGTAAAGAGAAGGGAGTAGCCCCTTCAGACAGTTTGAAGAACCCAGCGGTCTGATGTTATTGACTTCCAGTGGGGCAGGTGATGGTGTATCCTGCTTCTCACTGGGTGTCCATGATGGAGAGAGGGCAAACTAAAGGGGTTTGGAGGCTGTGGCTACTGGGGTAGGGGGGTTGGACTGGCTCTACCTCTGGCACTTTGTCCAGGCAGAGGCTAGGAAGCTTGTGCGCTGTGTAAAGACACTGCTGGAAGCCCCTTCCTTGGCCACAAAAGGAGCAAAAGGAGGACTGAGGTTGGCGAGGGGGCCATAAAAAGGCCCAAGGACCTGACTGTAACCTTGCTATCCTTAATGTGTTACAGCGCTACGTCCACCTTGTCTCCGACGAGGCAAAAGCCATCAACGGGCATGTCCATAAGCAATGCTGGGACATCCCCAGAAAAGCCAGTTGTCCTCAACCAGGTGTGGTGACACAAAGTCCACATATTATGAAACCGCTCTGCCCAGCAAATCGGTTGTATCCAGCCCACATCGAAGTATGAACTTTTGCTGCATCTTTCCCGTCAGCAATAGCTTAGGGAAGTGTGGCCCGGGCCTCCTCCAAGACCACAGGCAGTAGTTGTGCCACCGAATCCCACAAGAGGTGGCAGTGATAGCTCAAAAGGCATGCAATTTTCACGGACCACAGTGTCAGACTGGTGGTGGAAAACATTTTCTTTCCTAAGGTGTCCAGCCTCTTGGATTCCCTATCCGGTGGAGTGGTAGGGAATGTGCCAGGATTTACATGGGAGGTGTGAAGAAATTGGGGTCCCCTGTGGTAGGGCAGGGCTCTGGTAGCGGGATATTGTCATGTTCACATGAACCCCTGTGCTGGGTTTGGGCCAAGTACCCAGGAGGATATCTCTGAGGACTTTATTAAATGGCAGACGCGATTCTGAGGGGGTCACTCCCGACTGAAGGATCTCCGTTAAGACGTTAGTCTTGAGTGCCACTGAGGGCAGGCTAAAGGTTCAGGACTCAGCCGCCCTTCTCACCACCAGAGCAAATGAGGAGAGAAGATGCCAGTATCTGAAGAAGTGCCCAGTCCGCTAGCGTCCGTCAAATCCTCGCGCCAGTCCATGTTGGGGTCTAGGGGCTAATATTCTTCAGGATCCAGCGACCCCTCCCATTCCTAACCGAATTCCGGCCCATAGGCATAGAACTTAGGCTTTGTCCTGGAATATGTGTCTCCAGTCGGCGCCAGAGCCTGCGTTGGACAGCACCCCAACAGCATGGAGTCAGAATGAGAAAGGGGATCGCGCAGCAGGGTTGTACTGGCATCGAGACCGGCGTCGGGAAAGGGTGGCACAACTGGTGGAGGTCCAGATCCATCGATGCATTCAAGGGGCCCAACTGGAACCGGGGATTGAACTGCCAGCAGAAATCCGGTGGGGGCCACTCCGGAACATGCAGGGCCCAGAGGCGCACCAGCAGGAACGGGTCACCCAAATATGAGGTGCATGGCCTCATAAATTTCGCAGAATTGGGCAGTCCCAGACACAGACTCAACCGCGGAGCTAGGCCTCAAATGACGACGATCATTTGTCTCGTCGGATGACATTGACATACGGGAAGAAGTTGAAGACCTCTTTGACTTCTTGCTCTTCTTCTTATGGTGGGACTTATCCAAAGACAACATCAACTAGGACAGGTTCTTGGGCTCCGTGACCTTCCTGTTTAGCAGGATGGAGACTGTGTCAGCATTGCACATTGAGCGGCAAGGAGCTTGAGGGAGTGCTCCCTTAAGTACTTGGGGAGCATAATGTGGCAGTCGACGCAGGTCTTCACATCGTGGTCACGCTTGAGGCACCAGGTGCAGGCCTATCACAGACATCTGTGGATGACAGGCACCGTAGGGCTTGAAGCCAGGTTTCCAGGTTGACATACCTGCTACACCAGGAGAAAATCTAAAAAAGGAACAAAATGGATAAAAAGGTCAGTAAAAAAATGACTGGTATAGCTCTCTCCAGAGCTGCACTAACAGGAGGAAAATAAAAAAAACAGGACATCAGCGCGCTGAGGTAGCACTCAGATAGGCACCGAGCACATCACTTCCGATGTGGAAGACACCAATGATACCCCACGGAGCCAATGTCACCTACCGGCGCTCAGGGGTACTGCGCATGAAAAGATTTCAGGATCCAGTCTGACACCTGGAGATAATACTAAGGGAAGAAATCTGCTGCTCGAAGTCTCCATCAGAATATTTTTATTATTATTGATATATTTTTGTATTAACGGTTTCTCTTTTTATTCCAACATGATACAGTGCTTTATGTTGTTTCTTAACTCAACAGCATTTTGTTTCACAAAAGGCATCAAATGCTATTCGTCCTAGGGATTGCATAGCTACCTGTGTCAGGCTATTAAAGATTCACCATAAATCTCCTTACTGAAACTAGTTTAGTTCTTTCAATTCCCTTTCATGGTTAGTGTGGAAAGCTCAGCCTTAAGTCAATCTCTCCCAGGGCCTTCCAGTGGATTTTCCTGCAGAGATATCACACATTTGTGAAATTTGACCATCTAATGCAGCATATAACTAAAATAGGTGTAAAATTACAGACAACATCCTGAAATTGCATTAAGTTAGACGTGAACCAACTCTACTCTTAAGCATGAATACCTTTACATGAGTTTTCATAAACAGGAGTTTTCAAGAAAGGAAAGACATAGGTGTTTTCCCAGGCACACAGGATAGAACTTTGCCATAGATTTCTTTAAAGTTTAACAGTAACTAAATACATACAGCACACAATCACAGAAACGGAATAAACCGGAACCCAAACAAAGTATTATGCATTAATTAGATTTGCTTACCTTAGAATGTCCCATTATTTTAGGGAAGGTGTAAGAAGAACATCCCTCTGGACTCTGGCCTAGCTGGCTGAAAGGGGTATGGAAGGTAGCCTGCATAAAACAAAGCGTAGACATTTTAGTGAAGTAATCTTGGCATGGCAGTTATTGTTCTACCATACTGCGAACTCGATTTACATCCGTCACTGCTGGATGTCTTGATGTACCATTGCACACTTTTCCTAAATAGCTCTAGTTATTGTTTTCACAACAAACGAGCAAGTAGTTTATTTTTTTTTAATTGCTGAGCTTTAAATAGCGCAAACTTGACCCGAAGGCATTGGAGCGCTTCACAATATTTGTATGATTCAGAAAAGGGGGTGGTGATGAACAGAGTGCCTGAATTAAGCAGACCACTCTTACCCAGTCCAAAGATCAGGGCTTGATCCATCACCGTTTTTTAGCTCACTGCACCATCCCAGCTCAGAACTTGGCTATATGCAAATTAGTCTGTTCCTGTCCCAGTGCATGATGGGAACAGGGCAAACCAAACTACCAAGCCAATTCTTATACTGGGAAGGAAACAAGCTTCCGGGGACCGGTTTCTGCCATTTCAGGCGTCGTAGGCCCGGCTTGCTTGAATCCTGATGGTGCAATGAGCAAGGGACTCACATTTGAGTATACCCTTCCACGCTTATGGTGGACAAAATGATTCAGAAAAGGGGGTGGTGATGAACAGAGTGCCTGAATTAAGCAGACCACTCTTACCCAGTCCAAAGATCAGGGCTTGCTCCATCACCGTTTTTTAGCTCACTGCACCATCCCAGCTCAGAACTTGGCTATATGCAAATTAGTCTGTTCCTGTCTCAGTGCATGATGGGAACAGGGCAAACCAAACTACCAAGCCAATTCTTATACTGGGAAGGAAACAAGCTTCCGGGGACCGGTTTCTGCCATTTCAGGCGTCGTCGGCCCGGCTTGCTTGAATCCTGATGGTGCAATGAGCAAGGGACTCACATCTGAGTATACCCTTCCACGCTTATGGTGGACAAAATGATTCAGAAAAGGGGGTGGTGATGAACAGAGTGCCTGAATTAAGCAGACCACTCTTACCCAGTCCAAAGATCAGGGCTTGATCCATCACCGTTTTTTAGCTCACTGCACCATCCCAGCTCAGAACTTGGCTATATGCAAATTAGTCTGTTCCTGTCCCAGTGCATGATGGGAACAATGCAAACCAAACTACCAAGCCAATTCTTATACTGGGAAGGAAACAACTTCCGGGGACCGGTTTCTGCCATTTCAGGCGTCGTCGGCCCGGCTTGCTTGAATCCTGATGGTGCAATGAGCAAGGGACTCACATCTGAGTATACCCTTCCACGCTTATGGTGGACAAAATGATTCAGAAAAGGGGATGGTGATGAACAGAGTGCCTGAATTAAGCAGACCACTCTTACCCAGTCCAAAGATCAGGGCTTGATCCATCACCGTTTTTTAGCTCACTGCACCATCCCAGCTCAGAACTTGGCTATATGCAAATTAGTCTGTTCCTGTCCCAGTGCATGATGGGAACAGGGCAAACCAAACTACCAAGCCAATTCTTATACTGGGAAGGAAACAAGCTTGTCTCCTTTCTGGTGAAGAATTGGCTTGGTAGTTTGGTCTGCCCTGTTCCCATGATGCACTGGGCCAGGGACAGACTAATTTGCATATAGCCAGGTTCTGAGCTGGGATGGGGCAGTGAGCTAAATAACGGTGATGGATCAAGCCCTGATCTTTGGACTGGGTAAGAGTGGTCTGCTTAATTCAGACACTCTGTTCATCACCACCCCCTTTTCTGAATCGTTTTTGGCCACTATAGGTGTGGCAGGGTATACTCAGACATGAGTCCCTTGCTCACTGCTCCATCAGGATTCAAGCAAGCCGGGCCGACGAGGCTGAAATGCCAGAAACCGGTCCCCGGTAGCTTGTCTTCTTTCTGGTGAAGAATTGGCTTGGTAGTTTGGTCTGCCCTGTTCCCATGATGCACTGGGCCAGGGACAGACTAATTGGCATATAGCCAGGTTCTGAGCTGGGATGGGGCAGTGAGCTAAATAACGGTGATGGATCAAGCCCTGATCTTTGGACTGGGTAAGAGTGGTCTGCTTAATTCAGACACTCTGTTCATCACCACCCCCTTTTCTGAATCGTTTTTGGCCACTATAGGTGTGGCAGGGTATACTCAGACATGAGTCCCTTGCTCACTGCTCCATCAGGATTCAAGCAAGCCGGGCCGACGAGGCTGAAATGCCAGAAACCGGTCCCCGGTAGCTTGTCTCCTTTCTGGTGAAGAATTGGCTTGGTAGTTTGGTCTGCCCTGTTCCCATGATGCACTGGGCCAGGGACAGACTCATTTGCATATAGCCAGGTTCTGAGCTGGGATGGGGCAGTGAGCTAAATAACGGTGATGGATCAAGCCCTGATCTTTGGACTGGGTAAGAGTGGTCTGCTTAATTCAGACACTCTGTTCATCACCACCCCCTTTTCTGAATCACAATATTTGTATAGCAGTAATTATGTGGTTTACAAATTGAGGTAGACAGAGGTAAACATGGCAGTACATGAACGAAACATATGAAGGCATTAGTATCAGTAGCAGGTACATTTTGAGGTAGAAAGAGCATGGGAATGTAGATATTGCTTCAGCAGTGCATCGTAGCCGTGCTTATTGGGGTAAGCATAAAGACAATGGCAGTATGTAAACCAAATGTATGAAGGCGTTGGGATCAGTAGCGGACGCATTTTTGAGGTAGAAACAGCACATATCTATATAAATAATGTTTTAGCAGCGCATAGTTATATTTGCACAGGGTTTCACGGGGAAAGAGTAAATATACATAGAGCCAGTCGAACAGATGTATACATTCTTGAGGTAGAAAGAGCATATAGATATATTGTTTTAACAGCGCACAGTAACAGAAAATATGGAGGTAGGCATAAAGACGAAAGACGAAATAGCAGTGCAAAAGCGAAACATATGAAGGCATTAGGATCAATAGCGGATACATTTTTGAGGTAGAATAATCACACACACACACATATATATATATAGCGTTACCATAGTCCAGGACGAAGGCTTCACCACAGTTCTTAGGCTATCACTGGGTATGAAGGTTTGACTTTTTTTTTGTGTATCAATGAGTAGAGGGTACTTTTTGCAGCGGCGTTAATATGCTCCTTCATGCTTAAGTCAATGTTGAGTGCGATTCCCAGGGATTTAACAGAGCCAGAGATGGAGAATGTGCAGTTTAGTGCAGTGATGCTGTTGAGCCAGCTAGCTATGGGAAAGGATTTTTCTCTGGGTTGGATGAGGACGAATTCTGTTTTTTGGGGGTTGAGTTTGAGGTGGTTTCTGGTTAGTATGGATTGAACTGTGTGTAGAGTGCTATTTAGGTGCTGGATGTCACTGACTGATGAGATTTTCACGTAGAGCTGGGTGTCACCTGCACAGAGATGATAGGCAATTCGAGCTTGCTTAAGGATCGCTGCTAAAGATTCCATATAGAAGTTGAATAGTGCAAGAGACTGGGTTGATCCTTGCAGGACAACTAGTGAGACTGGCGATGGCATTGAGATTTCATAGCTGAATTTGATTAGCTGTGAGCGCTTTCTTAAGAAAGAGGTGAACCACTGGAGGACAGTTCCTTTGATGCCTACTCTCTTTGAGACGGTGTGTAGGAGGATGTCGTGGTTGACAGTGTTGAAGGCGGCGGATTGGTCCAGGAGGACTAGGAAGCATGCTTGTCCTTTGTCCAGAGCTCTTTGAAGATCCTCCACGATGTTCAGTATGGCAGTTTCTGTACTGCAGCCTTTCCTGAAGCCTGACTGGAAGAAGTTAAGTAAGCACACATTTTTCAATGGTTTTGGCGCGAAGAGTGAGTTAGTTATGGGTCTGTAGTTAAGGTCATTAGGGTTGGCGTATTTGAGGAAAGCCGGCATGAAGCAGCTCGATAGGGAGAAATTGATGATTTTGGTCCATCAGGGTAGATGTGACTAAACTTTTTGGGGGGACTTTTTGCCTATGCTGCTCGTTGCTCGCTGTGCCCAGGGAACCCTGATGACCCTACTTGCTGCTGGCTGCTGACCATCACGCCGTCCCTCTTTTTTGCCAGAGCCCGCCGCACCCCTCTCGCTGCTACACTTTAATTCAACTCTTGTGTGGCCACCGAGTGGAGGGGGAGCGCCTGCCGGGAAGAGACTACATCCGCCAGCTGCCTTTGCGGCCGGAGCCGCACCTGGGAGCATCGCGCCAAGCGGCGCATAAATTAAGGCACTACCTCCGGTGGAGCGGGGGACTTTTTTGCCTATGCTGCTCGTTGCTCGCTGTGCTCAGGGAACCCTGATTACCCTACTTGCTGCTGGCTGCTGACCATCACGCCGTCCCTCTTTTTTGCCAGAGCCCGCTGCACCCCTCTCGCTGCTACACTTTAATTCAACTCTTGTGTGGCCGCCGAGTGGAGGGGGAGCGCCTGCCGGGAAGAGACTACATCCTCCAGCTGCCTTTGCGGCCGGAGCCGCACCTGGGAGCATCGCGCCAAGCGGCGCATAAATTAAGGCACTACCTCCCGCGTCGCGGGATCGCGCGAGCGCCGGGCGACGTCCGGGCAAACGGCGGGCAGTCTGTGGCCGTCCGAGGCAGGAGGAGGCAGGGCTGGGCCTACCCTTCTTCATTTTGCCCAGGACACATTGGACTCTGCTATTGTAAGCCGCCCTCTGTTTATTTTATTATCATCTTGACTGCAATGATTGCAAATGTTAAATGATCATTTTACTGTACTGACATTAACTTAGTGATTCATAGTGGCTTAGTTTACCTTTTTCTCTAACATCACCTGCCCACAGCATGGCCTCGCGCATACCAAAAGTAAAAGCCTCTATCACAGGGGGGACAACAATAGGACCCCTAGACAACTATATTACTAGGGCCACTTTGGAAATAGACAGAGAAATTGCGCTGGCTGAGCGACGCGCCGAGCGACGGTTATCTGTCGAACTCCTTAAAAATAAGTCATCATCTTTGGGTCCAATACAATTAGCTACGTCACCACATCACAGCACACAAGCTGAAAATGTAGAGTTTGAGCTATCTAGCATCGAGAGTATCCCTCACTTCTGCAGGATAGATCCCTCAACTCCTATTAATGATACAAACTGTGATACAAATACGAACGGCCCACCTTCCTTATCTAACTCATTAGTAGAGATGGAAGTAATTTCAGATACCCATTCCCCGATAGTAGCTATTGTCCAAAAAGAAAACAAGCGCACCAAAAGGCAACAAGGAGCCCGAGGCTCTCCACCAAAAAAAAAGAAGGAAGAAGGGTGGGGCCATAGAAGTGGGTAAATGTCCAAAAATAGCTTTACCATCAACCGATCTAACGAGGGATGCACCAACAGATTTAGTGAGGGATGTATTATCTGGTCCTATAAAAAGCTTTCTTCCAGAAGGTTCGTCCCTAAAAGGTTTAATGGAGGCTATGGAACATCTCCTAAAATCCCTCCTGCTACCGCTCACAGAAAGAGTTAAGAGGCTGGGCGATCAAATGAATCGCTTATTGGAAGTTTCCAAGTTAAACGAAGTGGCCTCAAAGCACCTACTGTTCAGGTAAACTGTCCTCCAATTAAGTGTCCCATACAGAGACCAACTAGGCCCCAAGGGGAGTGCCCCACATCCAACTCAGGGATTGCCCAGGCTGCTTCCTCTAGACCGAATCAGTCTCAACAGCAACACAGAGAGAAAACCCAAATCGATTCTTTAAAGTTGCCTATTACCAAAAGTACAGTACCAACTCAGGCTCCCACAACATACACGGCACAACTTACTAGTAGACATTATGTAGATCTACCCCCTGAGGCATCAAATTACGTCATCATTCTGACCGGTGTCCCAGTCTGGCAGAAGGAAGTATAGAACCCCATGCAAATCTTAAAAACAAAGCCATTTATTGGCTACGCAATAACAGACCACATATAAACGGAGACATAGTGTCTGTCAGACGTTGTAACTGGGTGGGCCCCCGACCAAAAGATATCGAGGGGGATGTCGTGATAATCAATTTTAGGGACCATAGAGTTATTACTCATATTAGCGACTGGTTCCCAGGGAGAGGTGAGGATAGCATTTCATCTCGTAACCTGAGTTATTTCTATCCCAAAGCTCTGATGACCCCACAAAATTTCCCACAAAGTTGTAACAGCTTTAATCCCTCGCAAACCCTCTGTCGCAATTCCCAATCCATAACATTAAGACCTGGTGCTAATTATCTTCCCCCATTTTTCCCACCCCAATGCCCCAATAGGCCTCTTTTTCCTCCTGTTAGCAGGTACCACCAGATAAATCCAAACGGGCAATGGAATATCCCCTTCCACAATTCATTCGATCTCCTCTCTGGCTTAGATGAAAACGAATGACTTGTGTTATCTGATACCCAAATAGGACGTACTCACGACCAATTACCTAATTGTATAACAATTCACGAGGCTACTACTACTACATCTATTCCTATTATTAGGGCAACTAACATCAGGGGAAAATTCAATACCACAATCAGATCCGCCTTCTAGCATAGGGGACCTTTTTGTGTCTTCGCACCCTGCTACAATGGAAAAAACTTTAGCTGTTCCCACGGTTAACGGGGTTATTGGACGTACTATCGATATTACGGACACGGGTGGCTTAAAGCATACTGATACGCACCTAAGAATGATATTCTGGAACGTGGCAGGATTACGTTCAAAGATTGATTTACACACATGGCTTTCTGCAATACGGCAAAATAATATTCTTTGCTTCCAAGAAACTTGGCTGACCACCCCTCTTCACCTTCAAGGTTATAAAACGTATAACTCCTTTGCTCAACCCTCTACTTCAGGTAGAGCAAAAGGTGGTCTAGCAATCTACATTTCAAATGATTTCCCAAGTGTGGGCATAAAGGACTTAATCCATGCCCCTAATTTCCAAGTTCTTAAAATAACGCCTAATAAAAAAACAGCGTATTATATAGTTAACTTCTATAATAATTTAACACCCCAAGCCGTACTCCCTGTCCTGGAAGAAATCCTTTTGCTCCTAGTGGTACAACGGGAAAACTTGAAGAGCAAACCCTTTAATTTGATCTGGGGAGGGGACTTCAATGTTAGCCTATGTAAGGATAATGGTTTAAAAAAATGTGGAATTGTGGATGAGGATGGGTTAAACTTAACCCACTTTCCACATTCAAGTATAGGGAACCGTCTAATGGAGATCCTATTTCTGTTGGAATTTGGCTTTGCAAATGAGCTCGTAGCTCCTCCAGTAGTTTTCTCTCCAACATTCAATGGTAGAGGTCTCTCAAGCCTAATTGATTTTATTCTAGTTTCTCAAACCCCGAGAGAGCACATGCATTGTTTTTGTACTGGAACAAACCCTATTAGTTACCATTTTCCCAACACTATGACTATTCTAGTACCTGATTCACGCAAGCGGGGCAACCCACCCACTCTATTATCCCAAGAAGCACTGAGGGTGGACAATTGAATGGCTACACTATAAAATGGGAAAATACCGATCCCGCTGAAACCACAGCTAGAGTCATTAGACGTACACTCTCACAGGTGGAAATCTGTCTTAATCCTGATTCTGCTCCAAAGCAAACACTGGATAGTTTTCTTCTTATTACTAACTCAATTAAAAAGGAACTTTTACGTAAGTCTAAGTGTAACAAGAAACCTAACAAGGGCTGGTTTAATCCTGCAACCAGGAGTGCTTATTCTCTTCTAAAGAAAGCACTTCGCAGGGATGTCAGAGTTATTCCAGAAATCATTAAACTGAGAAGGGAGTACAACCAGGCATTAAAAAACTGCAAACTAGAGATTAAAAAGGGCTTATGGGATAAATTGCATCAGAGCTGTGTTTTGAAGGATACCACCACATTTTGGCAAACTGTTAAAACTCCCTTTTTAACGGACCCAAATTTAATTCCCCGAATTGAGGTGGCAGTGGTTGAAAGCGCCTGGGTCTCCCACTTTTCAAATATTTTTGGGCTTATAGACGGTCTCATTTTGGAACATACTGATCCACCAGATTTAAGTAACCTTAGTTTTGCCCATGAGGAAGTAGTTACTGCTCTTTTGTCATCTAAATGCGGGAAAGCTCCAGGCCCTGATGGGGTTCCAGCTGACATCTTTAAACATAATATAGATCTATGGTCCCCAATCCTTACTAGGGTTTTTGAAGCAGCAATTAAAATAGGCCCAATTAATTCTTGGAAAACCTCAATTCTGCTCCCCATATTTAAAAGAGGGGATCGTAATAATCCTGCCTGTTATAGACCCATCTCCTTACTGGACGCAACCGGAAAGGTTGCAGGGCGCCTAGTCCTTCAAAGACTTCAAAGCTGGGCTGCAAACAATCAAATACTGTCAGATCTACAGTACGGGTTCCGTGAGGGTCTGGGGACTGTAGAACAGGCGTTAAACCTCTCCCTATTAATGGGTAAATATGTGGGGGCAAAGAAGGGAAAGCTGCATCTGGCCTACGTCGACCTGTCGGCTGCGTTCGACTGTGTCTCCCATGGCAAGTTGTGGCAAACCCTCCTTAATATAGACGTTGATCCCCCATTAGTTTACTTTATGCAAAACCTTTACTCAGACGCATCAGCTAGGGTATGATATGGTTCTGGTGGGGAGCTTCCCAAACCATTTGCTGTGGTGAAGGGAGTCAGACAGGGCTGTGTCCTGGCTCCCTTCCTCTTCAATCTCTACACAAATGGACTGGAGGTATCAATTCTAGAAGGAAGCCAGGACCTTACCATGATTGACCGCCGTCCTATTCCCGCGCTGCTTTACGCGGATGACGCGGTCATCATGGCACGGATCCCCGTCAGCTGCAATCCCTCCTAAATAGATATTGCCAATTTATGGCAAGTTTAGATCTTAAGGTCAACATAAGAAAACATTCGTTATGCATGTGGGGAAAAAGTACAAGGCAACCAAAGGGTATCTTTATCAGTAATACAAAGCTAGATTGTACAAACACATACACCTATCTGGGAATTCTGATAGACAATAAATCAAATTGGCGACCGGCTATACAAACAAGAAAATTGTCTTTCCTCAGAACCACTACAGCTTTGATAACATTTGCTCGGAATCTGGGACAGCGCCCTTCACGGGAGATGCTCCAGATATACCAAGCAAAATGCTGTTCAGTGGCATTATATGGAGCAGGGATATGGGGTTTCGTCGCCACCGATAGCATCCAAAAGGTGGAAAATTGCTATTTAAGATACCTTCTGGCTGTCCCTAAAAGTTCCTCAACCTATGGCTGCCACCTGGAACTAGGTTTGGACTATTTATCTGATATTATTGCTATCCAACCAATCCTATTATGGCAGCGAATATGGCAAACAAACGAATGTAAACTGACTCGCTCCCTGATCATTGACTGTTTAGCCTTAGAAAATTGGAAGAGTATAACATGGTTGGCCTATGTCTGTAACTTTTTGAGAGATATAAATCTAGAATCCTATTTTTCTCATCCAGAATCTATTGTGGAAATATCACGATTAAATCTGAAAAATTTATGTTCATCACATCTTCGTGAGCTCCGACTGACTAAAGAGATCTCAAAGGCCTCAAATGTCCATCTTTTAGCAGTTCAGAGTTCCTATGGGATTCAGCCTTATCTCCTACTTTCTATTACAGACTATGAGAAGTATTTACTGACACAGTTTCGTTTCAGTATTTTCCATCGAATAATAACATTTCCTAAGAAAAATGACTGGTCTGCCAACCTTCCTCCCTGCCCTTGCGACGAGCAGTCTGAGCAATCACTTCTGCATGTTACCTTTTTTTGTAGTCTTTACGAACATCCACGGAGACAATGGATTATACCTTTAATAAAATATATGAGTTTGCGTCGCTGTCGTCCGGCAATCTTAGCCTTACAATGTTTGGACACTGAATTCTCTATCAAACCCATAACCTGTTTTTTAAAATCCTGCATTAAATATCGTAAAGATTATGATTAAACCATTCATATAAGGATTTGCTGTACTGTCATCTAACAATATCAGAGACCATAGTGTGTATGGCTTCTTAGTTCTAGTACTTATATATTATGCTCCCAGTAATTTGTTCCTTAAAGATATCTACTTTTAAATGTATAAAACTGGTCTTGCTATATTGCTTTTTTATGTATCCTTCTTGTAACATTTTAATGGTTTTTATTATGTACAATATGTTTGATATTCTTGTACTTTTATGGATATGTTTTCTCTATCCGAATAAAGTTTTAAACAAACAAACAGACTGAACTTTTTTACAAGAGCTGCCGAGAGAGGGTATGAGATGTGCGATGTCGGCTTCACGTTTGCAAGGATTTTGTGGACTTCTTCACAGACAGGATTGAATTCAGACCAGGTTGCATTGTTTTTCAGTTGCAAGGAGTTGAGGTTGGAGAGAGAGCTGTGTTGATTGGGGTCAGAGGGGGAGGCGGGACAGGCAGCATTGAGTGGAGGGACTGTTCCGCAGGGGGCATCCTTGGTGTAAGGTAGAGAGGTGGGAGGCTCAAGAAAGAGTTCGATACTAGATGACGCGAAATCCTCACAGCATTTGGTTGAGATGTTATTTGTGTGTTGAGGGAAAGATGATGTTTGCTGCTCGATGATGTTGAATAATTCTTTGCGTTTGTTCTTGGACCAGTTCAGTTGTTCTCAGAAAAAAAGGGGATTTTTCTGTGAAGATATGTTTTTTAATAATTTAGGCGCTCAGTCCGGAGGATCAAGAGAATAGATTTAAATGGTGCGGTTTCAGGTTCATTCCGCTAAACGTAGTTGACTCCTTTCATTGTTAAGAGCGTTATTAAACCAAGATCTGGAGGGAATACTTTGACTTCTTGAGTTCCAAGGATGCAACTGCTTCAATGAGTTCTGTCATATTTGTGTTGTAGTGGTTTTCATTTATAAAGAAGACAAAATGGCTGTGAGATACATGTACCACTGATATTGCTGGTGATTTCCACACTACTCATACACATGCATTTATTACAGTGTCAACATGCACCCTCGCATCCAATTTATAGCTCTTTCTTACAAAGAGAAAGAAGGATAACAAATGATATGCCATGCATCCATAGAACACAAATGAATAAGGTACAAGACTTTTCACAGTGAAACTGAGCATTGTTCATAAGTATCAAGGGAGTCAAAGAAAGGAAAACAGTAGGTAGGCTGTAGTTTGGATAAGCTTGAATATGGCAGAGTGGATTTGCCCTGTGCACCATTATTCATTGTGTCCCATTTATATAGTAGGACCAAGTTTCAGATGTTTTTTGAACAACATATGATTTCACTGTGCTCTTAAGGATGAGTTGAGGGGATTTCCCGGACAGCAGCACTATACTGAGAGACTAATGCCCCATTTATTGCTGCTTTAACTTCAGCTGACTGATTTTTGGTATTGCATAATGTGAAATTAATTTACAGTACTCCTTCTTGTACTGGTAACTTCTTAGTCCCCTTTTGACCGGATTCATTGATGTCTTGAGCTACTGGCAAGCTGAGTCGACCACACTTGCACTGCAAGAGTGAAGTTTCTAAGGGTTAGGCACTTTTACTGCGCTTGTCTGCTCCAACATACCATACTATCTCATTGTCCACATCTGTGGGTACAGGCAGAGAGGGAGGAGCTGGGGAAAGTTAGTCTTGAAGAAGCACTACTGCAATTCTTTGTCAGCCTCCCCAAGAAGACTCACTGAATAAATGACATTTTAGAACATCACAACATTCTAAAACGCAGTAAAACAGGCTGTTGAGAAGAACGTGAATGAAAGGATTATGCGCTCGTATACAGACATTGATCATGTGTTGTTAAAAGGATGTTTGTATTGTAACACAACGGTTTAGTGGATGGCAGCTAGTGAAACAAAGCGAAACAACGGGATCCATGGAAGCAATGTATGGTGAGAGATGCCTCTAGAAATGAAATAGCCAAATAGCAACCGTAAACCATTGAGAGATGCATGAAACCACTGAATACGCGATGAAGATCTTGAATGCCCCTCAGGCCCGTAGAGAGGCACAACTATAGGTGACAATCTGTCCAAGAACTAAACAGTACTGGTCTTGTGAAATTAAAACAGGTGTGCCCAATGTAGGTCCAGATACATGCCTGATTTTAAGATAACCAATGACTGTGTAAATACTTAGCCTTTACAGTCACTATACTCAAATGTATCTCCTATTGCTGTTCTGAAAATCTGACCTAGATAAAGCCCTCCCGAAGGTGAGCTGGGAATGCACAAGATAAAAAGATAAAAGGATATAATATGGACAGTGGTTATGTGCATGGTGCCATAAGAATCAGGGGACACATTTACTCAAAAATATATTCTTACATAAAAGACGCCCCATATTCTTTGTTAATGAGAAACTCCAGGTGCACATTTGGAAGGAAAGACACAAGTATAAAGGTCAACTACTTTTCCATGAAAAACGGTGTACAGTTCAGAGTAGACCAAGATAGGCATTAACTTTTCAATTCAGCAAACTGATGTAATTGCAACCAGAAACATCAATTCCAGCAAACTAGCCCATAACCACTGGTGGCCAGCTCTTCAAAAATGTAGTAAGCCAAAATAGAAAGTAAAAGACTGACAAAAAAGGATCATGTCGAGGACTCTAAAAGAAAGTTCATAGCCACCCACAGTTGCACTGCAATAAAGTGTTGTGCAGAGAAATGCATTTCAACTTAATTTATAAGTTGCTACTGATGGAGCGAGGTGGAAAAACAACATTTTGTATACCCCTCGTGAAATTTCCTCATAACTGTAACTTTTATTAATTGCATGATGTGTGAAATTAACCAACCTAGAATAAGTATTGCACCTACACAAGTACACGTGGGAAACTAATTTTGCTTCTGTTGCAATCATAATTAACTAATCATGTGATTCTGTTGTGATGTGAAATAATGCAAAGCTTCAAAATAAGTAAAAGCAGCATAAATGTGTTTTGTACATGTATTTGTGGCAGAAACCGAAGGATAAGTGAGTATAAATTGCATAAATGTTGCTTATTTGCTAGGTAATAACTAACAGGGAAACCTTAGTATAAGGGAAGGTAAACAGAAAAGCCATAGTTCCATATTTACCATTTATTTGTGTTTGTTTCTATGATAGTTCCCACTTTGACTAGTGAGGCCTACCAGAAAAATTGAGTCACTCGTTTACTGTGGCCATAAGAAAAATACGCATGCACGAATAAAGCAGAGGATGAACGCGAGCTGACTGTGCCTGAACAGCGAGGTTCAAGGCCACCATGCCCCGAGAATACAGATGACTGCCACAATTGTGGATGTCACTATTGTATAACGTGGGAATATGTTTGAATCTATCAATTTGAGAACGAGACTAGGCCGGACATTTTCTTAAACGAAGGACCCTTTAAAATTTAGCTGACACAACGGAAGGCGAATATTAAAAAGATCAGGTGATGCTCATCTACCCCAAATTGTCCAATCAGGATTCGGGTTCATGATGTTAGTTACTTTTGTAGATAGATTAAGTTAGTGAAAAAGGTATAAAAAGTGCTGATTTTACTTGAGAAAATACTCCTCTTCAATTTCCTCCAGAGATGCTGTCGGAATGCTGATTTTTCCTGAGATGTAAGACTTTGAATAATTTTCTATTTCTCTTTGAATAAGGTCTGAGCTTCAGATGAGGTTATTAGTCAGGGTAGTTAGGAGAAAATGAATTTTGGGAACTATCTGTCTTTTGCTAATACTTGCATTTCTGAAATCTAAATAATAATGTCTATTTCTGAATTTCTGAAATAAATGAAAATAACTGTTTGAGATAAAACACTTATTCTTTAATGTCGTTGTGAATAAAGAAATAAATAAAGTGAATAAACTTTTAGACATGCTAAACTTTGCTTTTAATAAAAATTAGATAAATGGAGAATTAAGCTGGTCTTGTATTTTCCTACTCCTAATGTTTTACAAGCAGATGGTGGCATGTCTAAACAAATGTTTTGTTAATAAAAACCATGGAAACTCATTTAAATTGCAGGAGTAAATAGTATAAATATCAAGTTTTAGTTTAGACACTCCGCTATGATACAGCAGCTCTCCTTTGAATCTCACCGATCCATGAAGTAGGATGGAAGTGTTTTGTGAGTGACTTGCGGTGTTATGGGCCCCACTGACGAGTAGATGTATGATTTTGTACTTCAGGGAAAGGTGACATGGTTTTAGAAATTATTTCCGGAGTAGCGCTGCATCACTACAAAGGCAGATGAACAGTAGCGCAGACCATGGATCCCTGGTGTGGCTAGGTGGAACACAAGAACAAAGGTGCATAGTGTGTAGCTGTAGTATACAGAAGTCATTATTGCAACAAAAAGTGTTCTGCCTATTTAATCCATCGGGATTGTTCACGTTTTGTATCACCTGGTTTCTGCCTTTTTACTGTGGGCGAGTCTCACTACTGGTGTCTCACACACATCACATGATAAATGGACTGCTCCTGTGTACAGCCAGTGCCCACCTTTTAAGATGAGACTGCTGCAACGTAGCAAGGGTAAGGGGCACTTGGGTTGTTACACATGAACACAAGTGTGAGGGTTGTGCATGTGAGACTACAGTAGTACGTAGCCCAGTAATTGTGCGCAGGAGCTTGGCGCAGAGGGGGACTCTATAAGGTTACATGTTGATCTGGGATAGGCCTTATAATATTTGTGGACACTCACAGGTAAAGTCAGTAAGGTTTACTGTTTTATCTGCAGTTCACTGTGCTATACACAGAGGGAAATCTGCCTTAGAGTAGAGCTTCGCTTCCCTTAGGCCTACAAAGTCCAGCAAGGTATTAAACTGGGGTGAAACATGTACACCATGTTTAAATGTTCAAGTGCCAAGCACCTACATGTCAACCTTACGGGTTGTCCAGAGTTTTCACATTTCTCTGGCTCAGCTCAGGTTCAGAGTCCCTGCCCTTTGTCACCATGTTAGGCCAAGTTACTTACATTGCTCCCCAGCAGAAGGAATAAAGGGCTCCCCACACAAAAGCATTAACAGTGCGTCACTCTGCTTCTCAGGAGGAAGGAGTGAGGAAGAATATTTGTTAGTTAGTTGTCACACTGCATCAAGATTAGGCCAGCTCATGCCTACTGAACAAAGGAGGAAGTCCAGACCTTTGGTTCCAACAGAGGAGGGAGCTCCCCTTTGAGGTTTTGGTGGGAAAGTCCCTGGCAGTGATGTTAGCTAGGGGTGGAGCTGAGGCCCCCAAAGAGGATGTTAATAGTTATCACTTGATGGTGCTATTCTGAACTGTCCCAGCAAAAGGAAATGATGTCCGAGGATAAATATACACAAGTCGCTACAGCAAGAAAAGACAAAAATATTGATCCCTTGCCTGGGAGCCAAGTCCCCAATGTTAACTTGTAAAACATTTACATACTCACGAGGGCATCCTCAGTTCTTTCACACATCTTTATTTTATTTTAGATATATATGATGTATATTTATCCCCGGACATCATTTCCTTTTGCTGGGACAGTTCAGAATAGCACCATCAAGTGCTAACTATTATTATTCTCTCTGGGGGACTCAGCTCCACCCAAAAAGTTGCAAAAAGTAGTGAAGCAAAACAAAACTAAATATAAGTGCAATAAAATTGGATGAGGGGGTGCTAAACGTAACTTTATTCTGTGGCTACCCACTCTACCAAGATTAAAAAGTAGACAAAGATAACCCAAATACTCTTGGGTCATCTGGTGTATTCTGGGGTCAACATGTTTCTGCAATATTAGACAAAAGTTGTCTGTGCTTTCATCAGGACCACTCTACAATGTGTGCTACTACGAACTGGTGCTCAATAAAGAAAAACGTGCTCTAAAATACAGAAAAATTTGTTTACAAACTCGATACTAGGATCACCTGTGTCCACTAGATGTCTGTATTGATGGTTTCACCATTCCAGTAAGGATATTGCTCACTCGGAAGGTGTATAGACCTCACCCCACCTGGCCACGGCTCAGGGTAAAGGGGAAGCACCGCTCTAACCGTCGGTACTTCGGATAGACATCTAAGCCGATCGGGGAGGTCAACACAAGCCTTAGTAATTACTAATGGCCCTGTGAGGAGGTGTGTATGGGGTCGCCTCCACAGAGCTCTGCAAGGCCCAGGGACCCCATCCATCGGGCAGGCATATGCAGTGGAGGGGGATGGGACCCCATCCCCAGGGCCCCACCGACAGAAGAATGGGGGAGTGCCATTGGACCTTTCACCACAAAAAGAAAACGGCCAGAACCACACCCCCAAACAGCAAAGGAGGAGTTAGAGCACAGTTGCGCTCAGCCCTAAAATGGCAGTGGGCTCGTCCCGCGCTCCCTGTGCCCATATCTTGGGTGAATAAGGCAGCCACTGCAGGCCGAGCAACCAACCCGCATGGAGTGGGCACGGAGAATCCAGATGCATGTTTTGTGCCCTAAAGTGATTTATTAAAAACACTGCCATTTTATTTTGTTTATAATGCTTTATTTACAAATGTATGCAATGTTTTATTGATAATAATGATTGCAGATGAAATGTGGTCATTGATGTCAGTTAGGGAAAGATTGTTTATTCAACTTGTGGTACTTGGTCTTTAAATGTGGTGCCCCTGAAAAGGCCAATAGGCCTCCCTTAGCAATGCTGACACACTCCTATATGCTAATATGCCATTTTGTATGGGAGGGAGTACTGTGATATTTGGTGGTCATACTCCTTTAGGGGTCAAATGGGATGACAAAGATATTTTCAGCAACATTATGCATATTTGTACATTACTGTGAAGTATTTAGTAGTGTGTGTGTAATAAATGCATGTTTCCTTTTCTAAAGAAAAAGGACAGTCTGGACAATCATTTATTTAGTGCTATTGTTGCATGCCAGTGACTGGTGATTACTAGCTCACACCACTTACCCCGAGAGTCAAGGCCTCCAATATGGTGTTTGGGTCACAGTACATGGATAACTGTGCACCTATTACTTGTGCAGGCCTCACATTCTGCACAACTAATAGCATGTTTCCTTACAATTATCGTCAATGCAGCAGTGATTTCCGAAGCCTCTTGGTCATGTAATGAGTCCTGGCAAATTGTCTCTTGAAAGCATTGATCACCTGTAGGCTACCCTCCAATAGCCCTAAATGCCAATAAACTATAGTTTAGGAGGTACAAACTAAGCTGGGGGTTTGAGGATATGGGTAACGACTGAGATCTTCCTACTGTAACAGGAGGTTCTGCCTTTCTTGAAGAAAGAGACTTTGCCTACCTAACAACCTGGGTCAGAAAAGTAGACCTGATTTAGCAACAGCAAGCCATCAGTTCTTGCAGGATTGCACTGATGGCATCACTCCACGTCTGAGCTAGCATGGTCGTCAAAGTAGCCCAAAAGTATTGTGGTTCTCGTTGTGACATTGCACCCTTGTGAGAGTCACAGTTACGCTTTGTGTCATCTGATACAGTAACAAGAGTTTTTTTTGTTTTCAAATTTATATAGCGCGAACTCGACCCGAAGGTATTGGAGCGCTTTACATGAGCACCGGTTACGTTACACATTCAGGCACAGGCAGATTAAGAGATTTGCCCAGAATCACAGGATATGGACGCGACCCCGAGGCTCGAACCCTGGTTTCCAGCACCAAAGTCGGCAGTCTAGCCGACGGACCACATCCTCTCCCCAAAGTTCACCTAGAGAATGACATATTCTGAACACCCCAGGTCTAGTAGCATTTTTGACTAGGAAGGCACCTCAGCGCCAAGGCCACTGGCACAGTTAAGATGCACTGACACCTTGGTGTGAGCATGGATATCTTTTGTCACTTGTGGCACCACGGAGCAAGCTTCTGTGTTAGCACAGTGCTGCCACTTGGAGTCTCTTCTTGTATAATATATCTTCCCAAAGGGTTTCCTCTGCTGGCACCTGTACCAAGTGAATACTGAGCTGGAGAATGCGTTTCCTAGTGTTCTTGACAAACAATCTGGAAGCAACGCATCACTGTACCAGGTGGACGGAGAAAATGAATAAAGTTGTAATGAGTTTAGTGATGATTTGCCTCGGGCTGGCACATTTTAAATGTCGGTAGTTTTGTATTGTGCATACGCTTTATCGTTTCTTACCGGACATAAACATGAATGTTTGAAGAACCTTTGCACGCTCAACACAAATTGGTCTGGAGATTCTGCAAGGTGGTAAAAAAACAAATGATTGTTTGTTTATGAAGCCAGTTGGGTAAAGTCCTTTAAGAGACGGATCTCCAATTACACCAGGCGAAGGGTGTTCCGAAACCAGCTTAAGAAGGAACAAAGTGCATGTGAGTCTCGGAAAAGAGGTTTTGAAATGAGCAGTATCTACTGAAGCTGCCTATCATTGTGAGTGATAGAAGGCAAAATCCAGGGGGTCTATCCATGGGAAGACTCGGAAAATTAGTGCAAGAATTATGCAGCGGTCAAGTAGGTTGCATTACCAAGGAGAAAGAAAGAGATGAAGGTAAACAAGATGCCAGGCTTGGGAGAATGAAAGGTACACATTTACTTGGCTCCCAAACAGGCAGTCCATACTGTAGGAGTTTTTTTTCGGTCCGCATATCACATGAATCTTGACAATAGGGGAAAAGGATTTATTAGCAATCATCACTGCAATATTGAAGGGGGGGGGCTTGTGCAGGTATTTTGATCCCATGAGACCTTGAGTTTTGAATGGACAGTGTAGCCTCAAAAACAAAGTTCTGAAAATAGAGAGAATATGCACCAGTGACTTGCCTTCAAGAAATCCGACCGCTGTAAAATCTAAGTGGACAGCTCCCTTATAAGTGCTCCAGGAGACAAAGGTTGTTATGAACGGGGATTAGATCAATCGCACAAGGAGAAGAACACGATGCAATAAGAATAGTGTGCATTCAGAGACACCAAGCTCAATCTAAAACAAAGTTTTAATATTATATTGGTCACAAGAAGGACAGATTGGAGTAGGTGCCATATTCTGCTTGCAAAGCTAGTGTTGAGAACGAACCTTCATAGGTTTCATGATTTCGAAAAGACCTTAGTAAAGTTATGTGTATTTATCTTCTTTTTCTTTCCTTTGTGAAATGGATGCTCCCTACCCTTCTTTCCCTTTGCTACTAGTATAGCCTTACAAAAGAACCTTGCAGTCTGAAGATTCTAATCGGATCATTTGAGGAAAGGCAGAGAAAGAGGTGATCGAATGTGCTCCTCTACTGGGTCTTAGTGTGGGATTAAATAAAGTATATTTATTCCCTGATACTGTGGATGTCTGATTACAACACTTCTCAGGTTCTAAGAAAAGAGTGGGAGGAGACCTCATGTTGAGGAGTAGATATTACTCCACTGAACAGAAACCCATAACAGACAAAAAGATGGTAAAAATGTGTTCCTGCAAATGTAAGGCAAGATGAAGGCATTCAGTGGTGTAGATATAGAAGGAAAGTTTCAGATGTATCACTAAGTTCTACTTATGAACAGGTGCAAGAAAAACAATGTGACTGTACCACGCAGAAACCAGGCCAGATTCACTGCATCGATACTCCACATCAGAAAAAACAAACATGTACAACTGTTCGTTGTGAAAATGTTTTTTTGACAAGAACTAGGAACTAACATAGTCTTATAGGTGCCGACATCAAGGAAATGGGGAGACACCAGCAAATGTATTATGCCATTTTCATTGTCCTGTGACAAGTGCAGACAACTAAATTATGCACACATTGCCTCAACAGTCAGCTGAAGAAACAAGTCAGTCTAGGCTCGTAAAGCTCCACTAAGTAAATTCTCTTAGTTTCAGAGCCTTTTCGGAGAATAGGCATCAATGATATCAGTTCTCTGGAGCCAGACAGCCACTGGTTTCGTTTTACACTTGCAGACTATGCCACAAATTTTGCAAAGGCTTTTCTCATATAACAAACCTTCGTTAAGAGTGTGTGATCGGTAAATTGTTTATACGTGCAATGCTGCATTCCAAATGAAATATGGACAGACTAAGTAGTTAATTTTTCCTCTATTTGGCACAACAAGTATGCTCTTCTCAAAGGACCAAACATCTGAAAGCATCCGCACATCACCAACAAATGAACAGCCTCATTGAGAGGTACAAAGTATTAACCAGATGCCTAGGAAAGGTGCTAGGGACCAGGGAAAGAAGCATTACAACCTACTATATTTATGATGTGGCGAACACCACAATCTTAAGTGGGATTCAGTCTTTTGAGCTTTTATTTGACAGACACTGAAGAAGTGCTCTGCAAACAAAGGAACAACTAGAGAAGCATTTTTTGGTAGAGTCCGTGTTAAGGTTACACAACTGCTTACAAAGAAACAGAAGCACAGCTTTTGAGAATTATCAAACAGCTCAAAAACTTAATTGGGTGAGGCAGGGGTGGTGGTCCGACCATAAAATATATTTCCCAAATCTGTGATGTTCTGGACTGTGGAGGCTTTAATGCAGGGCTGGACTGGGCACCACAACTGGTCCTGGCAAACTGCTCGGCCAGCCTCCCTGGGGTGGAGGGGGGTGCAGCCGAGCAATTTGCTAGTGTGAGTTTCAGCCAATTTTGTTACAGGGGGCCGATATTGCCTGCCCCCAGTAACAAAAACGAACCCCAAGGGGCCAAAACCGGCCCCCACCCTGGCGGCTCACCAGGGAAATGCCCGGTGCCCGCTACAGCCAGTCCGGCCCTGCTTGAATGCCTCTGATTGACAAGTAGAAGGGTAGGCAAGAAATTAACATATCTGAAGTTACAGTTATATAGGCTCCTTCCAGAAAGGAACACAGATACCAAAGAGAAAATGGTTATGCCCTGGGCAACAAAAAGGAGATGTAGAAATGCACTCGCAAAAGGAGCAGCCACGGCCTCCAAGGAGATATTCGTGCTTTTTTACAGGACCCAAAAACAGAGTGGAAAAGTGACCTATAAAAAGGACTAACTGATGTGTGGAAACGGACATAGGTGATGAGAAAACTCATGGATCAGGTGAAGAAGAGTTGTGAAACTTCCCAGAAAGTGCCACAAGAGACAAGCTGGAGGAGGTAGACCGCCAAATCGTGAATATTTAGAGAACCTCACAGAAAAAGAGAATACATTCATCAGAAATGTCAAAGAGGAAGCACAAGGACACAAGGTCATTGAATTCCACCCTAACACTGCAGAGGGGAAGGCTGTATGCATAGAAATAGTATTTAGGGAGGGACACGTAATTCAGAAAATGACCAATGTCCTGTCATGTGTTCTATACAGGCCCCATTGTAGTTTTCCTTATGTTATCCTAACTGTGCCAGACACAGGCCGTATCAGCTTTGCACACATTACTACATAAACACGTTTGCTTCTGTGCCACATTATATTTTGACACAGAACCTGCAGTGGTTTTCTCGTCCTGTTCTTTCCTGGCATTTAGTCTGAACAGTAGACAAGGTCAAACAGCAATGTCCCTTGTTATTTTTTTCTGGTCAGGCACTCTCACCTAGACAACACAGAAATGCAGCTGTTGTTTATGAACATGTGAACCTTGTCATATAGGTATGCACAGCAATGTAACAAGGAGAGAGAGAGGTTTCCTGAGAGAAGATCACAGCTGTATCTGACATGCAGAAAGTCCATCTGTATGTGCTAAGGTACGGGGGGTCCGCTACTAAACCCATAGATCTTTGCTGTATAATCAGTTCGCTTCTGTAGAAGGGTAGGGGAGTTAGACTATTTTGCCTTATAATATGACCGGGCTTTTCATAATATACGGTTTATTGACCCTGCTGATAGTATTTTTGTTAGGCAGTAGTTTCTGATAGTGGCACGTATACTGCATTTTAGAGCACAATAGTTTAAATAAATAAACATTTCAAACTTCTTTCGTGTCTCTGTCATATCTTCTTATGGACGAGTATGGTGAGAGTCGCAATCCCTGAGAGGGTCAGTAGTGTTGTGTTCTGGGGTGTCAATTCACTTGTATCTCAGGATATGAGTAGGAGGGCAAGTGAGCCATTATAGCTTGTTGGACTCGAACTCAAGGTACTGAGGTGGTATTTGGCTCAGTCCCTATCCACTAATGTTCTATGGTCACAAGCATAGTTCTGTTCCTGAGCAGAATCCCTGCAACAGTCCAAGAGGTATTATTGCAAATATTATATTACAGTAAAATTAGTGTCTAATAAATGTAGTAAAGCAAAACAGCCCTATAAACTTTCAGGGGCAAGGCCATGTGGCTGCAGGATACAGATGCAGTGATTCAGAGTCCGATGGACATTCCTTTGTGGTGTGCACTTCGGGGTTAAAAGTGAGAATTCACTTCTACTGCTATGGAGGTGCAGGAGACTAGGCACGACTGAGATGAATCACAATAGCCTAGCCAGTCATCTACAACTACTTCAGGACATGAGAAGAATGAGTGGCAGAGCAGAAACACTGACCGAGGGAAAGGTACTTCAAGAAGAGCAAAGAATTGTGCCCCAGAGGTGCCTGACAACCTTCCAACAGTGACAGTCCAGTCTGGATACAAACTGAATGGCGCTGGAGTACAATTAAATCCACAGACCTGTACAGTATGATGACCAACCAGTGAGGCCAGGTCTATTCCTGTGTTGTTCATATTTTTCTTTTACAATTACTAGCAGCGGCTAAAAAGCAGTGGTCCATGCTGTAACTTAGCTACAGGTTACACCGGACGAATACTAATGAAACTATCTTTTTTTGGTGTGGTTCCAAAATGTTTGAGATTTGTTGGGGGCAGTGTGGGGGGAGGGAAGGGATGAGGAGGGATGGGTAAGGGACAGTGCTAAAGTGGGGATGGGTAAGGAAAGAGTGGTTTCTTGCCATAAGCAGTGAAATAAGGGGGTAATGACATTTGACAAGAGATCCGGATTTCATGCCATAATGAAGAAGAGAAAGCAGACTTGGTACTGTGACAAGAAGAACATTTAAGAAAGCGGTGACACTGGCAGGTTTAAAATAAAGCACTTTAGGCCCATTCCATGGCTCCAAATAAGACATGTGGTACAGCAGTCATGTTGAAAACTAACAAAGGCGTCGAACCAGGAATCCTTAGTGCACTGAAGGGGTTACATATTTATTAAATGCAGTATGCTCAAGGAACATGTACTATTCAATGTTCATGCCCAGGTAGGAATAGAACAAATTCAAACTTATGGTGCTGAGAAAACGTAATGGGTTCACAGTGGAAAGGCTGGTCTTGGGATGGGATGTCAATCACTTCATGACTGTCGAGATGGTCATCAGCTGGGAGTATTTAGAAATGTGACCTGACCTCCTAGAACAACTGTTTTATTTAGGTGTAATTGATGTTTCACACCTCCTGCATCCCACGAGGAAAGAGGACACCTTTTCTTGTTTATGGAGCACTTATTCACGCATAAATAAGATTTTAATTTCAAGTGATCTGCTGAACTCAGTGGGTGGCAAAGGCAGTGGGCTGATCAATATTTCTGGCCATGCTATGGAGGGTTTCGCTCACAAAATAATCTATACAGCTCCCAGAGCTTTTCGTAGGACAAGTTATATATGACAAAGACAGTCAACACTACAAAGACTACTTGAAACATAATGGTGAAGATGTCCCAAGAGCAATTTTGGCACTTAAATTTAGAGCATCTGGGATCGAGTGTAAAGCCCACACATTACTGCTGAACGTACTGAAGGTGAACATAAAAATGGATCGATTATACAGCCTCCACCAGGGGAATACATAGCTCAAGTTTGACTATAAAGATAAGACGGCACTCTCTAGGGTTTTATGTCAACTTACACTCCACGGTGACGAAAGTGAAAAAAGAAAAGTTGATTCTTAGAAGGATAGAAGCACTGGACTTTAAACAAAAATAAAACAACAACAAAAACAAGCATTGGCATAGCCAATAGGTCTCGCCTTTGGGATATTATAAGTGTTTTAGCCATGCAACAGTTGATGTTGCACCAAGGATACTGTGCTGCATAATTAAATACTTATAAGGTCCCAAAGGCGAGAACTATTGGCCATGCCAATGCTAATTTCATTTGAGCAGTTAAAATACTATGCTAGCCGAACGAAAAGTAAAGTTGATTTTAAATCAAGTGAAACCTTCCCTTAGGATCGCCTCATACAACAGTAACCAAGAAAAAAGTGAATTAATCGTATTGGTTTGGTGCATTTAATCCCTTAACACATGACCCGGTAACACACTAACAACGGACAGAGCAGCTGTCGATCTGACGGGCACACATCCCAAATTCAGCGTGCACGGAGCATTTGAAAAGGGGGGGCCCTCGGCCCCCCCGCACGCATGGCGGCGCGGCGACCGTCGCCCCCACTGTCTCCTTTGATGCCATTCGGCGGTGGGGGCGTGCCCTGGGGGGCGCGGCCCACCGCCGATTGGCTGGCGGCCTCCTTGACCCGGATCCTGGGAAGTGGGTCCGGGTCAGGGGGGGCGGGCTAGAGGAGGGGCCACCTGGTCCCTCGGGAATAAAGAGATAGGGAGCGCCCAGGAGACCCCCTTGTCCCTGGACGCTCCCTCGCCGAAACGGTGTGCCCCGCGCTCGGGGCTTCTTTGTTTTGTGATCCTTTTCCTTTCTTTTTCAGGTGGAAAGCGGATCGAGATTATCACCAAGGACGCGAGGCGGAAAATTGAGGCGGCGGTAGCCGAAGAGACAACGTGTGGTTCGTCCAGGAACAAGCGCGAGCCGCGTCGCGGGATCATCGGCCCAGCCGCGTGGATTCATCTGCCATGGAGAGCAGCGTGTGAGGGCCGTGAGTCGGACAGAGGCCCGAGGTTCTCCCGGGGACAAGCGCCGGACCGCATGACAGAGCGGGCCAGCCGGTGTTGGATAGAGTAAGTTAACTGGGTGTGTCTAACCATGCTACTGTCTGCTGTTATTGTGCCATGCTACTGTCTACTGTTATTTTACAAACAGGGGAGGCCTATTCATACTCAGTAGATGCACCGTCAGGAATGTGTACTGACTGTTGGCGGTAATGGGGGAGGGAGTTTAGTTTTCCTCTATGAAGGTTAAAGCCCAGCTAGACACGATATCGGTTTACAAGTTTATGCACGTGGAACGCTCTGTTAATTTTCTGGTGTGGATTGAATAATATAGGAGAGGTTTACCTTCCCTTTTTAAATCGTGACGTTTGTTGCGGTATTTATTTACCACGCTTTAGAATATTTACTTGACAAGATACATAGGCAACATGTACGATATCCTGAGTAACTAGATGGCCACGTTACAGAAGGTGGGAGTTGGCGGGAATGCTGTACAGTATGGGTATTGGAAAATACTAATTGAATGAATGCATTCCGCGCAAACCGGTTGATCTGGGGGGAGGTAGCTCAGGGGTCGAGTGCCTGCCGTACATGTATGAAGCCCTGTGTTCGAGTCCTGGTATCTCTGCGGGTTTGTTTGTTTCCTGTCGAATTTTGTATTAGCGGTAGGCAACGATGGTTGGGGATATCGAAAGAGTCATGTAGTTAAAGTGTTTCTCACTTAAGAAAGTTTCCGTGAGTAATGCAACCCAGCGCATTTGATACTCTGGTTTCTTGAAAGGGTTTTGGTGGATGTTATTAAGGGGTGAGCATAACGCCTCTTTTGCGGTGGGGTTGAAACACAAAATATAGTTCATTTTGAAGAAAACAGTAAAGTATTCTGTGTGAATACAGCGGCCACCTGCCCTACATTTGCGGGCAGGCTGAAAGGAAGCACTTCTGCTTGCCGGTTTAAAGTAGACAGCCACTCATACAATCTGCTACTATTTAGGAGACCGCCAAACAATCTCGGCCCTCGGTTCTATTGCCATCGGGCTGCCTGTTATGATGATACTATGCACCATAAAGCATGATCACCCGTGCACGACCTTAGGTTGCATCACGGACCTCTACTTCTCATACATCCCTCACCTACGCTTTAATCCCCCTCGTAGAGGGATCCTCGGTGGGAAGGTGCTGTGGCGTATATGGTTTAAGCGCCCGTCCAGTCAAATTGTAGGTCCTGAGTTCGATTCTCACCAGTGCTTTGGGTTTACAAAATAGATGAATGAATAGCAGCCCTTCCAACGTCAGGGTGCAATAGCTGTGAACATTGTTAACAAGCCCAGACCCCTGCGTTTACAGCCTTAATTAAAATCTTAGGTTGACGACCTGCTTTAGATTAAATATAATTGCTGCACGAATTTTAAGGATATTTAGTTGTTAATGCAGCTAAGGGGTGCCAACTTTGACGTAGTGTTTGTTTAGATATATTATATTATTTACCTTCACAAGGACGCACTTTCGGTGCACAGCTGACAAGGATCATTGCAGTTTTTTCCCTTCATATGCAGGTAAAGGGACAGTCACACACTATCAAATATTAGAGGAGTGGTGTTTCCCATTGAATGGTGCTCTAGATCGTGGGTTTATTTTGTACAGTTTGCCCTCTACTCCACCTTGACCCTCCGAGTAGATGGGGAAAGGCAGGCAACGTAGAAGCGGAAGTAAGTTATATATAGGGCAAGTGTAAGAGCTTTGTCACACAGTTATCGCGGATGTACAAAATATGAATGAATGAGCACCAAACCATTGGTAATGCACAACTATTTTACAATAAGAAATGTCCGGCTGATAGGAGAGTGCGCGCAATTAGATACTGGAAGCGAGCATTACTGATGAGCATGAGTTAATAGTCTCGGAGAAGTTGATTAAAAGGGCTGTGTTGCACTTCTCAAACGGAGGCCAAATGTTTTGTTTTAGCAGGATGGCTTTACTTAGCAAGCTGATGGTAATGGTTGGCATGCAAGTACAAGCCCAAATTTGAGTGGCGGGCCATTTGTTGGCGAATAACTGAGAAGGTCACCATAAACGGCTGTGTTGCTATCGCTAAACCGAGACAAGGTTTGGTTTAAATGACAGACTGTACATCCACTAGGGAGTTAATAAGAAGGGAAATAATGGTTGGGGCAAGGTCATTATCGGTGAGCACATATTTGAGGTCTGAGGGGGCGGGCATCATCCTATGGAGGTTCCCGCCCAGGGGGAGGGGCCTGCGGGCCACTCCCACAACTCCAGGGGCAAGGTAATAGATGCTGCAAAGCAAAGGAGCGCGGGTAGGAGTAGTTCACGCTTTCCTTAGGCTGGTAGCCACCCCGCGCGCGTGGACTCATGACGCCACCGGCGCAGAGTAAGGGCCCTCCTTTAGTGGGTAAATGGAGTTCAGGGCGTAGTCCGGGCAATTCCCGGGGTAACACTGCGCATGCGCACATCCAGAGGGGAGGCGCAGCTTGTAGGACCTGACACCGGTAGTGACCCTGCCATATGGCCAGAAATGTACAAAAATTCTAGATGAGGATGTTTAGTATAAGTTAGGAAAACAACATGTATTAGAGTTTTGTTAAAGTCAGGCTCTCAAACGTGTTGCTAAGGATTATGTACCTAAATGTCCTGCTGAATTTTTGTATAAATTGTTGATTATGCAATTAAAAACCTTTTTTAATTTCATACTTTAATAAATACGGCCGGGCGACTAGCGCCCGCCTTCCAAAAAGTAAAGACGTCTCGTGTCCACGTTCCTGGGTATTGGGTGCCGGATTGGGGGGGAGGCGGCAGCTAGTCGCTGACCATGCGCAATATTTTTAGTCTAGACGTCTAACACAGTTGGTGCCCTGAGCAGCATTTCCTTGTCATGTCCCGGCACAATCAATGTTAAATTCTTGCTCACGTCACTCAGGAGTGCAACCTCTAATGCTAAACACAGACCAATGAAATAACGTGCCAAAAACAGCAGCCTATTCAGTGGCACGGACCCCAGGGCAAGGAAGTAAATGCACGCACCCCCCAATATGGATACGGTTGTATTAAATACAAAAAATATCAGAGTTCCGTGGGCCCTGTCCCATTGCACCTGCTGCACAAATGGAAGAAACACCCCATGGCAAAAAAAAAACCACAAACAAGGAATCAATGACTACCGACTTTGCGGAATCATTGCAAAAAATAAAATAAAAATACTTTCCTGAGAACAGGCTCAAGAGCTTTAAATGTTTAGTATTCCTTTCCCTGATTGCCTGCGGTGGCTCTCTTTCCATATTACGTCTGTACGACTTGAAGCAGCACGTAACCCAGGATAAGCTAAAGTTAGACGGATCTAAAAGAAATCGGGGTTGCTACCAGTGACCAAGCTCACAATGGGCAACTGGGCAAAAATAAAAAAGGACATACGTGATAGATGTCACCTAGATAAGATGAGAAGAGTTTCTGGAGAACCTTTATCAAGCACAGGCCCAGCTATATTGAGATGCTTGTTACTTTTTCTGGAACCTTTTTAAAGCTTTTAATTTCACATAGACACAATTTATCATGGTCACATTTTTTGTTGAAAATGGCACTGAAATGTGTATGTACTTTTTATAGAGCATGTAATGCTTTAAAAATTGCCAAGGTGGATCATGGTCTTGGCTGCGAACAGCTTAGACTAGAAATCTAGATATGGAGCAGTTTACTGTCCTAGTGAATGATTTACTTGGGTCCTAAACACACGAATGTGTGTTATAAAGGAAATTGATCATGAACGACATAAAGGGCTTCTTGGACGTGGAAAGGTCTGTAGTCATGACAACATATGCCTAAGGTTTGCAGCTCTGGAATACGCTGTTAAACAGTACATGGGTTAACAAAGCACATTTGAATCGGTGTAGAATGTTTTGATTGGCGTCTCCGTACATCTTTATGTAAGAACTGGCAACGGAGATTCACACAGCCAAGCACTAAAATCAATACACTGAGGGGAACGTCCATCTAACCCACACACAGCCAGGCGGACTTAATTTCCATTAATAATATATGAAGTTCAAAGACACTAAAGCAATGCCGACGTCAGCTACACAGGCTGTAAAGCAGTTTATACTGTAAAGGGCAGATTTATAAAATGAAAGTGACTAGCTCTCAGTTTCATGCTCTAATCTGCCAAGCCAGCCCACTCGGGTCACAATGGGGGTGGCGGTGCTTACGGCGTTCTCGTCCACAATAGGTCATTTTCTCTTCAGCCTAAAGGGGATCTTGGCCATAGTTTCGCCCTTGATTGAGACTCTGATTTTAGTCAGACTTCGATGTGGCTTTCACTTCCTGCAATGACAAGGCCGCTAGTGGCAGGACAAGGAACTGTGGCTGAGCAGCACACTGTCCCCTAGAGGCGACTGCATCACAACTCCGGAAGAACAAAGGAAAGAACGGGTAAATAAATATTTTCACACACAACAAGTAACAGAATGTTAAGCGCTCCCCCTCTCCCAAAGATTCTGTGAAGAATCTTGGAGTGAGATGGGACTCCAACCTAACATTTCAACATCAAGTGCACACAGTCTCCGCTGCATGTCTAGCTAAGATCAGAATGATAAAAAAGTTCATTCATTTTCTGCCTAGTAACACCAGGAAGATCGTAGTCCAGGCGTTAATTACCTCGCACCTGGACTCTAAAAACCTTCTCACTGTTCCCAGATTCAGGAAAACTCGCTCCGGTGGTAAAACTTTCCCAGTGTTGACTGCAGCCCTCTGGAATAAACTTCCTAACGCCATCCGGCTGATCAAAGAGGAACAACCTTTCCGGAGAGCACTTAAAACTCACCTTTTCTGTTGATCGTCTCCCGCCTCAAATAACCATCTTAGGCTGTACTTAGTTAAACAGGAGCGCCGGGACACCCCGTTGGGGTAGCTGTGCGCGATACCAAAACACACTAAATGAATAAATAAAATAAATATACAAAACTAAAACAATGTCACCTCCTCTGGTCGAGCGATGCACAGGGGTGCCTTGGTCGACTTGAGGGCACATTGTGTAACGCCTTCTTAAAACTAACGGACGGCGACAGGGTCGCGCATGACAAGGAACCCAGAGGCGTCAGCTGTGCAATTGACCTGTATTTATGCGGTTCCTTCTCTCCGTGCAGGCTCAGCTGGTCCAATGTAGGTTGAATGCCCGGCCGAGCCTCCGAACACAAACATAGAGACGCATGGCAATGTAGTGTGCGCAGGAGGCTCTAAGACGGACAACACGTGCCGCCTCATTTAACTGTGGCACACCTATGTGCACTGCCTATCACTGCCACACTAACCAGGTAATGTCAAGCGCTGAAACACAAGCGCGGCCCCGCAAGTTAACGAGTACTCATGCACGCAGAGGGTTTGCCTTGCGGGAGCGAGCAGCAAGGCGCGATAATTGCAAACAGATGTCGCCGCTGCTCGCTCCTGCAAGGCAAACGCTCTGCATGCACGAGTACTCATTGTAAACAGTGCAAAACATGCATGAGTTTCCAATAAAGTACAGAGCGATGCCAAGAGGTCCCTCTTAGCAGCGTTTAGGCACTGCGTAGGCGAGACCTAAAAACAGGTGCAGTAAGAGGCCCAGACTACACAGTTTACAGTTGAGCAGGTTCTTGCTGCAATAGAGACTTGCATCCTACAATCACCATACCATGACTCCCTCCTATATGAATGTCTCAATGAATCATCAGCACTAGTGGGCTATGGTGAGACACTACCTTACCGAGGTATTATATGTTTTTTGTATACCCTACCAGTCCAGAGTTAACTATGAATTTGACTATAAGAGTGTGCAATTAATGAGCGGGTGAATAGTAGGAGAATTGGAGTGTTTCAGGGCATAGTCTCTCCATACATCTCTTGACTGCCTGTGAGTTAGCCGACCATATATAACGCAGCTTGTGCAGCGCTGGCAGTCTAGGAGAGTGGTGGAAATAACCACACCGCCTTCCTTTTGTTACACTATCCACATAGCTGAAACCCCTGCCCCAGATAATTATCTGACCCCCATGGTCTATTACACGTTATGTTATGTTAAAAGCTCTTATAAAGCACACGTTTACTGGTCGGTTTCATGGCGCTATGGCACTTTTTGTAGCAGTTTTACAGACTGGGGGCATATATATTCACCAATACTACAGGAATACCATTTAGAGTTCCTAATATCAGTAGATAATGGCCTTCTGTGCTGGACATGACCATGTCAGTTTCCAGTGGGACCCCAGACTTAACCCAGATCAGCAAACCTCTTACATATGCGGAGTAGTCTGTGGCATGTATCCTCTCTCTCCACATAAGCTGTAACTTTCGTATCACGCTCCTTATTTGGTGTTTTTCTGTAGGAGGGCATGGTGGAATCTTCTCAAATAAGCTTCTACTTGGTAGTGTTTTTGGACAGACCCAATTCCTCCAACATTCCATGTCAGGAGTGTGGTTTTTTTCTACAGGTTTCACCTGCCACATTCATTTTGATGCACAATCTACATTCTCGTTCTAATCGTGTTAATGTTCCCCAGCCGACATGTTCATAGCTCTGCTTACACTCGTTTGACAAATTAGAAACTGGGGTCCCTCACCAATGACCGACCCCCCTAGTGTTTCTTACTGCTCCGCTCCACATTTCTTTTCCAGCCATTTGTGCAGTTATCATGGAATCTAGTGTATCATATGTGCCCTATTCTAAAAATTCCACCCCTTTGCCCCTGTGTTTAAAAACTGTTAAACTCATCGAAACAATACCATTGGACTACTTTCAGATCAATCACAGTACATGGGAATATGATCCAATACACGCTGGCTGCAAGGAAAAGGGTGTGTTGCTCAGTGGGCTACTCACTTCAGCGTGCCGGGTGTCTCCTCCTATGTGTAGGGAAAGATTGTATCACTTCACTATCTACTATGAGTATAGGTCTTAAGGTCTCAAAGGGCCCTGTGGATCTTTCGATTGTAAATAATTCCGTCAAATTGCTGGTTGCTTCTGTTTTTGTTTCCCAATGAAGCTCAGTTTCCTCCTACATTGCCCTTCCCAGCAGCCACGCCACTCTTACATTGAGATCATTTTTTGCCAGTCTTCGGCTCTAAGCTTCAAGTATTGAGTCCTCTTCCGAAATTCAGCCACTTGTTGCTGACATTAAAGGCAGCGTCTTATCTGCGGTGCCAACCCTGTCCGGTAATTTCCAGTGGTCTGAGTGCAGAAGATTTACAACTACCCTTACTGTATTAATGTTCACTTCAAGGGCGCTGAAGGGGTCCAGTAGGGCAAGCAAGATGAGATATGATCAAGGTGGTCATCCAGGTTTAGTTCCGCTGCCTCTAGGAGGGACTCCGTTAGCCCCCACCAGATTCTTTGTGGGGCTATAGTTATCTGTGTGGTATGTTGATTTGGGATTCCCTGTGAGTTTCACACAGACATTCGCCATGTGTTTTCCCCCCCAAACTTGCCAACAAGGTATAACAGTTTAATGGCACTTAACAGGTATTCTGACAATATCACGGGGTGTCTCGTCCCTCCATTTATGAATCGTTTTGCGCATGGAGCTCGCTGCTGAATCTGCTTTGAAGGTGGTTTTCATCTTACCTTCCTTGTTTAATGTTTTTAATTACTAGACTTTCTTCTTGCTCTAACCCTAAACACTGGCCCCTTCTGCCACACGTTTCCTCCTTTACCCCTGTCCAATTTTAAAAAAAACCAGTCATTTTGTTCTTTTTATGAGATGTCAGATCTTCTAGTCCTCTAAGCAGAGCTACAATTTTATGACACTTTTTGAAGATAATGGGGTACACTGCAATAACCTCTGCTACTTTGCCCTGTATCTAACAATGAGTATCTGTTTTCCTTTGTGTGTGTGTTGCAATACCTATTGCCTCTTTGCTTGCATTTTCAGGATGTACTTTGCCCTCACCACAGAGACAACACTGAACACTGTGGGCAAACAACTCTGTCCTTATTTCCTCTGCCACCCTGCCTGTACCTGCCTATAATATTCTCCCTACACTCACTTTGTGCTGTATTCACCGTTCTGGTGGCCCCCTTAAAGAGAGTGAGGGTTGTGCAAATACATCTGGAACTCCCATCTCATACCTGCTACTAGCCTTCTCTAGGTCCTGAGACATCCACTGCTCCAAGCCTGTGGTCTATCCATCTGATACTCATTCTTAAGTACACCTCCCCAATAGCTTCAGAGAAGCCCTCTTAGCAGCTTCCTCACAGAACAATGAAATGAAACACGAGACGTCACCTGCATAAGGCTAATGAATATGCACACATATCGATTTTCAGGTGTCTGAGTTTAACATGCAGCTAGCCACTGTCTAGTTTCAGAAAATGAACTTTAGAATAATTTAGTACCCTCTGGTCTCAGCACAAATGCCTCCTTGCCATGAGTAGAGGCAGACTGTATGCTCATTCCTCACATAAACATTTTATGGCCATTAGAGTGTCTTGTTTGGTAAAGTAATACATACAACAATGGTCCAAATGGAATCACTTTTCATTTGCAGGTATTATTCAATTCAAAGATCCTGCCATCACAGTAAATGATTTTAAAGAATCTTATGTTTAATCGTTCTGTACATTGCATGACTAAGGTACCAATTCTGCTATGTGGAGAGGTGCTACATGTGACGGCGCAGTGAGAGTGAAAATAAGTGAACAAGGTGCACAGAAAAACATACAGTGTGCATAACCAATGAATATCTTAACCATCATGACAAATTTCTAGATAGAACCCCTTGAAAAAATAAATTGGATAGGATTCACAAAGTCCAGCAAACTATGCTAATATGGTTAAGACAGAGCTGGACTTCTGCTCTGGAAGAACTGCTTTTCTGCTGTGTTGCCCTGCAGCCTGCTACCCTCTGGCCTGACTGAGAAAGACTGGACACACAACTTGAACGCGGAGTGACTCCAAGGGCATGCAGGCCTGCCTCCTGTTCTAAGTCTCAGGGGCCCCCAAAGACTTCAACTCACCCTGCTACAGTACCTGGACTTAGCTCGTTGAAAGTCTTGCTCTGCCAAGTGGTGACAACCAAGTTTTAGGCCCTTGGAAGTGAGTATAAAGAGCAGTTCCAGCAAGAATCAACACTGCAACACCGTTGCCCCGCTCAGAACCAAGGTATCTCTATCATTGCTAATGCATTGCTGCAGCAACTAGGATTGAATACCTCGCTTTGCCAACTGCTCAATGCATCTCCAACTTTGAGTGACTCTGAACAGCCCATCCCAACGACGGTGACTTATCGCAGCAGATCAAGGATAGAATACATCAGTTACCCACTGCAATCGCTTCCATTCCTGACGCAACCTCGACTTTGCGCAGCTCAGAACCGATGCATCGCCTCCATCATAAGGATCATCAACGACACATAGCCTCCACTGCTCCCCGAATTGTCTTCAAAGTCGATGCATTAAAGGTACTTTTTCAGCAGGCCAAGTTTGGTTCCTGTGTACAACCCATGCTCTGTCACAATTGGCCTGTGCTTTTGGATTTACGCCAGTCTTGTGTGACCAGATAGTGAGGTACTGGGTTTTTAAGAACCGGCACAGAACCGGTAACCCAGCGGTGCCAGGGGATCAACACCCAGAGACCTCGGGTTCTCCTGAGTCAGACCTACAGAAACTCAGAGTCTTCTAGGTGAAGTCAAAGATTAGTTTATTGGCTGCAACCAAGGTAACAGGGTCCTAGAAGTACAACACGGGTATATTCTCAGGAGACTGCACACTTTCACGAAGTCAGGCTTCTCTTCTTATACATAATTTTCAGCCTTGGGCAGAACATTCCTTGGATTCGTGGTATTTCATTTATGGTTACTGATTACAAAAGAAAAGCAGAGTCATGATGACATGTACATATTTCACGTCGTGCTGCCCATAACAAATCATCCGGCAAGGCCCAACATTTCATCAGATACCACTGGACCCCTAATAAAAACGGTCACCTCCCCATCATAAAGCAAGTGAAGAAAAGGAGTGGAGAAAAGATGTGAGCGAGATATGGCAGGTGTGCGCGCTGAAATGGTTTTATGGCTGGTTGAGCCTAGATGCTATCTTGCTCGGCCACTGGGAGGGAACTGACCTAACGAGTTCGGCCTGGGGCAATGGTTCTAACTTGTACTGGGGTCAGGGAGAAGTCGATTTAAGGAGTATGTGTCCTTGTGGAATCAAATTCAACTGGATTAAGGCCTATGTAAAGGGCAACATGTAGCTAAGGGTTTAGAATGTAAATGGCGATTTCGAGGTCAATTCGTCACTCGAATACGCCGAAAATACATGTACTTGATGTACTCGTCATTCTCTGTCTTTTAATACCAAATTCGTCCTATTTCGACGAAGTTTTTATTCTCGAGTCCAGTACTATTATATGAATCCAGATTTTTCAGAACCACAGACCCTCCTTTTGCCCTTACATAGGCAATTAATCTATCCTCATGTTAATCTGAGTCCAGATCTATATTCCTAAAGTCATTGAGATGTTGCTGCAACATCATTCTAGTGCTGAGTTCATTTCTTGACACAGGCTTCCTTACACATGATGTAGCACAGAGGCCACATATTGCAGGAGCACACTGTATGCATAGACAGAACAGGAAAAGAATGGCTAAGACCATCCCAATGACCATCAGAATTTTCCATCCCCAGGCAGATATCAGTTCCCAGAACCATCCCATTAACGACCAATCTCCTTTATCCACATGAATAGATTCGGAAATCTTATGTAGTTTGGAGATGGCCCTGTACACTGTCGGAGCATTATCTGGAATAAAAATGCAACAACTGGACTGGATCAATTTGCATACTCCACCTCGGTCCGCAAGTATTACATCCAAAGCGACCCGGTTCTGAAGGGTCATAAGTCGATCCGACTGGAGCTCAGCAGTCAGGTTACTAAGGGCACCAGCAGTTTCAGTCACGGTGGATTCAACTACCCTTGTCAGTTGCCTTATGTTTCTGCTGTTAGCCATGGCTCCCCAGAACGGCAGAAAACCCATTGCAAAGTCACCAAATTCTTGACCCGCAGTGTCTTCTTTACTCAAAACACCTCTAACTACCCTTGTCCGATGGTAATCTGCCGCTGCTGTGTAGGTGGGAGGTAACAGGAATGAAACAAAACATGAGCCCGAGAAGTCAGGGGGCAACCATGCATAGGCTCTATCATGGCAGATGAAATAAGTACCCTTAGCGGCTAAAAAGGCAGGGGAAGTCTGAGATCCAAAAACATACGTTTCTGTACAGACACTCTTCCCTAGCTGAGCTCTGGGATTCTTGCCAATACCTTGCAGACACAGGTGACCTTGATGGGGTACGATCCAGATAGGGGACGATCTTTTGGCTTGCTGTTTCTCACTTAATGTAGTGCCATATCCGGTCACATTCCAACCTACATATGCAAGTATCTCATCATCCGGGGTATCTTCGTAAGAAGTTACTTCCTTGATCATGTCAACTATACCTTTGACTAGGGCGCTAGTCTTGAGGTTGTCTTTTACAGAACGTAGGGGTTGGATTTCTCGTGCATATATGAACATTGTCCTATATGCCCATACTGACCCATTGTGACTAAATGGCAGGACCAAATAGGGGATACCTCTATCCGTGGTGTGGGGCATGAGACCACACACCCAACAGTTAGTTGTGTTCATTACAAGTTGGTGTTGGTGTAATAACTGAACGAAGGAGTTATTAATGAACTCTAATCTCCTATTTGATTCGTGGTCAGGCAGAGGGTGGAAAGAATGAGAGGAAACAGTAGGAGGAGGTATGGGTGATGTAGTGGGCGCAAATGTCACATGAAGAGAGAATAAAACATAGCTTATCAAAAAGACCATTACGCTGAATAGCATAAAAATACACATTATTATAAAATTTTTCTTCGTCATTGTTTTAAAAAGTCTCTGCTTAAAGTTCATTTGTTTGGCAGGCCTCTCCACATCAGGAAACTCCATCCTCTCTAAGGTGCTGCCCGCGGTGGTAGGTTGTCTCTGCTAAAGGATGCTTCCGTCAGTCTAGGGCAGCTCCCTTGGACCAACCGGAATCAGCTGCACCAAAAAAGTCTTTAATCAACCGCGACCCTAGCAGCGGAACCCGGATGGCGGTTCGAAAAACCCCCAAAAATAAGCAAGTTACCTAGATGGGAGATCTGCACTTTCAAAAATAGGATTTGGGGAAAAAACCACAATTTTTATTAGTCCACAGGTTTTTCTCTCGGATCATAAAAGAAATCACTTTTACTTTAGTCTGTTTTTCTTGGACGTAAATTGTAGCGGTTTTTTTCGGGTATTGTCTGGTCCAGAAATAGTAGTTCAGGTTCCACAGAGTTCAATTGTTCTGGTGGTGGCACAGTTTCTTGAAAAATGTTCTCACTTTCATAATCAGGATTAGCTTCTTTTACACGTTCATAAGTTGTGCGCTCTGAGTCAGTGCCTCCTTTCCGGACCCATTGGTCATGTGGCAGAGGGAAGGGTATCTTCTTACAATGGATCCCGTGGACCCAATTGGCCTTCCCCTCCACCCTAACAGCCGACCTTGTAGACAGGAGGACGAGGTGAGGCCCGGTCCATCTGGGCTGGTCGTTTCTTGTTCTTTGAAAGTTGCGGACAAGTACCCAGGAACCGGGGTCAATGGAGTGACCCGGTGTCTCAGAGACCGGAGGCAAGGTGTTGTGGACCTGTTGATATAAAACACGCAATTTAGCCGTCAATTCATACAAATAGTCAAGCAAAATGGGGTGTTGCAGCTCGCTAAACTTCGTGGGCCTAGGCACTCCCCATATGTTGGCTGGCCGACCAAAGATTATTTCATAGGGGCTGAGTTTCACTCGCGAATGCACAGTCATTTTGGTGGATAGGAGTGCTAAGGGTAGAGCGTCAGGCCATTTAAGACCTGTGCTCGCTTGGATTTTGGCCAATTTAAGTTTAAGCGTGCCATTGTAGCCTTCCACTAATCCAGCTGATTGGGGGTGATTTGCAGCGTGGAACTTCTGCCTAATGCCTAGCCCTTCACACACTCTTTTCATCACACGACCCACAAATTCACTTCCGTTGTCAGACCAGACCATTCTAGGCATTCCGAACCTGGGGAAGAACTCTTTCACAAGGGCTTTCGCTGTGGACAAGGCAGTATTGTCCCTTAGGGGATAGGCTTCTACCCATCTTGAGAAGGCACAAACAACCACGAGCAGGTATTTTAAGTTGTTGCACCTCTCAATGTGTATGAAATCTAGCTGCAAAACCTCGAACGGATACGTAGGAGGTGCAAAATGACCAGCTGGAGTTGGGGTTCCCCTACCAGGATTGTGCTTCAGACATACCATGCAATTCTTGACAACATTCTCTGCACACTTGGGAATCCCTGAATTCTTCCACACTGGGGCCAACAACTCGCAAATCCCTTTCGCGCTGATATGGGCCATCCCATGAGCCATTGTAACCACTGCAGGCACATATGCATCGGGTAACAACCATCTCTGTTGCTCTGTCGATTCAATCCAACAACCATTTGCATCCATTCTCCCTGTACTTTCTCTCCACATGCTTAACTCTTTCTCCGTGGCCTCAGCTTGGATGGACTTCACACTTTCTATCGTGTCTTCACATATTCCAACATCACCAGTCCATCTTTCTGGGCTCGCAACATACATTCGGCTCATCATATTCTTTGCAGTTTCCTTAGCAGTTTCATCAGCAAATGCATTTCCACGACCAACATCATCAGTCACTTTCTTGTGAGCGCTACATTTCACGATCGCTACTTTCAGGGGCAACGTCAGTGATTCAAGAAGCTCATTCACCAACTGACCATGCTGAATCTTAGCTCCATGCGAAGTCAGGAACCCACGTTCTCTCCACAATCGTCCAAAACTGTGAGCCACTCCAAAAGCATACTGGCTGTCGGTATAGACAGTCACTTTCATTCCTTTAGATAACACACATGCTCTCGTCAGTGCCACGAGTTCAGCGGCTTGAGCTGAACCATGTGGTATTCGCGCAGCTTCAATGACTGTGTGCAAAGTTGTGACAGCATATGCTGTAGTCACGTTACCATTTGGGAGTTTAAAGCATGAACCATCCACCCATAATGTACCATCACATTCAGCAAGAGGAGTGTCGAACAAATCAACTCTCCCTTTTGTCTCTTCGTCTGCTCTAAGGAAACAATCGTGCTGTTCTGAAGCATCCGATTCCTCTGCAATTGGTAACAATGTGGCTAGGTTCAAGGTACTGCACCTTTTTATGTGCACATGGCTCGCTAGTAGCGTCAATTCATAACTGGACAGTCGAGCACTAGTTAAGTGCTGTGTCTTGGTCCTATTTAACAATGTGTCTACTGCATGCGGGACCATCACGATTAGTGTGTTATTCATTACTAGACCAGCAGACTGTCGAATGGAAACAGCTGCTGCTGCTGTGGCCCTTAAACAACTTGGCAATGCTCGTGCTACCGGATCCAGAGTTGACGAAAAATAGGCGCATGGTCAGCACAGACAATGCACAGCCCTCCTTCTCGTGGACATATAATGTGAAAAGCTTACTGTAGTTGGGGTTACCTAACACAGGGGCCGAACATAATGCTGTGCGTAATTCGAGAAAACTTTTCTGACACTCATCAGACCAGTGAATGGGATTGGGTGTATTTTTACACGTTAGTGCCAACAAGGGTTTGGCTAATAACGAAAAATTTGGAATCCACTGTCTACAGTACGATGTAATGCCCAAGAAAGCGCGTACTTCTCTCTGCGTTCTTGGCACATTCAATTTTGCTATTGCCTGAATTCTTTCTGGGGTCAGTTTCCTTCCCTCCTTCGATAAGAGATGACCTAAGTAGGTCACTTCTTGTCGGCAATATTGAAGCTTGGAAAGTGACACCTTGTGATGCAGATCACATAGATGACGCAGTAATGTCAACGTGGCCCTTTTCCAAATTTTCTCAGTATCCGCAGCGATGAGCAAATCGTCCACGTACTGTACGAGAGTGGCACCTTTGGGCAAAACCAGTGTGTCAAGTTGTGTTTTCAGAGCTTGACTGTATATCGAGGGGCTTTCACAGTAGCCTTGAGGAGCGCGTTTAAAGCGGAAGCTGCGACCTCCTAAACTAAAGGAAAAAATATCCCTGCTTTCCTCAGCAATCGGGATACTGAAGAAAGCATTCTTCAGGTCAATCACCGAAAACCAGGAGGCAGAAGCTGGAATCATAGTCAATAATGTGGTAATGTCGGGGACAACTGGGAATTGTGGTACGACAATTTTATTCACCTCTCTAAGGTCAATCACGAATCTGTACACAGGTGGCTGAGAAGGGTCAGTTCGTTTTAAAACAGGCAGAACAGGACTATTGCAAACATTGCCTCGTGTTTCTTCAATCACGTCTTTTTCAATCAACTCGTAAACAATCGCTAGCAAAGCTTTTTCGCCCTCATTGGATATTCTGTATTGGGGAATTCGTGGCATTTTGACATTCGACTTCAATGTTACAACATATGGTGGAATCTCTAAAAGACCTACATCATTCGGACCAGTAGCCCAAAGAATATCTGGGAGAAGTGCCAATTCTGCTGGAAGTGCATTTCTCGACAAATACATGGGAGAAACCACTTTCTTACCTAAAGTAAGTTGTACTCCTGAGGGAGAACAGTACAAAGTCGCATACAATCTTTTTAGCAAATCTAATCCTAGCAAATTTTCACCACAACCTGTTGTCAAAATAAGGGGTGCTTCGAATTCACAAGGACCAACAGAAAGAGATAAAGGGTCAGAAATCGGATTTCTAACCGGGGCGCCAGAAAAACCTATGGAAACGTTCATTTCGCCAGACAAAGGTGCGCCAGGGAGTTTGGAGTGCATAATAGAACTCTTTGTAGCACCAGTATCCAACAGAAAAGGTTCTGACACACCTGATGTAATCACCTCAACGTAAGGTCCACTCTGATCTACTGGAACTGAAACGACTCCCTCTCTTCGTCTATGGCTGTCCTAGCAATCCTCATTTTCCCACTGCTCATTTTCTGTGTAATATTCATCAACGTAGTATTGAGCTGTCCTGTCAGATACGTTATTTTGCTGATCAAACCTGTTCATAGAGCTTTGTGGTGGAAGGGGACGCGCGTCCTGAGGGGCGTTTCCACGCCCTCTACCTCTAGGCGCTTGCTGACTGCCACGACCTCTTACGCCAGAAATTCCATTTGCACGTTGTGGTAGGGCAGGACAGTTATATTTGTAGTGACCCTCTTGTTTGCAATATAAACACTGGTTGGGACCTACGCGGTGTTGAGTGTAATCGAATCTTTGCAAGTTTCTCTGATATTGTTGAGGCTGCTGAAAAGTGTTCTGGTAGTCATTCTGACCATTATTATTTTGATTACCACCACCACGTGGCGGATAGGCTTGCTGTAGCAAAACCTTTGTTTTGAGTTCCCTAGTTTTCTTTTCTACTTTATCTTTCTCATCTTTGTCTCTATTTTCGTAGTACTGTGCGGTAGCTAATATCTGGGCTGAAGATGAGACTGCCCAAGAACTTTCTGAATCTTTTAATTTCCTACACAAATCTGGAAGCAGATTGTGCACAAATTTATCGACAAACAATCTCTGACCACCTTCCGTGGTCATATCTTGACCGCTATGGTCAATGAATGTTTCTTCAAATCTGGTGAAGAAATCTGAAACAGTTTCTTCTTTCTTTTGCTTGCATGCAGATAACTTATCCCAATTTACGCGTATTGCAGGCATTATCGTTTTCATGTAATCTACTATTCTACCAGGTAATTCTGCTATCAGAGGCTCAGGCTTGGCACCACCAACTTGTCGTGCATCTGCAGCAGTAATATTAGCCCACGTGTCACCTAATTCCTGGTCATGATCTACATGACGAATTTTTCCCCATAAAGGCTGTGGAACAACGTTCCCGAATAACATATCGATATCGGCCAAATTCATTATACATGACCCAGTAGTTTGCGACAATTCTTTATAATACCCTGCAGCATTTTTACGCGGATCTGGTAGTGTTTGTTTGAGTGCTAAAACTTCAGCTCGCTTCCATGGGACATGTACCCATACACGGTGAAAGTGTGGCAGGACAGGTGGGACAGCTGTCGCGTCACCCTCTCTCCACTGTGGGGGAACTTCTCTCATAGGGTATTGTCGTGCCTTTTTCCTACTAGATGCACTAGATTCCGATGGTGACCCAGAACTGCTTCCCTTACTTCGATATGATAATAGCATTTCAACTGCCTTTTCCACATCGGGACCTACAATCATACCCTCTCCAAACTTAAATCGTACACGACACATCTCTTGCGGGATGCATTCTTGATCATTGTCTTCTAAATCCTCGCCAAGAAAGACACACATCTGTTCGAACACATATCTCTGTGTCGCTGATTCCCATTGATGGAAGACTTCCATGACAGACTGTACATCATATTTTGCAGTGTCCATGACCCATTTCCGAGCTAAACTATTCAGGGAATCTCTCTCTTGATAATCAGGCAGTTGACTTCGCAACTGTCTTCTTCCTATGTTAGGGGTCGTAGCAGGCGACCCGAAAAGAGGTAAAAGAAGTTTAGTAACAGTGCTGGCCATTTTCTGCCGAATGGAAGGTGAGACTGAAGGACAAACAGATGAAAAAACGGGGTGAGATAAGGCGGGGGTAGAGATGGCAGAAGAGGTATCAGGAATAATAGATGTGGTACTAGGCAAAATCGTAGAGGGGGCATTAGGAGATGTAGAAAGTACAGTAGGCAAAATCATAAAAAAAACAGGTGAAACACAGGTGAAACAGAAGTGGTCGGTGGGCCTGGAGGAGGCTGCACCGAAGAAGTAGGAGCCAGCTGAAGAACAGCTGGTGGGTGCTGTGGAAGAGCCGGAGGCGCAGCTTGTGCAACTAAAGGTTGCGGGGGTGCTGTGGCATTCTGCGCATAGGGGGGTGGTGAAGTTAATAATTGTGACATTAATGGGTCTTTTTCACGCTCTTTTGCTGCCCCTTGCTGAAGAGACGGCAAAACTGGGTAACACTTATTTATTGCCATTTTACGTTGCCTGTGCAACTGCTCATTTATCTGCTCTTCCTCATTATCTTTAAACTGCACAGCAGCTTGCATTACTGAAAGTCCCCCTTCTCTCTTATTTTTCTTAGCTAATTTAATTTCTTTTTGTTTGGCTTCTTTGCGCCATAAGCGGAAAGAGTCAAACATCGCCGGCCGGGCTTTCTTTTTGAAGAGTTTAACTTCAAGGTTGTCTAAGATTTCAGAATCAAAGCTACCATATTGGGGCCATTTTAAAACACCATCTTTCCTAGTGTATTTAATCCATACTTCGTTGTAAACGATGGGGCCTACCCCATGTTTAACATATAGCTCGTAAGTCGGAGTTCCAACTGGAGGAACCGGACATGAGTCCTCCAATCGGGAGTCCCTATTATTACCACCAAGACAAAACCAATTCCCAAGTCTAAGACTAGGCATCCTCGCTCTCTAGTCTAGTTCCAAAACTTCAAAGGATTTATCGATTACGATATTTCTCGTGAATACACGAGTCCTTCGGTTATGGTGCTTGCAAGAACCAATAAAAACCTTTTGTATCTCCAAGATACCACAAAGTAAGTCCAACTAAGGACTGGGAGACGCTCCACTTATACTTAACTGAAAAATATCGATGGCGTCACCAGAAGACTCGTCTCAGCGTTTCGCTCTACCGAAAACTTCAAGGGTCCAACATCAGGGCGATAGCCAGGGCAGCAGTCCTTGTAGCCGTTGGGAAGCGGGGAACCTCGCAGCAAAGACCTTCGGACCACGTCGACATGCAGGGGTCGATGAGGTGGTGGGCCCTCCTCCGGAATTTCCACACGAAGCTCCTCACGATCTTCAGGCTGACTGGTACCACTGGAATCGCCCCAAACGCTGGGCGTCAATTGAGGTACTGGGTTTTTAAGAACCGGCACAGAACCGGTAACCCAGCGGTGCCAGGGGATCAACACCCAGAGACCTCGGGTTCTCCTGAGTCAGACCTACAGAAACTCAGAGTCTTCTAGGTGAAGTCAAAGATTAGTTTATTGGCTGCAACCAAGGTAACAGGGTCCTAGAAGTACAACACGGGTATATTCTCAGGAGACTGCACACTTTCACGAAGTCAGGCTTCTCTTCTTATACATAATTTTCAGCCTTGGGCAGAACATTCCTTGGATTCGTGGTATTTCATTTATGGTTACTGATTACAAAAGAAAAGCAGAGTCATGATGACATGTACATATTTCACGTCGTGCTGCCCATAACAAATCATCCAGCAAGGCCCAACATTTCATCAGATACCACTGGACCCCTAATAAAAACGGTCACCTCCCCATCATAAAGCAAGTGAAGAAAAGGAGTGGAGAAAAGATGTGAGCGAGATATGGCAGGTGTGCGCGCTGAAATGGTTTTATGGCTGGTTGAGCCTAGATGCTATCTTGCTCGGCCACTGGGAGGGAACTGACCTAACGAGTTCGGCCTGGGGCAATGGTTCTAACTTGTACTGGGGTCAGGGAGAAGTCGATTTAAGGAGTATGTGTCCTTGTGGAATCAAATTCAACTGGATTAAGGCCTATGTAAAGGGCAACATGTAGCTAAGGGTTTAGAATGTAAATGGCGATTTCGAGGTGAATTCGTCACTCGAATACGCCGAAAATACATGTACTTGATGTACTCGTCATTCTCGGTCTTTTAATACCAAATTCGTCCTATTTCGACGAAGTTTTTATTCTCGAGTCCAGTACTATTATATGAATCCAGATTTTTCAGAACCACAATAGCCCCGATTGGCGTTTAAAGCACTACAATTTCATTTAATCTTTAAAAATTCATAAAGCCTGTTATACTAATTGGACTGCTCTAATTTTGGTCATGTTTTTTGTGAGTGTGTGTATATATATATATATATATATATATATATATATATATATATATATATATATATATATATATATATATATGTGTATATATATATATATATATGTGTATATATATATATATATATATATATATATATATATATATATATATATATATATTGGAGTCTTGTTGCAGTGTTATCACTGTAACATCATTTAAAGTGTTGCACAAATACTTTGCACACTGCCTCTTAAGTTAAGCCTGCCTGCTCTGTGCAAGCTATGAAAGGATGAGCATGGGTTAATTTATGGTGTGTATCTGACTTACCCTTACTAGGAGTTTGGTTCCTGCTTGGACTGGGGGCATACATCTACCAACCAGAAACCCAATTTCTAACCGTATAGTTAAAGTGAAACAAGTCTATGAGTTGAACAACAAATTGATTTGAAAGAAGAAAATCCAGGAATAGAAACAAAATGATCTACTTCATGGAGTCATCTAGTAACCCTAAGCATACATTCATCAACCAGGTATTGGGTATAATCTTACAATGCTGCAGTGCTCAGAGAAATGCTTAGTAACAATATCAACATCAAAAACCTTATTTGAAGTTTGGGAGAGTGGGAGCACCACTGTAAATCATCAGTGCTTCCACATTCGTAGTTCTCCCGCTCTATTTATAGTTGGGAAAAACTGGGATTCATTTGTAAACTAAGTGCCAGCGCCCATAACATTTCTCAGTTGGCCTGTGCGGCTTACACCACTTTTGGTCTCTGCTAGTGCAGCCAGACACCAGTACCGACGCTATCTACTAACCCTTACACTCCTAGAAAGCCCTTTTGAGCTACAGTAGGCGACCCAAAGTTATAAGATTAGCGTAGGCATGCTGGTATTTTCTTTTCTTTTAATCATATATTGAATTTTTAAATACTCTGCTTCTGTGCTCTTTTTAAAATTGATTGCCAGCGCCACCATGTGGTGGACTCACGTAAATATATGCTGGTGTTAAGACATGAGCACTGGCACAAATTAAGCACAGGGGAGAAGACTTCACTTGCTTTGCACCTTTGCTCTGGCAGCCTACCTGGCCAGAGATTGAGATAAGTCCTATAAAAAAAAAACTAGTTTAAGCAATTATATGTGTTGGAGCCCAACCGAAGAAGCCTCTTCTCTTGAGTGGCGAGGGTGATCTGGGTGATGGATTTCTCAGTGTGGAAAGGTGCCACAACTTTAGGTAAAAAGGCTGCCTGAGTGCTCAACACCAGTCTGTCCGGAAAAAAGGTGGTATAGGGTGGGCGCACAGACAGTGCCTGAAGCTCACTCACTTAAAGAGCTGAAGTAATCGCTCTACCAGCGAGGCAGTGCTCGCGACGGGCAACGGCAGCAGGGAAGGGGTTAATGTCAGAGTTACACGTGTCCAGAAGTCATGGATAGATTTGCAGGCCTAGGCCAGACGCACAAAAACTGCGCCGTCCTCCCTGCATCTCACGCATCGAGCATCCTCCCGCAACCCGTATTTCTGCAGTTTCACAGGTGTGTAGTACATTTGATGTAAAAACTTGAAATTTATTATTCGGAGGTTACAGTTGGCGGTTAGATGCCCAGTCAATGCACAGCATGCTTCCCAGTCCTCCCAGACCAGTGGCTCCGCCAGCTTTCTATTCCATTTCTCTAAGGAAGTGGAGCTTGTCATAGCAATTTCTCTTTGGGATGCTTTATATAATCTGGTAATTAGCCCTTTTCATTCCCCCACTGTTAATACAAGTCTGATCTTACATGCCAATGGTTCCAGTGCCAAGAAGAATAACATCGAGGAAAGAGGGCACCCTTGCCTAGTCCCTCTACATATATATATTGGAGCAGTAACCACTTGGTTGATGTGTATCCTGGCCACCAGCCCGGTGTAAAGGAGGCACACCCACTTCAAGAAAAACTGCTGCACCCCCATATGCTGCAGGACCACAAACATATAGCCCCAGTGTATCAAATTAAACGCTTTGGCCACGTCTAACAATACAGCCGCGGCTGGAGGCTCGGAATTTAACTGATGCAGCACAGCAAATATAGTGTGCAGATTATGTGTGGTGGATCTTTTGGGTATGAATCCCAATTGATCCGGCAGGACCAGATTTGGGACCAGAGGTTGTAATCTGTTAGCAATGATTTTTGCCAAGATTTAAGTGTCTATATTTATCAGGGAGAGTGGCTTATATGATTCACACCTATTGGCCTCCTTATCTGGCTTCAGCAGCAATATTAGGAGTGCTTCAGGCAGGGTAGGAGGCAGAACACCCTTATCATATGCTTCAGAGAATACCTCCAATAGTCTTGGGTTAGAGTATCCACATACGCTTTATAAAACTCGTTTGGCAGTCCATCGGATCTTGCCGCTTTAGCATTTGGGAGTGACATTATAGCTTCCTTCACGTCTTCAACCGGCCAGGACAAAGCCAGGTATTCTCGCTGGCCCAGGGACAACCAGCTTATCGCAATGTCTTCAAGATATCTTGAGATCTCACAATCATTACCAGTTGGCCTATGCCTGTACAGACTAGAGAAGAACCTCAAACACTTGGCTAATCTCTGGTGTGAATCACGATGTATAAGACCGTTTTTAAAGTCAGAATTTGCAAACAAGCAACTATGCATCAGCTCGAAGGGCATACCGCAGAGAAACATCAAGACCAAATTAAGGTCGCATTGTGGCATCCCAAACGGTTGGAGGTGGGGTGGAGTGAGGGAACATGTGTCAAAGCTTTTTTAAACCTTATAAAAAAGGTGATTTAAACAAGGATTATTGGTCCATCAAACGTAGAGAGGACAGGCAACGAATCTTTAATAGCTCGCACTGCAAGGTCTTGCTGGTCTAAAGACAAAACGAACATCCAACATCCCGAATTGTAAATGTTCCACTATGCCTAAATCACAGCAGGCCTCATATTTGTCATATCAACGGCATAAATGGCCTTCATAGAAGGGTGCTTGGAAGAAAGGATGAATTCCATCCTCTCAGGTGGCAGATAAAACTCAGTCAACCCATGCCACTCAATCTCCATGCATGGAGGTGTAAATTGTGCAGGTTTGAGTGGACAACACTTCCCTGCTCCTGCGACAGAAGTTCCTCTTGAAGTGGTAGCCTGAGCGAAGGGCAGATGCTCATGCCCAGATGTTCAGAGTACCACACCCTACTGGCTCAATCTGGAACTACTAGGATTACTTGGGCCTGGTGGTTCCTAATCTTTTTCAAAACTTGGAGAAGGAGTGGCAGAGGTGGGAAGGCACATAGGAGTACTGTGTGCCATTCCACCCAGAATACCTTTCCTAGCCAGTATTCTCATGGGAACTCCAATGCACCAAACTTTTGACTCTGCACGTTCTTCACAGTGTCAAAAGGGTCTGCCCAGAGTTCTCCCCATTGCCCGAAGATGCCAAGGGGCACCTCTGAATGTAGACGCCATTCGTAATCTGAAAGATGCAACTTGCTTGGCTTGTCCTGTGATGTATTCCTATAGGTTCTGAATCGATCCCCCTATTCCTGACCCTATTCTGGTTAACAAACCAACAAGTTAACTAGCAGTCAGCCCATGAGGCAGCAAACCCCCATGATGCAGATACCGTTATCTGACGAAGCCACACTACGGCACAGGAACGTGTTATCTGATTAGGTCATAACGCTTGCGATCTAATTAGACAAGCGATATTCCTCCAGCCCCTGATAAGGCATACGGAGTTCTCATAACAAATCAAACCTATGACAATCTGGGAAAAACCCTGCGGCCATTGTTTTGATTTCACCAAGAACTTCAGCAAAAGAATGTGCTAACGACCTGGTCGTATGACATCCTTATTGACGTATCTATGTCCATCCTTACGTCAATCTCGGCACCTTAAAGGTATAAATATTACCGATATTGCCCTATGCAAACACACGCGGTGGTGACGAGACGGAGCAGCCATACTTGCCGAAGCCCAGAGCAGAGCAGACCCCGCTGGCGCAGCCCCGCCTTCCTGACGCGCTGAGAACGAGACGCGCTGCTTTCTCCTGCCGAGAAATCCAGCACCGGCGTTTCCGGGTAGCCCTCGCAGGCAGCCTGGAATATCGAGAGCAGAGAAGAGAGATACCATCCCTCATTCATCCTAACTTCCAGGTACAGAACTGAATAACCCCTCGCAGAGAATTCTTTAGTCAGTCACTTGGCAAAAACAAACTTAACTTAAACTGTAACTTTCTATTCCCGCCCACGTATTAGGCTTAGGTCAGGTACACGGGGTAGGCGTATCTAGAAACACCAGTTGAGTACGTTTAGTCAAATGTATATGTGTATGTAATATATTTTATTCATTTTAAACCTTCATATGGCTTAGAAACCATATCAATGTTTTTTCAGTATTATTTTATACTTCTGCTTTTAATGTATGCACTTTACTTAACGATAAGTATTGCAATAATATCGATCCATTTCTCTTGTACGAGAAAAGAGACTGATCAATAAATAACATCTTTTATTGAACACGCCCGTCTCTTCCTTTTCTCTACAATCTGATGAGACTAAGAATGCACGTACTGACTGAGTAACATAAATTGCCTTTTGTTCACACGACTCTCGAGATACACTCTTGATTAGGGGAGAGCAAAGTGGTCATGTTCTATGGTTGTCAGAAACTAAATCCCTTCTTGTCTAATCAGGGAAGTTAATTCCTTCCTGAACATTCGAGAAAGTTTCTAGTGAACTCTGAGCTAGCTGGCAAACCCAAAACTTTAAGTCTAATATCGACAGTAGTAGACCTAGTTAACGTCTGGTCTAGGCCTATACTATTGAAGGTATTATTCCAATGCGCAGAGCCTATTGGGATAATAGGAACTACACTACATGGCGCCCAACGCGTTTGGAAAGGGCGATAAAACTAACGCAAGACATTTAAAGTAACTCAGTCGTGCTTTCTCACTCAGACCCCTTTTCCCATAATACTCCAAAGACGTCTGGAGTGGGTGAAAGGTAATATCCGCCAGACCTCGCAGGAGGGAACTCCTATGTATGGTTCTTGGTATAGTCAACGTTGAAGGATACACTGTTCCAGAATATTGTGCATCTAATCTTTGTTTCCATAAGAAACCTGATCTGCAAACAAACAAAGTAACCATCCTGTCAGTAAAATAGAAGACAGTGATGAAGAAAGAGAGACAGCTAGATTAGCAACTGAACTCGCAGCCGCTGATGCTGCTATACAAGATGCAGACCAGGACATAATACTCATCCCGGTCATCAAAAGGAAATCTATAACCTTAAAACTTATAGAAAATGGACTGACACCTAGAGGTGGTACAGTCATATTCGTAATTGAGGCACACGAATATCGGCAGACAGAGGTATACTATTCATGGATAAATTTTCCAGCAGCAAATGCTGTAACAAAGTACTTCCACTATTACAAAATAGAGGAACCTCCTGAAACGTACACTCCTTTCGAGGAGGTGGAAGTACCACTCAAATTTCAAGAGCACCTGCTCTTATTTGATGGCGCCCTAAAACATAATAATCACATCACCAGGCTCGGTCCCTTAGGTAGACCAGGAGCAACGTGGCCGGTCCTAGCCGGATACACACCACATCCAGACATCGACGGGATGTCTGCAGCAAACCTTTTAACACAGCTAAAACAATTAATAAAAATACATAGACAATTAGTCCAGTATGTGATGCGGACTTCTACAATTCAGCCAGCAATTAAAATTCCACAGCTGACCCCTCACCAGGGGAACACAAATAAAATTACACCACAGAACATACAGTCCTGCCTAGGTAAAGTACCAGCTAAACGGGAACAAATACCATTCTGGTTGGCACAGAAAATAACCCAAATAGAGGCGGTGTTTCCTGACACCACCCCGTTAGAAAAACACAGGATTCTGACTATCTGTCTTCCAATGGGAATCGCACCACACATTGAGGACTGTGACACTTGGGGTACAGTCTTTGCTTCCATTTACACAAAAACGCACGGTGTTCCATCCATTTCGGTAATACCAGATGTGCTAAAACAAATTCAAGACGAATATGGTCCAGAACCCGCTTTAACTCTTGGTATGAAATTACTAAAAGACTTCAAGCAGGTCTCAGCTATATTATTAGCCAACATAAAGGGAGAAGCAGCAAACGTGGCGATCCGCCAGAGGTTAAAGGAGACAGATATAGCAGACCAACCAGCTGAAATTGCCAGAATCATAGAAAAATCCTATGAGGAACTAGGTAGAGATAGTCTAGGTGGAATACCAGTAAAACCACAACTGATTGAAAGTCCTGAAAAAATATTTTTTAATAATAATTCAACATCACAGAAAAAGAGCTGGGATGGAAACAAACAATCCAATTCTAAAGAAAAGAAATTCCAGTCCAGAGGCAGGTCTCCAAGGCGAAGAGAAAAATCTCCGACCCAAAGACACAGGTCACCCCAGAGTGACCCCTCTGGGAAAAGATATAACCTTAGAAATAGGGATAATATAAAAAAAGCCTGATAGATATCAAGACATTGATACACGTCCCTCTCAATCTTTTCAGACTTCCTCGCAGAAATCGGAAAGAAGAGGACGATCAGAACAAAGAGAAGAGCACGCCAAGTCCAAAGACAAGGAACCTGCTCAGCTAAAAAAGAAATTACAATTTCCAAAAAAGAAGGTAGCCAGTATCAAGGTAGTTAACAATGCCGAGAATACTGAGGACACAACTGAAAAACGGAGAATGGGCTCAGACAATGCTAGACAGCGCAGCAGAAGTGAGCATAGCTCGCAAAGTCCTTATGAATCATCTGGAGACAGTGGACACGAATGAATATCTTCAAGTGGAAACTGCAGACACCAGAGTTAGCAAACCTCACAAAATATACGAAATAACATTACGTATAGAGGGAGATAAGACTAGAAAAATAAGGGGACTATTTTGGGATAATCTCTCCAAGGGCTATGACATCCTTCTAGCTGAAAAAGACTGGCCACCAGAATTTGTCAGGGAGTGCCCTCATGGCGAAGAAGTAATTATGCCTGCCTTCTCAAATCACATCCCAATTCATAAAAAATACACACTTGCTAGAAAGTGGGCAGTAGCTCTAGCTCCTGCTTTATATAAAAATCACGTAGGATGGGATGAGGACTCTCCTCCTCGCAAAATCCAGTTAAAATCACAACCTACTGCACAAAGGCAGTACCCAATTAAGCAAGAAGCTAAAAAACAGGTAAAAGAAATTCTAGATCAGCTAGAATACCAGGGGGTGATTGAAACTTGCACCTCACAAATGAACAACCCTTTGTTTCCGGTCTCCAAACCAGACAATTCATACCGTCTAGTTTTGGATTACCGACACCTTAACTCATGTTGCAAAACTTTTGCAGTGCAAAACTCACATAGTGCTGCACTAATGAATAACATAGTGCGCAAAAAATACAAAACAACCTTAGACATCTCTAATGGATTCTTTTGTCAAAACATAGCACCAGAGAGCAGATATTTGTCTGCGTTCTCAATAAATGGCACTCAAAAACAATTCTGTCGGTTAGCCCAGGGGTACAAGAACAGCCCGGGAGTATTCTCAGCGAGAGTAACAGAATTACTACAAATATATGACGACGAAGCATTATCATATGTCGACGACATATACTTAACAGATGATGACTTGGAGACTCACTTGAAGAGAGTGAACACCATAATACTTGGGTTCGCAGCAGAGGGTTACAAATTCAACTTTAAAAAATCCAGAATTGCCCATCTGACAGTCCTGTTCTTAGGATATGAATTATCAAGTGAAGGCAAAAGCCTGGCTGACAATTTTCTAGAAAAATGTGCCGTACTCCAAGCACCTAGAACACTAAAAAACCTACAGTCAATTCTAGGCTTCCTAAATTTCGGAAGAACATATATTGCAAATTACGCAGAAAGGGTCAAACCCCTTTATGATCTAATAAAACCAGATTTTAAAAGATCTAATTGGACTCAAATACACACAGAAATATTGAGATCCTTACAAACAGACATGCTAATTAAAACAAAATTAGAAACACGTGATAACACACGCAATCTTGTGATCCGAGTCATCCCAGGGAGATGCGGATTCACATACCTGACCTCTAATGAGGGAGAAAAGGTCCCAATTGCATTCAAATCACACTTGTACACAGAAGCTGAACAGAAGTTCAGCATTAAAGAAAAAATTGTTCATGCAGTTCAAACCACAATAGCTAGAGAAAAAGATCAAGCGGACGGTAGACAAATCACTGTCAGAACAGCAGAATCAGCCTTTGAGGCATTAACAACACCGTGTAATTTACCAACAACAGCGTTGAATCCGGAATGGATACAATGGGTGAATTCAATTACAACGGACAAAGTAAAATGCTACTTTGATCCAGGATTAAAAGAATTGAAAAATCTAGAATATGAAAGAACATTCCCTCTGCCAATCGATATTCTGCCTTTACGACATTACGCCTGTGTAATTTATACAGACGGACATGCTCAACCCCCCGTTTGGGGAGAACAAGCATACAACCCCACATGTGGGATTACAAAAGAAGTGTGGCGCGGAGGTAAACTAAGACCTCTATTAACAAAAACACACTAAGTAGAAACTAATTCAGAACAACAAACTGAAATATTAGCATTGAAAATGGCGCTAGATAATGCGGATCGCGAATTCCCGACACTTATAGTGTCAGATTCATATTACTGCGTCAAATCATATAACAATGATTTGCAGACATGGATTCAAAACGGTTACAAAGATGACACAGATGCAACAATAAAGCAGAAACTGCTCTGGGAACAAATAGCTCTTTTACAAAAAGAACTACCAAAGACTCACGTGACACACTCACTGAGTCATCAGCGTGATGGCGTTCACGTTGCAGGGAATTCATTGGCTGACACAGCCACAGCGGTAGCAACTAAATCGGCTCCCGTAGTTCGAAAAAAGCGTACATTAAAATACATTGACGGTGAAACAATGCTGGCGGTAAAAACGTCATTAAAAGGCGACTGCTCAGCGCTACCGATCAACTATCCACTCAATTATACATACATAATCGATGCAAACTCCGTCCCTTTTGCTCGAATCCCTGGAGTGGGGGATAGAGTGATTCCAAACATGGACAGGAGAAACTTGTTAATCGCAGACGCACATATGGGCGAGGGTCTCGGACACCTCAAACTAAAAGATTCTCTGAAAGAATTACAATCACGGTACTGGTGGCCAGGCATGAGCCTGCATCACACCATGTTTGTAAAAAACTGCCCAAACTGTAACAGAGATCGCAGTGGGGAGAGAAACAGCTTCATACCTCGTCGTTTTACTCCAGAAAAATCAAGAGTAAAAAACAAGGCTTGCGATTAACATATACAGGCTAGTTTCCACTTATAATGTAGACCACCAGCACTCGGCTGACGTCTGGACTGTTATACAAAGATTTGCGAGTCTAAATGGCATATACGCTAAGAGCATGCTACGTTTGACCATTGTTTCCACTCTAGCCCTCCAGCCTGAGGGGACACATGGCCAAATGAGCATAGCACAGCGGGAATCTTCTCACTTCCTTCCTGAGGGATACGGGATGGTGTAAAGAAAAAACCAAGGCATAAAGCAATCTATAACGGAAAGGATATGAGGTTCGGGAGCTGGGTGGGTCAAACATCTAATAAGTGTCCAACGTAGTCTAAATAACTTGCCAAGAAATTCTCTGAAGGGATTCAGTCCGTACGAATTATTATTTGGAACTAGGATGTTGATCTCTGACCTTGATAGTCAGACTTCAGTGGTGAAAGAAAAAAGCTTTGATATCAAAGACCGTTTGGCTATTTTGCAGGACTTAAACAAAACAAGAAAAGCCCTGAGCAACATAAAGTTGAAACAACAGCCAACAACCACTGAAGAACCACCACCTGTCCCAGCAAGACCTGTCTGGATTCCAAAAGTCGGGGATCTGGTCAGAGAAAAGATCGCGGTAAAGAAGGAATTTGGGCCTTCTTACAGAAAAGCAGTTCCTGTCTTGTCTGTCAACGGGACAAGATCAGTTGTACTACCGCCGCTTGCTGGTAAAAAGGAGAACCGAGTTGTATCCATCGACCTGGTAAAACCACAATCATGTGGCCGATAACAAATAGTAGGCCAAGTGGACTCCCAATAAGTAGCAGAACACCAAGGTTTGCTACCAGTACAGAGGTCCTAACTAAGAGGCTCATTACATTCGAAACGCCTAGAGAAGAACAACAAGGACTATGCAACAATGCAATGGAACTTAGACCTCTGAAAACCCAAATAAAAACATTTAGCAGAGACACACCAATCTATAATGAAGTACCAAGTGCAAATGCAAGAAACAGTAATCCTGAATCAATTGGAACAATTGACAGAACTGCATCCGGCTACTTCATAAACTTCGATGATTCCTCTGAAGGCTTCAGTGAATCAAAGACACAGCCATCATCAAAAACCTTTAAAGATAAAGCTAAAGAACTTTTGAAACAACTTAAAGAAACATATCTGGTTTCTCCATGGCTTGAATTTTGGGTGGGTTTTGGTGCATTTATCTTCATACTTTGGCTCATCATGGTACTAACTTTGGGACGCTTCATTGAGGGAAAATATGCTAAAATGGACACAGCAAGTCAGAAAATCAACTTGATCCTCAAACCACACACATCTTCACATGTCGAGAAAAGAGAACTTTCTTCAGCCAACTTCACAGCCAATCCTATACCGGGTGGGGTAGCATGGGATAACACTGACTATGAAATTTATGGTCCGGTCGAAATCCTGAAATATCCACACCAAATTAAGATCTCATTGAGTGACTTTGTAAAACCAAGCTCATTTGCTGATGATTGGGACTTCGAAAGCATTAATAATATGATGTCTGACTTAGTAATGTCTGCTAAATTTACCAAACATGATTATTTGCAGGGTTCTACAAATTATGATAGTATGTACTGTTATAACCACTATGGTAACCATTTTCTACATAGATCTGCACAACCTAGAAATGTTTTAAATTATAATCAATGGGAACATTGTGCAACCCCTCCAAAAGGAAGCTCAAGAACAGTTTACGACAAATATTCATATTTTTCAGGTTTTAACATAAGTAATGCTGAAACATTTTATTTCAAATTGTCAAATAAGACAGGGATGAAGACCATGATAACCAACACGAAATTGATATATTCAGACTCATTCTTTGAACAAATGAATACTTTTGGTTTTGATTATTGGGACAAAAATGTTGAATTGAAAAGTGTTTGGGGTACAAAAGAATGGCAAGTACAGGGTATAGAATCTTTGTTTAGAGCCTGCATGATCCCAGAACAAATTATATTTTTAAATGACACTGTTCAACAAACCACCTGTCTTGGCCTAGCCAAAATCAAAGACTTAAATAAACCGTCTATTCCAAAACCAACAATGAACAGCAATAGTTCTACAGAAGAAGAGATAGACGTAAATTATGTATTAAACCAAAACAGAACACATCCAGATTGGAAACAATGGTTGATCTGGCCCACAGATACTAATAACTGTCAAGACAGATTCCTGAACAAAACACAGGGGTTCAAAATGACCAGGCCAGACCCTAGATATCCTCAAAGACATCACCCAGGGATAATAACCACCTACAGTGTGGGCAAATTATGCCTTCAATGGCTACAAACTTCCACACTGGCAGAAATTAAGCAACACCTAACTTTACTTACTGATGGTGCTGACTTGCGTGATTTCACTATGGGACCAAGCAAACAGCGTCAAAAGCGTTTCATAGCAGCCTCAGTATATGCAGCATACAATGAGGCCTGGAAGGTTACTCAAATTGAAACAGCAGAGAGAATACGGGAAATTGACCGTATTAATTTGGAAAAATCACTTTCTGTAGTGGACAATGGGTTAATGACTCTGTCCTCCAGAATTTTTTCTTTGGACAGCATTGTGTCTTCAGCAATCGACATATTAGAGGCAAGACTTACTGTTGTTACAACACGGTCAGTCCCAATTGCGTTCTATTGTACAGCTTGGCTGGACGTTACAAAATCTGCGTTCAGGCTATGTGCCTTGGCGTTTAATCAACACAACGTCACTATTCTATATCTTTAACCTTACTGATAGACAAATCAGTATGGCCCAAAAGGGAGCTGATTATACAATCCTGAGCATTGAGAAACTTGAGAGATTACCAGTGACAATGTCAGAACGACCTGTCAGTGAATGGATAATACATGGGATAATAAATATTCCAATTTCAACCTTCAGGTTTCAATACTGCCAAAAATATATACAGGCTGGCATGTACGAGAAATTGGGAAAGGGGTACATTAAAACAACATGGGACCTGCCCTATTCACATGCATGTGTCAGTAATAAAGGCCAGAAAGTATTTCTTAGTGGCAATAATTGTGCAATGTCACTAAGCGGTACACTTCTGTGTAACGGAATTAGTTTGCACGGAGCCTGTGAAGGGAACTCAAATAACCTTTCATGTCACCAGCAAGGCGCACCTGCAACAGAGATAGAACCATTCTTTCAAAGACTCTATAATGGGAGTTACATTCTAATTGTAGATCGCAGATGTTGTAGTCTTATGCCCGGGACTCCTTATCTCGTAACTACGACTGCGAAGGTCAAGTGCTGTGGACACTCATTGTTCCCCAGCTCCTTTCCAGACAGGGAGGCAAGGGCATGGCCCAACTTGAAAATTACTTCTATTCGAATAGATACTTTAAGCAGAATGAAAACAGTGCTTCTTCAGACGCCGACCAGGCTCACGTCATCAAAAGAAACATATGATCTACAAGTCGCAAGGACGACTGCAGAGATACATTCATTGTTATCAACTAATTCCCCCATACATTTTGCAGAAATCCTGAATGAAATCTTAAATATTTCTGATACCAGTGGGGTCTCACAAGTATTTAAGACAGTATTTTCGATGGCATTAACACCATTCAAAGCCATACTGGGTATTTTTCCAGACTTCGTCCATTCGATTTTTGGCGGACTTACCCTCATTTTAGGACTGATTGCAGGAATCCTATTCCTAGTCCTTATTTTTCGTTATGGCAAACCATGTCACAGACAAAACACCTGCGACAAGGGAAGAAACAATCCTAGCCATTGGATACCGGGACCGGATATCAAGAATCCTGGGACTATCCCGGCTTAGAGACCTGAACATGACTTGGTTTCTATCCTTTCGACCTATGTGGCAACGATGTGTTTTACCTGTATTAAGGTGCCTGCTATGCGGAGAAGAATGCGTGTTAGACACCTGTCTGACGCTACAATCGGATGCGCCAATGGATGCAGAAACATTGTTGAGTCCGATCAAGGCTCATGCTTTGTGCTGCCCTCAAAGGCTACCAATCCTGATGACGGCATTCGTGGAAGCTTCACCACTACGATTAAGGGGTAGTGGAGTACAAGATGAAAGCAGCATCGATCAGGTACGACCTTCTGTCAGCAATCCAAATCAGAATGTCAATGGAGACAATCATGCGCATGAATGCATGGTTACACCTATTTCCGAGTTAGTGGAACTCTCCCAGGAAGCTGTTGACAACTTTTTCGAAAGCCTAAATGATATGATGTTCTCACCAGAACAGAAATAGGGACTTTTGAACAAACTCGTACACGGCGTTCCCTGAATTTGGCCTTCAACTTTAATAATAAAGTCACATGAACAATTTTCCCTCCAGTTCACGGACAGCAATTTTTTCAGCAGCCCCAAATTATTTTTTACAATTTTTCGGGACACTTATCTTCTGCTTAAAGTAAGAAACTATTCCTAGAGAACTAAGATTTCTATTTTTAGACTGCTTATAGACATTAGCTGCCCGCTGGTATGTTCATTGTTATTATATTCTGTGATGAAGTGGTCTCGAACTTTTTTTCTGTATTAAGAGCCATTTCATGTGTAAATCTCATATACCAAATAGCAATAATGTATACAAATGCGTTATTACTTTAGCATTATTCTACAGCTTGAGCGCATAATATACATATGACTGCATTTCTTCCGTATATTTGAAAATTTCAAAATGCATTTATGTATTTTGGGGTGGTAAGGTATACACAATACTCTATAATATATTGTACTATGTTTTACTATGCATAGATTAGTAAATATGACCATAGTTAGCGTGGAGTGGGTGTGATGTATTCCTATAGGTTCTGAATCGATCCCCCTATTCCTGACCCTATTCTGGTTAACAAACCAACAAGTTAACTAGCAGTCAGCCCATGAGGCAGCAAACCCCCATGATGCAGATACCGTTATCTGACGAAGCCACACTACGGCACAGGAACGTGTTATCTGATTAGGTCATAACGCTTGCGATCTAATTAGACAAGCCATATTCCTCCAGCCCCTGATAAGGCATACGGAGTTCTCATAACAAATCAAACCTATGACAACCTGGAAAAAAAAACCCTGCGGCCATTGTTTTGATTTCACCAAGAACTTCAGCAAAAGAATGTGCTAACGACCTGGTCGTATGACATCCTTATTGACGTATCTATGTCCATCCTTACGTCAATCTCGGCACCTTAAAGGTATAAATATTACCGATATTGCCCTATGCAAACACACGCGGTGGTGACGAGACGGAGCAGCCATACTTGCCGAAGCCCAGAGCAGAGCAGACCCCGCTGGCGCAGCCCCGCCTTCCTGACGCGCTGAGAACGAGACGCGCTGCTTTCTCCTGCCGAGAAATCCAGCACCGGCGTTTCCGGGTAGCCCTCGCAGGCAGCCTGGAATATCGAGAGCAGAGAAGAGAGATACCATCCCTCATTCATCCTAACTTCCAGGTACAGAACTGAATAACACCTCGCAGAGAATTCTTTAGTCAGTCACTTGGCAAAAACAAACTTAACTTAAACTGTAACTTTCTATTCCCGCCCACGTATTAGGCTTAGGTCAGGTACACGGGGTAGGCGTATCTAGAAACACCAGTTGAGTACGTTTAGTCAAATGTATATGTGTATGTAATATATTTTATTCATTTTAAACCTTCATATGGCTTAGAAACCATATCAATGTTTTTTCAGTATTATTTTATACTTCTGCTTTTAATGTATGCACTTTACTTAACGATAAGTATTGCAATAATATCGATCCATTTCTCTTGTATGAGAAAAGAGACTGATCAATAAATAACATCTTTTATTGAACACGCCTGTCTCTTCCTTTTCTCTGCAATCTGATGAGACTAAGAATGCACGTACTGACTGAGTAAAATAAATTGCCTTTTGTTCACACGACTCTCGAGATACACTCTTGATTAGGGGAGAGCAAAGTTGTCATGTTCTATGGTTGTCAGAAACTAAATCCCTTCTTGTCTAATCAGGGAAGTTAATTCCTTCCTGAACATTCGAGAAAGTTTCTAGTGAACTCTGAGCTAGCTGGCAAACCCAAAACTTTAAGTCTAATATCGACAGTAGTAGACCTAGTTAACGTCTGGTCTAGGCCTATACTATTGAAGGTATTATTCCAATGCGCAGAGCCTATTGGGATAATAGGAACTACACTACAGTCCATGCTGGCATTCAAAGATCCCGCCAGGTGGTTCAGAGTCAAGAAAAAGACCTGATGCTCTAACCAACTCCAAAGGTACAGAGCTTCATAGCACAGGATCGAAGACCCCACACTGCCCTGCTTTTTACAATACAATATGGTGGTGGTTTTGCCTGTGAGAACTTGCACTAGCCTCCCCATAATAGTGGATAGAAGGCCGTCAGAGCTAGACCAGTGGGCCACAACTCAAGCAGACATATATGCAGTTGGTCTTATGTAGGACATCAGAATTCTCTGAATGATGTCACCCCCAACCCAGCAGTGTTGAGCCCGTCATCACCGTCAGCTCTAGGTGGAAAAGGGCCTGCCACAGAACCAATTGCGTTTGAGCAGCTACCAGTGCTGATCGTGAGCATCTACCCTGGAATGTAGGTGGGATCGAATAGATTTCTTTGAAGCTAAACCCACTGGAACTTCAGATTCCACTGTAGAGCCTGCATGTGCCACCTAGTAGCCAACAAGGGGGATTAAGAAGCCAAAAAGTCTCAGAGCTGCTCCCATGTAGATCCTGGCTCAAATATCGGGATATCAGCTCAAATGCTGTGTACTTGTTTCAGCAGAGGGAACTGCATTCAGGATCGCTTTAAAGAAATTAAAGCCTCAACGAAGGGGTCAGGTGCGACTTTGGCTCATTGATCATGAACCCGAACAATGTAAGGAAGATTGCCATCATCTGGAGGTAGTGTTCCACTGACTGTGGGGAGCCCGGCTTCAACATCCATTCGTTGAAGTAGGGGAAAACTGGTATCACTTATCTCCCAAAGTGGACAATGACCAACAGTATCACTTTCGTTAACACTGGGGGCTCCAGTTAAGCCAAATGGTAGCACGGCAAAATGAAATGCTCTTGGTCCACCTTTAAACTCAGGTAAAGTCTGTGGAACTACAGACCACACATATAGAAATACAGGTTTGAAGACACCATCCCGTCCCCGGAATCCAGAGCAGACATGATCTTGGGCTAGCATGAGTATTTTGAATATGTCCTTCAACAGAAAGGCATTCAGAGGTTGAATGTCCAAATTAGGTCAGAAACACGCATCCTTGTTTGGCAGAAGAAAATAGCGAGAGTAACAAGCCTCTCCTCTTTTGGAGTCAATAACCTCTCAACACCTTTTGAGAGGAACACTCATTCCTTCCCCAACAGAATGGACACATGCTCTTCTGAAATTCACTCTCTCAGAGGACAGGAACAATGCAGGCTCTAGCGGAAGGAGTGCACACCTCCTCCAACAGGTTGGCTAGTTAATTAGCATAGCAAGGCCAGAGGCTTCCATGCCTCTGCTGCCTTTTGATAAGCGACTTCAACTTCCCTCAACCCTGGGAGATGCCACCCCCTGCCCTAGGGCCCATTTGGCACCAGAGCAGGTGAAAACATTAGCTAGTCAGGTGGTATGTCACACTTACAAGCTGAGCACATCCCTAAGGAGGGCAGTCTGAAGTGGACGGTCAAAGAGGAGTTTCACCATCTTGTTTTCGGTAAAACTAGCATTCTGGGTTATGCCCACTCCCCACAGGAAGTGGTCATATAGGGTGTGAAGTCACACCAGGGGTAGGTAGCCCATAGGCTACAAACTTACACTCACCTTAACACACCTACATTGAGTATGTAGGTAGCTCCCTAACACCAGAAGCTCTGATTTCCCTGACAAAAGAAGTACAGCCAAGAAGAGAAGAAGAAGCAAGAACGGTAGACTGCAGGTAGACATATGGCACAAAACCCTGCCTGCCTACCAACCTGCCCAGACTATTGCGACAACCAGATTCGTCCTGCAGCTATGCATCCTCCAAAAGCCTTGATGGCCCCCAGAACTTTGCCAAGCTGTCAGTATCTCCCTTGGAGTGGAGGAGCCACTTCCCTTTAGCCTGTAGGCATGGACCGCAACAACTGGCTCACCGCTCTGCTGTTACCCGGGTCCACTGATGCAGCAGCCGCCCAGGAAGAGTTCAACGTGCTCATAGAGGTCAGATCCATCTCCCCACCAAATTAGAAGACGCCAAGACCAACTGGAGCTGCCCTGTACCAATACCAATGGTACTGGACCCCTTGCAGCAACCAAATCTTCTTTGAGTATAGTACGGACTCCAACTCCGCAAAGACCGAGCGGGCGACAAGTGATATCAGCACCACAGAGTGGCCCAGCTGTCCTGTTTCTGTTCTCCTTTGCAGGTCTTACTGAGAACCGTGGGCGCATTTGATATATGGGCACTAGCCAAATCAAACCCCTCTGCTTAGAAGCTCCCGAGCCTGGGTCCAAGACAACCAACGGTGCTATCCTGCTTCCAGGACCCCATGAATGGAGCCCCCTGTTGGGAGCTCCCGGACGTGTCCTTAAGTCCCCTCTGCAGCCTGTTTCTAGGTGGTCCCCCTCTATTCTTACGGGTTAGCGCACAAGTATACCAATCCATCCACAACCTCTGCACCTTGACACTCAAGGGCAGGTAAACTCTAACTGCTGGTGGTACTTTGGACCTTGGTCCCCCTAGCACCTTTAGTCCTAAAGGGGACCCCTGAGAACTGTTTACAAATAACTATATGCCTTTTTCTCCATAGGTATTACCACATAAAAACGCATTTAAGTGACAATTCACGTTGCCCTTATATAGGCATGGAAATCAAGCCCTTATTTAGGCATAGCCCATGCAACCCAAATACAGGCATGGCTACTTCCATCTGTGACATTTTTACTTACCTTCTAAAATTGCTATTACACAAAATACTTATCCATTTACAAAGTTCTTAGTGTTAAATATAAAAATAAATTGGTCTCGAGTTTCTTCTTGTGTGTGCGCCTTTTTTATTGACTGTGTGTTCAACAAATGCATTAACACTACCCTCTGATGAAACTAAACTGTTCGCTACCACAAAAGAGAGCATTTGGGATTATTAATTTGAGCCCTGTAAACCAATAAGAGCCGCCTATACATTACACATAGTCTACCTCATATTCCTCATATGCACCTGATTTTGCTGCTGCTGCTCCAAGTGCCTGCAGATGAGGCACAGTCAGAACTCCAGACACTCAAAACCAGCAGGTACAGGTAAGACTGATTTCAGGCCAGTCAGCTTCGAGGGAACTTGCTTGCTAGTTGGTGCAAAGGTGCTGGAACACAGCTTTTCAATAGAGTCCGAATGGACTCTTGACTCGTTCTTCTAGTGTGGCTTACCCTGGATGTTGACTATTGTGAATGGGGAATAGCCACCATCACTAGGAGTGAGTGGGATTTGGGGGGGGGGGGGGCATAAAGAAGTACTAGAGCTCTGACCTCAGGGTAGCTACTGGCGCTGACAGGCAGTGAAAGCTGACCTGTAAGTACACCCCTCTAAATTAGATGGGTGGACTTTGAGCATGGACTGTTGGAGGTTAACCTTCATAGGAGAGGTTTAACCATGGCCGAGACAGAGGAGTCTTCACCATGGTTAAACACAAGGTCTGCCCACGGGCAGGCCTTTATGTTGGTGGTAAGGATAGTCTGTTGCAACAAAATAAACAGAAACTGTTCTTTGAGGGACGCACTTTCCACTTGACCCGAAGGTGCACTTTGGGGCAAGTGGAAAGTGCATTTGAGTAACCGATAGGAGCTAGTCGGTATTGGGACTGCACCAGGATTAGTTGAGTATATGTTTTATGTTTGATAAACTTTAATCTAAACAAGGAGTGCAGGCTATCATATCTTTAGGAAGGATAGTCTGTTGCCATTTTGACACCAATATATAAATCAGGCCACCAGTTTGGAAATTGTCGGAAGGCCGACGAAATTGGGACCATAGCTCTAAATGTTGGAAGTCAATGAAAGAAAGGAACTGATACCAGTGCGCAGGGGTGGCACGCTCATGCAGCTTTGCTTCGTTACTTCAGGGTGGAATGGAACCACATGGAGAGGACTGTGCCATCTAACGAAACGCTGGAGAAAAATAAACCAGGTTCCAGTCTAACATTTGGGAAATATTCTAAGGTGAGAAATCTGCAGTTAGAAATATCTATCAGAAATGGGGCTGCAAAATAATCTTTTGTTATTGTTGCATATTGAAACCAAGATTCAACCTATTGTCTGCGCTTTAATACAATAGATACATTTACTTTTATACTAAGTAACTTCATAAAAGACTAACATTAAAGAAACTCATTTTTGAGAATCCAAGTAATTGAAAATCCATTTAGAGTAAAAACAATTTAATGGAAATACAATTTGGTCATAATAATAGCAGGTGAACAGCTAATATTACAATACAAAAATAACTTACACAAACAAAAACACAGAAAAACTCACTGAGGAAACACCTGATATAGAAGTGACAAAACATTACTCATGAGACAAAGGTAGAGGGAGGTAGAGTAGAGACCGAGTTAAAGGAGGAATTAGGGCCTGGAAGCCGCTTCCCCTCTAGGATACACAATTGCAGGTGTGAAAGTGTCCGTGTGTGTGTAGGCCCACCTCACCTGCACATTACAGGCCGCCACTGCTCTTCGTTCAATCATGGTCAGGTTTAGGCTGAAGAGTAACAAGAAAGAAGTCCAAAAGAGAGAATGGTTGTCACTTAAAATCATATGCTTAGTAAGCCAATCGCCAGCCAGGAAAGTTTGTACACCTTTCCTTTAAAGATATGCATTTGAATGTTTCCTCGCCCTGCCAGAATCCACTTAAAAATGTGTTTTTTTCGATTGATAAAGTACTCCACTACTTTGATAGGCCGCACATATACCACTAAGAGCACGTCGCTAGCCAGGCTGGAAATCCAGAAGACTCACAAAAACGTAGGTGCACACAGGCTTCTCGGTACAGGTAATGAGAATCTGGTGCCTCTTTACACCTCATATTTGCTCTTTCAGTGGTTTAGCCAATCTCTCAAACCCACTTGCTCACAGTTTGCCTACCAGCGCAGACTGCATCCCTTCCCTTACTTCCTAACCGGACTGTGATTCGGCGTTTCTTCTTAAAATGCACGCATTTATTCTCGGGCTTTCTCATTAAAAACATACCTGCATCTCCATTTAAGCTCACAGTGGAAGCGTAAACTGCAGCTATGTACAAAGCTATGCAGCCCTCTTGGGCTAAATTTGTACTTTACCCTCAATAGAACAGTACAAATAATGTGCTTTACCCTCAATAAAACAGTACAAATAAATTAGGCTCCAATTAGTGAAAAAGGCTCCGATTTAAAGGAGCTCCCTGGATGAAATTGTATTAATAGTGTGGCCCAAAGTGGGCACGTCAGAAATAAACAGCTTATAAATGAGGCAGAAAATATGGAATCAGCTTAAATTTAGACTGCTTGTTCAGCGGAGCACCACAGTACTCTGCCAAGTTCAGGGAATGGGCGAACCCTCGTTGAGGGATTGCATGCATACAAGATAACAAGTATCAGTGCAAGAGGATGGAATAATTCAAGATTTGCTGCCACTTGATGAAACACTGCTAGTTATCTTTGAGGAAGCTTCAATGGGAAACCAGGCTGTAATACACAGATATACCCCTATAAACTATCCTACAGCTGCAGATACCCAATTGGAAAACGATGGAGAAGAATGTACTGCTATCTCTAGATTGATTAGAGGCCCTTTTTCCATATAATGTTTAATGCATCATTGGCCAAGCATGTGCTGGTCCTGGTAGCACCGAAAGGACAATCACTGCTTCCCCACAAAGTATGTTGCAAAAATAAGTGCTTACATGGGCGATATGAGGTAATCTCACTAGACTTTCTCCTATGGGCCAACACAAATTGAACAATTATAGGCAGTGGAGTGGATGGGAGTGCAAAAGCCAATTCTGGAAACCCACAACCTCCTCCCCTAAACCAACTGTCATATAATCAGCCTCAGAGACATGGCTCTTCTATTATCCTCAATTTCCGTTCTGCCTTTAGGTCACAAAAAAAGTAATTTTTAAAACGTGGAAGCCAAGAAAAGGGTGAAGGGCAACCAACACTGCACAGAGCTGCCCATCACTGTATAGTTCTCATATGGGTGTACAGTTAATTTCTAGTAGTGGTAGTGGTATACAACCCCATTGCTACAACTTGGCATTCATTGATAAATTCCTTGAAATTACCACCCACTTGCAGGACTTACACAAGAAAATCTTTTTCTTCGGCAACCTCAAACTGTTATTTGCAGGCTACATTTAAAACAGCTGACGTTATTTGTTGAAATGTTTAAGAACCATAAACCAGGCGAGACAGTCCACTGCAAATAGCCAGACGTATTATTCTCTCACGCCGCCGAGATCTCCAACACTGTGGACAAACCACAAACCTGCTCACAACTATAATTACATCTACCTCTCAAACCTGAAATATAGCAATATTATCATAATAGAATCACCGTACCACCCATCCCTGTCAGACAGTAGAGAAATGTCAGGATAAAGAAGCCTGAAGTCTAAACTCCTGTCAACCCTAATGACCCAGAAGAACCAAGCCCTAGATGCATTAGCTTCAGCAAAAATAAGAACAGTAAAGACTGGTATTAAATCATGAGCATAGTATGGTATGGTCAAAGCCAAGCTAACTTTATATTTCTAAAACTTCAGTTATGACCTCTGATATCAGGACTAGCGTGGGTAGTTCCAGGTGAATGATACATGCGTCCCTTTGCTATGTATTCCTTACAAAGCCAGTAGGCATTGTGCAATACTTAATTCTCCATAAGTTACACTTAAACTACAAAAGAATCAAACAAGTCATCAGATATGAAATTCTAAAATTACATATAAACAGGCGCTATTTTGAGTTAAAAATGTATGCAAATCAAAGAGACTCAATAAATACACGTGCAGATCAAAAGTTGCCTTTACTGATGCTAAAGCAGCGGTATCAAATTCCCTCTTACTTACCCCTCAAGTAAATAGTTCTTATCTGATTCTTAAAAGTGGAGAAGGGTGGGGGAGGACCGGAACATGGCCCTGGATTAAAACGTATATAATGTTTTACGGGCTAAATTATATAGATTCCACACACACCTCGTGCCAAAAAGCAGCAGAACTCTTTAACAGAGAACATTTTTATTTTAACAGAAGTCTGTCCAAAACACAAACCAGGATAATAACGGGATCTGGTTGACAATGTATCAAACTAATTTAGGTTTTGCCCTTCTTTGTCAAGTAAAGACACTCATGCTTTGGATGGGAGTACGGCGTGAGTCTCACATGCCCATAAAAGAGACATTCCATTGATCTGGATAAGCTGTAAAAGTGGAGGAGTGACTGAAGGGCACTGCGTTACAGCTAGTGCTGCTGACTTTGGAATTGGGGAACCAGGTTCAAGTCCCGGGGCCAGTTCAACATCCTTTTATCCTGGTTACATCACTTAATCTCCCTGTGCCTCATAAAAGGAATCTGGGCTTGTGTAACGTATGCTCTCACAGAGAGCGCACTAATGTCCTTGGACAGAGTTTGCACTATATAATAGGAAAACCCCACAAAAAAAAAGAAGAAAACCCAGAAACACACAAGGTAGAGGAATATGGGCACTGCTTGGGGGCACAGAAGTACAGGCTACACAGTAAAGCCAAGTGTGGAGCCTGCAAAGTAGAACGCTGTTCTTGAGGGAGATATGGGAGAGATAGAGAAGCATGCAAGGTAGACAGTTGGCTAGTACATGCACTCTCGTGGAGTACTTCATGGCAAAGAAGCAAGCGACTGGGCAAGAGGGTTGGAGTGGGAGGAAGATTGATCAGCATATGGGCACATATAAGAAATCCAAGAATTTGGTCAATGGTCCATCGAAAGGACGAAGGCACACAAATACAAAGTGGAAATGGATGCAAAAACCAATGAGAAGCAAGGAAATAAGAGTAAAATCAGCCAATGCTAAGCAATGGGCAGACTAAGTTCCATTTGTTCACACCTGAAGGAGAACCCCTTTCTCACTCTTCAGTAACCATGTGGCCCACTTGGCATAGCTCCACAATCACGACTAAGTGAACTTCCAAATGCACACAAAGGACGCCCTAAACACCTTGAGCTGGCTAGCAGGACCGATTATCAGTACAGCATCACTTTATACTTGCTACATTTGTTCTACAGGACGAAGCAAAGCTTCCTTTGCATGACCAACATTAGAATCACAATACAGATGGTTAGAGAAGCCGAGCCAAATCATTACACTTCATCTGGCCCACAGGCCTCGGAAACAGTTCAGAACTTGTATGACAGGAAGGGATCTGGAAATTCCTTTGTCTCTGCACACTCGTTGATATCTCAGGTCAATTCAATTACTAAAGACATCAACATGCAATTCTCTTCTGTAAAATATTCCCATTGCTCCAAATAAACAGCAAGCTGGAGATCACAAGAGGCCTATTATTGGCACACATTGATTCCTGCAACGTCACATACACAGGGATTCTGAATAAATTGACAGGTTACAAAAACAACAAAAGTAAACAGCCAGAATGTGCTTGAACCTTCATAAATACATCAAACCAGTTTTGAAGTATCTCTGCAGATGGAGCCTACAATCAAAATAAAGATACTTAGAACAGTTAAAGCCTGCTGAGGCAAAAGCCCAGAAAACCTTCTCAAACTGCCAACCACTTTATCAATCAATCAATCAGGGATTTATAGAGCGCACTACTCACCTGTAAGGGTCTCCATGGCACTGGAGGGGGGGGGGGGGGTAGGAGGAGGGTGAGGGGTTTGGGCAGCTCCGAGTTCACTTGAAGAGCCAGGTCTTGAGGTATTTTCTGAAGGCTTGCAGTGTAAGGCATCGTCTGATGCTGAGGGGGAGAGTTTGTTCCAGGTCTTGGCCGCGATGCAGGAGAGGATCTGCCCTCCCGTTCTGGCTCTGTGTATGCAGGGGATTTCGGCGAGGGCTAGGTCTGCAGAGCAGAGGTTTCTCTTGAGGGCCTGGAAGGAGATTCCTTTGTTGCGGTATTGGGGCCTGGTGTTGTGGAGAGTTGTATGACAGAACAATGCCATGAAATAGTCACCATACATTTTTTACCCCACTTTCTTATAACATATACCTTTACCACGCATTGTTTAGATCTATATTTATAGATATAAACAATGTATTTGTGGGGGGGGAGACCCCCACTGCCCCAAACTTAACCTTAAATGCATGGCAAAAGCATACTTAGTAAAGCATATGTGTTCTAAAAACATGTGGTAAAGGTACAACGTGGTAAAAACCACGTTGTAAAGGCTTTTTCTAGTTGTGGAGGGCTTTGTAGGCATGTGTGAGCAGCATCAAGGTGACTTTTCGATGATGAGCCAGTGGAGGCGCTGGGTGATGTGGCTGTGTCGTTGGAAGCAGAGGATGAGCCTGGCTGCGATGTCCTGGACAGTCTGGAGTTTGCAAAGAAGTGATTTGTTGATTCCGGTATAGAGAGCCTTCTGTAGTCCAGCCTACTGGTGAGGAGTGCGTGGGGGACGGTCTTCCTGGCGTCGGGGCGTTCATTTCAAGGTCATGCGGAGTATGCGGAGGGTGTTGAAGCATGGGGAGGATACGGCGTTGATCTGTCGGGTCATGTAGGGGAGTCGAGTATGATGCAGAGGTTGTGGGCTTGGTCCGTGTGGGGGCAGTTTCCAAGGGCAGGGGGCCACCAGGTGTCGTCCCGTGCAGCAGTGGTGGATCAGAGGATGCGGACTTCTGTTTTCCTTGAGTTGAGCTTCAGGCAGCTGCTGCTCATCCAGGATGCGAGGTCCTTCATTCCTTCCTGGAAACTGGGCCTGGTGATGTCGAGTTCCTTGGAGAGGATGCGCTGGGTGTTGTCGGCGTAGGACACTATGCCGAGTCCATGTTTTCTGACTGATTGGAAGGGGGGCCATGTAGATGTTGAAGAGCGTGGGGCTGAGAGAGGATCCTTGGGGTATTCCGCATCTGATCTCTGTGGTTTCGTAGAGGAAGGGCGTGTGTCTTATTCTTTGTGTTCTGCTGGAGAGGAAAGAGTGGATCCAGTTTAAGGCAGTTTCCTGTATGCTGGCGTTGTGGTGTCCGGGCGCTAGTGTGTGGTGGGAGACGGTGTCGAAGGCTGCTGAGAGGTCTAGTAGAATGAGGGCTGCAGTGTGGCCTTGATTGAGGAGAGAGTGGATTACATCCATGGCGAGCAGGAGGGCAGTCTTGGTGCTGTGGTTGCTGCGGAATTCAGATTGAGATGAGTCGAGGATGTTAGTTTCTATGAAGTGTGTTAGCTGGGTGTTGACTATTTTCTCGATGACTTTGACGGCGAAGAGAGAGATGGACCTGCAGTTCTTGACGTTTGTCGGGTCTGCGGAGGGTTTCTTGAGGAGGGGTTTGACTTTGGCAAGTTTCCGGTCGTCGGGGAACATGCCTGTTTCAAGGGCGCAGTTGATTTGATTGTCCGTCGTAGTGCTAGTGCGATGGCGGCCCTGTGGAAGATGTGCGGTGGGCAGGGGTCAGTGGATGCTCTGGAGTGGATGCGCTTCATGGTCTTTGTGGTGTCTTCTATGGTGACAGGGGTCCAGGTGAGGTGAATCGGCTGGGTGGCGTGGTTGTTGGATGGTGTTGGGTCGGGGCCTTAGTCACCTCTTCAAAATTGTCATAGAGAATCCTGATCTTGTGATGAAAGAAGCTGAGTTTGAGGAAGGGACGTCGGTGGTTTCATAGTAAGGTCTGGTGAATTCTTGAATAATCCCAAAGAGTTCCTTGGAGTTGTGAGATTTGGAGAGGATTCTGTCCTTAATTAATTTTCTCTTCGTACATCTGATGTGTTGGTGGTGTGCCGCAGTGGCGGCCCTGTATGCGATGCGTGCTTCCAGGGTTTTGCTGTTTCTCCATGCTTTCTCCAGTCATCAACACATTCTCCAGCCGTTTGCCAACGAAAAACACACTTTCAGCGACAGCACATTTAATCCACAAATGGACCCTTAACTAAATTAAGTCAAAGATGCTTTATTCCAGTTTTTCTCATAAAAGCACATACAATCACGAATATAAAAAACATTGATAAAAAAGCACCCCTACATTTGGAAGACATTAATTCATAATTAAAAAATTGTGAATAAAATATGCAGATAAAATAGTATACAGACAATCCCTGAGTACAATAAAAACAATCAGCTGCCTAAAACCCTCTGTCTGATAGTCCATGCCCATCCAAGTTATTTAGCTGTGGCTATAACTAGGGGCAAAAAATTGCTAGTGCAAATAATTCTTAAAGCTACATCGCTACTGGTGGTGCCTAGGTTTTTGCACACGGGTGTTAACCAAATGCGCCTGGGTTCTACATAGGTTCTACAAGCAAATAAGAAGTGACCAATTGTTTCCTTATGTGCTCCACAGGCTGGACAATTGCTATTAGATAAACCCCCCCCCCACCTGCCTGTTAAAGACTTAAGAGGGAGAGCACCAGCTCTAATTTGAAAAAGGAGCTTCCTATCCCTAGGTGAGGTAATAGCATCCCAATAAAGTTCTAAGCTGGGATACAGTTTAGCTTCTAGAAAACCTCCAGCCATAGAACCAGCCTTGGTGACTCTCCAATTCCGGGTCGCCACATATTTCCAATAAATTTCCTTTAAAGCTTTTTTGCTTGGGAATGGGGAACCTATCGGATCGTCCCAGAGCAGTTGGAGACCAAGATCACCCAGCATAGTTCTAAGGACGTTTAACCAGCCTATTTATGGAACTCATCCGCTTTAATTATAGCTAAAAATCCCTCAGCATAATAGTAAAGCTCGGGAGTGGTCCAGAGCCTCCTCCAGTATAGAATCGGACGGAGCCTCGCTAGGTCTACTACAGCCTTCCTACCCAGATCGTGCCTAAGTGGGAGCAAAGGAGTACTTTTGGGGAGACCAGTGATGGCCCAGAGAAACGTATTTTCTGATGTTTGTAATGACTCAAGCTTCTCAAAGCCCCACAATTCAGAACCATATAGTGCAGAGCCAAGGGCCTTGGCCTCGTAGACCTGCAGTGCTGGCTTAATCGGTTTGGTCCTAGATTTTCTATGCTCCGAACCAAGAGCACCAGCCAATTGTCTATGCCTTAGAACTGCAATATCTATGTGCTGGGACCATCTAAGATCGTCTGTTACATGAATACCCAGATACATAAAAGCTTTGACTATCTCTAGAGGGCGATCATTCATACTCAGCTTGGATCTAAAACTTCGATGGGGGTTAAAGGTCATTAGCTTAGTTTTAGCCACATTGACTTCTAAGCAATGCTCCCCACAGAAATTGTCAAAGATAAGTAGACCACTCATGGTCTTAGATAAAATCAGGGTATCATCTGCGAACATTAAAATCGGTATCTTAATACTGGCCAAAGAGAGAGCGTCCACGTTAGCAGATAGCATGCGAGCCACTACTCCGTTAATGAACAGGGAAAAAAGTGTGGGGGCCATCGAACTTAACTAAATCAAATACGGAGATGGATCCTTGAGAGCCCTGGTGTTAGACCTGGCGTCATTGGCGTGAATCTTCCTTCCATTTTTACTGATTGCCTCCTCTGTTTTTGATATGTTTTGCTGGTTATATGATTTGGGCACTGTGCCACTGGTATTCAGTGCCACAGTGCAAGTGCTCCCTATGTTAAATTGATTTACTGATTAGTGGCTCCCTGATTGGGTTTACTTGTCAGCTCCTAGTACAGTGCACCATGTGTGCCCAGGGTTCGTAAACCTAATGCTGCTGGTGGGCCTGCAGCAGTGGTTGTACCAACCACAGAAGCAGCTTGTAAAGTGTGTCTCAGGCCTGCCATTGCAAGGCCAGTGTGCAGTCTGACTGCCATGTCGACCTGGCAAGTGCACCCACTTGCCAGTCCATAAAGCTTCCCTTTTCTTCATATAAGACACCCCTATGGTAGGCCCAAGGGCAGGGTGCATAGTAAGGATAAGGTAGGACTAGCCCTGGTGTGTGTGGCATGTCCTAATAGTGAATTACAACCATTTTCGTTTTTCACTATTGCAAGGCTACCTGTTCTCCATAGGACAGAATGGGCAGTTAGATTATTACATCTTATAATCCTAGCTGACTCAGGGAACATGGTAGAAATTCGAATTTAGCATTACACTAAAAAATAAAGGCAGTGGGTGACCATCAATGGTCATAGAGTGGGGGCTCTTAGAGACACCGGAGCCAGTGTGACAGCTGTCAAGTGTCACTTGGTGTTTGAAGAGCAGGTGGTCTCCAATGCATTCTTCCCTGTTGGTGCCACTGACAACACAGAGCGCCATTGCAAGGTGGCTCAAGTTCCCTTTGAGTGGGAGGGGACGTCTCTGGTACTCTTCAGGTAGCTGTGAGGCCAGCCATGCCTGTTGATTGTCTGTTAGGCAATGATTTAGAAAGCTCCCCTTGGGCTAAGCTGGAGAAGAAGGCTCATTTAGAGATGTTGGGTCTGCCTGAGTGGGCGTGTGTGACCACTCGGTCTATGGCAGCCAAGGGTGTTCAAGAGGTCCTGGAGCCTGAAAGTATGGCCCAGGAATCTGCCTTAAAGAGAAGAGGTAGGGGGCGCGGAAAATCAGCCCCCATTGTTCCCACGGTCCAGGAGGAGACAGACCTTGAGGGGATGGCCTGGAACCTACAGGGGAGCAAATTGCTGAACTGGGGGACCTACCTGAGCTGACCCATTGGAAGCAAGAAGGAGGGCCCTCCAGGGAGGAATTTTGTGCAGAGCAGAAGAAGTGCCCTTCTCTTGTGGGTTTGGGGCAACAGGCCACAAACCAGGCAGCAGGTGATCAATCTGGATCACATTGGATCTACTGGGAGAACGACCTCCTGTATAGTGAGCCTAAGGTTGCTGAGCCTGGGTCAGCCCGTGTGCTGGTGGTACCCCAGCGCTTCAGAGCCTTCCTACTAGGGTTGGCTCATGATGTACCTTTAGCTGGACATCTGGGGCAGGACAAGACCTTTGAAAGGCTCGTCACCCACTTTTATTGGCCCCAGGTGCGGAAGAGTTCAGATACTCATTGTAGGACTTGTCAAACTTGCCAGGCAAGTGGGAAAAGTGGAAGGAAGCACAGGCCTCCTCTCCAACCTTTCCCTGCAGTCAGTACCCCCTTTTAACAGGTGGGCATGTACATTATGGGGCCACTGGACCCCAAGACAGCCCTGGGCAACAGGTTTATCCTGGTCTTGGAGGACCATACTACCCGGAAGCCATCCCGCTCAGGACAATGACGGCCCCCGTGGTGGGACGTGCAGTGATAGGGATTTTCTCCCGTGTGGGGTTCCCCAGAGAGGTGGTGTCTGACGGAGGTACCAACTTCATTTCCAGTTATATGAAGTCTCTGTGGAAGGAGTGTGGTGTTACCTATAAGTTCACCACTCCTTACCACCCACAAGGTAATGGGCTGTTTGGGAGATTCAACCGGACCCTGAAAGGCATGATTATGGGTCTTGAGGAACCTATGAGGATTAAGTGGGACTTCCTCTTGCCATGCCTTGTTTTTGCTTACCGTGAGGTGCCACAAAAGTCCCTAGGGTTCAGCCCCTTTGAACTATTGCATGGTAGCGCGCTGGAGGTACGTTGGGGGATACTGGTCTGAGGCTTAAGGTTCGGCATACTTCTGCACAGCAGTCTCCCAGTGAGCTCCCCTGAGACCCAGCCCTTCACTTTTAACTATGTGCTTCCGGGCGAATATTTTTAAAAAATTGTATTTTACCTGCCTCACTGCTACTCGCATTTTGCCTTCCTCTGGACACCCCTCAGTCTCCTGCGCATTTCGCCTGCACCCCGGTCCACCACGGTGCTAGCCCGATTGTTGTGGAGGGTGCAGGCTCACGCAGGACAATAGTCTCTCTTCCACTTCAGTTGGGGCGGAGCACCGCGATCAGGCCGTGCCGCTACCCTCAAATAGCAATGTGTTTCCCGCCGCGCAGCTGGCGCGCCAAAGGCAAGCCCGTCTGCGCCCGGCCGGGGCCTAGGGCCATACCCCCTGCCCAATTTGCCCTCTCTTACCCCTCAGCAGCTTCGAACCTGCCATGGCAACTGGCCCATTACCACTGAACTCCGCAATAGGCTACGCAACACTGGGATCTACTCCCCACCCCCTGATGTTCTGCCCGCACCCCTGGTCGACCTATCCCCTCCCACCCCCTTGGCACTCTCCAGCGCCCCCCAGACCCCTACCCCCCTCACTCACCCCAAACCAACTCCCACCAAACTTCCCATATGGTATCTAAACACCCGCTCGTTAGCCAGGCACCAGGTAGAGATCTTCCATCTGCTCGACACCATCAGACCGGACATCCTGTTTCTCTCCGAAACATGGCTCTCGTCTGAGTCTACGCCAGACATCCTGGCTGCTCTCCCTGTTAATGACTATATCCTCCAGGCAAACCGGCCAGATGGGAAGATTGGGGGGGAGTTGCCGTCATCATTGCCCACCCGCATATCTTCACTTCCCTAACTATTCCTAATACCCCTTTGGCTGACATTTAAGCAGTCACACTGCACTCTAAACATTTTCCGCTGACATGTGTACTCTGTTACCGGCCACCTAACCCTTCATCGAACTTTATCCAGTTCTTCAGTAATTTGGATGCAGAGCTGGTGGTCAACCATGCCAAGCTCCTTATTATAGGAGATTTCAACTACTGGCCACATGACCCACTTGAGAACCCCTGCTCCAAACAATTCACGGACTTACTCACTGGGCTTAACTTCTCAGAACAGATCAAAGTGTCCACCCACATTAAAGGGCATATTTTGGACCAGGCCTGGAGTCTAAATCTGGACATACATTCTTGACCTCTGAGTCTCTCCCTGTGCCTGGTCCGACCACTATTCTGTTTCCTTCTCTATCAGTCTGCCGACCGCCACTGTAACACACAGCTGCTCCAACTATGGTCAGAAATTGGAAACATGTAGACATTCCCTCCCTCTGCATGAGCCTCACTTCCACCCTTCCAGCCTTTCCTGACCTCACGGATCCTCAATGCTCACCCCATGTGCAGGCTGAAGCCCTCGCCTCCTGGCTGGCCCAGGCGAGAGACAACTTTGCCCCTTTGAAAGCCCTTAAAATGAAGAGACTCCACGACGCCCAACTTTGGTTCACAAAAGATCTCAGGGACAGGAAGCTCGCTCTGCGCCAACTGGAGCGCAAGTGGAGGCTTCATTACTGCCCCCTCAAAAAAACTTCGTTCTTAATGGCCCTACAGGACTACAAGGTAGCCATCATTGCGGCTAAATCAACATACTTCTCTGCGAAAATACTCAGCTCCAGCTGTAAATCGAAAACCATCTTTTCCATCGTGGATGAGCTGGTAAAACCTGACCGTGTCACTGCTAAATCCCCTCCATCGCAACCCCTCTGCGACTCCCTCAATAGCTACTTTATCGAAAAAATCTTCACAATTAAAACTAGTATCCCCACTGCTGCTACCATACCACACTTCACAGCGGCCCCCCCCGACCCCGTCCACTATCTCACGTTCCCCACGCTCACTGAAGAAACCTTCTTTTCTCTTCTCGGGAAAATTAAGTCTGACTCCCCTCATGACAGCTGCCCCTCTCACATTAGTAGTGAGATTTACCTCAATAATCCCATGCCCCCTCTCTCTTCTAAATAACTCCCTCTCTTCAGGGGTGGTCCCCCTCTCCTTCAAAACAGCTGTGGTCTCACCCATCCTTAAAAAACCTGGAGCAGACCCCGGCACTCTCCAACATCCGCCCAATCTCCCTCCTCCCTTATTTGGGCAAAGTCCTGGAAGCCTTTGTGGTTAACTGTCTGAGCACCTTCATCGAATCTACCCACTTTCTTGACCCCCACCAAGCTGGCTTCAGGCCTCAGCACTCCACTGAATCAATCGCCCTGGCCGTCCATGAGGAGCTAAAAAAGGGGGCGGACCAGAACCTCTCTCAGGCTCTGGTGCTCCTGGATCTGTCGGCGGCGTTCAACACCGTTGACCATACCATCCTACTCGAACGTGTCGAGCACGCCGGCATCCGGGGGCTACCACTGCGATGGATTACCTCATTTCTCCAAGATCGTGCTCAGGCAGTTTTCCTCCCACCCTTCTCCTCAGTGGGAAAGCGTCTCACCTGTGGAGTCCCGCAGGGCTCCTCGCTCTCACCACTTCTCTTCAACCTTTATAATCGTCCCCTCATCTCGGAGCTTCAACAAAAATCTGTTACCATCTTCAACTACGCTGACGACCTTCAGCTCATCTTTAACATCGACCCCTCCCCATCCTCCATCCAAAACGTCCACTCTTGTCATGAATTTCATCAGCTCCTGGATGAATCTAAATCAGCTCAAACTCAATCCCGACAAGACTGAGTTAGTTCTCACTGGTCCCCCTGACAACCCCTGGAGTTCTTCATTCTGGCCACGCTCACTTGGACCTTCCACTTCCCCTGTTGACTCTGTCAAGAGCCTAGGCATCACCATTTGCAAGGACCTCTCCATGAGGGCGCAAATTAACTCAGTTGTTTCCGTCTGCTTCTACCATCTGCGCCGCATTTGCAAAATCAGCAGACTTCTCTCCCGAGAAGCTCTTGTGCAGGTCACCCTGGGACTAGTCATGTCTCGCATCGACTATGCGAACTCCCTATATGTGGGCATACCATCATATCAATCACAACGCCTCCAACTCATCCAGAATCAGGCAGCCAGGTTGATCCATGGCCAGCCAAGATCCAGCCACACCAAGCCTCTCCTTAAGAGCCTTCATTGGCTCCCTGTTGCCCAGCGCGGCCTCTTCAAACTTGGCTGCCTGATTCACAAAGCCCTTTCCTCTCAGGGGCCCTCTTTCATTTCCTCCCTCTTAGACCGATATGTTCCCCAACGTGCTCTTCGCTCCTCTAACTCCAATCTTCTTACCCCCTGCTCTTTCAGGCATAAGAAACATGGAGCCTGAGATTCTCCACCCAGGCTCCTCTCCTCTGGAACTCCCTCCCCCCTGCACTCCGCCTTCTCCCTTCCTACGCTCACTTCATAAAATCACTCAAAACCTGGCTCTTCTCGTTAGCTCACAACTCGTTCGCACCACGATGTACCACACAGCCCTCCCACCACAGCGCCAAGAAACCGTAGGTGAACGTGCGCTTTACAAGTCCCATTTATCATATCATATCATATCATATCATTGCATGGACACTTGGTAAGAGGACTTTTGAGTCTGGTCAAGGAAGGCTGGGGGCAATCTCCCAGGAAAGCTCCCTAAGATGTATTCAGTTACATGCTGGCCTTCAGGAACCAGACTCAGCATTTCAGACAACTCGCTCAGGAGAATCTGGAAGCCAGCCAGGAGGACATGAAGCGGTGGTACGATCAGAATGTCACTCTGATTGAACTTCAACCTGGACACAAAGTTTGGGTCATGGCCCCTGTAGAGCCTTGTGTGCTGCAGGACAGGTGGACCAGACCATTTGAGGTGGTGGAGCGCAAGATTGATGTCACCTATTTGGTGAACTTGCAGTCTCCTGGGAACCCCTTGCGGGTCCTGCATGTTAACCGCCTGAAGCCCCACTTAGAAAGGTACGAAGAAGGGCATGCTCCTAGCAACGGATGATGGAATGGGGAGGAGACTGAGCCTCTCCCTGACCTCCTGTTTGCAACAGAACAAGATTGGTCAGTGGATGGTGTCAGCCTCTCTGCCACACTGACCCCTGATCAGCAGCAAAATTGTCACCAACTGTTGAGACAATTCTCTGATTTGTTTTCCTTGATTCCTGGTGTCACAGAGTGGTGCGTCCATGATGTGGACACTGGGAACAGTCCTCCTGTGAAGCACAAGGCTTATAGAGTGACTGACAAGGTCAGAGCTTACATTAAGGAGGAAGTCTCGAAGATGTTTGCCTTAGGGGTGATTGAGTCCTCTAGCAGTCCTTGGGCTAGCCCAGTGGTTTTGGTCCCAAAGGCTGCCGCACCTGGTGCCACACCCGAACTCGGGTTCTGTGTGGACTACCGAGGACTCAATTCAGTCACCCGGACTGACGCGCACCCCCTCCCCAGAGCTCATGAGCTCATTGACCGGTTAGGGGCTGCACGGTACCTCAGCACGTTTGACTTGACGTCTGGGTACTGGCAGATCGCCTTGACTGATGGGGCCAAAGAGAGGTCAGCATTCTCAACACCAGATGGGCACTACCAATTCTGGGTTATGCCCTTTGGGATGAAGAGTGCCCCTGCCACCATCATATGTTGGCCAACCAGGTGTTTGCTGGACTGGAGGATTTCTGTGCCACCTACCTGGATGACATTGCAGTGTTCAGCGCCAGTTGGGAACAACATCTGCGCCACCTCTGGGAAGTGTTGATGGCACTGCGAAAGGCAGGCCTCACTATCAAGGCGAGTAAGTGCCAGGTCGGGCAGCGTTCCGTGGTGTACTTGGGGCACCAGGTAGGGAGCAGCCAGCTGGCGCCCCTGCAACCCAAGATTGATACCATCCTGGCATGGGAACCCCCAATGACTCGGACACAGGTGAGAGCATTTTTAGGACTCACGGGGGTACTACAGGAGATTTGTCATTGGGTATGGCAACATTGGTGCACCCTTGACTGAGCTGACTTCCAGGAAGCAGGCCAAGAAGGTGAACTGGACTGACACCTGTCAGAAAGCTTTTGACGCCCTGAAGACTGCCATGTGCACAGCACCCGAGCATCAGGCGTCCAACTTCTCAAAAGAATTTATTGTCCAAACAGATGCTTCAGAGCATGGTGTGGGGGCTGTTCTATCACAGATTAATGAACCCCCTACTGATGTAGGCTACCAACCTGTAGCCTACATCAGTAGGGGGTTACTTCCACTGGAACAGAGGTGGAGTGCAACTGAACGCGAGGCATTTGCTGTGGTATGGGCACTGAAGAAATTGAGATCATACTTGTTTGGGACTCACTTCCTAGTTCAGACCGACCACAGGCCCCTCAGATGGTTAATGCAAATGAGGGGTGAGAACCCAAAGTTGTTGAGGTGGTCCATTTCCCTACAGGGGATGGACTTTATGGTGGAACACCGCCCTGGTACAGAACACGCCAACGCTGATGGCCTGCCCAGATTTTTCCGCCTTAGTGAAGAGAACTCCCAAGGGGAATGGTAGTTCTCCCCACATTTCAGCTGGAGGGGACACGTGTTAGACCTAGTGTCATTGGCGTGAGTCTTCCTTCCATTTTTACGGATTGCCTCCTCTGTTTTTTGTGATGAAAGAAGCGGAGTTTGAGGAAGGGACGTCGGTGGTTTCATAGTAAGGTCTGGTGAATTCTTGAATAATGCCAACGAGTTCCTTGGAATTGTGAGATTTGGAGAGGATTCTGTCCTGAATGAATGTTCTCTTCGTAGATCTGATGTGTTGGTGATGTGCCGCAGTGGCGGCCCTGTACGCGATGCGTGCTTCCAGGGTTTTGCTGTTTCTCCATGCTTTCTCCAGTCATCAACACATTCTGCAACCAAAACCAACCATTTCCAACCAAAAACACACTTTCAGCGACAGCACATTTAATCCACAAATGGACCCTTAACTAAATTAAATACGGAGCTGGATCCTTGAGAGCCCTGGTGTTAGACCTGGCGTCATTGGCGTGAATCTTCCTTCCATTTTTACTGATTGCCTCCTCTGTTTTTGATATGTTTTGCTGGTTTTATGCTTTGGGCACTGTGCCACTGCTATTCAGTGCCACAATGCAAGTGCTCCTTATGTTAAACTGAAGTACTGATCAGTGGCTCCATGATTGGGTTATTTGATTTACTTGTCAGACCCTAGTACAGTGCACCATGTATGCCCAGGGTTCATAAACCTAATGCTGCTGGTGGGCCTGCAGCACTGGTTGTGCCACCCACAGAAGCAGCTTGTAAAGTGTGTCTCAGGCCTGCCATTCCAAGGCCTGTGTGCAGTCTGTGACAGCCATGTCGACCTGGCAAGTGCACCCGCTTGCCAGTCCCTAAACCTTCCCTTTTCTTCATATCAGGCACCCCTATGGTAGGCCCAAGAGAAGAGTGCATTATAAGGATAAGGTAGGACATGCCCTGGTATGTGTGGCATGTCCTAATAGTGAATTACAGCCATTTTTGTATTTCACTATTGCAAGGCTACCTGTTCTCTATAGGCCAGAATGGGCAGTTAGATTATTACGTCTTATAATCCTAGCTGACTCAGGGAACATGGTAGAAATTCGAATTTAGTATGCCTGAACTCAGAATGATAAAATACACCTTTTAGTTTAGTTGGTTTAAACATTCTGTGTTTCAAAATACCACTTTTAGAAAGTTGGTATTTTCCTTGCCTAACTATCCAAGCCTGCCTCTGCTAGGTTGTGTATTCCTTGTCTGGAGTTTGAGTGACAGGGCCTGGGTATTCCAGGAGAGAAGGCGAGTCAGCACAGTGCTGAATAGAGAGATGTGCATGCAGATGGGAGGGAGGAGTTGCACCTGGGATCTGCATAGGGCTGTGCCTTCCCTCAACAATGCGGGCTCCACTCCCTGTGGTGTGTCTGATGTCCCTGGCCTACACTGTGAAAGGAAAGAAGGAGTCTTGTCAACAAAGTGCTCCAGGACTGACCAGAACTGGTTTGGACTAGGCAGAGGCCTCTCTGCCGTCAGAGAACTAAGAGAAAAGTAGTATAAATATGGGGACCCAGACTCCAAGATTTTAGATCACTTATGGGAACAAGACAAACCTTTTGCCAAGGATAAGAACCAAGGAAGCTGCAGGAGTTTGGACTGCCCCTCTGCCAGTGTGCTGTTTGCTGGGTTGGCCTGAAGTGGTTTCTTTATTGCCAAGGAAAGGAGAAGGAACTTTTACAGAACTGTCATAATTTTGAAGAATATTACTTCAAGGGCTTGGACTTGCGCTTGTCTCCTGCTGAAGTCTCAGGGACTTCACCTCCAGCTCCCCTCAGAGTTTCCTTGCTGGGAATTCCGTCTACAAAAGCCTGCGTGCCGCTGGGAGCTGGAAGCGCGACGCATCAAGAGAAGCGTGACGCAGCTGTCGCATCGCCGGAGAAGCGTGTCTTCGTCAAAGCTGTTACCCGGCGCATCACTGGAGAAGCATGTTGCCGCCGCAAGGTCGCCGTCGCATCCCCGGAGAAGCACGTCGCAGGGCCTGTCGTGACTCCAAAGCTACAGAGTTCGCCGCACGGCCGCTGGGAGTGCACGCATCGTCTTCACGTCGTTGCATCAACCGCGACATCTTATCGCATCGCACCCGGATTGTCGCATCGCACCCGGATTGTCGCATTGCATCGAGGCGCCATCTTGCATATCGCAACTAGGCCACAGGACGAGAATCTATGCATCATCTCCGCTCCGGTAAGGATCAAGACGCATCCCCAACCCTGCACAAGCATTGAGGCACAACCCATCATCTTCTCCGAAGCACGGAACAGATGCATCTCCCACTCTGCAAGCCTTTTGTTTCTTTTGCGTAACGCATCCAGGTACTTTTGTGAGAACTGTGTTGCATTTATGACCAACTTGAACTAAGTAACTTTTACCATCTTTAAGTCAACTTTCTACATAAAGAATACTTATTTTTTCATAAAACCTGTGTGGTGTCCATCTGTAGTGTTTTCACTGTATTGCTTTGTATATTCACAAATGCTTAACACACTGCCTCTGAGATAAGCCTGCCTGCTCGTCCCAAGCTACGAAGGGGGTGAGCAGGGGTTATCTAGTAGTGTAATCCCCTTATCCTGACTTAGAAGCAAGGGTTCCTATTTGGACAAAGGTGTATACCATTGCCAAATAGAGACCCCCAGTTCTAACACCAGGTATATAGACTATGGCAGCGGTTCTTGTCCTGGCTTCTTAGGAGGTCTATGACTGATTAGAAATTAAAAAATATTAACAGACTAATTAAGTGTATATAAATGAAGCATAACTTACAACTGAACATTTTTAAATGTTCTTTAAATCTGAAAGATTTTGAAATCTGAGGCTAAAATTTAAATTAGTATCCTTAGATTGATTCGAAGGAACAGTGCAAGTGCATCAAACAGAATATAGTATGGACGATGAGTGGCCTTGCAAATTAAATAAAATGTTTTATCACTTATTTATTTATTTATTTATAGACAGTTTTCTATAGCGCGAACTAGACTCTTGGGTATCAGAGCGCTTAACATCACATGGCATAGGTTAAAAACAGCAATGTATATAACAAGCAAGAAGATTGTAAACATTAGTTAGTAATACTGCCATACCTAGTCTATAGGTAGATAATATAAAGAAGACGATAAAAGACCGCTACATGTATTTGTTTGATTAAGGCCTGTTTTGGTATTTGTTGCATATTGTTTTGTCGTTTGAATCATCAAAAATGCTTAGTCTGGGGGCTCGTCTTCCAGTAACTACTCAGTGGGGGTCCCTGAATTTCAATATTAATTCAATGGGCATCCCGGAGGTCCAGTAATGATTAAGTAGGGGTCGACAGAAGTAAAAAATTCAGAAGCACTGGACCATGAATACCATGTACCCACACCTGTGGACCAACTGTCATTACTAGTAGTTAAAAAACACACGCCTGGAAGCTCGGTTATTTACATTCTCTTCCAAGTGAACGTCTTGGATAACAGGGACAGATAAAGTTTCCCACCGCACCTAATCCAACAAACCTCTTCCTATGCTTTCTCAAAGTAGACTTCTTTCAAATGTTTGAGCACACTGAAGTAAAGAAAGATGTGCAGCGCTATAGAACTACTGAAAAATAAATAAATAATCCTTTTGGCTAGGGCTCTAACAACTTTGCTTCGAAAAACCATAATGGAAAGATTAGATTTGAGACGAGTTGAAGTAGGTTAGAAAATCGTACTGTCACTCTACTAGTTCTTAATTGTATAATAATAATAATAATAATAATAATAATAATAATAATGAGACATGTAAACAGACTTGGCAAATGGGGCCTTGGATCAACGGCTCTAAGTAGCCAAATAAAAACAGATACATTTTTTAACATACTCCTAAGCACTTGTTTCGTTTTCAATACAATACCTTCATTTCTATACAAAAGCATAAACCTTTTAATTGTAATCCTCTCAATATAAATGTAGTACTGAATTCCAACATCTGATTACTCATTACCCGGAATCAAAAAGCTTTTTCCCCCTTTAGTAAGCATGATTTACTCCTAGGAACAAGGAATAATTCCCACCAAAAACACCACCAAGTTATATACCTACACATAGAAACAAGCATTTGCAATGCAATAGGTCTCGCATTAGGAAAGTTTGAGCCATTGGTCTTGTAAATGACAATTTTTTTATTTATGTGTTGGTTTTGAAAATAGCTAAATTAATAGCTTTGTCATTTACAATGCCAATAGTTATAACTTTCGCAAATGTGACACCTATAACCTGGGGTTGCGCTGAGTGATGCAGTGGTGGTGCTGTGGTGGTGCTGAGTGGTGCTGTGGTGGTGCTGAGTGTTGCTGTGGTGGTGCTGTGGTGGTGCTGAGTGGTGCTGTGGTGGTGCCGAGTGATGCTGTGGTGGTGCTGAGTGGTGCTGCGGTGGTGCTGAGTGGTGCTGCGGTGGTGCTGAGTGGTGCTGAGTGATAATGTGGTGGTGCTGAGTGATAATGTGGTGGTGCTGAGTGGTGTTGAGTGGTGCTGTGGTGGTGCAGAGTGGTGCTGTGGTGGTGCAGAGTGGTGCTGAGTGATAATGTGGTGGTGCTGTGTGATAATGTGGTGGTGCTGTGTGCTAATGTGGTGGTGCTGAGTGATAATGTGGTGGTGCTGAGTGATAATGTGGTGGTGCTGAGTGATAATGGGGTAGCGCTGAGTGGTGCTGTGGTGGTGCTGAGTGATGCTGTGGTGGTGCTGAGTGATGCAGTGGTGGTGCTGAGTGGTGCTGTGGTGGTGCTGAGTGGTGCTGTGGTGGTGCTGAGTGTTGCTGTGGTGGTGCTGTGGTGGTGCTGAGTGGTGCTGTGGTGGTGCCGAGTGATGCTGTGGTGGTGCTGAGTGGTGCTGCGGTGGTGCTGAGTGGTGCTGAGTGATAATGTGGTGGTGCTGAGTGATAATGTGGTGGTGCTGAGTGATAATGTGGTGGTGCGGAGTGGTGTTGAGTGGTGCTGTGGTGGTGCAGAGTGGTGCTGAGTGATAATGTGGTGGTGCTGTGTGATAATGTGGTGGTGCTGAGTGATAATGTGGTGGTGCTGAGTGATAATGGGGTAGCGCTGAGTGGTGCTGTGGTGGTGCTGAGTGATGCTGTGGTGGTGCTGAGTGATGCTGTGGTGGTGCTGAGTGATGCAGTGGTGGTGCTGAGTGGTGCTGTGGTGGTGCTGAGTGGTGCTGTGGTGGTGCTGTGGTGGTGCTGTGGTGGTGCTGAGTGGTGCTGTGGTGGTGCCGAGTGATGCTGTGGTGGTGCTGAGTGGTGCTGCGGTGGTGCTGAGTGGTGCTGAGTGATAATGTGGTGGTGCTGAGTGATAATGTGGTGGTGCTGAGTGATAATGTGGTGGTGCGAAGTGGTGTTGAGTGGTGCTGTGGTGGTGCAGAGTGGTGCTGAGTGATAATGTGGTGGTGCTGTGTGATAATGTGGTGGTGCTGAGTGATAATGTGGTGGTGCTGAGTGATAATGTGGTGGTGCTGAGTGATAATGTGGTAGCGCTGAGTGGTGCTGTGGTGGTGCTGAGTGATGCTGTGGTGGTGCTGAGTGATGCAGTGGTGGTGCTGAGTGGTGCTGTGGCGGTGCTGAGTGGTGCTGTGGTGGTGCTGAGTGTTGCTGTGGTGGTGCTGTGGTGGTGCTGAGTGGTGCCGAGTGATGCTGTGGTGGTGCTGAGTGGTGCTGCGGTGGTGCTGAGTGGTGCTGAGTGATAATGTGGTGGTGCTGAGTGATAATGTGGTGGTGCGGAGTGGTGTTGAGTGGTGCTGTGGTGGTGCAGAGTGGTGCTGAGTGATAATGTGGTGGTGCTGTGTGATAATGTGGTGGTGCTGAGTGATAATGTGGTGGTGCTGAGTGATAATGTGGTGGTGCTGAGTGATAATGTGGTGGTGCTGAGTGATAATGTGGTGGTGCTGATTGATGCTGGGGTAGCGCTGAGTGGTGCTGTGGTGGTGCTGAGTGATGCTGTGGTGGTGCTGAGTGGTGCTGTGGTGGTGCTGAGTGATGCTGGGGTGGCGCTGAGTGGTGCTGTGGTGGTGCAGAGTGGTGCTGTGGTGGTGCAGAGTGGTGCTGAGTGATAATGTGGTGGTGCTGTGTGATAATGTGGTGGTGCTGAGTGATAATGTGGTGGTGCTGAGTGATAATGTGGTGGTGCTGAGTGATAATGTGGTGGTGCTGAGTGATAATGTGGTGGTGCTGAGTGATAATGTGGTGGTGCTGATTGATGCTGGGGTAGCGCTGAGTGGTGCTGTGGTGTTGCTGAGTGATGCTGTGGTGGTGCTGAGTGGTGCTGTGGTGGTGCTGAGTGATGCTGGGGTGGCGCTGAGTGATGCTGGGGTGGCGCTGAGTGATGCTGGGGTGGTGCTGAGTGATGCTGGGGTGGTGCTGAGTGGTGCTGAGTGATGCTGGGGTGGTGCTGAGTGGTGTTGAGTGATAATGTGGTGGTGCTGAGTGGTGCTGTGTTGGTGCTGAGTGGTGCTGTGGTGGTGCTGAGTGATAATGTGGTGGTGCTGAGTGATAATGTGGTGGTGCTGAGTGGTGCTGTGGTGGTGCTGTGTTGGTGCTGTGGTGGTGCTGAGTGGTGCTGTGGTGGTGCTGAGTGATAATGTGGTGGTGCTGAGTGATAATGTGGTGGTGCTGAGTGATAATGTGGTGGCGCGGAGTGATGCTGGGGTGGCGCTGAGTGGTGCTGCTGTGGTGCTGAGTGGTGCTGCTGTGGTGCTGAGTGATGCTGGGGTGGTGCTGAGTGGTGCTGGGGTGGTGCTGAGTGGTGCTGGGGTGGTGGTGCTGAGTAATGCTGTGGTGGCGCTGAGTGATGCTGGGGTGGTGCGGAGTAATGCTGGGGTGGCGCTGAGTGGTGCTGCTGTGGTGCTGAGTGGTGCTGCTGTGGTGCTGAGTGATGCTGGGGTGGTGCTGAGTGGTGCTGGGGTGGTGGTGCTGAGTAATGCTGTGGTGGCGCTGAGTGATGCTGGGGTGGTGCGGAGTAATGCTGGGGTGGTGGTGCTGAGTAATGCTGTGGTGGCGCTGAGTGATGCTGGGGTGGTGCGGAGTAATGCTGGGGTGGCGCTGAGTGGTGCTGCTGTGGTGCTGAGTGGTGCTGCTGTGGTGCTGAGTGATGCTGGGGTGGTGCTGAGTGGTGCTGGGGTGGTGGTGCTGAGTAATGCTGTGGTGGCGCTGAGTGATGCTGGGGTGGTGCGGAGTAATGCTGGGGTGGTGCGGAGTGATGCTGGGGTGGTGCAGAGTGATGCTGGGGTGGTGCAGAGTGATGCTGGGGTGGTGCAGAGTGATGCTGGGGTGGTGCAGAGTGATGCTGGGGTGGTGCAGAGTGATGCTGGGGTGGTGCAGAGTGATGCTGGGGTGGTGCAGAGTGATGCTGGGGTGGTGCAGAGTGATGCTGGGGTGGTGCAGAGTGATGCTGGGGCGGTGCAGAGTGATGCTGGGGCGGTGCAGAGTTATGTTATGTTATGTTAATTGGCTCTTCTATAGCGCAACGGCTACTCGCAATGGAGTGTCCCGGCGCTTTGGCGAAGAGGACCTTTAATGGAAAGGAAACATAACTGAGAATAAAAGACATCACAATTCCTAAATAAAAAGCCATGTTTTTAATGCCTTTCTAAAAGACAACAGACTAGGGGCCTGTCTAAGAGCAATTGGAAGTTCATTCCAAGCACGTGGGGCCAGGTAATGAAACGAGCGCCCCCCTTGTCTGGCTCGTTTGATGGATGGAACGAGCATTTTAGACAAGGAGGCGGAGCGAAGAGCTCTGCTCGGTTGGTACAGAGCAAGGCGCTTACTGATATACCTAGGGCCCAAGTCATGGAGGGCCTTATAGGTAAGCGTCAGGCTTTTAAACAGCACCCTTTTGGCTATAGGAAGCCAATGCAATTCCTTCAGCAGATTCGAAGCACTAGCTCGTCTAGGTAGACCGTAAATGGCCCGAGCAGCTGAGTTTTGCACAACCTGAAGTCGCCTTACAAGATATTTAGGAAGACCTAAATAAAGGACATTAACATAGTCCAGGCGCGACCCTACCAGTGCCTGGACAATAACCCTTCGATGATTCAGAGAAATCAAAGGGAGGAATTTCCTGAGCATCCGCAGGATACCAAAGCACTTCCCTGCAAGACAGGCTATTTGAAGTCCAAAAGTCAACTCATTGTCAACAATAATACCAAGATTTTTAGCCTTGGTACTGGCATTGGCAGGAGGAAAAAGATCCTGAGGCCACCAGTTTTTCCAGTTTGGTTCAGAGACACACCCGAAAAAAAGCAGCTCCGATTTGTCGGAGTTGCATTTCAGGCCGTGTCTCTTGAACCAATCAAAGACTGCTTCTAAGCAGCCTCTGATACGGGTCCCATCAAACACCTCATTCTTATTCTGAGTGAACAAGAGCTGGGTGTCGTCAGCGTAAGACACGATCTGGGCGCCGAACAACTCCGCAACCTCTGCAAGGGGGGCCATAAAGATGTTAAAAAGCAGGGGACTAAGAATAGACCCCTGAGGGACCCCCACTTCCAGGGCTGACATAGCTGCGGAGTGAGGTGGCGCCCAGATCGTTTGTCGACGGTTGGCTAGAAATGATTTAAGCCATTTCCACACCGTCCCCCTAAGGCCACAATCCCAGAGTCGAATTAGGAGAGTGTCATGGGGAACGGTGTCGAACGCCGCCGACAAGTCTAACATAACCAACATGGCCTTTCCTCCCGAGTCTAAGACCTCTCTGATGGCGGTGGTGACTTCCAGTAATGCGGTCTCTGTGCTGTAATTCGCACGAAACCCAGATTGAGTATTGTGCAATAAGTTGTTAATCTCGATAAAATCGGAGATGGATCGGTGCACATGTCTTTCCGCCACCTTTGCCAGAGCAGGGAGGAGAGAAATAGGCCTATAGTTGGCATGTATGATGGGATCCAAAGTTGGTTTTTTAATTAAAGGAATAATACAGGCGCTCTTCCAGGCCTGTGGCACAATGCCAGAAGACAATGAGGAATTTAGAATGGAATTAATGGGACTATTTAGCACAAAGGCTATTTTGTTAAGACACGAGACCGGGCAAGGATCAAGAGGGGAGCCCGATTTCAAGCCTGTCAGGTGATCTAATGAAGCAGCAAGGCTTAGCTGCGGGAATTCCCAGAGGGTGGGAATTGTAAGAGAAATAGCATCAGGATCCACAGCCCGAGGCTGGTTGGAGTGAATGGCAAGGTCGGCTTGAATAGCGGTTATTTTCTCAACAAAATAATGTGCAAGTTCATTCAGCCAAGATTCTGAATGACACTGCACAGAGGTGGCTAAGGATGGGGAAGTGAAGTCTCTAACAATTTTAAAAATCTCCTTACAGGAATTATCCGATTCGTCAATCCGCCGCTCAAGATAAGATTTTTTTTCGCTCCAAATCATCCTATGATAGGATTTGGTCAAATCTTTAAATTTTTCTCTCTCACGAGGGTTATAGTCTTTCCTCCAAGTTCTTTCGGCTCTCTTGCAATTTTGACGTGCTTCTCTAAGCTTAGATGAAAACCAAGGAGCAGAAGAACGTTTCATTCCAGGTTTGACAACTTTCTCAGGCACGAGATCCGCCAGTATGACTGTGAGCCACTCCGTATAACGGGGTAGGTCAATTTCCACATCACCGGACAAAGTGCAAGGTGAACGAGCCAAAACCTGGAGTAACGTATCACTAGATAGCAGATGAAACGGCCTAAACAAACGTTTGGCAGAGCTAACGGGGTTCAATCTGGGAGAAGAGACACTTGAAAGACTAAAGGTGATTAGAGAATGATCCGACCATAATACGGGTTGAGGAACGAGTACGTTGATCAACACAGTGGAAAATACTTGATCCAAAGTATGACCCTTATTGTGAGTGGGGTCATGAATGAAAGGAGTGAGTCCTAAAGTTGCCGTAACCTCCATAAGTTTCGTCGTATCGGGGTTTGCAGCCTCGTCCATGTGTATATTCAAGTCGCCCAAAAATAAACAATGTTTAGATTTGAGACATGGAACTGAAAGAGCAACCTGTAGCTCGTCCAGAAAAGAACCTAAAGGACCAGGAGTGCGATATACCAAAATACCGGTACAAGCATAATGGGGAGACAAATGAAGAGTGAAACCCAGCGCCTCGGTGTTCTGGATGTTATCTACCGCAAAAGTGGTGCAGTGCAGCTTATTGTTGACTATAATCGCTACACCGCCCCCACGCCCAGATGTTCTATCTCTCCTAATGATGGAATAATTAGGTGGGATGGCGTTGGCTAAGTCTGGGGCCGAGGTATCGCTCAACCATGTCTCCGTAAGAAAAAGACAGGATATATCGGAGTTATCAAGCAAATTCCATATATCTAAGGCATGACAGCCTAATGAACGTGTATTAAGGAGTAGGCAGGTAATAGTAGTCTCCGGAAAAATATGTTTTGGTCTATTACATGGAGGGGCTCGCCAGCCACAAACCTGACACCCTTTCCTTAAAGTCCGATGTCCCGGAAAAACCGAGTGGCAGCGCCCTAACGGCGGACGGAGATCGGAAAGAGTCTCCGAAGAATAAAAATAGCACATATTAAAAAATTTAAAAACGTACAATACCAGCCACTTAAAAAGAGCCTGCCAGCCGTCCTGCACCGTCTGCTGCCGGAACGCTGACGGGCGCAGACGGGCAGGACTCTGGCACGACTCAGGCGCAGGGAAGGCGCCACCTTGCGCGTCACCGCTGCGCGTTGAAATAGGTGGAGCTTTAAGTAGGCCGGCGGAAGTAGAGCAACCCAGGCGCCACGACCCGCACCAAGATGGCGGCGTCAGGCTTCGCAGGCTACACCAGCATGGCGCTCCCTCACCACCCCAGAACCGGGCCCACCAAACGGCGGTGCAGAATAATGTTTTAAATGCAGGTGAGGGGCCAGAACAAGCGCTAAGGCAAATAGGAAATATTTGTTTTAAAATCACAAATCATACACAGAAGAAAAGCAACGTTATAATAATTATTAAAAATGAGCGCGTTAGCGCAGAATCGCGCAGCCCTTCAACACAGCGTCTACCTCCTAACCTTGCAGGCACCAATTGGCCAAGGAAGGTCGTCCGAAGGTTCCGCCTTAAGTAGGCCGGCGGAAGTAGAGCAACCCAGGCGCCACGACCCGCATCATGAGTGATGCTGGGGCGGTGCAGAGTGATGCTGGGGCGGTGCAGAGTGATGCTGGGGCGGTGCAGAGTGATGCTGGGGCGGTGCAGAGTGATGCTGGGGCGGTGCAGAGTGATGCTGGGGCGGTGCAGAGTGATGCTGGGGCGGTGCAGAGTGATGCTGGGGCGGTGCAGAGTGATGCTGGGGCGGTGCAGAGTGATGCTGGGGCGGTGCAGAGTGATGCTGGGGCGGTGCAGAGTGATGCTGGGGCGGTGCAGAGTGATGCTGGGGCGGTGCAGAGTGATGCTGGGGCGGTGCAGAGTGATGCTGGTGCGGTGCAGAGTGATGCTGAAGTGGTGCAGAGTGATGCTGGGGCGGTGCAGAGTGATGCTGGGGCGGTGCAGAGTGATGCTGGTGCGGTGCAGAGTGATGCTGAAGTGGTGCAGAGTGATGCTGGGGCGGTGCTGAGTGATGCTGGGGCGGTGCTGAGTGATGCTGGGGCGGTGCTGAGTGATGCTGGGGCGGTGCTGAGTGATGCTGGGGCGGTGCTGAGTGATGCTGGGGCGGTGCTGAGTGATGCTGGGGCAGAGCTGCGTGATGCTGGGGCAGAGCTGCGTGATGCTGGGGCGGTGCAGAGTGATGCTGGGGCGGTGCAGAGTGATGCTGGGGTGGTGCAGAGTGATGGTGGGGTGGTGCAGAGTGATGCTGTGGTGGTGCGGAGTGGTGCTGTGGTGGTGCGGAGTGGTGCTGTGGTGGTGCGGAGTGATGCAGTGGTGGTGCGGAGTGATGCAGTGGTGGTGCAGAGTGATGCTGGGGGTGGTGCAGAGTGCTGCTGGGGTGGTGCAGAGTGATGCTGGGGTGGTGCAGAGTGATGCTGGGGTGGTGCAGAGTGATGCTGGGGCGGTGCTGAGTGATGCTGGGGCGGTGCTGAGTGATGCTGGGGCGGTGCAGAGTGATGCTGGGGCGGTGCAGAGTGATGCTGGGGCGGTGCAGAGTGATGCTGGGGCGGTGCAGAGTGATGCTGTGGTGGTGCAGAGTGATGCTGTGGTGGTGCAGAGTGATGCTGTGGTGGTGCGGAGTGGTGCTGTGGTGGTGCGGAGTGGTGCTGTGGTGGTGCGGAGTGATGCAGTGGTGGTGCGGAGTGATGCAGTGGTGGTGCGGAGTGATGCTGTGGTGGTACTGAGTGATGCTGGGGTGGTGCAGAGTGATGCTGGGGTGGTGCGGAGTGGTGCTGTGGTGGTGCGGAGTGGTGCTGTGGTGGTGCGGAGTGATGCTGGGGTGGCGCTGGGTGACGCTGGGGTGGCGCTGGGCTGGCGCTGGGTGATGCTGGGGTGGCGCTGGGTGGTGCTGTGGTGGTGCTGAGTGATAATGTGGTGGTGCCGAGTGATAATGTGGTGGTGCCGAGTGATAATGTGGTGGTGCCGAGTGATAATGTGGTGGTGCTGAGGGATGCTGGGGTAGCGCTGAGTGATGATGTGGTGATGCAGAGGGCAGAAAGGCACAAAAAACGAGTCTAACAGAGGGCAGAAGGGCAGAAAAACAAGGGAAAAACGAGTCTAACAGAGGGCAGAAGGGCACAAAAAAACTAGTCTAACAGGGGGCAGAAAGGCACAAAAAAAAAAAAACGAACGAAATGAAAGTGGTATGCTCAGTGCTCAAAAATAAGAAGAGTAAATAAGGTCAAAAAGAATATAAATGTGCAGTATGGTTTAAACATGCTTGGAACAACTGAAAGTTGCTCGTTGGGTGTTTTAACCAGCAGTGCCGAATAATTAAGCGATGCTGTAGACACGTTAAAAAATGAACAAATATAAGGCAAAGAACGAAATGATTCACATGGTCGGTGATCATTGAACAAGTAAAACTGGCGCGCAGACGTGCATCCTACCAAAGTGACCGCAGTTCCATGCGGTGAAAGTTTAAATTTGTGCCTGTGATCAAATCAACGAACAGGAATTAGACGAACTAGTGCACGAGTTCAATGGTGATTATAAAAACAATAGAAAGCCCACGTAAAACAAACGCGCACACGTGCAGTGTTCTGAAGTGACCACGGTTCCATGCAGTAACGAGAGTGAATCCGTACCTGTGAAAAACTCAGAATTGAGCGTGCTCAGTGTTCGCGGTGTGAAAAGATTGAAAAAATAATACCCTGGAAGTAAATAGTGATCAAATCCGGAAGTAGACTATCGAGTGCAATAGACACTATAAACCGACTGTGAGAGAAAGAAGTTCCAGTGTGTCAATCCAAAATGAGCGAGAATACCCAACATGGTACAATAAAGTTTTCAATCTGTGAACAAATCATCCGGTGCCTGAATACGAAAATTAAAAAGCCAGTGTAACTGACAAAACAATAGGAAAAGATGAGTAAAGATGCCGAAAAGCATGGATAGACCAGCAGTAGAAAAGTAGAGGAGCGGCTACGCTATCACGTCTATTAAGATAGTGTTGGAATTTTAAAAAAAAAACAAGCTCTTGGCATTGCTGTGGGGAGGCCGTGGGCAGCAACAGCAGGGGTGAATAATTGGGGGGGAGGGGGAGAAATGCGAGACACGGCCTGGCGGGCGTGAAAAGTGTGAAGCAGTGGGCGGGGGAGCGGATCCCTTTGAAGTGAAGCTCTCGGAGGCAGGCGGCTCGGGGAGCAAATGGTAAAAAGCGCGTGCATGTGCACATGCACTCGACTTAATCCGCGATGGTTTCAGAGCTTGGATGAGCCTCTATACTCTTGTCCTATTATCGCTTGCGCGATTAATAGGATGAGACCTAAAAAAGATTTGTGAACAGGGTCCTGTGTTTTCCCCAACATAGCAGTGGGTTTCTAATTTACTGTGATGCTTTTTCTTCATTGCTGGATGGAGTTCCTGACTGTACCGGAAGTTTTTCCAAACAAACCATAGAATAGATAAGCACCTCAGAATTATGGTAATAACCAAAATGTGTTTAATATAGTAAAGTTAGAATCTGTCACAATATTTGCACACAACTGGAGAATCATAGAACAGTTACCAACTTGGGATTCCTAATTAAATATTTTAAACTGTTAATGATCATTTGGTTTTAGTTGAATACTTTTAGAGCGCAGAATGAAAAACAAATGTATCTCCTGAATTATACACTCCCCACATGAAGTAAATGAGAAACAGCATGTAATTTACATAATTTGGAGAAAAAAAAATGTAAGCCAATAATAAAATAGTTGCAGTATCCGAAATTACAAATTAGGACAATAGTAAATCTGCCCAAAGAAGTTCCATGGTAACAAGCTCCGATTTCGTTTGTAACTGTAAAAATGCTTTATAAGACATACTAATCCTATTTTAGTAGTCAGAAAAGTTGTTCTAACTCATAAAATGGAATTGCAAATGGATACCGATTCAGTATTCGTAAGGGGATTGCAGCTGCCCCTTCCCAATGCCGAAACTGTATGCTATGTATCAAAGTTTTGTAACCGAAATCTTGTCATAAAATATTGAAAGGTTACTGAGACCGCAAAGGAAGTGGTCACCCATTCACAAAAGAAAAGGGGTCTATTTGGAAGGACCCTTTTCGCTCTGTGAATTAATTTAAAAAAAAGTATATTTGGGCACAGACAGTGATCCACAGGATCGACAGGACTACTGAAAATTCTGAAACAAATGAAATGTATCATCGAGTCAGAGAAAATCCCTCCAGGGATCAGCCAGCAACATCTTGCAAGCCAGGTCCCACAGAGTATGGGTGTACCTGCCCACTAAACAAACCACATTTATAGCCAAAAGGTTAAACGTGCAGAAGACAACATTATTTTTCCAAATGCATCAATCCTTTTGAATGCCATGTCTAGAGTACTGTTTGTGTTTGGAAAGGAATTAGAATTGGCCTTGATATTGGAAGCCTGCACAATGTGACTCTCCGGTGTAGAGTGCTTGGTTACAAAATGTGGATCTCTGGGTGCAGGCCTATGTCACGGGCTACTGGCCAGCTCACTGACAGCAAGAACAAGGTTTGGGCCATGTAGCCATCAAAGCATCAGTGAGGTCATCATTAAATAGTGGTAAGGACTTGCAGGTCATTGGCACGGGTTGGGGAATTTCTGTCAGAACATTTATTTTTGCCTCAATGGCGGGCAACTGCAGATTTAGCACACTGGCAGCCCTCCGGGCAACCAGTGCAAACAAGGCACTTTCTTCAGCTGGTAGCCCATATGGTCAGTCGATCTCCATTTCAGGAAAGGTGTCTAGCCACTAGCATTTTGAAAATCCAAGTATAATACATATTCAGAGGGGAATAGCCCATACCCTCCACCTTCTCCTCATCAGTGTTGTGAGAAAACCTCTGTGTATAGGGTCAGAATCAGAGCTAAAAAGAGAATGGAGCTTCAGCCAATAGTTGGGCTGAAGTAAAACCATCGGGTTAGAGTCAGCACCATAACAACTAGATGCATTGTCATGAATTTGTAGTGAAACATCCGTCAAACTCGTGACTCAGCCTGGATCCTGGGACCAGTATAGAAGTCTGTACCAGAGTTGGCATATGCCCTGTAATCCAGATCATCCAGGAGTAAGACAACTGGTGGCCCATGCGGGTCATTGGAGCCTGAAGGCAAGCCAGAGGGAGTCAGAATCACACCAAAGGTTTACAGCACACCTGCCCGGGGAGCCGCTATCTGCCGCGGGGTTAGACATTGGCCAAGGAAGTCAAGGCACAACAGTACCAGATGATTAATTGGTTCTGGAACCAAGGACTTGAAAGGAGTATAATGTGCATCCGAAAACCCTCACACCTTCTATTTTGAGCAAGAGTGATGTGATGTGCTTGGACCTTGACTTACCCAAAAACCTTTAGCAGGAACTAGATTTCTTGTGGGAGCAGATTTGTGACTAGGACTAGGGCTGCGACTTGGGGTGAGAGCGAGACCTGTACTTTCACCACAACATTTTCTGTTTGGTGATGTAAAGCTTTGGCTCCGGGCCCTGGATCGTCTTCGGGTGCAACAAGGCATATTGTCTCACAACTTATAGTTGTGACCGGACAACTGGTGTGGGACCAACATCTCCTTCCTGGAAGAAAGGAACAGACATAAGTGCAGGGGTGTTGATTCTGAGCAGCTCTGCTCCCTCACTTCCTGCACGGTACGAAGTCTGTGCGAAGCTGCATGATGCCACCTTTCAGCATTGAGGAGCACGGTTGTTGAAGTTTTTCCAGATGAGCCTTGAAACGAAGTGTCTAGCAGAATGATTAAATTCAACAATTCTCTCTGAGAAGTATTTTTCTCTACACTTTTGTTTTTTCTTTGCCTAATAAAAGTAAAGGTAGATCACACACAAGCCCTCCAAGGCTTTAACTAATTAATACTAGGGGAAAATAGATTTCTGAAAGTAAACTCCTTCATAAGAGTGCTATCTACTCTCAGCTAGTCAAATACTGGATAATGGGGAAAAGACCATTCAGTACCACTGGCAAACATGCCCAGATTAGCTGAAGAAAAAAAACGGTCTCCACACAATTCTTGGTTTGTAAAAAAAACTTATGGTCAGAGCCGAAGGAACTTCTCATGATTCCACTGCTGCTGGCACCACCAACAGCCCTGCCATTGCTACAGAAGGGCTGTACCAGCTTAACCCATGAGCAAGATATGGCATTTTTTAAAGAGTTTTTATAGCGCGAAATACACCTAAGACATCGGGTATCAGGGTGCTTTACATGAGCACCAGTTTCGTTACAGATGGACAAATGAATTTTTGTTAGGCACGGGTAGATGGAATGATTTGCCCAGAATCACAGGATGTTGAGCGTCCTTGCCGAGACTCGAACCCGGTTCCCCAGCTTCGAGGTCGACCACTCTAAACGGATACATCCTCTCCCAAAGCAATGATAATTCAGGTTCAAGATAAACACATAGCACCATCATGTGGAATAATCCCATAAACATGACCCGTTACTGAAAAACACCAACACAAATTAAGCACTGCCTTTAAGGCTTCTGCCCTTCAGGCCTAAGTGGGTTTAAATACCATGCAATACTTAAGAGAACTTACCCTGTCTGTAGCGTACACAATATCGAACAATCCAAGTACGGTGACAGAGACCCCAACAGCTGGGCCATTTACTACTGCAATAAGTGGCTTGGGGAAGTCGATGAAACTACTCACAAATCTCCTGCAAATAGAGAGTGGAACATGAAGTTTCTGTTTTGATTGGATTAGAATGTTGATAGAAAAACATCACACAGTGCGCATTAGAATACATGAACAATTTTAGGACAGGTTTCATATGTGCATTGCCTATCAACTTAAAAAAAACAAAAAACACAAATGATTCCAAAATTATAGCAGAGGTTGCAGAGAACTAAACACTAGGGAAATGGAATCAAAGCGTGCGACAGGAAAGGCTTAGAACGGCAAATATCAAATTCTATAGTTTGGAAAAAAAAAAAACCTGCGGCCACTATTTAACAAAGGCTCAAACTGAAATGTTTATTTATTGTGAAAACTTACTTAAAATAGTTCAAAAAACCATTGTCCAACGATATTATTTGTTAGTTCGTTAAATAAAGATTTACTTTATGATTCTTGAGATTTGGAAAACAAATCTTTTATCCAACAAGAACATTTCTTGGACATTCAATATCAATTTGCTCAAATTTGACGTCTAGCTTTCTTAGAGTACTGCATGTTATGTGTTACAAGGATTTAAATTACATGGAATGAAAGTCATGTAAAGCACTTAGTGACAACAGCAGAGCAATGAATGACTTGGTTGCATGCTTGTAATTATTTGCAGAGCCGTCCCCGGTATCTGCGTGTGAAATTCGACACTGTAATAGCCATGCTTAAGAAAGGAGGCCTACTAAGAGCTGGATAACACATTTTAGTGAACAAATGTGATTCACTGTTGGTGTACTTTAAGTTTCTGTGAAAGCATAAAGGAGGGAGGGAGGGAGCCCGTATAACCCTCTAGAGCCTAGCCTACACCACTAAAAAACATGAAACTATGAACAAGGCTCTCGAAGGATAGATACAATACATTGAAATGAGAGGTCAACTTATTATTTGTAACCTCAATGTTGAAAGAGTCACCTTTTGGAATTAAATCGTTATTATTCTAATAATCTGCATTCAATTTCTATCAGAGGCATTTCTGTGCTAAAGTCAAGGAAGCCACGGACAACAAGTATAGTTCTCACAACCAAAATGTACTTTTTAAAATTTGCTTGCATACTTCACAAAGAAAAAGCAACAACTGATTAAAAAGTCATAAGGCATATCCACTGGTCTTGTATGCTATTAAAAGTTACAATTACTACTAGGGGGCGTGGCTTGGACATTAAGGAAGATGGCGATGTGAGCGAGCAGCTCTGCCCCAAAGAAACGCCTTAACGATCCACTGTGATCCTACATAGCGAGAAATACGTAAATTCTCCGAGAGATGCTGTCTATGTGCCAGAGGATATGATCCCACCAACTAGTTACTAGAGCCTGAAATAGTGATCCGACAAAAGAATAAAATCACAAGCATGAATGTCCGGTATTATTAAAGCGAGTGAACAAGCAATATCTGAGTGCTTTAAGAACTGAATAAATTTTATCCTCACCATTGCGAGATGCCAGTGGAAACACAAATGAATTAGCTGGGTAACGGACCTGCATAACTGAAGTTTAACAATTTTGAATCTTAACAGTGCGGGATGCCCGGCTCCAGCATGAATGATTAAATAACATGCCTGTGCAATATTGAAAATAAACCGGTCAGTGACAAAAACATTAAGAGTTTCTATTCCTCCCAAAAAAACAAGTCGGCTGGTGGAATAAACACATATCACCGCAATGCACAGAATCATTGGTACACCCACATGGCAGCGTACTGATCCGCTAGGAACAATACTGGCAAAGTCTTCCACATCCAAATAGACTAACCTAGACAACTAGAGGAACAAAAATATACTGCACTAACGGTGCTGAACAAACTGTCAAGGTACACGACGGTGTGCTGGTCCACTAAGAATATTACTGGAGTGGTCGTACCCCATCCAAGTAACCAGTAACTGTGTTTATGTGATCCCCTAGAAACGGGAAAGACACTGATGCCATGATGGTGGAGAAATAAAACAAGTCAAATCTCAAAAGAGTTAAATCTAATCCCCGAACCCAGACTCAACTGTCAAAAATAAACAAGACATTAATGCAATGATGGAAACGATACTAACGAAACTTGTAGAGGTCCATGACCTAGCAAAATCCACTAAAGAGTAACGCATACTCTATGCAAACAGAGATCTCTGCAATTTGCGAAGACGTCAAAGAAACTAACAGTAGGTTGGTTGAAGCGGAAAACAGAATAAGCCACCTTGAGGACGGGATGACCTGCACCCAATAGTCCGTATCAAAACTTGATCCTCTGCAAACGCATTTGCCAAACAGTTATCCGAGTTGGAGGACAAAAACCGGAGGCAATCTGCGCATGTTTGGTGTGCCAGAAGGCATTGAGGATGAGGCGGGCTCATGTGTGAACTTTCTAGAAAAATGGCTGCTGCAGCTCACCAACTTAACATTTGACAAACCCTTGGAATTTGATAGAGCACATGTAGTTCCTGCCAAAAGAATGATGAATCAACTACATCCAAGACAGAGAGTATGCAACCCACTAATATACCAGCATGTAGAGCTTATCTTGTCCTTTATGAGGAAACCGAATCACATCGCATGGAAAGGAATTGCAACAAACTTTTTATTGCACAAGTCTACTCTAAAACGACGTTGAGTCGAGGAAAAGTTTTCTGGCTCTTCGACCCAGGCTGAAAGAGCTAGGATACCAGTTCTCCTTCGCAGGACCGGCAAGATAACGAGTAGTTATTCAAGGCACTCGCCACCTCTTCACAGAGGGCGAAGCTCTCAGGAGATTTCTGGAAAAAGCAGAAGACCATAAGATGGACACCTCGACAGCAAGTGACCTGTAGGTTAGACCTAAATGCTAACTCTCATATTTCATGATATAGGCCACATGTCTCTAAAAGAAGTAATGACTCAATACATTAATGAAGTTGTTACCCGATCATGAAGATACTGGACCTAGAAGAAGACCCTAGGTATGATCAACAGTAACATTCTTTTCAGGTCAGGAAAGACATCTAGACTTGCATAATACTTGAATTATGACAGGGATGTGGAATTCCTATAGCCTGACGCCCAGGACATATTGTTTAGGGTCAAGGGTAACAAGTTTTCACGTGCATTTTGTCCTTGGGACAAGTAGGCCCAACCCTCTACAGCACAAACCCTTAGGCTGCCAGTTTACAGTACGACATTATGAATCAGGGAAGGACATTGCCTGCAGTTTAGGTAATATTTGTATACATGTGTTAATGCTGTTAAAATTTGTATCTATAGTTCATTAATGCAAAACCTTTGTTATTAGGGTGAGCGCTCTAAATAAATGTAGTAAGCTCAGACTGCACTACTGACAGTAGTTGTAGTATAAAAATGTATACACACACGTTTTCAAAGTTTAGCAATATGAGGCTATGTTTAATGCTCCCAGAATGATTTCTGATTAGATGAAAATATTTGCAGAAGCTTGAAAGCAAGATTGATGATTCTTTGCTTTCAAAATAAAATATTCACAAAAAATGGAAATCAGAAAAATACATTTAGCTAAACTACTGTAAAATTTTAGGTACCATTTCTTTGCAGCATCATTTATTAAAAGGTGTTGATATACGCTGGCAATTATTCATAATGGAAAATCAGTGCCACCCGTTTCAATAAGATTATGGGATCAAAAAATAAACAAGCACTGGCAAAGCCAGGAAGTCTGAAATTGGTGGTCGGCCTTTTTGTTTTGTCAATGTGCCTTTTGTTTAGGCAGGCTTTTTGTAAAACCTTATTGGTGTGGGAGCTGCTGAGTCATCACAATTATAACAAACATTGGCAAAAGCAAAACTTGTATTTGGTCTCAAAAAGCACACATTGCCACAGTAGTAGCATTGAACAAAATTACTTTGTGAGTCAATATGCTCCTTGTGAAAGAGCAGAATACTGTCACTCACAGTGAAGCCAGCATATAGACAAAGGGGAGAGAGACATAATAAGGGGCCCAATTATTAGTGAACGTCTCAAAAGTGCACCCATGGTATATGTCCTTGCATTAAGTGCAGATGTACATCTTTCGTGAATTCACAACAATTTACAGAAGTAGGCCAAGAAATAGTACTCCTAGAAAATATTTGTAAACTGCATTTTAGCATGAGCAAATATGCACGTATAGATTTGCTCATGCAAAAATCTGTTGAGTGTTTGCAAGTTCACTTTCCCTCCAACCACTTTTTTCCCAGACTTAGAACAAGTTTTATGTCTGCCATTGTCAGGAGTACATTTTCAACATTTCTCAGTATGGGAAAAGATTAGAGAAGAGTTGGGGAAATCCCTTAACTGAATTCCGCCGCGGTGTGGGGATGTAATTAGGGGGCGTAACCCCTTGCGTGCTCAGGACGACCGGGGGCCGTCTTACGTCACGGTAGGCATGTGCGGAGGACAGCCGGGGGCCGTTCGAACTCCGCCTACTAATTCATTCTTCCGCACAGGTGGCGAATTTGCGCCGCGCTGGGGAATCGGCGGCGTTCGGATGGCCCCTGGCCGTCCTGAGCACATGCCCACCGTGACGTAGGACGGCCGGGGCCGTCCTGAGCACACAAGGGGTTAAAACATTTTAGGTAATAGGTTTGCATAGACTCAAAAGGGCATTCTAACCCTGGAACGATTGCTTACAACTATCTTCAGGCCCAGTAAGTAGATCTGCGGAAATGTGACAAAGAAACGGAATTGTTAGTATTCCAACCCTACTATGGTATGAGCCCTGGCATAATCAGAAAGGCTGTATCAGAGCTCTTATATAATGAGATTGCTGCCATAATTTGTTGGCGCATTATATGGCCCAAAAAGGGACAAGTGGATTTTGTTACAGGACAAGTAGATTTATGAAGCAACTTGCCCCACGGACTAGTAGATATTTTATTAAATTCCACACCCTTATGCCAATCAGACTACACAAGATTAACCTTATTGAGTCCCCCCTTTGCTGGAACTGTAACAAAGAGGAAGGCGACCTCTCACACATGTTATTTCACTGCCACTTGCTCCAATCATTCTGGGTCAAAATCTTCGACTGTATCAGAGACATTTCACGCCAACACAACCAGGGAGTTCTCTTACGTGCTCCTAGGACCCCCAGACCCCCAATTACAAAATGATAACGATTGTGACCTGCTGGACCTAATGCTGACTCTGGCATGCAAAATCATTTTATGTAACTGGGAGAATTCCAAAGTCTTATCAATTAAGCTGTGGCAGGAGTGGCTAAGTTTTCAAAGCGATGTACATAACTTAACTCTACAATTCACTCCGTGGCGCTCTCCCATACTAAACTATGGAACTCTTTAGACTTTTCCACCTTCGTTTTCAAACCTCCATGAACTATGGAGAAATTTCTCATGTATAATACCCATTTTCCCACCAGAGAAATCGCTAAACGTGTTAGGAGACCGTTAAAGGATATCCCAAATGTTGTAACTGACCACTGTGATGTTTCAATGGCTTTTCTTCCCCCGTTTATTTTTATTTCTTCTTACTTTCTTTTGCTTTTATTTCAGAGGGACAACTATTAACTCCCACAATAAATATGGATGAGACTATCAAAATAAAGCCAGGTAATAGTTAAGCCACAAAGAAGACTTGTTCTCAAGTTCTCAGATGCTTCTGACTTATCGACCTGGAAGTTAAGCTTGGGCATACGCCACTGTCTTGTTATTCTAACAATATCTAGCGATCTTTCAAAAACAGGGGGAAAACGCCAGGGTACTACAGTGCGTGCCCGCGGTCTCGGTGGACAATAAAAACTGAGCACCATATTGCCAGCGGCATGGTTAATCCAGACATATAAAATGTTACATAAAGACATTAGTCTAAATTAAGAAATGCACACTTAAAGAGAAACGTTTGAAGCTAGCTGGGGAGGATAGAAATGTGCAGATCATGTTTAGCATTGGGGGAGTATTTATCTCAATGAAAACACTATGGTGAAGGTTAGCGTTAGTGCCAAAGTGAAATACGGCGAGTAACGTAAATGAGTCTGCCTGATTACCTTCAGTAGAAATTTATAAGCAAGCATAATTTGAAACAAGCATTTACAATGCAACGGTTTCGCCTTTGGAAAAGTTTGAGCTATTGGCATTGTAAATGACAACATTTGTATTTATGTGTTGGTTTTGAAAACAGATAAATAAATGGCATTGTCCTTTACATTGCCAATAGCTCTAACTTTTCCAAAGGCAAAACCGTTGCATTGTAAATGCTTGTTAGTAACGTTGTCTGTTTGAGTTAAAAACTTTTTTTTTATGTGCAGATTATGCAGCAGATAGAGGATTGTGTGTAAATCTATAATTAGGCAGTTAAACCCGCATAATTCTAGTGGCCCTGTCCATAACCCTGGTTATACTGCAATGGAGGACCAAATTATGTGGCAAAGTTGGCTAAACTATGCAGCACGTTCCGTAGCAGTATTATCTTACTATTTTGTCATTTTAACATACATTGATACAAAAGGGACCCCAACACTGTGTAAAAGACATACGATTCCTGAAAGGAAGTATATATACTCATTGACCAGATCTCACTGAAAGAGCTACTCACCAACAAATGGTGATTTTCACAGACTGAAAGAATCTGTGGAAAAGATACGATAAGCAGGAAACAAGCTTACAAGGCAAAAAAAAGGTAAGCGTTTCTATTCTGTTTTTTCCAGTTAGATTTTAGAACGTGCCTGCAGTTTAAGGATTCCGTGCATCGTCACAGCCTCTAGAAGCACATTTACCATCAGGAGAAAGTACCATAAATAAGGCATGTAGGATGGAGACACTAAGATATCAACTTACAAAACAAAGGAGCGGTGGAGGCGGGCGGAATGTTTGATCTGTTTTGTACTCTGGGTGCCTTCCTGAAATAAATGCTAGACTGGAAACAGTGTGATGCGTTACATGAATTTGTGGGACACCCCCGCGCCGCACGGCCACCAGCTGCTGCGTGTGCCCCTTGCCTGCCCCTGCCTCGCTGCTGCCTCGTTTTGCCGATTGCCGGCGGGCGCCGCTGCGGTTGTTTTGCCCTTGTTTTGTCTAACATTTGTGCCTGTTTTATATAACTTTGTTTTTTTCCTTGTTTTCCTTGTTTTGTTGAGAATTTGTGCCCGTTCTGTTTAATTTTTATTTCCCCCGTGTTGTGGTTTCCTTCCTTGTTGTCCGCCTACCTTCGCCGCCCTCCGCCCTCCCTTCCCGCCACCGCCGCTTTTCCCCGCCCCTTTTTCTATTCTGTACCCTCCCCGCTCCCGCCTCCCAGCTGCTCCGCCCACCCGCGCACTTCGCCTTAAATGGCGACCGTGCGAACGCGCAGCGGGCGCGCCGATTGTGCGCCGAAGGCGCGCCAAAGGTAAGCCCGTCTGCGCCCGTCCGCGACCGGACCGCGCCCAGCGCCAGGACCCCTGGCCCACGAAGACCCCGACCGACCCGCAGGACGTACTCAACCGCCACCCTCAGCGCACTCAACACCGGCCGACGCCCAGAGTGCCACCAAGCCACACCACGACGCACCCAGGGACCCTTCAGCTGCCACGCCTGCAAGTTCTCCTGCATCCGGACCTGCCTCGCACCAACACCCGCCAAGTCGAACACCAGCAGCACCCACCTCAAGTGCATCCTGCTCAACACCCGCTCCGTCCACAGACATGCCATCGAACTCTGGAACCTCCTCGACACCACAGCTCCAGACGTTGCCTTCCTCACGGAGACCTGGATGAACGCCTCTTCAGCTCCCGACATCGCCATCGCCATCCCAGAAGGCTACAAGATCGTCCGAAGGGACCGAAACGCCAACCAGATGGGAGGAGGCATCGCCATCATCCACAGGAGCACCATCCGTCTCACGACCAGCACCGACAACTCCCTGACCACCGCCGAACACCTGCATTTCCAGATCCACACCAACCCGAACACCACCCTCAGAGGCACCCTGATCTACCGACCCCCTGGACCACGCACACAATTCAGCGAGGACATAGCCGACTTCGTCAGCCCACATGCCCTCCCCTCCGCTGACTACATCCTCCTGGGAGACCTCAACTTCCATCTGGAGAACAACAACGACCGCAACACCAGCACCCTGCTCGACAACCTCGCCAACCTGGGACTCAAGCAACTGGTGTCCACCCCCACCCACCTCGCCGGACACACACTCGACGCTGTCTTCTCACCCAGCAAAGACATCGACTTCAGCCACGCCACAGAGCTTCAATGGACGGACCACAGCTGCGTCCACTTCACCTTCAAGAAAACGACGACCCACCACCACCAGCAACAGGCCGCCCGCAGAAGCTGGAACAAGATCACAGCAGACCAGCTCGCCACGTCCCTGAGCCAGCACCCTCCTGCCAGCTCAGCGAACCCCAGCCAGGCCGCCGACAACCTCACGAAGTGGATCAGCAACTGCGCGGACGAACTCGCCCCACTGAGGACCCCGCCCAGCAGACCCGGCAGCAAGAAAGCCCCATGGTTCACCGACGAACTCAAGAGCTCCAAGAAGAACTGCCGAGCCCTCGAGAAAGTCTGGAGATGGGAACCGACACCGGACAACAGGACCTCCTTCAAACTTGCCACCCGGAAACACCACCAGCTGATCCGCGCCGCCAAGAAAACAGCATTCAAGGACCGGTTGGACAACAACGCACACAACTGCAAGGAACTCTTCAACATCGTCAAAGAGCTCTCCAACCCCAGCGCAGGAAACAACGACATCACCCCATCACAAGACCTCTGCAACTCCCTGGCTTCATACTTCCACAACAAGATCGCGGACATACACATCAGCTTCAACAACCAACCAACGCACACCATGACCGAACAACCACCCCCCACCACCACCCTCCACGCCTGGACCCCGATCAGCACCGAAGACACCATCCGCACGATGAACTCCATCCACTCCGGATCACCGACCGACCCCTGCCCTCACCACGTCTTCAACAAGGCCGACGCTGTCATCGCACCCCACCTGCGAGACATCATCAACACATCCTTCGACACCACCATCTTCCCCGAGAGCTGGAAACACGCCGAACTCAGCGCTCTACTCAAGAAACCAACAGCGGACCCCACCGACCTCAAGAATTACCGCCCCATCTCGCTCCTCCCGTTTCCAGCCAAAGTCATCGAGAAGACCGTCAACAAGCAGATGGCCGCCTTCCTCGAGACGAACGGATCCCTCGACCCCTCACAGTCCGGCTTCCGAGCCAACCACAGCACCGAGACCGCCCTCATCGCCGCCACCGATGACATCCGAGCCCTGATGGACAACGGAGAAACAGCGGCCCTCATCCTCCTAGACCTCTCCGCGGCATTCGACACGGTCTGCCACCGCACCCTAGTACGGCGCCTCAGCAACGTCGGAATCCAGGACAAGGCGCTGGAATGGATCATCTCCTTCCTCGACGGGAGAACACAGAGAGTCCGCCTACCACCGTACAAGTCAGAGGCCACCGAAGTCATCTGCGGCGTCCCCCAGGGATCATCTCTGAGCCCCACCCTCTTCAACGTCTACATGAGCCCCCTCGCGGCCATCGTACGCAAACACAACCTCAGCATAATCTCCTACGCCGACGACACCCAGCTGATCCTCTCCCTGACCAACGACCCCGCCGCCGCCAGAGCCAACCTGCACGAAGGGATGAAAGAGGTAGCCGAGTGGATGACGACCAGCCGCCTGAAACTGAACTCGGACAAGACGGAGGTCCTCATCCTGGGCTCCTCTCCCTCCGCCTGGGACGACTCCTGGTGGCCTCCCGCCCTGGGCACCGCACCCAAACCGACAGACCATGCACGCAACCTGGGCTTCATCCTGGACTCCTCCCTCTCCATGACCAGGCAAGTCAACAACGTCTCCTCGGCATGCTTCAACATCCTACGCATGCTACGGAAGATCTTCTGGTGGATCCCCACCGAGACCAGGAAGACCGTCACCCAGGCCCTCGTCACCAGCCGACTGGACTACGGCAACGCCCTCTACGCCGGCACCACCGCCAAGCTCCAGAAGAGACTCCAGCGGATCCAGAACGCCTCAGCCAGACTCATCCTCGACATCCCACGAACCAGCCACATCTCCGGACATCTGAGAGACCTTCACTGGCTCCCCGTCAACAAAAGAATCACCTTCCGCCTCCTCACCCACGCACACAAAGCCCTACACGACCAAGGCCCGAGCTACCTCAACAGCCGAGTCAACTTCTACACTCCCAAACGCCACCTCCGATCAGCCAACCACGCCCTCGCCGCCGTCCCCCGCATCCGAAGAGCGACTACAGGAGGAAGGTCCTTCTCCTACCTGGCCGCCAAGACCTGGAACTCCCTCCCGCCCGACCTGCGCCTGACCCAAGACCACCTCTCCTTCAGGAAGAAGCTGAAGACCTGGCTGTTCGAGCAGTAGCGGCCCCCCCCCCCAGCGCCTTGAGACCCTACGGGTATGTAGCGCGCTTTATAAGTGTCACTGATTGATGAATTTGCACAGATAGCGCAATAAAGCATTTCTGTGAGAAAAAAAAATCATTCTTCCAACTTCTTGAATTATTTAAATAAAGGCCATGACTTTGTTCTTGTTGGAAAGGGCCTTCTGTATATCACTTGGGGGCAATAGATTTCACCACTATTTAAACAGATTCAAATATGAATACAGCAATGGATAGGTGACCAGGTAACTTAAAAAATGCCTGACTGTGCTTTAGCATGTGTCGTTCTTGTTTTGTAATTTTCAATCTGGTATTGTGAGTAAACAATGCATTGTGCACAGTAAGTAGCCCGGGTCCCTCCAGGTCTCAGGCCCGGTTGTAGTTAAAAATAGGCATTGAACCGGTCCCTATATTCACGTCCTTAACTTTACTGGAGAAAACGCAGACCTGTTTCTGAACATGGAATATAAAAAAACGGGAAGGTAATCACCGTCCTCGATTTAGTGCCCGTTTATATTTCCTATGTTTAACACTCTTAGGGTATGCACAGTTAAGTGAGTTAATTCCAGGATGCTGTGTTTCTCCTATAGCATAATGCTCTTAAGAGTACAGGGCATACTTTGAACTGAGTCGACTCGAGGTGTATATGAGCCCCGGTACTGGAATGGAGGCTGAAGGCATCGCAAGTCTGTCCCAGTGCTGCTCAGTGGGTCATAAAGATCTTCACATTACATGATCATCCAGTCCTTGGCCTCGCTGCAGAGCGCAATGGTCACGTATTTCTGTTGCAATTGTGATTAAGTGCAAATGTGTTGGATGGAGGTACACAGTTGTCAGAATATGGACAAGGCGAAAGTAAAATAAAATGCAGTGCTTACATGCGAGTGTTTAGGGGGTGGTGAAGGAGAGGTGGAGAAATGCATCCAGGAGAGAGTGAAGGGAGTGTGCAGAAGATGGGAGAGCTGAGCAGGGGCATAGCTGGGGGCGGGGGGGGTAGAGGAAGGGGGTACACCCACCTAATAAACGAATTCTGTATTGAATAGTTCGGTATAAGTGCTTCCAGGCGGGTATAGTGAGTAGCCTGTGGCTTTCACTTCGGATATTTACATACACACGCCGACGAAAACACACTCTTTCGTATCTGTTTTAAAGATATTAACAAGTTATTTTACAAAATATTGAGTTTAAGTATTCCTCATCTGCACTCCTCTACCTTCCTACTGCTCCTTACGTTCACCTCAATCCCCGAGTCTCATAACCAGCCCCTCCCCCATGCTACTGACCAAACTTCGCCCCTGGAGCCGGGATGTTGATGGTTTGGGGGCAGAGTCTGGGGATACGAGCGGGGTTTCATGTTTTCTGTTCTGTTTGTACCTCGTGATACAAACTTAATGAATCAGAAGGAATATAAATCTCCCTCCACCAGGTAAGTTGTATCCCCATAAGAGACCCCTGGGACGAGAGCTTTATGACCCCCACGTCCCGGGATCGGTTGTGATGGGACAGCTGTGTTCAATCCTCCAGAAGGGATTCCAAACAGACGTCTGAGATAAAGAGCGGCACGACCTGCCCTGCCACCAGAGAGAGCACCGCACTGAGCAACAGATGACACACAGGTACTCCAGGGCATCCGCACGTCTGGCGCCTCTACTCAGCAAGCAAGCGCCTCGCGAAAAGCACCCCTGCACTCAAGCGCCTTACATCGAGGACCTGGGCGCCTCAACCCCTCCAGTCCACAGCAGAAGGAACCAACAGCCCGGACTCCCATGCCCCATTTTATTTATGTACTTATTTATTTATTGCGTTCTTATATAGCGCGGACTTTACCCGAGGGTGTCAGAGCGCTTCACAATAGGAACAGTACTGATACCTGAGGAAAAAATTACAAGTGAACAAATGACAAAAGCAAACATTAAGTTACATGATACAGCTCCCCTGTACGATACAGCACATCGGCAGGCCCCCATCCCCTCGAGCAGCCACGGCCGGCGCTACATGAACAGTGGGGAGGGGGTTGAGGAGCTGCTCTACCTGCCCCTGTCCTGTACGCCTTATTAATCTTGAAGGGGTTCCCCACTTCATCCCCCGAGCTGGCACCCACACACGCAGCCCCGGGCCTCATGAAGCACTCAGACCCCTTGGACTCACCATCCCCCGGCACCGCTCCTCGGCACTGCCGCCGCTCCTCTGAGGCTCGCCTCGACGCTCCTACAGATCCTCCATGCACGCCCCCTCCAACCTCTGAGCCCTGACGAGCAGCCGCGGCGGTCTATGGGCGTCCAGGGCCCCGGGACTACCTGCCCCTCGGCAGCCAATCACAGCGCTGCCATCCGCACTTCCTCACTGCCCCCAGCTTTAACCCCTTCGCGCCCGGCCACAGCGAGAGGGGAAGTGCTCGCAACAATTTCCACTTCGGTGACCGGTGGTAGCTGTGCCAGGGAGGCGACAGTGTGCCACGGAGTGCACAGGAAGCGGAGGGCTGGGGACACACGAGGAGAGAGGGGGCGGGGGAGGAGGAAATGGGAAGGAAGTGTGGTGCAATGAGATGTGAGAAGGGAGAGGATTGGAGTGTTGGGCTTGACGAGAAAGGTGGAGTGGGAAGGGGGTAGATAGGAGTTCTCGTTCGTCTTTCGATGTTATCGATCCAGCTGCTGAAATACCACATCTCTTCTGTGCGCATTAGTACAATTCAGTCCAAGTTAAACTAAATGAAATGATTTCATGTTTGTGCAGGAAAACTGCTGCTGCGATAAACTGAAAATAGCTCAGTTCGTACGTTCAGCACAGTACAATGTAAATCATCTTTCCAAAAATAAAAGCACATTATGAACAATATATAACAAGCGCCACAACAAAAGAAGTCAGGTCCCGGGCCGCGCTGTGATTGGCTGACGTCACGGGGGTGTCCCGGGCGGCAGCCAATCACAGCGCGGCCCGGGAATGACGTCACGGGGGTGTCCCGGGCCGGCAGCCAATCGCAGCGCGGCCCGGGACAAAGGGGCGGGGCTTAAAAAAAGCACCAGAAACGCCCCCGAATCGCGTTTTCGAGAGAAAGCGCGATTGACAGCCTCTGTCTCCCAATGGCTAGTCTCCATTTATGGAGCTAGCCAATTGGAAACAGAGGCGGTCCGAACCTCACTACTGAAAACAAAAGATTTCGATCTGGGAGGGGCTTCGCCCCTCGCCAGGTCGAAACCTAAAAAGGGTAGTGCAGGAAACTATAGCAGAAGTGTTAAAAAAAATTATCGAGTATGAAACAATATATACAAAGGACAGTGCGTTAATATTCTGCACTGTATCGTGTGAAGAACTCAAGTGTGTTTTATCGCAACCGAGAAGATAATGAAAAACAAAAGGCATCATATTTCACAAGGTTTCTCATTGAATCTACTATGTGCATACATGAAAGCATCAATATCTGAACCAATATACAAAGATCATGAAAGGTCTTTATAATCATTATGAGATGCATTTATAACCTCAGAAGAATATCTTTCTACACACGCTGGTTGGAACGAAATGGGTCAACACACTGTGGAAGGGCCTTTTGACATACAATTCAGAACACTTGAGTAGAATTTTAAACACAAGTAAAAAAACGTAGCTCAACACTTGTGCAAAGGCTATGATAAAATTAGGCACGAACTGTGCATGCATGAAAAACACATGTAAGGAATATTAATAACCATCTAAGACTTGGGGCCTGATTATGAGTTGGATGGTGTCGGAGTGGGCCACCACGCTAGTGCCTCACTCCCACACCGCCAACCTCGACCACCCGCCAGATTAGAAGTTTTCTCCTGGTCTGACGAGCGGCGCTTTGGCGGTCACAGGCGGTGAGCCTTAGAAAGGCACTGCAATGGGAACGCCAAAGCCTGTTGCTGCATGTCATGGACTGGTGCAGTCCAAGGCGTGCAGGGACAGGGGTGCACGCACACAGGTGCGCCCCCCTGCATGTACCTCATGGCTCTGAGGCAACAAGGGGCCCTGTGGGGCCCCTTTAGTTGCCTCACTTTCACAGTTTTCATGGCGGGCTCAAGGCCATAAAAACTGTGGTGGTGAGGAAACTCAAGATATTCTTGGCAGTGCCCCAGCGTCACAAGCATCGTATTGGGGGGCTTAAGCCACTGGTTAACTTTCACTCAAAAAGAAGGCCTTTTGTTCTCTCACAACAAGCACACCCACATAAGCTACTTCCCTTCAGTGACATCGTTTTTTTTAACTTTAGTGTGGCCTTTGTTTTTACGGCCCGATGTGCTGATGCACATTCCATCTTTATCAGATCCCATTTCCTGCCAATACTGTTAAATATTCCTTTTGGTGTGTGTTGCTTTTGACTGTTGGTATTTCACAGTATACCAGAGTGTGTCCATTTGAAACTCTTCTTTATTAAGTTATTGTATTTTTCAATTTCCTTTCTATCCTTTATTTCCCTCCTTCTTTCTTACCGTCTCCCATTTTTTCTCTTGCATTCGTTCTTTTCTTCTCTTTTGTTCATTTATACTTTCCTTTTCTAATGGCTTTCATTCTCGTTCTTTCTTACATTCTTGTATTCATTCTCCCTTTCTTCCCCTTTTCACTTTCCTTCTTGCCTTTTTCTTCCTTCCTCCTTTTTTCTTGCCACTCTTCGTTCTATCTTCTCTGCCTTCTTTACTTGTCCTTTTTCTTGCCTGCCTTTCTTTCACTTCTCTTTTCTTCTTTCTTGGTCTCTTTTCCCTCTTTCCGTCCTCTTTATTTTCTTCCTTTTTTCCTTTTGTCTAGCTTGTCTTCTTGACATTTTTCCTGCCCTTTCTTTCATGCCTCTTGTCTTTTCCCTCTTTTACTTTCCTTCCTCCTCTTTTCTTCCTTTTTGCCTTTTGTCTTGTTCGCCTTCTTTTGTGCCTTCTTTTTTCTTGCCCTTTCTTTTTTGGCTTTTTTCTTTGGCTGTTTTCATTTTTTGTTTCCTGCCCGCCTTCGTTCTTGCTTGCCTTTATTCACTCTTTCCTTCCCGCCTTTTCATTTTTTCCCTGCCTTCTTTCTTTTCATTCTTTCTTCCCTGCTATTCTTTCTTGCCCGCCTTTTTTTCTTTCTTTCTTGACTGCTTTTCTTTCCTTCTTTCTTGCCCTCTTGGTTTCTTTAAGGCAAGAGACTTTCAGGCAATGCCACACCAATTGACTATGTTTAGGTCTATGTTAGTCGAGACCTGATTTTAATAAAGTTATTGGTAGAACATAATTACTTATAAGGGTTTCAGTCACATAGCCTCCATTTGCCTGTGGTTGGTGTAATTTACATGTTTCTTCCACCCCCTCCAGCATGAATGAAGAGGCAATGTATCAAAGCACTACAGGCATTAGCTGACGCCAGTACGACTTAGGTAATTCCAAACTTTCACAAGGAAACCATCCACACAAAAAAGTAGTTCCCTTAAGTGCAAGGCAGTACTATTGTAAAGTGTGAGGTTTTTTTTAATACCCCCAAAAAACTTGCCTGTAGCAATTTTTTTTTTTTTTACATTGATGCGGTCCCAGCATATTTCCAAGCAATAATATTTTGCTAAACAAAACAAACATTGCCAGATTGCTGGTGGCCAACACCAGACCTACTGCCTCTGCAAAAACTTATTTTTGACAAAGTCAATAGTTCTCACAGGCAAGACCTAGTTAGTAAGTTACGGGAGGGATCTAAGCCCTATTTAGATTTCTATAGGGAGCAAAACACTCCCAAGCAACAGGGCATGTGCGGTCTCAGGGAAGACCTAACAAGTATTTAAGTATTTGTACACCGAAGTTCCATTTTGGTATACAAGAGCAGTTTGTGAGAGCAAATTCAGAGACTCAGGATACATGTCATTTAACACACAGAAACTATAGAGTCGTCAAAAATGGAGGAGTTTTCACATTTAAAAACTACGGAGGACTGCAGTATTGTAAACATCTGGGGGAGCCAGACAGAGGTGAAGGTGAAGGTCTACGAAGTTGTAAGTTATTTGGTACTCATTTACATCCTGATTTATTAAAGGGCTTGCACATTTAGAATGATTTTAAGTGTACAATAACACCAATTTGCAAGGAAAATTTTCCTGAATTTTGTCGAAACTATTTTATAGAAACACAGAAATTACAAACCTATGGTGGATTTTCAGCACTCAGACGTAGGAGAAGTGGTAGGAACAGAGGTGTTTTTCGGGGGGCGTGGTAGGGGGCACCCTGAAAGAGTAGGTTAACACCCACGAGTTAGTACGATTAGAGGGTTCTACGTACCGATTACAGGTAATTCTCTACCCTGTATATGCACATAAAAGTGCTTCTGTCAGAGTAAGAACATTTCCAAACGGAGACAGCACTATATTTCAAGGGGTTGTAAGGAACTGTAGTGTTGAGCTCTAGTACTTGTGGTTGCGTGACGACGCGGCACGCAAGGACGTAGAGCAGGCGGTAGTGCGCATGCGCGAGTAGCGCGAGGCGAAGGGCGAGTGACCGGAGCGCGGAGGCAGTAAGACGCTCGGCGCTCTTCTTGTGTGCGATTCTGTTTAATAAAACAGCGATTCCCCCATAATTAATATCGTCTGTGTGTTCACTTATAGAGGTGAAGCCTGCAACTTCACAGTGGCGACGAGGAGTGGGATCTCCCACACGGAGGACATCGAAAAAAAAAAAGAAGTGAAACCACACAGAAGACCAGCAGAAACGGAGTACTCTGCACTGCACAGGTCAGCAGATAAGGGGAGAAGAAGCAAGGTAGCAGAGGCATCGCAAGAGGAGCGTGGCAGAAGCATAAAGAAGTGGGCAGCCCCCACCACGTGCACTAGAACCGGAAACCGAAGCGACCTTGGAGGTGAAGCACGGTAGGAGGGTGGCAGTACCCCCACAGAGGCCCTGGCGGAATGAGGAGATCGCGGAGAAATGGGAGAGGCAGAACCCGACCCAATACAGCACAAGGCGGGAACGCAAGCGCGCCAGGCAGCCCTAGAAGCCAAGGAGGAGAACCGGAAGAACAGGCCAGAATGAGCTCCCAAGCATCTTCGCTCACAGCGCCGATTCCGTTTCTGCCCAAACCAGGAGAACCCCAGATGAAGTGGGAAGACTGGAGGGAGTATTTAAAAAAATATCTAGAAGCCTTGGAAGATGAAAATGGCGAGGCCTTTCCCAGCGCGAGGAGGAAAAGGATACTCTTACATAACCTGGGCCCAGAGGGGATAAGAGTGTTCACGAACCTAGTACCCACGACCAGACCAGCAGTGGACGTCGACATTTTCAAACATGCCCTAGAGGATCTGGACAATCACTACCATCCAGCGGTGTGTGTCTCCATTGATTGTTTCAACTTCCAACGGAGAGAGCAAGAAGCGGGAGAATCCATAGACGACTACGTCGCGGCCTTGAGAAGATTGGCGATTACTTGCCAGTACGGGGCACTCCAGGACGACTTCATAAAGGATCAAATTGTTATGCACACCACCAACAAGACCGTACAAGATAAGTTGTGGGCACACGGGGAAGCGTCGCTGAAGGAAGTTATCGCAATGGTAAAGAAAGCGGAACTATTGAAGTGATGTGCTGACGCAGCAAAAAGGGAAAATGCCCAGAGGTCCATTGTGAACAGGGTGGATGATGCAGAGCCCTCAGAAAGAAATAGAACAACGCCCGGAGATAATAAAGGAGCTCACAGATGGGCAGGGAAGCCAGGACATACAGGGAAACAATCCATAGAAAGCAAGACCACGTGCTACAGGTGCGGAAGTGCGACGTACGCAGCCCAAGATAAGCGCTGCCCGGCTGTCCGGGCGAAGTGCATGTACTGTGGCCTAATTGGACACTACGAAAAGGTATGTCGCAGGAAAGGGAAGAAGTCAGTAGTGAAGTATATAACACAGGACCAACCAGAGGGAGAAGAAGAGGAACTGGATGAGGGGGACCTAATATTGTGTATCGAGGAGCAAGTGTTGGGAATAGGAGACAAGCGCTCTCGTAAACCACGTGCTGACATGCTGATAGGGGGAGTGAAGATCAGGATTGCGATAGATTCAGGAACCCCTTACACAATAGTCCAAAGATCAGTATGGGAGGAAGAGTTCATGCCCAGCCTAGGACCCATGCTGAAACCGCCAGACATACGACCGGTGTCGTACACGAACAATCCGATCCCCATGGTAGAATACAGGGTTCTGAAATTCGAATTCAAAAGGAGGACAGAGGAATGCAAACTATATGAAGCAGAGAAGGGCCCCTCGGTGTTAGGATGGATGGACCACGGGGACCTAGGAAATAAACTGGACCCGGGAGGAGATGTGCAAGTACTGCTGACGGACTGTGAGTGCTGGCCGGACCCGGAAAAAGTGAAAAGAGAATTCCCAAAAGTGTTCGGTGGAAAGGTGGGCAAACTGGAGAAATTCACGCACAAAATCCTGCTCAAAGAAAACTCTCATCCAGTATCCCACAAGGTCCGGAACATGCCCATAGCAGTGAAGGAAGCTGTGCAACAGGAACTACGCAGACTGAAAGAGCAAGGAATTATTGAGCCTATTGACGGCTCGGAGTGGCTAGCGCCCTTAGTTGTGGCAAGAAAACCCAACGGCAAGGTGCGTCTATGTGTGGACCTTCGAGAGCTAAACAAATGCCTGATAGTGGAGAAATTTCCGTTGCCCAGGATTGAAGAAATGCTTGCCAGAACAAGGGGAGTAAAGTGGTTCTCGACCATTGACCTCACATCCGCCTACCATCAAATAGACCTGCACCCATCGAGTCGGAAATTCACGTCCTTCATAACGCCCTTTGGATGCTATCAATTTCGCAGAATGCCCTTAGGGTTGGCATCGGCCACAGCGGTGTTCCAAAAGCTAATGCACCGCCTGTTCAAGGACGTAGAAGGCATCCAATATTTTCAAGACGACATCCTAGTGATGGAGATGGACCGAGAGGACCACGACAGGAAATTAAACAAGGTGCTGAGCGTGCTGCAAGAGAAGGGCCTGACAGCTGAATGGGATAAATCTCGGCTGGGAATGACATCTGTCACCTACCTCGGACATGAGATAGGAGGACAAGGGATCACACCTAAGAGAGAGAACGTGAGGGCAATCTGCGAGGCCAGAGCTCCCAGCAGCAAAGAGGAGGGGAGATCCTTCCTGGGGATGGCCGAATATTATAGCAAATTTGTGCAGCACTTTGCCACAAAGACACATCAATTGAGACAACTTATAAGAGACAAGACGGCGTTCCATTGGGACGAAGAAGCACAACGAGAATTTGAGGAGTTAAAGAGAAACATAAGTCAAGCGGTGCCGTTGCATGGACATGATCCCGAGGGGCGAACCATGCTAACCACTGATGCCAGCGAGAAGGGGCTGGGAGCAGTCCTCGCACAAGAGAGAAATTATGGTACTGTGGAGACCCTCAGCTTCGCATCCAGAGCGTTATCCCGCACTGAACAGAAATTCAGCGTGATTGAGAAGGAAATGCTGGCGGTGGTATGGGCAATGGGGAAGTTCAGGCAGTTCCTGTGGGGCACAAGATTTCGTCTACAGACAGACCACAAACCACTGGTCAAAGTACTTACATCAAGTGGACATGTAACCGCCACCCCACGCATAGCCAAGATGACGCTGAAGCTATTGGAGTATAGGTACGATATGGAGTACATCCCGGGGACACGCAACAAAGTAGCCGACTACCTCAGTCGAGCCTCAGCCATGGAAGAAGCGCCAAATCCCTCGTCGGAGAATGAAGAAATGATAGCGATGATGGAGGACTCAGAAAGGGTGATCAGCAAACAAGAATGGGCTCAGGCGTACGAGGAAGACGTGGACATAAACGAAGTCAAAGAATGCCTAATCAGTGGTTGGCCCGAGAAGAGGCGGTTGACAGAAGTGCTCCGGAAATTTGATGAAGTGCGAGAGGAGCTATCGATGAGTGACTCTGGAATCTTCTTATATCGGGGTGACAAGGTAGTGCCCCCAACGAGATTGATCCCGCTCCTGATGAGCCAGTTACATGAAGGACACCTCGGCATTGTAAAGACCAAACTGCGAGTGAAGCAAATGTACTGGTGGCCGGGACTGGACAAACAAGTGGAAAGGCACGTGAGAGATTGTGATCAGTGCCAAAGGGCGGACATGATATTGAAGCCGCTAATACCAGCTTTGGGAAAATTTGATCAGCCTTGCAATCCCTGGGAAGATGTATCGGTCGATATCCTAGAACCTGTGTTGGATAACCAAGGAATGCCAAAGTACCTATGTGTTTGGTAGATAAGTACTCTAAATGGCCAGAAGTTCATGTTCAGGAGGAAATGGACGCTGATACAGTGATAAAGTTTCTCACCTCAGTTTTCCTGAGAGAAGGGATCCCGAGAACGATCCTGAGCGACAATGGCCCACAATTCACTTCTGAGAAGTGGTACAAGTATGCAGAACGGAATGGAATCAAACCCAAACACACTTCAGTGTACCACCCATCGAGCAACGGACAGGTGGAAAGATTCAATCGTGTCCTCATGGGGTCTATACAAGCCGCCATCATGAAGGGCAAGGACTGGGAAAAAGAGGTCCAGAGTATGATATGGGCGTACAGGATTACCCCCACCTCCACTGGGTACAGCCCCTTCCAAATATTAAAGGGCAGACATACCTTCACGAAAGACAACGTAGTATGGAGGGAGAAGACGGTCACCAGCAAATGGTCACCTGCTGTAGTTCAGCACAATCTAGAAAAGGCCCAGAAAGTGTACACGGAACATTATAACAGGAGAGGACAAGTGAAGGATGCAGCCCTTGAAAGAGGGGAGTGGGTGAGAGTCAAGCTAGCAGTACTGAGAAGAAAAGGAGAAAGCAAGTACAGCCCACCCATGCATGTGGAAGAAGTATATGACAGAGCGGCGTTACTCAGTGACGGAAATGTGTGGTCCCAAGACCGCATGGCCAAAATCAACAAGATCGTACAGTGGCCCGGAAAGAGAGCGAAAGACCGTCAAGTTCCAGGACCGAGAGGCAGCGAAGAAAGAATGAATGCAGAAAGCGAATGCCAAGTGGAAGGAGAATCGCATGTCGAGGGAGAAGATCTGGAAGTGCCAGATGTGGAAGAAGTGCAAGCCGAAAAGAGCATGACACCCAAGAGGAATGAACTGAGTCAGCAGAGGGACAGAATGGTGAGCCCTGCAGAAGATTGTGCCCGAGAAGCCTCTACACCGGTAAGACGCACACGTGCTGGGAGAACGGTGGTCAGGCCTGCTCATCTCAGATACTTTGAACTGGGGGAATGTTAAACCTGTGGATTCTAAGCGCGCCTTTGTATGTGTATAAAAAGGGGAGATATGTAGTGTTGCGCTCTAGTCCTTGTGGTCGCATGACGACGCGGCACGCAAGGACGTAGAGCAGGCGGTAGTGCGCATGCGCGAGTGACCGGAGCGCGGAGGCAGTAAGACGCTCGGCGCTCTTCTTGTGTACGATTCGGTTTAATAAACCAGCAATTCCCCCAGAATTAATATCGTCTGTGTGTTCACTTATAGAGGTGAAGCCTGCAACTTCACAGGAACGTTTTTTCACTACCTAAAATAATAATAGGAAAGCACAGAAAACAAAAAAGAAAGGAGAACATTGACTTTTATGCCTGGACAATACATGCTACACGTACAGGTGCAACTTCTGCATACATAACGTTTGCACACGACCGCACCTGGTAGCTTAAACAGTCAGATTTTCTAGAATCACTTGTGGCATTCTTTCGGATTCTCCTGAAATTTGTCAAATTACTCCAAACACAGTGCAACCTTATGAATGGGCACGTTATAAGCAGGATGCTTTCTGTAGAATTAAAAACGGATTTTAGAAATGTTAGCTTAACATTAGTTGTCAAACCAGGAAATGCCACCTGACAACGAAAGTGGTGCCTAACTCCAACCATAAAAATCCACATGCAACCTTAGCAAGCCTAATTTCTAATGTCTTCACAATTTAATGAGCTGTGTACTGCAGCAAGGATATCTATTTTTTGGTGAACATTTGCAGAACATTCCTAAAATGATAGTATTATAGGGACCAGGGAAATATCAATTTCTGTCCAAACAAACTTTATACCCCCCCCCCCCCTCCCCCGGCCAATTTACATCATTAAAGAGGCACACTCAAGCACTAAAATGGCATACTGACATAATGGTTATCTATTTTTTCCAAATCTTTCTGCCAGTGAAAACCAGGCCAGAACAGCGCTCACTTTTTGTGTTTGCATATGCCAAAATCCTGATCGCCAAATACTTATGTTCACAATGTATTCTTTAAGGTGTCTTTTATGCTTTTGTAATCCATGTCATCTACTGTAGACTAAAAACCCTAATCAGGAATGATTTTTCTGGGCGAAAATGTATGCCAGAAAAAGTAAAATGTTCACAAAGTATGAAACAAGGCTGAAATGAAATGGCCATTCTCCGTGGTCTGTAAGTATGGACGGGTAAGTAAATCCAATGCATACGTAGATAACACCACCCACTTTAGTGCATTCGATTTGTAGTGTAACGTTTACAAATCCCTTACTACTCCTATGTGGGGGACTGAAGAACATGTCCACATGGGTAGCATACTACACCATGTAAAGTGTGTGGTTGGAATGGTGCTGTCTGTTTTGATGCAGTAGTGAGTTTTTCTAACCGACATGACCACCAAGGTGCTGTTAGCGTGTTATGCAATCCATCGATTAGCAGGGTGGCGGTTGAAGAAGTGTGAGAGATTGGGCCACAGTTTATGGTTTTCTGTATAATGTCAGCTTTGCAGGTCCATTTACGGGGATTCCTTTGGTCACAGTCCACTAAGCTGGAGACTACCGAGGTTCGTCCATTCTGAGATTTTTGTTTATGTTCATTGTCCTGAGCAGGTGGGAAGGAGTGATGGTCAGGAGATAGTCTGGGATGGACTTCATTACAAATATCACTTATATGATTGAAACAGTGAGAGGCCAAGAAGCTTCCTAGTATGTAGTAGTTAGGACCTACAGAGGTGAACTAATTTAGAGTAAACTGGTGTCCAGCAGTATATGGCAGATCGCTTCAGTTATTCCTTGCCTATTCAGTTAATGATGAGTGGTTTGTTGCTGTAGACTGGTAAAGTATTGGGAGACAGATATGACCTTTAGTGATACGGTCTCTTAGAAGTGCAAGAGGGCCAAACAGTATTAGGGAGTTATTATGCAACCCGTTTCACCAACAATAGGCTGCATGAGTGCAAAGCTTACAAAACAGTGCGGCAATCACCCAGACATGCTAGAAACACCAGGCTAAGGCTGGAGATCGGCCTAAACAGACCAGACTCAGCTCTTCAGGGGGACCTAATAAAATACTACATCGGAGTATTGAAAGCGCCAGAAAAGACCCTCAAAAACTCTTTAAAGCTGCTTTTCAGGTCTGAGGGTTCCCTGTGGCATGCTGAGCTGGACCAAGCTATACATCGCCTGGAAATAGAGGCAGAGAGCATCCCCTCCATGAAATTCCATATTCCACTTGGCCTAAAGCTGTGAAGCGTCAAAGCCAGACTCTTTCTCTCGATTTGGATCAATCCTCACTCCGCTACAATTTTTTTTACATTGCTGCTAAATAACTCATATACTCTCAGAAAAGCCCAACCTCACTTGAGCGATGCAATCTTGGCCCAAGCCAGAAGGAAAATTTTGTTTCTTCGTCTCATTGCCCTCAGGATCCAGGACTTCAATCCAAAATGGGCGCTAATAGACAACAATGTTTCATGTCGGTTATGTAATTATCACAAGCAGGCACGCAACACCCATTGGGCACACAGGGCTTCAGCCCCCCCGCCCCCCGTCGTGTGTGTCAGCCCGGGCGGAGACAGCTTCGCGGGCTGGCGAGCATCAAATTGCAGCCGCACCAGAGAACTTAACAGGTATTTAAAATACCATTTAATTGTAAATGAGACTTTTGTTGTGTGTTCACCCCTTCTTACAGCCACTCTGTCCGTGGTTGGAAGAATTGCCCCCCCCCGAAAAAAATTCCAGCCCCCCCCCCCCCCGAAATTTGGCTCTAGTTGCCCGCCTGATCACAAGGAATCCTGGCTACACCTCTTATGCTGCTGCCCAAAACTAGCTCCGGATCATCTTCTGTTGCGACCAGCCCTAAAGGCCTAGGGCCTCAGAACGTCCAGGGACGCTTCGGACTGGTGTTTTTTGGAAACAACTACTTGCCTACTGGCCAGAGTCGGCAAGTTCATTCACCAAATAAGAATAGCACTCGACTCCCAGCAGCAGGCCGCGGACCTTAGAGCTGCATCAACCCAGTAATCAAATTAGCTGGAGAACCATCTTTGATGAAAGTTGTCTAACTTAAGGACCCGCAGAGTGGCCAAATAGATCACAAGAGAGAGTTGGTCCTCGAAGGAGGTTTAACCAGATCTGGAAACAATGATTGATGAAGTTCATGTAAATAGGGTTTTTTCTCGTTTTACAGGTCCAAGCAAAAGCTGGGGTGAATCGGAGCATATATATAATTTTATACTTATGGTAATGCAGTTTCCTTTAGGAGCATATTGCTAAAACTGCGCCCATGCTGGCATGGTGCATTTTATTGTATTTTAGCTATTTGTTGTGTTTACTGTAAAGATTTTAAGTAATTGTATAGTCAATAAAGAATTTACAGACTGCAAAGTGTCACCGTTTTAGTATTACTGAAGGGCAGGTGGGGTTGTGTATGAATTTACATTACCATGTAACACCTAGGCTAGACACAGGTAACCATTCATAACTCACCTTAACTCAGACAGTTCAAAAATTTTGAGAGCGTGCTGGTCGGCTGCTCAGTATATATGGACTGTAGAATGTACATTAAGCGCAACAATTATTGGCTCGAGTCATAGCTCAGGGTTATGGAATGGTGTAGTTATCTTGAAAACAGCCATATTTTCACATCTCTAGCGAACAGTAAATGCTACCGAATGTTTCAAATGCTGGCTGTTAATAAAATCTAGAGCTTGGTGGTTCTACTGAGAAAGATATGCACCCCATGGATTTCTTAGGAGTAATGCAATATGATGATCCGTGGTGCAAGTCGGAGCACAGGGTCACATTTTTTTTGTATTGTTCGACTATAATTTGCAAGTGTAGTGCTCCATTTCCACAGGAGGCTCTACAGATGAAGCTAAGCGCCTTGAACATTGCTTGCCTAACTATGAGTAGCCAGAGGAGTGATGCCATGCGTTCTTGTAGGTGGAGGCGGATAAGGAATCTTGAAGCAGCATTTTTGTTTTAGGTGTATTAGTTGTATTTCGCGTATGACGAAACTGACAACAGACTACGCCTCGGCTCCTCCAAAGTCAAGCTTTAAGATTGGGAGTGTGGGAGTGTAAGGATGCACTGTGGCATTTTTTTGGGTATCTAAGGTAAGAGGAGATGTCATTGTAGTGCTTTTATTATATATAAGGTGCTCTTTGGAATCTCATTGACAAGTAGTAAAAAAAATATGGCTGGGTCCAAACTGAGGTGGCATGGTGAGCAAACGAATGATGGGTGGAATGCTACCCAGAGCCACTGACAGTGGTTAGACAAATTACAAGCATTCCTGCGATCACCTATTGTGTGTTTAATGTTCTGCCCTTAATGGCAAGGGTATGCCCAGACACGGGTCCCGTGCTCACTCTACCACTGGAACCAAGCTGTACCTGGCTGATAAGCCCTCATCAGGGAAAAACTGGTCCTAGGATGCTTGTGTTTCGGTTTTGTGATGACCTGGCCTGGCAGTTTGGGCTGGACTTTTCCCATGAGGAGCAGGGTAACGGCTGATTTGTAAATGGCTGGGTCCCAACTGAGTTGGCACTGCGAGCTAAAGAATGATAGGTTGGAAGGCTACCTCCAACGATTGCCAGTGGCTAGACTTTTTGAAAGTATTCCTCTCTTCATCTTTTGTGTGTTTACTGTTCAGAAAGTGGCAAAGTATACCAAACTGCGTGCAAGCCATAGACTGGATATAGTACGGGAGAGATACAAAGGAAACACATTTGCTTAAAAAGTGAAATTCCCGATATGTCAATGTTAATCATGCCTATTGCACACGCTGAGCAAAGGCACTGGAATTGTGGGCTTCTGCAGTGTTATCCAAAAAGTTTTTACTCGCAGAGTGACCGTGCTGATTAAATGGAATCCTTGTGCTTTCAAAAACGATAAAACTCATTAAATGTTGTTGACTAATACTTAAAAAATATTTGCTGGCCAAGATGGCGGCTCGGTGAGACGTGACCCGAGGAGGCTCCCCGTTCAGTTTCCCCGACTGGGCCTCTAAGCAGACCTAATCGCCACAGAGCCCCCGCTGCCGAAGGCCAGAGGCAAGCGGGACAACTGCCGGGCACTCAGGGGCCCAAACGAGACTCCGGGCAAGGGAGAGGAGCGTGAAACGACGGTGCCGGCCGAGGAGGCCCGGATGCGCGAAAACCGCGACCCGGCTCCAGCAGGGGAGGGAGCGTACGGGCCCAGCACCCCACTGACTGCGCTGTGCGCCGGAGGCTCCCCCAACGGGTTCAGCGGTCCCGGAGAAGCGCCTGCCAAAATCGGACTGCGTGCCCCCGGGGAAGGACCCGTGAAATAGGACGCCCACGGTGCCGGCATCCGATCTCACTCAAGGCCCCGGCTTGGGCCTAATCGCCGGAGGTGCAGCAAACACAGGCTGCTTGACCAAGTGAGAAGAGCGGCGCGGCGAGTTGGGAGGGCTCCGATCTGGGGGGCGCAATCATGAGTCCCTGATGCCCATTGATTCGGAGTGAAATTGAAAGGGCCCGAAATAGCGTTGCCACCGCTGGACCGGGGGTACCATTCGTGCAGCGGTCCCGGAGGGGTGCCTGCCAGTATTGAACTGCGTGCATCCAGTCTTACTCGAGGCCCCGGCTTGGGCCTAACCGCCGGAGGCGCGGCGAACACAGGCTGCTTGACCAGGTGAGGAGGGCGGAGTGGCGAGTTGGAGGGCCCCGACCTGGGGGGCGAAATCACGAGTCCCTGGTGCCCATCGATCCTGAGCGACATCTCAGGGGCCTGAAACAGCGTTGCCACCGCGGGGCCGCCGGAGCCATTCGGCCTAGCACAACCAGGCCACAACCTGGGGCAGTGGTACCGCCTGTCCGGGCAGAAGGAGGACAACCCCGGGGCGGACAGGAGAGCACGAGAGATGCTGAGCATGCCCCGGTGGGGAGCCCCGGGCCCCTGATAGCGACGAAGCGTGTGGCCCCGACGGCGTGGGAGCAGACCGTGCATCTCCATAGCCCACCGGGTCATGGACTAGGAGGAGCAGACAGGGGGAGCCACGGTAAACGGGAGAGGGTCTGAAGGCGGCGCTCCGGACGCCAAAGAGCACCCACATACAGATCAACGCACCTGGGGGCCGACTTGGACTAGCGGAACACGAGGCGTAGAGAGACCCCGCCGCAGGAGTAGCGGCCGGGGGGCGAGATACGGGCCCCAGGTGTTGGGCAAAGAGCAGGGGCCGTTGTAGGACGCCGTGAGCCAGCACGCCCCAGGACACTAGACCCGGGGGTTCTAGGTCCTCGCGGCGACGCACCACACCTTCACCTCCTGTTGTGCGCCCGGCACGGACGGACTGAGATCCCGCCGGGGAAAGCCACTAGCCCCGGGGATCCCCGGACCAGCAGAGGGGTGGAGGATGGCGTCCTCCAACCGCAAAGGGGGCCGCACCATACACGAGATGCTGTCCAAGGGAACTGCTAAGGGCGACAAGAGCCCCGACAAGCCAGCTCAGGCGCCCCCTCCTAAAGGACAGGATCAAGATGCGGGGGAAGCCCCAGCGACCAAAGCGTTCATGGAGGCCCTCTTCACCTCTCTTAAGGAAGACATCCAAACCCTCCGACAGGAAATGGCAGGGGACTATAAAGAACTTCGACGGGATGTCGATTACCTTGGGGAGAGGGTGGCCGCGAATGAGCTCACGGGGCAGGCCAGAAGCGAGGACATAGAGCTCTTACGGCAAGAAATTATCAGATTTAACGAGCAACAAACGGACCTTCAATCTCGCACGGAGGACCTGGAAAACCGCTCAAGGCGCAACAACATTCGGGTCCGAAATGTGCCTTCTAAAGCAGAAGGAGACGATGTGGCAGGATACCTACAGACCCTATTCCGAACAGTGCTCGACGAAGACGAGGACTTTGAGATCCGTATTGATAGAGCCCACAGGGTGGGCCCGGCCCGCCAAGCTCAGGGCCCTCCACCTGATATCCTGGCTTTCCTGCCTGACTATCCTCTCAAAGAACTCATACTGAAGGCGGCACGCCTCAAACAGCCTCTTCGTTTCCAGGGCCAAGCAGTGGAACTATTCCAAGATCTATAGGCAATTACCCTACAAAAGCGGAGATCATTCAAGATAGCCACAACCTTTCTTCGCAACGCAGGGGTTCCATATTCCTGGGGGCACCCGTTTCGATTGATCTTTAAATGGAATGGAGCCCTCCATCAACTGCGATCCTTACGAGACACTTGCACCCTGCTAGGCATCCCACACGAGGAGGACCAGCCAGACGACAATGAGGGGGGGCGATCGTCCGGGGCTTCATCTAGATCCTCGCAGGCGACTGGCGACAGCTGGCAGAAGGTGAGACGTGGACGCCCCCCTAAGAAAAGCCTCAAGCCAAACCCAGAGACAATGGCACAAGAACAAGCCGCGGCGATTCATGAGGTCTCCAAAGATAATGGCGCCGAATCCTGAGAAAAGGAAGAGATGGTCGTAATCAGCTAAGTTGTAGCGACACGGTCGGGGGGTGGGACGGGGGGTCTTGAGCTGCCACTGCCACACACCCACACGTTTACTCGTTCACCACAGGCCTGGACAGACATTACAAAGGCCTGGGACAATGTTCACCAGTTGGGGTTTCAGGTTTGGACTGGGGGGGTAGGGGAGGGAAGGGAGGATGTGGGATGGGGGGGGGGGGAGGGGAGTTCCGGGGTTATGTCCAGATGTGTCCCATTCGCTCAGGCAATGAGATCAGGTGGGGAGAGTGTTCCTCCACTGGAACGCTGGCAGAGCGTAGGTGGTAACATACACTCTCATGGCTGAAGAGACTCTCCAGATTCTCACCCTCAATGTTAAAGGGCTAAACAATCCGATCAAGAGGAGAGCGGTACTCTCCTACCTGGAACGCTCTGGGGCGGCAGTGTGCCTCCTACAGGAGACATCTTTTGGCTAAGGACTGGCATCGCATGAGGTCCAGGGCGTTCCCGACCCAGCTCTACTCTTCCACCACAGAGAAAAAAGCAGGAGTGGCCCTACTCTTTGCTAAACATTTCAAAGGCAGGGTGGGGGACAAAGTAGCGGAGATTAAGGGCAGGCTCCTAGCCCACACGATACACATTGGGAACTTGTCGCTCACAGTGGGGTCCATCTATGCCCCTAACACAAAACAAGAGGCGTTTCTTACTGGGGCACTCTACGAAGTTCTAAGCACTAGCTCGAGGCACATACTTATTGGCGGGGACATACATTTGGTCATGGATAACGAAAGGGATAGGTCAGGTCGTAGGTTTGGCGATTCTGGGGCTCTCTCCACTGAAGGGAAACGCTGGCTCACCGACCGAGGGGTTCCTGGACACCTGGAGGGAGGCTCACCGCACAGTCCCAGGGTATACCTTCTACTCTCATGTGCACCACACATATGCTAGACTTGACCATTTCCTCAGCTCCACTGAATTGGCCCCCATGGCGCGGGATATAGAAGTTGCCCCAGCGGCCCTATCGGACCACGATGCAGTAGTACTGCGCCTGCAGGTACCACGACAACGAACGCACAGGGGCAGTTGGCGCCTCCGCGACTCTCTACTCTCGCACAAAGGGGTCACACAGCAGATTAGCCAGAGCATCACGGACTACCTATCCCAGAATGACACTGGGGAGGTGGCACTGACAGCGGTTTGGGGGGCGCTCAAGGCGGTTATTAGGGGGAGCTGATTGCGATTTCGGCTGCAGAAAACAAAGAACGGAAAGAACGCCGCCAGGAGTTGTCGGCACAAGTGGTAGAATTGGAAGAAGCGCACAGCAGAACAGGGGCCCCTAGAATCTGGCGCAAGTTGAAGGCAGCCAGGACACAGCTGGCGAGCCTGGATCTTGACCGGGCGGAATACACCGCATTGCGCCTTAAACATTCGTATTATGTGGGGGGGACAGGACGGGTCGTTTACTCGCCAATAAGCTCAAAGCGAAAAGCGACAGGGCCAAAATCCCACTCATATGCGAGGAAGGGGGCCGAGAGCTCCGGGATGACGACCATATAGCCGAAGCATTTAAGACATTCTACGCCGACCCAGCCTCGGATGCGGATGTGGGAGCAGCATATCTGGAGGGAGCTAACGTGACGGCCCTCAATGAGGCAAACGCCCTAGCGTTAGACGCTCCCATACGCTTAGACGAAGTGGTCTCCGCTATTGCACGCCTCAAGCCGCTCAAGGCGCCCGGCCCGGATGGATTCTCCGCGGGCTTCTATAAGTCCTTGTGCCCCCGGTACTAACAAAGCTGTTCAATTCCTTCCGGGGGCCGGGATCGATCCCTCCAGAGATGCTAGAGGACGCCATTATCGTTCTACCGAAGCCGGGCAAGGACAAGACCCAATGCGCGGCATACCGGCCGATCTCCCTCCTCAACATAGACCTGAAACTTTTCACTGGGATCCTAGCCGCGAGACTGGGCCCATGTCTTACCGGCATAATAGTGGCTGGCTTTGTCCCCACCCGCCAAAGCGCGCACAACACCAAACGCCTGTTGCACGTGATCGATAAAGCGTGTTATAATATCTCGGACGCGGCCCTCCTCTCCGTCGACGCTGAGAAAGCGTTCGACCGGGTTGACTGGATCCATCTTGACCGAACGCTAGCGAGATTTGGAATGGGCGAAAAGTTCAGGGCGTAGGTAGCAAGTTGCTACACCTCCCCTCAGGCAACGGTTAAAGTAAACGGAACGAGCTCCAAACCATTCGCCATACGCCGCGGCACGAGGCAGGGCTGCCCGCTCTCGCCCCTACTGTTTGCCCTCTATATAGAACCTTTCGCCCAGCGCGTGAGGGACAACCGGGCCATCACGGGTATTACTTTCGGGGGTGAGGAACACACGATAAGCTTGTAAGCAGACGACATCTTGGTTGCTGCGGACAATCCCAGGGTCTCGATACCAGCGTTCCTGGAAGAGATGAAACGATTCGGGGAGGTGTCGGGCTTTAAAATGAATATTAGCAAATCGGTCATTCTCCACTTGGGGCGCAACGCCCGCCAGGCCAACAGGGGCTCGTTAGACCTGGAAGGGCTATCCATACGAACTGCACTCCCATATTTGGGGATTGAACTAACACCTAATACAGCTCAAACAGTGGAGCGGAAATACACTAAACTGCTCACAAACATCCAAGAGGATATTCGGCGTTGGAAACAACAACCGCTCTCGTGGCTAGGTCGGGTAGCTGCGGTCAAAATGTCCCTGCTGCCAAAGGTGTTGTATTTGTATCAAACCATCCCAGTCACCCCTTCGATAGGCATGATTAAGAAGCTGCAAGACACGTTACAGCAATACGTATGGGCAGGCAAACGCCCTAGGATGCGGCGTGACCTGCTCACATGCGTTCTCGTAGAGGGAGGGCTGGGGGTCCCCGACTTACGGCGGTTCTTTCAGGCTACACAGATGCGATACCTTTTGGAGTGGTCCAGGCCGATGTCTGAGAAGCGCTGGCTATTCCAGGACAGGGCCATGGCTGGGATGCCGCTGTGGAAGATTCCGTTCTTAGCACGAACGGATAGACCAGCATACATTAAAAAATCTCCTATCACCAAAACGCTTCTACAAGTCTGGGATGCGGTAGCAGTGACAAAAGACCTCACGTCCTTCCTCTCTCCAATGACGCCACTATTTGACAATCCGGCATTTCCGCCGGGAATGGTCCCGGGCTCCTTCCCGCAATGGAAACTGACCGAGTGCACTTCAGCAGGTCACCTATTCGATACACAAGGCTTTATGACACTGAAAGACATACAGGGGGGGGTACTCCATCAATAAACCGCAAAACTTTCAATATTTCCAGCTGAGGCATTGGCTCACCAGTAAGGACGCCATACCGCACGCAAGCCGCGCTCTCAAGCCATACGAGAAATGGCTTCTTGCCAAAAATTCGGATAAACGGGCGATCACAGAACCTCCCCATGCACAGATATTACTTTCCCAAGTACCCCACTTGAAGATCGCAAGGGGCTTGGGACTTGTAATATAATGAACAGCATTTGGCGTGCCGCCTCAGGGCGTCCATTTTAATGTCTGACTCAGGGCCACTCTTTCTGTAGTGTATTTTGGGAATAGTGTATTTTGGGAATGACCTTTAAAAACATATTGGTACAAGATGAATCACGAGGTTTTAAAGAATACCGTTTTCTTACAGAAGAAAACTGTGCTCACATGACAAGAAAGGCTGGTGGCCATTGTGAAAGTATAAGCGGGCGCTGTGCTAAAAAGTAAGCATGGCGCCCGAGGGCGGGACGGGGGTGACTGGCTTTGAGCCACGGCTGCCATTGTTAAATGTGTGTGCCAGTGTTATAGATGAAGCACAGTGTTGTTAAAAATTTTAAAAATGTTTTAGCTACACGATGGCCCCTCATGCCATGCTGCTTCTTTTGCACATTGGAAGCTGTAAAACGTAAGACGTGACCGCTGGTATAAAAAAAAAAAAACAGTAGCAGGAGAGTGTCGTGCCTACAACAGCTGGTAGGTGAAAGTAGTTTAAGAAAATAGTGCTCCCCGACTAGATAAAGCAGACCGTGTAACTACACAAGTAAAATGTCCAGTCATTATGTGAGGCTACAATTGCAGACAAGACGGTATCAAGGAGGATCTACTAAGCCTATTCACGAATGAAAAACAACGATTTTGAAAGGACGGTAACAGTAGCGAATTGAAAATATGGGTATGAAATGGGTCGAGCTTCTATGCCATACCTAAATACAGCTTGCCTCGCAGAGCATCGCATGCACTGCCCAGGCTCGGCCTTAAAAGTAATACTTTCTGCAAAAAAGTTAATCACATGTTTATGAAATGCGATACATGTGCACGTGTTATTTGATTTCGCTTCTACACCACTGCTTGTACTACGGTTGTCCTTGGCTTGTCTCTTTGAAGCCTGGCAATGCTCAACTCCCTACATGTTTACTGCTCTACAAGGCCTAATCACCCACCTATCCTGTGCCACTGTGCTACCATATCTACATACTTTCTCAGATAAGTATTCTCGCTGTGCAGGCCTGTAACTTTCCATCTCTGCTGTGTCTTTTTATATTTCTCTATTCTACAAAAGCTCATGTCTACTTCCCTCCCACTTGGGCCGGACTCATTTTGCACTGCTTTTCTGATCTACTATTGCAAATAGCTTAGGCCTGATTTGTCCCTTAATGCGTACATCTGACATGAGCGGGCCTTCTTCATTTTCTACATTTATTATAACAGGTGCACGTGTGTGAGACCTGGTACAGTTCCATGGTTTTCCCTTCGCCCACACTTATTTTGACTGGTGAAAGCCATGGAGCTTTGGGTGTGAATTATTTTTGAGTGAATACTTCTGTGATTTAAATTGTTATTAATGAGACACTTGAAATATTCAAGGTGTATTTTAACATATTGAAAGTCTTAAGGTAGTTCGAGTTTGACTTGTGTTTTCAAATTCATTTGTACTGCACAAAAAAGGGTCATGTTTTTCTCTTTCCCAGCCTATGTACCCAGAGCCTCAGATGCTGACCTTCAAAATTATATTAGTTATACAAAATTCAATTAGCTTGACAGTTCAGTTCACAATTTAAATTCTTTAGGTTTCTCGTTTGTTCCTCTCTTCAGGATGAGGTTTTAATGTCTAAAATTGAAGGCCGCTATCTTTGGATGCATGAAGGCTTTGTTTCTATTTTTAAAGATGCTTTTATTTTCTGTGGGAGACATACTGCCAGCTTATTCATTCAAAGTAGACTAAAAGTAATATTGCCATATAATGTTTTTTTCTGTTTTACTATTAGATAGTTTAATGTTTCTTTTAATGACAAAGCACACTGACTATATCATTTCTCAGTCTGAAAGTGTATAAAAGGCGAGTCAAGATTGTTTTCCCTGATTTCCTTAGAGGTAGACTCCATGCCAAACCTCTTATTATTTCTCTCGAGTCTTTCTTTTGTTCCCTTTGAGTGCAGATTCCATGGTAGTCTTTATCGATCTGCTCTTAAAATAGGTTTACTGCGATTTTGTTCTGCCTTACACTGAGCAATCCCTACAACGTATTGCTCTTTGGCTCTTTATTTTCGTGCTTTTGCTATTGACTAGATTAGGGCACAACTTCCACAAAAAATGATATTATTTGCATTTCGCATACTCTGAATTGATTGGCAAATCATAAAACTCACATGCAAGAGGAGGCTGCTCTCTGAGGGTCTGGAAATCTTAATTTTATTTCAGTATCTGGCACAGAATTATTCAATGTGCGACAACCCCTCGGTTTTGATCCCAGGATGAACGAAAATGCTACAGATGATCGGTTTAGAGTATGGATTCAATCCTCCATAAATTAACAATAGCAAGAAGCACTCAAAAAGTGTGGTTCAGAATAAAATACGGTAAGGACTAGAGGAAAAAAGAAAACCATCACTCACTCCAACAAAACGGCACCATCTCTTGCACTTTTTTCTTTATTCTCCAGAGACACATTGGCAAAATTATTCAGGTCATTTCCGCTGCAATAGTAATCGCCGTTTCCTGCAATCAAGTTAAGAAAATAAACTGGTTATGCTAAAAGAACGCTGGCCATCAAAGACCATCATTATTTATTTTTCTCGGCATTTGCCATGATATACATTATAATACGTACAAAGATAGTTAAAAGTACAACACCTCGCAAAACATTTTTAGGTTTACATTTTTTAATTGATTTACGGGAAATACAAGGAAACCATATGCAAATCTGGAACCCTACTGTCGTAAGGGAGCATATAAAATTGCCAATACAAAACATCCCCAAAACTCTCCCCTCCCCTCTTTCCAACCAATATTCATCTGATGAGTCGATGTTAGCCAGCACTATCTCTCATGGTGCCACCGGTAGGGGTCCTGTGAGTTTTAGGAGTAGTAAATACTTTAAGCATGTGAGTTCTCAGAATTTAGAGGAGAGCGTCGATAGGAACGGGTGGGAAGGCAGGCCGGCCCCCACTGTGCCAGATTGTTATGAAGGGCCGCACCCAGTGCCAGACCTATCTGGCGGCCTCCGGTTGATTTACGAGTGAATGTGAGGGTGTTGGGCAATCCTAAGAGTGTAGGCCGGGAAGCGGGGAAGCTGTGTATCAAGGTGAGTATCAATATCATCGAGCACCTGCGCCCACTAGTTAGCGATTTTGGGGTATTCACATAGTATGGGTGTCAAGGTACCCGGGGACCGGCAGTCGCACCAACACAGGGGGTCTCTAGCAAAATTCCCCCAGTGGAGTCTAGAGGGAGTGAGGTACCGATAAGCAGCTATTTTAGTGGCTGTCTCTATACCCGCTACATTGTGTGCTGTGTGTCGGGCCCTATAGTAGATATCCTACCATTCCCGTTGCGTGAGTGTGCAACCTAGTTCTAGTTTCCACCTACTCTGACCCGGGGATTTATTAACCGCTTTAGGCAGTCTTAGTAGGCTATATAATTCAGATCTGAGGCGAGTGGCTGAGGGTTTGGATAGTAGCCTCTTCTCGAATGTGGTTAGACGGCGTTGAGTCTGTGGTAGAACCCCAGGATACATCAGCCAGTGTGTGATTTGTTGGCATCAATAACGTTCGGTTTCCGGGAGCTCCTGCTGTAGGCGGAAGTCCTTGAAGGTCGGGGGGGGGGGCGATCTCATAAAAGAAATGCACAATAGACCTACGTCCTTCCTGGGTCCAGTGGTTAAAGGTTCCAGAGTCCAGACGGGGGGTACATTCTGGGTTACCCACTGTGGGTGTTGATGGTGAAGGGAATGTTGTTAGTGCTTTTTTATCCACATCTCTGTCCTACGCCGCCAGGGGGGCTCATGTGACTTGCGAGAGAAAGAGACTTTTAGGTAGCACCCGCCTGGGAAGGAAACGGATCTCTCACAGCGATTGTTCCGCCACCGCCCTATCCATGAAGAGCCAGTGGTTCTCTGAATTAGGACGCAACCACTCCACAAAAGTCTTAAGCTGGACCCCCCCAGTAATACTCCGGTAGGTTTGGCACCCAAGGCCTCCCTCTTTTAGCAATCCATAGCACAGATCTCAGTGTAGTTGGGTTCTCTGGTAAGCCCATATGAAACATTCCACCTCCCGCTGCAAGGTGTGTAGTAGGCCTGAAGGGGGTTCCAGAGGAAGAGTTTGAAAGAGGAATAGTATTTTTGGTAGTATTGTCATTTTTATTGCTGCTATACGGCCCAGCCAAGACAATGAATGTGGTCTCCAGCGGTGTAGGTCTGTCTGTATTTAATGGAGTAGTGTGGTGTGATTCAATGATGTAGTGTGTTGTATAGATGCAGTGAGTTGTATCCCGAGATATGCTATTGCAACAGGTGCCCACTGGTGGGGTAGGTGCGTTATATTTCTGCCAGTGTGGGAGCTTTAAGAGAAGTTGAGAGTCTGGGATTTATGAATATTAGTCTTGAAGCCCGCCGCTAGGGAGGATTGCTCTAGTCTGGCAAAAAAGGCTGGAAGGGAAGTCCGGGGATATTCTAATGTTGCTATCACGTTGTCCGCATATAAGCTAAGAGTGTGTTTGTTCCCCCCAAAGTGTACCCCAGCAATAAGAGGGTTGTCGCAAGTCCGATAATTTATTTTAAACATTACATAATCAATACAAATTTAAAATCTGTTATTTTTCAATTTTCCACTCATGATCCAGGCCCTCCAAATATACCTAGAAACTCCACAATAGATCTCTGGATGATCAGACCTATTACAGAGTGCTAAGGTGGCTGCCTCATTGAAAACATAAGTGGGGAATAAGAGGGCAAACAATTCTATGTGCACACTTCCTATATTTGGACAAAATAACATGAAATCGGTAATCGTTCCAGTTTCCCCACTGGCACAAGCACACACTTCATCAATCTCCTAGGATAGATATATAAGCTTTAACAACCCCTGTACTAGGATCCCACTCTTACAAGACTCCTATCATTAGATTTTTATATTGAGAATAAGACTCCCTAACCTTAGTTATCATTTTCCCTTTAATCGCCATGGGATACTCAAATTCTGCTGCGTTTCTGCTGCTTATATATGCTGTAAACATGGTTGCACCAGGATACCCCAGGAAGATCAGAATAATGGGCTATCTCCCTTATAGCGATTTGTCTGTAGGTGTGCCCAGTATATTACTATGGTTAGGGCAATAATATCTGGACCAGGTCTAATGCCCAGTTCCAAATATAGTGATGCTAAAGGCGTGCCCAGCACCAGCATCAACAATGCCCTCGAAAACCTATTCTCAATTGTCTCAGGTGTAGAGGAATCTGCATAGCCCCAAATTTCTGCTCCATATATCCAAGCTGGAACAGCCTTTGCTCTATAAACATGTAATAATGGACTTAATGACCTCCCCTTTGGTTTGTTTTCATCTAATAACTGCAGCTGCTGCCTGATTTAAAATTGCAGCTGCTTTTTCACTTTGCTGCTTCCAAGACAATTTAGTGGTATACCAAATTCCAAGATAGTCAAAATAGCTTACCAGTTATAAAATCTCACTGTTCACTGACAAAGAGAGTTTTAACTCAATCCTTAGTTCCCATATCACAAATTTGTTCTTAGAAACATTGATAGTTAAGTGTTTTGTGGTGAAATAATCAAGGAAGTTCTACATCAATTTATGCACAGAGAGCTCCGTAAGAGAAAGCAAAACTGAAACATCTGCATTTAACACAGGTATACGTAAATTACAGAGCTTCGGGAAATCTAAATTCAGACTGAGGCAGACACCATTTAGAAATAAAGAAAACAGCAGAGGAGCCACCACACACCGTTGCCGCACACCAGTAGTTATTAAAAACCCACTTGAGCAAACGTACCTCTTTGTAAATTCTACTTAGATTATGGAAGACTGATCAAATACTGGTACAGACCGTGCTGTTGTAACGCTAGCCAAAGTAAGTCCTTCTCTACTACATCAAAAGCAGATTTCAAATCAACAAACGTTAAAATCAGTGGAACCTTCCTTTGTCTTGTATATTTAATACATAAAGAGTAGAAGCGCAAGGCCTTTGCACCGTCTAATACCCTTCTGAGGCCTGTTTGATTGTCTGCTAGAATGTTTCCATCTTTAACCCAGACGCGAATGTGATTGGATAGCCCCTCCCATAGATCTTACCTGACCTATCTAATAATGAAATTGGGTGGTAAGTGGATGGGACCGTTCTCGCACCTTTCTTAAAAAAATTGAAGAATTATAGCTTGTCGACAAGATTTTGCCATTTCTCTAGATCTCAGAATGGCATTAAATATCTTAGTGAGAAGCAGAACTCATAATGAAAAATCAGCAAGATAAATCTGTTGGTACAGAATCAGGGCCTAGGCCTTTATTAGGCTTCGTTTTGAATATAGCTTCTTTAACCACAGATTCAGTAAAATTCCAACCATCCACTCCCAGGGGAGATTGTTTGAGCCTAAATATAACCTGCTGGGGACAGTTCCTTTTACGGCTAATAAAAGGTAAAACCAATTCCTGCACCCCTATACACTAAACTTCTTGTCCCTACACTGGTTCTAACCCCATGGCCACCAATGCGAACTTGTCTCAGATCTTAAGTAGCATTTCACGCTTCCTCCTGTCAATTCTTTGTATTCCCTTCTTATTCTAATAAAAGTACAAATTGCGGCTGCTCGTTCATGTCGCCTCATGAGAGCATAAGTTTAACTCCACACTCTTTGGTTTGCTCGAATAGAATACCTTTCTATCATCGGATTCCTCATCCCCTTTCATTAAAATCGCCTCAACATGGCCTGAACTGAATTCCTTTCCTTAAATCCTGCACAAAGTACATGTATTTTTCAGAATTTCACCAAACCACTCTTCTCAGGTATTCTCCCTTGGATGCTCTTTCGGGAGTTTGCACTTCCAGGTTTGGTACATTGAAAAGAGATTCAACAAGTGACTTATGGTCAGTATTTGAGCAGGGTACAACTCGCATATACCTCACCATTGGCCAGGATTCAAGATTTTGATAATTTCCTGTATAGCCTTGCAGCCCAGTTTTTTTGAGAATCTAAAGATCACAGCATAAAGCAGGTTTGGAATGTGAGTCGACTGTACCTGGGGGAATATCTTGAGAGTTGTTAGTCAGTGCCTCATTTCGTTTGTTGGTATGAAATGAAATGAAAACAATATTTATAAAGTGCGTTGTTACCCGAGGACATCCCAGCACTATGAGCAGAGCCGATTAAAGCTGAGGCGGGATCATTTGGGGAAAAGCCAAGTTTTAAGCAACTTGAAGAAAGTCATATGGTTGGGTTCCTTTCGTAGTTGCAGATGCCACATAAATCCGCATCTCGTCTTGGGCATGCTTTTGAATTAAAATCTCCTAACCAGATGATTTTTATAGGCTTTTGGTGGTTCTCGACTAAGTCAAATATGGTGTTACCTAAGTGTTCAACTACCGCTTCAAGGTTGGAAAAGTGGTTATAATAGTTTATTAGCAATATGTCCCAGGTGTCATAACCTTTGTTAAAAAGGATGTGAAAGAAGGACGAATCATTTACGAAATTTAAGTTGCTAAATGCAGCTGTATTGGATATCAATGTAAGTAGGCCCTCCCTTAGCTCTTCCCCCTTTGGACGGTACTGCTAGTGTTTGGAACGATCAATAACCGTTAACAAAGATTGAAGTGGTCTCCCAGGTTTCTTGGGCACAAATAATGTGGAATTCAGCATACCTTTAACCCACTCCTCGTTGTGTTGTTACGTATTGTAGACTGCTATGTTTCAAGAGAGTAGGGTGTAGGTTGGTTTGTTTGCTCAGGCGGTGGGGGCCCTGGCATCATTATAAGGTGTTTCTAGAGAGTAGATACAGTTGCGCCTTTCTTGCCCTGCCTCCCGCTGCATCGCATTTAGGGGGCTATTTTTCTCACTACCAATAACCTCTTAAAAAGATGTGTAATATAGTCACTTACAGGGGCTTTAGCCTAGCATTCTTCATCCATTGGTCTATTGTTTTGTCATTCACATTTTTCTTCCGCCCACTACAGCATACAGCAGGGGCCAGTAGGTAAATCCAATTAAGCCATTGGCTAACTTCACTGGGAGAGACTGCATTTGCATTATGCCCTTTCAAAAGGGACCAGATTCACAAGCAAAGTAGTTCCCTTAAGTGCTGACTACTATTGATTCTAAAAAACATTTTTGCTTTTAGCCAATTTTTGTACATTGATGAGGGCCCAGCAACCAAATGTTTTGCAAATATCACAACTAAACAAGCACGACCAGGCAAAAAGACCAGTGGCCAATACCAGACCTTTGGCTTTGTAAATGCCTATTGTAAGTGTACTCCTCTAACTAAACGGCATAACATAGAACAGTAGAGAGGCTCGGAATTAACAATGAAAAGGGTTTTAATGGAAAGGTTGAAACATTTATAATACAGTCCCCACAGAGTAGTGGCACAAAACAGTTAAAAAAAATAAATTAAACTAAATTAAAGATTTTTCAGTATGAACCATCTGAACAAATATAGTAAAAATGTAAAGTTAATGCTTGAGATAACATAGGGCTTCTGTGTCATGAGTACAAAAAAAGGGCACAACAGATGTTTTCAGAAAATGCATTTAGAAAGACACCCAAGAGCAAGAGTAGGGAGAAAGCCTGTATGATGGTTCAGTAAGTTAAACATTCACCACTTAAATCAGCTATGATCAGCAGGCCATGAGTTCAATACCAACTCAATCTTTCATTGTTCTGAGATTGATAAATAAAGTATCCTTTTATTTAGTCATGGCCACAGCCCTTATTTAGAAATCTTAGAAAGGGCAGAGGTGTGGTACAGAGTGCAATATCATAAACAAGGTATTAATAAAGCAAAGGTAAAACTTGAGAACAAGTAGGGCTTGTGAGTCATGAACCAGAAAGAACTAGGTAGACCAAATGAGACTGGTGGTCTTTATCTGCGGTCACATTCCATATTTCTGTGAATATCTGTACAATGGACCTTGGCAGAGTTGTTGTTTACTCGCAGAGAATTAACTAGCATTGCCAAAACAAAAAAGTATGTTTTATTAGTTAGGCAAAGTGTAAAGCAAAAGCTGGGCGACTGTGTTGTGCCCAGGGACTCTATGCTGAACAATCTGCATTCGCAAACTTAAGTTGTATTCTCAAGGAACAGTGTTATGAAAAGTAGTCAGAAGAAGAACTATGCATTGTAAGAAGTGAAATGATGAGGCATACACAAAACAATATTGCATTTAGATACTTTTGATAAAGGACCAGTATTTTTGGAAGAATATATGTGTGCGCACAGCTTTACATCATGAAAAGTAAGCTGTAAATCCACATACACACTACGACAGAAAAGTGAAACAAATGTGAACATAAGGGCAATTAGTGAAGAGCACTGCATCGTTACAATAGGCTAACACATCCGTACAGCACCTACTTCCTAACAAAATAAATCAGAAATTAAAAATGACACCATGTCAACGAACAGAACTGCAGCCAACCTCTGCTGTGCAAGGTCGTGCAGGGGTTAGCTACCAAGGTCAGGTTGGGTGCATGGCAGCAGGCCACGTATCCGCATTTAGGTTTGGCCACCCATGGAAGGTTGGATGCAGGGTTCTGTAGCAAAACCCCAAAAGATAGTAGGCCGGAGGTAGGACTATCGTTGATGCATGAAGGGACGCATAAGGGGGCAGAGTGAGCAGCCCACCCTCAAGGCCTTAGTGGGGGATCCTAAAATGGACCCTCCCAAATGAGCTATATATAAATAAATATCCATCCCATCCCCAGGAACCTCCACCTTTTTAAATAGGGAAGGGGGCACGTAGCCTGCTCCCCAGGCCGATTTCAGACCTGAGGACACCATCCCCTGGCCAATAAAGGGTGGGTGCTTAGGAGCTCACCTATGGCACCCCATCCTTGTTGGGGGAGCCCCCATGCCCCTACGGCCCAGCCAGCTCCACACCTTCAGCAGGACCCAGCACTGCTCCAGCTTGCAGGGAGCAGCTAAAAATGCTGCTCCCTTTGGGCAGGAGCAATATTTTTATCTGTTTCCTTGCCCGCTTCAGTGTGGGCAGGGAAAAAGTTGAAGTCTACTCCAAGAAGGCAGGAGCATTTTTTACACTCCTGCCCACTGGGAGCAGACTTCGTGTTTCTCTCACTTGGCAGAATCTTTGAAACTTTTCCGTAAAGTGAGAGCAAACATGTTTCCTTGTCCATGCCAATACGGGCAGGGGAATCGCTTTGTCCCGGGGGTGGACACCCTGTGGGACATAGCAGGAGCTGGTCCTGGGGAGTGGGGTCCCCAGGGCCATTATTGGCTCAAGGGCAATGACCAAGCGGCCCCCACCTCACTATTTAAAGCACAGCCAGGTCCCCAGAGTATGAGGCTCTCTCCCCCTTTACTGCTAAGGCTGGGCCCCAGGGAATGGGGTCCCCGGGGAATGGAGTTCTCAGAGGTTGGGGTCCCCAGGCCGAAATTGGCAAGGAAGGGGGCACGTGGTCTACTCCTAGTTATCTACATCGACACAGGCCCCGGGGCCATTTGAGGTGTCATCCGTGATGTCACTGTCCATGTCATGAATGATGTAATATGTGAGGTCATAAGCAGTGCATTGCGGGGCGTAAGTTACAGTTAGCTCAGGTAACTAAAACTGCTGATTTTCTATGGTTTTTGTGTGCCAAATCTGAGCCTAACTATTAGGTCTCTGTAACCTTTGTTTTTTCTTTCAGTGAATTTCACCTTTTAAAAAAAATATATATAAACTGTACTACAATTTCACCTACAAGTTCATTTAGTAATATACATGTTTACAAGTTTATAAACAGTTCATTCACCCCATTTATTCTTATTATACATTTTAAAAGTAACAATTAAATGAACGTAAGATAACTTGTACAGTCTTTCCATAAAAGCAATGCACCAACATTATCTTTCTTTACTCATTTTATGGATCTAGTGCGAATTCGAGAAGGGAGCCAAATTTTAATACTGGCATACTGTATCCATACATTAATATTTGGAACAACATACTTTTTTATTTTACTAGTTTGGAGAATCCGCGGATCCACTGAGATGCTAAAATACTAAAATGCAAGTTGATGTGAAAGTGGCAGTATGGGTGTCTTAGTGGATGTATGACTGGCTGCATGGGTCTATCAGTGCTTACGTAAGTGGCTCTCTGGGTGTGTGATGGGGTCTATAAGTGGGTGTGCAAGTGGTTGTGTGGGTATGTGAATGAATGTGTGAGTAGCTGTGTAGATCTAGGAGTGGGTGTGTGAGTGACTATGAGTGTGTGAGTCTATGCTAGTAGGTGTTTGCATATGTAAATGGTTGTGGGAGTCACTGTATGGGAGAGTGGGAGTGGGTGGCTATATGGGTATATCAGTAGCAGTGAGAGCGAATGTATGGTCATGTTGGGGTGAAAATGTCTATGTGGGTGTGTAAGTGTGTGCGTGATTGGCTGTGTAGGTGCAAACGGTGGCTTTAATGGTGTGTGAGAAGGAATTTGAGTGGGGGTGTCAGTAGCTGTGAGAGTCACTGTATGGGAGTGTTAGTGGGTAAGTAAATGTGTGTGGGTGTGCAAGTGGGTGTGTGAGTGGATGTATAGGTCTGTGAGTAGCAGTGAGATTGGCTGTATGGTTAAGTGAGTGGGTGCGAGAGTGGTTGTGTGAGTGTGTGTGATGGGTGTGTAAGTGGCTGGCTGGGTCTGTGAGTGGATGTGTGAGTGCTTCTCTGGGTCTTAAAGTGGGTATGTGAGTGGATTTATGACTGAGTAAGTGGGTATGTGAATGGCTGTGTGTGTGTATGGTGAGTAGTTTTGTGGGTCTGAGTGGTTGTGCAAGTGGCTGTACAGGTGTGTCAAGAGTTGCGTGGATGTGCACAGACTGAGTATTAGTGCGAGTGACTGTGGGTCTGTGAGTGGAAGCATCAATGAATGTATGGGTGTGTGTGTGTGAGTGGGTGTGTGTCAGTGGCTGTATGGATGTGTGAGTGTATGGGGGTGCAAGTGAGTAAGTGGGTAGGTGAGTGTGTGATGGGTGGGTGTATGAGTGAGTAAGCAGCTGTGTGGGTCTGAGTGGTTCTCTGGGTCTGTGTGAGGATGTGTGAGTGACTGCATCGGTGTGTATATGGATGTGTGAGTAGGAGTGCAAATGTGTGAGTCATGTGAGTGGGTGTATTTTGTTTTAGCGCTGGATCCACCTTGAATTCAGACAGGCAATTTCTTGCCCATGAGGGGTCCCTCACAGACCACTTAGTCAGTCCCTTGGACTCAGGGTTCCTGCATCTTGACCCTTTATATCATATTTCTACTATATTCTCCCGGAACCTTGTCCTGATACACAAAATGGCGGCAGCTACTTTCCTCTCAGGTTGCGGCCAACCAAACACAGCACTGGCGCGTGGATAGCCATCTCCAGATGTATACATAAATCATTATCCTTTAATAACTCCAAAACGTCTGAACAGATTTACACCAAATTACAAAAAGCACTCTTTCTGGACCAATATCTTTTCTTTCCGTTCAGCGGTTCGGGCCCTAGTTGTGTCTAAACTCTCTATGGGAAATTGCATAGGAAAAAGGTGTTTTGGGACCCACCCTTTTTCTCGGCCTCCACTTCACAAATCACCCTGACACTTTCTTGACAGCAGCTGAAGTGAAGGACAAACTCGTTTTCAAAATTTTATGAAGATTCGTTAAACTGTGCCAAAGTTATTTGCAAAACAAATAAAACTATTCCTATGAAAATTACAAGGTTCATAAATGTATACAAATGTTACTAGACCTGCAGGTCTAGTAACTTGAATACACCTGAATACACTTGAATCAACCTAACTGTAATGTACTTGAACCATGAAGTGGTCTCATCCAGATTGTCACACAGTTCACTTTACAAAATCCTCTAACTTCAGTAACAGAGAGAAAAGTAAATGTAGAAAGACAAACTGAGTTTTGATCTCGGTCTCTGAAAGTGGAGAAATGTGACTAGATACCAAGATTTAAAGGCATCTTTATTGCTCATTTACTTTGCGAGCAAGAGAACACCTGTTGGCAGCTGCCCAGAATGGGCCAGCAGCTCCTAAGAACAGCTGTTCCTGATTACAATCTAGCTTGCGAGTGGATTTTTTTTTAACCCTGAATTTGGTCCCAACTAGAACTACCTACTTGTGGCAACCAGATATATCTATATCTATCTATCTATCTATCTATATATATATATTCCGCTTCAACACACCAGTAGGGCGGATCACTCAACAAGCGGGTGCCTCGTTGCGGCAGTGCTCCGTAAGAAATGAAAGCTCCAAAACCCTCTCTGCTAAGTTTGAGAGAGACTCACAATCATTCTATATTGATCAGGTATATCCTTTCCTTAAAGACACATTTTATACGTCAACTGAATCGCGCAAAGTGTTGTCGAACTTTCAGGGATGTTCAAGGAATCGCTTCCTTACTTTTTCTGAAATTACATCTTCAGAAACTTCCAGTAATTCAGATTCAAGGGCAGGCACCTCACGCAATGCGGTCTCTTTTTTAGACAAAGGCGAACCAAAGCAGAGAGGAAGATTCAAACCCCAGCCTTGGGAGATGAGAAATCGACGACAATATTACAAGTCGTGAAACCCCCTAGCATTATCAATTTGTCACAGAGACAATTATCAAAGGCAGAAGCATCAGTACCAGAATTGGGTTTAAAATTTGTCCCCAGTAGATTCAATGATTTCACTAAAATGAAATTGGAGGCATTAGAATTTTGCCGCAAAATTAGTTTAAAAGCATTCTTTCATGGAAAGAATTATATCAACACCAATGAGGTGTCTAGTCTCTCCAACAAATCAAAATTCGTCCCATTTCCACAGGCAGTACCAAAATAAATTTTAGCTTATGAACAAGCAGTGTTATCAGGTATCAGTCAATTGGAAACAAAAAAGGTTTTCATTAAGCGCAACATTACGAGAGAGCAGCAAATGGCAATTGAGACTTTGAAGCAAGACCCATCAGTAGTAATAAAAGAAGCCGATAAAGGCGGTGCCGTAGTCATCTGGCCCAAAGAAATGTATGTGAATGAAGGGAAGCAGCAGGTGAACAATTCTGAATGGTACCGGAAGGTAAAAGAGGATCCAACTAGGTCCACTCAAGAAATAATTTTTGGAACATTGAAAACAGGTGTTGACGGTGGGTTCTTGGGTCCTAAAGAATTTGATTATTTATCTAAAAACCAATCTTCTCTTCTAAACAAAAACTCCAAGTCTCCATGGCAAAATATTGACAGATTCTTCGACCTGCTTCCACCCAAGCGGTTTATGTAATGTACTGCCGAAACGTTATCCATCTTTAACAAAACATTGTAATTTCGCAATTTCTTTCCAAAACTCTTCAAGGCAAAAATACCTGCCCTCATTTCTAAACAATTTATATGCTCCAACCTCTCCTCTAAGGACCATTTCCCACCTGTCCCCTGATTCTCCAAACAAGCACCCCATCCAAAAAGGCTTACAACTGTCTCCAAAACATTATCTGGTCATATCCCAAATATAGCCATTCCATTCCAAGCCTCCAGATTCTCCAACCACCAAACTAACTCCTCTCGAGCCTCTGCTGAAATAACGACCTGATCTCCATACCATAACCCATTCCTGAGAGCCTCTGCCTTCACTCTGCAAAGCTCTGCAATGAAGAAGCCCTGGAAAAACAGCTTTAATAAATGAAAAAAATAAACCAATATCTCTTGAAAAAGATCTCAGAATAACCTGTTCCTTTCTCAACAACCCTCTCACTTCTGTCCTTTTCTTCACCTTTTTCTCTGGCAAACTTAAAGTTTACTCTACAGTGTTTACCACAAAACCTAAAAACTCCAAACACTGACTTGGAACTAAAAAAGATTTCTCTTTGTTTACTATAAACCCCAAACCTTCCAATAGGTTCAATGCCAGAATCAATTGCTTCTTCAATTCCTCTTGACATTGAGACATCACTAAAAAGCTGTGTAAATACATAATCATCTGCACTCCTCTTTCTCTTAGAAACTTGGCTACAGGCCTCAACACCTTTGTGAAACACCATGGTGCAAGACCAAATGGAAGGGACGTAAACTGATACAGCTGTCCCATCTATCTGAACTGAAGGAACCTGCAACTTATTTCCGCAATGGGAATAGTGAAATATGCATCTTTTAGATCCAACTTCACCAACCAATTGCCTACTTACAGGATATCCCTTAAAAGATGGATTCCTTCCATCTTAAAACGTCTGTAAACCACAAATTGATTTAACCCGCTCACGTTTTATCACCAGCCTCCATCCTTTCTCTTCCTTTTCAACCAAAGAAATAGTACTTACAAAACCCCTATCTTCTTCTGAAACCTTCTCTATTGCCCCTTTTTTACAACGTCTCCAAAACTTCTATTCCTACTATTTCCTGAAGCTCTTTCTTGAAAACCAACTGATTTGGTTCCTTCATTTGACTTGGCAATTCCCCGAACTCCAAGAGATATATGCTTGCACAGTGTGAATAACCCAACTGTCTCTTGTTATTTTACTCCAATTTTCCACAACTCCTCTCAACCCCCCCCCGCCCCCCACCACCTCCCTGGGGAAGAACCAAAAACAGTCTTTATACTTACCCTCGGACCCTTGAGCAAACTGCGCTCGTCTCCCTGATTGACACATTCTTTCTGCTCTTCCTCTTTGGGGATAAAATTCAGCCGCGGACTGGAAACCCCTGAAGGCTGCACGCCGACAAGATTGGTATTGTGCCCTTGTGTTAGATTGGCCAGGTAAACGGGCCCTTGCCCCGGCCCGATCAAAAACACCTCTTCCAAACACTCACTTCAAAGATGTTTGAGCCTTATCCAGGCTGGTGAAAGTTGACACACACTTTCCTACCCCCTTCACCAGACCTTCTCCAAATAGATATCCCTTAGGGTCCTCTGTTGGTTCCTTCTTGGCAACGTCCCCCAATTTAGGACTAATCCTCATCAGGATAGCTTTACGCCCCTCTGATGATAAAGCAGAGTTTGCATTACCCAGCAAACAAACAGGCCTTTGAGACCAGCCTCTCAACAGATCTTTCTCCACCTTCACATCTTTAATTTTTGCCTCCGCTGCCATGTCTAGTATCTTGGGCCCAAGGTCCCAAAAGTCTAATAACCTATCTTGACACTCTTTGAGCGCTCTTTCTAAACCCTTGTTGGGTCACGTCCCATTTTGAATAAAAAAAATTTATCAGGGTCAAAATCTGGAGTCATTCAATATTTAGCCTCCACTTCAGGTCTAGTGCATTCTGCTCTCATGACCGCCCTGGCCTCTTTCTCCAAAGGCTTTCTAATTCAAAGTTTTAGGAACTCCACTACGTGTGGCAACGGCCACCAGTCTGCACTCCTAGGGTGCTTTATCAACTCTCGACTAAACATGTCCTCACCCTGCGGATCTTTAATCAAACCCTTCTCTTTCTTTATCCAATTTATCCTTGCCCATATTTATTTATTTATTTATAAAGTTTTATATAGCGCAAACATGATCCCGAAGGATATCAGAGCTTTACAATAGGAGGGAAGGAAGGCAATAAGTTGCAATACCAGCATCAAATATGAATATCAAACCAAATAAGTACAACAAACACGGTCAAAAAAGAGTAAAACTATAAATGGTACATGGCGAGCTAATGAGGGACCAAATGATAGGTTAAAAGACAAAAAGCCCTCAGTGCAAGTTGTCAGTTTGTAAGTCCAAAGACTTATAGCAGATGGTCCAAAGTTATTTAAGGTAAGAATTTGTTCATAAAGAATCTTTTCGCTTCCAATTTGAAAGCAACCGTGGAGGGGATTCTGGGTACTTCTGGAGGAAGGGAGTTCCAGATCTTCGGGGCAGCGCCGGAGAATGCTCAGTGGCATACTCTCTTTTTGCGAAAGATCTGAGTTTTCAGGAGGACCGAGTTACCACTTTTTGAGGGTCTGCCCCCTTCGGATAGTTTTAGCTTTTACGCTAGATAACTGGGGGTTTTGTAACAGAGTGCTTTGTAAGCCGGGCAGGCAATCTTTAGCTGAACTCATGCTTCGTAGGGCAACCACTTATTGGATTTCAGGACTGGAGATATGTGTGCATTTCATTTGGTACTCGTAACTAATCTGGCAGCAGATTTCAGTGAAGCCCTTAGTGTGGTCATGGTATATTTGGGAGGCCACAAAGCGTCGCACTGCCATAATCTAGTCTCAGCAAAACAAGCGCTTGGACAACCTGCTTGAAATCAGCTTTAGGAAGGAAAGGTTTGATGTTCCGGAGTATCCTCATCAGGTGATTAGCTCCCTTGTACACATTGCTGATATGATTCTTCATGTTCAGATGCTTGTCCAGGGTGATTGATAGATTTGGCTGAGTCAATTATGATGGGGGAGCAGTTGAAGGCAGTGAGGTGGTTCATCCGAAGGTCTAACTTGGGGATGAGATTTGGAGGAGAAATAAGGAATTCTGTTTTGGAGGTGTTGAGCAGGAGGTGGTTCTCTGTTAACCAGTTCTGAGTAGACATTAAGATTAGTGTTGAGTGATATGAGGCTATCCGGAGAGGATATTTTCAGATAGAGTTCTGTATCATCCACATACATATGGAAAATAATGTTCTTGGAATTTAGTGAATTAGCTCCAAGAACAAGTCGAAGAGCATAGGAGATAGGGCCGACCCTTGGGGGACCCCCATGATACTGGAGAGGGCTGGTAGAGAGAGTGGTTCGCCTTGATTCTTTGTGATCTGTGGTGGAGTAAGGATGAGAACCATTGCAACACCCGACCAGAGAGGCCCATCCTGTTCTTCAAGATGCATAGGAGGTTGTCATGATTGACAGTGTAAAACACAGAGGAAAGGTCAAGGTGGATTAGTAGGCAAGATTCATTTTGGTCAAGCATTTTTAAAATGTCATCAATAACGTGAGTCAGAGCCGACTCAGTGCTGTGCCCACTTCGAAAGCCAGATTGATGCTTGTCCAGAAGTTATCGATGTGAGCATAGAGTTGTGATTGGGCACATTTTTTCTAGGAGTTTAGCTAAGGTCGGGATGTTCGAGAGAGGGCAGAAGTTAAGGTCAGCACTATCTGCATTAGTTCTTTTATAGTATAGGTGATACCTGAGCTGCTGTTAGGCAATCTGGGATCAAACCTTGAGACAGTGTAGCGTTGATTATCTTTGTCCAGGTGGGGATGACAACGTCCTTTATTTCTTTGAAAATGGAAGGTGGCAACGGGTCGCTAAAGTAATTAGATAGGTTAATACTCTGAAGAATCTTGTTGATAACTCTTTCACTGAAAGGAATAAAGATGCCCCGCGTATCCCAACCATCATCATAGTAATCTAGTAGAAATTCATCATCTTCAATTTCACTCTCTCGGTCCATGAATTCATCCTGCGCACCATCAAGATCTCTTGTGCCGCATAGGACACCCTGGTTTGTGTCGCCTTTTGTGGTGCTAGGCTCACCTTTCCCTTTTGATAAAAATGTAAAACCAATGTCTATATTTTTTCACTTTTTTGTTCTCTTTCCATAACCCTTGTTTTCATTACTTTCCTCATCCTCCATAGACCAATATTCATCCTCAGAGCAAACTTCTGCTCTCCTTTTTCTCTTCAATACACTTTGCAAGACTTCCTTCATTGAACTGGTCACCTCTTCTTGCACTATTATCCTTAGATCTGCATCTCCTGTGCCTGACAATTGTGCCCCCTCATTCATATCCATTGTTTATCACACCACTATCAAATTCCTTAATCTTTAAATAACACTCCAAATAATCCTTAACCCCCCCTTTTTTTTATTTTCAATATCTTCTTCTATGTGCAATCTTTCTCAAATGCCCCATTTCACTCGTCCATTTCAATATTCTAAAGCAGCTGACACGTAACAGCTGAACGGCAGTTACGACTGAAACAACTGCGCACTCCGCAACTCGCTGCCTTTCGGTTAACATTCTGGTTTTCCCCCAAGAAGGCTGCGAGGCATCCCAACGCACGTACGCGTGATGACACAACTTAGCCTTCAGACTCACTTGCGGGAGATCTCGAGCACTCTCAGTACGCGGCTCGGTGAAAAAGTTCCAACACGCTGCGACCTGTTAAAAAAAATAAACACCTGCTCACGGCACAATGGAAAACTAAATACAACCCTTATCTTATTTTTTTTGTTTTTTTTATAAACAGCTATACTAAATTAAAGTGTTACCCTCTAAAAATACTTTATTACTTACCTGATAAAAAGCCTACATTAAACCCATAAATTGGGTCCAAAATACCAAAGCGAACACAAAACATTTTCTCTAAACATATTAAATACTGCTCTTTCGACATAAACCAATCATCATTTGACAATCATCAATCATACATTACACCTTTACTCTAATTCATTCTCTAAATTTAAACACACAACACAGTATACTTATCTTGCAAGGAGCAGCAAATAAAAGAGGAAGATGGCTCCTGTGTTTGGGTTTATATATTGTTGGACATTCTAAGTTCTAGAGTTTGGATTTTTAGTGAAGTAATACTTTGAAGTGCTGCAATAAGTTGGCAATAAAAGTAATATGCATAATGATAGCCTCTGGTCTGGTCATGGAATTGTTTCCATGTGTCAAGTAATTGCAATATACAATATGTGATGCAGTTAAGCATGTTATTCGAATGTCAAGTGTGCTCTACTGTGGTAATAAACTTCAATTTGACCTTTGCACTGTAGTATTAAATATATGAAAGTGTGTTCGTTGGTACAGTTGCTGTAAATAAGGTGTTAATGATGCACAATTATTTACACTGGTATGGCATAAATATATATGAAGAAGAAATGCGTTACTTACCTGTAACAGCAGTTATCCAGTATTGGTGTCTTTCATAGATTCACATGCCTGAATCATTCCCAGTCGTCGAGATGGGAGTCCCCGGTACATAGAAAAGTAATGTCCTATAGACAAACAGAGAAAAGTAGGCCTAAGGGCCTTGCCTTAGTAGCCTATCTGTGTCCTTTTGTGAAAAGGACTAAAGTCCTGAAGGTAGCCAATCAGCTACCACCTCCCTCTAGAACCTTCCTGCCAGGAGCCTCAGTCTCTCAGATTTTCGTACGCACCAAGCTAGGTAGGCGTAATATATGTTATAGAGGGAGAGATGAGACCTTCCTGGGGAGGCGGGAGGGTTGCATGTGAATCTATGAAAGACACCAATACTGGATAACTGCTGTTACAGGTAAGTAACGCATTTCTTATCCAGTATTATGGGTGTCTTTCATAGATTCACATGCCTGAATCAGAGTAGCAAGCAATACATTATGCACATTTGTGATGGAACATTATAAGCAGTCTGAGATAATACATATCATGCGACTAGTAACCATCAACAAGCAAAAAGAATGCAGTAAATAAATGTGCATACCAGTACAGGATGGTGGGAAGAAGGAAGGCTCATCTTACTGGAATAGGTGGCGAAGTACAGCCTGGCCCACAGCTGCATCCTGCATCAGTTCCGTGTCCAGGCAGTAGTGCCTGGTAAATGTGTGCGGCGACTTCCAGGTCGCTGCCCTGCAAATGTCCAGAATTGGAACTTCAGCGAATAGTGCCGTCGACGTGGACATAGCTCTTGTGGAGTGAGCACGGACTTTGGAGTGTAATGGACGTCCGGCTTTGTCATGGCAAAAGGCAATTGCAGATGATATCCATCGTGAAATGCTTTGTTTGGAAAGTGGCATGCCTTTTCTTGGTCTGCTGAAAGCGATGAAAATCGGATTCGTTTTCCTGAAATTTTTTGTTTTTTCCAGGTAAAATTTAAGACATCTCTTTAGGTCCAGAGAGTGAAGGGATCTTTCAGCTGCAGTACTAGGCTTAGGGAAGAATGATCGGAGGACTAGTGGTTCATTTAAATGGAAGTCCGAGGGGACCTTAGGAATGAAGCGAGGATTAGTTCGTAAAATCACTCTATCTTCCTTGAACTGCATGAAGGGATCTTGTATGGAAAGCGCTTGTAGCTCGCTGACCCGTCTCGCTGAGGTTAGTGCTAAAAGTAGGGCTGTTTTCCATGAAATGTATTTGATGTCAGCCCTATGGATGGGCTCAAACGGGTATTTCATCAATTGGTTGAGTACCACATTAAGGTGCCATGATGGTGGAACTCTGCGTGGCCGAGGAAAGGATCTGTAGAGCCCTTTAAGGAATTGCTTTATTAATCTGTGGGACCAGAGAGAGGGTCCTTTTGAAGTTCTTGTAAAGCGGAAGATTGCTGCCAGATGAACTCTGATAGAGGCATGTGCAAGTCCCGATTGTGCCAGGTGTAATAAATATGGTAGGAGTTGCTCCGGAGTGATCCGCAAGGGATGGAGATCTTTGTCCATACACCAAACGCAAAAGCGTTTCCATTTGAAGGAATAAGTCTTGTTTGTGCTGTCCGCTCTTGCTTTCGCTAGAACATCCTTGCACTCCTGCGGAATGTTTAGTTGGTAGAACTCTCGGTACTCAGGAGCCATGCCGATAATCTGAGAGATTTCAGATTCGGGTGGAGTACTTGGCCTTTGGACATCGTGAGCAGGGATGGATGTTGGCCCAGATGAATTGATGGTTGAACTGAGAGGCGACGGAGGTCCGTGAACCAATGCTGCCTCGGCCAGTACAGGGCAATGAGAATCAGTGTGCAGTGCTCCGTTTTCATTTTCCGAATGACTCTTGTTATCAGGGGAAATGGCGGAAATGCGTACGCAAACATGTTGCGCCAGGCGATGGAAAATGCATTTCCTAGTGACCGCGATTGGGGATGCCAGCTTGCGAAGTTGTGGCATTTGGCGTTCTCCCTGGTGGCAAAGAGGTCGATCTGCGGTCTTCCCCATTTCGCGAAAATGCCGTTCAGCACTTTTTGATTGAGTTCCCATTTGTGTGACAGAGACCTCTGTCTGCTCAGAGCGTCCGCTATGATGTTGTCTTTGCCTGGGACATACTCTGCTGTTAGCTTGATATGGTGGAGTACTAGCCAGTTTCAAATTTTTTGCGATTCGCGAGATAGAGTCAGCGAACGCGTCCCTCCCTGCTTGTTCAAGTAGTGCATCGTTGTCGTGTTGTCCGTTCTTACAAGCACTGCTGAGTTTTTGATGCGCGGGAGGAAGGCCTGGAGAGATAGGAAAACTGCCCTCAGTTCTAGTAGATTGATATGGAGTTTCCTTTCTTGGTCTGTCCACTTGCCACTGATTTGCAATTCTTTAAGGACTGCTCCCCATCCTTCTAGAGAGGCATCTGTAGTTATGACATGTGGAGTTGCAGGCAGCAGGAACGTTAGTCCTTGCGATAGGTTTTTGGGTGTCCTCCACCAGAGTAAGGCCTTGGTTATTTGTGGAGTAATCACGATGTGATCCTCGAAAGAGCCTGTACATTGAGTCCACTGCTTGGTTAAGGCCTCTTGGAGGGGGCGCATTCTGAGTCGACAGTGAGGAATGAGTAGTATACACAGGGACATCATCCCTAGGAGGGACTTGAAAGTGCGGACTCGGATGGTGTTCCTCGAAGTCACTGCGGTGGCTAGAGTAATTAGTTTGTGTTTCCTTTCCTGAGATGGGAAAGCTTTTGAAGATGTCGTATTTAGAGTTGCCCCTAGAAATGTTAGGACTGTGGAGGGCTGTAAGGTTGACTTCTCGTGATTGAGTGTCAGGCCCAGCTGTTTGAAAATATTGAGACAGGCGTTGGAAGACATTTGTGCGCCTGCCATAGATAGTGCCTTCACCAGCCAGTCGTCCAGGTAGGGGAAGACCTGGTGTTCTTGTTGACGTAGGAAAGCTGACACAGGAGAGAGGCACTTTGTGAAAATGCGAGGCGCCGATTTGAGTCCGAATGGGAGGACACAGAATTGGTAGTGCTGACCTGCTACTGCGAATCTTAGGAATTTTTTGTGGCGCCTGTGTATTGGGATGTGGTAATATGCGTCTTGCAGGTCTAAAGACGTCATAAAGTCTCCTTCCTCTAGAGATCCCAAGATTTCCTGAATGGTCACCATTCGAAACGATCGGCTCTTCAAGAATGTATTGAGTGCCCTAAGATCTAGTATGGGCCTCCATTTTTTCTTTTTCTGTTGTATTACAAAGAAGCGGGAATAAAATCCCTTCCCTTTTTGAGCTGATGGGACTCGCTCTATTGCTCCTTTCTTCAACATTGATGTAATTTCTTGAAGGAGTAATCGTAGGTGTCTGTGTTGAATCTTGCGAGGAGGAGTTATCGGGGGGATTGAACTGAATTCCAATGAGTGTCCGTATTGGATTAAATTGGAGCACCCACCGATCCGTTGTTATTGATCTCCAATTGTGGATGAAGTGTGTTAGTTTGCCTCCAATTTTGAAAGAACGAGATGGTGGAGGGACTGGCTGTTGGAAACGGTCATTGGCGTCCGCCGGCTGGTTTCCTCTGGGTCTTTCCCCTGAAGTTTGATCTCCCGTAGGAGGTCTGGCGACCCTGCTGCTGTTGCCGTTGCTGGTATTGTGATCGGCCTTGATTGTAGGAATATGAAGATTTTCCTTGGTATGATCCTCTGTAAGAGGGCTGACCTCTACCCCTGTTCCCTTGAAAGGACTGGTTTTTGAACTGTAACGTGCCAAGAGCTTGTGCCGTGTCTGTATCTTTTTTAATTGCCTGTAGGGCCTCATCTATTTTGTCACCAAATAGGTGTTGTCCGTCATAGGGCATGTCTAGGACCTTAGTTTGGACTTCTTGGCGGAAGGAAGTTGCTTTGAGCCACCCTTGCCTTCGCAAGACTGCTGCACCTGCCAGCTGTCTGAAGCCTGTCATCGTGACATCTACAGCACAATCAATGATTTCTGATGCTGACGTTTGTCCCTCCTTCAGGAGGGATTGAACCTCCTCCTTTAATTCTTTAGGTATTTCGGCATGGTATGGGACAATGTCTTCCCACAATTGCCTGTTGTATCTCCCTAGTAGCGCAATGGCATTAGCTACTTTGATAGTCATGGCCGACGTGGTTGAAAAACGTTTGCCGATGCGTCTAGTTTTCTGCCCTCTTTGTCTGGTGGTGCTGACAGTGGAGAGAACGGATTCCTCGAGTTCTTTTGAGTCGCCTGGGTGACTACAGAATCTGGCTTGGGATGTGTATTAAGGCAGGTAGGTGCTGTTGTTGGTGCCTTATACTTCTTATCCAGTCTGGGTACCACTATGGAGACCGATGCTGGAGTTTGCATTAATTGCTGACCATGGGAATTGATCTGGTTGTCTTTTTTATTGGATCCTTAAAATCATATAAGAAACAGTCTGTTTCATGTGATTCCATAGTCATGTGGAATCTCGTCGCTGCCCTTTCCACCAAATTGTGGAATCCGCCAATGTCTACTGGTGGGGATTCTGAAGTATGGGGTTCAGGTGTGGCCGGAGAGTGAGCGATATAATCCTCGTCATCTCTGTTATGGGACAGGTCGTCCCGTACTGCCCCTTCTTCAGGTTCCTCGCCCTCGTCGTCACAAAACTGAACACGATGGACTGTTTCTCTCTCCTGAGGGATATCCAAAGGTGGTGGTCTTGTCTTTGGAGATGGGTGCGGTCTGGTCGACGCTGGAGATTTCTCAGTTGAAGTGGCCGCTGGTGATTCTGGAAATCGTTTTTTGTAGTCTTGGATCAGGAATTGAAGATCTGAGACTATAGATTCTGGAAGGCAGACCATAGGAGTGACTTGTGACTGGACTTGTGTATGTACAGTCTCCTCCGTAAAAACGACATCATCACCATCTTCATCTGTGCTCTGGCACTTAACAATGAGATCTGATGGACTAGTAGCCTGATCATACTGGTCATCTTCTGATTCATCATCCTGTAGGAGACAAGATGGGGGTAATCTCTGTACCCTACTTGGAGATGTTAGATCTGGCGTAATAGGATTTTTATTATTCTTTTTTGATGGAATTAATTCAGATTTTTTCCATGGCGTCGACGATGTTGTCGTCGACGGTGCTGACGACGATTGTTTTTCAAGTGTCGACGGTGAGGTCGTCGGCGTTCCCTTTGGCGACGGTTCCGTCGTTGACGGTGTGGTCGTCGACATTGCCTTTGTCGTCGCCGGTGTGCCCGTCGACGGCGTTCTCGTCGACGGTGTCTTCGACGTCGACGATGACCTTACCGTCGTCGATGTCTTCGTCGACGGTGCGCCAGATGTCGATGGAGTCTTCGTCGTCGGTGAAGGCGTCGACGGTTTTTGTTGCGTCGTCGACGGTGTCGTCGTCGACCATGCCGTTGACGGAACCTTAAGCAACGTCGATTGCTTTTTTATAAGTATAATCGATGACAGTGGCTTACCCGCCGTCGACGACTGAGTTGTCGTCGTCGATGAATAGGATGACGACGCCATCGTCGTCGACACCGTCATCGTCGATGTGGAGACATAGGCTGTTTTTCTTCAAGAAAGTGTCGACGAACTCGTCGTCGATGACCGAGTTGGCTTTCTGAAGGTGGGAACTTCCTTTTCAGACGTGACAGATTTTACCTCAGAAGACTTTGTGGCAGTCTTTTTAGGAGGAAGTCTGTGGGGCTAGGGGAAGCAACCCTTGGCCTCTTCAAGGATAGTTTTGATGAAACTGAAGCCATTTCACCGTCCTCTGAAGACAGTACATCATCTCTGGTTTTGAGTCTGTTCAACCAGAGGAGCAGTCTTCCTTCCCTGTCTTTAAGTATTTTTGTAGAAAATGTCCTACAAATTCTACATTCTTTTGAAGAATGATCAGGATAAAGACAGTAGAGTCAAGTTTCATGCTTGTCATCGACGTGCAGTGTTTTCTTACCACAAGATGAACAGGCTCTGAAAAGACCTTTCTTCTGTTGATCAGCCATTGTTGTTTGTTGAAGAAAATATCCAATTTCTGTGAGGAAAAGAGATAAATGTAGGAAACCTTAGGAGAACTCAGGTGGAGACTCCCTAGCACAACGTGCGGTAGAAAATCTGAGAGACTGAGGCTCCTGGCAGGAAGGTTCTAGAGGGAGGTGGTAGCTGATTGGCTACCTTCAGGACTTTAGTCCTTTTCACAAAAGGACACAGATAGGCTACTAAGGCAAGGCCCTTATGCCTACTTTTCTCTGTGTATGTCTATAGGACATTACTTTTCTATGTACCGGGGACTCCCATCTCGACGACGGGGAATGATTCAGGCATGTGAATCTATGAAAGACACCCATAATACTGGATAAACGCAGATTGTAATATGCTATATTTTACTATTGTTTGTGGGGAGTGAACATGACCCATGAGATTGCCCCACCACCACCTCCTCCCCCACGAGTCCTCCTGAGGAGTAGTAGTAACAGCCTACTACACACTCTGCATCTTTTTGGTTTATGCTATCCTTTTATTTCAAGTGAAGTGATAATACACATAGGAATTTGACAAGAACAATGATTGACAGGGTTAAATCCCCAACCAGTTTGCTTTTTATCTCAGAATAGGCCCTGTGGACATTAGCAGAAACCTTTTCCTCTGCCAAGTCATTGGAAAAAGGATTCTAAAAGAACTCAAGAGCTGCTTTGCCTTGTTAGGTACAATCTGATGATAAAACAAAACCTTTGCACTATAGTATTCCATGTATGAATGTTTGTTTTTAGTGTACTTACTCCCAGGACACATTATTGGACCACCTTTTTGTCTGCCATGGCTTAGTTAATATATATGGAGAGTGTAATATGCTAACGCGGGATTACTGGTTACTAATTATCTTGCCAAATCCCTTCTTCCTGTCGACTGAATCGTTGGTACCTGTCTTGAGTAAAAGGTAATCTCGAGGTAAACAATCAATTTAAGAACTTACACCACTCTAAATGATCACTGACCAAAATTAAGTTTTAAAGATTTAATATAAAGTCAAAGATAACTGAAGATACAAACTTCTCAAAATGAGATTCAAAAGGTATATCGGAATCACTATGAACATGAACTTCTTGAATAGTCTGAGTCTGAAGAACAAAATAATAAGTACAAGTTCGAATACCATCAGGGTTGCTAAAATGGATACAAGTTGCAACCTCAAAGTCATTACAGAAAAGAAAATTAAAGTTAGTCTGTCCCTACACTATACTAAATGACATCCCTACTTAACAAGATCTTAACCCTCTAGGTGTCAGCCGTGGTGACTTCCTAAGAAGATCACGCACTTCTCTTTGTCTCTTCTCTGATAATGGGTCTCTCCTGATCAGCCTATCTGCCTACCCATCCGCTTCCTTAGGCTCCCAAAATCATCTGCTCTGCTCTCCTCCCGGGTCACTTTCCCTAATACCAAATCACATTTCCAATAGAAACGCCCCTTGGGACGCCCCTCACGTGGTACATCTTTCCGCGGCAAACTCCATGATGGTACTCTTGAAGACCCTCGTTAAAGTTGACCTTGGTTCCCGGGCTTCTTCTTCAGTGCGCTGATACCCCCTGAAATTCCTGGAAACTCCTACAGGCCTGCGCAAGGCGCCACTGAACAAAGTCCCTTTCATTCGAGCTGATTAGGACTCTTGCACCTGCATACAGCTCTTCCTGCAGTGGGCCTCAAATTCCAGACTTCACCATATCTTAGGCCATAAAACACTCTCAGAGCTTCATACTGGACACCTCACGACCTCTCCTCTAACGAGCACATGACGATTGGAACTACATGACATTATCGGCTCTGGCCTACTTGATTTACATGCAGCAGGTTCCTGCACTCTTAAAACGTTAACTTGATTTAAACAGCAAACATTCTTAACTAGCATACGTTTCTAAAATAACACATCTATAAAGCATATACTTTTAACCCTAAGTTCAATAGTACATTGTGAAAGAACCATGTCAACCTTGTCTCACATTATTTTAGCAGCACGTTTAGATTTGCTTGTGAATTGCCATGAGGCCTACACAAAATACTGGGTTTTTGTTACATTCAACTCTTACATTATTCCTTTAACATGAGAACATGAGGTTTTCATATTCATCCCAAACATTTCTACATTAGTCTCACACAGTTATGATTATCGTTACTCTACTTTAAACATTCTATGCATTTCACCACTGAATATAAGACACTCGGTGTATTTCACTTCTAAATATAAACACTCTGGTGCAAAGTACATGTTAACTAACTACGTGCTTGTAAATATGGCGTACTTATACATTTTTTCCAAACTTGTGCTCTCTCAGTCCCCCCTTTGATGACCTTCAGGGGTCATCATCACCATGACACTAAAAATGTAGAACCTTTAAAGTGAAGTCAGGACAGTACCACTTCTTTTCATACTCTCTAATGCTTTCAGACTCTTATATTGAGTGTCCTGCATCGCTGTCAACTCTTCTTCCTGTTTCTTCATAGCTCTCTGTAACCTATTTGCTCTATACCATTGATACAAACGCACCAATCCCCACAAAGTGATTACACAAATCACTACTATGATGATGGGCTTCAATATGTACCAAACGATACCCTTTCCTAAGTTGGCAAACCAACTTCCAACTTTACCCATTCCATGGCCTACTTTTTCCCACACATTTACCTTTGCCAGGTCCTCAATTTCGTAGTGTATGGCAGTGATGTTTTGTATATACTTCTCTAGAGGCTTTGAATTGTCTGGAATGTAAGTACAACATTCCTGGACCTTCAAGGCCCTACAGACTCCTCCCTCTTTTGCTAACAGAACATCTAAAGCAAGTCGGTTCTGAAGAACCATTGCCCTAATCGATTGCATCTCTCCCTCTATCAGCATCAAGGATCTTGCAGTACTGGCAGACAGTCTATCTACGACTGTAGCTAACCTCCTGATCTTAATGTCATTCATTATCAATCCTAAGAAAGGGAATGCAGCACCTATTACATCTCCAACTACTTCTGCTGCACCCAGCCCTCGCTTCCATCTAGTTGATATTTCTTTCTTAGGCGTGTCTAAATTCTCAACATGATATATTTTAGGGAAGACAACAGCCAGATAGCATGATCCGTACCAATTATCTGGTAACTTCACATAGGCATATCTTCCACATACAAAATATACATTTGGTATTGCTTGCATCCCTTTCATGAAGTTCTTAGAGTAGTACTCCAATTGAAAAGCATGTTCGCAATTGACTTGTCCTACATAAACGTTTTCATAGTAGGAGTAACTCCTGTGAATGCACAGTTTCCCCCGTTTCTCCTTATCCAAAGCAATTGGACCAATACTACCTTTTCGTTGTTGTGCCCTTTCTTCCTTGGTCCAATCTGTTTCTCCTTGTCCTGATGCCTTCAATGCCTTCTGCTTTCTGTATCTAGTATCTACCTGAGCTATAAACTTTTTCTCAACTTCTGATATTTGACAAGTCAGATTGTTGTTTCGAGCATGTGAAGTATCTAACGTTCTCCATGGAATAAACCATTTGTGTAACCTGTCTTCGCTTTTGTAGTAGTCCCATTTGTTCAAATGCTTGAAATTCGGAACCTCTGGCAATGTCGAGTCGAAATTCGAGAAGTAATACTCAAATCCGTCTCGTCCATAAAACATACTTAACAATAAACTGCACGTTATTCCATATGTCAACGGGAGATGATGGTATTTGATACCCTCCTCCACCGAAATTGGTAACTGCATACATACATAGCAGTCCTTTACCTCCATGGCATCAACATATTCATAAAGCAACTTAGCATAAGCATTTGACTTGTAATTCCCCTGTGATTCATCCATGTGTAACCTTTTTACTTCTGCATCTAACAACGCTTTGTCTTTCTCATTGATGTTTCCCTTCTCCTTAACTGTGGTAGTTCTCGGTGTTGACACTCCCCTATCCTCCTTAACTGTGGTTCCATCCCCTTCGTGTCCCGCTAGGAATGAAACAGTTACCACTAAAATTATAAGAGAAACCACTACTCCTAAAAATGTAACAGCTATACATTTTGCCCTGCGGTTCGGGTTGCCAGCCTCCATGTTCTCAAACAGTGTAGTTTTCGACTATCTTCCAGCATTCACTTCCTCTTCTTTTCAAACAAAGTCTTTCTCTCTTGCAATGTCTTTCTTGAAACACTTGGAAGCTTGACAATTTGTTTCCGCAAAACAGTTCAAAGTCCAGTAGAAAATAGACAACCCTAGCCCTTCTCCATCCACTAAAATGAAACCCCTATCACTTTTCTTCTTCCACTCGGCGCTAGGTTATCTTGCAACAAGTTTACAATTTCTTTTCAAAAGTCTTATTTTCGTCTGAAGTTATGTATGACTCAAGGAGTAACACTACTTCTTCATAAATGTCCATCCGAAGTATCATTCCCTCAGGTTCTGGACAATTCGTACCACACCATGGAAAGTCAACCTTTTCTAGGATTATTCTCCTTATTTCGCTCAAGACAAGTGGACGGACGAAATTGAGAGTTAGCGTTTTTTCAATTTCTAATCCTGGTACTATCAGTTCTATATCCACAATTACAAAGGGGTCCGTTCTAATCAAGATCACTTTCTTCACTTTTCCAGATCTGCACCCCTTTGAAGACATTCGTAGTATGGTTTTAGTCCACAACAATAAGCACTCCTAGCAATTCTACTACTCGTTCAAGCATTTCCAAACGAAGAAGAGTTCCCTCCAATATTGGATATCGTGAACAGCAAACTGGAAACTCAACTGTCTCTAAAAGCAATTTTCTTATTCCACTCAGGAGAGCAGGATGAACGATGTTGAGTGTCAGCAACCTTTCGGTCTCCGCTCCTGGCAGTAGAAACTTTATTTGCACTGTGATGATCGGGTCAGTTCTGATCAGTTCCACTTCCCTGATCCTCCCTGTTCTGTGTCTCCCAGACATCTGCAACAAGGTAGGTCCAGTCGGGAGTAGAGTATCTTCTGCTAGGCACTCGCACTCTACTTGATCTTCTAAGACCCTCCTCGGCTTGATCCTGGATATCTTCTTCTGGATCTGAGTCTTCGGATATAGGAGTAAGCGTTTCTTCTTGGGCCGACCTCAAACTTAGCCTTCTTCTTGTTGGCCAAGTGGCAGCTCCAAGCCTTATTCTCCTATTCCTTGTCCTCCCACTTGGTTCTTGATCGCTCCGATACGGATCTGAGTCTGAGTCGTATTCACTTCTGCTCTCTCCTTCAGTTGCGTCTTCTGTCTCACTGCCGTCCTGCCTTCGCTCTTCTTCTGAATCCGATGCGTTCCCAACTTCTTCCGACACCTCCTCAGCTGCCTCAATCCCTTCTTGCGACTCTTCTTCCACTTCCGGGCTTTCGTCTGGGATGGGAGCTGTTCCTTCTAGAGGTGCTGGAACTCTTCTAGTATGGGATGCATGGATCCACTTTGGCAGCCCCCCGCACTTCACCGCGGTGTTCGTGATCAGGATTACCTGAAAGGGCCCACGCCAGCGAACATCTAGGCAGTTCTTCCGGACGTGTTTTTTAACCAGGACCCAGTCCCCTGGGTTCAGGTCATGACACAGGTTCCTCGCTGTTGGAACTTCAGCCGCATGCACCTGAAGGGACACAGAATGGATGGCGTCAGACAGTCCTTTACAATAATCCAAGATCAGATCATCTGTAATATTCAATAGAGCAGTAGTTGGAACTGTAGGAAGTCTCATGGCCCTCCCCATCAGGATCTCGTGGGGAGAAAGACCTGTCCTCCTATCAGGCGTGCTGCGCATGCTCATGAGCACCAATGGAAGAGCATCTGGCCAACTCAAAGATGTGGATGCCACTACTTTAGCCAATCTATTCTTCAAAGTGCCATTCACTTGTTCCACAATTCCTGAAGCCTCTGGTCGATAACTACAATGCAGCTTTTGATCGATATTCAGCGTGGAGCACAACATCTTCACTATTTAGCTGTTAAAATGTTTTCCTCTGTCCGATTCCAAAGAGGCAGGCACCCCGAAGCGCGGTATCAACTCTCTGAGCAACAATTTAGCCACTGTGAGTGTATCGCACCTACGTGTAGGGTATGCCTCAACCCATCTGGAAAATACGCATACAATCACCAACACATACCGAAGGCGATTGACTCTTGGCATTTCGATGAAGTCTAGTTGCATTCTATTGAAAGGCCCCCCTGACCTCCCAATGTGACTCAGTGTGACTGGTGTTCGTTTGCCTACGTTCAGTTGTTGGCAGGTAACACATCGCTTACATACTGATTCTGCTGCTATTCTGAATTTCGGGCAATACCAAGTCTGCCTAAAAACTCTCATCATAGCATCCCTTCCTAGATGTACTGGACCATGTATTTCTCTCGCCATGGGATTAGCTAATTCTTCAGGTAACACAGCTCTCCCATCTGCTGAAACCCAAAAATCCATTTCACTTCGCACACAGCCTGCTATTTCCCATGCCTTTTTCTCTTTTTCAGGTGCGTTCTCCTGCATTATTCTTAAATCCTCCCAAGTGTCTACAGTTTCTAACATCATACTTAATTCAGTCTTTTCTTCTGCACCTTCTATTTCCACCTTTGAGAAAGGATAACTTTGTTCCGCACAATAGCGTGCGACTTCATCAGCATATCTATTACCTTGTGACACAAAATCTGTATTCTTAGTATGAGCTACACACTTCACCACTGCAATATCAACAGGACCTTGTAATGCTTCTATCAGCAATCTCACAAATTCTCCATTTCGAATGGGCGAACCAGAGGAGGTCATGTAACCCCTCTGAGACCACAACTGCCCGAAATCATGAACCACACCGAAACCATATTGGCTGTCCGTGTAGATGGTGACTCTCTTTCCATTTCCTGCTATGCAGGCACGAGTTAGGGCAATAATCTCTGCTACCTGTGCGGAATGTACTCCTTCCAGGCAAGCGGCTTCCACAACTCCAGTAATGGTACAAACAGCATAAGCTGCTCTTAACCGACCAGTATCGTCTCTTAAACATGAGCCATCGACAAAGTAAATCTCATCAGGGTCAGACAATGGCTCATCCACTATATCTGGTCTGGGTTTCGTGCATAGTTCAGTCACATCAAGGCAATCGTGGTCTTCACATCCTTCGCCTTCTATTACAGTAGGTAATGGCATCAAAGTAGCAGGATTCAAGACAGAGCATCTCCTGAGAGTCACGTTTTCTGCGGCAAGTATAACTTGCTCATAACGCGTGAGCCTACTATTGGTCAGATGCTGCGTCTTCGTCCTGGTCATTAACAATTCAACTGAATGCGGTACATACACTACTACTGGATGTCCCATTACAATACTTTCGCTCCTTTCAATGCTGACACCCGTTGCAGCAACGGATTTGAGACATCCGGGCAACGCTGCGGCTACTGGATCTAATGTAGCCGAAAAATATGCAACTGGTCTACGGGCATTACCGTGGGTCTGTGCCAAGACTGACAAAGCACATCCCTCTCTCTCACAGCAATAGAGTGAAAACGACTTTTCATAATCTGGCATTCCCAGAGCCGGAGCACGACATAAATCGTCCCTCAGCTGTAAAAACGCCACCAGACATTCTTCATCCCATGGTACCGGATCACTCACCTCCTTGTGCGTCAGTTTCTGTAAGGGCTTTGCTTTCAGTGAAAAGTTAACTATCCACTGTCGGCAGTAACCCACCATTCCTAGGAACATTCTAACCTCTCTCTGAGTTGTAGGCGCATTCATTTTCATTATCGCCTCAATCCTCTCTGGGGACACCTTACGTTTCCCTTTTTCTAACCTGTGCCCTAGATACTGTACTTCTGTCAGACAATACTGTAACTTGCTCGGAGATACCTTATGTCCATTTTCAGCTAAATGATTCAGTAAGGCAATTGAATCTACTTTACAAGCTTCCTCTGTTTCTGACGCAACAAGTAGGTCATCTATGTACTGTACCAGAACCGAGTTCTGTGGCAGTACTAGATTCTCAAGATTCTTTTTCAACAACTGATTAAAGATGGATGGACTGTCTGTGAATCCTTGTGGAATTCGACACCATGTTAAAACGCGATCTTCCATTTTAAACGCAAAAAGGTACCTGCTCTCTTCATCCAATGGGATTGAAAAGAAAGCCTGGCAAAGATCTATCACTGTGAACCATTCTGCTTGACATGGTATTTGAAACAATATCACTGATGGATTCGGTACCACGGGACAACATGAAACGACTATGTTGTTAATCTTTCGTAAATCCTGAACTATCCTAAACTTCCCACTAGGTTTCTGCAAACCCATAATCGGGGAGTTACAAGGACTGCCCACGATTTCCTTCAGTATTCCCTGCTGTATCATTGACTCGATCACAGGCTTTATTCCTGCAATCGTTTCCTGGGACAATTTGTATTGAGGCGTTCTTGGAAACTCAACATTTGGTTTTACCAGAATTTTTACCGGTTCTACCCCTTTAATCAATCCTATATCTTCTCCTGTGAAATCCCACACCTCTGACGCCACTACATCTCTTAAGTCTTGTGGAAGATCTTCTACAGTCAGAGTAGGATATAGTTCTACACAGAATTTTGAATTGGCCACCTTAAAGGTAGCATCATCGTCGGTAGTCTGTACCTCCACTCCTTGTGGGGTGCAGTATATGGTGCAATTCAATTTGCATAACAAATCCCTACCTAACAGACATACCGGACTCGAGTCACAAACCACAAACTGATGTTCGTTCATGTGGTTTCCAATTTTCACAGACACTGGTTCTGTCAAGGGACTAGTCATTCTTTTATTTGCGACTCCTACCACCTGAATTGTTTCCCCTGACATCGGCAAGTCTGGAACCACCGCTGATCTCAGAGTCGAACGAGTAGCCCCAGTGTCCACTAAGAACGTAGTGGGACACCCTGCCACTTCTGCCTCAACAAATGGCCCTCTCTGATCCACTTCTAGAACTGCCCCGAGGGTACAGTCTTCTTCACTGCTCACTCGTTGTCCTGTCAATGGATCAATGTAATAACATTTTTCTTCCTCGATAAACAGAGGCATTTGTTTAAAGACCTTTCCTCCAGCTGCTATCTTCGGTGGCTGTGGGAATTGGGCCCGTGGAGCCGAAGTCCCCCCTTTGGCCACCTTACTGCTTGGGACTGTCACTTTTTGCACTGTGTCTTCTTGGACCTGCTCTTCTACTTCTTGCTCTCCGTTTTCAGGGTTAAAGGGACACTCGCGTCGCCAATGCCCCACCTGGTGACACAGATGACACTTGGTCGTTTTCTTTAAAGTGGCAAAGTCTATCCTAGGTCTCTGCCCTTCTTCATTATCTTTGTTCTGACCATTTGGTTTTCGTCCCATCCCCTGCTTCTGCTGGCCACCCTTCCCAGCGGACTGCATTTGCACCACCATCAATTTCTCCTTTAGATTCTTGGCTTTAGAATCTATCTCGTCACTGCAGTACCTCGCATATCGTAAAATCTCATCTAGTGGTTTGTTCTGCCAACAGATTAAATGTTGCTGTATCATCAAACAAATATCAGGTCTCAACCCCAATACAAACTTTGACACGAACTGCCCTATGTCTTTGGGATCCATTACATCTAGTCCACTGTATTGCTTGAATGTTTTCAATAATCTTTCATAAAACTCGTGAACTGTCTCCTTGGGTTCCTGCCTTGTTCGGTCTATTTTTACCCAATCTATATCCTGTGGTGGTACCTTATCTTTCAGCCATGCTATTACCCTTTCATACTTTCGCATGACTATCTCAGCTGGTCCATTAGTTCGAACATCTCTCAATGGTTCAGCATTTGGCCATTCGACACTAGTCTTACAAGGGGTCCACAGATCAGATGGGACCACGATGTCAAACAACGTGTTCAAATCTATCCACAATACTTTCGAAATTTTAACAAACCTCTCTACCTGCTTATACCACTCGACTGGGTTGTCCCGCAACTTCGGGAATGAGTTGGTAAATGCGGCTAAGTCTCCTCTACTCCAGGGCACATGTACATAATTTCCATTTGATATTTCTCGCAAAGGGAATGCCTCCATCTGCATTACCCTTCCCTCAGGGGTCATCACATTTGTACTTCGCCTAACTGTGCCCTTTTTCGACCACCTTTCTTCCCATTTATCCAGTTCTCTCCACACTCTTATCCCTGTTACCAGCTCTCTTATGTGTGTTTTTAATCCAGCAGTTCTCTTCTCATCTAGATCTTGGTCTGCGTACTGTAATCTGTGGTTACTCTGTAATGCCCTTGTCCTAGACAAATCCACGGCATACTTGTCTGCCAAATCGGTCAGTTTTTCATGAACCGCTCTAGCTTTCCTAGTAATATCCTTTGCCATGAACAATAACTCATCCTGTTCATACAATTCTATCCTCTCCAAAGGCAATGTTCCATCTATTATCTCATCTACATCTGACTTTAAACTGGTAACATCAAGCCTTTTTGCCTTTATTTCAGCTTTCAAGACACTCAATTTAGCTCCTCCATCCGCATCTCTCCCATCCCAGCTCCGAGATCTACGTTTAGGTATTGGTGAATTATAGGGAGTCCTCCCCTGTTCCCATCTCTCTAAGTCCCATGCCTTTCCGTCTTCTCGGGGTGGGTGGTGAAACACTCCTTCATGCCTCCCAGCCTCTCTCTCTCCATCCTGGCTAGTTTCACGGGATTGAGGATAAGAGGTTCTCTTACTCCCTCTTTCTTCCCTACTTCCCTGTGCTTCCTGAGTATTCGAGGCGTGGCGGGGCCTATCGCTGTTCTCCTTTCTCCAATGTTGAACGTCTTCCCCAAGGGTATGATGAAGGCACCTAAACCTATTCTGAAAAGCCCGTACCGCCTCATCTCCTCCGTTCCCCCAAAGACGGGACATTTCCTCACATTCTACAATCCTAGTATTTTGTTCCGACTGTTCTCTCTGATTTGTAGGACCTGCATCCCCTCTATTCTCTTGACTTTGGCCTTCCCGGCCCTGACTGCTTTCGCTGGCCCCACAATGAGATACAGTCCCGTTACCCCTGCTTTCCCACTCTGGTTCCGTTCTTGTCCTGTTACTCGGAGATACTATGGACCCGTCCCATTCCCTCAAATCAGCTCTTAACTCTGAAAAAGATCTTGGCCGCGGTCCCCTTAGATCCATTGGTCCTCTCGGACCTCCCTGTTCTGAATTGGGACCGACAGTTGTGTCTAATGGGGTGTTCCACGTTACCGAACCTGGTAATTGTTTCCATGCATTCGTCACATTATTCCTCCTTTCCATCTCAATCCTTTCCCTATCCAATTGCCTTTGTTGTTCCCCTCTATCTCTCTCAGAATTATAGATCGAAACTATGGGTCCTATGGTAACAGGCACTTGAAGAGCGTCTGGCAATCCCACAGACTCAACCCTTTCTGTGGTTGGCGTTTTCTGCACCACAAACCTTCCCACTACACTCTGTACAGTGTTGTTTGGAGGTGTTTCTCCGCCTTTGCTAGGTGTCCATTCCGATATAGGGAGTGGTGTATACCCCTCTATCTCATTCCCATCTTCCCTTGCGAGCCCTCTATCTTCTATCAATCCCACTCTCGGAGGTGGTCTATCCATTAACAATCTGTTTATCAGATTGTCCTCCGACTCGCTTTCCTCGTCTTCTTCCATGAGGTTTCCTCCTCCTGACACCTCCCTCATCGGATACATTTTCTCCACCTCAATAGCCTGTACCCTCCAACGCTTTTCCTCCTCATCCCATTTGGAATCTCGCACTGCCCTTACCGATCGCGTCAGCCTTTGTTGACGCCTGTTCAAATTTCGGTCGTGTGCAGCCTTAATCCATGCATTAAGAGCCTCAAACTGTGTTGGTCTAGGTGAAGGTTTCAATGAGGACATGGTTGCTTTTAGCCGATGTAACACCTCTAACTTAAACGTTCCATACTTCGGGAACTGCATTTCCTCATTTCCTTCCGTAAGCTTATTCCAAGCCCCAATCCACAATATCGTATGCAGCCCCACATTCGTTGCCATATAATGAGCTGGCGTACCCTCTGGGGGAGCCTCTTCCCCGTAATAATGTTCACTTCGTTTACGTTTAAAAATCCCTTTCAAACACTTAAAACACTTCATGATTTCTCTTTTCTCCGCGTTTGTTTACTTCCTGATGATATTCCACCAATCTCAGCGCCGTTCTCACTAACTGGCCTATCCGTACGCGGCTTTCCTCCGACGTCACTCTAGCCGCCCAACCAGAGCGCGGCTCTAGCTAACGTCACACCAACCGCTCAATCACAGCGCGGCTCTAGCCGACGTCACCCGTCCCCCTTCGCAGCAGTTCCCCTCCTTTCTCAGCTCGTCTCCTCGGTCATGCACGCATCCCATTCATACACTGAAAAATGATTACTTCCGTCCAAGCGATCACCTTTCTTTGACTGTACGCCCACAGTCTTTCTGTAGTTGTCACCCTAACTTGGCGAGATGTCTTTCCGTTTACTTCCAGACAATCGCCTTCTCCGATAGGTTACTCACACGCAGTAACTTTCGACCAGCGTCCGTTACTCATACACTCACTCTTACACTCCCCCTATCTTGGATCCACGGCGGTCAATGGTACCTCGTGACCTCCGTACTATGGTCGACAACTACCCTGGATGTTCGATACACCCAAAACCACTTAAGCTCTGGCCTGAACTTAAGATTTCACCAGTACACCCGTTTACCAGGTTACCAGTTTACCAGGTTGCGCGCGCTCACAACCTTCTCTCATTCACACTACAGGCATTCAACTCCGCAAGACATTACAATACAAATACAACACAAAACACCGCAATCTGTTCACGCATGACCCTTTTTATACTCACTCTCCGATACTGCTGCTTTTCTCGCACCGTCTGCACCTTTCGGCACACGATTCTTCCGCTGCTCGTCTCTCGACGTCTCGGGCCTTGGGGTAAACTAACCTCTCTAGATTACCTTCCTCAAGAAGATAACCATCCTCACTCTGCTACCAACTGTTAACGCGGGATTACTGGTTACTAATTATCTTGCCAAATCCCTTCTTCCTGTCGACTGAATCGTTGGTACCTGTCTTGAGTAAAAGGTAATCTCGAGGTAAACAATCAATTTAAGAACTTACACCACTCTAAATGATCACTGACCAAAATTAAGTTTTAAAGATTTAATATAAAGTCAAAGATAACTGAAGATACAAACTTCTCAAAATGAGATTCAAAAGGTATATCGGAATCACTATGAACATGAACTTCTTGAATAGTCTGAGTCTGAAGAACAAAATAATAAGTACAAGTTCGAATACCATCAGGGTTGCTAAAATGGATACAAGTTGCAACCTCAAAGTCATTACAGAAAAGAAAATTAAAGTTAGTCTGTCCCTACACTATACTAAATGACATCCCTACTTAACAAGATCTTAACCCTCTAGGTGTCAGCCGTGGTGACTTCCTAAGAAGATCACGCACTTCTCTTTGTCTCTTCTCTGATAATGGGTCTCTCCTGATCAGCCTATCTGCCTACCCATCCGCTTCCTTAGGCTCCCAAAATCATCTGCTCTGCTCTCCTCCCGGGTCACTTTCCCTAATACCAAATCACATTTCCAATAGAAACGCCCCTTGGGACGCCCCTCACGTGGTACATCTTTCCGCGGCAAACTCCATGATGGTACTCTTGAAGACCCTCGTTAAAGTTGACCTTGGTTCCCGGGCTTCTTCTTCAGTGCGCTGATACCCCCTGAAATTCCTGGAAACTCCTACAGGCCTGCGCAAGGCGCCACTGAACAAAGTCCCTTTCATTCGAGCTGATTAGGACTCTTGCACCTGCATACAGCTCTTCCTGCAGTGGGCCTCAAATTCCAGACTTCACCATATCTTAGGCCATAAAACACTCTCAGAGCTTCATACTGGACACCTCACGACCTCTCCTCTAACGAGCACATGACGATTGGAACTACATGACATTATCGGCTCTGGCCTACTTGATTTACATGCAGCAGGTTCCTGCACTCTTAAAACGTTAACTTGATTTAAACAGCAAACATTCTTAACTAGCATACGTTTCTAAAATAACACATCTATAAAGCATATACTTTTAACCCTAAGTTCAATAGTACATTGTGAAAGAACCATGTCAACCTTGTCTCACATTATTTTAGCAGCACGTTTAGATTTGCTTGTGAATTGCCATGAGGCCTACACAAAATACTGGGTTTTTGTTACATTCAACTCTTACATTATTCCTTTAACATGAGAACATGAGGTTTTCATATTCATCCCAAACATTTCTACATTAGTCTCACACAGTTATGATTATCGTTACTCTACTTTAAACATTCTATGCATTTCACCACTGAATATAAGACACTCGGTGTATTTCACTTCTAAATATAAACACTCTGGTGCAAAGTACATGTTAACTAACTACGTGCTTGTAAATATGGCGTACTTATACATTTTTTCCAAACTTGTGCTCTCTCAATATATTAATTATTGTAATTGTTGCGTGGGGGAGAAGCCATAACTCAAGAGAAGTGATGCACCGGGTATCAGGAACAACACACCATATCCATCAGGATGGAGTTGAAGATGCATTTCCATAAAGAAGACCTCATCACAGTTCTGCTCTCAGAATACAATCACCTGTCCTATCACTCTTTGAGCGCATGCTTGCCTTTGACCTAGTACAATGCTCCACTGCCTTTCAACTAGGTTTGCGCTATACAAATAGTGCATATATACATGCTAGGTCATGAATGGTTTTGCTGGGTTTACGTTTAGAGATAACTTGTGCAATATATATTTGCAATGGGACAAGAGGGACGGTGAACAGAAGGACTTTGTCAACAAAGGCAAGTGCAATGATATGCCATCAAGGAAAACTTGGTTTCTTCTAAAGTCAGACCAATGAAAATGGCAAAAACTGAAAAACGTTGGTCTGAAACTAAAATCCAGCTTTCAAGTATAAAGCTGTCAGTTCAACTATTCGCAGCACCAGAAATTCTATTTGAAATACAGTAGCCTCCTTATCCTTTAATCTCAGGGGTGTTTGGCTTAGGAATCATTAACCCAATTCTAAATAATATATTATTAAAATGGACAACTGCTGTACAAACAAATGCACTTACAAACAAGTGTACATGCACCAAAGAGGTAGAAGCAAAATCTTTCTCCATGATGAATTTTATCCTTTTTTAGTGACTACATGAGTTCTGACAAATAACTAAAATGCTCTCTACCGAGATCTAAGTAAGGCTTTTTAGTTTGTGAATAAACAAAAGTTTGTAGAAAGTCAAGCAGATAACGATCTCAAGAAGACTACTTTGAGTCTAACCTTTAAAATGTCCTTAAGCAGTAGTATGGTGGAAGCCACTACCCAATGTAGCATTAAGGGATCCTAGACTAGCGGTTAGGCAGATGCATCATGATAATAAGAAAGGATCAGAGTCCCTAAGTGTTAAACATAAAGAAATGGAAAAAGATAAATAGTAGAGCAGGAGACAATCTTGCAGGAAAGCCCCGCCATACTATTGCTAACCATCAGTCTCATTTCATTCAGTCCCTTCACCTCTGCTGCAAAGACATTTCGATCACCTAGTTACTGTTCTGATGATAATCATAGAAGCCAAAATGCCATTGTTATTGTAGAAAGGCAATAAGAAATGTAAACGTAGAGCGCGATGTGTCCATAACTATTCCATGGTTTAATAATAAGGACTCTTTACTGGCGGTTGCATGTACATCAGGACCAAATTATATCTAGATCCTCCAGCTATCAGAGCGCATAGAGTAAGTAACTCTTAATTAGATTAACCAGGCCATCCTAACGAATGGCATTAAATCCAGAGATTGCAGCAGTGTGGGTTCAAGCAGCTCTCTGATTTAGGAACTAAAGGGACATTATATTTAACATTGCCTCCGCACCAACTGCAGGAACCGAATCTAATATGTGACATTACCAACTTATATGTAAATAAACTATAGGAGGCTGGGTAATCCTCCACCAAAGGAGGGAGTATCACTCGTAGATGGAGGGCCATAAAGAACTATTTATGAGGTTGGTCACTTACAATATGATCTAAGTTTGGGTTGAATAAAATGAAAGAGAAGTATTTCCTTATGTTTGTTTACTCATTAGATTGAACCTCTCAAGTTAAGGTTTTACTTGGCCATCAGAAGATCAGGCAAGACATCCTAGTCCTGGTTTCCAAAAAACAAAGTGAACTTCCTCACACGTTCTGTGAAAATAATTAACGGCTCAAGATCAAAGATCACCCCCCATTTCTATGGTTGAATTGAAAAGAGGACAGGAAAAACCGAAATAGTATTGGTCTATCCTAAATAAATGTTATCAACAAATATTTGTGCCTAGACAAATTCCCAAAACAGTCATCTATCTGGATAGAAGACTCCTACTGGGAAATGGAAACGCAGACAAGGAAGACTTTAACTGATTCCATTTCGTGATAGGCCTCTCTTATCTGGCAGAGACAACGGGTAGCCAAATGCTCTCACAACTCATCTACAAAAAAAAGAGTCTTCCAGGTAATCCTCAGTACTGCTTTCACTGAAAGTGTGGGTTCACAACCACATTACATATTGTTTAAGATACTTCTACATCCCAGTCAGTGGGAGACCATTCATTTCATTCTCCTGGGCCTCTAACAGGCATTTAACACAGTTGACTACTAAACACAAACACTTTTAGAACCCACATGAGCATCCATGCTATAGTGCTCAACTGGTGCTCTCCCTTCCTGGGCAACAGAGTTCAAAAGAGGATACAACGTTCATATACATGTCTGTCCGATGCATTGTGGGGTGCCAAAATGCTTCATTTGCTCTCCTGTGAACATCTACATCAAGTTGCAATAAAATCTGATCAAAAACATGGGTTAGTCATTCAAGCAACAGACAATTGTAGCTTAAATTATTTAATGAAGTCACACTATTAATGCATTCAAAAGGAAATACTGGTATACATTTCACTGCAAACCCTATATAAATAAATACATTAATTAATTAATTAATACCAGATAACGATCCCCATTGCAACCATCATGTTCCATTACATATTCTTTCAATGCATATAAAGTGTGCAATGCCCAGTTTGCTGATGTACAATGATGTGGTAAAAAAAACTCTGGCACAAACACCGTTTGATGAGAACATCTGTTATCACTAGGCGATGAACTTCGGGTTAGTTCCACGGATCACTTTGTCTCTGAAGAATTTTGTAAATGTTCTGGTAGATGTCAAACCTGGTACCTCGCTGAATTTCCTACCACCACTTTGAAAGCTGCTTTCCATGATAGGTCTGTACTCTTGTAGTTATGCATATGCTTAAAATTAGCAAACATATTTTGAGGGGCGTGGCCGAGCCGAGCATCAAGATGGCCGCCTGATTCATCCGCTCCGCCGACCGAGCCATTAATCCGTCGACTATCCGCATACTTTCAGCTTAAATTGGGTCTTACCTTGATGTAAATGCAACCGGAAGGTTGAGGAGGAGATTGCTACCTTTCGTGACCAGAGGGGTGGCATGGAACGCCTGCGGCGAGACCAGCGCCATCGGAGCCAAGGAGCGGCCGCGCGCTTAGGACTGCTCTGGGCTGCGCATAACTTTAGCTGAGACTGCCTACTGCCCCAGAACTGCGGAATACTTGCGGGATTTATCCTGGCTGCTTTCGGTGACGATCCATAGGTGGCTGCTGTCGCCGTCTGCAGACCGCAGCTTGCTGAGGGCGTGTCATCAGCCCCGGCGCTAGGACGTGCTGTGTGCCGTGTGGGTGTTGGTGCGCCTGGCAGCCTCTGAATCCGGCTCCAGGGCCTGCACCGGCATCTGTCGCTGTCTGCAGCACAGGAGGGGAGAGCGTAGTGCGGGAGCTGCCCCGTGACGGCTGAAGTCAGTGTTTGCGGTCGGGCTGATCGCTGAGCAGTCTGGGCGGCATCTTGAGGCTCCAAGCACCTGGGAGGTACTGAACAGTTGCCATAGTGCTAATACGCCTATACAAGAGTCCTGCAACAACGCGTTTGTACCGGGTGCACAATACAAAGGCGAGATGGGGTTGAAATACCCATCAGTGCTTGAAACCCACAGCATACGTGCCTGCTGGCTCTGAGGCTGCACAAGCCCCCTGTGGCTGCCCAGGACTATCAACTCGTGGCCTGTGTTGCTGGCCTCGGGGTTGTTGCCAGGAAGAGTATTGACCGTTGCTGCCCGGTTCCAGTGGCGCAGATCCTCTTTCCCCTACTGTGGACTATGATGCGCTGCTGAGGAGTATCTTCCGACTGACCCTAACACGCACTTGGCGCTATTCAATTGTTGGTGGATTCCACGCAAAGGTAGCCTGTGGCACGTCTTGCCACGAGGTAGCCGTTGGTGCACTAATTGCACCTGCCACATACGGTAGCCAGTCTGGTCCACCAGTGAGTTCCATCTAAGGGTTTCGCTGCTATAATGGTAGGAGGTCGCAGTTCAAAAGTAGCGCCTCAGGCCAAGCTAAAAAAATACGCCTGGGAACGGGGGACCAGGTGCGAGTCCCAAGGGAGGACAGGCTGCGTCTGACAAGTCAGAATCTGGTGGGGGGGAACAAAAAGAACCAACACTCCAGGATATTGTGGAAGCCATCACTACCGTCCGCATTGACACGGTGTCCACTGAGGTGTCCCTCATCAGAGAAATGCAAAAACAACAGTTGATTGACAGAATGCAGAACAATGTCATACATTCACCCCAGTACAGAGATCTGGGCCTAAATCCATCGTGTTCTTGCTCACCATGCCATTCCAGTTTGAACCCAGCCATATGCAAACCAGTCTTGACCCTGTGCCCCATGGGAACAGTCCAGCCCGAACTGCCAAGCCAGGTCCTCCCTGGACTGGAAACAAGCATCCAAGGACCGGTTTTAGGCTTTCAGCCTTCATCAGCCTGGATAGCTTGATTCCGCTGGCATGGAGAGCACGGTACTCACCTCTGAGCATACCCGTCCCACTCGGGGTGATAAATGCAAAAACAACAGGTGATGGGCGGAATGCAGAACAATGGCATGAACTGGGGTGGCTTGGTGAGCAAAATAACGATGGATTAAACCCAGATCTGTGACTGGGGGTGAATGTTTTGCCATTGTGCAACATTCCGTCCATCATCTTGTGTGTTTTGCTGTTCACCCTACGTGGGAAGGGTATGCCCCGACGTGGGTCCCGTGCTCACTACACCACTGGAGTCAAGCTATCCTGGCTGAAGACGGCTGATAGCCAGAAACCGGTCCTAGGATGCTTGATTCCGGTCCAGGGAAGACATGGCTTGGCAGTTCGGTCTGGACTGTTGCCATGAGGCACAGGGTCAAGACTGATTTGCATATGGCCATGTCTGAACTGGGGTGGCTTGGTGAGCAAAATAATGATGGATTAAACCCAGATCTGTGACGGGGTGGGGGGAATGTTTTGCCATTGTGCAACATTCCGTCCATCATCTTGTATGTTTTGCTGTTCACCCTATGTGGGAAGAGTATGCCCAGACGTGGGTCCCGTGCTCACTACACCACTGGAGTCAAGCTATCCTGGCTGAAAACGGCTGATAGCCAGAAACCAGTCCTAGGATGCTTGATTCCGGTCCAGGGTAGACATGGCTTGGCAGTTCAGTCTTGACTGTTCCAGCCACGGCCCATGGTGGGAGTTGCGGTGGGGCTGAAAGGGGGGCGGGTGAGGGGCAGGGTGGGGGGGGGTTCTAAAAACCGGAATATGGATAATTACAGGTAAATAAACAATATAATTAATAAAACGAATTTCGTAGCGCGCCCCGCATTGCAAAATGCGATTCAGCGCGTGCACCATAAGGCACAGGGTCAAGACTGATTTGCATATGGCCATGTCTGAACTGGGGTGGCTTGGTGAGCAAAATAACTATGGATTAAACCCAGATCTGTGACTGGGGGTGAATGTTTTGCCATTGTGCAACATTCCGTCCATCATCTTGTGTGTTTTGCTGTTCACCCTATGTGGGAAGGGTATGCCCAGACGTGGGTCCCGTGCTCACTACGCCACTGGAGTCAAGCTATCCTGGCTGAAGACGGCTGATAGCCAGAAACCGGTCCTAGGATGCTTGATTCCGGTCCAGGGAAGACATGGCTTGGCAGTTCGGTCTGGACTGTTACCATGGGATCACTGACATAATATCGATGTCATAAATATCGATGTAGCAAAATATCGATAAAAAATATAGAATACCAAAATATCGACTTCCTATCTCCAAACAGGTAATTACAAAAATATCGAATCAAAAATATCGATGTAAATAATATGGTTAGTCAAAATATCGAATTTTTTAAATATCTTAAAAGTAATGTAAAAGTAATGACATAATAAATATAATTAACTTAAACATACTTACAATACTTAACCTTAAAATTAATAAATAATTAATTTAAGTTAAAAATAAATAAACATACAATTACATTTTTTAACACACATATATATATATATATATATATATATATATATATATATAAACATAATATTAATAAAAAATATACTATATTTTTACCATAGGATAGCAGTAGAGTAACATTTACTATTACCACTCCAGTAAATACAACGATAGAGAAAGGTTTGGATAGCGTAGGGGTAAAAATTACTATTCCCACTCCAGAGAGTGCAACAGTAGGGAAAGTGTTGGATAGCGTAGGGGTACAAATTACTATTCCCACTCCAAAGATTGCAACAGTAGGGAAAGTATTGGATAGCGTAGGGGTAAAAATAACTATTCCCACTCCAGAAAGTGCAACAGTAGGGAAAGCGTTGGATAGCGGGAGGGTTAAAATTACTCTTCCCACTCCAGAGAGTGCAACAGTAGGGAAAGTGTTGGATAGCGTAGGAGTAAAAATTACTATTCCCAATTCAGTGAGTGCAACAGTAGGGAAAGCGTTGGATAGCGTAGGGGTAAAATTACTATTCCCACTCCAGAGAGTGCAACAGTATGGAAAGCGTTGGATAGCGGGAGGGTTAAAATTACTATTCCCACTCCAGTGAGTGCAACTGTAGGGAGAGCGTTAGCGTAGGGGTAAACATTACTATTCCCACTCCAAATAGTGCAACAGTAGGGAAAGCATTGGATAGCGTAGGGGTAAAAATTACTATTCCCACTCCAAAGAGTGCAACAGTAGGGAAAGCGTTGGATAGCGTATGGGTAAAAATTACTATTCCCACTCCAGTGAGTGCAACAGTAGGGAAAGCGTTGGATAGCGTAGGGGTAAAAATTACTATTCCCACTCCAAAGAGTACAACAGTAGGGAAAGCATTGGATAGCGTAGGGGTAAAAATTACTATTCCCACTCCAGTGAGTGCAACAGTAGGGAAAGCGTTGGATAGCGTAGGGGTAAAAATTACTATTCACACTCCAGATAGTGCAACAGTAGGGAAAGTAATTACTTCAGATATGAATAAAAATAAATTAAATATTAATACCAAATACAAATTAATTAAAAGTAATTAACACTTTTATATAATATAATAATTAATCAATTAAAAATACAAATAAGATATTACAAATAATTACCTATTAATACAAATTAACCAATTAACAATTAATAGTTAAAAAATTATTAAAAATGACAAAACAAAACCAATAAATAACAATATTTAATTACAATTAAATTACTTTCCACCCTATTCCCCTATAAACCCACAACCCGCTACAGAAAATACATTAATACAATTTACATAATTATCAATTAATTAAAATAATTACCAATTATATTTTAATTAATCACCAATTAATTATTAACAATTAATTCAAAATAAATACCAAAAAATAAATTAACATATTTAATTCATTATAATTAAATTACTTCCCACCCTATTCCCCTATAAACCCACAACAGAATTATATTACGCAAAAATTAAATACCATAAAATTAATTATAATAAATTTAAAATAAATATACACTTTTCACACATATACTAACATAAAAAAGACTTTAAAACATTAATATTAACTTACTTACCTCACATTCTATATTTTTGTTGTCTATATTCTGTCCATTCTATATTTTTGTTGTCTATATTCTGTCCATTCTATATTTTTGTTGTCTATTCTGTCCATTCGATATTTTGTCCATTCTATATTTTTGATTCGATATTAATGCTATTCTATTCGATATTTTTGTAGTCTATATTCTGTCCATTCGACATTGTGTCCATTCTATATTTTTAACTCAATATTAATGTAACTCGATATTAAAAACTCGATATTTTGAGTGTATACAGTTACCATGAGGCACAGGGTCACGACTGATTTGCATATGGCCATGTCTGAACTGGGGTGGCTTGGTGAGCAAAATAATGATGGATTAAACCCAGATCTGTGATTAGGGGGGAATGGTTTGCCATTGTGCAACATTCCGTCCATCATCTTGTGTGTTTTGCTGTTAACCCCATATGGGAAGGGTATGCCCAGACGTGGGTACCGTGCTCACTACGCCACTGGAGTCAAGCTATCCTGGCTGAAGACGGCTGATAGCCAGAAACCGGTCCTAGGATGCTTGATTTCGGTCCAGAGAAGACATGGCTTGGCAGTTCCGTCTGGACTGTTCCCATGAGGCACAGGGTCAAGACTGATTTGCATATGGCCATGTCTGAACTGGGGTGGCTTGGTGAGCAAAATAACGACGGATTAAACCCAGATCTGTGACTGGGGGTGAATGTTTTGCTTTTGTGCAACATTCCGTCCATCTTGTGTGTTTTCCTCATCAGAGAAGACATGCGATCAATGAATTTGCGCATCAAAGATGTAGAAATTAAGGCGACCTCCCTGGTGGATGACACGTCAGAGTTGTAAAGGAAGGTGGACGCCCTGCAGAAGCATGCTGAGAAGCTAGAAGCGCAGTTGGATGACTACGAATGGCGTTCTAGGACTAATAATGTCTGCATAATTGGGGTTCCGGAACGAGCGGAGGGGCCTTCGGCGGATCACTTAGTGGAAAAGCTGATCACTACTCACCTCTAGCCGCGGGGACTCTCCAACTTCTTCTCGGTGGAACGGGCGCACCGGGTGCCGGTGGGCAGCCGAGACCTGGGGCCACCCGCATCCGCTCCTTGCCCGGATCTTAAATTTCCACAACAGAGATGCTATCCTGCAGTGTGATCGATCCGCCCGCCAGTGGAATTCCAAAACCGTTGCATCACTTTCTTCCTAGACTTCACCCTCAAGGTACAAAGGCAACGGCGGAGCTTCTTGGAAGTTAAAAAGGCGCTCCGTGACAAAGACTTGAAATATGCGAGGATGTTCCCGGCCAAGTTGAGAGTGGAATCGGAGGGTAGATCCTGGTTTTTCACCACCCTGGGATTGGCTCGAGGGATGGTGCACAGCGGGCCACCGTAACAACCAGGGCCGTGGTGTGAGGATGGACAGCGACGCCCGAGCTTCAGGTGGTGGCTCACTGCCGCAGGACTTGAGTGAAACGGCAGGCGGTGCCGAATGACTGGTCTGTATGTTTTTCCCTGGGGGTGCAGGACCGGTCCATTTGGCTGATGCGTGGTGAGGATAGATTTTTCTCTGTTATAAAGGTCAGTCTTTGTTCCTCTGGGTTATTTTGCCATGTATGGTTAGACCAGACTGACTTCCCCAAATTTTTCTGCTCCGCACTTGGACAATTGGGGGCTGTAGACCGTCTCCTGTGCTGTGGTTGCTGTTTTTTGATGTAATTGTGATAGGCATTTATTGTGATTGCTGAGATTGCAACCCTTTCCTAAAATGGTGGGCTCAGCCCGGCAGCATGAGCGTTGAATGAACGACCAGTATCCCTTTCCTTGGGGAGAAGTGATATGTGTTCGGGTGGGCGGAGGATTGTGGCGAGGCTGCTGCACCCATCAACTACCATAGACTTTTGTTGCCCGGTGTTTCAATGTCAGGTATGACTTTGTCGACTCTCTTTCCTTAACCTTGCCTGTTCCCCTGCCCACTCACCGGGCAGTATGGGGATTATCTTGGGCCCTCGCTGAAGGTCTTAGCGTAGACATGGTAGGCCTCACGGTGAAACTTAATTGTTCAGAGACGAGAGCTCGGTTTGGCTACACAAACCCATACGTTTTTGGAAGGGTGGGCGAAAGGCACTCTGCTAGTTTGAGGGGCGGGAGGTATTGTTACCGCTGAGCAGGCAGGCAGGGTGGGGTGAATGGAGGGGTGCTTGGGGGGTGCTTGGGGGGGTAGTTGGGCGGGTGGGGAGGGACCGGTGTTGGGGGTTGTTTTTTGTGTTTTTTCTGTTTTGGCATGTCACTTTTGAGTGGTCTAGTGAGCAAGACTCGGCTGCCAAGGCACTTGTGGCTGTCTCATTGGCAATAGTATTCATGATTGCAAGCACATACTCCCCTTTATCCCCCTTGATGTGCGCTTCAGGGGAGTACCCTAGATCTACAATATCGGGTGACTGGCACCATGAATAGACAGAAACTCAACCTGGTGGTTGTTTGGCGGTACCAACATCCTAGCGAGCTTCAGTACACGCATCTATTGGGGCCCCTTGGTAGCATGTCACAAATCGACTATGTACTCACAGTTACAAATCAGATCCATAATGTCAAAGAGATTCAACATTTGGCCAGGGGAATTTTGGATCATTCACCTGTGCTGTGCAGGGTGGAAGTGGTTGGTGAGTGGCACCGCTCAACCCCCTGGTATCTCACTATTCCCTCAGTTAGGGACAAAATATTGGGCAAAACTGACCTCTACTATCAGAAGAATCAGGGTTCTGTCAGCTCGTCCGTTTCCCTTTGGGAAGCCTATAAGACCGTCATTCGGCGGGGGGGGGGGGGGGGAATGGGGGGGTTGCGCTGGGACAGATTGCTGGACAGCGCAAGGAAAAAGCTGCGGACCTGGTGTGCTCAGAGGGAGAGATCCTGGCTTTGGAACGCGAATTTCAAACGCAGGATTCGGAAGAATCGCGTGATAGCCTCCGAACTAAGGTGAAAGAATTTTCTGACCTGGCCACTGATGCGGCTAGGGGACAATACAGGGCGACTCGCAGCAGGATCTATGATGTGGGCGATAAGGTAGGCAAATTGCTGGCATGGTTGGATCATAGAGAGGGGGCGAGGCGAGTGGTGGTGGAGATTGGCACTGGCCAACATTTGCGAATTACCGCACCACAAGACATTGCGGACGCATTTGGGCAACACTACCGCTCCTTATATAATTCAAGCACGATCCACTCGGAGGAGGATGAATTATCTCTACTCTGCGATATTGACCTGCCAACCCTTCTGCAGCGTGACCCAACTGTGATCGAGGGGAAAAGGCCATCCATGACTTGCGGGGAGGGAAAGCATCGGGTCCCAACGGGATCCCCAAACTATTTAAGCTGACGGCGAATATCAATGCCCCTTATCTCACTGATATGTTTCGGGAGAGTAAAGAGATTGGAATCCTTCCTGAAGACTATAGACTGGCCACCGTCGTCATCCACAAACCAGGCAAACCTGCAGATCAGTGTTCTTCATACAGGCCCATCTCGTTACTAAATCGCGAGGATAAAATCCTTGCGAAAGTCCTCGCCACTCGTCCGTTGCAGGTTCTTCCCTCCCTGATCCACCCGGACCAGTCCGGTGTATGCCGTTAAGAAAGACATCTCTTACTCTCCGCCGACTACATGGAGTAATTTGTAGAGCGGATACTATCAGAGAGGACGCCGTGGTGGTATTCCTTGATGCTGCATTGGCCTTCGATACCATAGAATGGCCATACATGTTCCCGGTGCTCCGTAAACTAGGCTTTGGCTCGGAATTTATAAATTGGGTGCGTCTTCTATATTGCCAACCGTTGGCACAGGTGGTCATCAATAATGGTAGCCCCCTGTTTTTTCTTTGGGAAGGGGCACCAGGCAGGGATGTCCCCTATCACCGCTCCTCTTTGCTTTGGCCTTGGAGCTCCTGGCGGCGTGGGTCTGCTGGGACCTGACAATCAGGGGCCTGCGATGGGCTCAAGGCTGGGAGGACCGTACATCCTTGTATGCGGACGACATCTTGCTTTATCTTGCCTCCCCGACAAAATCACTTACTGTGGTGATGGACATATTTCATATCTTTGGTAGATTCGCAGGATACAGGATCAACTGGTCCAAATCTGTGCTCTACGTCCACCAAGGACAAAAGCCCCGACTTCTCCGGGATTGTCAATTGACCGAGGCCGTGGCGGGTTTAAAATATCTGGGTATCCAAAGACCTGTCTCGATTCTATGAGACACACCTCTGGCCTCATCTCCAGCACCTTAAATCAGATGTCCAGCACTGGAAATCGCTCCCTCTTACGCTCCTGGGGGGTGCACCACTATTTAAGATGATGTCCCTCCCCCGACTTTTATATGCGCTACAAAATACGCCAATTCCGGTAGCAGCTTCGTATTTCAAGGAAATAGAGTCTTTGGTGAGGGAATTGCCTTGGGAGGGGAAACCCCCCACATTGCCACGCAGAAACTCACGTTGGGGTGGTTCGACGGCAGAATTGGACTTCCTGATATGAAACGATACTACTGGGCTTCACAGCTCGTTGCCATCAACCAATGCTGGTACAGGCGCCACGATGACCCGGCCTTTCGGATAGACCGTTGGCTCCTCCCAGGTGGCTGCTTTGAGGGGTGGTGAATAGTAAATCTCCGATATCCGCCCTGTCCGGACCTACTAAACATGCCGTGCACGTGTGGAAAGACACTACCAGGAGTCTGGGTTGGGAGGGTAAACTCACCAGGGCCACACCGCTCTGGCACTGTGACCGGTTGGGTCGATTATCGCGGTCATTCGACAAATGGGAAACCATCGGCATCTCCAGAATTGGGAACCTATAGAAATCGGGCGAGGTCATACCATTCTCCCACTTGCAGCAAGAATATTAAAATGGTCGAACAGTTTAGGTATCTCCAATTCGGACATGCTTTGCTCGCATCTATCCCAAAAGGGACTGACACCCCCCCCCCCCCCCCCCCCCCCCGAGTCCTTTCCCCTGGAGGACAGGATTTTGGATGGCGATTTGCCAGAAAAGGCTATATCCCTTATGTATAGAAAACTCATTAACAACATGCCGGATCCCCTGATCCGACTCAGATATAAATGGGACCATGATGTGGCTGGGCTGGATGACAAGGAGTGGCGGGCTGCAGTGGCGTCTCCGCGGGAGGTCGCCATTTTTTCTAGGTTCCGAATGGTCCAACTCAAAATCCTTCACAGAACATATTTGTCTGCTTTCTCTCTGGTCCATATGGGATACGCTCAAGACGCTAATTGTGTCAGGCACTGTGGGCAAGAGGGCTCCTTTATACACACACTGTGGGAATGTGCAACAATACAGAAATATTGGGAGAGGGTGGTATGTATGATGGAGGAGGCGTTGGGACAGCAGATACCATGTAATTTCAAACTGATTTTGTTGAACATCTGGGACCCCACAGACCTCAGTGCTAAAGAGAGACTTTTGGTGGATCTGGGCTTCATGGTGGCCAAGCGTAATATTGCACGTCTTTGGACGACTGGGCCAAAGACATGGACTGGTGTATGGTGTCGGAGATGCCGATCTATGTCTCTAGGGGGTGCCCGACAAAATGAAAATGGTCACAAATATGGGGGCATTGGAACACTTTCTGGGGAGATATATGTGAACCACCTGGGAGCTGCTGTAATGGTATAACTTGTGATTTTTGACGATATTTGTAATGTACTGTGTCATGAGATATTACTGCTGTATTATTGTGCCTCACAGACCTTATGAACATTGTGGTGCTTCGATTGTTTACATGCCTTTTTCAATAAAAAGTATAAAACATAAAATTTTAAAAAAAGGAGCAGACATCAACTTGTCTTTACACTAGTGAGTTCCCAATCACGAGCTGGCCGCTGAATGGGTCTACGTAGCATAGTCAAACCTTTAAAACATTTAAATTGATATGGGATACAAAACATACAGTGATCCACACAGTTTTAGACCTTGATGCAGCCATTAACTTGACCTACACAGATGACAAAAGAAAGAAATGGAGAGCTAAATACAACAGGTAAAGTGGCAGCTGATCCTAGACTACATTTACCAGATGCGTCTTTTGGCCCCGCCGAAGCGGAGATAACCGACAGAGGATATATGTGAGCTTGTGAACACCTGTAAGATTTGCTTATCAAAAAGCCAAATTTTATTTGTATTTCCTAAAGCTAAATGACTGGGGATAAACTTAAGATCTACAGGCAGATTATTTTAGTTGTCTCCAACACACAAAAGTCTTTTTTCCCATATTGCACATTTAAACCTAGGAGCTACAAACAAATTGCCCACAAGATCATGAAATGGAGGAGCAATAGAGTCAATGAAAAATACAAAGCGATTTTAACAAGACCCACTTCTACACAAAAAGCCAGTGCAACTGGGACATATGCAGGGAGACACATTAGCATTTCTTGAGGCTGAAGGCAACACAGACTGCAGTGTTCTGGATATTAGTCGGCAATTAATTTAAATCTTTTACAGGCAATCCAAAACCACCAAAACCACCAGAGTTGCAGAAGTCCAGAAGTGAGTTTAAGGCATTCTATATGCCATTTTTTAAGAAAATCTTGGAAAAGAGAAAGGTCTGTGTAATGCTATATAGTAATGAAAACAATTATTCATCACATACTCAATCCAATTCCAAACAGATATCCTGGGATTGACCATAATGCCTAGCTGCCTCTCCAGCTTTGATGACTTACAGTAGGGTCCAGTACACAGGGGCAGGAATGACCAATCTTGACTGTGCAGCATTTGTGCCATTAGAATGTAAATTTTGGATGGAGAGGGTCTCAAGTAATTTGTGTTAATCCAGAGTCAAATCATTTTAGCACAACACATAATCTAACTAGATAATATTCCCACATCTCCTGATATTCAACAAAATAGGAGTGTTGCCCAAATACATAAATAATCCCACTCCATGTATTATACCAGCAAGGAAAGTATACATAATTTCAACTGCAGGAAAGAGATTGAGAACCCGGAAGCATCTAAAAAAGGACTCATTTAAAAGCAGCAGTAAAACTGCCTTTGCCAAAATAGAAGTGATCCATTCCAATAGCATGTCTCAATTTTAAGGTCAGACAGCCTGAGGAGTGGTGTCTTATGTTGAGGGACTCTGATAGAGATCTCCTAAGTGGAGGACTCCACTCTATGTGCGCATATTCTAAGATGTAAGGCGCCATGCTTAAGAGAGACATGGTGGAGGTCATGATGGAGTACCTGAAGGAGGCTCATAGACATCCGTTTTGTTTTTACCATAAATTTACAAGGTGGTAAACCAAAAACGAAAGAAACTTTCAGTACCAGATTTGAATGGAACAAGCTGTTGAATTGAAAGTCTGGTAACAAATGCCATTACCAAGCCTTATACTCATCTAAGGAATCTGGAGAAATTAAGGAAAAGTTAATAGATTGTTGTTTAAAAAGGGTATCAATAGTATTCTCCGACCGATCTTGGTTCTTCTGTAGACCAAAGCCACATTGCTGTTAGGTTCTGAAGCTGTGCTCCTCTCTTTCAGAAGGATGTGGGTTTGTCCTTGGAGACGGGGTGTTGTTCTAGGACTTGGCATGCCCTTTACACAGGAACATTTCATGGGTTAGAATGAACTCTAGGTGGAGGATGCAGCAGTGTCCTCTCCATATAACTCAGCGCAGCTGCTAATGGTTGTGATGCTGCAGCTGTCAACAGGTAGAGATTTAACAAAGTGTAGAAGTCATGAAGGTGCTCTAGATGTCAGTAGAAGATGCAAACAATGATGTTGATCACTCCCTTTGTCAGAGAAGTATAGTAACCTTGGGTAGTCCATGGTTTTTAAGATCTACAGAACTTCCTCGTCATCCAAAATTTGATTTGAAAAAGTTTCTCAAACTTCTAAAGGCAGATGAGCATTGTTGTTGTAAAGTCCTGGGTACCAGATGTCAAGGTCATGGTTGCGGACATCCTTGTACAGAGAGGCTTTTATGTAGAGTATCACGGATGATGGTACAGTCACTGTCACTACCCTCAACAGCGGGGGAGTCTTGTCTGAGTACTCAATAACAGTGCTGGTATCATTATTGTGCTTGTCTAAGACAGTGTTATGGTGTTTGGTAATGGTGTCGTCAGCAATGTTGTTGATGGTACAAGAAAAAAACCTTAATTTAAGCTCATCAATAGAGTAGTTCTCAAAGGTGGAACCAAAAAGGCCACAGAAAATGCCATTGACCCTTGGTCTCAACAATGGGGTCTTAGACATCACAGTTAGGTGGTTTGGGTGGAAATCTCAACCATAACTGCTTTTCAATAGAATGCGCAGATTTAGCAGAAGCTGCAGATATGTAACAGATAAAGGGTGCTTCCTTTACCCAAGGTCAGAGAGGACTATATTTAGTGAAGGTCTGACTAGTCTTTGAATTTTCCTCTTTTTAAAGGCGTTCAGCACAATATTCTTTTTGCTTCCACTGCAACCTGGGAAATTAGTTTGTTTTGGAGTCTTCGGGTACCGTAGAAGTGAACTACCTACCTTGAGTTGAGCCATTTCCATTCTAAATGAAAGATCGGATTTCATATTTAAAAACAAAATAAACCTTCTCTTACGTGATTTGATCTGAGGTGACCTGGGAGGAGAGGCCAGATTTCTAAATTTCCTACTAAGGCACAACTGAGGACTCCCTTACACTACATTTGCAGAGAAAAAAAATATGGTAAAGCCTTGGGGGTGGTGTTTTAAGGTCCATAGATTCACTGTCTGAACGAAAAGCAGAACATTCTGAATAGGCTAACTTTTAGGGTCATTTTAAAACGGGTAAGTAATTATTGTACCACAAATTTTCACCCCAAGGATAGGGAATGAAAAAAGTGAACCTATGAAAGATCCAATGCTGGAGAAAGTGCAGCAAAAGACACACAGATGATGGACGGAATGCAGAGCAAATCAAACATTCTCCCCCAATCAATAGATCTGGGTTAAAGCCATCGTTCTTTTGCTCACCATGCCACCCCAGTTTAGACCCAGCCATATGCAAATCAGTCTTCACCCTGTGCCTCATGAGAACAGTTGAGACCGAACTGCAAAGCCAGGTCCCCCTGGACCGGAAACCCCGAAACCGGTCCTAGGATGTTAGTTTCCAGTCTAGGGAGGACATGGCCTGGCAGTTCGGGCTCGACTGTTCCCATTGGGCGCAGGGTCAAGACGGATTTGCCTAAGGCTGGGTTCAAACTGGCATGGCATGGGGAGCGAAAAAACGATGGATTTAGGCCCTGATGTCTGTACTGGGGTGAATGTATTGTCTCAAAAAGGAGAGCAATCCCACTCCTTCAAGAGACAGGGTACCTTATACAATCAACGTATCATCAGAAAAAGTCTCTTGGAGAAATCAACACATTCAGGTATCTCACATCCACTATCTTCACAATCAAACATTTCTTATATATTTGTCATTATAATTTTGTTAATTTGAAGGCATCAATAAGACATGAGCACCAAGTTGGTGATGGTGTCCGTTTTGGATGAGCTTAGAGTTAGGGCTGATAACAAACAGCCAAGTGCCCTGATTCTATTAGATCTGTCAGCAGCATTCGACACGGTCAGCCATAACATTCTGCTGAACCGTCTGTCGAATCTGGGCATCAAGGGGCAAGCACTTCAATGGCTAAGATCTTTCCTGACCGATCGTACTCAGAGAGTGCAAGTGGGTGACCAGGTGTCGACCCTGGGCTTATTGATTTGCGGAGTTCCCCAGGGTTCAGCATTGTCGCCACTCCTCTTCAATATCTATTTGCGGCCCTTGATGGAGGCCTTAACTCGCAGAGATTGCCAGGTTTTTAACTATGCCGATGACACCCAACTCCTGGTTCGGCTTGACAACACTGGCCAGGGGAAAGAATCAGTAAAAAATCTTCTTAGGTTTACTGTTAACTTGATGGCAGCCAATTCCTTGAAAGTCAACCCGGATAAAACCGAGGTGCTTATTATTCCAACTCAAAATAGCCCTTGGTGTGATCTCTTTTGGCCCCCAGAGTTGGGAGTGGTCCCAACTCCGGGGCCAGTTGTAAAACGCCTGGGATTGAAAAACGACTTGGATCTATCCATGGCTGGCCAGGTTTCTTCGGTTGTGGGCATCTGCACGGGCTCACTCAGGCAGCTGCGGAAACTTGTGCCTCTGCTCTCGTCTTCTGCATTACAAGCCATTGTCTCCGCCACTGTCATCTCTCGGCTGGATTATGGTAATGCCCTCTATTTGGACATCTCCCAGGGGCTCCTTAGGAGACTGCAAGTTGTGCAAAATGATGCGGCTAGGCTCATTTTTAGACTCCCCAGGAGAACCAGAGCCACTTCATTACTACACAAATTGCACTGGCTGCCTGTTGAACAGCCTGTGCAATTTAAAAGTATTTGTATAGCCCATAAGGCTGTTTAAGGGACTGCACCTAAATATATAAAAGATCGAGTGCAAATGTACGTGCCCGGTAGAGCCTTACGCTCTTCCGAGGCCATTAGACTGGCCTCTCCTGGGTATAATCTTACAACCAAAGGGGGCAGAGCTTTCTCAGTCCTCCTTCCACAGATCTGGAATGATCTGCCGGAGCATCTGCGAAAGTAATCGGCTCTGCTCTCCTTCAGAAAGTTTTTAAAGATCCACCTGTTCAGAGAAACATTAGTATCGGCGTAGTGCCGCCCCGCTGCCTTAGGCCTGGTGACACTAGTGATCTGTGCCTTTTCTGGAAAGCGCTTAGAGACCAGTGGTGATTTGCGCTATATAAAAATAACATAACATCTAGGCATTATTCCACTTATAATTCAATGTTCAACAGGGAGGAAGTTGACGCATTTAGCGGATAAATAATGTAGGACCACCTTCTTCAGGACAACAACAATAATTATATCCCTCTAAATGAAAATACATTGTTCGCCTGCATGAAAGACAGAACATGCATCAGAATGAGGTCTTATGAATTGTGTAAAAAAATCACACTTCTCAAAACTAACAAAAACCGTACTAATCATTGCATATTTTATTGAAAAAAGACATTCATCTCAATTAAATGAAAATTTTGTCTAGACCTATTTATCCTAACTCATGCTTAGTGAACACTAAAAATGTTACCCTAAAACTTTTTTGTCAGATTAGAACTGTCCAAGGGGCCCAAATAAAGACAAGAACCAACCATTCACTTATGGTTTTAACTCCCAAACATTCTTCCACATTCATACTCCCATTCCACCAATAGCTAGATTCACTCACTTGTTTATATAAAGGTGAGGTACATAGATGACTGACAAAGGGCGTAAATTATTTACCCTCAATTTGAATATCCTCCCCGATGTCTCATAATGTGGCGATAGGTGTTAGTTAAGGTAGTCCAAAATCATACCTTTTTATTTTGTTGCTCCCATATATGTTCAATCTTCACGTCTAAAATCACAGACAGGTGGCTAATGTAGGATCTTATCACGTGGGGATGTTCAGGCTTCACATGTCAACTATCACATTAGCTAGTGATGTATGGAAAAACTACAACAGTACTAGAACACCCTAATCTACGGACAATAGAATGAATTTAATCAGTTTCTTCCACTTTTCTTTGGGTTAAGACCTTTCCTCACTGTGTCCAAGATGGAGATATACCACTGCTCCCCTGTTTTTACGTTTAATTTCAAGGTTGACTACTCTTCTGCTGCCTTTGATTTCTTCAATAATGAACCATGTAAAATCAGTAAAATTGTGACATGCGTCTCTAAAATGATCAACTAAAGGGGCTTTTTCTTTAATATTCTTAAGTGCTGATTTATGTTCCGAAAGGCGCACCCCGAGTTCACGAGCGATCTCACCCACATAACCTAAACCACAAGGACATATTATGTAGTAGATTGGGGTCCCTTGGACAATTATAATCGGACTAAAAGGATTTTTTTGGTAAGAATTTTAGTGTTCACTAAGCATGATTCACGATGAATAGGTCTAGACAAAAATGTAATTTGAGATATTTAAAAAAAAAAAAAATATGCAATGATTAGTATGGTTTTTGTTAGTTTTGCGAAGTGGGATTTTGTTACACAATTCATAAGACCTCATTCTGATACATGTTCGGTCTTTCATGCAGGCGAACACTGCATTTTCATTTAGAGGGATATAATTATTGTTCTTGTCCTGAATTAGGTGGTCCTACATTATTTATCCACTGAAAAGCGTTGACGCCCCCCCCCACCTCCCCATTGTCTTGTTAAAGTTGAGAAACAATGAATTATTGTAATAATGCCTAGATGCTCATGTCTTACAGATTCCTTCAAATTTACAAAATTGTAATGACAAAAATATATGTCTTGCTTGTGGTCTCTCTTAATATAACGTCTTGATGATATGATGTGCAATATTCTAGCAGGAGCTTAGCTTCTTTTTAGACTATTTTTAAACAATATGAATTATACATAATTGTACAATTGTTTTCTATTGTTTCATTAAACAGATTTTTAGAATTGACTTTTGGGTCCCCTTTCACACTGATACTAAGGAACGTTTGATTGTGAATACAGTGGAGTGTGAGATAACTGAATGTGATGATACACTGGGGTGAATGTATGACATTGTTCTGCATTCTGTCCATCAATTGCTCTTTTTGTATTTGGAGAAATTGCAGCAACATACAAGTCAGATAGAGCTGCACAATACAGACGGAACTATCAGGGGGGAGGAAAGCAAGAACTGAGCTGGACGGAGGGTGGCCAACCTCAAGCACAAATGTTTGATTATTATACATATAGTGCAAATGGAAACACTGCTTGAAAGAGGAAGCTCACACCCTACAAAGTGAAATATATTTATTCAGGTTTTAAATAAAATAATTACACAAGTACATATGTTATTTAAGCACTGGGCGAAGATGGCAAGCAATCACATATCACAGAATCATAAAAGGACATGAATAAATAGTAGTTTTATATGTTAGGTCTCTTTACCAGCCCGCCTCATGAAGATACACATCAAATAACATGAGGTTATGGCAGTGGGACGACATGTGACACTATGCAGTACCTCACATAAGAATCTCCCAATTGAACACAAACCCATGCACTAATCACGTCCAATCCTATCTACTATATATAAGCCCTCTTAGAATGTTCCATCCTACCTACAAGTGAATAGGACTGAAAAAATTACTTCGCACAAAAGCTCAAAATAACAGTGAATCTTGGTCTGATAATGCCTACTTATTGGTATCCTCCTTAACTTGCTATGGATCCATAGGAATAAGGACATTCTGTTTATTCCATTAGCTCACTTTTGGCAGGACTCTTCGCCAATATCATGTCTATAACCTTATTTCACTCCACAACATGAAACATGTTCCCATTACTTTTTTGCTACAATTGGCTTGTGCAAGGAGGCTAGGATCACATGTTATCAAATACACTGGGAATACATGTTGAGGTTAATAAAATATGGAACAGCCATGTCATGATTGCATTACAGCAGGTTTCTATCAGACACTTTAACTCTTTCCTTGCCCGTCCCTCCTAGTTTCCGATCGAGATTGTTTCACAATCTTCTCCTACACTACTCAGGCAAGTCTCCTCTCCAGAACACAAAAAACAAAGCAGGAAACAAATCAGGAAACAGAGAAAGGTTTAGGTACAAAGTGTACAGCATGAACAGAACTATGAAGCAGAGCACAAAACAGAGATGAAATCAGGAACCAGAGTAGAGTCATCGTGTGGCATTGAGTATGGAATAGTTGAAAAATAGGAAGTGACTTACTGTTCCGGGACAGAGTTGTAAGCAAGTGTCGAAAAAAAAAAAAAAGAGGGAAAAGATCAATGACTAAGAAGGAGCAGATTAATGGATTAAAGACGGGTTAAGGGTGAGGGGCAGGAGCCTGAAGCACTGAAGGAGGGAGGGAAAAGATCAGGGAAAGCACATAGAGACTGGATTGGGTCTGGGGCAGGTCAAGAGATTGCAGAGAGCCCCTACCATGAAATAAAGAAATGGGTCGAGCCAATCCTTTGTGACTGCTGGTTACCTGCCCATCTTGCCTATGCTTTTGCCTGGAACGGTCTGAGGGGACCGCAACGCCTATCCCTGCCCTCACGTCGCTTCCGCTGTCAGCCATTTCCAACGCGGTAGCAGGGGACTTCAATACCCAGCATTCTCTGTGTGGTGCTTGTATTCCGCGTCACAGGGAAGCGCCAGGAGGCATTTCATAAGCGTTCAAGGGCTCCCACAGCGCTATACGCGCGCGGGCGGGCCCGTCCGCGCCCGTCAGATCCAGGAGGAGGCAGAGCTGGGCCACCCCTCTTTCAACAAACTCTTTGATCTTTGCAGGATCTGGTCAGCATCCCTTGTTACCTGTACATTACTTGCAGTGTTACCTGTATTTCTACTAGGTTAGTATGAACAAGGTTAATCGCAGGGGGGCAGGAGGTCCAGGGGTTGTGGGCACCCTGGATGCGTCGGTCCTTATCCATGAGATTGAGCTTACTGAAAGGAGACTCATTAGATCCCCGTACAGCCTCCTCTGAAGCCCATCTATCTGGTCCTTTACTCATTCCAGATTTAGCAACCGACTGTATGCCACCAGCGATTTCTCTGTCCCAAGTATCCCAACCAAATGATTCACCTATGGTAGCTAGTATTGTATCCCCTGCTCCCTCTCCCCCCGCTAAGATCCTTAAACGACATCAAAGATCTGCGCAGATCAAGGGTGGGGAGGCTCAAAATTAAAAAAGGAAGGCGCGTGGTGTGCCCCAGGCCTCACACCAGGCTATTAAAGTGGCTAAAACAAAAGGGAACTGTTGGGGGAATGAGGGTGGCCCAAATGTCGCTCTAGCCCAAGGTATTTTGAGCCCCTCAGGTGGTTGGGTTGTGGCCAATGTTAGACAGGTGTCTAGCGACTTTGAAGATACCATCATAGCCAAACTCTAAGAGAAATTTGCAGCTATGCTGGATACTTTATTCACAAAACTGTCTGGTATTGATTTGCGATTGACCAAAATAGAGCAACATCTCTTTTCCCCCAATGCCTATGTTGAGTGAGGGACTGCCAGGTGGTCCAACCGAATCTAGATTGGTAACATCGCATAACACAAGAATACACACCAATGAGTCTGGTTGTAGCGCCAACACTGCAGCGCCAGGTTTTAATGTAAACCCATGTAGCTCACATACTATTCCTGCCAATGCCGGCTATAGTAGAGAACGTGTTGGGCGTCAAGACCTAGGGAAGTCATAGGATGGCTTAGAGAGTCCTAGTAAACTTCTCAACCTACCGCCTTAAGCCACACCATATACCATCATACTCTTCAATGTGCCAGGCCTTTCTCCAGGTAGCGTTGAACATTGGTCATCACTTAAGAACAAAGCCCTCTGTTAGACCGGCCACCTTTTGGCGTGGTTCTTCCCCCATCTTTTTGCCTCTGACTCATGTGTTTTGATGCTGTGCTGGATTTCGTTTTTGCTGATGATTTAGATGCTTTGGACACTCTGCCACTGCTGATCAGTGTCAGAGTGTAAGTGCTCCCTCTGTAAATTGCCATATTAATTGAATATACCTGATTGGCATATTTGTATCACCATGGAGTCCCTTGTAAAGTGCACTGTGTGTGCCAGGGCTGGTGATGACAGATGCTACTAGTGGGCCTGCAGCGCAGATTGCGCCACCCACATGAGTAGCTTTAAAATGGTGACTCAGGCCTGCCAGCGCGGGGCCTGTGTGCAGTCAGAGACTGCCTGTCCCCCTGGCCAGTGTCTCCACTGGCTGGGCCTAACCCTTCCCTGTCTGTGCACCTCAGTCACCCCTATGGAAGGCTCAAGGTACCCCCCTGGGCAGGGTGCAGTGTATGGATAAGGTAGAGCATGTACTAGTGCAGGTCACATGCTCTGGTAGTGGGCTGCAGCCATTTTATGTGCTCACTGCTGTAAGGCTATCTTGCTCCATAGAGTAACATGGAGGAGGCTGGGCCCATGTGATACCAGCCTATCTTCCCATAGGAACAAGATGGGACATAAGTGAAAGATATCCCTGAACTCAGAATTTAATGACACATCTTTTAGTGAAGGGTGTTTTTAAATCCTGTGTTGGAGAATAGCACTTTTAGAAAGTGGCTGTTCTCTTGTCTAAACCTTTCTGTGTGCCTGGGTTTGTGGAATGCCTGTCTGGTCTGGATGTGACAGTGGGGTTGCAGAGCCCCCAGAGGAGAGGGTCGGAGCCAGCCCGGGGATGAAAGGGCACATCTGCCTGCCTGGGAGGTGGGAGGAAGAAACGCCTGATAAGTGCTGGGCTGTGCCGGCCTGCCTCCCCCATGCTAGCTCCCTCCTGCCGGTCAACTGACACCTCTGACCCTGAAGCTGACAGGAAGAAGAAAACCAGAGACACCTCAGTGCTCCGCAACCCCCAGAACTGGTTTAGACTGGACCCAGGGCCCCCTTGCACAAAGACTTCAAAGGACTTCAAAGACATTGAGGGGTATAAGGAAAGGACCCCTGACTACAGAAGTTTAGATTCTGAAATTCTACAATCAAGAAGGAACCTCCGCTGGAAGGAGGACGGGTGGGGAACTAAAGGAAGACTGCCTTGCTGTGTGCTCTAAGGGCTGACCTGTTCTGCCGTCTAACTGGAAGCTGAGGAGGAGAAAGGGACTTTGCTGTGTGCTGGGACCCTGCCTGCTTGAAACTGCCAAGACTCTGCTGTGTGCTGTGTCTGCAACTTGAATCTCCAAGGGCCTGAGAAGAGCTGGCCCCCTGTCTGCAACCCAGGGACATAAAGGTTGCCCAAGGACTACAAGACCCTGCTGTGCCCCCCCTGAAGCTGCTGTGTGGCGAGGAGATCGTGAAACCCTGTAGTTTGCCTGCTTAGCGCGTGGGCTGCTCTCTAATCTGCTTGAGAGCGCCGCGCTGACCCAGCCTGCTGCGGGGCCAAGATCGGCGTGTTCATCGACACGCGTGTGTGTGGGGGCAGACCGGAGACTTGTGGGCCTTCCCAGTGCAAGGCGCACTGAAAACGACTGTGAGCTGTGTCACCACCGCGGCCCGGGGGCCAGGAATACCCCCCCACGATCGCCGATCGTTGGGGAGCTGAAGCGCCAAAGAACGAAGGCGCCGCGCTCCCATTGGTGGAGGGAGCCGAGCCCCCTCACTAACGCCGCGACGGGCTTGGCCCGTGCGGCGCAGCGTCATCAGTAGTGGTGGGCCGTGATTGGCCGAAGGAGCGGAGCGTCACGGCTTGACTGTCCCGGGAGCCGCTCTGCCATTGGCTGACTCCCGGGTGCACCAGAGGCTCGCCCCGACGGGATTGGTCCCCGTCCTCGGGACCCAGGGAAGTGCTGCGCGATCACCGCCGGACCCGGTAAGAAGGGACCTGCCCTCGCCGAGGGATTCCCCCGAGTGACTTCCGCCCCGTCCTGCCGTCCCAGCCTTTGAGCGCCTGGCCCGCTCCCCGCCGCTCGTTGGATTGTCGAGAGCAGGCGGGGGAGCAGGAGGGATCGGCCGGGACCGGAAGCGAGTGAGTTCTGGTGGGCGCAGGGCGCCTGGGGGCACACGAAGGAGCGAGGTGGAACCCGGGGAAGAAAAGAGCTCCCGGGCCTCGCGAGGAAGCGCACTTGCAGCGCTTAAAGGCCAAAAGTAAGATTACACGTGGCATTGTTTTCCTTGCTCGTTTTTAAGAGCGCATTTTTGTTTTCTGTAGAACAATCAGTATTACCCATTTTCAGTACTGATTCCCAAAGAGACTTGAGACTGTTTGATCTACGAACTTCCTGAAATTAAGTACCACCTTAACGATTAACTGCAACCATTAAGATTTAAGCGCAATATATTCTTAACAAAGTGATTATCGTGCAAAGGCTTGATTTACTTGCTGAAACTAGATAAAGTTATATATTTTTATAAAATATACTTACCTGTGTGGTCTCAGTGTGGGGTGGATTGGGGATTATTGTTGTGTTAAGTGCAAATGTTATCCACATTGCCTCTGTTTAGCCTAGACTGCTCGCACCATGCTACCTAGAGGGTGAGCAGGGGTTATCTCAGAGGGTCATTCCTACACCCTGACTAGAAGCAAGGGTCCCTACTTGGTCTAAGGTATTTACCTCTGCCAACTAGAGACCCCCGGTTCTAACATTGTTGGACAGCGGTGCGGATTTTGAACTAATAATTGCACTTGACCTGCAGTGATTTCTTGTACATCACTAGTCTAGTTTAGCAGAACAGGTTGTGCAAGATTTTTTCTTTTTTGGTGAAATCTTTTAGTTGAAAAGGTTAGGAAGCATCATGTCTCGGAAAGCGCCAAGCGTGAATGGAGAAGTGGAAGTGGAATTTGAAATCCAGGAGTTGTTAACCTATAACAAGGAGCAACTGAGAAAAGTCTGCAGACAGCTTGAATTCCCAGTAAGGGGCGGCGCAAACAAGGAAGAGCTACGGACAGCTCTGAGGGCCTGGTGGGAGGCCAAACATGGTGTTCCAGAAGCTACTATTGGAGAGGGAGGCACACAGGAGAATGGGTTTTTGACCAGTGAATTGCCAGTGGTGAGGCCAGCGCCTAGGCCCGGCAGCAACCACTCCGGTAGGGTTATTTCTTCAGAGGAAATGGAGGAAAATCAGAAAGCTAGGGCCCATGAGATTGAGCTTTTTAAGCTCAAAGCACAAGCAGAGGCGGAGGATAGAAGAACCGCTTTCGCTTTGGAGGAGAGGAAACTCCAATTGGCTCATGAGTTGAGCATGAAGGAATTGGCCCTCAAATTTAAAGAGGGGGTGTCCAGTTCTAATGGTGGCAGCACACAACCAGTACAGGCGGGTAAAGTATACATACCAAAGGATCTGGTACAGAATTACCAGAGGGGTGAGGATATTTATGCGTGGTTCAGAGCGTATGAACTTGCCTTAAAGATGAATGAAGTGCCTGAGAAGAATTGGGGAGCAGGATTGTGGAAGCATTTTGAGGCCTCTGGGAGGGATGTTTTGGCACCCTTAGAAGCAGAGGATGCTTTATCCTACTCCGCCATGAAGGAGGCTTTGTGCCTCAGGTATGAGCTCACTGCTGAACAGTACCGCCAGAAGTTTAGGAACTTCAAGAAGCTTGATTCAAGTACTTGGGTGGAGTGTGTGAGTATGTACACGCGTGCACTGGAAGGTTGGATGAAGGGCAGCAAAGTTACTGATTATGTGGGGTTGTGTCACTTGATTAGTAGGGAGCACTTAAGTAGTTTATGTGTCCCAGAGCTGCGCCAGCATCTTTTAGATAGCAAGTTAACTGATCCCAGTGAGCTTGCTAAAGAGGCGGACCGGTGGACTAGCACCAGGGTCCACAAGGGGGTGGTAGGTACCCCCGCCAAGGGTGGACAGGGTCCCCAGCAGAAGAGTGGGGGGGACACGGGTAATCAAAAGGAGTCTTCTAAAGGGCCCCAAAGTAGTTCCCAGGAGAAGGTGTCTCAACCCCCCAAGCCTAAGAAGTCCTGGCCCCATAAGGGCCCGCAGGACAAAAAGACCCTTACTTGCTATTCATGTAGGGAGGTGGGGCACATTGCTCCAAACTGTCCAAAGAAGAAATCAGCACCCACAGGTGCTCCAGCTCCAGCCCCGGCGTTAGCCAGTGTAGCTTTGGGAGGGGATTTGATTTCTAGTGGGGAGAAGGGGTTCGCATTGATGACCCTTGTCTCTCTAGGAGACCAAGAGATGGCCCCGGAAACCTTGCTGCCCCAAAACACTAAGAAGTACGGGCAGAAGGTGACCATCAATGGACAGGAGGTTGAGGCTCTGAGAGACACAGGAGCCAGCGTGACATCTGTCAGGTGTCGGTGGGTGACTGAAGAGCAAATTGTTCCCAAGGTACTCCGGCCTGTGGTGTCATCTGACAGTTCAGTGCGCTACTGCAAGTTGGCAAAGGTTCCATTTGAATGGGGAGGAGTCTCCGGTATTTTGGAAATTGTTGTAAGTGATGCCTTGCCTGTAGATTGTCTATTAGGTAATGACCTGGAGAGCTCCCCATGGAAAGAGGTGGAGCAGAGGACTCACTTGGAGATGTTGGGTTTGCCCGCGTGGATCTGTGTGTCCACCCGTGCAATGACAGCCAGAGAGGGCGGTCTAGCAGAACTGGAGCCTGGGACAATGGCCCAGGTACCTGCCAAGAGAGGAAGGGGTAGAGGGCGCGGGAAACCGGCCCCCACTGTTCCCACGGTCCAGGAGGAAGCAGACCCGGAAGGGGATGCCCTGGAACCTACAGGGGGGCAGGTGGCCGAACTAGGGGAATTGCCTGAGCTGTCCCAGTGGCAGCAAGAGGGTGGTCCCTCCAGGGAGGAATTCTGCCAGGCTCAGAAGGAGTGCCCTTCTCTCATTGGTGTGCGGCAGCAGGCTGCCGACCAGGCCGCAGGCCTGGGGTCCAAGGAGCATTTGATCTACTGGGAGGATGACTTACTTTATAGTGAGCCTAAGTTCGCTGAGCCCGGTGCAGCCCGTGTGCTGGTAGTACCGGAGCGCTTCAGGAACTTCCTACTGGGTCTGGCTCATGACGTGCCTCTCGCAGGACATCTGGGGCAAGACAAGACCTATCACAGGCTTGTCACCCATTTCTACTGGCCCCAGATGAAGACGCACGTCTCTGCCTTTTGTAAATCTTGCCAGACTTGTCAGGCCAGTGGCAAGAGCGGAGGGAAGCGTGTGGCCCCCCTCCAACCCTTTCCCGTGGTGAGCACCCCTTTTGAGCGGGTGGGCATTGACATAGTGGGGCCCCTGGATCCCAAGACAGCCCTAGGCAACAGGTTTATCCTGGTCTTGGTGGACCATGCCACTCGGTACCCGGAAGCCATCCCGCTCCGGACAGTCACCGCCCCAATGGTGGGCCGTGCCCTGATGGGGATCTTTTCCCGTGTGGGATTTCCCAGGGAGGTCGTCTCAGACAGAGGGACGAACTTCATTTCTAAGTATATGAAGTCCCTGTGGAGTGAGTGTGGGGTGACCTACAAATTCACCACACCTTACCACCCTCAAGGAAATGGTTTGGTTGAGAGATTCAACCGCACATTGAAGGGCATGATTATGGGCCTGGAAGAGCCCATGAGGCGGAAATGGTATGTCTTGTTGCCATGCCTGTTGTTTGCCTACAGGGAGGTGCCTCAGAAATCATTAGGGTTCAGTCCCTTTGAGTTGCTGTATGGCCACCCCGTCAGAGGGCCTCTCACTCTGGTGAAGGAGGGGTGGGAGAAATCCCGTGGGAAAACCCCTCAGGATGTGTTCAGCTATGTGCTGGCCATTCGCAACCAGACCAAGCGCTTCAGGAAGCTCGCTCAAGAGAACCTGGAGGCGAGCCAGGAGGAAATGAAGAGGTGGTATGACCAGAACACTTCTCTGGTTGAGTTCCACCCTGGTCAGAAAGTGTGGGTGATGGCGCCAGTGGAGCCTTGTGCGCTCCGTGACAAGTGGTCTGGGCCATATGAGGTGGTGGAGCGCAAGAGCGAGGTTACCTATTTGGTTAACCTGAAGACTCCCAGGCAGCCCCTGAGAGTGCTACATGTGAACCGCCTCAAACCCCACTTTGAGAGGACTGAAGTGACTATGCTTATGGCTACCGATGCTGGAGGGGAGGAGGATAGTGATCCTCTCCCTGACCTCCTGGCAGTCAAGGAGCAAGATGGGTCAGTGGATGGTGTGGTCCTCTCCCCCACCCTGACTCCAGAGCAGCAGGAGGACTGTCGCCAAGTCTTGGGTCAGTTCGCCCCCCTGTTCTCACTGACCCCAGGTGTCACCAAGTGGTGCGTCCACGACGTGGACACTGGAGACAGTCTGCCTGTGAAACAGAAGTTTTACAGAGTGGCTGACAAGGTCAGAGCCAGCATCAAGGAAGAAGTTTCCAAGATGTTGACGCTAGAGGTTATTGAGCCCTCCAGCAGCCCCTGGGCTAGCCCAGTGGTCTTAGTGCCTAAGAAAGCTGCTACCCCCGGTGGCACCCCAGAACTTCGGTTCTGCGTGGACTACCGTGGGCTCAATGCGGTCACCAAGACTGACGCGCACCCCATCCCCAGAGCTGATGAGCTGGTGGATCGGTTGGGAGCTGCCCAGTACCGGAGTACTTTTGATTTGACTTCAGGGTACTGGCAGATTGCCTTAACTGACGGGGCAAAGGAGAGGTCAGCATTTTCAACGCCAGAAGGACACTTCCAGTTCCGTGTCATGCCCTTTGGGTTGAAAAATGCCCCCGCCACATTTCAGAGATTGGTCAACCAGGTACTGGCGGGGCGGGAGCAATTCAGCGCAGCCTACCTGGATGACATTGCTGTGTTCAGCTCCACTTGGGAGGAACACCTGCAACACCTCACTGAAGTGTTGAAGGCTCTGCAGAAGGCAGGCCTCACTATCAAGGCCAGTAAATGCCAGATAGGGCAGGGATCGGTGGTGTACTTGGGACACCAGGTGGGGAGCGGCCAGGTGGCGCCCCTACAGGCGAAGATTGATACCATCCTGGCTTGGGAGCCCCCCAAGACTCAGACTGAGGTGAGAGCCTTTTTAGGACTCACCGGGTATTACAGACGGTTTGTCAAAGGTTATGGCACCATTGTGGCCCCTTTGACAGAGCTGACATCTAGGAATCAGCCCAGAAAAGTGAATTGGACTGAGGCCTGTCAAACTGCTTTTGACACCCTCAAAACTGCCATGTGCACAGCACCGGTGCTTAAGGCACCTGACTTTTCCAGTGAGTTCATTGTGCAAACTGACGCTTCAGAGCAAGGCGTGGGAGCAGTACTCTCACAGATCAACGAGGAGGGAAGAGATCAACCAGTGGCTTTCATTAGCCGGAGGCTAATCCCCAGGGAACAGAAATGGAGTGCCATTGAAAGAGAAGCTTTCGCTGTGGTCTGGGCTCTGAAGAAGCTGAGGCCCTACCTGTTTGGGACTCACTTCCGTGTTCAGACCGACCACAGGCCCCTCAGATGGCGAATGCAGATGAGGGGTGAGAATCCGAAATTGTTGAGGTGGTCCATTTCCCTACAGGGGATGGACTTTACGGTGGAGCACCGCCCTGGTACAGAACACCCCAATGCTGACGGTCTGTCCAGATTCTTCCGCCTTAGTGATGAGGACTCCCAAGAGGTTGGGTAGTTCTCCCCACTTTCAGCTGGAGGGGACACGTGTTAGACCGGACACCTTTTGGCGTGGTTCTTCCCCCATCTTTTTGCTTCTGACTCATGTGTTTTGATGCTGTGCTGGATTTCGTTTTTGCTGATTTAGATGCTTTGGACACTCTGCCACTGCTGATCAGTGTCAGAGTGTAAGTGCTCCCTCTGTAAATTGCCATATTAATTGAATATACCTGATTGGCATATTTGTATCACCATGGAGTCCCTAGTAAAGTGCAGTGTGTGTGCCAGGGCTAGTGATGACAGATGCTACTAGTGGGCCTGCAGCGCAGATTGCGCCACCCACATGAGTAGCTTTAAAATGGTGACTCAGGCCGGCCAGCGCGGGGCCTGTGTGCAGTCAGAGACTGCCTGTCCCCCTGGCCAGTGTCTCCACTGGCTGGGCCTAACCCTTCCCTGTCTGTGCACCTCAGTCACCCCTATGGAAGGCTCAAGGTACCCCCCTGGGCAGGGTGCAGTGTATGGATAAGGTAGAGCATGTACTAGTGCAGGTCACATGCTCTGGTAGTGGGCTGCAGCCATTTTATGTGCTCACTGCTGTAAGGCTATCTTGCTCCATAGAGTAACATGGAGGAGGCTGGGATCATGTGATACCAGCCTATCTTCCCATAGGAACAAGATGGGACATAAGTGAAAGATATCCCTGAACTCAGAATTTAATGACACATCTTTTAGTGAAGGGTGTTTTTAAATCCTGTGTTGGAGAATAGCACTTTTAGAAAGTGGCTGTTCTCTTGTCTAAACCTTTCTGTGTGCCTGGGTTTGTGGAATGCCTGTCTGGTCTGGATGTGACAGTGGGGTTGCAGAGCCCCCAGAGGAGAGGGTCGGAGCCAGCCCGGGGATGAAAGGGCACATCTGCCTGCCTGGGAGGTGGGAGGAAGAAACGCCTGATAAGTGCTGGGCTGTGCCGGCCTGCCTCCCCCATGCTAGCTCCCTCCTGCCGGTCAACTGACACCTCTGACCCTGAAGCTGACAGGAAGAAGAAAACCAGAGACACCTCAGTGCTCCGCAACCCCCAGAACTGGTTTAGACTGGACCCAGGGCCCCCTTGCACAAAGACTTCAAAGGACTTCAAAGACATTGAGGGGTATAAGGAAAGGACCCCTGACTACAGAAGTTTAGATTCTGAAATTCTACAATCAAGAAGGAACCTCCGCTGGAAGGAGGACGGCTGGGGAACTAAAGGAAGACTGCCTTGCTGTGTGCTCTAAGGGCTGACCTGTTCTGCCGTCTAACTGGAAGCTGAGGAGGAGAAAGGGACTTTGCTGTGTGCTGGGACCCTGCCTGCTTGAAACTGCCAAGACTCTGCTGTGTGCTGTGTCTGCAACTTGAATCTCCAAGGGCCTGAGAAGAGCTGGCCCCCTGTCTGCAACCCAGGGACATAAAGGTTGCCCAAGGACTACAAGACCCTGCTGTGCCCCCCCTGAAGCTACTGTGTGGCGGGGAGATCGTGAAACCCTGTAGTTTGCCTGCTTAGCGCGTGGGCTGCTCTCTAATCTGCTTGAGAGCGCCGCGCTGACCTAGCCTGCTGCGGGGCCAAGATCGGCGTGTTCATCGACACGCGTGTGTGTGGGGGCAGACCGGAGACTTGTGGGCCTTCCCAGTGCAAGGCGCACTGAAAACGACTGTGAGCTGTGTCACCACCGCGGCCCGGGGGCCAGGAATACCCCCCCACGATCGCCGATCGTTGGGGAGCTGAAGCGCCAAAGAACGAAGGCTCCGCGCTCCCATTGGTGGAGGGAGCCGAGCCCCCTCACTAACGCCGCGACGGGATTGGCCCGTGCGGCGCAGCGTCATCAGTAGTGGTGGGCCGTGATTGGCTGATGGAGCGGAGCGTCACGGCTTGACTGTCCCGGGAGCCGCTCTGCCATTGGCTGACTCCCGGGTGCACCAGAGGCTCGCCCCGACGCCGCGACCGGATTGGTCCCCGTCCTCGGGACCCAGGGAAGTGCTGCGCGATCACCGCCGGACCCGGTAAGAAGGGACCTGCCCTCGCCGAGGGATTCCCCCGAGTGACTTCCGCCCCGGCCTGCCGTCCCAGCCTTTGAGCGCCTGGCCCGCTCCCCGCCGCTCGTTGGATTGTCGAAAGCAGGCGGGGGAGCAGGAGGGATCGGCCGGGACCGGAAGCGAGTGAGTTCTGGTGGGCGCAGGGCGCCTGGGGGCACACGAAGGAGCGAGGTGGAACCCGGGGAAGAAAAGAGCTCCCGGGCCTCGCGAGGAAGCGCACTTGCAGCGCTTAAAGGCCAAAAGTAAGATTACACGTGGCATTGTTTTCCTTGCTCGTTTTTAAGAGCGCATTTTTGTTTTCTGTAGAACAATCAGTATTACCCATTTTCAGTACTGATTCCCAAAGAGACTTGAGACTGTTTGATCTACGAACTTCCTGAAATTAAGTACCACCTTAACGATTAACTGCAACCATTAAGATTTAAGCGCAATATATTCTTAACAAAGTGATTATCGTGCAAAGGCTTGATTTACTTGCTGAAACTAGATAAAGTTATATATTTTTATAAAATATACTTACCTGTGTGGTCTCAGTTTGTGGTGGATTGGGGATTATTGTTGTGTTAAGTGCAAATGTTATCCACATTGCCTCTGTTTAGCCTAGACTGCTCGCGCCATGCTACCTAGAGGGTGAGCAGGGGTTATCTCAGAGGGTCATTCCTACACCCTGACTAGAAGCAAGGGTCCCTACTTGGTCTAAGGTATTTACCTCTGCCAACTAGAGACCCCCGGTTCTAACACCCTCCATCTGTTGAACTCCAGAACTGGGTTGGGTAACTGCCTATTTCATGAATTCAAAATGATTTAATGGGTAGGAATAACCCCAAAATCCTTTAGTGGCGATTGTGTGGTGCTGAGTTTCGGGTCTCCACTGCTAGTCCAAACTATTCTAGATAGGGCTGGTCTAGGCACTTGAGCAGGGATAATATCCACATATTGCCATTAGGCTTCTTTTATCGCAATATTTATTCTCAAGTAACTGGAAGGGACGGTTTAAGGGATGCAGTTTGTGCTCAAGGTTCTTATGATTATGTAATCCCAACACATATCAGATTCGAGCTCCTCTCAAACCTGGAGGATATCGACTGACTACGCTGTTCTATGAATAGCAATAAGACCCCACCTTTAACGGCTGAGCCGGGAGAGGGTGTTAGGGTTCTAGGCTCCATTTTCCAAGGAAGTTCCCTACCACTCACACCGGAAGGGCTGATGTACGAAAAGTCTCCCGGTTCACCCACGAGGGGTATGGGAAGGGATTGTGGCTTGAGAACTGCAGATAATCATTTGCATGAAGGGGTTACTGCTCCTGGGGTGACATGCTGTCCATGCCACCAGCTAGGTTATGGTAATAATCCCAGTGATATTGTGGGACACAAACTAGTGTCATGGAACATTGCTGGGCTTTTACAAAAAACAGCCTCTGTAGATTGTTCTACATTCATTGAGGAGGTTGATATACAGTTTTCCAAGAGACCTGGGCAACGGACCAAGTATTCTGCCAAGGTTATCTAAACTTTTCGAAGGTGGCGGAACAAGGGCAGCGTGGCAGACCAAAAGGGGGACTGACCACTTGGGTTAGACAATGTGACAAGTATACGGTAGAGGAGCTTCACATTAATTGCAGGGATATCCTCATAATTAGGTTACAACAGGCAAAGGTCCCAGACCTGCTAATTATTAACGTTTATAAAAGGGGCCTGCAGGGTGGGAAAGCTTCCCCAATTGTAGCACTTTTAGATCTGTTTTAATTAGAACACAGAGGTGATAACAATGTTATAATAGCTGGTGATTTTAACTGTACATTCGAACCTCTGGATCTTTATGGCGTAAATCTTAGTGCAGAGGAGTATGCCCAGTGGTTCATTCCCCCACTGGATCTTCCTGCAATAAAAAGATGGAAGCGTGCAGCACTCCACTTAAAAGTTTTTTGTTTGGAACAAGGGGTTAGGGCTGTTAACGGGAGATCCCTCTCTGACAAACTGGGTTTGCATACCTTTAGCACTGGACTGCGCACCAGTCCAATAGATTTTTTTCTACTCAATAAAGAGTTCTGGTCCAACTTAGTAGATATGGTGTTCTGTGGACGACCCGAGAGTGACCACAACCCGTTATTGCTCTCCTTATTACCCATGTGTACATTCCCGTGGAGCCGGTTTGGCTCCACGTATAGACTATGTGGAGGCCCAACTGACAAATGATACTAGACGAGTTAAATGGGCAAATGTGCTCAAAAAGGATGAGCATATGAAGGAAATTAGCAGTTTGGTAGCTAATGCTTTAGGTATTTTACAGACTTGCGTAATACAGGAAGAGCTTAATTTTAAAGTCGTGCAGGTCCATAAGGAACTTTTTACACAGCTTAAAACCTTTTTTATTTCTAAAAGTAAAAAACCCTTGATTCACTCTGGCTTTAAAGCTGCCGCCTGGTATGACATTTCTTGCCGTATGGCTTATAGAACCCTAGCCCTCGCAATCAGATCAAAAGATCGGGAAGAAATACGCAAGGCTAGGGCGAAATAAAAGATAGTCCAATATCGTGCCAAAAAGGTTTGGGATGAACAACATTGGGCGGAACTGCTCAAAGCATGTTCGGGGAGAAATATGACCGCTTTTTGGCACTTTGGGAAGAGGGGCCCCTAGTAAGGTGCCTACGAACCACGTGGGTCTCACATTATAAAACCCATTTTGCATGTGCTGGTGATGTGCACGATTTTTTTGACATGCCATCCCCAGCTTCCACTCTATACTTTACCAAGAAAGAGGTGGAAATGCTCTACTCTTAGTCCCAAGAGGCAGGGCACCCGGGCTCTATTGCATCCCCGCTGATTTGTTCCTCCACGACATACATACCTGGGCATCTTACATTCAGCTCCTCGTGAATGCTAGTGCCAATGGAGCATCTATGCCCGGCACGTGGACAGGAACAGAAATACTTCCCATTTTTAAAAAAGGGGATCGCTCTCAACCAGGGAACTATAAGCCCATAAGCCTCATCGATTGTATACAAAAAGTATCGGCAAGGTTGGTACTAAGCAGAATTAAGGCTTGGATGGAGGAATGTGACATCCTGTCCCACCTCCAGGCGGGGTTTCCGTCATGTACTAGTACCATTGACCAGGTGTTCAGGTTTATTCTTATTTATTGGCGTACAGTAGTTTTAGGGGGAGGCACCATCTATGCAGCCTTCGTCGACCTTAAGTCGGCTTTCGTCCTCGTTCCCCGTACCAAGATGTGGCGCACTTTTTTGAAGCTAGGTATGCCGCTTGATATTCTGGAACTTCTGGTCAAGTTACATGTTGCAAACCACGCGCAGATGAGATGGGATGCGCAGGAAAGTACCACCCAAACGTTTCCTGTAGAGAAGGGGGTTAGACAGGGGTGCGTTTTAGCACCCACCCTCTTCTCATCATACATTAATGGGGTAGTGCATTATTTTGATAATTTCCCTACGGATGCACCATCATTAGCCAGGCATAAGATCCCGTTACTTATGTTTGCAGACGACACCCTCATCCTCTCCAAGACAAGAAAGGGCCTCCAATGTGCCCTCTCGAGATTCGAGGAGTTTTGAGAGGACCATGATCTTATTGTCAACGTGGATAAAACTAAATATATGGTCTTATACAAATACAAGAAGATTGTGGGTAGAGTCGAAATTGAGGGAGGCATTCTGGAACAAACTGAGATTTTCTCTTATTTAGGGGTAACTATTGACAGAAAATTAAGCTGGAAGCCCCAAATAGAATTGCTCACTGTCAAGCATGCCCAACTCTAGGGTGCACTCCTAAAGGAGCAGAGATTATCATATACCAAACAAATTGCTCCTGCACTACAAATCTATGACACCAAAATTGGCGCCTCGATCTTATACAGGGCAGAGCTGTGGGGTTACGCCAATTTGGACTCTCTGGTGATAGCACAAAATAAATTCCTGAGGTTCATAATTGGCCTCCCACAGTCCACCCTGTTATTACCTTTATATTCAGATCTGTGTTGTCATTCGATCAGGGACGTGGCACACTATAGGCCAGTTGCATACTGGAGAAGGCTATGGGTGACCCCGGAGCCTTCACATTATGCCCTGGCTTTAATAGTTGTAAGAAAGGCGGATGTCACAAACGATATTCCATGGTTAAGTTGTGTTAAAACTACACTCTGTGAGATGGGGATGAGCAGTCTATGGACCTCTCCCGCTGACAGTGCGTTTCCAACTAAAACTGAGCTTAAGGAAGCGTATTGGAATTTGATAATCATGAGGCGGTTTGCAGCTCTAACTGTACCCCCTTTGTCCAGAGCCTTCCTAGAGTTCAAACATGAAGTTAAATATGAAGGTTACTGGGATCTAATTACCGCCCCCAAAGACAGGAAACTGTATCATCAGTTTAGGGTGAGCTCGCTACCTACTAATGCATTTACCAATAAATGGTGTAGCTCGAACAGCAGTAATTGCCCACATTACCCAGATTCAGACTGAATCAGTGGTACACATTTTTTTTGTTTGCTCAGCTTATAGTAAACCTAGGTCCAGATGGCTGAAACCTTTATGTCGAAATTTGGGGACCAGGTCGAGCAGCGAGGCATTTAGGACTTTAAAAACATCTATGGAAGAGTCCATTGTGATCGCTGTTGCAAAGTTTCTGGGATGGTGTAGGTAATTCATTGGAAAGAAAAGGAGCGCTAGGTAAATGTTTATGCTCTGTAGTTTTAGAAGAATAAATTAGTACTATGCACTTTATTGCACTGATATTGTATGATCAAAAAAAATGATTTGTAATGTGAAATAATGAAAGCTGGTTTTCTAAGCGACAGCATTGCCAGGGTGCATTTTTAGTGTTTTTTAAATATTTATTGCATAATCATGTAATTTTAGAGTGGTTGTTCCAACTTTAGATGATTTATTTTAAGAGGCAAATTGGATATATTTTATTTTCACCTCTGAGTATTTTGTATCAACTTTCGTGATTTTTTAAATCGAAATAAAGTTTGTGACTGACTGAAATGCTCTCAATTGTTTTCAAATGAGGATTTCTCAGTCATAGCTTTATTGAGAGCTCCCTATTTTATACGTATTTGAACCGAGGTGCCTCGGTTCCTCTACTAAATGACTTGCGCACGGCCAGCCTTAGCCATTGAGCAAGAAGTTTAAAACTGGACAGAACTGAACTGCAATGCATGTAAGATGGGGACTGTGCTTCAAAAGTTTGTAGAGGTTAAAAGAGGCAAAATAAAACTCAACCGCCTCTGAATTCTGTGAAGAAGGAATTCTTTAGTTAAGTAATGATGAACAGTGCCCAATTGTATCATTCTTATCGGAACCCTAGTTAGGGACAGAGTGGCGATCAGTGAAATGATCATTAACAAGCATTTGCAATGCAATAGGTCTCGCATTATTAAAGTTAGAGCTATTGGCATTGTAAATGGCAATGCCTTTTATTTATGTTTTTGCTTTTAAAACATAAATAAAAGGCATTGTCATTTACAATGCTAATAGCTTAAACTCTCGCAAAAGTGAGACCTATTGCATTGCAAATGCTTGTTTAAAGGACGCCTCAGACACTTCTTCCCCAACCTACCAACCTTCAGCGATAGGACAAAACTGCAAGCTTATCTTAGCAAGTCCATACCTGAATACAGCATGCTTCGAAGAGCAGCACATGCGCTGCTCAGGATCGACCTAAAAAGTCTCTGTTTTAATAGCATTATACAATATGGTCGGGTATACAGGAAAGAGCTGGCAGTGTTGGATAGTTGTCAGGGGCTATTCATTCGTTTTTGTGTTAAGCGCTACACATGGAACATTGTTTAATGTAATTGACACCTAGTGTTAATTTGTCCTTTTTTTCAGTGACTTTGTGTGCATGCGTGCGTGTGCATATATGTATGTGTGTGTGCGTGTGTGTTTATGTGTTTGCGTTTGTTTGTGTTTGTATGTATGTATGTGTGCGTATGTGTGTGTGTGTGTATGTATGTATGCATGTGTGTATGTGTGTGTGTGTGTGTGTGTTTCTCTGCAGATTATAAGTTCACATTTCTGCTGGGCAGCCTCTGCCTTTTATCCTTTGGTGTCATTCTCCCTCTGACACGTCATTGGTTTCACACGAGTCTCACTGTGGTGAGAGTGCTGTAGGAGTGTATCAGGGGTACTGGGTCTCTGGATGACAGTTTGTGTGGAATAATGTTTTTACTAGAAAAGTGCTTTAGACCGATGACCCCAGAGCCTGCTCCCTTCCAGTGTGTGGTGAGATTTTTAGGATGTGGGGGCTCTGAAGCGACAAGTTTTATAGCGCTTGGGAGCGCTGTATTCACCTGCCTAGCGCTTGGGAGCGCTTCATTTCCCTGAAGCGCCTGGGAGCGCTTTGTTGCAGGAGGCCGGTGCCCACCCGGCATTGGCCGCGGGATTTGCCTCCTTAGCGCTTTAGAGCGCTGTGTTTGCCGTTGAAGCGTGTGGTGCTCCAAGCCGGTGCCCACCCGGCATTTGCCCCAAATTGCGGCGTATTTCCACTTGTAGGGAGTGTCACCTCGCTTTATAATTAAATTCTGGAGGGAGCCTACCCCTCCTGTGTCCCCCCGCATCACCGCCGCAGCCCGGGACAAACCAAACATCGCCGCCGGCCTGCACCCAGGAAGTCAGGCAGGCCGGGCGGGACAACCGGAAACCAGAAGTAGGAGGGCGGGAGCCTACCCCGCCTCCCACGGAAGAGCCGCGGCTGTTTTGAGCACCGGAGCAGGCAGGAGCCTACCCTGCGCCCCGGTGCACTTGCCCTGAGAAGGAGGGAGGAAGAGTCCTGCTGCCGGCGCCTTCCACGAGTGAGGGAGAGCCCGTGGTAACCGGCATAGACGAGCCCTGCAGCTGCCGATGAGAAGAGAGCCGCCGCACCAAGGAAGCCGGTGAGTGGGGCTTCGCCCTGGTGGCTCTCGGGGGCATTCTCTGGCTATCTTGAGTCCGGGAGGGACTCCAAGGAAGGCGCCATTTGAACTAAGAGCTGCGGCAGGGGGCTCTGTATGTGTGTGAGCGTGCGTGTGCGTATGTGTCTTGGAGTCTGTGTGTATGCGTGTGTGTATGTGTGTGTGTTTAAAAGAGGCCGATGACTGTGGGGGGGTGGGAGGAGTGTGAGCGAGTGTCTGTCTGTCTGTGTGTGTATATGCGCGCGCATGTGTGCCAACTTCAAGAAATCGGAGCCGGGGATGTGCACGTGCATGAAAAGCTCGTAACACCCTCTTGTCCCTAATTCCCCCGAGACGGGCAGCTATACATCTCCAGCTGGACGCATCCTTCGGATGCTATTCCAGCGAGACCTAAAAAGCAGGTATCGTGTGCACAATCATACACACTTCACATAAAAAAATAAAACAAACTGCTGCCCCAACACAGTAATTGGAAGTTACTGGCCCTATATTTCAGGAGTAGCCATATGTACTTGCACTGCTTTAAAATATACGAAGACACACACACACACAGTCGGAATGGGCTTGTATTGAATGTGTGCTGGTGGTGCAGCACGTCTGTGTAAGGGGTTGCTAATTAAGGTGTGTCTCAAATAAACGACTAGCTCCCACTGCTAAGCTCCCTATGCGTACTGGGACACACTTACAGGTCATAATTTGTGATTGCGGGTGAAGGGAACAGGTACTCGTACCTTGACAGAGCGAGAGAGAGAAAAGGGAGAAAGAAGTAGGAAATGATTGAATGGAATGCAACCATAAATGGAGTAAGCAAGGATAACAATAAAGAACCTGCACGTTGCTCCCCCCACACCCCAAAAAACTAAAGAAATGGAATTCACTCCTGGTGTCATTAATACCACATACTGCAAACCCTTCAGGGCACCAACCTCCTGCACGGAGCGATGCAATTCTACTTCCCACACATCCAGTTGCAGTATCGAATGTATACAAATATTAATTCCCCTTCACAGTGAAGCGCATCTGGCAATCAGCTAGGGACTGTACTGGATCACATCCTTACCTAATCGTTTTACATGCACTCACCCTTTCAAGCTCGTTTTGCTCTCTTCTGTCTTTACATAACACAGATATGGACGCTTCAGTCATTCCCTTTTTGAAGACTTTACCAGATTCAACTGACTGTTCTTTGCCCTTTGCATGGTAGAAAGCCTGATTCACCTACACTTAAGCAACATCTCTCCTGTACCTTAGGGATGCATCAGTGAACACTCTGTGGTGATGTAGTCCTGACCCCTCAAGAATGCACAACCCTGCGTCAGCTCAGAAGTAAATACAGTGAAGACAGTTATACTCTTGGTGAGTTCATTCAGTACAAGCCCCCATGAACAAGCACTGCAATACAGAAGATCTCTGCAGTTTGCTCACCAATGTGGAACAGCACCAAGTGCCTACGGTACAGTGTAACAGCAGCAAACACATTTGCAAAGCTGGTCTCCTCTCTGCTCCTGCACAGTAGCACGTTACAATGACCAAGCAAGGGATGATTTCTGCACAGGGTAAGAGTACAAAGATGGGCAAGAAACAGAGCATAGGAAGTTAAACTAATTCCCACTGAAGAACAGGAAGCACAATACCTTATATACTTCCCAGGTGGACTTCATCTAAAAGCCACAAAACATTTGTTTTCCAGGTACCTCTGGCAAGTTCTGCACAGTGTAGGCCATTTACGCATTATACGTGTCTCAGTTCTCCCTACTCCTGTGAAACTCGGGGCATACCTTACTGAGCACACTTGCAACTGCTTCATGAAGACAATAGGTCCAGGAACCTCAACATGTCACAATTCCCACACTCTCTTTTGCGCACGCACCCAACAGTTTGAGAATGGTAGTCCACACTAGTAAATGTGTGGTGTACAGTGTGTTCAGTTCCATAATTTCTCTTAATTGAGACCTGGAATGAGAAGGTGACTTAGGATACACTGAACGCACCTATATATCCAACCTACAGAACAAGTGCCTGCCAGTGAAGTGAGCAACGGGTTGCACTAAGACAGGGACTCAAAAGCTTGCGTGGGACACACTCAGACTCAGCATGCACAAGGTTTGATTTCTAACCAACAATTTCAGTAACAATACAGGGCTGCCAATTAGGTAAAGAACTTGCACATTAGCAGTCCAAGGAAGAATGGCAGTACAGTAGATCAGATAGTGGAGTCCAATGACGGTGTAATGAGTCCATCCCAGATTACAGTTAAGAAATTATCCAAGACACAGTGGAGAAAGCGTAGGCCAAAATGGACCCTTCACTGGCGCAAGAGCATGGTGAAACACAAAGCATGGCTTGCGACACTTGGGATATGGGCAGCTATATGGGGTAGAGTGCTAGAATACTCCTCATTAAAATGTACTCTTTTTGCTGTCGATTCGCGGTGTAGGTTTCTTAAGCTTTCAGATCAAACTCTGTTACTGCAGATGGAGCTGCTGGCTCTCCAGAATGAATATATTCCACAAAATGGGGTTTGAACTAATAATCCTACTGCATCCGGGTAAGGAATACACTTTAGGAATAAAGAGTGATGCAGAGGAACAGATACACCAATAATTATATATATTAAGACATGATTTTTGAGAGATTTCACACACAATAAAATCGCCAATCGGAAAAAAAAGAATTTGGTTTTGATCTCTATGTGGAAAGTAGTGTACACCAAATTGCTGTCAAATAGTGCACAACACAAGTCCTATCCTCATCGCCGATCACCAGTGTTAGAAATCGGGTCTCTAGTTGGCACATGTATGCACCCTGTCCAAGTAGTGGCTGCAATTCTAGACAGGGTAAGTCAGTCACACACTTAAATCAGCCCGTGCTCACCCTCTGGTAGCTTGGCACAGAGCAGTCAGGCTTAACATGAGAGACAATGACTAAAGCAGTTGTGCATATGTAGATACAGTAACAGTGAAAATACCACAAAAAGACTCCACAATGAGGTATAAAAGTAGTATCTTTCACTCTTTAAAACAAGATAAAAATAATGAGAATTCAATTAAAGCCTTTCAAGTTACACATGCTTCAAGAATATACAACGCTGAAAGAGCCCTTGCGCTTTCAGTAGGTCCTTTATGGTTACACTGGGGTCAATGTGGTGGTTTGGAAACAAACGTTCTCCCCGGGTCAGCACGAAGCAATGCTTTCAAAGCCATTACAGTTAGAATGCAATGTCAAGTTTATAAAAGACTGATCTACTCGCTCAGTTCGGGTCCGCCAGCAACAACGCTAGTGGGCAGCAGAGCCGTAAGTCCTGGAGCGCACAGTAACTTTCTCCAGTGATTGCAGCAGTGCAGTCGGCCTCAGGGTCAGGACCAGGGTTGCTGGAGTCTCCTCATGCTGGATTCAATGTGGTGTTTGGAGTCACAGAGGTCAGACATCCTTCCTTCCTTGATGAGTGCAGAGTGCGCCGGGTTGTGTTGCTCCGCCTTCGGGCTGCAGCGAAGTCGACAAACATGATTGTCTGTGCCTGAGCAGGCCGACATGGTGGTACTTGATGGGTGTACCATGCTGATGCAAGTGGATGCCCAAAAGTGGCTGCCGACACTCTAAGGCCCAGGACTTGTGGAGGGCAACTAGATTAGCAGAGCCTAGAAGCATTTGTTTGCGTGAATGAAATCTGTAATGGCCCTGAGATTTCCTGAACAGGGGGCAAGCCAACAAGCCCTTTGAGTTATAAGGTTGCAAAATGTTATAGGGAACAGGTCCTTCTCACCACCCAGGTTAAAGGCAGCAGGCCAACACAGCAGAGCAGGTAGCAAAGTAGCAGTTTCTCCTGTAGCACAGCGTATCTTCTTGGCAAAATTCACTTAGGACTCCAAAGTGGACTGGTCAGAGGTGGGTCATAGACCCAACACTTATACCCAAATGTGTTCTTGAAGTGGAAGTGACCAGAAAGCAAAGATTTGTTGTGCACAACTCTCCTTTCAGCCCAGCTCTGTGTCTGTCTGTGTGTGTGTGTGTGTGTGTGTGTGTCAAATCAGTATTTTGTCAAAGGCCAGGCCACTACCTATCCAGGTGCATGTGTCCGCTCCTCTTGCCCAGGAAGACCCATCGGTATGCAGATAGATCCAGATGTAGCGGAGTGTCCTGTACTTGTGACTGTCTAGAGGAACTGCACAGTGTAGCGGTCACCCCCAACCCAGACATGCATTGGAAACAAACAAGAGAGCTAAGAGCAGAGAAATGTTCACATTCCCAACCCCAACTTTACCATTATCAATAAACTTTTTTTCGGTTAGAAGAACCACCAAACATACATGATGGCAAACATCTCAATAAAATACAAAACAGATAAAAGAAATACACAGTTCATTGAGATACCTCTCAAGAGCAAAATTAACATCAAAGCATCAATCAATCAAACATTTGTAGTTCTTGAGAAGTCTCCTGGAGTTCAGCAGGTCCTGGGGTCTGTCGCAGATGGGTGGGGAGGTTGTTCCACGTCTTGGTGGCGAGGTAGGACAAAGATCTGCCGCCAGTGGTTGTCCTGTAGATGTGTGGAACGGTGGTGAGGTCAGCGGAGCGAACTTGGCGGTTCGGGGTGTAGAAGGTGTGTCGTTTGTTGAGGTATGCTGGGCCGGTGTTGTGGAGTGCTTTGTGAGCGTGGGTGAGGAGCGTGAAGAGCATCCTCTTGGTGACTGGGAGCCAGTGCAGATTTCTCCGGTGGGCTGTGATGTGAGTGGCGGGGAATGTCGAGGAGGAGGCGTGCAGATGCACTCTGTATGCGTTGTAGTCTTTTCTGGAGTTTGGCCGTGGTTCCTGCGTAGAGGGTGTTGCCGTAGTCCAGTCTGCTGCTGATGAGGGCCTGGGTGACCGTTCTTCTGGTTTCGGTGGGGATCCATCTGTAGATCTTGCGAAGCAGGCAAAGGGTGTTGAAGCAGGAGGAGGAGACTGCGTTGGCTTGCTGGGTCATTGAGAGCGATGAGTCCAGGATGAACCACAGGTTGTGTGTGTGTTGTCGGTGGACTTCGGTGCGGTTCCCAGAGCAGCCGGCCACCAGGAGTCATCCCAGGCAGAGGGGGTGTGGCGGAGGATGAGGACCTCTGTTTTGTCGGAGTTGAGTTTCAGACAACTGTTATTCATCCAGTCGGCCACTGCCTTCATTCCTTCGTGGAAGTTGGTTTTGGCGGTGGCGGTGTCCTTAGTGAGTGAGAGGATCAGCTGTGTGTCGCTGGCATAGGAGATGATGTTGAGGTTGTGTGAGCGGACGATGTTGGCGAGCGGTGCCAGGTAGACGTTGAAGAGGGTTGGGCTGAGGGATGATCCTTGGGGCACGCCGCAGGAGAGCTTGGTGGCTTCAGATTGGAATGGGGGGAGGCCGACCCTCTGGGTTCTGTCGATGAGGAAGGAGATGATCCAGTCCAGGGCTTTGTCGCGGATCCCTGCGTCGTGGAGGCGTGTGCATAGGGTGCGGTGGCAGACGGTGTCTAAGGCTGGCAAGAGGTTGGTGTACAAAACAGAACACAAAATACATATGCACAATAAGCAATTCCATATTGACAAATACACGATTAATTGCAGCAAATAATTTGAAAATAGTTACAAGCATGTTGCATCTGTTTATACTAGAGCACATTAGGGTACCTCCCTGCTAAACAGTATCCAGTAAGGCAAAAACCTCGGAAAGAATCTAAGATGAATTTTAGGAGGGTCCGCTATGCCAACCATGATGTCTAGCAGTGTACAGTGGTTCGGGAATACTTGGGCACTACCTACAGTAGGTAAACAAAGTGCATAGTGCATAAAGTAAAAAATGCTTAAGAGATCAATCAAATCAGCTTTTGTTTCCGTTAAAATTACAATAAAAAGTGCACTTGCAACTTTACCACTAAGGAGGATTTGTCATTACCAATCCAATTATATAAAACCGTAAGGCAGCTACTCCTCTGCAATCAGGAATTACACTTACAAAGGGTATTTAAGGAATTTCCAATATTAACCTATTATAGGAGCAGTCCTCACAGTAGTGAAAACGAACTTGAGTGGTTGTCACTACCAGGAAATGTAAAACAAAAAGGTACATCTCGTACCTTTTACTTACACAACACTCGATCCGTAGGGCTACCTAGGTGTGACTGATATGTATTAAAAAGGGAGTTTAAGGCTTGGCAAGTGGTTGGAAATGCCAAGTCGAGGTGGCAGTAAACTGTGCCCATAGGTTCTTCAGTGGCACGCTTGAGTCAGATTTGAAAGGCTACTTCTGTGGGTGGCATAATCAGTGCTGCAGGCTCCTAGTATAAGTTTACAGGCTCTGGGTATATGGTATACCACTTTACTAAGGAATTATAAGTGAACCAAATATACCAATCATAGATAAACAACTTGTCACCACAATTTAGATAAGAGCACATGCACTTTAGCACTGGTCAGCAGTGGTAAATTGCTCAGAGCCCGAAAGTCAGCAAAAACAATGTCAAAAAAGGAGGTCAGAAAGCAAAACGTCAGGGGAAACCATGCCAAAAAATGCCAGGTCCAACATCTATTCAGAGAGTTTACCACAAAATACCACAATTTGCTCTAGTTTTGAATCTTTTAGAGTAGGTCAGATCTTCTAAGAAAGGTCCCTTAAGGAACTGCTGCGATTACCCTTGCGCATTGCTCGCAGGGTCTCCTAAAATCCTAAATGTATATCCAGTACTCAAAAACTGACTGTGGTAGCAATTACGTAAACAGCTTGAAAGCAGATAATTTCTGGATTTCCCACATTCAAGTACACATTCAGGTACAGTTTAAACTCTACTTCTAATTTCTTCGCGGTCTAGGAGAACTTGGACGATGTGTCATAGATGAGCAACCTTTTAGACCCTTAGAGGTGTATGAAATAAACGAGAAGGAACTCAATAGATGATAAATATTCAAGAATGAAGCTTTTATTTATGTTAGGGACTGGTTATTGGTCAGATTTGACATCTTGAATGTTGTGGAAATAAAATTAAATATTACTATAGATTCTTGGTTATGTTTTGATACAAATAATTTTCTAATAAACTATGATCAGAACAAGCACTGGCAAAGCCAAAGAGAATGACGTTTGCAAGCTGGTGCAATGTTTATTTTTAATATCACAAAAGTGAAGTGAAAAACATGCTGCCACCTAAATGTGACCACTATACACTTGTAATACAAATGTACATTTAAACAACATTAACCGATGTGGCTATTTTACTAGCGATGCTTGTTGCCTTCCACTTGGGCCATGCAAATATTATTACCATTTTTGAAGGAGACAAGGATAACTAAAGACCTAAAAACGCACACAAATCGCAAGCAGCTACACTTAAAAATTAGATGTAAAATAAATCCCTATCTAACGGTGAACCTGAAGTGCAGGCAAAACAGAAAATGTTAAAGACAAAAATAAATATATGTAAAAGGGCATATTGGACCAGCTTTGTCGTTGAAGAGAAATAAACTATTCATAGGCGGATGTAAACAATGTGCATAGTTTTTATTTATTTAAGAAGCCACTTACAATGAAGGGTACAAATGGATAATGTGGGCCGACTCTCTGCCTCATGCTATATGAAGCGGTGGGAGGAAGCAATATGAAATAGACAGTTTAACAGACCAATAGATGAAGCCTGCTCACTAAAAGCCCCTTTATTTATTGATATGGAGTATGATTTGCTTGTTGAAAAACAATAGATTGATGAAAAGGCTAAAGCGGTCTCAAAAGTGAGACATCGAAAGCTAGATAAATATTACATGACGAAAATGGAAAACAGTATATGTGGCAATGTGTACCTAATGTATAACTATCATGATTAATACAGATAATATCCTTGGAAAATGTAGAAATTATCCTTTTCTTCGCTCATCTAGTAGCTATACTGTACAATCTAGTAAGCATTATAACGGTGCTGATAAAACAGTGATAGACCACGTTCAAAACAACGTTAGGGATGGAAATGAAGGTGCTTTTTTATTTATTCATTTTTTAACAAAGCACTCCAATACACTAGCCAGTGCCATCTCAATAGAAGCGTCTGGAAAAAATAAGAAATCCCAGAGTCACTTACGGTATGAGCTAATGTTTACCATAGCTAGAGTAGAATTCTCCTTTTTGCAAAGATGACAAAGATAAACCCCTACATCCTAGGAAACTGGAAAAACAGCCATAAATGTCCCATAATATTAGTACCTGTTAGAACAGTCAGAACCGAGCCGTCTTTGCCAGCTTCATGAAGTGCCTGAATTAGTTCATTATACATCTAAGAAAAAAAAAACAAGAGAAGGAAATAATTCACAGAGGTTCATTTGGAAATAACGATAACCATTTACAGTATTTTTAATGTTTCAATTAAACATATCTACATAATACGTATGCAGTTACTAGGGAAACACATACACAATTAGGGTATCAATCGTATAGAAATATTATAATAAAGTGCCCCTTTGATGCAACAAAACCCAGGGGGTCTCGCATTTACGCGAGTTTAAGATGTTGGCATTGTAAATGACAATGCCTTTTATTTATGTTTTAAAACCCAAAACAAAAATAAAAGGCATTAACATTTACAATGCCAATAGTTCAAACTCACGTAAATGCGAGACCTATTGCATTGCAAATGCTTGTTTATATTTTGCTGTGTACTCATGATGCAGAAGAGTGGGACCATTGACAGCTGCGACAGTCTTCTAAAGGTAGTTCTTCAGTAACATAAGGATATAGCATTAATCTCCTTCACACTATCACTCTTCAGACGACCAGTTTCTTGACATTGGGTTGAGGCTTTTGCCACATCTGTGCAGTCTTACAGAGTTGGAAAACGGGCTCTTAGTGAATGCTTTTGAAGTTTCTTGACCTCACTCAGTTCTTGAGGAAACGTTTAAACTCCAAGCCAGCGCCCTATGATGATTTGAAGCTCTGGATTGACCCTTAGGCAAGATATTGCTCAGCTGGAAATTATGTCAGCCTGAAGTCCTGCCCATGGTTTCCAGGGAATAGATCGGGGGGCGCAGGATGGTGCTGGAAACTGGGACTACTCAAGTTGCATTTAGAGCAGTGGATTCACAAAAAAGCGAATGTATGGGGTTTTCTTTGGGAGTCGCAGCAGCAGCAAGGAACATCGAGCAGCAAGGAGACAGCATTGTAGCGGGGGTACGGCTGGAGCGAGAGCAGGATACGGCAATTAGCTAGAAATCTGTGCAGTCTTATATAGACAGAAGGAGGGCAGGTATTCTTTGCCTGAACGCCAGGAGATACCTCAGTAGAGCTGCCACGCATGACCCGCTGCTCCATAACCAAAGCCGCCTCACATAAAGCCCCCTCATCAAGCGCCTTCAGACTATTACCGGAGTCAAGCGCGCATCCGTAATCGGCCGCCGCAAAGCGGGTGCCCCAGGCCCCCACGGAAGTGACCCGGCTAGAGCTGGGTGAGGCTTGCGGGTACCGCCTGGTGTGCCTCAGTCGAGCACTAAAGTCATTAACTCTCATCAGACATTAATGGTGGTCAAAGCAAGCACTGTGCACTTACGTAATCTGCACAGCAAGTTGTTTTCAATGATTAAGGCACCTTTATCGGTGGATCCTTTCTGTTAGAAAAAGCCAATAAACATCAGAGGGCACATGTTTTAAAACTGCCTACGCTTCCCGATTTTTGTGATTTTCCTGTGCCTCTTTCGGATGTCACCTACAGCACACCGTCCCATTGTAGAGCGCCGATGGGCACAAAGGTTAAAAAGAAGCCCAACTTAAAGATCTAGTAGGCAAATAACTCCATTCTTTTCAGGGTGGAAGCTGCCCCACAGATTGGTCTATCACCGGCGTGCAAAATGCAATGTTTAAAAGGAACAGGTCTGGGCTGCACGTCAACATGTGGTCAGGCAGAGCTGGAAGAACAACCCCAGGGTAATCACGGATTGCTCAGCCCGCGCAGCTTGATTCACCAGGCCCTGTGCCTTACCCAGCTCGGATAGCAGCTCAAGCCGCAAGTACTGTTGTTCAACAAGAAGCACCATATCGTATATGACACAATTAGTAACCTGACTGAACGCACCTGCCATCCTGCGTGCCGCTGCTCGCTTCAGAGAGCAAAACGCTGTGTGAGTGAACATTAAAAAAAAGAGGTGGGAAATGCACTAGCCTTCAGCCATTTACGTGCTTTCATTATTGAAAGACACACGCAAAAGCCAATCCTATGTGTGGGAGGAGTCAGACCCACACGGAGTAATCACAAGAAGCCTCGCAGAGCAGCGCATGCGCGATGGCTCAGGCTCGACCTCAAAACAAATACTGGTGTAGTGAGGTGGTTCTGTTGGGGTGGAGAGGTTTCAGTGTTGTGTGAGAGAGAAAGATGACTGAGTGATAGTGAAAATGAGTGCAGGGCGTAATGTGCGTAATCATAGCTTAATTTACATTGAGGTTTCAATACAAGCTTCAAACCACCAAGAAGTTGCTCATGACATGCACAAAAGACATTGCTGGACACATCACACACTGTATCACATCAACTCTACATTTAAGTAAATGCAGTAACAAGAACAAGTACGCTACGTCAACAGGTCGGGCTATTTTAGAGGTGAAAAATGTCTTCTTCAGCGACTGATGTTTGTCTCGTTCGAGGATGGGCTAGTGGATGAATGACAGAACTGGCCAATTGATGGATGAACGAGTGATAGTGCATTGAATACTTCATGAGCGAGTGCACGGACGGATGAATGGTCGAGTACACGGAATAGACGATTGAGGGTGTGATGCTGCATTTGTAATTAAAGGGAGTGGAAGGGCAAGGATTGGTTAAAAGAGGAGTGCATGAATCGATGAACACAGGCATGAAATGAAATGAAATACCAGTATTTGTAAAGCGCACAGCTACCTCTGAAGTGGTGTCCCGGCGCTGGGGGCCCTCGGGAAGATTATGCAAGCTATTGACCATAGTCACATGGTGCTGGGCTAACCTGCCGCCGGCACCGGGGATCAAACTGTGAACCCCATAGTCCGGAGTCAGGCACCCTGGCCGCTGCACCACACCTCTTCCACATGTTACATACTCCAAACATACCGGCTGCAGCCTCAAACAGCTGTAGTGCAAATGTTATGAATAAACCAATATTTGTTACCACCCGCAATACATAAATAATATCCACTATTACTCTAGGCCTATTGTGCAAATGCTGCCTTCATACAATCTGAGATGAATTTTCACCACTATGGCAATACAAGCATTAAGGAGTGAGCACCACTGTGCGCAAAGAATACTTGCAATGTCAACAAGCATTGGCAAAGCCAATAGGTTTAGACTATGCAAGATCTATTGGCTTTGTCAATGTTTTTTTAGACATGACCCACATGGCTTAACATAAAGAGAAAAAGTGCTGTGACGTTGCTCTACTTTAGCCAAACGTCACAACGATAACCGCGACCTGCTAACTTTAGAACTGGGGAGCCAGGTTGGAGCCTCGGTGTCGGATCTATATTTCATGATTGTGGGGAAATTGTGCAATCTCCCCATGTCTAAAACCCAAACAAGCATTGGCAAATCCAATCGGTCTTGGAAATCCAAGATGTATTGGCATTGTCAATGGTATAGTCTTTTAGTCATGTGTTCTGGGGAGTGGCTATTTAGCCGTAGTTTAATTAATTGGTTAAAACATTCATTATTAAACCTGGAATTGATGCATACCTATTATGGGGTCAAACTGCGTGTGTTTAGTGACAATGACGTAACCATCAGCAATAAAGAATTAACACAAATTAAATATCAAACTAAAAAAATACATAATGAAGCAATTGAAACAACATATGAATAAGTTTGGACAGTCATGAGGAGGCAAGTTGTAGCTGATGAAACCAGAGTATATATTGTGGACGATCACTGCATTGTACGCCAGTTGTGACATGAATGGTACACTGGTCTTTGAGAGGTAAACAACTGTGGTAACATTTATTTCATCTTAACCTCAGTCTGCCCCACGGTGTGCTTTTGGAGCACAAAAGAAACAATGAGTGACAATTTCAGTTTAAAACCTAAATAAAATAAGTTGCATGTTGGCACATTTTAGGAAACCTGCAGCACTGTCCTTCTCTCCCAACATGGCAGCCAACTCAGGTGCTGTCTTCTGACAGACAACGCTGTTCTCCATCCTAGGCGCAGTTAACAGGAGAGTTCTGTGACTGTTCAGTGGTGAGAGGATAGGTGAAGGCAAGAAGCCTCCGCCCTTATTTTTATTCCTGTTGGCAACAATGTTATGAGTAAAAGTGACGAACACAAAATGAATAAGCTGGTAAGTGCCCAGGAGAAATATTGTTCCTGCTTTTGCGATCATTGCGTAATTTAAAGTACTAGGTCTGTGTGTAACCTGAAGGTATCAGGATACATTTCTGGCACCTAGGGCTCAGCCCTTGGAGTTCAGTCAATAACAGTAATTATATAAATCCAACACCATGTAAATGCTATACTGTGGCAGGATAAAACACAGACACTTCACAAATAAAAGTGCCCTATAAAAAGTTCTCATTTAAAAGATGAGCAACTTGGCGTGAATTTTAACACTAAAGATATAGTAGGATAGCAGGGTAGGTTAAATAACCTGCTAAAGATATAGAATTGTGTCAGGTGTCTGGTTGGAACAATCAGCCTTTTTATTTGTCCCTGGTCGATAAAATGAGAGGGTAACAGAAACGCTTGTTGTATACAGTACAGTGAAGCATGACTTTTCCAGTATGCACTATTCAATTCAATTCAATTCAGCATTATGCACCAATTACTGCTCCTCCTAAGCAGCAGGCTTGCTCCGAGAGAGTTTAACGACACAGCCTTGCATATACCTATTTTTAGCCGGAGGTGTCTGTTCACATTTCTCTTATTTGACTTAGGGTTTAATCTTTCTGGGGTCGATAATGGGCTTAAGGGACTATAACCCATATTACTTGAAGTTCAAATATGATACTGCAAGGCATGGGGGAAAGCTATATTTTAATGCACGCCCGGAGTGTAAAAAAGCCATATGATCTGAAGCACACCAGCAACCAGGACTTCTTTAGAGAGGCAAATACAGGGCCACGTGCCTCAGTCGCAACACAAGTAAGCTCCTGCAAGCCATCAACTTGCGATGCCAGATTTGGCCAGAACATGGGAAAATATTTAAAATGAGCATTAATCACCACTTATAGCACAGACAGTCTCTTCAAAAATCGCTATTGAAGACGGGCTAAAGCACGGCTGCATTCTTGCCCCTCTCTTGTTCAACCTGTATACAGCTGACCTTGGAACATTCCTGGAGAATAGTAATCTTCTTCCGCCAGAAATGGGCCCTGCAAAAAGGACTCTGCACATATTACAATACGCTGATGACATTGTAATAATGGACCAAGCAAAATCGGGTCTTCAAAGAGCCTTAAGCATGCTCCACACATACAATACCGTTAACGCCCTTAAAATCAACCAGGGAAAGACCAAGGTATTGATATTCGGCGGATGCAAGAATAAGAAAAGTTTAAAGTGGAACATTGGGCCTGCCAGGATTAACAGAACCTCAAAATAGAATTACCTGGGAGTCTGGTTCAACGAGACGTCTAGACCAGCTGCTCATCTATCCGCTTTGAAAAAAAGAGCAGGAGCAATTACATACTCCCTGATACGATTGAACCTGTCCCTGAGCAGCCCCTCTGCAGAATCCATTCTGAAGGTGAACAAAGCCACTCTACTTCCTGCCCTAACTTACGGGCATCAGGCTTTCCCCAGCGCATGCTCTGTCAGCCTTGACCTCGCTCAAATTTCCACCTTTAAAAAAATCTTCCATCTCCCAAGTTTCATCCAGCGTGCAAGACTACGCTTGGAGCTGGGCTTTCCAATACAATCAATCTACTGTGAGGCAGACATTCTGAAATATTTTATAAGGACATTAAAAGCTGGAGAGAATACCTTAAAATCCCTGCTAAAAGAAACTCTTTCTAGTCCTGGTAACCTCTGGAACACTCAGATTACAAAGGCCATAACAGTGCTAGAGATTGACAACTTATCTCTCCTTTCAGACACCATTCCATACTCAGTCTGGAAAAAACTTATCAATAAGCAGGTTAAACTAATCTCCCATTGTATGGACCTTCAGGCTGTAAAAACATCCACCATTTTGCTTCCCTTGAACACCTCGTACCTCCCTGGGAAACCGCAATCTTATCTCCAGGAAAATTTAAATGCAGCGGCACGGAAGAACATAATGTTTATGCGACTTCTAGGCCTGCGTTTGACGGCTTTTAACAGATGGGCCCCAACAAGTGAGGGGGGCTTGTAGACTGTGCAATTACCACTCTGAATCATGGCTGCATCTCTTGTGCTGCTGCCCCGCCCTGGCTGCCCCTAGAAGGTCTCTCTTAAAACCTTTGTATTTAAAATGGGGCATCAGGACATGCTGGGAGGCATCGACCCTGTGCTTCACGTCCACAGACATTCAAGTACTTGCAAGGTCTGAAAAATTTGTGAGACTTTTGGACAATCTTTTTTTACCTTCTTTGGACCCTGTGTTCCCACCCCCTCCCCCTCAAAATCTCATCACAGACTTTTTCTGTGCCCTGGTTTAGTATCGTCTGTCATAATGTATCTTTTATTTTAGGTCTAGCGCAGTAATATGTTTATTTTGGCAACTATAAGACTGTTTCCTTTACATGTGTAATTGTCATTAAGTCCGGAGAGCTGTTTTTTAGCTTTGTCTTTTTAATAGGATAAATGTGTTAATGTTGTCTCTTGTAGCAATGGTTTTAAGTAACTGTGCTAAAGTAATAAACTTCAAACTTCAAACTTATAGCACATAGGCTCTCGTTTCTTAACTAAGCGCTATTTGTGCAGCATACACACCGGCACACATAGCTTACTGTCAGAGCTTGTGGCAAAGCGCAGGCTGCACAGCGGAACAAAGGTTTTGTTTTCATTACTTTAACTGACCTGAAATTGCAATAAATGCATTTTCTCATGAACACTGGCACAACCCACTTCCTTTAGAATCCTGGCAATATTGTATTTATTTATTTATAGAACGAAACAGTGAGGGGTTGGGGTGCCATCGGGTGTGGGAGCAGTGGACAGCAGTCAAAGCCAGAGTGCGCTGTAGCCAGGAAGGGGCTAATGGGTGGGAGAGCAATAAAGGATTTGGAGAGCATGGGGCTTAAATGGCCTTTACTAAGTCAATGTAAACAAATAGGAACCCCCTGATTAAATATACAGTTCTCAGGGCAGGGAAACGCAATGATGTATAAACAAACGCCCTGCGCAACTATGATTAATAACACATTATATACATGGGTCAACACACACAACACTTGAAATAAATTGTATATCTCATTATAAACACATGACCTTATTATATAAAAACATCAGGATACCCAAGTAGTGAATAATTAATAGTATAAAATCAAATAACAAAACTACACACAATATTCATACGGTCACTCTAACATACAACATGACATTGTTAATAGTGATTTAGAGTACAAGTGCACGCAATTACCTGACGAGAAATACTTTTTTAAATACAAACTAATGTCACAACATGAGTTTGGTTTGGTATTTCACAGCCTTGAAATGATCGGAAGTGATTACTTTATAAAGGTCGGACACGTAAAAAAAGACACATTGAGAGGCCAGTCTCCTAACTAATCGGCTCAGCACACAATACATTACAAATCAGGAATAATATAATAATAATAATAATAATAATATAAGGCATTTATAAAGCGCAATGGTTACGCCATCTCGGCGTGTCCCCGCGCTGGGTGAGATGAAGAGGGGCAGAACTCCTCAAAGCCATTACATGCTGCAGGAGAATAGGTGAGTTTTCAGCATCTTTCTGAACTTGATCTCAGAGCTTTCCAGCCTGAGTTTTTGAGGAAGCTTATTCCAGTACTGAGCGCCCCGGAACCTAAAAGAGCGGCCCCCCATCCTAGCCTGCTTGACCTTGGGAATTACCACAAGTCCGGTGCCAATAGATCTCAAGACCTTTGTGGCACATAACTGATGACCAGGTCACTCAGATAGGATGGGCTAGCGTTATTGAGGATGCGATGGCAGGTGCATAGAGTCTTGAACATCACCCTTTGCCTCACGGGTATAGCCAGTGCAATGCAGTGAGGGCTTTTTTTGAAGCTGCCTTCCTAGCCTGATTAAGAACCAACCGCGCAGCGGCATTCTGCAGCACCTGTAGTCGACCGAGACTCTTTTCCGTAGCACCACGATAGAGAATATTGGCATAGTCGAGGCATGAAGTTATGAGCGCATGAACCATAGTCTTACGTGCCTCTAACGGAAGAAGATCCAAAGTTTTGCGCAGGGACTTCAGCACTCCAAATCACTTGTCAGTTACCCTTCTAATATGTCCTTCATAGGAGAGGGCTGGGTCAACCCACACCCCCAGGTTTTTCGCCTCGTTACATGGTACGGGGTTGGATCCAAACTCGAGGGCCACCACTCCGCAGACCAGCTTATGCTACTGCCCCCCACCACTAGAACCTCGGTTTTGGTGCCATTCAGTTTAAGGCAGTTCTTGTTCATCCATAAAGCAAGCTCCTGCATGCAAGCCCTGAAGTTAGATGCAGCGAGTTCCGGGGCCTGTGACAGGGAGATCAACAGCTGGGTGTCGTCCGCATAAGAGACGACCCCAACTCCAAAGCCATGCACTATCTCTGCGAGCGGGGCCATATATGAATTAAACAGCGTGTGGCTCAGGGCAGAGCCCTGAGGCACCCCCTGCTGCAATTCAAAATCTCTGGAGTGGTGCGCACCCAGCCTGACCTGAAAGCTGCGTCCTGTCAGAAAGGACTTTAGCCATTTTAAAGCAGATCCCGAGACACCACCTTTGTTTAGACACTGCAGCAAGGTGTAATGTGCTACAGTGTCAAAGGCTGCGCTCAGATCTAACATTATTAGAGCCATGGTGTGTTCCGCATCTGCCCCCTGCCTAATGGTTTCTGTGGCCCTTAGAAGGGCAGTTTCCGTTGAATAACCTGCCCGAAACCCAGACTGTGACGAGTGGAGGAGGCTAGAATTTTCCACGTGTCATCAGTTGGCCATTCACCAACTTCTCCACCACTTTTGCCAAAAAAGGCAGAAGCGAAATTGGCCTAAGATTGTCAAGCTTGTCTAGGCTTATGTTAGGCTTCTTCCTAACTGGAAGAACGATTGCGCGTTTCCAGTTTTCTGGCAGCGTATGCAAGCTAAACGAAGAGTCTACTTTAGACTCTGTCCTCTATTCTTCAAAGTCTGCCCCGCCTCTTACCGTCCCTGAGAAGGATGAATATATCACCTCCACCTTCTCAAAGAAGTAGGTAGCGATACAATAACACTCCTCTGTATCACCTCTGCTGGGAGTGGCCGTCTCGGCCAATGATGAAATTTCCTTATATATTTTAAATAACTCCTTGGTAGCATTCTCGGCCAAGTCAATTTTAGTTTTATAGTAAGTGGCTTTAGACTGTCTCAACAGTTTTTGGTATTTCCGTTGGTGAGTCCTATGCACCAATTTATCCTGATTATGAAAGCCCTTACTCCATTTCCTCTCCAAGCGTTTACATTCCGTTTTTACGGACTGCAACGTCAGGGTGAACCAAGGAGCAGTTTTGCGTTTCCTGACCCAATCCTTATTTAGGAGAAGCGGCGCCACCTTATCAAACGCCTTAATAATGCGCCTCTCCAAATTCAGACATGCAGTGTCACTATCCAGTTCACCTGGAGGGCCACCCTCTGTCAGCTCCTTATTAAACCTCTCCTGATCTAAAGTTTTCAACTTCCTAAATGAGTGGGTACCAATCCCTGCCCATCGGTTGTCACTTTGCGGTAGTCTAATCACCACCGGTACCAGAAAATGATCTGACCAAGGGACTGGGAGCGGCTTAGAGACTACTACATCCTCCCAATTAGCGAACACCAGGTCAAGTAGGTGTCCGTGCTGATGGGTAGGGGCGAGTGATTTTAGCTGTAGCTGAAATGACTGAAGATCATGGCAAAGATGTAGTGCTTCCTTATTCAAAAGGTCCTCTAAATGTAAATTCAGATCACCCAGAACCAAAAGCTTGTCATGCCTTAGTGCTAAATGGGCCATGCTCTCCGATAGATTCATCAGTAGAGGGACCCGGAGGTCTATAAATCAACAGCCCTTTCACTGTCAGGTTAGGGCTTAGTTTTAACAAAAAAGCCCCTGCCTCACAATCAGATATAGACGAAGGTTCAATCACACTGTCAATAGAAGACCTGTGAATCACCGCGATCCCCCCCTCCTCTACCGACCGCTCTATCCAATCTCGCTATAGTATACCCTGGGGGGAGTGCCTCTATAATATCCGGGTCGGTATTATCACCCAGCCACGTTTCCGTTAAAAACAGCAGATCCAGTTCTTGATCTAACAGCAGATCTAATATTTCGACTTTGTGTTTGCTGAGAGATCTACAATTCAGTAAACCCCCGGACAGATTAACTTCCCCTGCCTTCCTGGCATGGATTGAGGCTAAACTAAATGAACAATGTAAGCAGCCACGGTTTTGGGTAGCCACCATACTATGTTTAAATCTCCTGCCCATGGGGGGGCACAAGGCCAGCAGTTCCGCTCTATCATATTGTACATACCTCCTATCTTGGCATGGGGTAGTGGGCCCTGTCCCCGTCCAGCCGCAGACGGGCTTGCCTTTGGCGCGCCCGCTGCGCGCGTCCGCGGAAGCATTAGCCTTAAATCCCTCCCAGCTGAGTCCTGGGCTGTCGACTATACTGCTAACCGTCCTGTCCCCCCAGCCGACTGGAAGTGCCTGTCTCTACCCTTCCTCGCCCTCCGCGCAACGGTGCTATTCACCGTGTCGGACCGGGGCGGGGAAGGAGGAAATTGAGACCAGGTATCCCAGCGCAGTAATGCCTCCTAAGGCAGGTAGGTTACAGCAGCAAAGGTGGTTGGTTTAAAAACACAATATCACCGCAGTTATAAAATCCAAGTTAAAAGTGCACGCTCATGGTGCAGCACCTTCGTTTTCAGCAGTGCAGCGTACCAGCAATGAGAAGCCCTGCCACAGCCTGATCACCACAAAACTCAAAAGTACTCAAAAAGGGAGCTACTAAACAAAAGATATTACTGGGGGTAATCTTGCAAATTCGGACCAGAGAGCAAAAAATGTAGTTGCTCTCTATCAAGGAAGACCGCTTTGAGAATTTGGGGAGTCACAACACTGGATGCTTTCAATTTGTAACTTTCATTCCCTCATCCTGTCTATGCAAAGTGTTTGTTTTACAAATATGATTGAAAAGGATTTTGTTTATTTCCCAAATGATTTGAGTTTGATCTGAATTGTGAAAAAGTTGTTTAAAACATGTGACAGGATCCAACTGACCTTGCAGGAAAAATCTTGAAATGCCATTATGTGACAAGGATCACACTATGGCCTTTACTGGTACCTTTAGCCAACGTTGGTACAGTGTGCCCAGTACATATTCTCCTCCTGTGACACATATGGGAAGGTAGAGGCAACATTTGGGCTAGATGTGTTGATTGAAGAACTTACTCATGGGTGCTATTGAAATTCTAGCGATTACATTCAGTAATATACAAACACAAAGTACACAGTCAATAGAGTCAACAGATGGCAGCATGAAGTCTCAGGACGCACAATTATTCAGCTCTTCTCTGTGGCATCAACAGGTTGCACTGGCAATCCACCAAGAGAAGGGAAACAGCAAAATTATAACCCCTAGCCTTTTCACATTTACAATCTTTAAGATACACCCAAATCAAACTGCCACCCTGAAACGAAGGACTATGTCATGTTCATGTGGAGTCCTTTACTGTGAGCAGATTTCGAAATCTATAACAAGCATTTGCAATGCAATAGGTCTCACATTTGCTAGAGTTTAAGCAATTGTGACTGTAAATAATGCCTTTTATTTATAGGTTTTGAAAACCTGCAAGCGGTGCATAAAACACGCAGTTTGTACTTCTAGTTGTTGCTTACATACATAAGGCTGGCAGTAAAAGTCACGGTTATTGCCATCTTTGCTTTTCGTGAGCAAGGACTAAAAGTAGAACGTGCGTGCTTGCACACAGCTTGTAGGTTTTCAAACACATAATTAAAAGGCATTGTAATTTACAATGCCAATAGCTCAAATCCTCGTGAATGCGAGACCTATTGCATTGCAAATGCTTGCAGTGAAATAATGCAGCCAAGAGCAGTGTCCCTGTGGTGCCCTGTAAAAGAGAGCCCAGCCCCAAGTGTTCCATCGCCTCCAGGACCTGGCAGAATTTTTCATTCAACAATAAAAAAAAATGTCCGAGTAATGTAGCAGGTAGGACGCTACGTTCCAACTAGAAATAGTAGTGCTGTAGGAGAGAGAGGACACAATGAAATGTTTGTGGTGTCCTGAGCAGATGTAAATGAGCACGTTGTTTCCCGTGTTTTACATAGCGCCAAGTTTGATCCATGCATGACATCTTAGCACGTTTAGGAGCTCTGTTAGAAGTAGGTTGTCAGGAGATGCGCGAGTGCGTGAATCAAGATGGCTGCCCCCCGGTGAGCTCCTCATCGCAGTAGCCCTTAATTGACGATTTCTGGATGATTACATTCCAGAATCTTGTTAAAAATACTGGCAGCACTGTTCTAACGGGTGTATTGACCGCTGAGGTGATTTTCCTGCTTTGCGGAGTGTCGGAAGCTGTTCTTCTCCCATCCTGGTTCTCTATCAAACTTTTCACCAAAGTACAGCCCAGCATCCAGTCAGGGGGGGGGGAAGGGTGCGGGGGGCTGGGGATTAATATTCATGTAAGGGTGAGGCTTCTGCCTAGTTACTCCCACATTCAGTTTTAGCCTCTATTGAGAGATTTCCTATTCATTATTAACTCCTTCCTACATATTGAGTATATTTGGCTGCTAAAGTTTATTTTAGGAGAGATGAAGAACAAAAATGTACAAGCTCAACATAATAAAAGGAAACAAAATATTTCTCCTACTCCTGCCAAATCTAAAGTTGTGGAATCTAGTGAAACGTCTTTGGCTTTATTACTTGATGAGATTCAGGCAATTCGCTATAGCACTGATGAACGAGTTACTTACCTTCGGTGCATCTGGTAGAGACATAGTCTAGTCCCAGATTCCTTAACTTAGAATATCCCCAGGCATCAGACTGGATCCGAAAACTTTCTGCAGCAGCACATCTGCGCACTGGGGGCGGCGCCGCACGGCTCCGCCCTGACGTCGTCCACAGACACAACGTCAACGGAGCCATATATGCCCCTCCCGGCGGGCTGACATCAGTTTTCGGCAGATAAACTTTTCCGCGCCACAACGCAGAGCCACCACCAAAAAAACTGTTAGAATATGGGAACAGTATGCAAAAATAATGAAAAAAGGGAAAGGCATTGAATGGTGAAAAACAGCACTGTATATTAAAAACTAGTAAAGGAAAAGAGCGGAGCACCGCTCTGAGAAGCAACCCCGCAAAAGTGGAGGCCAACCACTCTCGGAGGAAGAAGATTTAAACAACATCATGGCAGACAGAAAGTCCGCAACCATAATGTATAACTGTGAAGGACGACAAGTCCGGAACACAGGAGCTAGGACATTTGACCACAAGACGTCAACAGAAAGAGACATGGTATCCCCAATAAGAGATCTATAATGTGGCAGAGCCATTAGACTTCAAACCAATGGAAAGCAGGGGCGGTAAGAGACCCCAAGGCGAAAGAGAAGGAGAGAGCGGTGGGTGGGAAAAAACATGAATAGATTCCTTATGTACAACCCAGGGCGTAGGGTTGGAAAGGATACATGACACATGAGCATGGTGCCCAATTACGAGAACAGGCGGAATAGGGCAACGAAAACAGAATGAAGCATCCTGTGACGGAGTGAAGTGAAAATGTCACCCTGCATAAGGGTCAAGCCACCCGGAGGGGGACGAGTTTAGAAAGCCCAACCTAAAAAGGCCCTTGCAGAACGGAGAGGACGGGTGGGCGTTAAAGAATCTACGGATAGACTATGTCTCTACCAGATACATCATTACCGAAGGTAAGTAACTCGTTCATCTGATAGAGACGTCTAGCAGCAGATTCCTTAACTTACAAAAGATACCAAAGCTATACCCATAGAGGAGGTTTGTCTGCAACAGAACCCCATCAAGTTCCAGAGGGAACGTAGCCGTCAACAAGTGGGGACCGCAAGCCAGCATAGCCACACCAGACCATGAAGCTCAGAAAAAAGCAAAAAACAGTGGGAGGCAAGGCACCACAAGCCGTCCAATAACAGCATGAAAACCCCGTATGTATACCGGGTGTGAGAAAGAAAACATATACTAGATATGTCGGTGTGAAAAGGAAAGTTCATGACTTCACAAACAAATGGAATGGAAACTAGGACTGATGGATCCATAGGATCCGGCATGCCGACCGTAACTAAAACCCAGAGATATGGCAACTGGTATGACCGAGGCAGCGCATACCGCTCCAGTAGGCACAACAGTGGAAAAAAGGGACTGTTGAAGCCTGCACCAGCCAAAATAGGTGGGACAGCATTGGCAGGATGCCAATCCACGGTCAGAAAATGCAGGGCATAGTAGAAACAGAAGACACGCCATTACATAGTCAGACTGTCACAAGACATGTGAAAGGGCTGACGGCAATCAGCAGAAGCACCCAAAACAGGACTACAGTAAGAACAGTATTCAAGTAGAAGACTGGAAGTTACAGAAGCATCCAGTGTGGACGCTAGAACCACACGAGAGATGCAATAGCAAGAAGGCAACCGGCAAAAACGGGCACCAAGCAAGCTGGACACCCACATTAGAGCTCGTAGTATGAGCAGACCGGGTCAAGGACCACGGACACCGCATGAAGGAACGTTGCATGCACGATTCTTCTGTGTGAGAACACAGAGCAAATATAGAGTAAGAAGAAGAAGAAATACGCTCAAAAATGAAGCGTAACACAATAAAAGACTAGAGTAAGCGAAAAGTACCAACAGCCATGTGGAAGCAGAACTGGACAGGACAATGTCCAGGCCCATGCCCGGGAGGAGCAACGGTCCGCCGCAAGACAGATGAGGAGATGGAGCCAGACACGATAGTGGAAACAGCCAGGACCAACCGAATGGTCCAGGGACCCAAGAAGCGAGTATCCGAAAGAGGACAGTCCCCTTGAGAGTGATACAGTAGGAACCCAAGCAGAAGTGTGGGAAGCAACTTTGTGGAAGCAGCAGGGAATGTGTAAAAACCTTTCATGGGAAAGTGCCCAGAAAACGAGGGTACAAGGCAATGTACAGTGGAGAGGGACATGACGTAACCGCCACATTCAAAGACAAGCCCAAAAAGGGCTGAAGTACGAGGAACTCCTACCCAACCCTTAGAGGGGAGGGAAGAACCAGCACCACATAAGTGGAATAAACAACGCAAACACCCCATAATAGCTACTTCAGGTTGTGCCAACACTAAGAAGCGTGCCACACAGTGGTGGTATCCCAACGCAAAACGAGGACAGGGCGTCAGTGGTGAGAACTGCGCCTGAACTGAACAGAACAAGGGCCCTAGGGATAGGGGCTGGCAAAAGAAGAGCGGCCATCAAGGGCAAGAGGATCACAACAATGCTGAAAAACGCCCCCGTAAATGCAGGCGAGGCAGAAGCCATACGGTAAGGAACCCATACCGAGGCTTAGAAGTACCACCGACAACTAGAGTCAACTGCACCGAAAGAGCAATAGAGCGATGCTAACGTGAGGATCGCAGAACAGCAGAAAAAGAGGCCCATAGCAAGATTTGTGGAGAAAAGCTCCATAGGAGCGTACCAAGGCTAAGGCAGCTATCCAATAGCCTATAAATACTCCACATAGGGTAAGTGTCAACCCCTGCAAGGGGATTCCTCTTGGGCAAAGTTCACATTCAGAGGACTGAAAGGAAGACAGAACCAGCTGTCTGGCTGTACTGAACAAAGACTGAGATGGCGGAACAACCGCCTACACCATCCGGGTACAAGGCAAAGCACCCAGGACACCTTCGAAACTAAATCAACAAGGCAATATTGCAGATATAGAGCAAAAAACCCTTTAATGGAGAAAGTTGTGCCGCAAAAGTCATGGTAGTCCAGACATGAGGCGGGAGACCGCTGAATCTGTGTGGCTGTCAAACAGGTCCACGCCAATGATCGGCAGATCTCTACGAGCATCCCGAACATTGTCCAGGAAATGACTGTCGCGCAGCCAAGCATGGCGGCGTAAAGCCACAGACCGAGAAAGAGCTCGCCTCACCGAGTCAGTGGCGTCAAGGGAAGAGCGGAGGGAAAATTGTGCCATTACCCTGCCATCATGCAGAAGGCGGATCAAGTCCACCTGCAGGCCTTCTGGAAGTGAAGGAAGAAGGTCCTTGGCCAAGTCCCATAGGGTAGAAGATGCGTGTGCGAACACACAAGCCGTATTCAATGCGCGGATGCCAGCACTGGCAGAGGCGAAAAGTTGGCCACCATATGCGTCGAACCACCTAGATTCCCTGGTGGGAGGCAACAGAGGCAGGGAGGAGGAAGACTTCAAGTCAAAGGCCGCCTGAAAAACTAGGCCCTGAACCCTAGGGTGAAGGGACAGACAGAGCGGATCATTTTGGGCAGGACAGTGTCGACGAGCTCGGGTGACCCGATCAACAGGGTCACCCGAGGAAGGCCTCGCCCATGTGCCCAGCATGATGTCAAACAAAGATGCCCCAAGGGGCAGCAAATGCTCCAATTCAACTGGCTCCATATGGAGAAGATCCAACAAAGGGATCAGAAGGCAGAGAAACTACAACGGGCTGAAAACGAAGAATAGCTGCCACCCTGTGAATAGCCCGTGCATAGGCAGCACTAGCCTCAGTTGCCATCCGGGAGGTGACGATAAACCATCAGTAGGAGATGGCTGAAGACTAACCCGTCCACTAGACAGCAAAAGTGGAGGACCCGGAGGCTGATCCGGCGTCCACGCCACACAAGGTACCTGTACCATGGGCAGAAACGGCCTCAGATCCGGAGAGTCCAGAGGAGCGTTCACCTGTGTCATAAGAGGAGGCATAGGCGCCGGCACCAGAGTCAACTGACGCCGCGTGGGAGTCGCATGGACGTCCGAGGAGTCTGTGGGATATCAACCTCCTGAAATAGAGGAGACGTGGACGTCAGCACCGGCCTCAGCCGACGACAAGCCGGAGTCATCTGGACATCGACGATCTCCAAAGGAGACTCTGGCTGGGCGCAGTCCGACGTCGACCCCACTGCAACATGTGGGGAACAGGGAGTCAAGTCCGGCGCCGCTCCAGACGTCGGCGCAGGAAGCCGCTCAGGGCTATGCGGAGACTGACAGGGTGGGCTAGACGGGCAACTGGGAGGACCCACTGGGCCATGTCCCGTCGGCGTTGTATCAGCTCCTGAACCGGAGTCGAGGTACACAGCTGATGCTGAGGACCAATCCGCCGGCGAGGACCCAACAGGAGTGCCTTCCACCTCTATGGGACCCGGAGGCGAACCAGGGAGAGGGGGTGACCCAAAGTAAGAGTGGAGTGCTTTAGAATATGCCTCAATTTGGGCTCATGTCGCTCCTGCACCGGGAAAGGAGAGATACGGAGGAGATGACCGCTGGACGCCTCTTCCCGGCAGGGAGCGAGAAGAGAAGGCACCCAACGTCATGGGTATGGGTACGCTTGAGTTTACCGGGCTCCGAACGACGTCTGCGAGAACGACCTCAGGAGTGGGCTTGATCCCGAGAGGGAGAGTGGCAGCTGGAAGGTGCAGGACTGGACAGTCGTGCGGCCAGCAGTTTCATACGACGCTCCGGTAAGGACTTCAGGTTCATCCGCTGACAATCGTCGCACTCTTTGGAGTCGTGGAGCACCCTGAGGCACCACATACAGATGGCGTGTGGGTCTGTTACCGACATCTGACGTGCACAGGTCTCACACGCCTTAAAGCCCCAAGGCATTGCACACTGTTCCGGGACGCCGAAGGCGTCGAGAAGACCCGAAAAACAGGTCAAGGAACCGCTGGTTTTCCAGAATCCACGTTGGGACGCGTAAAAAGAGAAAACTGACCTCAGAGCGCCGGGAGGGGCATATATGGCTTTGCGGACGTCACGTCCATGGAAGACATCAGGGCCCCCGGCGTACAGAGGTGCTGCTGTGGAAAGTTTTTCGGATCCAGTCTGATGCCTGGAGATATTCTAAGTTAAGGAATCTGTGGCTAGACGTCTCTATCAGATGCTATTGCGTCAGATTAAAAACTTGCTAACAGATATGGCTAGTACGTCAATGAAATACGACAATGCAATTAAAATTCAAGTTAAAATTGATGCTTTTTCACCACTTGTGGCTAAAATATCTCCTATGTCTGCTCTTCTTCTGGATTTGGAAAATCGTAACAGACAGTATACCCTGCATATTTTTAATTTACCAGAGGATGTAGAAGGTAATGATTGTAGATATTTGGAGAATCTGATACCTTCTCTTTTGCACATAAAATTTCCTGACAAATTTGAAATTGATAAAGCTCATAGGATTCCTTCTCATCGTAATCTGCAACACAATAAGCCGAGACAAATGATTTTCAAGGTTTTACGTCACTATCATTTAGTCTTGATAAGGAAAGCAGCACGAGAAATTCCTTCCTTAATGGTAAATGGTAACATTTTTATTCACCGAAACTTTGCTAAAGATACTGTTAAGATTTTCAAGGAATTCACTGATAATTGTCCACGGTTAAGAAGTCTTGGATTTAAATATGGTCTTTTTGATCCGTCGAAAATGCGAATCTGGAAAGATAGTTTTTCAAAATCCTTCCAACGCCCTTAAGACCTGCGAATATTTCTGGATCAACACTCACAGCATTCTATGGATACACATAAGCCTGCTACTTGAATATTACTACATTATTTCTTCTTGCTAATCTAATAGTTTACTTCCTCACTGGGCTCCAATGGTTCAGACATGCTTGCAAAGCGAGTGTGCATTTACATTTATTTATTAATGTTTAACTGTTGTCGTTTTTTTAATGTTTGTTTGACTCTTCAGTTTCCCTTTTTTCCCTACTGTCCTTTTCTAGAGCTACTATTTTTCTTCTTGTACTTCAAACTTTTTTTTCTTCTTAGTTGTATTTTTCCTACTTTACTATGGCTAACGTTCATGATATTAAAATTGTTTCCTTGAATGTCAAAGGTTTAAGATATCCTGTAAAACAAACACAAATTTTAGATTATTTAGGTAGTTGTAAAGCGGAAATTTGCTTCATACAAGAAATACATATTGAAAAGAAGGTTTTGGATTTTATGAAAAAAAAAGTGGGTTGATTCTATTAGATCTCCTCCTGTTATGGGTACAAAAATGGTGTTGCTATTCTTTTCTCAAAAAGGTTACATTGTCAAATTTAAAGCAACTCTTCAGATTGAGAAGGTAGATATGTTCTAGCAAAAGTTAAAATTCAGGATACAGTTATGTTTATACCTAATGTGTATGGCCCAACACTTGATGATCCTAATTTCTGGTCCATTTAAACCGCTGTAGTTCTCAAGTTGGGTAACATCTCACTGATAGTTGGAGGTGATTTCAACCTTATACTTAACCCTTTATTAGATGCATCTTCTCACACTAAATTTGGAGCACCTAGAGCATTTTTTCTTTAAAGTTTTTTTAAAACAACTAAATTGGTGGATATCTGGTGACTACATTATCCTACTCAAAAATTGTTCACTTTTTTCCCTCTAACCCTCACAACTCTTATTCAAGACTAGATTATGTATTAGTTTCTCGACAACTAATTCAGCTGTTACTCCTAATATCTGTAATATTGATATTTCTTATCATGCCTTGATACTACAACGTAACTCAGATTTTAAAGCTCAATCCAGATAGCACATGATTACTAGCATTGTCCTGAATGATCAACATAAACCAAACATTTTAGCTGCACTTCAAGAATATTTCCAACTCAACCCAGAAGGCTCAACCTCTATGGTGACTCATTTGGATGCTTTCAATCCCTATATTAGAGAAACCTCCATTTCTCCTATGGTACATGAAAACGAAACTTTCAGTGCAGAAATTAAAGAATTAGACAAACAAATTGAAACATTCGAGAGACTTTTTATCACTTCTAATGAGCCCCAATATAGAATGAAACTACACAAACTTCTATATGAGTTGAATTCAATTTTAAGCAAAAGAGCGGGTATCACAGCTCTCTAACTCTAAAGCCAAATTTTTGTTTGCTAGCAGATCTGGTCGGCTTTTGGCCAACTATTTAAGTATTGAAAAAGATAAAACACAAATTAAATTCATGATCCCAATGGGAAATTTGCATTATCACAAAAAGATATTGTTAATGAATTTCTAAATTATTATGCTACCCTACATAATAAACCTAATTTTGATGATCCTTCTTGGATTGATTCTTTTTTATATAAATGTGGTTTACCTAAAATTCCTCAGTTAACCAAAGATAAATTAGATTTACCTATTACTTAAGAAGAAATTCTATTAGCCATTGGGTCTCAAACAAAATAAATCCCCAGGCCCTGATTGCATTCCAGCAGAATTTTATAAGGAATTTAAGTTACAACTTATTCCTGATGTGTTTAAACTTTTTACCTTTTTTAGTTCTACAGGACCAACTTCAGGTTCCTTTACTGAAGCGCTGATTGTAGTTATACCTAAACCTAAGAAAGACCCAACACTGGTATCAAATAATCGCCCATTTCCTTAATAAATCAGGATTGTAAACTATATGCCAAAATACTTGCAACCAGACTAACCTCTATTTTGGATTCCCTTATTCATCCTGATCAATTTGGGTTCATGAAAAATAGATAAGTCTATCAATAACACAAGAACTTTATTACATGCTATTGAACCAGGGTCTACTTTATCCTGATCATTTGGAGTACTTGCATTGGATGCTGAAAAAGCTTTTGGCAAAGTTCATTGCCAATTTCTGTTTCATACTTTAGCAGCATTTAATTTTTTGTTTCGTTTATCCGTATGATATCTGCCCTTTATTCTGGCCCTAGTGCTCGTGTATTTATTAATGGTCAAATTTCCAATAAATGTTTTCTTTTTAGAGGTACTAGACAAGGTTGTCCACTGTCCCCATTTTTGTTAAGGAACCTCTGCTTGTTTCTATTAGAAAATGTAATGATATCGCTGGTATGAATATTAATGAGGTAATTATTAAAACATTAGTATATGCAGATGATGTACTTTTATTTATTAGTAATCCTGAATTCTCACTTCCTCCTTTATTAGATATTATCTCCTCATATTCCTTAATATCTGGTTATACATTAAACACCAATAATACTTATTTTTTTCCTTTAAATCCTCACTGTACCCCAGATATGTTACCCATAAAGGAAATAATTTGGCAAAGAGATAAGATCAAATACCTTGGCATTTTGTTCTCTTCATCTATGAAAAAAATAATAACATTAAATGGTTAACCTATTTTAAATTACATTAAGGATAAAATATCCAAATGGTCTTCGCTTCACCTTTCAAGGTGGGGGAAAATGGACTCAAATAAAAATTGGTGCTATAGTCATTTTTATTAATTCCTAGCTATGATTCCTTGTCAATTTCCTAAGAAGTTTAAAAAAATTGTTAATCAAACCTTTCTAAGTTTCTTTGGAATAATAAAGCACCTCGTATTGGCTATGATAAACTAAATGGATGATTTGGTTTACCAGATTTTTTTTAACTATCATAAAGCATTTATCTTAAAACAAAGCTCACTTTGGTTTAATCATTCCCAACTGATTAATCCTTCTACATGGCTTCTTACAGAAAAAAGATGTGCAACTCATTTTCCATTGTCTGCCTTGTTAACCATGCCTAACAATTTATTATTATTTCATAAGTCTATTATTTTAAAATCCACAAAATTAATAATACATGATTTTGACTCACTTTTTCAATCAACTATTTCAAATACTATATTGTGGTACTGTAGGCATGTCATTGTGGTACAATCCACGCCTAAAACTTTCTCGAACCCCTTACATTTTGGCATTCATGGATTAAGGCTGGTATTTTTTACTTCAAAGACACTTACAATAGTAATACTTTTATATCGTTTGATGTATTACAGGCACAATTTCACTTACCATCTTCTGATTCCCTCAAATCTGAACTTGTATGCAATTCTATATTAGATTCATTTCCTAATATTATTCCTTCAAATATAAAATCAGATTTAACAATTTATGTTCAAACTGTATCCTTTTATTCTCATGCCGTTTCATTAATGTATAAGAAGCTGAATGCATTTCAAGGTAACAATATTGATACGATATCAAAGTTTTGGAATAATGAACTCTCAACTTCTTTCTCTCATGATAAATGGAAAAAAATATGGTTGAATAATATCTCAGGGTGGTTACCTGTATCACTCTATCAAAACAAATTCTTATATTCTGTTTAATTGCTTATGGTTCCCCTTAAAATTATTTCAGGCTAAGCTTCTTCCAAGTTCAAATTATTGGCATTGTAATTCACATACTGGTTCGTTAAAGCATATGCTTTTGAATGTGCATCTGTTTTTAAATTTTGGAATGAAGTTTGGGACGTTATACAAAAAATACTGGATATCTCTGATGAACTTTCATTTAATTTATTGATAAGCAAATCGGTTGCTCTTTCCAAGGAACTGTCTGACCCAGAATTTAAACTTTTTATTTTTCTGTTGTCAGCTGCTCTAAAGTCTATTACAACGTGTTGGAAGGACGTCTCATTATTATATGTTCATGCTTGGTGGTCATGGATTATTTCCACTAGAAGAGGTGCCAATTTGTCTTTGACTGGTATTACTCACAACTGTAACTCTTATCATTCATTTTGGAAACCGATTAATCATTATTTATCTTTTTAGCTATATCCTCATCTATTTATTCGCTTATACTTTGCACATGTTTCAACTTATAGTAGCTCTACTTAAATTGCTTTTTACAATATGTATGCTTGTTCTTATCCCTTCCTTTTTATTTTTATGATTGTTAATTCTATATTACATTGTACCCGTTTTATATTCAATTATTGTTCTTCATAGATATGTTTCTTATATGGGTACTTTGTACAGTACTCTTTTTTGTATTGTCACTGTTTATTATAAAATGTAACAAACGATTTTGAACACAAAAGAAGTGGGTTGACTGCTCGAGTGTGGGGGTGTAGCACTGAAGTGGCATTGCTTTCTCACCAGGAGTTGTGTGCGTTTGCTCACAACCCTTCCCCGACAATAAAAGACAACTTGACTGATGGCATGCGACCATTCCATTCTCATTGAATTACATAACACTCCCTCTGACGTCTTAGCCTATGAAAAGTATGAGTCACTTCTTTTCTTCATCACCCTCGCTACCTGGCTACTTTGTCTCACAAACAGTGTATGACACCAGCATTGGTGCTAGGGTAATGGGCTCAGGCTGCCTACGTCTGATCGCCTTTGTGCCACACTCCACCTCCTTGCAGGAAGTAACTGATTTTAGTGGACCTGACAGTCCCTTTCGAGTTGGCCTGGTAAAACACTAACCAATGCCATGTTGTTAGATTTGGGGGTCTCTAGTTGGCAGAGGTAGGTCCCTTTGACCAAATAGGGACCCTTGCCTCTTGTCAGGGTAGGGGTTACACTCCTAAAATAACCCCTGCTCTCCCCCTTGGTAGCTTTGCACGAGCAGACAGGCTTATCTCAGAGGCAGTATGTAAAGCATTTGTGAACACATACAGTAACCCAGTGACAACACTACAGATGCACACCACACAACTTGTGTAATGAAAATAAGTATTTTTATATAGACTTAACATAAGACCACAAACGACAAAAAATCATAATACTGTACTTTAGAGGGGTAGAAATAGCTTAATTCTCTTTAGATGGTAAATGCAACACTTGAAGTTCAATGTACCTTTGGATGCGTAACGCTATACAACAAAAGTGTTGCAGGGAAGGTGATGTGTCGGTTCCTTACACGCAAGAAGCGTGATGCGTCGGTTCTCTACTGCTGCGCAGGGGACGGTGATCCGTCTGTATTTTACTGCGCTTTCGTGGCGATGCGACCAGCAACGCCGTGTTGCGATGAAGATCCGGTGCAATGAAACAAAATGGCGTTTTATTCTTGATGCGACAACGCTACTTGCACGCTCAACGACCGTGCGGCGACTCAACGATTCTTCTTAGCCGCGACAGGCCCTGCGACACTCTTCTCCGGGGATGCGACGGCGTCTGCTGAGACGACGACTCTTGTCCGGCGATGGGAGGCGCTTCTGCAATGCGATGCGATATTGGCGACACCCTTCTTCAGTGATGCGATGACAGCGGCTGCGACACACTTCTTCCTCGCGAGTCGCGCTTCAAGCTCCTTGCGACATGCAGTCGAGGCCCAGAACAACACCGGGCACTTCAAAAGAACTCAGGGGAGCTGGTTGGTGAAGTCTATTATCCCTGGACTTCAGGAGGAGGCAAGCTCAATTTCCAAGCCCTTGGAAATCCTTTACAAGTTGATGAAAGTAGCACAAAGTTCCTTTCTCCTTTCTTTGGCAGTCAGGCAACCACAGCAGGCCGATCCCCCAAACAGCACTCAGCTTAGGGATAGGCTCCTCCTTCACTTTTTCTCTGTTTCCTCTCCTCAGCAAAGATTCTTCTTGTTTCCAAAAGTTATCTAAAGTTCTGGGGTCTGGGTCCCGATATTTATACTAGCAAATCCTTCTGTCCTCTGAAGGCAGAGGGTCCTGTACCCAGCCCAACCCAGTTCTGGGCAGTCCTGGAGCACTTTGTTGACAAGACTCCTTATTTCCTTTGACAGTGTGGGCCAGGGACATCAGACGCACCAAAGGAGGTGGAGCCAGCATTGTGGAAGGCAGGCACAACCCTATTCAGGTCCAAGGTGCAACACCTCCCACCCATCTACATGCAGATAGCTCTATTCAGCCCCGTCTCGTCTCCTGGAATCCCCCAGCCCCTGTCACTCAAGCTCCAGACAAGGAATACACAACCTAGCAGAGGCAGGCTTGGACAGTTGGGCAAGAAAATGCCTACTTTCTTTTTTTTTTTTTTTTTTTTTTACTTTATTTATTTATTTAAGTGGGATTAGTTAAAACCAACTACACTAAAATATCTATTTCATCATTCTGAGTTCAGGCAAACTAAACTCGATTTTCTACCTAGTTCGCTGCGTCAGTTAGGATTATAAGAGATTATAATCAAACTGCCCATTCTGGCCTATGGGGAACAGGTAGCCTTGCAATAGTGAAAAACGAAAATGGCTGTAATTCAATATCAGGACATGTCACACACATCAGGGCATGTCCTACCTTTTATCTACAATGCACCCTGCCCTTGGGCCTACCAAAGGGGTGACTAATATGCAGAGCAGGGAAGGTTTAGGGACTGGCAAGTGGGTGCACTTGCCCGGTCAATATGGCAGTACCAGGCTCTGCAATGGCACACATGACATACTTTTACAAGCTGCTTTTGTGGGTGGCACAACCAGTGCTGCAAGCCCACCAGCAGCATTTGATTTACAAGCCCTGGGTACACTCAGTGCACTGTACTAGGGTCTGACAAGTAAACCAAACCAGCCAATCATGGAGTCACTAATCCATACATCAATTTACCATAGGAAGCACTTGCACTGTGGCACTGAATAACAGTGGCACAGTGCCCCAAGCATCTATAACCATCAAAAACACATGAGGCAACAGCAAAAGATGGAAGGGAGACCCACGCCAACAGTGCCCGGTCTAACACATGTGCACGCACCCAACAAAGCATTAATTTTGGACATTTATAAAAAATAAAAAATCTCACAGGCTCCGGTCCTGCTGCAAGCGCTTACCTTGGGGCCTTTCACCCATAACAGATGCACCCCACACTATAACAGCACCCGACACTAGAACTCTTTCATGGGAACCCCCATCTTCTCCCATTCCAGCTTCTTTCTCCCCAGGTGACTTACCAAATGCGGTTATGTGGTAATGGCTATGTGGCCATACTGGTTCCTGTCAGTAGGTGCTTGGCATACCGGTTACTGGATACCCCATTGGTTCAAGGTACTGTGTGTCTGTATTTCCAGCTCATATCTCTCTGGTTTGTATTTCTCTATGTGAATGACTTATTTTGTGGTATGAGGCGACCGTACAGTTTGTATGCCAGTGCCACAGAAAGTTCCCAAAAGCAAATGTCTAAAGCTCAGCCAACTGTCCATTTCTGTTTTTCTGAAATAGCAGCTCCCTCATGACCACTGATCCCTGACTGGCGGAAAACCTGTTCGCTGCCAGTCCCGCCCATTGGTAAGCAACGTACAATTCAATAAAGAGCAACACACAAAGGGAGTAAACACATCTCAAGTATGCGCTTCCAAATACTCAACGTCAACAATCGTGGCATGCTAATTGATCCACACCTATTAGGTGAATTATACATGCACACATACACAATGAACCAAAAGTACACAAACTAACACAAACCAAACCCAACACAAATGTACACGCACAAAATAGAACAAGAGAGAGAGGGAGAGAGAGAGAGGGAGAGAGAGGGAGAGAGAGGGAGAGAGAGGGAGAGAGAGGGAGAGAGAGAGAGAGAGAGAGAGAGAGAGAGAGAGAGAGAGAGAGAGAGAGAGAGAGAGAGAGAGAGAGAGAGAGAGAGAGAGGGAGAAAGAATATATACACATATATATATATACACACACACATATATATATATATATATATATATATATATATATATATATATCCCTAAAGTCCATAAAGGACTCACTCCATTACAAGGTAGACCCATCATTTGGGCTATCAACGGTTGCTTTGAAAATACTTCAAAATATGTGGACTATTATCTGCAGGACTTTGTTACAGCTTTACCGACATATCTTAAAGACTCCTGAGACTTTCTGAACAAGTTGAATACTGTGAAATGGACTAATGGCATGCTATTTATGACGCTGGACATAACAGCACTATACACATGTATTAGGCATGAAGATGGGTTGAGAGCAATCAGATACTATATCTTGAGCAGAGGGATATAGGATTGTATCAGCACAACAAAATGATTGTAGAAATGATCCATACATGCTTATTGAATAATGTGTTTTTGTTTGATGGAAAGATCTATAGACAGAAAAGAGGGGTGGCTATGGGGGCATGCTTCTCCCCCAGCTATGCATGTTTACATGTAGGCTGGTGGGAGGAGCATGTCCTCAGGACACATCACAAAGCGATATTTGACACTCATATTGCTCATATGTGGAGGTACATCGATGATGTATTTATTGTGTGGAAGGGCGATGAAGATCAAGCAAATGATTTTGTCAATAGTATTAACAACAATGATCTCAATCTAGTCTTTACCAGTCACATCCATAGTACCACTGCCAACTTTCTAGATATAGAGGTTGCAATCCAGGACAACGTGATTGCAACTAGTCTGTATCAAAAGCCAACTGCAGGCAATACTTTATTTATTTATTTATTGCATCCAGTTTTCATCCACGCCATACGATAGAAAGTCTCCCATATGGAGAACTCCTCAGAATCAGAAGGACATGCAGTACTGAGGAAGCTTGGAAAACTTCTCAAGACATTGCTATAGCTAGATTTACATCACGTGGTTATGGAATAGGTAAAATTAAAGCAGACTTAAGAAAAGTCAATCAATTAGATAGACGTTACCTATTACAACCAGCTGCGAACAATATTGAAATTGAACCTACCTCGGATGTTAGTATAAAACAAAACTCCGAGTGTAGATTCATTACCACGTATAGCAAGCAATCACATGCCATAAGGAAAATCGTGAACACACAGTGGCCCATTGTCTTAACAGACAGTGTTTTATGGGGAGTTTTACCGGTAAAGCCTAATATCACCTATCGAAAATCATACTCCATGAGATCAGATTTGGTTAAAAACAGTCCAGAATTGCTCAACAAAGATAATTGGTTCTCTACTAAAAAGGGTTTCTATAAATGCAGCAGTTGTAGGGCCTGTAAGTTTGGATCAAACACTAAAACGTATAAAACTGCATTTTCTGAAGAGTTGTGTGAAATTAAGGGCAATTTCAACCGTAAAACAGAATATGCAGTATATGTTTTAAACTGTGTATGTGGTCTTCGCTATGTTGGAAGCACAAAACTTCCAGTGCAAGCACGCATTCTACAACATTTGCGAGCCACTGTTAATTCAGATCAAACTTATCCTGTCGCCAGACACGTCAAATCAGAACATGGCAATAATTTGAATGTACTCTCTTATTTTGTCATTGACAGTGTCCCCATTAACAAAAGAGGCGGCAATAGAGACAAATTGTTGCGGCAGTTGGAAACTCGTTATATTCTAGAACTTGACACTAAGAACCCGCATGGATTGAACATGTGTGAAGATATGTATCACTATCTTTGAGCTATGGACTTTATGTTTACATTTCATAACTAGCTTTTTTGATGAAACTGATAGGGTAAATGGTTGTAAAAATGTAATGCTGATTCTCTCTCGGACGAGTATTTATTTGGATGTTCCCGGCTGGGAACATTTCTGTATTTGGACTACAATTGCACTTTATTCACTATTCGCACTTTTTTGCACTTAAGCACTTTCTTTCGAATGTAGCAACTAAAATTGTAAATTTCGTCAAATAGATGGAAAGTTTAAATCATATATATGAGATAGTTCTGTCACATTATAAACATTGTTGCATTTAAGCAGTTATGTCACACACAGTATTGATTGCAAGGGAATGTTATGTTTTTAATATTTAGCATAATATTTATGGTTTTAACATTTACTTTTGAATTTACTTCACATCAATTCAAAGTACGTTGCAATTTTTATTATCCAGCAAAAATCAAATACTGGATATATGGATATATTGTGTGTATTTAAACAGTTACTATCTAAAAATCGTTATATGGATTCACTGAAAGCAGAGTAATTTTCAGTGAGTCTGTCATCTATATCCATTACTATGTGCAATGACCATGTGACCTATTTCGAAAAGTGCGGTGATTGGTAATGGGATATTTTAAATTCTTTGCACTAAGAAACGCTTTTATCTGGTGAGCAAGGCGACAGGATCGCCGAAACGCGTCGGATCGCGGCACCTTTGACACTGCATTTAAAATGAAAAAATAAAAAAGAATTTGCTGCAGAAATTACGGGAGTGGTGTCCGTTTCTCTGCCTGGGAGTGCTGTTTGTTCGGTGCTTCTGGGGAGCGTCACACGCATATATATATATATATACATATATATTATACACTGAAAAAACCATAGGTTTCAGGGCTTATATAGTTAGGAATTAGCATTTAAAAAAACCTTTGAAATTCACTGAAAAGACCATAGGTTTCAGGCCTTATATAGTTAAGAATTAGCATTTAAAAAACCTTTGAAATTCACTCAAAAAACTATAAGTTTTAGGGGTGTTATAGTTAGCTGGACATTTCACTCATACAAAACCATTGAAATTGCTCCTATATAGTAAGTTGTACTAACTATATTTCGCGCACCCGCAATCCACTGCTGATGATGTCACATATTACATCATTCATGACATGGTCCGTGACATCACTGATTACATCTCAAATAACATCATTGATGACATCACTGATGACATCATCCACGTGACAATCACAAACATCTTTCCATACACTTGTAAAATCTTTCATCACTCTTTGTAAAATAAGGAGTATCATATTTGAATCCATTGACACAGCAATACAAGTATCTAAAAACCCACTCAGAGATTCCTAGATGTATACACACATCTAATCACTTACCTGTAGATTCACTCATGCAGGCTACACAACTATCTAACAACAGAGAGATACCTCATGGATTGTTGTGGCAGGTCCATATGGGCCATTCATGTTTTAATATTCTGTTTTTCTCCACGCCTCCCCCTGTTTTAGTTCCAAGACCTTAAGGGTCCATCTGCCCTTCCTCCTATGGGGCGTAATTTACCTCATCATAGGTTAAGCGCAATGGGAAAAGGTTCTCCAATTTTGGTGCACAGATTGTTTTCTCACTTCACAGATTGCACCAATAGCCACTCACGCTAGAAATTTGGTGATTATGGCTATAATTGTTTCTTTGTATGCTAGTATAAGTAATAGTGCGATTAGGTTTGAATTGTTTTTGTCTTTCAGATTTACTAAGACCTTATCATTGCAAACAGTGGAATGTGAGTATAGCTCACCCCATCAAGTGGAACCCTCTCACCAAAGTTGGGTAAGAGCGGAGCCCTTTATATTAAGGTCCTGATGAATGCCGCGGACCCAGCTGGGCTTATAGGCAGAAACATGTTGACCTCACATACAGCGGTGGGGGGACACTAATATCCCCATGACACCGATCACCTTATTTTAACTACCATATGGCTGTCAGCACTATTAAAACTAAGCAGACACCCATAATGGCCTTTTAACTCACTATATATTTTCTTTGGGCCCCCACTTAGTTTAGATGTGCATCCCGGTCGTCAGGTGCATGCCCGCCCTCTATCAAACCAAGTTTTTAGAGGGCGAGGACTGGTCAATGATGAAGCATGACACCCGGTGGTGTGTGAGACCAGTCCTTCACTTTTTGTGAGATGCCTGCACTCACAAAATAACACTTCACTTACACTAGCAACACTAAGACTGGGAGCGGCTCATTGTGATACACAAATAAGCCAAGCTGCCATGAGCCAGACCCCAGCCCTGGCACTGACCTCTCTAGCTGAAGGTACTTCGAGGGGACTGAGGAAGCGGGACCGGTATCTGGAGAGATACCACTTCTGTTTATTAAATTTCCAGTAAACCCTAAATGGATTTTACTGGAGTCTATGGCGAGAGCCTGTAACACCAGTAGGGATAGCTCTGTTAACCACGGTGGGTGCTTGTAACAGCAGAATGGGTAGCTCCGTTAGCTAGGCTGAGAGCCTGTAAAATCTCGATGGATATCTGTGTTACCTGTGGTGAAAGTCTAAAAAGAGAAAGGATAACTCTGCTAGCTGTGGTGAGTGTGTGTAACATCCGAAGCGATAACTATGTTATCTGTGGTAAAAGTTTAAGCAGAGAAAGGATAGCTCTGCTAGGTAGGTCAAGAGTCTGATTTCCGGAGGAATACCTCTGTTATTTATGGTGAGAGCCTGTAAAAGCAGAAAGCATTGCCCTGCTAACTACACAGAGCCTCTAAGAGCTGGACGTATTTTACTGTCATAAGATCTGGAGAGCTAGCACGGTTGCCTACGGTGAGATAGCCTGTAAGAGCAGAAATGATAGCACGGTTAGTGATGGTAAAAGCCTGTAAGAGTCAGTGTGCCTTGAATGCTGTATGATCTGGCAGACTAGCATTTGTTCTCTACAGCTAGCGAGCCTGTAAGGGCAGAAACTGTAGCTCTGTTGTCTGTGGTGAGGTCCTGTAAGGACTTGAGGTATTTTACTGTTATTTCAAGAGGCTGTAAGATCGGGAGGGATAGCACGGTTGTATTTAGTTATAGCCTGTAAGAGCAGAAAAGATGGATCGACTAATGTTGAGAGCCGGTAACCCGGATGGGGTAAGGTTGCTGGCTGTGATGAGGCTGCTGGCTGTGATGAGACCCTGTGAGCTCTGGGGACACACCAATGCTATTAACTGCGAGAGCCCATGAGACCTAGAGAGATGAGGTGCTGTTTAGGATCTGGAGGGATACAACTGCTGTTCATTGAGAGAGACTGTAAGATCTGCAGTTATGGGGCAGCTATATGTGATCAGAGCTGGTTGGTCTGGAGGGACAGCAGTGCTATCTTTGAGAGCTTGTACAACCCGAAGAGGTTTCCCAGTTGAGAGCCTGTGTGACCGGTAGTGACAGCCCTGATGTCTGTAGGAAGCCTGTACAATCATGCGGACGGGATAGCTGTGCTGTCCAAGGGCGGACCCCCACAGCAGGCAGTTGCCCAGGGGAGGAGGTACTGGGGCATTACAACAAGCCTTTCATCTCTTCCTTCGCCCGGCGCCCTGAAGCTGGCCTGTGTGGGCTCAGCTGGTGGGCAGCACCCGAGGAGGGATCTGTGGGCTCGGGCATGTCTGTGTCTGTGCCTGAGCTGGCAGGATCCCCAGGGCGGCACAGCCGACGTGTTAACTTTAGAGTAACAGAACGCAGGCTAAGTGTCAGCACATGAACTACACCGGGGGCGTTCTGTGCGGTGTGCCAAGAACGATCCGGCCGCGCCTCCAGGCGCATTACATTTGAGAGGAGCGGAAATCACAGTCCAGGCCTTCAGAAGGCATTCAGAAGAAATTCAGCAGTGTTTGGAGATGAACAGAAACGAGAGGGTCAGAGACTGTGTTATTGTGATCCTACTCCAACTGACTCACTGCACACTGCACCTTTGTGTAGGACAGTAAGCAGTGCGTGTGCACAGAGAGAGCAGTGATCGTCCCCCCGTGGAAGGGAGTAATAGTCATAAAGTAGGCTCAGAGACTCAGCAGACTAAGCATTTACAATGCTATAGGTGTCAGAGTTGCAAGTTTTTAACCTCGGGCATAGTAAAAAAGAAAGAGTGTGGTGTCCCACCAGTGGGCACCGCACTCCGAATTAAAGCAAAAATAAATAATTAAATAAATAACTAAACAGAGCGCAGAGTCCCTAAAGGGGGTGTTGCGCTCCAAATTAAAGTAAAAATAAATAAATAAATAACTAAACGGAGCAAGGTGTCCCTGAAGCGGGCGTTGCGTTCAGCATGAACATACAACAACAAAAAAAGCAGCCGCCATTGTCAATAAACTTAATAGTGCTCACCCACTAAATAAAGCATGCTGTGTTAGGAGCGAAGTAAAAGGTCCAGTCCTTATGGGCGGCAAAAAATTGAGACAGGGTGGTACCAAGGCGGGACTTAGAAGCCTCATGATGAATCGGAAGCCAGCGTTTACCAAGGACAATGACACCAGCCTATGAAAATATTGGAGGTGAGTAAGCGAGGCTTCCACAAGCATACTCGACTACAGCATGCCTCGCTGAGTGAGCTGCGCATGCGCGCTGCCGCTAGGCTCGACCTAAAAAAATAAACTATATGGGACTGTGATTCAAAAGAAATGGGGTACAAATACGGAACTTAAAATATTCTAACTATTTTGTTGCCCTCTCACCTCCAATAACTGGAGGTGAAAGGCCAACATGTAGAAGTATATACAATATTTAGTCGAACTACACACTCAACGATAAACCAAATAAAATTATAGTTGATGAAGTCTGATGGTTGACATTTAAAATCTACAAATGTGAGAAGCTTGCACTTTTCATCACAGATCAGATATCGCTCTACACGGTCAGAGATCTGCTTCCTAATTTACCACAACTGAACTGGGTTATTGCAACTGTCCACTAATTAAACAGTCAATAAAGCGGGAATTCTACTAAATTGCCATGCGAGATTTAATTATTTTTTTTTTTTACCGTCGTCGTGATTGCATTTTTCTTCTCTGGACGGTTTAATATTATCTTGGTAATATTATCTTCAGTGTTCACCAGCAGTGTCTCATATTTTTGTTGACTGCTTGTAGTGGATGCTTCTTCCTTCTTCGAGGATTCAGAGGGCACCAAACTGGAAACAAGGTTGACATAGGTTTCCTTAGCACTGTCCTGTTGTAAAGAAATGACATAAATAAATAGATAAATAAATATTAGTATCTTCAGTTACATCAGCTCATGTTCAGTACGCTTAAAATAATGGAGCAAAAATGTGAGTGACAGAATGAAGCAAATGCTTGCCCCAAACAACAGCTACAGCGGGACCAACATTTATTTACTAGGTTCCAAGAACATGTGACCAATAATGTACCAATCTTTAATATGTGAAGGCCAGTATTCTGTATACAGGTATGGCATGAGTTGATGGGGATTTATAAAGCACAGGAAATGCCCGAAGTTGTCAAGGCACTATAGTCTCAGTGGACTGATTCAGCCATAGTGGAAAAAACCAAACAGTAGCACGGGGATACCCTATAGTTTGAAACGACAGGTCTTTGAGGCTTTTTGAGTGTAATTTGACACTGGTCAGATGACTCGGCAGCGAGTGCCACAGTTTTGCTGCTGCGACTGAGAATGCTCTACCTCCCCATTTCTTTTTCTGAAATCTGGCCACTGTCACCAAATGAAGGTGGGCTGAACAAAGATTTCTCCCAGGAGTATACATGTGAAACACTGCCTTAATTCCCATGGGGCAGGTCTGTTAAAAGGCCTTATGCACTATACAGACCGTTAAACATAATGCGTTTGCTTATTGGGAGCCAGTGATGGTCATGCAGTCCCTTAGCCACGAATGCAGTTTTGGAATGTCCAAGTTGGGAATGGCCAATGCATTCTGCCCTACATACAGTTTAGCTTGGGTGCTAGTGTTGGTGTCCAAATAAAGGACATTATGATAGTCAACTTTTGACATAACTAATGCCAGGGCCACATGTTTCCAATGCCGAAACTGGGATGAAAGGAAAGATTTTGCTCAAGGGAGCTTACAGTCCAGCATTAGTTCTTTGCCTCCTCTGTAGGCACAGGTGGAGTACCTAACCAGCGGCAGGTAGGGACATCTAAAAGTGGTGAGACGAAGGGCTCACGACTAACATCCTGGTTTCTGTGGAGATTGGAAACTCACTATGTGCCAAATACAAAACTGCGATCAACATGTGCAAACTGTATCGCTTTGTAAATCCAAGGCCCAGACTGCGGAATTCACTTAAGCCAAGTGTCATGCGACGGAAACTACAGTCTTCCGAGAACACTTCCGAAAACTGAGCTAATACACCAGGAGTTCAACTAAACACCTTCACCTCTGGGGCTGTGACTGACGAATAAGACACAAGACACCAAGGCACCTCCTTCACCAATTGCACTGTGTAACTCCACCGTTGTGCAATTAACCTAGCTCTCTGTAGCAGCTGGAATGAGACTTGTAGTATGCTTTTAAAACTCTAACTAAATAAATGCTCAGTAGGTACATTTTGATAATTCATCACGCGTGTTGACCTATTTTAAATACATGGTCATAAAGGTTCAGTTCTATGTGAGTAGGAACTACTTCCAATTTGAAGATTTGTGTGGTCTTTTTTCCATTTCCAGGATAGGAACGCCATTTGCTGAGAGAATCAGAATAACTTTATTTGCAAGAGTATGGGCGGGGGCCGCCTGGTACCCTCGATCCACTCTGCTGGGTGTGTCTGCATCAACTTGCCTCTTGAGTACCCTTACCAAATCTTCCCTACTACTGTGGGTCCTTGCTTCGGGTGAATAAAGCACCCAAACCAGATCAAGCCGAAGGTTCGGAATCGCATGCCGGCTTTACGTTTTGGAAAGGAACTGCCCACATTACCTCTGTTAATCCTGTGGCTGCGGGTCTCAGAGCCGCACCTGACCCTTGCAAACAGCAGTGATGCTAGAGTGTCCTGTGCGGTGTACAGCAGAGGAAAGCTATGCGGTATCCATCAGATCCCTCAAAAGCTTCACATCCAAGTGCTGTGCCTCTAGCCCAACAATGCACTGTACTGCTGAGCTAATACACCAGCAGTGACCCTTGTAAAGAAGTGCCCTTAGCCCAGCAGAAGTCAGTACAGCGCCGCCAGCCAAGCAGTTACCACTGCAGTGGTGGCCCAGCTCAATAGAGGTCAGTGCAGCAGTGTCCCAAACCAGCAGTGCCTAGTATAGAGTGCCCCTTGCCCTGCAGTGGCAGTACAGTGCCCCCAGCCCAGCTAGCTTCAGTACAGCAGTGCCAAGAAGAGCAGTGCTCTGAGCCCAACAGTGCCAGTACACCAGTGCCAATTAGTGCCTAGTATAACAGTGCTCATTAAGCCACGGTACAGTGGCGCCCATGCAGAAGGTTTTGATCCTGTTGATGTCCTACCTCCATCTAGTGTTAAGAGGACCCGATGGCAAGTCACATGACTAAGCGGAGGTGCTTGGCCAAAAAGCTGTAATTCTGGTTTCTAGATGCGCTTTCTTCCTTTTGACACCCCAGGAACAGTTTGGGCGCTCTTCTCCCCGACTGTCACTCACTAGGCCAACATCACCCGCTTCTGCCCTCAGAGCTTGCAGCAGTTCCCGTTCATGGCGAGGACTTTATTTCACCAAGACACCCGGTCCTATGTCTTCAACACTACAGCGCATCCTGGGAATTGAATTCTAGGTCAGTTCCACTGGACTAAACATTGACAAATTGAACTGCAGTCAGGATACAAGTCGGAGGTGGACGAAGCTTTACGAAGTGCCCTCACACCCACTATTTATTTTAGAGAGGGCACTCAGTTCTCCGTACCCGAGAAAACATGGACTGCAAACGTGTAGTGCTTCACCGTTGGATAAAGAACAATGGCAGAAAACTAAATGCATTAATAGCAAGTTTGACAGTTTAAACTACACACGGCACATCATGTTTATTCTCTAAACGCTGTTTAATGATGTAGTATTAAGTTCCTTGCGCTGGTTTCTTGACAGTGTCTCGTTTGGGCATTTCTGAGCTTAATTGTACACCGACGAGTGTAAAGCTTACTTGATTAACAAAAAGTAAAATTAAATACAAACGTTCCTTTTACTCTTCCGTGTGGATGAGCTAAATGGGCGTTTTTGTAAAATAGGCCGGTTCAGTTTAAACTGGGAAATATTACGAATGTTTTACATTACATACTAGAATGTAATTGTGAATTAAATATACTACCTACTACTAGTCACCCCCAGTATTTGTGCCCTACCTGTAATGGGATGAAAGTTTGTGTCATGGAGACATTGGGCACTCGGGGACCGTAAACAGTTTTGTCAGGGAGGCTGAGGGTTGCACCCTTAGTGCTTCCCCACCCGGTCACCCGGTAGGAGAAACAGTGTCCAGCCTTGTGAATATCCCACATACCTGCCATGTAGACTGTGCCGTGATAATAACAAAAATACTTATCTCGGGTTTCCGGGACCACTATCCGGTTGGTGTCTTCCAAGAAGACACTATTGACCTCTGCTGCGGTGTACATCACAACTCCCCCTATAAATATATACAGTTTCTCTCTGCCTTTATTTCCGGCTGCTCCAGAGGCCATTGTCATTTGATTTGAAGAAAGGAAAAGCTAACAAACCGAACCAATCATGGCGCTACTCTTATGCATTTTTTGCAGCGCCATGATGGGTCAGAGCAAACTCGGGCAGCGCTCCTCTTCAGACTAGGAGCTTGTGTCTGCAGTCCGCCTGGCTCTTATACAACTCACACTTGCTACGGTCTGATTGCGCATGTCGGGCTGTCCGGGGCAAGACAGCCGGCCAATCCGAAATGCGCACTTTAGGCAACTGTGACCTGTCTAAGTCAGAATGGCCCTGCCCTCAAGTGCACTTTTGCCATATTATTTAATTTTTATTTTCTTCAACTGCCATGCCCGCAGCAGGCAAGGCGAGGCTCCTCCACCCTTTATTTTATTTATAACGTTTTATATAGCGCTAGCTAGACCCGTGGGTATCAGAGCGCTTTACATACACAAAGGAAAAAAAAAGATTGCATAACATCGCAGGACATGAGGATGCATAAAGATATAAGAAAATACATAATACTTATGTATCAAGTGAGGGGATAGAGACGCAGGGGGTTGATACCATGAGATAATCACCATCCTTGAAGGTCAAAGTGAGGGGGGGGGTCCATTAAGTTATTGATGTCTAGGATTGTTGACTTGGTCGGAAAAGTATCGGACTCGACGTCGACGGGACCACCGTCGACAGACTCTATGTGGACGGGACCACCGTCGATGGGCTCGTCGTTGACGGACCTTGCTTCTTCGTCGACGGTACAGTAGATGACTTCATCGACGGGGGCTTCGACGGTGTCTTCGTCGACGAGTGCTTCTTCGATGACGAGACTGTCGTCGACGGATCGTCGACGATGGTTCTTTTAGTCACAATGGAGATCTTAGTAGACAGGACAGGAGAGGTGATGGCTGTGGTAGAGATCATAGCCGTCAACGAAGGAGCAGAAGATGAGATGGTAGTCACAGGTGAGGAGACAGAAGAGGTCTTACTCACAGTTTTCTTTGAAGATTGCTTGGGAGCTGGGGCTTCAGGAAGAGAAGATGGAGATCTCTGTGAAGAGCCCGAAGTGGAGTGGGAGGTTTTTACATGTTTTCTCCCCTCACTTGGATAATCCTCCTGCAATCTAGCTCTCTTACTTGAGGTTGAAGCTCTGTCTTCATCATCAAGTGAAGAGGATTTGAGCCATAAGAGGACTCTGGCCTCCCTATCCCTTAAGGTCTTGGAAGGGAAGGTGCAGCAGATCTTACAATTTTTTGCATCATGTTTTGGATAAAGGCAATAAATGCAGTCCTTATGTTGGTCATCAACATGGACCCTTTTCTTTTGACATGTTCTTCAAGGTTTAAATAAAGCCCTTTTTGTCAGACATCCTGAAGTAGAGAAGAAACTGAGTAAAGACTCAGGGAGAATCCCTTCCACACGACATGCGGTGAAAATCTGAGGAGAACTGGCTCTGCAGAGAGGGTTCTAGAGGGTGCTGTGAGCTGATTAGTTGGAACAAAGACTTTGCGCATTTTAGCAAAATGAGGTAGATAGGCTACTACAATCTAGGCCTCAGGCCTTTCTCATAGGGCCTACTACTATAATTTACTTTTGGCAATGCTTTTTTATATACGGAGGGACTCCCGCCTCAGCGACGGGGAATGATTCAGGCATGTGAATCTATGAAAGATACCACACTACTGGATAACCGCTGCTGCTCGAGTCTCAGGACACCAGTTATTGTTCCAGGTGGAGGTTTGTGTTTCAAAGAGCAGCACCGCAGTCTTTTCCCCATTGAGCTTCAGGTAGTTCTTTCCCATCCACCCAGCTACTACTGTCAATACAGCGGATAAAATTCGGTGCAGTAGCTTCTGTATCTTCGTAATTGAAAATAATGTGCTGGGTGTCATAGGCATAATAAACCACTTGTAGCACAAAAGTAAGTATAATCTTATCAGGGGGGGTGTACAGATTAAAAAGCACCTGGCTTAAAGACGAGCCCTAAAGCACCCCACATGGCAGAGAAAAAGGGTCCAATAGAAATTGGTTCACTGCTACCCTCTAGGATATGTCCTTAAGAAAAGAAGAGAGTAGTTTTTTGGTCTGGTCTGAGACACCCAATTCCTGTAGCCGATCGACCAGCAGAGATGGGGTGTCAGGCATGGGTGTAAGAAGAATTACATAGGAAGCCACAGTGTCAAGACAAGATGTGGGCTTCACACACTTTTTATGTTTGTACTTAACAGCAAAGAGAGTCGTACAATAATATTGCTATATCAAGTGTCAAAAAGAATCCCTAGCCCTACATGAATAAAAAGATGTGTTATGTAACAGGCAATTTACACATACATTAATGTACAGCTGTTAGAAGTACCACTATAAAGGGAGCCTTTTACAATATAGCCTATAGTCACTCAAGAGTGGATTCCAAGCACTGTATGGAAGTCAGATTTTACTTGTGTAATTCAGAATGAAAGTGCCCATTAGCAGAAGTTAACACAAAACAAGTTGCATTTCTACCACTATTTATAAAGTTCCTCTCATATTCAATAATGTACAGAATCACATCATAACAATAGTGTACTCTCATCCAGTAGGCAAAGTGGTTGTCACTCTTGGTCAGTGTAAGATGACCTGTGGTTCCTAACTCTGAATGGTGAAAGTTAAGGGAGAATGCCAAGAACTGCAAAGATATGTGTATTGCTCTTGGTCATATGCATCGTTTTAAATGGTATTCCCACACTTTGCAAATAAATCTGCTCAGGAATATGTGAAAACTTGATACAGAATGATGGCAAATAATGCAGACATACCCTGAAACAAAAAATGCCAATAAAACGTTCCTACACAAAACAATATTTTGTATTCTTGACATAATGACAAGCAAAACAAAGTCCATCCTTTACAACAGAAATGTTACTATCCTTCTTTCTTCAGCATTTGAGAAAGCTGGTCAGGTTTCCTAAGTCTATATAGGAAAACACACTGTTTTGTTAAAATAACCATCACCCATCAAAAGGTCCCTTGGTGGCATGCTTCATCATCGGGTTCTTCCGGCCCCGGGACGGGGCGTGCTACGACCGACGACGAAGTGGGAGCATTTATTAGTGAAGTGATATTATGTGTGATGTGAGAGTGGAAGGGTCTGAGTGAATATATTGGGATTATAAAATACCTGACTGTGTGGAAACTAAATTTTAATACTCCTTATAGCTGGTATTATTAATATTAATGGGGAGAAGAGGTTTGTTTGCTATGATGGGCTACTACCTCCCTAGTCTACATGTTTTGAAGTCGTCCCCCTGGCCTCTCTTCAGGAACAAAAAGTGATCCCTGTACCACTGTATGTTAGAAAACAACCTTATGGTTTGCCTGCTCAATTTTGCAGATTTTAGTGCATATAGAAAAAGGTCCACTGATACAATACCCAATTGGTATGATCATACGAGTTATTGTTCTGAAAGGATAGGAAAAAATGATTAATTACAGTAATATTACAATTATAAGACAACATCACCAAACTAGGTCTACTCAGTGATATATTTTTCTCATGTGCATGACAAATTACGATTCAAGTGGATGCGGTGCTGTCCTTGATTGTCACGTACAATACATTATAAGACATACCATATAAAATATAAAACACACACTCTTAATGGTTGGTATCCATAGCATTTGAAACTGTGTCATGTGCATTTTGTCACCCACAGTGTGCGACAACAAGCGCTCCTCCCCTCCCATGCAAAAGCTCATGGGGCTATAGTTTGGTAACAGAGTATGTAAATTCTGCTACCTGGTTTATTTATGTATTTTATTTTATTGAGCATTTCCCCAGACATCACAAGAGGATTCTTTCCCACACAGAGACAAAAAAGAGCTAAAGACACAGTTTCAAATGCTATGGATACCAACCATTAAGAGTGTGTATTTTTTGTTTTATGTGGTATTCTTGTAATGTATTGTAAGTGACAATCAAGAGCAGCACAGCACCCATTTGAATCAAAAGTTGTCGTTCACATGAGAAAAATATATCACTGAGTTGACCTCCCACGAGTTTGGTGATGTGGTCTTATAATTGTAATATTACTGTAATTAATCATGTTTTTCTATCCTTTCAGAACTAAAACTCGTATGACCATACCAATTGTGTATTGTATCAGTGCATGTTTTTCTATATGCACTAAAATCTGCAAAATTGAGCAAGCAAACCAAAAGGTTCTTTTCTAACCGAGTGGTACAGGGATCACTTTTTGGTCCTGAAGAGAAGCCAGGGGGACGGCTTCGAAACATATAGACTAGGGAAGTAATAGCCCATCATAGCATACAAACCTCTACTCCCCATTTTTAATAATACTAGCTATAAGGAGTATTAAAATTTAGTTTCCACACAGCCAGGTATTTTTTAATCCCGCTATATTCACTCAGACCTGTCCACTCTCACATCACACATAGTATCATTTCATTAATAAGTGCTCCCACATTGTCGTCGGTCGTGGCACGCCGTGTCCTACAGCGGGGCGGGAAGAACCCGATGATTAAGCATGCTACCAAGAGACCTTTTGGTGTGTGAGAGTAGTTTTAGCAAAACAGTGCGTTTTGCCTATACAGATTTAGGAAAACTGACCAGCTTTCTCCAATACTGAAGAAAGAAGGATAACAGCATTTCTGTAGTTAAGGGTGGACTTTTTTTTTAAATTATAATTCACAGAGGAGGGTAATTCCACTACCTATTGAACCTCATCACTCCTTTTCTTGTTTATATCTATTACATACCTAACGCCAAGTCCACTTGTTTCCACAAGTGTCTGTGTTTCTGGTATCTGGAGTCCTGAAAGTGAATGTTGCAATATTTATTTATTTATTTATAAAGTGGTATGTGGTGTTCAGTGGAAGCTAGGAGATAGAGGAATTTGGAGGAAGAATAAATCCCTAAAACTGATCAACCTGCTGTTGCTTTAAGCTAAGGGCCGAACATGAATAAAGCACTTGCCTCCTACATACATGTCTCTAGCCTCTTCTTGAAGACTCTGCCCGCTAACTTCAACACATGCTTTTCTAAAAAAAAACTTAGATTCTAAACAAATGCATAAAAAAATTGCGGTGCCGGTACAGAAATAAGATTGCCTTCCATTTAGAAGAATGATACAAAGAGGAAGAGGTTTACTTCTCAGAAGCCCACTATACATAAATATTTCAAGAAGTGCAGCAACACAGTTTGTGATGCAGTTAGAGATGTCCAATCAGAGCTAACAGGGCCCACATAGTGGCAGCTTCTTATGTTTTCACAGGAGTCTTTGCTCCTTAGGCCAGATTAAACATTCAAGTTCTGCAATCAATCATTAAGGATGAGAGAATCAGTTGTACACTCTGAGATAAACTCCGGGGAGGAATAGGTGAAAACTGATAGGGTGAAATGAAAAAAATCTGGCTTCCCTCCTTCACAAGAAAAATGGAGGTAAAAGGACTTGGAGGAGGATAACCTGATCAAAAAGAAGCATAAGAGGAGAGCAGAAAAAGAAACAATAATACTCCACGGTGAACCAGCTCTGTGATGGCAGATGAGTGATGGTAACTAGATGTGGTCAAAAGAGGTATTGATGTGCGAGGTTCCATGTATAGTTAGAGGAGTGAAGTAGGTTTCTCTTGCACCCAAAACCAACAATAAATCCCTTACCAGATAATGCGGAGCACTGTTATCCTGCTGCCAAAGAATAAGGGAGAGAAAACAGAAAGTGAACTTGAAAATACTGCTCTAAAATGAGAAGGAGATAAAGAAAATGTGAGAGGCTGAACTCTTTGATCTGGTGGGAACCTAACAAAGAGGAGACAATAAGAGTCAATGGCAAATCGACAATATAGAAAGTTTCTGAAGGAGAAAATAGCATCTTGGAAAGCCTATATATTTATCAAATGTTTCAGCCCTCAACCTGAAGACGCAAATTTTCCTAAGAAGTTAGAGAGGCCTCCTGTCTTGAGACTTGGTTCATATCATCCGATTCTGTGGATAGTCTCCTGAGCACTACCACCTGATCCACAGCAGAGCTGCGTGCTCCATTATTCAAGTGAAATCCAGCTCACTGACTGGCCCAGCCAAGCCCATGATATTGGAGCGTTGTATGGAGGCTCTTTTACCTGAGCTATGTGACCAGCTTAACCTGTCCTTCACGACAGGTCAGATTCCTTCCAAGTGAAAACATGTCACTGTTGTACCACTCCTGAAAAACCCCCACACTGGATCCAGCTAAGCCAGAAAACTTCAGGCCCAGCTCCCTGCTTCAGTTTTACTGAAACATATGTAAATCATCAGCTGATGAGGTAAACCGAGACTAAAGATCTCTTGCATGAGACCTAATCAGGTTTTCCCCCTCAGTACAGCACAGAATCTGTGGTGCTACTAGCTTCTGAGACTCTTAGACTCATTGCTGACGGGAGTAATAAAGCAGCATTGAAAATGCTGGACCTGAGCACAGTGTTCAACACCGTATCCCATGGACTTCTGCTTGAACAGCTTTGCCCTTACTGTGTCGTGATTTAACTCGGAGATGGCTGGCTTCCTTTCTTCAGAATCACACCTTTCAGGTAGTCCAACAGCCGTTCTTATACGAGGCCTTTTTGCTGTAGCCCAACACTTTGTAATTTCCACATGTTCCCCCTAGCTGATGGGATCGAGCGTTATGGATTCAAAATCGTCTCAAGAGCAGATGACACACAGTTCATTACTACCTTGACACAAGATGGAGTTTCAGCGGCCAGATTCAGATCTTGCATGGTTGAGATAGCAGAATGGGTATATCACAGACGTCTCAAGCTGAACATGGAGAAAACTGAGGTTCTGGGCAAACAGCCATCTATCTGGTCCACTGCTTGGTGGCCAGATGCTCTAGGACGGTAAAGATTCCAAAGCAGAAAGCTAAGAACCTCAGGATCTGGTTTGACACTAATCTTACATTCAATAGTCAGATAACCAGTCTTACCGGGATTTATTTCGCCATCCTAAAAATGCTGCACAAGATTTTGGGTTTCCTCCCAAAAGCCCTCAGATAAACAATAGTCCAGCCTCTGGACACTTCCAGACAGGATTACTGCAATGTGCAATATCTTGGTGCCACTCAAGATAGATTAAGGATGCTCCAAAAGGTGCCGAACGCTGATCTTGTTTGCTATTGAACTTCCCTAGATACTCTCCTATAGGTCCAGGTTTTGCTAAATTTCACTGGCTCCCACTTAGAAAGAGAGTGTCTTTCAAAGTCTTACGTATTTGTCACAAAATCTTGAATGATGAAAGCCCCCGCTATCTACACTCGCGGGTCAAGCCTTATTGACCTAGCTGATGTCTTAGATCGGCAGAAGCAGCGCTTACAGTGGTCCAGAGGGTAGAAAGAGCACACATGCAAAGTCGCTCTTTAAGATTGCTTGCCTCTAAACTGTGGAATACCCTTCCTCTTGATTTGAGACAGGAATACTCAGAACTAGTCTTCAGAAAAGAAACTCAAGACATGGCAATTTAGATAAGCATAGGTTAGGTCTTTTTCTTGTATATTGGGCCCTTGAGGTATATGGGACACTCTGAATGGAGTAAACAGGCGCTCTATAAATTCCTTATTATTTTGATTGTTCTAATTATGTTGAACCAGAAATTTCAATGCCACCTCTATTAATGACTATATTAACTTTCCATTCCTACAATGCATCCAAACCCATACAGTTCTCTGAAGCAGAGTTTCAATAAAGGAAACTTGAGATAAAGCTTTATCATATATTGTATATTCCAGGTCATTGGTCTCGGTTTGAGATTGCGGTGAAATAGCAAAAGTGAGAACAGAATTAGACATGAACGGAATATCTTGATTGTTTGTAGAGGATGATAGTTCATCCAGTACTAGCAGTGTAAAAAAATGCATGCTGATGTGAGTTTAGAGACTGGGGAAAATGATGTATGGATAAATATGGAGTGAGCAATTTGGGCTGATTAACCTTCTTTTGTTTCTGTTTATTCCCCACACGCAATTAAGGCTTCCAAGGGGAGGGGGTTTTCCTGACTCACCCGATAGGCGAGTGAAACAAATAGAGCAGTAGAATAGTTTAATCCCTATATAGCAACCACAAGTATTCAGATGCTTGTGAGATCAGGCTAGTTTCCATAAGAATAAGAGGATGGCCAGGGCTTCTTGAAAGAAAGGGTTAGATAAAGCTGTCCTAATATTGGATAAGAACATAGACTCTCTTAAGCAAGGACTAGGCTGAGGAGGCTAATTGCAACTAGAGAAGAAAGAGGTCAAAGCAGGTAATCGAAGGGTCGCAGGGGTCCCATCCAAAATCAAAGGAGATGCCATTAAGAGTTTCATGCAAAAACTGGAGAGTGAAAAGGTGGAATTGAATGATCGAGAAGTTGTACACTGGAAAATGTGCAGCCTTCCAAAGAGAGGTCACTTTGGAGCACCAAGAGGCTGAGAAACCACTCTAGTGAGGTTGTGAATTCCCCCATAAGCGATGGTGCCAGTGCCCAGTCAAATAAATCACCCATAATGGCAAAATAGTAATTTACCCAGGCCTAAGCATGGAGGCACAAGAGGAATGGAGTAAATCATCGAATTGGCGAAGAAGCAGATTGCAATGGATTTTCAAGCATCCATCAGGTAAAATGCACTCGGAACAAGACCCAAATGCCATCCAGGTAGAAGTAGATCAGTTTTTCTTTCTTTTATATTTATTGCATTTTACAAAACTCACTTTCACTTCTATACAGTCTCCTGGTGCTGAGGAGTACAGTTATCAGAGGAAGAAGAACACATGATCGGGCCCACACATTCTAGAGGACACAACCATGTTTGGAGAAGTTTGAAAACCTGAAAAGTTTAAGATCAGATTGAATAAATTGTGGCAAGTAGTCCCAAAGGGAAGGGCATAGCCCCTCGCTGGAGGGATTGGAAGATGGTCTCAAGTGGTACAAGAAGGAGTGTATTTTCTGAATTTAGTTAAGCCAAAAAAGGCAGAATAGATCTACAAAATATCTTGTGCATTATACACAAAATTTAATTTTCAGTTGGATACGCTTGTTGACAGGACGTCAATGGAGTAGTATGCGATAAGAGGATCACATGGTCAAACTTTGTTAGGTTGAACACCAACTTAATTGTGGCATTTTGGAGTCTTTGGAAACGGTTGTAGCTCTTCTTGGAAAGACCTAAGTAGGTAAATTGCCATAAGCCAGACGAGACCGTATGTAGGAATTAGGTGCTACAAGTCTCAGGGTAAAGGATTAGAAATTAAAAAACTTCTACACAGCAATTTCAGCTCAGCGAGAACATTTTGTCACTGTAGTTAGGTGTGACTCTAGAAAGCTTTGTTTCCAGAATAATACCTAAATTATGAGCGGAGGACACCAGTTTGGGGCAAACACCTAACATTGTGGGCCAAAAAGACGGATCCCATCTGTTAATTTCATTATAGATGGGTAAATTTTCAGATTTGCTTTGTTTCAATTAAAAAAAATATATACAGTTTGGAGTAGTTTCTAATGACAATAGGAGATCAGAAGCTTTCTCTGAAAAGTTATTGGTAAGTTGCCAACTTCACCATCTAAATAAAAATAATATTTCACCCTAAATGTTTGAAACAAGGAAGCCCGGGGGGAGCAGTATACATTAAACAGAAATTATGCAATTTGGCACTCTGAGGAACTCCCCATAAAAGTTTTGCCAAAGAGGCATGGGCTTGGGACAGCCTTTCCTGCAAATGTTGGGGACGTTATATCATGCACCGAGTGCGCGACTCCGTGTAGGCGACTTAGTCACGAGACCCTTCCCAATCACGAGAGGAACTAGGCAAGGATGCCCCCTCTAGCCCCTCCTCTACGCCCTGGTGGCAGAACCGCTGGCTTGCGCTTTGCGGGAATACCACGGAAACGAAGGTCTAGGCTTCCCGGGCTACAGGATTATAGTATCCATGTACGCAGACGACACCTTGCTATACGTCTGCGACCCTGATAATAACTTAACATCCGTACTCAGGGAGGTGGTCCGGTTCGGGGCACTCTCAGGCCTCAAGGTCAACTGGACCAAGTCGCTGGCCTTCCCACTTACACCGTGCACGCAACAGGCGCAAATGGAATACCCCCTTCAATGGACCACAGACAGGGTCCGCTATTTGGGGATACACTTGCATACAGGCGCAGAGACTCTCCTCAGAGCCAACTATGGTACTGCGGTCAGTAAGCTGGAGGATGATGTGCTAACTTGGAGCAAGCTCCCTCTGTCTCTAATGGGACGCATATCTATAATGAAAATGGTTGTGCTCCCCAGATTTTTGTTCCTGTTCACTGCGTTACCAATTGTCCTCCCTAAATCATTTTTCGCACGACTGCAGCAGCAGATGACTAAATTGGCGTGGGCGGGTGGGCAGCCTCGTGTCCGATGGGCGACGCTTATGCCCTATTCGATGGGCGGACTTGGAGCCCCTGACATGGAGGCATACTATAGAGCGGCACAGGAGTCGCATTTACACACGTGGTTGCATGGCGCAAGAAACATACCTCATGTTCGCATGGAGACAATTTTTGCGCGACCAGACACGCTCCCACACACCACTTTCCGGCCATTGGATCGCAGGACGGGAGTACTGGACTCCATCACAGCCACGAATCATGCACGGCACAGTCTCTTGCAAATGCAAGGCGGAGCGCTGTTATATTCACCGGTAATGCCAATTGACTGGGCCAGGTGGCTGCCGCCGCTCCTGGAAAAAGGCGTCGTAGACGCCTTACATACACTAAACATACACAAGGCAGGGGACTTGTTCACCGATGGAGTAGCCAAGATGTGGGAACAGGCGCTGGGTGCTAAAAACGCGCCACCGTTGCAGATACGCTTTCAGTTTCATAGGGTCCGCAGCGCCTTAGGAAATCTGCTAGGTGGGGACATGGCGGAACCCCCGGAGGTCCCTGAGCTTACGCATGTAATACAAGCATTTACAATGCAATAGGTCTCGGGTTAATTAAGTTTGAGCTATTGGCATTGCTTAATATTGCAACACCAATTGCATCAAAAGTCTATAAATTGTAGGCCAAAAAAATGTGTATTTATTTTTGTAGCAGAGGTGGCATGCTGCGCTTTAGATGAATATATTTGAAAGTAAAGTGCGCCAATAGTTATTTGTGGATGCGTTAACAATTGATATGTGCACTGATGGCTGGTGGTGTGTGTGCCTGTAGAAATTGTGCACTGATGGCTGGTGGTGTGTGTGCCTGGTGGAAGAGTGCACTGCCGACTGATGGTGCATGTGCCTGGTGAAAGTGTACACTGACAGTGTGGTTGTGTGTGTGTGTGTGTGTGTGTGGTGGTGTGTGTGTGTGGTGGTGTGTGTGTGTGTGTGGTGGTGTGTGTGTGGTTGTGTGGGTGTGTGGTTGTGTGGGTGTGTGTGTGGTGGTGTGTGTGTGGTGGTGTGTGGTTGTGTGTGTCTGTGGTTGTGTGGGTGTGTGGTTGTGTGTGTGTGTGACTGTGTGTGTGTGACTGTGTGTGTGTGACTGTGTGTGTGTGACTGTGTGTGTGGCTGTGTGTGTGTGTGTGGCTGTGTGTGTGTGTGTGTGTGTGTGTGGCTGTGTGTGTGTGTGTGTGTGTGTGGCTGTGTGGCTGTGTGTGTGTGGCTGTGTGTGTGTGTGGCTGTGTGGTTGTGTGTGTGTGGTTGTGTGTGTGGGGGGTTGTGGCTGTGTGTGTGTGGCTGTGTGTGTGGCTGTGTGTGTGGTTGTGCGTGTGGCTGTGTGCGTGTGGCTGTGTGCGTGGCTGTGTGCGTGTGGCTGAGTGTGTGCGGCTGAGTGAGTGTGTGCGGCTGAGTGAGTGTGTGCGGCTGAGTGAGTGTGTGCGGCTGAGTGAGTGTGTGCGGCTGAGTGAGTGTGTGCGGCTGAGTGAGTGTGTGCGGCTGAGTGAGTGTGTGCGGCTGAGTGAGTGTGTGCGGCTGAGTGAGTGTGTGCGGCTGAGTGAGTGTGTGCGGCTGAGTGAGTGTGTGCGGCTGAGTGAGTGTGTGCGGCTGAGTGTGTGTGTGCGGCTGAGTGTGTGTGTGCGGCTGTGCATGTGCGTGTGCAGCTGTGCATGTGCGTGTGCGGCTGTGCGTGTGTGTGTGTGTGTGTGTGTGCGCGCGCGTCTCGAGCTGTGAATCCTTTTAAATAAAAGGAGAGGCGCGTGCACTGGTGCAGTGTGCGCTTCTGGGTATGCACACAGACACATACTCTCTCTCACTCTCGCACATACCCATACGAACACACTCTCACATCACATACACACAAACACAGACACACACAGACTGTGCTGGGGCAGGGCACAGAACATGCCGTTCTTGCCTTGAGACTCCATAGAGTTAGAGCGCATGTACCCCGGGAGGCACACACAACACAGGCGTGCATGTGCGCCTCGAGCTGGAATGCTTTTAAATAAAAGGAGAGGTGCATGCAAGTTATAGTGGCAAATGGCTCCAGGCCATAACGTTGCAACTGTAACTAAGCAACAAAGCAAGGTGGTGACCTGGGGGGGGGGGGTGTCCAGGTACAGCGCGCATGTAGTGTGTGTGCACCATGCAGATGAAATACAGTGACAGGCAAGATAAGATAACACACGCAAGAATGTAAAGGCCTGAGCCAGGCCTCATTGATGGATGCCATACCTCGCTCTATGGCAGGCTGCCTTCTGCTCGTGTGAGCGATGCGCTTTAAGTGTGTGTGTGATTGTGGGCGCCCGCCCAAGCCAGTTTTTCCCGCACAAGGCCACAAATATAGCCCAAAAACTACCCCTCTGCCAGGCATGGGTTTTTCCCGCACAACTGGGAAAAAAGTCGCCCAATTGTGCGGGAAATAGCCCAATCTGGCAACATTGATGCAGAGTCTGGTGACTGCCATGGGAGGGGGGGTCCTCGAGTGTGCCTCTGTCCACAGATCACACGTCCGTACCCTCCCCTCCCCCACGGGGACAGGCCGCCTTTGTAGCGCCTCATCTGCATTCACCCGGCCCTGCCGGCGCCTTCCAGGGGGAGGAGCTAGCTGGGGGAGGGGCTGGGGAGGCCACCGTGCACACAGCCGGGTCCCGGGGAGGGGTCAGTGGCCCCAGCATTGCATCCAGCCTGAACAGGGGGCGGAGCCAGGGGGAGCAGCATTGCATGGGGGGGCAGCATTGCCTCCAGCCTGACCAGGGGGCAGAGCCCCAGCAGTGACCACGCGTTGCCCATGCGGCCGGGGGCCCCTCCTCTGCCTCAGATCACACATTGCATCACACCCCCCGAGTGCACCGAGCCCCAGCCTGCATTGAACTCTAACCCGGCGCCGCCCCTTCCTGCTGGGGCTTCGTGGCGCATGTTAGAGCGGGAAGGAGCCCGCAGACCTGAACTATGTGCCAGCTGGAGGCATCGAGGAGCTAAACTAGTGCCAGCCAGTGCCAGTGACCCGGGGAGACGCTAACCAGCGCCTACGAGCCCGGACGAGGCGCTGAGGAGTGACTTACCCGCATCAGAGGAACCAGCTAAGGAGCTAATCTAGTGCCACTGAGCGCCTCGAAGCGCTAACGATTGAGAACCGAGCGCAAACCACCCCCATTCAAAAACAAACCAGTGCCAACTACAAACGTGCCCAGATGAAAGAGTGGCACAGAGGACTCTGCTAGCGCCAAGAAGTGCCCACCAGAACCAACCAACCGGCGCAGAAGCCAGAGAGCGCCTAGACAGGTGGAGCACTAGCTTCGAAGCACCAGATCTGAACACAGCGGGGACGAATCAACGACAGACACTTGGTAACGCTGGCACCAATCCGAGCCAGTGAGATCAAACATGCACTAGCCCAGGCCTAGGAAAGCCACGCACAGTGCCAAGAGCCACCAGCTTCGAAGCACCAGGGGGCAAGAGAACTGTGAACAATCACCACAGGGGGCTTTGGTGCACCCGCGGGGTCGAGGCGTCCGCCAACAGCCAGCGCTGTGCCAACAACACTGACGAGCACCAGCCTCTGTGCCAACACACTGCCAACACCACTGTGTGCACAAGCAACCACCTCTGTGCCAACAGCCACTGACGGGCACCAGCCTCTGTGCCAACACAGTGCCAATATCACTGTGTGCACAAGCAACCACCTCTGTGCCAACAGCCACTGACGGGCACTAGCCTCTGTGACAACACAATGCCAAAACCACTGTGTGCACAAGCAACCACCTCTGTGCCAACAGCCACTGGCGGGCACCAGCCTCTGTGCCAACACAGTGCCAACAACCCCTGCGTGCACCAGCAACCACCTCCGTGCCAACAACCGCTGCTTGCACCAGCCTCTGTGCCAACACCCAACACACTGCCAACAACCACTGCCTGCACAAGCAACCACCTCTGTGCCAACACCCAACACAGTGCAAACAATCACCTCTGTGGCATCAACCAGCAGAGTGCAAACAATACCCAAGCCAACAGCCAAGCATTAACACACGGGAGGCAGATAGCACCAACAATGCCCTGCCCTCCTCATGCACAGAAGCAACCAGCTTCGAGCGCCAACAACACCTGTGAGCGCCAGTGAGAGCACGGACAACACCACCCCGCACCGGTGAGAACCAGCACCGCTGCCCAGAGAAGCCCCAGAGAGCAGCAGCCAGCACTGGGGAGCGCCAAGAAACCCCAGAGAGCAGCAGTGGGCGATGAGTGAGCGCCCACAGGGGCCACCACAGAGCACCAGTCAGCACCGGGGAGCGCCAAGAAATCCCAGAGAGCAGCACTGGGCGATGAGTGAGCACCCAGAGGGACGAGGGGCCCCTACAGAGCACCAGTCAGCACCGGGGAGCGCCAAGAAGCCCCAGGGAGCACCAGTCAGCACCCAGGAGCGCCAAGAAGCCCCACAGGCACTAACAAGAGCTAGGAAGCGCTATTGAGTGGAGGCCAGCTTCACTGCGGGTCAAACAGAGCCAGTGAACTTTAGCCAGCCCCTCCCCCAAAGGTCCAGGGAGTGGGGCAAGACCCCACCCGCGTGCCCTCTGACCACAAAGGTTTCCAAACCGTACCGCAGCCGGGTCCAGGGCAGGGAGAACCAACAAACATCTGGGGCCGCTTCCTCTTCCAGCCATTTGTGAAGTGTTCTGGGGCCAGGGCCAGGCTAGTCTTCAGCTCGGCACCGAAAACAAACAACCAATCAGCAGCAGGAAGTGTCACCGAGAGACACCGACGGAGCAAGGTAGCCCCAGCGAGGGCCAGTGCCTAAGCGCCAACAGGGTCCGTCTAGAGCCAAGAGGCAGTGCCAGGAGCAGAAAGGAGCTGCACCAGGTCGCACCGCCCAAGCGCCAACAGGGTCTGCCTAGCGCCAACCAGCACAGTCGCCAAGAGGCAGTGCCAGCAGAGAGGAGCTGCACCAGTGAGCACTGCTGAAGCGCCAACAGGGTCCGGGGAAAAAGTTATTGGGGTGTAACAATACAATGTGTTTTCCACTTTAGTTCCCGTAGAAATGTTGCTTACCTGTACAGCAAAAACTGACCGATGTAATGACTCTGAACTTGGCATAAATGTTGACTGCTACTCCAAGCGTGCTTTTCTTGCTTTCGTGTAAATTCATCCAGCAGTTGAAAATTAGTTTCAAAAATTCGAAGTCTTCCCCCAACTGCAGCTGGCTCCGATAAGACAAGTCAAAACGAAACCTAAGAGCTGCGCGCGTGAGCTTCTACCGTAGACAGCTCACGTCGAGCGGCTCTTAGGTTTCGGTTTCCAAGGCGCATGGCAGAGTCGGATTCCGACGCGTGCGTCCCAATCCCAAGGCGTGCGTCAGAATCCGACTCTGCCATGCTTCTAATGGTGCGCGCGGCCACCTCTTATCTCCACTCGTTAGGTCTCGGCTAGAAGCTGACACGATCGCTATAGTTCTCTGCGAGAACGCGCTTCTAGCCGAGACCTAAAAAACTACCTCACCGAGGGGACTACTGTCCAGTATATACAACCTTACACAAACGACCGCGTGATACCCCTACACTAAAGCACGACTTGCATGGCAGGCTGACTTAGATTTGGTATTGGACGACGACACATGGCGATACTGCTGCACTGTAACTAAGAAGGTTTCGCTTAATGGCAAGCATAGACTTACCCATTTTAAGTTCCTAAACCGAGTGTACTACACCCCTGCACGTTTATGCAGATACGGCTTACGAGACACCATGCATTGTGAGAGATGTAACGCCCCAGACGCAGACTTCTTACATCTAGCCTGGCAATGCCCGGGTGTTTGGGACTTCTGGTAAAAGATTTTTACTGAAATGAGCCAACTAACGGAGGTTGGGATTGCCCCTGACCCACTACTGGCCTTGTTGGGGTACACTAAGAAGCTACCGAGGGCGGTTAGGAGACTCGTAGACATGGGTCTACGGATTGCTCGCAGAGTGCTTGCTTGTTGCTGGATGAGAAGCCTGTTGCCAACTCCCAAACGTTGGGCGCACGATATGCTTTATTGTTGTACACAATCTGAAAACTATAGCGAGTTACAACCCCCCACCAGCAGGCCCAAAAACTTCTGGAGTTTATACCACACATATTTGTTGAGCAAAAGCAACAATACTGGACCCACACAGACGCAGGGAGCGGAGGGATAAGGGGCATGCAGGCATTGGGTTGGTTTATTTATTATAGCTGTCATTCTGCAATTGTTCTGAACTAGGCACGGAGTCCTTTACCAGTGGTGTGACAGATGTATGTGGAGAATGGCCGCCTGCCCGGTTTTGGGTTGTTGGCTAATTGGCCGTGTACATCATTTATTGAATAGTCGCTTGAACACTGTGTTCACGATGGTTGACGACAGAGTCAGTGGGGAGGGGGGGGGGGGGTTTGGGGAGACTGTAGTACCAGAATGTTGTTCTTTCAATGGAAATGCAATAAACAAATTCAATAAAAAAAGAAATTCAAAAAAAGTTTTGCCAAAGATCAAAAGAAGTCAAGCTGGATTGTTTCGAGATTTTCTAGAAATATCTGTTGTATTCCATTGATCAAAGAGCACTACTGACTGATAAAGAGGAAAAGTGTTGTAGCAAGAGTGCATTATCAATAGTACCAAAGGAGACAGGGAGGTCCATAATTATTACGATTTGTCAGTCATCCATGTCAACCATCATTCTCAGGTTGGTGATAGCCAAGGTAAATACCAACCTGGTGTTTATACCAGGTCTAAATCCTGCTTGACAATTCAGCAAACTTATTATCGTCAACAAATTTCTGAAGTTGAAAAGTTATTGTTTGATGAAAAGCAATAAGGAAGAGAATGAACCATCTAACCTCGCTAACAATCAGGCAGAAGGGACATAAAAATGAGCAATTCAATCAATCTGAAAAGAAAGAAATAAAATATTATCAAAACTAATAAAAGACCAGCCCAGGCACAGTCATAGTTGCAAGGAACAATTCGAGATAATAACACAAATAAATGAAGCTAGCGTAAAAGCGTGTCACGTGAGGTTTAAACACCTCTTGTCATGAAATATGAAGAAAGAAAAAAGGGCCAGTGACTAATATCAGGATTCCCACATCCAGTATCAAAGCAAGGTGTCCACACTTTGGGCACCATTTCTCTAGTAAAGGAAAAATAAACAAAAAGTGAGATAGAAAAAGGAAAATATGAATAAGGGTGTCATCACTGTGGTAAAGTTATTTGATTTCTTCTGAATGATTCAGTCAAGATAAATGAACACAGCTGACTGCACAGAGACTTGCCTACAGAGGTCTGCGTGTAGGCCTAGGAAGTTAGTGTCAGAAAGTGGGTTACCAATTAATAAGGGCATAACCACACCAATTTAATAAACCACACTTTGGTAGGTCATTACACCATCCAATGAGAAACTTTGCTTAGCCCCTGGGAGCTGTGGCACAAACAACAGGTAATGCCCCAGAGACCTGTTAAGTTCAAGCAATACCAGACAACATTTAAGTTAAGAACTGACAAAAAGAATTCCAATTTAGAAAAATCAAGATCAATGTAATTGACATTATACCTCAAAAATTGATTGAAATACCTGAAAATATGGACTTTGAAAAATATTTTTAAGTAAAAAGCCACAAAGAAAAGATAAAAGAAACTAACACACAAACCAGATTCAATGTTGACAGTGGGCTGGGACCAAGGTGTGACATGTAAGCCTAGTAGGTAACACTGTTCACAGTTTTTATCTTTAGACTTGGTTCAGTTCTTCCAACTGGACAAGGCAGGATGTGGAAGCTGGCAAAGGTCCCTTTAAGTCTGATATGCGGTCATCAAGCTCCCTCTGATTTTGGGCCGAATTATTTGTGCAGGTCCGTGCCACATTTTGTAGCTCCCAAGCTTTATTCGCCACTGAAACGAGGTTACTGCCTTGCCCACATCTTAAGTCCCATGCTCCGACCTCACCTTTTTGGCTCTCTATTTTATTTATTCATTAGGCCAATGCAGAAAGCTGCAGCCAACATGGGCTCCACATGGTTGGTTTTCTTTTTGGTAGTCCTGTGGTAGTATTGAATGCCGGATTACATGGGTAGAACAAACTGACAACTGTATACTTTCTAAGGGACTTTTAGTGCCTTGGTACAGTCATTCATAAGTCAGAACAAGCATTTGCAATGCAATGTGTCTCGCATTTACGCAAGTTTAAGCTTTTGACATTGTAAATGACAATGCCTTTTATTTATGTTTTAAAAACCAAAACATAAATCAAAGGCATTGTCATTTACAATGCCAATAGCTCAAACTTGCATAATTGTTGCAGCCCTCCCCCAGTAGGAGTTCAGCTAGAAGGTGCTCCCTGACAACAAAAGCTATTAACCCCTTCCATGCTGCCGTCGGAACACTATCTGCCCAGTGCTGCCGTCGGCCAATGTCCGAAGCGGCCCCGCCCGTTTTGCGGAAGTGCCGCACTTCCGCAAAATCGCGGGCGCATGAAACGGGTTAAATAACTGCCGAAAACAAAACAAAAGCACGAACCATGGCGGAAGTTGCTTGCTCTGCCTACTTCAATCAACACACACACCCAAAGTCCCCCGGGTCGCGCCGCTCACTCCAAGGGCTTCACTGGACTCTCACCTGAAAACACCCATGCTCAGCTTTGTGTACTAACAGCGAGCACATTCTGTGAGAATGCATGCTTTTGATTTCAAAGTCTATTTTCTCCAAATGCGTGCTCTAAATTTAAGACCTGTTTCAGCTCATGAAATCTTGGTTTCCTGGCAGATCACAGATATATCTCTATGCAGACCTTGCAAAGCGTTCCGATACCCTAGGGTCAAGTTTGCTAGGAATGTAATACTGTCTGACTGCCATTACCGTACTAGCTATCCAGATCAAGGTCTTTGATAGGGAGAAGGTTAGTTGCCTGGTTTGGGTATAGCCCACTAATGAACTAAACTGGTCTCTCTGAAACAAGGTAGGGACCTCTGGTTGCAAGTGGGGAGATAACCACAACAGTAAAGTCTACCACCACGTTTACAGGACCGTGTGTGTATGCAGTGCCTCTTGCCTCTACTATGGCAGTGGCAGTGGAATCTCACTGTCAACGGCCATGTTGTACGAGCTCTGTGGATCATTAGAGTGCCCTGGTATTACTCATTACTGTCGGTCTGTCAAATGTCACAAACAAACACACAGCAATAAGTTGGCAGAGCGGTGAAAAGGCGGATGCTCAGACGTGAGTCCCGTGCTCTCCATGCCACTGGAATCAAGCTATCCTGGCTGATGAAGGCTGACAGCCAGAAACCGGTCCTAGGATGCTTGATTCCGGTCTAGGGAAGACATGGCTTGGCAGTTCGGGCTGGACTGTTCCCATGAGGCACAGGGTCAAGATTGATTTGCATATGGCCATGTCTGAACTGGGGTGGTGTGGTGAGCAAAATAACGATGGATTAAACCCAGATCTGTGACTGGGGTGAATGTTTTGCCATTTTTCAACATTCCGCCCATCAATTGTTGTTTTTGCATTGGTCACCCCGAGAGGGACAGTTATGCTCAGACGTGAGTCACATGCTCACCATGCCACTGGAATCAAGCTATCATGGCTGATTAAGGCTGATAGCCAGAAACAGAAATTAAGCACATTCACTAATGTTTATTTAGGAAAATGCACTTACGATGAAGTATCTGATGGCTCTTCTTAATTCTCCACCAAATGAATCTGTCAATGCATATAAATCTTTTAAATCATTTTACCATTGAATTAGCACTTGATGAATGTATGGTAACTAAGTAAATTTACTAATGTCTGTTTTACATTTGTTATTGTTGACCCCAGTAGAGGTCTAAATCAATTAATAAATAAATCTATGAGGACTACTACTATGTACCAATGTTTGTTTAAGCTCAGAAAGTCACTTCTGATCTAGCCTACAGCTCTCAGGTGCTCAGGACAAGCTCTTAGCTCTCAGGTCTCCTCTCTCCTGCCAGAAGTCAAACCAGGTGCAATACACTCCATTCCCAAGATGAGCAGTTGATTTCTGGATGAACTCTAAAGTGTAGCTGAATCATACTAGGTGTAACACAGAGGGTCTGTTGTAAAAGATTCCAATATGAAAAGTAATTGTTAATGAGACCTCCCAATGCATTCTGGTTTAACAATTTCATGACTAGTGCCTTTGTCACATCAATGTGTTCTGGGAGAGTCCTTAGTTTGAGGTCCTTGCTTGCCTCGCTAGCTTGCTTTGAATAAGCAGCTGAAGGTAAGTATTGCTGGTGCTGTTGATACTGTTGATGGTAGGATTGTTGGGGATTTTGACAGGATTGATACCGGTAGGCCTTAAATCTTCCAATGTAAGTAAATTGTTCTACCCCTCGAAAAGGTTGAGGTCTTTTTTGTAATAGAGCAAGTGATCTGCCAGTATTGTTATCAGCCTTTTCAGCAACATGTTTGCCAAGGAGTGCATCCCTATCATACAGGTATAACCAGGATGTTGATTTAGAACTTTCAGCCTGATTCATCAACGGGACGGTTTGCGTGGCCCTAATAGCGAATAATAGCGACTCGCTATAAAGGACACGCAAAACGGTATTCATGAATAATTTAGAGAAAATAAAGCGAATCGCACACGGCCGCAAATACCGGTTGCGACTTTCGAAAATCGCATATAAATCGCTATTTCCGGCAACATCCGGTCGGAATAGCGAATTCTCTAATAGCGAGATCGTCAATAGCGGGACCTCAAATAGCGCGAGATCGGGAAAACGGGAAGTCGCATGTCGAGCACAGCGATGACATCACAACCATGAAGCAGCCAGGGCCCACCCCCATACACCACAGTGAGGCAGACCTCGAGTCAGCAACTGGAAGAGCTCCAGCAAATCTGTCAGGAAAGTACTGAGCAAGTACAGTGCAGCAATGTCGGAGGAGCCAGTTCCTTGGCCCAGCAACACCACAGGGCGGAAGAGAAAGCTAAAATTCTCCGAGCAGGAGCTGGAGCATTTAATTGAAGGGGTGGTGGCCAACCACTCCAAACTGTTTGGGAAGGACTCCAGGAGGGTGGCAGAACAGGAAAAACGCATGATCTGGCAGGGTATAGCGTCCACGGTGAACTCCGTGGGTGTGGCCGATAGGTCACTGGACGAACTGAAAAAACGCTGGTACGACCTCCGAGGTCGTGCCAAAGAGAGGGTGGCTGAGCGCCTTGGAGAATCATCGGGCACAGGAGGGGGAGAACCTACAGTCCCTCCAAACACCCCCATGGAGGACCAGGTAGAGAACACCCTGGAGACAGAGGCGGTCATCGGAGTGACTCGTATGGACTCATCCCGCACCACCCAAGACACCCGAGGTAAGTGGCATGCGACTGCGAGCCTGTCCCCTATGAATGTCCATGACCAATTAGCCTCCCATATTGTTCCATAGTCATGCCATCGTTCCACATCAGGTAATGCCCTGAAGCATTGTGGGACATGTAGTGTGGCCACAATGTAGATTTACCACAATGCAGCCAGACAGGTTCCAAAGTACGCAAAGCCATAGCCAGTCAGGGAATGTCACCCAGCATGCATGTAGCAACTGCACGTGTGACAGATACATGCAACTAATGAACGTCCACTTCCCCTCACAGGTGGTGCAGACAGCAGCGACAGCGAGAGGCTGCAAATAGATGAGGAGGCACCGGATGAGGAGGAGGTGCTGCCACATACACAGCCACCAGCCCCTGCCCCAGCAACTACTCCCGCAGCCAGATCCACCACCAGTGTGCCTCTTGCGTCTGGCGCAGCAAATACTACCGCAGCCAGATCCACCACCAGTGTGCCTCCAGCCCCTGCCCCAGCAAATACAACCGCAGCCAGATCCACCACCAGTGTGCCTCCAGCCCCTGCCCCAGCAACTACTCCCGCAGCCAGATCCACCACCGGTGTGCCTCCTGCGTCTGGCACAGCAAATACTACCGCAGCCAGATCCACCACCAGTGTGCCTCCTGCGTCTGGCTCGGCAAATACTACCGCAGCCAGATCCACCACCAGGGTGCCTCCAGCCCCTGCCGCACCAACAACGCCTGCCGTGACACCACCAGCAGCTGGTGCTTCTACATCAGGGCCTGCGACAGCGCCAACACAGCGGCCACCCACTGTGTCAGGCCAGCAGAGCAGGCGTGGCACGCCTCGTCTGCAGACCAATGCACCTAGCAGCAGGAGGGGGAATGGACCGGCGCTGGTGAGAGTGAGCGTGGAAAGACGCATGCTCCGTATACATCAGCTGCAAGCACGGCAGCAAGGTGCCATACAGCTACAGCTGTACAACATTGGGCGCAATGTTGCCGGAGTGGGGGACCGGATGGACCGCATGACGGCAGCCATGGAAGGTGTGGGTGAGGGAATGGCCAGCATGACTGCAGCCATGGCAGGTGTGGGGGAGGGTATGGCCCGCATGACTGCAGCCATGGTGGCCAGCACTGCTGCAAATACATCGCAGAGCAACACAGCACGCCGCCGCCACCGGCAGCTATTGACCAGGCTGACCGCCTACACCAGGTCCAATTATATAATTAGCAATGCCACATCACAGTTGTCGCGGCGGTCCCTTGCGCAGCAGCTGCAGCTCATCCAGTGCTGCGAGGATGTGGCCAGGGTCCTTGAGCACCTGACCAGTGCCGTGACAGCACTACACGTCCTGATCTACCTGCCACTGTTGGGGGTGATGATGCCAGTGAGGGGACATCTAGTTTGAGCAGCCACTCTGCCTCACACGTAGGGACACTCAGGCGCAGCACCAGGCCCACAGCAGCTGCACGTGCCATGGATGAGGATGAGCCACAGAGGCGTTTGGGTGGTACGCGCAGGAGGCGCACATGACTTTCTATGACTCTTACAGGCACAGGCTGAGTATAAGCCTGCCCTGTCCTTTCGCACAGCAGTATGCTGAAATACTGTTAGCAAAGACAACATTAATAGTTTTACCATTATTGTGAATGAAACAAATATATTTATTTTAGCAGCACACATTGGCGTAGTGTCATTATTGATTTCTGCATGCATTTGTGATTTGTGGGGTGAGGGTGGAGGGTGCATCAGAAACTGTTCAGTGTGATGTGGTTGCGACGTCTGTGGCCTTCAGCAGGATTCTCCCCGTGTGCAAGGCGGGCATGAGCAGGTGGCCGGTCGTCCCCTTCAGATTCACTGCCAGATATGTCGACTGGTATCCGGCGCTTGGTTGCAATGTTATGAAGTATTGCGCAGACAGCCACAATGCGGCAGCACATTGCAGGACTGTAATACATGGCCCCACCTGTCTTGTGCAGTATGCGGAACCTGCTTTTGAGCAACCCAAATGTCCTTTCTATGCAGTTCCTTGTCCGAATGTGCGCAACATTGTAGCGCCGTTGCTGGGGTGTAGCAGGGTTGAGGTATGGGGTGAGGAGGTAATCACGGAGGGCGTAGCCACTGTCACCTGAATGAGAGGAGCAGAGGGTGAGTGCCTGTGCTGCGCTGCTACTTCATAGCAATGTGACATTGTCGACAAAGTGTACTTACCAAGTAGGTGTCCTTCCCCAAAGTCTCCCCTGGCCAGTCGTGTGTGGAGGCCGCTGTGCCGGAATATATAGGAGTCATGTGTACTCCCTGGGTACTGGGCCACAATGTCAGTGATGTAAGTCTTGGCATTGCAGACCATCTGTATGTTGAGGGAGTGGTAGGACTTCCGATTGCGGAACATATACTCCGTGGCAGCTGGTGGGCAGATGGCGACGTGGGTCCAGTCTATGCATCCAAGTACATGCGGAAAATGTGCTACATTGTAGAATTGCAGCTTGGTCAAGTGCAATTCCTGTTGGCTGGTGGGAAATTTTATGTATCGGTGTAGCTGGGTCAGCATTGCGTCAACAAAAGTCTTGAGGCAGCGTGACATGGTGGGCTGGGATATCCCCCCAGCAGCCGCTACTATCCCCTGGAAGCTCCCAGAGGCCAGGAGGTGCAGGCTACACAATACCTGCACATGTGTAGGCACCGCATTGGTACGCCTTGTTGGGTGCTGCATCAGGGGGTCAAGGTCGTGTATGAGCTGGATTATCATTTCCCCATTTAGCCTGTATTTAGCATATATCTGCTCTCTTGTTTGTCCCAGCAAGGTCACTCGCTGGCGGAATATCCTCTCCTGGATCTGGCCTCTCCTCCGTGCTGCTCGCTGTAGCCTTCGGCGCCTCACGACCATGTACATTCCTGGCATTGTGAAACTCCAATGCAGCTGCTGAATGTCCTTATGTGTGATTGGTCAGCCCTGAACCTGTTACTGATTGGCCAACTGTTTTTTGGATTTTTTTTTTACATGGCTTTTATGGTTACCACTTGCTTTGAGTTGTCCTTAATTTGAGCCGCGCAATCAGCGATTTATGGGTTTTTCTCTATTTGCGGTATTTCATGAATACCGATTGCGATTGTATAGCGAAACCGCTATTTATTTCACAAAATCCGTGGATAGTCGCATTTTCCGATTCGCTAGTGCTCTCCTACCGGGATTGTGCGATTATTATTGCGTATTCGCTATTATGTGTTTGCGATTTAATGATGAATGCCGATTACCGACATTGCGCCCGCAATTGCATTTTCGCAGCTAATGCGGGCGCAATTTAGCTTAATGAATCAGGCCATATGTCCTGCCTGAAAGTTGTTGGTTTCAACCATTCCTGCCTTCGGAGGACATCTGCTCCTGCTAGTTGACGGAAACCAGTAGATGCAATACATCTAAAGCACAGTCAATCATTTCCGATAATAATTTTGCCCTTCAAAAAGGATTTCTTGTGCTTCTAATTTTTTGTCTTCTGGTAATAAATCCATGTATGCGAAGATGTCCGAAAACATTTAATGATCACAGCATACAAGAATGGGCAGGGGGTTAGCTGCTCTGACCATTGTTGCAGCTTTGGTAGAAAACATTTTAATATCCAGGCACCTTCCTTCCTGGTCTCGAGGAGTGGTGCTTGGTGCACACAGATTTCTTGCACAATATTGAGTTGTTTGCAATACTACAGAATCGGCTTTAGGATGTCCAATGACAGGCTGGAGAGTTATCTGGTGTTTCATACTTTTTATTCAGATGAGGAATGACAGCAGATACTTTTGCTGGATTGTTCATTACTTTGACTCCCTCATGCCAGATGAAATCTATAATGGCAGTTGCCTTCACAGACTTATGACACTTCTTTATTATCCTAAAGAAAGCAGTCTTTTTGACTGGAATGGGTACATTAAACATTTTGAAAGCCCTTTCCAAAAGTGGGTGAAATCCACCAATATCATCCAGTGGTAAGTCAGCCGGCATAAGAGTAGGTGGTAGAGATATAGGGGCTAAATAATTGTAACACTGTTGCTTAGATGATACAGGCTTGGAAGGTTTGGGAATCAGTCAGTATAAATGTTAGGTCGATGACAAGAGCTCTAGGGACCTGTATCATTTCTTCTTGATGTCCATATTCTTGTTCAAATGGTTCACATTCATCAAAATATTGAACTGGTCTGACCTTTCTTACTTCAAGGATATGAGTGTGTTTAGAGAAATATTCATCCTCCATGTACTGGTCATCCTGATGCTCAGCATGGAGGTCAGTTAGACTGTAGGATGGGCTGTCCTCCTCATCAAAACACACACGATGATGGACGAAATGCTGCATAATGGCAAAACATTCATCCCCAGTCACAGATCTGGGTTTAATCCATCGTTATTTTGCTCACCAAGCCACCCCAGTTCAGACATGGCCATATGCAAATCAGTCTTGACCCTGTGCCTCATGGGAACAGTCCAGCCCGAACTGCCAAGCCATGTCTCCCCTGGACCGGAATCAAGCATCCTAGGACCGGTTTCTGGCTATCAGCCGTCTTCAGCCAGGATAGCTTGACTCCAGTGGCTTAGTGAGCACGGGACCCACGTCTGGGCATACCATTCCCACATAGGGTGAACAGCAAAACACACAAGATGATGGACGGAATGCTGCACAATGGCAAAATAATGATGGATTAAACCCAGATCTGTGACTGGGGGTGAATGTTTTGCCATTGTGCAACATTCTGTCCATCAATTGTTGTTTTTGCATTTGTCACCCCGAGTGGGACGGGCATGCTCCGACGTGAGTTGCGTGCTCTCCATGCCACTGGAATCAAGCTACCCTGGCTGGTGAAGGCTGATAGCCAGTAACCAGTCCTAGGAAGCTTGATTCCGGTCCAGGGAAGACATGGCTTGGCAGTTCGGCTGGACTGTTCCCGTGAGGCACGGGGTCAAGACTAATGGTAAAGGTGACACTTTAGTAAGAGATATAAGCTTGGTTGTTAAGGGCACTGGAATGCCTTTTTCCGTGATTGGAATGATTTTTTTCCTCTCATCTACTGTATCTTTGTTAAAGGTTTGATTGTCATTGAAGAGAATGTTGTTATCAATGAAAGAGCCGCCATTGACAAAGTTGTTGATGATGTGGTTGTCCCTGAAGGTACATGCTTCGTTGATGACTTTGGCAGGGAGTTTGACAATGGCTGCGCAATAGTTAAGTTTGTCGTTGACAATTGTTTTGTACCTTATTACTTCATGGAGTTGGAGACCCAGATCTTTTACCTTGTGATAAGGGTGTAGTAAATATATGCATTCTTTGTGGGGATCACTGAATAAAGCCGCCCCTTCCCATAGGAGACATAAAAAGACTAAAAAGGCCCTTTTTGGAAGTTTCTGACAGTGTTCTGTCAGATTATGCCTACTCATTCTTAGATAAGTGGAAGCCCACAGAGAAATTCTGGTGGTAAAGTGAAAAGTAAGCCTTTTCTGGAAGATAGATGAGCCGAGCTCAAGGAGACTCCCATCACACAATGTATGATAGCTCCTGAAGTGAGTGGTTAACAGGATACTGAAGTCTGGCTGGCTGTAGTTTGGTTCTTTTGAAATGAAGCCAATTGGTTACTAAATAGGATGTTTTATGGCCTATTTAGACTAGGTATAACAGCATTGCCTTGCATTTATACTGTGGGACTCCCACTTCGATGACATGGAATCATTCAAGCATGTCAATCTATAAAAGTTCCAATACTGGAGAAAAGTCATCTTTGGATTGGAGCAACCCAAAGAGCAAATCAGTTCCATGACTTGAAGGATTCTGCATTTACGTACAGGATGGCACAGTTAATCTAAATTTATACTGAAACTTACAGATCTTTTTTGTAATTCCTAGATGGTGGTCAAGCCTTGAGGGCACTAAAGACTTGAGGGCCCACAAGGATCCTAGTCTTAGAGGTGCAGATATTAAATTCACACTTCTTTTGTATTTACTATTAGTAGGTGTGTAAAAAACAAAATATTTAAATCACACCTCAAATCCGTTACTTCATCTGACATGCAAACACAACATACAAAAGGTGATGGGAGGAATGCTTGCAAATAGTCTCAACCACTGCCAACTAGTCTGAATAGCATTCCAACACATTGTTTTTCGTCCAGTGTGCCACTTCATGCACCACATTATGGAACTTAGTAACATCTATGTGTAGTGGCTTACAATGATGACATTTAAGACTTGTGGAATGTTCACTGCTGATGGTTCCTTGTGTGTGTGCATTTTATTTAGAATGTAGAATACACTGGTGCGTTTGCCGGGAACAGTTGGATTTGCCCTTCTCTATATTGGCTGCAGTGCAGTCTCTGCCAGTGAATAAACCCAACTCTTAACCCATTAATTGTAGTGTGTCGTTACTGCAATTATTAGGACGACGATTGGCAGAGGACTGCCGAACTGACGAAAAAGATGTAATGCCTTGTATGGAAATCTTCAAAAACATTCCTCGGATGTTCGTTTGTTGGCTTTAAACAAAGGAGGAAGATTTGGCACTGAAGTGTCACCGACAAAAGCACGGGTGCACTCTTGAAGATCGTGGGGCTTTTTTGGTCTCCCGGAAGAGAAGCCAGAAGGTATGCTTTAACGCATGCAAAAAAACAGCTAATGGCATTTCTTTTTTTGGGGGGGGCAACAGTTCAAAGTACTCTTCATGGGAACAGTCCATCCCAAACTTCCAGATAAGGTCCCCTCCAGAAAGGAAACCAGAAACAATAGACCGAATGTGGCCTTATTAGGCCTCATCGGGGAGGTATGGTATACTTTGGAACCGTTTAAGAAGAGCATACAACCCACATCTGAGCATAAACTTCGGTGTTACACCAAATACAAAAAGGAAATGGAAAGGATGCAGTAATGCAGCACTGGTAATCCCTAAAGCTAGCATTCAAACCTACAGGTTTAGACTATCTGTAAGCATTACCCCCATCACCTTTTGTGTGCCTGAACACAAAATAGAGCCATTAATGGCGCTGGCTTTTGAGCAAACAGGATCTTCAGTCACATGTAACTGATGCAAGGCAGCCCTCTATATCCATTGGCAATCAGAAGCAAACTTTTGCAGGATTCGGGATAAGAAAATCTGCAAACTTGTCAATATTTTCCTGCTGCTACTGGCTATAGCAGACATAACAAGAACAGTATTGATCTCAGAAAGCAACACAGGAATTTTAGTAAGCTTTCTTGTTCTGAATATGAATTTACACTGAAGAAATGAGGGGACCAGACCCTTTCCCTTGACTACAATAACCACAAGGGACAGTGAGGGTTTGTGTTCATTGTCTGAAGTAGAAGAAGTTGTGTCTATATTAATTTTCTGTTTCTTAGCAACATGATAAACGTGTTTATTTTATTTATAATGTTTTATATAGCACTAGCTAGACCCGTAGGTATCAGAGCGCTTTACATACACAAAGGAAAAAAAAAAGATTGCATAACATCGCAGGACATGAGGATGCATAAAGATATTAGCAAAGACATAATACTTATGTATCCAGTGAGGGGATAGAGACGCAGGGGGTTGACACCGTCAGATAACCACCATCCTTGAAGGTCAAAGTGAGGTGTGAGTCCATTAAGTTATTGATGTCTAGGATGGTTGACTTTGTCGGAAAGTATTGGTTGAGGAGAAGGAGTTTCAGGTCCTTTTTGAAGCAAGAGAAGGAGGGGTTGCATCTGAGGTCAATCGGGAGTGCGTTGCACATCCTGGGTACGTTGCCAGAGAAGGACCGGCACTGGGTCATTTTCTTTTTCAGTTTCGGAGGGATGAGAAGAAGTGAGTTGGTGCTTCTCATAGTTCTGGATTTTCCTGCTTTTACTAGTTTGCTGTTTAGGTAGTTTGGGGATTGGGTGTGAAGGGCTTTGTGTGTGATGCAGGCAAGTTTGTAAATATATCTACCTTCCACGGTAAGCCAGTTGAGCGCGTAGAGGGTTGGTGAGATGTGTTCAAATTTTTTACACCAGTTATGAGTCAGGCTGCCACGTTAAGGACTGCCCTTAGTGGGGCTAGGTGAGCTTTTAGTGATCCTGTTAGGATGGCGTTTCCATAGTGCAGTTTAGAAAGGACTAGGGATTGTACAACTGTTTAGAGATCATCTTGAGGAATGAAAGGTTTAATTTTCTTGGAGTTTTAGAGAGTAAAGAGCTCTTTTTGCAGAGTTCTTGATGTGGTCCTTCATTGACAAGTTCTTGTCCAGGGTAATGCCTAGTGACTTTACCGAGTCAGATAGGACGAGGGAGCAGTTTAGAGCATCAAGCTCCTTCAGCCAGTCTTGAACTGGTTAGTGGTTACTTTTCGAAGAGAACAGCATTAGTTGTTTTGTCTGGGTTCAGTTTTAAGTGGTTTGAGTTAAACCAGGTGTGGATCTTGGTTAACGTGGCATTGAGGTGTCGGACGCCGCTGGGTGACTTGATTTTGTGGTATATTTGTGTGTCATCTGCATAAAGGTGGTATTGAACCCCTGCTTGTTTCAGAATAATTGCAAGGGGTTCCATGAAGAGATTAAAGAGGGATAGTGAGAGGATCGATCCTTGTGGGACTCCAAGATTGACTCGTGTTGGTCCAGAGAGGCAGGAGTTTATTTTAATCTGTTGCGAAAGGTGCTGAAGGAAAGGAGTGAACCATTCTAGTACTGTGCCATTAATGCCCGATCGCCTCCTCAGAGTCTCAAGTAAAGCTCGATGGTTTATTGTGTCAAATGCCGCAGATAGGTCAATAAGGATGAGGAGACAGGCTTCACCTTCATCTAAGGCTCTGTGGATATTGACTCAGTAGTCTCCTCAGTCCTGAAGAAGGATCTGACTCACTAGCATCTTGAGTAGATGAATGATCTAGCTTTGGGAATATGAATGAGGTATTTTAAAGGAACAAACAATCATTAAGTAATCAGTCAGAATATTCATATTCAGTGATGGTTTTTGCTAAAGCAGATGAGTAATTGAAATGGTCTGATTCTTTTTCCCTAGGAGACATCAAGGAAGTAGGAAAATCCTTGCAATGGAGGTGTTCAGACGGTGTTGAATGGACTAAAGAGACAGCATTCACAGGGTGCTGTTAGGCATTCCATACACCTGGCCTTGGTAACTTAACGTTAGTCAAGAAAACAGGCTGATAATTACCATAAATAGGAGGACGATTAAACTCATGTTCAGGTAAGCAATACTGCGTACTGCTAAACCAATCCCGGGTACAAATCCTACCAACTCAAGAGGAGAGCAAAGATCAACATCTGAAGTAAGAGCTTTAGCCAAGGGCCCATCTAATTCTTTTTGGGGAAGGGCGGATTTAGTTAGGGTCAACCTTAGGATGCTCATAGGAGGCTGAGAAATTTTAGCGAGAGAAACCCTCATGCATCACAGCAATAACAAAGATTGGTACCACCTTCTAATGATTAGTTTAGGTTCCTAAACAGATAGTGATCACCAGTGCTTTACAATGTTTTCATCTCAGGGTTGTAGGATGTCTAACATGTGCCTTTTGACAAACTCATACAGAAATGTATGCAGGTTGAAGATGTAAAAGACAAAAAGAAACAAAAACAAAACACTCAAAAACTATTTTCTACAGTAATAAAATGGCACTGTAAACAGGACAATCAGCTACATACTTACCTGCGATAAGCTACCCAGAGACTTCCATGCATCCCATTTGGCCTTATTGACAAAGTCCATCATACCTGGCTTTGGTGCATTACAGGGACCTTCAGTAGCCTGGAGAAATAATGGAGAATACTTCAACAAGATTGTCCAAGACAAATCCAATAGTCAAAAAGCATGTTCATATTTTAGCTGAGCAACGTGCCTAGCTTAAAAAAGGCATACATAGAACATACAGTAAACATTAGAATTAGTAACAGTTAATTATGCACTCACTGCTTCTAGCAAAGCCCTGCCAGCTGTATGCACTGTGTTCACCAGCCAACATAATCCACTAGTGCAATTACTTAATTGGGGTCAGGTATACTCTCACTTCCGCTAATGATTAATTTTAGCCACTCCTTCCTAACTCTATTTATAACATTTTATATAGCACGAACCAGACCCCAGAGGGTATCAGAGCGCTTTACATTTAGGATCATTGCGTTACAGGTTAGATCAGTTACAAGAGCATAGTAAGGTACAGTAAACAAAAACAATGTTGCGAGAATTTGAAGGAGGGAGCGGAGGAACTCCATAGCTGGGAGACGAGGAGGAACTGTGTCCAATGTCTGTCGAAATTAATTAAAGGGCATTGAGAGCAAAATGATTTGCAAAATCTGAAGTAAGAAGTCTCACAGTTAGTGGTTATGTCACATCATACCAAACAACAACAGGCGAGCAGGTCATGAAGAAGATAGCAGTATCTGTGGCAGCGGCCTTTGGACCGCTCTTTGAATCTGGTAGTACAATGACAAAATAATGCACCAGAATCAGACACACAGAGACAGAGGGAAGGACACAGACCAGAGACAAGCATGACAACAATCAGCAGTTATTTAAATTATGCATGAGTAGGTATACAAAATGACATACTGTGACATATCACAGTGCACAGATACACATCCACCAAGTGTAAAATGGTTCAATAATTTTCTGAGAACATGAGGACTGTGTTGCATATTGTAATGTCAAATTTACTATGCGACTGCATGGTTAAAGGACAGTCCCATGTTCAAGCATGAAAGTTGCACAAGTGGCACTTTTTAAAATGTATTTTCCTTGTGTACGTATAGGAAAACTATCCATGTTCTATAAATAATATACATATATATATGCATATGTAGACTTTTGAGTGAGTGACACTTTTAAATCGACTATTAAGCTAATTTTGTGCATGAATATTTTAGTGAGGAGAAACTACAAAATAACGTAAATAAATGTCAGAGAATGTGATACCATACAAATAATACTAGACACAGTCAAGCAAGGACACTGCCTGCTCACTTGACCAAGAGACCCTCCATGTTAGCCGATTTTGCACTGGAGTTTTCACATGTGTTGGTCATCTATTTCTATGGCACGCCTTTTTATACTCCTTTATCTCCACCACATCTGCGGAGTTTAAAAACCTACTTTAACACAAAATGTTCTCATTAGGCGCTGATCACATAGAAATGAGCCATTTGTAGAGATCTGCTGATATTCCAAGGGAAAGCTATTGCTGCGGCGATTCTACTGTATGCCTGAACTGATTAGAAAAGGAGCTGAACAAAGGGAGCAAATGAAATTTACTTTGAGTTAACCCTTCATAATTGTGGCAACTTGGGCTTCCATTCATTGACGGTGAAATCAGTCAAAACACCTGGGGGAAAACATCCTTCGTCTACAGTGAATTCAAAATCCCATACATTTGCCTATTAATTGGCAGTGGGGCTTCTAACAATATGGCCCTAAAGCCAGTGAGACTGCACAAGGAGTAAATGACCTGATGCATTAACAATCCTACAATCTGCGCATTAATGACTGATAACTACAGCGTATTCATGGATCCCGATAGAAAGTGATACCTACGAACTCTACCAGGAGGACTGTAAGCGATCCTCTCGTTAAATCTTTGTCATACCTGAACTACAGCAAACATTTCTGAAGAAAAATTGGTTACAGGGACAGCACTGTAAAATAAAAAGTCATTGCAGTGAGCTGTGCAGCTGTCTTACACCACCCTTTGACTGATCTGCTCTGCGTTTTTCTCAAAGTTCGCTTACATTGTTCCATATTGTACCCTCATCCTTAGTTGATTCGTAGCCACGCTACAGCTCCATCCACAGTTGGTGGCTTATGATTGCTACAGCTCCATCCACAGTTGGTGGCTTATGATTGCTACACCTCCATCCACAGTTGGTGGCTTATGATTGCTACAGCTCCATCCACAGTTGGTGGCTTATGATTGCTACAGCTCCATCCACAGTTGGTGGCTTATGATTGCTACAGCTCCATCCACAGTTGGTGGCTTATGATTGCTACAGCTCCATCCACAGTTGGTGGCTTATGATTGCTACACCTCCATCCCACAGTTGGTGGCTTATGATTACAGTTTCTGACCTTTAGTCTTTTTAACTGTACTCTTGATGGCGAGGATCACTGTATCCGTCTTCTGTAATATATTAGAAGTCTCCCATAATAAGTGTCTTTACTTGTTTCACTTCACCCTCCACAGTACGGTGTGTAAATGTGCGATGTATTTCATAAAAGCACGGGTATTTATTATGTGTAGGGTGAATGGTGCTCATTAAGGATACATACATGCCTGCACATGGTCCTTAAGCGGCCATACCTGGCCTCTTACAGATATAACTGACATGTTCATTGTGCACTGAATGCGTACCACGAAACGATGTAGTTGTCTGGTCGACAGTGGGAATAAACATCCCTTCCTACCAAACAGTTTCTGACTACAACTGTACCCGAGCGAATAAAGAGTCAGACAAATCCAGTAACCATAGGGTCTCGCAAAAGAGGCTTCATAGGGATGATTAATGTCTATTGGTAGTCATACTGGTCAACGGAACAAAAAGATCAATAATTCACCAATTTTACAGATATATTAATCCAGTGCTACAATATATAAATAATTTAAAAAAAATAACAGTCTGCGTGGGCCTCGCTATATCACACAAGTTATACGTGGAATATTAAAAAAAGCAATTAAACTAGAAATACTAATGACTACAAATACATTATGACAATCTCGTTAGAGCCAAAGAGTAACCCACGGGGACATTCTCAATGCATAGCACTAGGTTTTCTAAGCAGTTCTAAAGTAGCAAAGTCGACATTTTCACCACTAGGACGAAAGCCCCCACAGTCATCATCAGGGAAAATGTGTCTATGATGTTTTGTGTAGCAGCTTTTTGAAAAGACAGTGGAGAAAGAAAATTAGTTTCCAATAAATGACATCTCGAATCTCAGTAGATAGAACATTAAAGATGAGATCATGGCAGTCAATAGACTCAGACGGTGAAAACTAAGCCAAGGGCTGAGTTCAAATGTAAATAATGCAGTGCAACTACATTGTAATCAGCCAAGGGAGCCATACATTTAATTTTGCTTAGCTTTTTGAGCTCCCACTGGGCCCTATTCTTTTTGGGGAAAAAATATCAGGATTGCTTGCAGTGTTGTTCTGGACGTCACCTAGCAAATAAAGGCACACAAGTAAGATGGATTGAATTGGTAGGAGGGAAACCACAAATCTCAACAGCAGATGTGAAATATGCCTCCCTCCACTCCAACATAATTTTAACTAGATGTGGGAGGAACTCGCAGGCTCTCTGGGGAATTCCATGAAGTTGCATAAGAAGTTTGCAAAATTCCGCGGAGTTCGGTGAGCGGGCAGAATTGAGCACAATGTGCTGCTCTCGCTGATTTTTAGCGCTGGGAGCTTTGTCCGCGCAACGTCACCACGCAGCACATCAGAAGGTTCTGCTTCTTTCTGCTGCTCAAGAAGATCTACTCAAGCGGCAGCTTTTTCAAAATATGAACAGTCGTGACCGACCGCCGGCGTTGAGAAAAATCTCACCTGGAGGAGTGCTAGCACCCGAAAATTGCTCTAGGGAATGCAAATTCCCAGTTACGTTCGCCAACTTAATGTTAGGAAATGTCCGCCAAGTGGCACTTGGAATAGTATTGCCAGAACTCTGCGATACTCACGTAGTGCAGAGTGGGTAAAACTCCACCTGCATAGCTGAATTTTCCACAAACCCTTATTCTTAACGCTTCTCTGCAAAGCCCAGAACAAAAGCAATTTTGTGTGTCCTCAGTTCCCATTATGAAGATAGTTATCCTCTCAGTTGGCTCTAGCTTCCTGTAAGTGCCCTCAAGAGATGATAAATATTTGGCAAAGTTAATTCAGTAACTCATACTTCACCAAGACTATTTCGAGAAAGTTCAGCAGCCCAAACAGACATTTTACAGCGATAGGGCACTGCCCCGACCTCCTTCACATAATTGGAATAAATTCTAGACTCGTCGTACAACCAAGCGAGGAGAGGATCTGAGCCCCTATTACAAAGGGCCTGAATTAAAGCGCAGAGCACGGTTTGTACTGTGTCAAGCCAATGAAGAAAAATAGTCCGACGCATTGATGGAGTGCCGGTCCTCCATTTGGAGTTGTCTGCTGCCTCTGAACATCTCTAGTCATTGGCAGGAGCCAGCGTCATGGCTGTTCCCGTCAATATGTTAAAAGTCTGACAGATGGTACCGTCTAAGAGACAGACATTTGTCAAACATTTGACATGTTTTTGGTTATTCAAAAATAATCTTCCAAATTGGGAGTTTGTTTTTTAAAAAGACAAAAACAAATGACCCCCATACCATGCGTATTATCTCCCATGGTGTGGGGGGATTGAAGCGTTGCTACTGTCTCATACTGGCAGTGAGGGACAGTGAAAACTGGCCACTCCACCTCCCACTAAATCAGGTGGCCCACACTCCATATGCTTGTCCGCACTAGACTCCATCGCCGAATACAGACGGTCCACCTGCCTATAAATCTCGCGTGTGGACCCAGGGTTTGCAGAGAGGGTACTCTTGCCGTCGCAAGAGAATATCCTCTCTGCAAAACTCTATATCAGGCTTAACTGAAGCCTTTATGGAGAATGGCTTCAAGATACAGAGCCACAAGGATCTGGCATCCACTCAGGATAATACAAACATGGAGCAATTAAGTGACTAGAGGTCGAGGACCTGAAGCAATGTATTTAAGGATTGCAAATGTCTTGATACTGCACTTTCCTTGATCTACCCGTTAAAATCATTGACTAGAAGGGAAAAGACATTCAATACTTTCTGGTCTGGTATGGTTTGTAAAAAAAAATTAAAGTTTAAACAGCAGGCGCGGGTCTAGTCTTGCGTAGATCCAGTGCCTTCTGCGGTTTTCCAGACCCAGCTCGCCTCAGCAGTTCACTGGTGAAAATGGCAGTGATACGCACTTTGATTGCTTTTCCCTTCAAACGTTTTGCGCCTCCCATGAAAAGTGGTGCCATGCCACTACAGGGTCGGGGTGACCAGTGAGTACACCAGACTGACTGCTGATGCACTGGTAGTCAGAGCAAAAAGCACTGGAGTGTACAGGTTGTTGTTCCTGGTGCCCTGTGATTGGAAAGTACAGACAGAGTTGTGGCTGCTTCTCTCCAGCTGGATCTCTGAGGACTAAGGGGCCATTTCCCTATCATCTTCCTGTACAACGCAGATGAGCTTGTGCTATTGCAGGTGTTCATTTTTAGGTGCACTACTGTGTACTCTCTTTCAGCCTGTAGAAACCAGAATAATACTTCACAGCGGGTGGAGATGCTGCCTGTAACTCTCCGTGAGCTCAGACCAGAGTTGGACTGGGACAGAAATAGACCAGGGGAGAAAAATAAAAGATGTCCCAATTAGTGAATAAGCTACTTTAAAACAAAAATGTATCCTATGATGCAAATTGTGGCAGGCTTAAACTTGTAAAGACTAACTGTATACGTGTTTTGAAAGTATGGTGGACTGCATGGATTTGAACTTGCTGCCAGCAAAGTTTGTTTTAATATCAGGGAAATCAACAGTGAAAATCGGATCAGCAAACTGTACAACAGGCCCGCAAAAAGCCAACGCATGCACTGACATGTCAGACCAGCCCTTCGGGAACTCTGTCTGATTGCCTAAGGCCAGACAGGTCTTGGCTCAGACACACCTTAGAACTGCCGCCTACCATTGCAGCCTGTGCTCCTCCTGCCCAGGAAAAGTGGACAGGGTCAGTCAGGCCAGTCAGCCAACGCAACCTAGGCCTAAAACAGAAACAAGGAAAAATATGCCATAGCCATTTTATTGGCCTTTAGATATCTACAAACAAAATAAACACGCACCTTAAATGAAAGATAAAATATGCAAGTTAAACAAAATTGATGGGAAATGCATTCTTTGTCATTAATGTTATGAAACGTCAATTATTTGATGCAATCTCCGAATGTTGTCCTGACTTCGTTATAGAGCTGTGGAGGTCTCGGCATGGAAATGAAAGCACTGTAAATATGCACATAGTTTTTAAATTGTATTACACACAGTACATCATCAGCTGCAGCAACATGTACAGCGATTTCGTGTTCACTGTAAGGCAAGGGTTAACCTTCCATTTCAGGGGTTTTGCAGGAATTTCAAGAGCATTTTAGATCTTCTCTTTGCTGAAAACGAGGCAGATAGGTCTTCTACTTCACCTTACAATACTTAAGACCTTTTTTAAAATATCTGCTCAATACATTCAAACACAGGTGAAGGAGCAGACTGTACTTCTACAACAACTCTGTCAGTAATTTAGACATGGGACATGACACGTAAAATTGTCAGGGACAATGATGAGTGAAACCCCACTGTGGGTATGCGACCTCTTACGGGAAGTGAGCAACATCCAGGGATTTAAAACATGGGACATCATAGGCGTTAGGAAACTGGAGTGTCTGGGGGAGGGGCACACATGGGGGGGGATGGGGGGTGGGGGGGGGAGGAACAGGAGTTATGGTCCTTAGCCGCTGGAGGTCCTCTAAATATAAATAGATTCAGAAGCATACCTACAATTATGATATGCCCTGGCAGCCCCTATCCCGAGGGGAACTATAATTAAGAACGCCTCCCCTATGGAAGAGAGATCATCATCCAAGGCCTATCCACAAAAAGCTATAGCCTTGAAATACAGGAAAATGATCAACAATACACCAGACCCATCAAGAAGATTTATAGGGAAACTTGAGGAAGATGTAGGAACTTTCCTAGAGGGGGGAATGGGAAGAGGAGTTCTGCACTCCTAGAGAGGTATCCATAAGGACTGGATTACGATTGGTAAAACTAAAAATACTGCATAGAGCATACCTCACCAGAAGACTCTTAGCAAAAACTGGCAGTAGGGCACTGATCGTTGCCGAAGAGGATGTCGGCAAAAAAGCAACTTTATCCATACACTATGCGACAGTCTCCAACTGAGGAACTTTAAAGGGTGTGGTAGAAGTGGCTCACTCATCTTAAAACCTCCTATGACCGTCACTGGCCAAACTGGCCATATTGGACGTCTGTAGGGAAATCGTTTTGCAAGGATACCCCAAAATTTACATGCTGGGGCTCAGCATGGTCAAGAGGAATGTGGTTTAGCATTGAGGGGTGAGGGTGGGGGGGCAGCCTCTACCCCGGAGCGACGGCAATGGAAAGCAGACATGGACTACCGTTTGCTGACCGATAAGCAGATTTATGAAGGCAGAGGATGCACAAACAAGTGGGAACATATGGCTACCATGGGTGATATAATGGGGTTTTGGCTTGAATTCTGTGGTACGATAGATCTCTTGGACCTGGGCTTGGTGGGTGGGGCCCCAGGGTACGGTGAAGCACAAGGACAAACGGTACAGATACTGGGTTCCACAATGTACATACAGATAAAATGCTGCTGTGATGTCTGTTCTTGTACACTGTTTCGATAAAAAGATGTTAAAAACAGTACAATCAAATACCTCAACGCCAAGGGGTGCGTTTGCAGAGTGTTGCAAGGAGGGGGCGTGGCCTCAGGCATGATGCCGGTCTTTTATTTTTTAAGAAGGGGGGCTGTGTGGCCCCCCTTCTTTTCCTATTATTATTGGCTCTGGTGTGGTTCTGTAATTCTCAAACCTGACTGCATTTTAGTTTTGCCCTCACGTAGGCCAGTAAAGTAGGACCAAAACAAGTGGCTTTGCCTTCGGAGTTCGTGCATATATTAATTTGGGTTTCTCTGACTCTGAATGAACTGCAGAGAGAGAGTAACCCTTTTCACCTGAAACTGACCTTTTGCAAAACCTGTTTCACTAGCTGATTGTTGTCTGAGTTTTTCAATCACTGTTCAGGACCTCGTTAACTTTTAGTGTTCCTTGCACATATCTTATCTTAAACAATATCTAAATGGTTTCTTTTCTTAAGACTTTCTTTCCTGAAACATGGGTTTTTGCCATGTGTCGTGACTGCCATCTGGTATTACTTTTTATGTAGGCCTTAGAAGTTAGTCTGTGAGCAAAGCAGTCTGACCTATTGTGAATCATACACATTAACCAAGGATTTCTTCGTGCACTGGAGTTAATTTCAGAAGCTGGCCTTTAACCTGGAATTGACCCTGCCAAGCCAATTTCCCTGCAAGATCGTTATTTGCTTTTCCAATCACTATTCAAGACATTTGTTAACTTTTAAGTTTCTTTACGTCTGTTATCCTGCACATTATCTGAAACTACTTTTCTTGACTATTTCTTCATTTCATGGGTTACGCTTTCAATTAAGGGTTTGTGCGGGCCTTCCAGATTATTATTTAGATATGCCTAAATATTAACTTGTGGGTTGGGACACTGTAAAATGAGCTTTACTGTATGATGCTGTGTGATGTCATGTATTTTCTATTGGTTGAATTTTGGTGCAGGGGCGTGCATTTTAAATGTACCTTTTTGTGTATAAATAGGGATGTCTTGCCTTAGTAAAATTGAGCAGTTTCTTGAGTTGTACACCGTGTTGTGTTGCTGGGATTTCTGCTACTAGCTGCAGCTAATAAATTTGATCTCTGACGCCACCTAGAAGTATTCCGTGTCTCTGTATACCAAGGCAAGGGAACCTAGAGGACTTTTGGGCGTGTCCCTGACGCCGCTGGGTACTTGAAAACCCGGTTCTTCAGTTGGTGCAGCCAACGCGGGCCGACTTCAGTGGTACCGGTCCAAGCCCGAAGATTGAGAGGAGCCACGAGAGGAAATTCTGGAGGAGGGCCCCCACTTCATCGACCCCTGCATGTCGACGTGGACCAAAGTACTTTTCTGCGAGGCTTCCCGCTTTCCAACGGCTGCGAAGGACTGCTGCCCTGACTGTCGCCTTGTCTTGGACCCTCCGATTGATGTTTGTAAAGCGAGACGATAGACGGTCTTCTGGTGGCGTGACAGATATTTAGTTAAGTATAAGTGGGTCGCTCCCACGACTTTGTCTGGTTCCTTGGTTTTGATTTGGTTGGTTTTTATTTGGTTGCTGCAGTACCCAAAGCCGAAGGACTTGTATATTTACGAGTGTATCATTTTTTGATTCCCTTTGAAGTTTGAAACCAGACTAGTGAGCAAGATGCCTGGTCTTGGTAAATTTGGTAATTGGTTTGTTTGTGGTAGTTTTGGAGGATTCATGTCCGATACCTCCGGTTGGAAGTCTGACTTATGAACTGTACTCAAAACACGGAGTGGGCCCTATTACTTATAATGAAGTATGGGTCCGCTACACTAAAAAGGATGGTGTTTTGCAATGGCCCCCACATGGTAGTTTTGAAACAGATTTTAGACAATCTAGAAGTTAAGCTATTTAAGAAGAAAGCCCGGCCGGCAATGTTTGACTCTTTCCGCCTTTGGCGTAAGGAAGCCAAACAGAGAGAAATTAAGCAAGCAAAGAGATAGGAAAGATAAAAATATGTCAGTACTACAAGCTGCTAGACAGTTTAAGGAAGAGAGAAGAGCGTGCGAGTGAAGTCTTAGATAGACAGCGTTGCATGGCCATAGATAAATGTTATCCGGCCTTGCCGTCTTCTCCTTCGTCAGTGATGGAAGACCCTGAAAAAGATCCTTTGATCTCTCATTTACTGAGATTGCCTCCTCCTTATGTGCAGGGTGCTACTGCGCCTCTATTACCCCCGGTTGTTCCACCCTTTGTTGTTCAACCTCCTGCTGTTGTTCAGCCACCCGGTGCTCCACAGATGGTTTTGCCTTCTCCTGCGCAACCCATTCTAGGGTCGCCAGCCTTGCTATCAGCTTTGCCTCAAACTCCTTTGCCTTCTGCTTCTGCATCTTCGATTTCTACTGTTCTTGTCCCTACACCTTCCTTGCCTCAGAATACTTATTCTCCTGTTCTTATGTCTACTTCTTCTCCTTCCGTTCGAAAACGAATGACAGAAACTGTTTCTAATTTATTGTCACCATTGTTTGGGTCACTGAATATGACCCCTGTTTCGGAACGTAAGCAGAGTCGTAGTCAGCTTCCTAGTTCTGAAGAACGGACAGTGTTGGATTTGTTGGCTCGTAGGTGGATTTTAAATGCTCCGAGGTATCATTTGCCAGCAGTTATGGATGTTTTCTTTCAGTGGGAACCGCCTAAGCAAAGGTATGTTTTTGATGTAATGTGTACTTTTCTGCGTCAGGAATGGGAAGATAATGAGTTGCGTCCGATTCCGCAGGATGTGCTCGATGTTCAGTCAGATTTTGCCAAAGGGATGATAGTGGAATCGGATGTTACAGATGCCATAGAGACAATACTTGCTTTCAGATCTAGACTTCCGCCTCAGACATTGTATGAACCGGATTCCTCTGTTAGGAGGAAAGTGAAACAGTACCCTATGAGAGAAGTTCCTCCGGTATGGAAAGAAGCAGTTCAGGCTAATGTAAATTTGGGTATTCAGGCCGCTCCGGCTCATTTTCAGCGAGTATGGGTACATGTCCCTTGGAAGAGAGCAGAGGTCTTGGCTCTTAAGCAGACCTTACCTGACCCTCGTAAGAATCCTGCTGGTTATTACAAGGAGTTGTCCCAGACAGTTGAAGAGTGTATTATGAATTTAGCTGACATCGATTTGTTGATGGGTAATGTAGTCCCTCAACCCTTGTGGGCGAAGATTCGTCATGAGAATCATGCTGCTGAATTAGGTGATACCTGGGCGAATATTGTTGCTGCAGATGGTAGACAGGAGGGAGGTGCTAAACCTGAACCTCTAGTTTCAGAATTACCAGTAGAATTATTAATCTGATGAAAACGATGATGCCCGCTTTACGAGTGAATTGGGATAAGTTAGCAGCATGTAAGCAGAAGAAAGACAAGAGTGTATCTGATTTCTTCACTAGGTTTGAAGATACGTTTATTGATCATAGTGGTCAGGATATGAGTACGGAGGGTGGTCAAAGGTTGTTTGTGGATAAATTCGTCTTTAATTTGCTTCCCGAACTTTCTAATAAGTTAAAGGACTCTGAGAGTTCATGGGCTGTCTCTTCGTCGGCCCAGATATTGGCTACTGCACAATATTATGAGAATAGGGATAAAGATGAGAAGGATAAAGTGGAGAAGAAAACTAAAGAGTTAAAAACGAAAGTTCTTTTGCAGCAAGCTTATCCACCTCGTCAGAATCAGCCTCAGTTTCAGCAACCTCCACAATTTCAGAGATTGTTACAGAAGTCCGAGCCTTATGTTCAGCGATTCTTTCCTGGCCCTAATCAGTGTGCTTATTGCAGAGAGGAAGGTCATTACAAGAATAGTTGCCCAGCTTTGTTACAGCGTGCGAATGGTGTATCTGGTCAGAGAGGTCGTGGTAGTTTTCAGCAAGCTCCTAGGGGTAGGGGACGTGGTGTGTTTCCCCAGAATGAGCGTTCCTCTTCCCTACAGAATTCTGCAAATTATTTTGACAGACAGAATGTTCCGAGTGGTCAGTCTGCCCAGTATTATGTTGAGGATTACTATGTCGAAGGTGAGAGTTCTGGTTATAATATTAACTAGGACAGCTAAGGACAAAGTGAGGGAGTAGTGTCAGTTCCAGTAGACCAGAGTGGACCTTATGTTGAAGTGGTTACATCAGGTGTGGTAGAACCTTTTCTTTTGGATACTGGTGCGATGAAGAGTTCTATTATGCACTCTAAACTTCCTGGCGCACCTTTGTCTGGCTTGACCAATGTTTCAGTAGGATTTTCAGGCGCCCCAGTTCGTAATCCGGTTTCTAGTCCTTTGTCCCTTTCGATTGGCCCTTGTGAATTGGACGCTCCACTTATTTTAACGACTGGTTGTGGTGAGAATCTGTTGGGTTTGGACTTGCTGAAAAGATTGTATGCGACATTACATTGTTCTCCTTCAGGAGTACAACTTACCCTCGGTAAGAAAGTGATTTCTCCAATGTATTTGTCTAAGGATTGTTTGCCACTGGAATTGCGTTCACTTCCTGATACACTTTGGGCTACAGGTCCAAATGATGTTGGTCTTTTGCAGATTCCACCTTATGTTGTCACGCTTAAGTCAAATGCTAGGCTACCTCGTATTCCCCAATACAAGATCTCGAGTGATGGTGAGAGAGCTCTTTTAGCGATTGTTTATGATCTGGTTGAGAAGGGTGTAGTTGAGGAAACGAGAGGTAATGTTTGTATTGTAATTAAAGGGCATTGAGAGCAAAATGATTTGCAAAATCTGAAGTAAGAAGTCTCACAGTTAGTGGTTATGTCACATCATACCAATCAACAACAGGCGAGCAGGTCATGAAGAAGATAGCAGTATCTGTGGCAGCGGCCTTTGGACCGCTCTTTGAATCTGGTAGTACAATGACGAAATAATGCACCAGAATCAGACACACAGTGACAGAGGGAAGGACACAGACCAGAGACAAGCATGACATCAATCAGCAGTTATTTAAATTATGCATGAGTAGGTATACAAAATGACATACTGTGACATATCACAGTGCACAGATACACATCCACCAAGTGTAAAATGGTTCAATAATTTTCTGAGAACATGAGGACTGTGTTGCATATTGTAATGTCAAATTTACTATGCGACTGCATGGTTAAAGGACAGTCCCATGTTCAAGCATGAAAGTTGCACAAGTGGCACTTTTTAAAATGTATTTTCCTTGTGTACGTATAGGAAAACTATCCATGTTCTATAAATAATATACATATATATATATATATATGCATATGTAGACTTTTGAGTGAGTGACACTTTTAAATCGACTATTAACCCCTTCGACGCTCATGACGAGCTGGGCTCGTCATGAGGTAGCCTCCTCGCACGCTCATGACGAGCCCAGCTCGTCATGAAACATGCGGTTTTAAAAATCTCAGCGCAGGAGCGGAATTTCGCTAGCGCGCATGCGGTTAAGCTAATTTTGTGCATGAATATTTTGGTGAGGAGAAACTACAAAATAACGTAAATAAATGTCAGAGAATGTGATACCATACAAATAATACTAGACACAGTCAAGCAAGGACACTGCCTGCTCACTTGACAAAGAGACCCTCCATGTTAGCCGATTTTGCACTGGAGTTTTCACATGTGTTGGTCATCCATTTCTATGGCACGCCTTTTTATACTCCTTTATCTCCACCACATCTGCGGAGTTTAAAAACCTACTTTAACACAAAATGTTCTCATTAGGCGCTGATCACATAGAAATGAGCCATTTGTAGAGATCTGCTGATATTCCAAGGGAAAGCTATTGCTGCGGCGATTCTACTGTATGCCTGAACTGATTAGAAAAGGAGCTGAACAAAGGGAGCAAATGAAATTTACTTTGAGTTAACCCTTCATAATTGTGGCAACTTGGGCTTCCATTCATTGACGGTGAAATCAGTCAAAACACCTGGAGGAAAACATCCTTCGTCTACAGTGAATTCAAAATCCCATACATTTGCCTATTAATTGGCAGTGGGGCTTCTAACAATATGGCCCTAAAGCCAGTGAGACTGCACAAGGAGTAAATGACCTGATGCATTAACAATCCTACAATCTGTGCATTAATGACTGATAACTACAGCGTATTCATGGATCCCGATAGAAAGTGATACCTACGAACTCTACCAGGAGGACTGTAAGCGATCCTCTCGTTAAGTCTTTGTCATACCTGAACTACAGCAAACATTTCTGAAGAAAAATTGGTTACAGGGACAGCACTGTAAAATAAAAAGTCATTGCAGTGAGCTGTGCAGCTGTCTTACACCACCCTTTGACTGATCTGCTCTGCGTTTTTCTCAAAGTTCGCTTACATTGTTCCATATTGTACCCTCACCCTTAGTTGATTCGTAGCCACGCTACAGCTCCATCCACAGTTGGTGGCTTATGATTGCTACAGCTCCATCCACAGTTGGTGGCTTATGATTGCTACACCTCCATCCACAGTTGGTGGCTTATGATTGCTACACCTCCATCCCACAGTTGGTGGCTTATGATTACAGTTTCTGACCTTTAGTCTTTTTAACTGTACTCTTGATGGCGAGGATCACTGTATCCGTCTTCTGTAATATATTAAAAGTCTCCCATAATAAGTGTCTTTACTTGTTTCACTTCACCCTCCACAGTACGGTGTTTAAATGTGCGATGTATTTCATAAAAGCACAGGTATTTATTCTGTGTAGGGTGAATGGTGCTCATTAAGGATACATACATGCCTGCACATGGTCCTTAACAGTTTCTGACTACAACTGTACCCGAGCGAATAAAGAGTCAGACAAATCCAGTAACCATAGGGTCTCGCAAAAGAGGCTTCATAGGGATGATTAATGTCTATTGGTAGTCATACTGGTCAACGGAACAAAAAGATCAATAATTCACCCATTTTACAGATATATTAATCCAGTGCTACAATATATAAATAATTTAAAAAAAAATAACAGTCTGCGTGGGCCTCGCTATATCACACAAGTTATACGTGGAATATTAAAAAAAGCAATTAAACTAGAAATACTAATGACTACAAATACATTATGACAATCTCGTTAGAGCCAAAGAGTAACCCACGGGGACATTCTCAATGCATAGCACTAGGTTTTCTAAGCAGTTCTAAAGTAGCAAAGTCGACATTTTCACCACTAGGACGAAAGCCCCCACAGTCATCATCAGGGAAAATGTGTCTATGATGTTTTGTGTAGCAGCTTTTTTAAAAGACGGTGGAGAAAGAAAATTAGTTTCCAATAAATGACATCTCGAATCTCAGTAGATAGAACATTAAAGATGAGATCATGGCAGTCAATAGACTCAGACGGTGAAAACTAAGCCAAGGGCTGAGTTCAAATGTAAATAATGCAGTGCAACTACATTGTAATCAGCCAAGGGAGCCATAAATCTAATTTTGCTTAGCATTTTGAGCTCCCACTGGGCCCTATTCTTTTTGGGGAAAAAATATCAGGATTGTTTGCAGTGTTGTTCTGGACGTCACCTAGCAAATAAAGGCACACAAGTAAGATGGATTGAATTGGTAGGAGGGAAACCACAAAACTCAACAGCAGATGTGAAATATGCCTCCCTCCACTCCAACATAATTTTAACTAGATGTGGGAGGAACTCGCAGGCTCTCTGTGGAATTCCATGAAGTTGCATAAGAAGTTTGCAAAATTCCGCGGAGTTCGGTGAGCGGGCAGAATTCAGCACAATGTGCTGCTCTCGCTGATTTTTAGCGCTGGGAGCTTTGTCCGCGCAACGTCACCACGCAGCACATCAGAAGGTTCTGCTTCTTTCTGCTGCTCAAGAAGATCTACTCAAGCGGCAGCTTTTTCAAAATATGAACAGTCGTGACCTACCGCCGGCGTTGAGAAAAATCTCACCTGGAGGAGTGCTAGCACCCGAAAATTGCTCTAGGGAATGCAAATTCTCAGTTACGTTCGCCAACTTAATGTTAGGAAATGTCCGCCAAGTGGCACTTGGAATGGTATTGCCAGAACTCTGCGATACTCACGTAGTGCAGAGTGGGTAAAACTCCACCTGCATAGCTGAATTTTCCACAAACCCTTATTCTTAACGCTTCTCTGCAAAGCCCAGAACAAAAGCAATTTTGTGTGTCCTCAGTTCCCATTATGAAGATAGTTATCCTCTCAGTTGGCTCTAGCTTCCTGTAAGTGCCCTCAAGAGATGATAAATATTTGGCGAAGTTAATTCAGTAACTCATACTTCACCAAGACTATTTCGAGAAAGTTCAGCAGCCCAAACAGACATTTTACAGCGATAGGGCACTGCCCCGACCTCCTTCACATAATTGGAATAAATTCTAGACTCGTCGTACAACCAAGCGAGGAGAGGTTCTGAGCCCCTATTACAAAGGGCCTGAATTAAAGCGCGGGGCACGGTTTGTACTGTGTCAAGCCAATGAAGAAAAATAGTCCGACGCATTGATGGAGTGCCGGTCCTCCATTTGGAGTTGTCTGCTGCCTCTGAACATCTCTAGTCATTGGCAGGAGCCAGCGTCATGGCTGTTCCCGTCAATGTGTTAAAAGTCTGACAGATGGTACCGTCTAAGAGACAGACATTTGTCAAACATTTGACATGTTTTTGGTTATTCAAAAATAATCTTCCAAATTGGGAGTTTGTTTTTTAAAAAGACAAAAACAAATGACCCCCATACCATGCGTATTATCTCCCATGGTGTGGGGGGATTGAAGCGTTGCTACTGTCTCATACTGGCAGTGAGGGACAGTGAAAACTGGCCACTCCACCTCCCACTAAATCAGGTGGCCCACACTCCACACTATGCTTGTCCGCACTAGACTCCATCGCCGAATACAGACGGTCCACCTGCCTATAAATCTCGCGTGTGGACCCAGGGTTTGCAGAGAGGGTACTCTTGCCGTCGCAAGAGAATATCCTCTCTGCAAAACTCTATATCAGACTTAACTGAAGCCTTTATGGAGAATGGCTTCAAGATACAGAGCCACAAGGATCTGGCATCCACTCAGGATAATACAAACATGGAGCAATTAAGTGACTAGAGGTCGAGGACCTGAAGCAATGTATTTAAGGATTGCAAATGTCTTGATACTGCACTTTCCTTGATCTACCCGTTAAAATCATTGACTAGAAGGGAAAAGACATTCAATACTTTCTGGTCTGGTATGGTTTGTAAAAAAAAATTAAAGTTTAAACAGCAGGCGCGGGTCTAGTCTTGCGTAGATCCAGTGCCTTCTGCGGTTTTCCAGACCCAGCTCGCCTCAGCAGTTCACTGGTGAAAATGGCAGTGATACGCACTTTGATTGCTTTTCCCTTCAAACGTTTTGCGCCTCCCATGAAAAGTGGTGCCATGCCACTACAGGGTCGGGGTGACCAGTGAGTACACCAGACTGACTGCTGATGCACTGGTAGTCAGAGCAAAAAGCACTGGAGTGTACAGGTTGTTGTTTCTGGTGCCCTGTGATTGGAAAGTATAGACAGAGTTGTGGCTGCTTCTCTCCAGCTGGATCTCTGAGGACTAAGGGGCCATTTCCCTATCATATTCCTGTACAACGCAGATGAGCTTGTGCAGATGTTCATTTTTAGGTGCACTACTGTGTACTCTCTTTCAGCCTGTAGAAACCAGAATAATACTTCACAGCGGGTGGAGATGCTGCCTGTAACTCTCCGTGAGCTCAGACCAGAGTTGGACTGGGACAGAAATAGACCAGGGGAGAAAAATAAAAGATGTCCCAATTAGTGAATAAGCTACTTTAAAACAAAAATGTATCCTATGATGCAAATTGTGGCAGGCTTAAACCTGTAAAGACTAACTGTATACGTGTTTTGAAAGTATGGTGGACTGCATGGATTTGAACTTGCTGCCAGCAAAGTTTGTTTTAATAGCAGGGAAATCAACAGTGAAAATCGGATCAGCAAACTGTACAACAGGCCCGCAAAAAGCCAACGCATGCACTGACATGTCAGACCAGCCCTTCGGGAACTCTGCCTGATTGCCTAAGGCCAGACAGGTCTTGGCTCAGACACACCTTAGAACTGCCGCCTACCATTGCAGCCTGTGCTCCTCCTGCCCAGGAAAAGTGGACAGGGTCAGTCAGGCCAGTCAGCCAACGCAACCTAGGCCTAAAACAGAAACAAGGAAAAATATGCCATAGCCATTTTATTGGCCTTTAGATATCTACAAACAAAATAAACACGCACCTTAAATGAAAGATAAAATATGCAAGTTAAACAAAATTGATGGGAAATGCATTCTTTGTCATTAATGTTATGAAACGTCAATTATTTGATGCAATCTCCGAATGTTGTCCTGACTTCGTTATAGAGCTGTGGAGGTCTCGGCATGGAAATGAAAGCACTGTAAATATGCACATAGTTTTTAAATTGTATTACACACAGTACATCATCAGCTGCAGCAACATGTACAGCGATTTCGTGTTCACTGTAAGGCAAGGGTTAACCTTCCATTTCAGGGGTTTTGCAGCAATTTCAAGAGCATTTTAGATCTTCTCTTTGCTGAAAACGAGGCAGATAGGTCTTCTACTTCACCTTACAATACTTAAGACCTTTTTTAAAATATCTGCTCAATACATTCAAACACAGGTGAAGGAGCAGACTGTACTTCTACAACAACTCTGTCAGTAATTTAGACATGGGACATGACACGTAAAATTGTCAGGGACAATGATGAGTGAAACCCCACTGTGGGTATGCGACCTCTTACGGGAAGTGAGCAACATCCAGGGATTTAAAACATGGGACATCATAGGCGTTAGGAAACTGGAGTGTCTGGGGGAGGGGCACACATGGGGGGGGGTAGGGGGAGGGACGAGGAACAGGAGTTATGGTCCTTAGCCGCTGGAGGTCCTCTAAATATAAATAGATTCAGAAGCATACCTACAATTATGATATGCCCTGGCAGCCCCTATCCCGAGGGGAACTATAATTAAGAACGCCTCCCCTATGGAAGAGAGATCATCATCCAAGGCCTATCCACAAAAAGCTATAGCCTTGAAATACAGGAAAATGATCAACAATACACCAGACCCATCAAGAAGATTTATAGGGAAACTGGAGGAAGATGTAGGAACTTTCCTAGAGGGGGGAATGGGAAGAGGAGTTATGCACTTCTAGAGAGGTATCCATAAGGACTGGATTACGATTGGTAAAACTAAAACTACTGCATAGAGCATACCTCACCAGAAGACTCTTAGCAAAAACTGGCAGTAGGGCACTGATCGTTGCCGAAGAGGATGTCGGCAAAAAAAGCAACTTTATCCATACACTATGCGACAGTCTCCAACGGAGGAACTTTAAAGGGTGTGGTAGAAGTGGCTCACTCATCTTAAAACCTCCTATGACCGTCACTGGCCAAACTGGCCATACTGGCCATATTGGACGTCTGTAGGGAAATCGTTTTGCAAGGATACCCCAAAATTTACATGCTGGGGCTCAGCATGGTCAAGAGGAATGTGGTTTAGCATTGAGGGGTGAGGGTGGGGGGGGGGGCAGCCTCTACCCCGGAGTGACGGCAATGGAAAGCAGACATGGACTACCGTTTGCTGACCGATAAGCAGATTTATGAAGGCAGAGGAGGCACAAACAAGTGGGAACATATGGCTACCATGGGTGATATAATGGGGTTTTGGCTTGAATTCTGTGGTACGATAGATCTCTTGGACCTGGGCTTGGTGGGCGGGGGTGGGGCCCCAGGGTACGGTGAAGCACAAGGACAAACGGTACAGATACTGGGTTCCACAATGTACATACAGATAAAATGCTGCTGTGATGTCTGTTCTTGTACACTGTTTCGATAAAAAGATGTTAAAAACAGTACAATCAAATACCTCAACGCCCAGGGGTGCGTTTGCAGAGTGTTGCAAGGAGGGGGCGTGGCCTCAGGCATGATGCCGGTCTTTTATTTTTTAAGAAGGGGGGCTGTGTGGCCCCCCTTCTTTTCCTATTATTATTGGCTCTGGTGTGGTTCTGTAATTCTCAAACCTGACTGCATTTTAGTTTTGCCCTCACGTAGGCCAGTGAAGTAGGACCAAAACAAGTGGCTTTTGCCTTCTGAGTTCGTGCATATATTAATTTGGGTTTCTCGGACTCTGAATGAACTGCAGAGAGAGAGTAACCCTTTTCACCTGAAACTGACTTTTTTGCAAAACCTGTTTCACTAGCTGATTGTTGTCTGAGTTTTTCAATCACTGTTCAGGACCTCGTTAACTTTTAGTGCTCCTTGCACATATCTTATCTTAAACAATATCTAAATGGTTTCTTTTCTTAAGACTTTCTTTCCTGAAAATGGGTTTTTGCCATGTGTCGTGACTTCCATCTGGTGTTACTTTTTATGTAGGCCTTAGAAGTTAGTCTGTGAGCAAAGCAGTCTGACCTATTGTGAATCATACACATTAACCAAGGATTTCTTCGTGCACTGGAGTTAATTTCAGAAGCTGGCCTTTAACCTGGAATTGACCCTGCCAAGCCAATTTCCCTGCAAGATCGTTATTTGCTTTTCCAATCACTATTCAAGACATTAGTTAACTTTTAAGTTTCTTTACGTCTGTTATCCTGCACATTATCTGAAACTACTTTTCTTGACTATTTCTTCATTTCATGGGTTACGCTTTCAATTAAGGGTTTGTGCGGGCCTTCCAGATTATTATTTAGATATGCCTAAATATTAACTTGTGGGTTGGGACACTGTAAAATGAGCTTTACTGTATGATGCTGTGTGATGTCATGTATTTTCTATTGGTTGAATTTTGGTGCAGGGGCGTGCATTTTAAATGTACCTTTTTGTGTATAAATAGGGATGTCTTGCCTTAGTAAAATTGAGCAGTTTCTTGAGTTGTACACCGTGTTGTGTTGCTGGGATTTCTGCTACTAGCTGCAGCTAATAAACTTGATCTCCGACGCCACCTAGAAGTATTCCGTGTCTCTGTATACCAAGGCAAGGGAACCTAGAGGACTTTTGGGCGTGTCCCTGACACCGCTGGGTACTTGAAAACCCGGTTCTTCAGTTGGTGCAGCCAACGCGGGCCGACTTCAGTGGTACCGGTCCAAGCCCGAAGATTGCGAGGAGCCACAAGAGGAAATTCTGGAGGAGGGCCCCCACTTCATCGACCCCTGCATGTCGACGTGGACCAAAGGACTTTTCTGCGAGGCTTCCTGCTTTCCAACGGCTGCGAAGGACTGCTGCCCTGACTGTCGCCTTGTCTTGGACCCTCCGATTGATGTTTGTAAAGCGAGACGATAGACGGTCTTCTGGTGGCGTGACAGATATTTAGTTAAGCATAAGTGGGTCGCTCCCACGACTTTGTCTGGTTCCTTGGTTTTGATTTGGTTGGTTTTTATTTGGTTGCTGCAGTACCCAAAGCCGAAGGGCTTGTATATTTACGAGTGTATCATTTTTTGATTCCCTTTGAAGTTTGAAACCAGACTAGTGAGCAAGATGCCTGGTCTTGGTAAATTTGGTAATTGATTTGTTTGTGGTAGTAACAGGGATTCCCGATTGGAGGATTCATGTCCGATACCTCCGGTTGGAACTCTGACTTATGAACTGTACTCAAAACACAGAGTGGGCCCTATTACTTATAATGAAGTATGGGTCCGCTACACTAAAAAGGATGGTGTTTTGCAATGGCCCCCACATGGTAGTTTTGAAACAGATTTTAGACAATCTAGAAGTTAAGCTATTTAAGAAGAAAGCCCGGCTGGCAATGTTTGACTCTTTCCGCCTTTGGCGTAAGGAAGCCAAACAGAGAGAAATTAAGCAAGCAAAGAGATAGGAAAGATAAAAATATGTCAGTACTACAAGCTGCTAGACAGTTTAAGGAAGATGGAGAAGAGCGTGCGAGTGAAGTCTTAGATAGACAGCGTTGCATGGCCATAGATAAATGTTATCCAGCCTTGCCGTCTTCTCCTTCGAAAGTGATGGAAGACCCTGAAAAAGATCCTTTGATCTCTCATTTACTGAGATTGCCTCCTCCTTATGTGCAGGGTGCTACTGCGCCTCTATTACCCCCGGTTGTTCCACCCTTTGTTGTTCAACCTCCTGCTGTTGTTCAGCCACCCGGTGCTCCACAGATGGTTTTGCCTTCTCCTGCGCAACCCATTCTAGGGTCGCCAGCCTTGCTATCAGCTTTGCCTCAAACTCCTTTGCCTTCTGCTTCTGCATCTTCGATTTCTACTGTTCTTGTCCCTACACCTTCCTTGCCTCAGAATACTTATTCTCCTGTTCTTATGTCTACTTCTTCTCCTTCCGTTCGAAAACGAATGACAGAAACTGTTTCTAATTTATTGTCACCATTGTTTGGGTCACTGAATATGACCCCTGTTTCGGAACGTAAGCAGAGTCGTAGTCAGCTTCCTAGTTCTGAAGAACGGACAGTGTTGGATTTGTTGGCTCGTAGGTGGATTTTAAATGCTCCGAGGTATCATTTGCCAGCAGTTATGGATGTTTTCTTTCAGTGGGAACCGCCTAAGCAAAGGTATGTTTTTGATGTAATGTGTACTTTTCTGCGTCAGGAATGGCAAGATAATGAGTTGGGTCCGATTCCGCAGGATGTGCTCGATGTTCAGTCAGATTTTGCCAAAGGGATGATAGTGGAATCGGATGTTACAGATGCCATAGAGACAATACTTGCTTTCAGATCTAGACTTCCGCCTCAGACATTGTATGAACCGGATTCCTCTGTTAGGAGGAAAGTGAAACAGTACCCTATGAGAGAAGTTCCTCCGGTATGGAAAGAAGCAGTTCAGGCTAATGTAAATTTGGGTATTCAGGCCGCTCCGGCTCATTTTCAGCGAGTATGGGTACATGTCCCTTGGAAGAGAGCAGAGGTCTTGGCTCTTAAGCAGACCTTACCTGACCCTCGTAAGAATCCTGCTGGTTATTACAAGGAGTTGTCCCAGACAGTGTTGTATAGCTCCTATATATCCTTATATCGTGTTAAGTTAGCATAGGTACATTTCAGATTTAAACGCCATTTTTCCTTTCTTGCAACTTCTGCACACGACCCTTAATTGTTGACTTAGCTTTCAACCTAGTGTTTTGCCGTGGTGTATGTGAGAATAATATGTTATTGCTCTGATATCAGTCTTGTTTAATAAACCATGTCTGCACGGAGAGTGCTGAAGTTTCAGGAGCAACACGATATGGAATTGTTATGAGGTCTGATCTCCACGCCTTCATAGTCATAACACAAGTGCAGCCTTTGCCAACTTGGGCCTGAGGCGGGATTGATATTGCTTTGCACGAGAATTGTTAACACACTTGATGCGGTGCACATGCAGAGAGAGCTGGTGTATGCTGATGTGATTCCTTCATGCTAGGACACTAAGGTATGGGCCCGCCCTAAAACAACCCAAAGAGACCTTCTTAGATAATAATATAATATATGTGTTAGGGAGGGTGAGATATAAGTGTTGTTAACTCTTATTCATTACAGCATGTTAACATGCTGTCATCATTCGCTTTTTATGTCTTAGTAACTATGCTGATAATTTTGCTACTGATAATAAGTATACTTGTATTATCAAAGATACTGCGCCTGAGAAGACGGCATTAGTAAATAAACATTTCAAATGCACATGTGTCTTCTTTACTCCATGTTCTGGTTTGTAATGATAATATAACGAAAGAGTGTTCATGAGTCCCACGTACCCTGAGGTACTGTAAGTTCATGTTCTGGTTTGTCTAAACATTGGGTGTTTGATATGTCCAATGAGACACTGTAGCTAGCTCGGTAAGGGGTGAGTTGGTTGCTAAGGTAAGTTTTGGGACATCCTAATTTGCCGAGGTTCCACTCCTCTGTGCACAGTTCTGTGTGAGTACAGAAACCCTGCAACATGGCGCCCAACGGTTTCGGTGGTCTTATATCATGACACTCGAGTAGTTTATCATTCATGCCTTAACCCCTTCACATCCGTTTCCGGAAAACGGGGTGTTGGTGAAACCTACCTATTTTTTGAAATAGGTCTTTATTCAAGCTTGATTCTTACTTAAACGGTTTCTTTGAATTACTACCCAGTTGTGCTACAAAGTATTCTTTGTGTTTTCTTGTTTCCAATTCTGTAATGGCGGCAGCGGTGGCTATTGCGCAGCATAGTCGCGTAGCGGTACGCAACCATCTTCAGACGTACCAAGTCCCAGTAGATGGGATGGCTGTGATTTTCGTGGTAAGTGCAGATCCGGCGTTTCCTTACGAGTTGTTTTACTCTTGGGTTACGTTTCCGGCTGTGGACGCTAATTCTGGTTTGTTCCACTCCTACACCGCCTCGGATGTCCCGGCTGAATATACGCCATACAGGGCATTGGAAATACCTATTGATCATTGGCAGCATCGAGTTTGGTTTGATGGCGCCCTCCCCCACTCTTTGTCCCCTGCGAGGTTAGGTCCACTCTCAATTCCAGGTACTAATTGGCCTGCGTTGGGTGGCTTTACCCCGCACCCGAATCACGGGGCTTGTACCCTGGCAGAAATTCGCAGGCTACATGTAGTTTCCATTTCCGTGATTCGTGCTTTAGTGCAATACATCGGTCGACATCTTCCTGGTGGTCCCCAGGGGGGTGCGGCCGCTCCCATGGAACGAGGCGGAATGCGTCTCAATCCAGTGATGGTAAATTCGGTTTTTGGTGCGCGTCCTGGTGACAACGATGACTTCCCATTCTGGCTAGCAGAGAAGTTTGATCAACTGGAGGCGGTTTTTCCGAATTCTACTCCTGCTGATAAACATAGAATGTTGACGATTACTCTACCGAAGGATATTACTCCTGAACTTGCTGACTGTGACAGCTGGGGAAAAACGTTTGCGGCAGTTTATACAAGGTGCTTCGGCACCCCGTCTATGACTGCCCTGCCTGAAATCGTTAGACGTGTTCAGAATGATCACGGTCCAGAGGCAGCGGTTGAATTGGGTATGCGCCTGTGTGGTTCTTTTGAGATTGTAAGTGATCTCATTCTCTCCAATGTTAAAGGAGATGCAGTTAACTTTCAGGTGTCGAATGCTTTGGCTGCTCTGCCCGATGCCGACAAACCCCGCCAGTTAGCAAAGATTGTGGTGGCCGCTTATAAAACGATTGGCCGCACAAGTAGAGGTCTGAAATATTTTCCAGTGAAGGAGAAAAAACAACCACAGGGACAATCTGCAGTGACAGATGCCCAGCCCAAGTCCAAGAAACAAAATTGGCCTAAAAAACAGACACAGGGGAAGCAGACAACGCAGACTCAGGGTACTTTTCCTGCAATACAAGCTCCTGCGCCACCCGAAAAAGTTTATGATTTGCGCGACCGCGCGATGATTAAATCACCTGATCGTTTTCAGGGTTCTGATCAACGCTCTCCTCGTTCCTTTCAGGACACATCGGCCCCGAAAACCGGTGGAGGAGGAGGGGGTGGACGTGGACGTGGTGGCCAACAAGGACGTGGTCAGTCCCGCCAGACGGACGGCGCAGTGAAGCAGGAGGATTCTACGCCTAGGCGTCCGCAGTTTGCGAAAAAGAAAGTCGCAGCCTTAACAGCGCATCGATATGCCACAGATAGTGAGAACGCGGCTTCGGAATCTGACGTGGGCTCTGACCTTGCTGGACAGCGCGGCGGAGATAACCATAGTCAGAGAGGCGCTGCGTCCACTACTGAGGGTGACAGCGACTGATGTCTACGTTGTGATAGAAACAGCGGATACGAGACTTGCTCCCCCTGAAAGACTATATGAAATTGTCCTGTTAATTGAAGGTGACATACAGCGTACCGTTAAAGGTGTATTTTGGGAAAATCTGTCCTCTACATATGATATTTTACTTTCGGAGGCTGACTGGCCCCCGCCTTTTGTGCTCGCGGCGCCGCGAGGGGAGGAGGTAATCCTACCCAGTTTCGCGAACACTGTCTCGAAAGAGCATGCGCAGCATTTTGCAGAAGAGTGGGCTCGGGCTCTCGCGCCGGCTCTGTACCGTAACCAATGTGGTTGGGATAAATTGTCGCCTTGCCACGAAATTCCGTTGCGGTCTCAGCCGCAGCCTCAACCTCAATATCCCATTCGGCGTGAAGCAAAATCTTCCGTCGCGGAAATCCTTGAACAATTGGAATATCAGGGAGTTATTGAAACGTGTGTGTCACCGATGAATAATCCCCTTTTTACTGTGAATAAACCTGACGGATCATATCGTTTGGTTTTGGATTACCGGCATTTGAACTCGCATTGCCGTAACTGTGCAGTACAGAATACCCACGGCTCTGCCCTAGTGGATAGTCTCGTGCGTAAGCGTTTCAAGACAACGCTTGACATATCCAATGGTTTTTATGCCCACAGATTGGACAGCTTTAGCTCCCAATGGACCAGTTTTACAAGCGCTGGAGTCCAAAAGCAATTCCTGCGTCTTCCAATGGGCTACAAGAATAGTCCCGGTGTATTTACCGCTCGAATTGTCTCTATTCTGGAGGCACTCGACCCTGATGCTTTTTCGTATGTGGATGACATATATCTCACAGACGACGATATTTGGGAGCATCTGTGTCGTGTAAATTCTCTTGTTTGCAACTTCGCAGACATGGGTTACAAATTCAACTTTGCAAAATCGCACATTGCTGAACACACAGTGTTGTTTTTGGGCTATGAGCTCAACAATGAAGGTAGAGGTTTGGCTCCTCACTTCTTAGAGAAGTGCGCACAATTGCGCGCACCAACGACACTGAAAAAATTACAGTCTTTACTGGGCTTTTTGAATTTCGGCAGAACTTACATTCCGGAATATGCCCAGCGTATCAAGCCTTTGTATGCTTTGATACAACCAACTTTCTCAAAATCATGCTGGCTGCCTGAGCATTCAGCCATTTTGCAATCCTTGCAGGCTGATCTGCTCGCTTCTAAATATTTACTGACTCGTGATAACCACACCAACCTGGTCATAAGAATAATTCCTGGGACGGTGGGTTTCACGTACCTCACTTTTAATGAAGGTGACACAGTACCTATTGCTTACAAGTCACACTTGTACACTTCGGCTGAGATGCGGTTTCCCACAGTGGAAAGGGTTTTAACTGCTGTACAGATGGCAATTCTAAAAGAACGTGCTCTGTCACAGGGGAAGCGCATGCTAGTGGTAACACCCTGTCCTCATTTAGAGGCAGTCACGAAAGCCAGTGTACCAAATTCAAAGGCTTTGCACCCTCGGTGGATTCAGTGGGCTGCGTCATTGTCATCCGCGGATGTCATGTTTATTTTTGACGCTTCCTTACGGTCGCAGGAGTACTTGCAGTATGAATTCGTTCACCCTGCTCCTCTGGCGATGCGACCTTTGGAGGACTTCCATTGCATCATTTACACTGATGGGTCGGCGCAGGTTGCGCATGGCTCTAAACATGCCTACGTTTCCGCATGCGCCATTGTGGTCGGTGCTATGTTGAATGATGAGTTCATTTCCAGGGAGGTACACACGTTGCCCCTGGGCGATTGCACCGCACAATTGGCAGAGCTTCGTGCTCTATTACTAGCGTTGGAGTACGCAGATCCAAGTGTTACTACTCTAATTGTAAGTGATTCTTACTACTGTGTCCAGTCTTACAATGAGAACTTGTTCTTTTGGATTCAAAATGATTTTCATGATTCCAAGGGTAGCACGATAAAACATAAAATGATCTGGGTTCGAGTGGCAGAGCTTAAGGCTATGTTGCCACTCGTTTATGTGATTCATACTCTCGGTCATCAGCGCGTGGGAGTTCACGCTGTTGGCAACTCGCTTGCTGATGAAGCAGCGAAATCAGCAGTATCTACATACTTAGTTGCAGCAGTTACTAGGTCTAAAACCAAGATTGATAGCGACATCTTGGCAGCGATTGCTGCCTCTGAGAAGGGAAGTAAACATCCTTCGGGATTCCCTTCGAAGTATAAATACCACTTAAGTCCCGAAAAGGTTCCTTTTGTGACAATTCCTGATGTTGGGGAACGGCTGATTCCCAACTCGGATCGCAGAACAGACTTGATTACAGCGGCTCATGAAGGTGTGGCGTCTGCGCATGCGGGCGTCTCAGCCACTGTAACGCAACTACAACAACGTTTCTGGTGGCGGGGACTGTACAAACAGACGCGTGATTATGTCCTTCTTTGTGACATATGCCAGCAGATTAAACCTTCAACTGCTACGCGTCCGCCTCAGACTCAGTTGTACATTTCTAATAAACCACTAGGCTGTGTTTATTTAGATCACTGCGGTCCATTTTCATCTGATACTGCGTATAAATACATCTTAGTAGCAGTTGACTCATGCACACGCTTTGTGTGGGTGTGGCCACATCGCAGCGCTGATTCCCGGACTGTCATCAGAGATTTGCGTATCTTTATAGGGATTTTTGCCTGTGGTACCTTCCATTCGGATCAGGGTCCGGCTTTCGCCTCTAAGGCGTATAAGGATGCCATGACTTCGATGGGGGTCCAAGTCAAGTTTTCGTCACCCTACAGACCCGAGGGTAATAGTGTAGTTGAACGAATGAACCGTGATTTAAAGCAATCTTTGACAGCCCGAGTTATAGGCACTGGCAGAAATTGGCTGGCTCACCTCTATGGCGTGCAGCGTGCTCTTAATAATCTCCCTAGAAGGTCTCTGGGTGGGCGGACCCCATACGAAATGCTCTTTGGCATCAAGATGTTCGTCCCTGACCTTGACGGTCTAGACTCGGTGGTTCGCGCCACTTCCTTTGACGCAGATGAACATTGCAATGTTTTACAGAATCTACAAAAGACGAGAGACACTCTTGCAAAGGAACATTTGCCCTCCACATCGGATGATGCGTTGCAGATCCCGGTAGTTGGCTGGCTACCCCAAGTTGGAGAACTGGTTCGAGAGAAGATCGACAACAAGAAAGAGTTTGGTCCCTCCTATCGAGCTCCGGTCCCAGTGCTTGGAGTGAAGGGCACAAGAACAGTCATTTTACCACCACTTCCAGGTCGTAAGGAAAACAGGTTTATTTCTATTGACAATGTCAAGATACACAGAGTGGCCGATTCTTCTTAGCATGACACCGGCTGTTTCCTGTCCTTCCATTGTGAGAAATTCAATTATGCCCACTGCTTCTAATAATGAACCTGAGGTGGCCATTGAATTACCTGCTGTTTCCAGTCCATTATTGAATAATTTACCAGGAACTAACCTTGATGAGACAGACTATACATACCCCACTGATTTGTCCATGCCTGACCTGCAAGCTCGTTTAGCCACGGAATCCAGATTTTCATTTGACTCTGCTTCCCTTGCCTCGAAAAAACCCTCTAAAATTGCAGTATATGCTAGCCTGTTTAAAAAACATTTTTTGATACCTCCTTGGATATACATTTGGCTGGTCCTTTTTTCAGTTTACCTTTTTATGTCAATTGGTTTTGTGTTTTATTTTTTTCGGATTATGAATGGACACTATGTCGAGGAGAGAACTTGCATTACTCATTTGAATGGAACTTTGGCCCCACTTTCCTCTTCACATTCTACACACAGATTAAAAAGAGACTTGACTTTGGTTAACATCACAGCGTGGCCTGTTCTGGATGGAATCGCGTGGGATGCAGTTCGTTTTCAGATTCATGGCCCAACGGAAGTCGTTAATGTCCCTAATGTACTAAGAGTTAATATGGGGGATGTGGTGAAACAAAACATTCGTTCTGATGATTGGGATGTTAATGCTGTGGAAAGTTTGTTTTCTGATTTGAAATATTATGCTGCTTTTGATGCTGAGGATTTATATTTAGAATCTGCTAATTATGGTGAATTGTTCTGTTACCAACATTATGGCAATCACTTCTTACACAAGACATCTTCCCGAAGGGATGCGGTTAATTTTACTCAGTGGGAACATTGCCCAGCACCAACACAAGGGAGTTCAGAAACGTTTCTTAAAAAATATACTTATTTCACTGACTTTAATCAGTCCAATCCCGAGTCCTTTTATTTTAAATTTCACAAACAGCCACTGTCCAAGGTTCGACTTACAAATACAAAATTGTTATATTCAAAGGCCTTCCTGGATCAATTAGTTACTGGAGGGTATGAGTTATGGAGGGATACCATAGACCTTAAATCAGTTTGGGGCTCAAGGGCCTGGCAGGTACAAGGCACTGAAGCTTTGCACCGTGCATGTCTCATCCCAAATCATATGTGGTTTTTAAATGAAACCATTTCCCAGACCACGTGCTTTGGATTGGCTACATCTAAAAGGTTAAACACCCCGTCTTTCCCGGAGTTGGAGGAATATGAGAATTGGAGTAATTTTACTAAATTGTCCATTAGAGATATACAGGCTCTGCTTCTGAATTCCTCCTTTAACATTTCCAGTATGAATCCCAAGGGTTGGCTGCTTTGGCACCGTAGTGCTGATTCTTGCCAAAAGAGATTTTTAAATATAACTGACGGTTTTAAGACTGTTAGATCTGATCCCCGTTTTGATTTGAGTCATACTGTCACCTCTTACTCAGTTGGCAAGTTGTGTCAAGCTTGGCTGAAACATTCAACTTTACCTGCGGTTAAGTATCACCTTTCCAAACTGAATGCAGACGTGGATTTGAATGATTTCATTAAGGGCCCAGCTAGTGGCAGGTCGAAAAGGTGGTTATATGGTGTTTACAATGAAATTTGGAAACTCTCACAGATTGAGGCTGCTTCACGCCTTAGGGCTATTGATCAGGCAAATCTTGAGAAAGTGCTTGCAGTGGTTGACAATAGCATTAACGTGCTTTCCTCTAGAATCTACACATTGGATAATATAGTGTCGTCTGTTGTTGATATTGTGCATGATGAAGTGTCTGTATTATACCATGGTCAAAATCAATTACGTTCAATCATGCAGTTTGCATGGACACTACAGACTCTAAAAATGGGTAAGGTTCCCTGGGGATACATGAACGTTTCCTCTTTATTTGCACCGTTTAATTTGACAGACAAACAACGCTTGCTTTCAATGCGTGATGCTTCCTTTTCTATGCTCCATATTGAAAGATTAGAATCTTTACCTTTTTCTGTGGCAGAGACCACTGCTGCTACGTGGCTTATCCACGGTTTAATAACGCTGCCGTTTGCTTTATATAAGTTTTCAAATTGTATGAAATATGTGCCAATAGGTCGTTTTGAACCCTTAGGTAGCGGTTTTCTTCATGAGGTCTGGTCACTCCCATACACATACAGATGTTTCAAGGATGAACAAGAGGTTTATCTAACAGGGGATGAGTGTACTGAGACGCCAGATCATTCTTTAATGTGCAGACACATACAGTTACACGGTTCATGTAACAAGGACCGACCGAATATGGCTTGCGTTTTACAGGGCACACCAGTTCCTGCTATCATCCCCACGTTTAAATTGTTGGAGAATGGTAGTTATTTAATGCTCAATAATGAAAACTGCTGTGGTTTAATTAAAGGTATAGCTTTCATAGTAACGGTTAGTGAGCGAGTTATTTGCTGCAGAAATGTTCTTTATCCTCCCACACGTGAACATAGGGAGTCTTCCATTTGGCCACAGATACCGACCTTGGGAGCAGAATTCAGCGGCATGGCTAGAATAAGAGCTCTATTGTCCCAGAAAGAGGTGGCCTTGAGCTCGGCCCGTGAAACTTTCGTGCTTCACATTGCTAACACCCGCACGGAGGTTCAGGCTCTTTTAAACACTGATTTGCCCTTGCATTTCGGAGCCATGGTCCGTTCTATCTTTAACGCATCCTCCACAACGGGCCTAGCACATTTTTTTAAAGTTGTTAGCGGTGGTCTCGTGACTTCCTTTGAGAAGATTTTTGGAGTCATCCCTGCTTTCTTCCATTCTATTTTTTCATCCTTATTTGGAGGGTTCCCGTTTTTACTTGCTTTAGCGGCTGGCGCATTGGTGGTTTTCTGCCTTTTTAAATATGGATGCCCTTCCTGTGCAAGTCCACGCACAGCTACTACTGACGCGGTTTCGCAACCGCATGCTTGATTATTATGGCACACTGCCGTTGGCGACTCTAAGCACGGCTTTTGGATTAACTTTTCGGTTCTCCTATTTCACTTGTGTCCAGCCTGTATTTCGCTGCCTGACCTGTGATTTCCTTTGGGCCATTGATTTGTGTCTCTGCGGACCAATATCTGCTGACGTCGATTTTGATCAACTGATGAGTCCTATCATTGCTCACGAGTTGGTTTGTTCTGACGAAAGGATTATGGCCTTGGCGGTGGCACATGGACTAATGGGTCCCTGGGATGTGTTGTCGGCAGCGCAAAGTTTCTTGGAACGAAGTTTTCTTGAAAACCCACCGAGCTGTCCTCTGATGGTTATAGAGGATCCGGTGCGGGAAGATCACGTATGTTCCTTTCCTCTTTTAAATTGGATGGCTGAACTGTTTTCGGATGAGGACAGTGACTTCCTCCTGGAGGCTGTTGCAGCTTACTTTTCATATACAGTCTTATCATAGACACTGCCTCAAATTGGCATGCTGATTGATAGCATTTCCTTGATTTTATTGACTTTTGGTCAAGACATTTTATTTTTGCTTGCCTATTGGCTTGAGCCACATTATATTTGTGGGCTATTTTTTAGCATTAGTTTTTATTATTGAATTTTTATTCATGCTCGTTTATAAATGGATTCTGCTCTCATGTGATGGCACTTCTGTTACCTTATTTAGTCCGTTCTCGGATCATGGGGGGGTGTTGTATAGCTCCTATATATCCTTATATCGTGTTAAGTTAGCATAGGTACATTTCAGATTTAAACGCCATTTTTCCTTTCTTGCAACTTCTGCACACGACCCTTAATTGTTGACTTAGCTTTCAACCTAGTGTTTTGCCGTGGTGTATGTGAGAATAATATGTTATTGCTCTGATATCAGTCTTGTTTAATAAACCATGTCTGCACGGAGAGTGCTGAAGTTTCAGGAGCAAAACGATATGGAATTGTTATGAGGTCTGATCTCCACGCCTTCATAGTCATAACACAAGTGCAGCCTTTGCCAACTTGGGCCTGAGGCGGGATTGATATTGCTTTGCACGAGAATTGTTAACACACTTGATGCGGTGCACATGCAGAGAGAGCTGGTGTATGCTGATGTGATTCCTTCATGCTAGGACACTAAGGTATGGGCCCGCCCTAAAACAACCCAAAGAGACCTTCTTAGATAATAATATAATATATGTGTTAGGGAGGGTGAGATATAAGTGTTGTTAACTCTTATTCATTACAGCATGTTAACATGCTGTCACCATTCGCTTTTTATGTCTTAGTAACTATGCTGATAATTTTGCTACTGATAATAAGTATACTTGTATTATCAAAGATACTGCGCCTGAGAAGACGGCATTAGTAAATAAACATTTCAAATGCACATGTGTCTTCTTTACTCCATGTTCTGGTTTGTAATGATAATATAACGAAAGAGTGTTCATGAGTCCCACGTACCCTGAGGTACTGTAAGTTCATGTTCTGGTTTGTCTAAACATTGGGTGTTTGATATGTCCAATGAGACACTGTAGCTAGCTCGGTAAGGGGTGAGTTGGTTGCTAAGGTAAGTTTTGGGACATCCTAATTTGCCGAGGTTCCACTCCTCTGTGCACAGTTCTGTGTGAGTACAGAAACCCTGCAACAACAGTTGAAGCGTGTATTATGAATTTAGCTGACATCGATATGTTGATGGGTAATGTAGTCCCTCAACCCTTGTGGGCGAAGATTCGTCATGAGACTCATGCTGCTGAATTAGGTGATACCTGGGTGAATATTGTTGCTGCAGATGGTAGACAGGAGGGAGGTGCTAAACCTGAACCTCTAGTTTCAAAATTACCAGTAGAATTATTAATCTGATGAAAACGATGATGGCCGCTTTACGAGTGAATTGGGATAAGTTAGCAGCATGTAAGCAGAAGAAAGACAAGAGTGTATCTGATTTCTTCACTAGGTTTGAAGAGACGTTTATTGATCATAGTGGTCAGGATATGAGTACGGAGGGTGGTCAAAGGTTGTTTGTGGATAAATTCATCTTTAATTTGCTTCCCGAACTTTCTAATAAGTTAAAGGACTCTGAGAGTTCATGGGCTGTCTCTTCGTCGGCCCAGATATTGGCTACTGCACAATATTATGAGAATAGGGATAAAGATGAGAAGGATAAAGTGGAGAAGAAAACTAAAGAGTTAAAAACCTAAAGTTCTTTTGCAGCAAGCTTATCCGCCTCGTAAGAATCAGCCTCAGTTTCAGCAACCTCCACAATTTCAGAGATTGTTACAGAAGTCCGAGCCTTATGTTCAGCGATTCTTTCCTGGCCCTAATCAGTGTGCTTATTGCAGAGAGGAAGGTCATTACAAGAATAGTTGCCCGGTTTTGTTACAGCGTGCGAAGGGTGTATCTGGTCAGAGAGGTCGTGGTAGTTTTCAGCAAGCTCCTAGGGGTAGGGGACGTGGTGTGTTTCCCCAGAATGAGCGTTCCTCTCCCTACAGAATTCTGCAAATTATTTTGACAGACAGAATGTTCCGAGTGGTCAGTCTGCCCAGTATTATGTTGAGGATTACTATGTCGAAGGTGAGAGTTCTGGTTATAATATTAACTAGGACAGCCAAGGACAAAGTGAGGGAGTAGTGTCAGTTCCAGTAGACCAGAGTGGACCTTATGTTGAAGTGGTTACATCAGGTGTGGTAGAACCTTTTCTTTTGGATACTGGTGCGATGAAGAGTTCTATTATGCACTCTAAACTTCCTGGCGCACCTTTGTCTGGCTTGACCAATGTTTCAGAAGGATTTTCAGGCGCCCCAGTTCGTAATCCGGTTTCTAGTCCTTTGTCCCTTTCGATTGGCCCTTGTGAATTGGAAGCTCCACTTATTTTAACGACTGGTTGTGGTGAGAATCTGTTGGGTTTGGACTTGCTGAAAAGATTGTATGCGACATTACATTGTTCTCCTTCAGGAGTACAACTTACACTCGGTAAGAAAGTGATTTCTCCAATGTATTTGTCTAAGGATTGTTTGCCATTGGAATTGCGTTCACTTCCTGATACACTTTGGGCTACAGGTCCAAATGATGTTGGTCTTTTGCAGATTCCACCTTATGTTGTCACGCTTAAGTCAAATGCTAGGCTACCTCGTATTCCCCAATACAAGATCTCGAGTGATGGTGAGAGAGCTCTTTTAGCGATTGTTTATGATCTGGTTGAGAAGGGTGTAGTTGAGGAAACGAGAGGTAATGTTTGTATTGTAATTAAAGGGCATTGAGAGCAAAATGATTTGCAAAATCTGAAGTAAGAAGTCTCACAGTTAGTGGTTATGTCACATCATACCAATCAACAACAGGCGAGCAGGTCATGAAGAAGATAGCAGTATATGTGGCAGTGGCCTTTGGACCGCTCTTTGAATCTGGTAGTACAATGACGAAATAATGCACCAGAATCAGACACACAGAGACAGAGGGAAGGACACAGACCAGAGACAAGCATGACATCAATCAGCAGTTATTTGAATTATGCATGAGTAGGTATACAAAATGACATACTGTGACATATCACAGTGCACAGATACACGTCCACCAAGTGTAAAATGGTTCAATAATTTTCTGAGAACATGAGGACTGTGTTGCATATTGTAATGTCAAATTTACTATGCGACTGCATGGTTAAAGGACAGTCCCATGTTCAAGCATGAAAGTTGCACAAGTGGCACTTTTTAAAATGTATTTTCCTTGTGTACGTATAGGAAAACTATCCATGTTCTATAAATAATATACATACATATATGCATATGTAGACTTTTGAGTGAGTGACACTTTTGAATCGACTATTAAGCTAATTTTGTGCATGAATATTTTGGTGAGGAGAAACTACAAAATAACGTAAATAAATGTCAGAGAATGTGATACCATACAAATAATACTAGACACAGTCAAGCAAGGACACTGTCTGCTCACTTGACAAAGAGACCCTCCATGTTAGCCGATTTTGCACTGGAGTTTTCACATGTGTTGGTCATCTATTTCTATGGCACGCCTTTTTATACTCCTTTATCTCCACCACATCTGCGGAGTTTAAAAACCTACTTTAACACAAAATGTTCTCGTTAGGCGCTGATCACATAGAAATGAGCCATTTGTAGAGATCTGCTGATATTCCAAGGGAAAGCTATTGCTGCGGCGATTCTACTGTATGCCTGAACTGATTAGAAAAGGAGCTGAACAAAGGGAGCAAATGAAATTTACTTTGAGTTAACCCTTCATAATTGTGGCAACTTGGGCTTCCATTCATTGACGGTGAAATCAGTCAAAACACCTGGGGGAAAACATCCTTCGTCTACAGTGAATTCAAAATCCCATACATTTGCCTATTAATTGGCAGTGGGCTTCTAACAATATGGCCCTAAAGCCAGTGAGACTGCACAAGGAGTAAATGACCTGATGCATTAACAATCCTACAATCTGTGCATTAATGACTGATAACTACAGCGTATTCATGGATCCCGATAGAAAGTGATACCTACGAACTCTACCAGGAGGACTGTAAGCGATCCTCTCGTTAAATCTTTGTCATACCTGAACTACAGCAAACATTTCTGAAGAAAAATTGGTTACAGGGACAGCACTGTAAAATAAAAAGTCATTGCAGTGAGCTGTGCAGCTGTCTTACACCACCCTTTGACTGATCTGCTCTGCGTTTTTCTCAAAGTTCGCTTACATTGTTCCATATTGTACCCTCACCCTTAGTTGATTCGTAGCCACGCTACAGCTCCATCCACAGTTGGTGGCTTATGATTGCTACAGCTCCATCCACAGTTGGTGGCTTATGATTGCTACACCTCCATCCACAGTTGGTGGCTTATGATTGCTACAGCTCCATCCACAGTTGGTGGCTTATGATTGCTACACCTCCATCCCACAGTTGGTGGCTTATGATTACAGTTTCTGACCTTTAGTCTTTTTAACTGTACTCTTGATGGCGAGGATCACTGTATCCGTCTTCTGTAATATATTAGAAGTCTCCCATAATAAGTGTCTTTACTTGTTTCACTTCACCCTCCACAGTACGGTGTGTAAATGTGCGATGTATTTCATAAAAGCACGGGTATTTATTCTGTGTAGGGTGAATGGTGCTCATTAAGGATACATACATGCCTGCACATGGTCCTTAAGCGGCCATACCTGGCCTCTTACAGATATAACTGACATGTTCATTGTGCACTGAATGCGTACCAAGAAACGATGTAGTTGTCTGGTCGACAGTGGGAATAAACATCCCTTCCTACCAAACAGTTTCTGACTACAACTGTACCCGAGCGAATAAAGAGTCAGACAAATCCAGTAACCATAGGGTCTCGCAAAAGAGGCTTCATAGGGATGATTAATGTCTATTGGTAGTCATACTGGTCAACGGAACAAAAAGATCAATAATTCACCAATTTTACAGATATATTAATCCAGTGCTACAATATATAAATAATAAAAAAAAAATAACAGTCTGCGTGGGCCTCGCTATATCACACAAGTTATACGTGGAATATTAAAAAAAGCAATTAAACTAGAAATACTAATGACTACAAATACATTATGACAATCTCGTTAGAGCCAAAGAGTAACCCACGGGGACATTCTCAATGCATAGCACTAGGTTTTCTAAGCAGTTCTAAAGTAGCAAAGTCGACATTTTCACCACTAGGACGAAAGCCCCCACAGTCATCATCAGGGAAAATGTGTCTATGATGTTTTGTGTAGCAGCTTTTTGAAAAGACGGTGGAGAAAGAAAATTAGTTTCCAATAAATGACATCTCGAATCTCAGTAGATAGAACATTAAAGATGAGATCATGGCAGTCAATAGACTCAGACGGTGAAAACTAAGCCAAGGGCTGAGTTCAAATGTAAATAATGCAGTGCAACTACATTGTAATCAGCCAAGGGAGCCATAAATTTAATTTTGCTTAGCTTTTTGAGCTCCCACTGGGCCCTATTCTTTTGGGGGAAAAAATATCAGGATTGCTTGCAGTGTTGTTCTGGACGTCACCTAGCAAATAAAGGCACACAAGTAAGATGGATTGAATTGGTAGGAGGGAAACCACAAATCTCAACAGCAGATGTGAAATATGCCTCCCTCCACTCCAACATAATTTTAACTAGATGTGGGAGGAACTCGCAGGCTCTCTGGGGAATTCCATGAAGTTGCATAAGAAGTTTGCAAAATTCCGCGGAGTTCGGTGAGCGGGCAGAATTGAGCACAATGTGCTGCTCTCGCTGATTTTTAGCGCTGGGAGCTTTGTCCGCGCAACGTCACCACGCAGCACATCAGAAGGTTCTGCTTCTTTCTGCTGCTCAAGAAGATCTACTCAAGCGGCAGCTTTTTCAAAATATGAACAGTCGTGACCTACCGCCGGCGTTGAGAAAAATCTCACCTGGAGGAGTGCTAGCACCCGAAAATTGCTCTAGGGAATGCAGATTCCCAGTTACGTTCGCCAACTTAATGTTAGGAAATGTCCGCCAAGTGGCACTTGGAATAGTATTGCCAGAACTCTGCGATACTCACGTAGTGCAGAGTGGGTAAAACTCCACCTGCATAGCTGAATTTTCCACAAACCCTTATTCTTAACGCTTCTCTGCAAAGCCCAGAACAAAAGCAATTTTGTGTGTCCTCAGTTCCCATTATGAAGATAGTTATCCTCTCAGTTGGCTCTAGCTTCCTGTAAGTGCCCTCAAGAGATGATAAATATTTGGCAAAATTAATTCAGTAACTCATACTTCACCAAGACTATTTCGAGAAAATTCAGCAGCCCAAACAGACATTTTACAGCGATAGGGCACTGCCCCGACCTCCTTCACATAATTGGAATAAATTCTAGACTCGTCGTACAACCAAGCGAGGAGAGGATCTGAGCCCCTATTACAAAGGGCCTGAATTAAAGCGCAGAGCACGGTTTGTACTGTGTCAAGCCAATGAAGAAAAATAGTCCGACGCATTGATGGAGTGCCGGTCCTCCATTTGGAGTTGTCTGCTGCCTCTGAACATCTCTAGTCATTGGCAGGAGCCAGCGTCATGGCTGTTCCCGTCAATGTGTTAAAAGTCTGACAGATGGTACCGTCTAAGAGACAGACATTTGTCAAACATTTGACATGTTTTTGGTTATTCAAAAATAATCTTCCAAATTGGGAGTTTGTTTTTTAAAAAGACAAAAACAAATGACCCCCATACCATGCGTATTATCTCCCATGGTGTGGGGGGATTGAAGCGTTGCTACTGTCTCATACTGGCAGTGAGGGACAGTGAAAACTGGCCACTCCACCTCCCACTAAATCAGGTGGCCCACACTCCATATGCTTGTCCGCACTAGACTCCATCGCCGAATACAGACGGTCCACCTGCCTATAAATCTCGCGTGTGGACCCAGGGTTTGCAGAGAGGGTACTCTTGCCGTCGCAAGAGAATATCCTCTCTGCAAAACTCTATATCAGGCTTAACTGAAGCCTTTATGGAGAATGGCTTCAAGATACAGAGCCACAAGGATCTGGCATCCACTCAGGATAATACAAACATGGAGCAATTAAGTGACTAGAGGTCGAGGACCTGAAGCAATGTATTTAAGGATTGCAAATGTCTTGATACTGCACTTTCCTTGATCTACCCGTTAAAATCATTGACTAGAAGGGAAAAGACATTCAATACTTTCTGGTCTGGTATGGTTTGTAAAAAAAAATTAAAGTTTAAACAGCAGGCGCGGGTCTAGTCTTGCGTAGATCCAGTGCCTTCTGCGGTTTTCCAGACCCAGCTCGCCTCAGCAGTTCACAGGTGAAAATGGCAGTGATACGCACTTTGATTGCTTTTCCCTTCAAACGTTTTGCGCCTCCCATGAAAAGTGGTGCCATGCCACTACAGGGTCGGGGTGACCAGTGAGTACACCAGACTGACTGCTGATGCACTGGTAGTCAGAGCAAAAAGCACTGGAGTGTACAGGTTGTTGTTCCTGGTGCCCTGTGATTGGAAAGTACAGACAGAGTTGTGGCTGCTTCTCTCCAGCTGGATCTCTGAGGACTAAGGGGCCATTTCCCTATCATCTTCCTGTACAACGCAGATGAGCTTGTGCTATTGCAGGTGTTCATTTTTAGGTGCACTACTGTGTACTCTCTTTCAGCCTGTAGAAACCAGAATAATACTTCACAGCGGGTGGAGATGCTGCCTGTAACTCTCCGTGGGCTCAGACCAGAGTTGGACTGGGACAGAAATAGACCAGGGGAGAAAAATAAAAGATGTCCCAATTAGTGAATAAGCTACTTTAAAACAAAAATGTATCCTATGATGCAAATTGTGGCAGGCTTAAACTTGTAAAGACTAACTGTATACGTGTTTTGAAAGTATGGTGGACTGCATGGATTTGAACTTGCTGCCAGCAAAGTTTGTTTTAATATCAGGGAAATCAACAGTGAAAATCGGATCAGCGGAGGAGCCAAGATGGCGATCGGAACGGTCGCATAAACGCCTCGCTCCGCGATCCCTTCCTCCCCGCCACCTATCCTGTCTTTAATCCTGTTCGGGGCGTTCCGAATTCGGTTACCAAGGAAGAGCCTTCACTTACCGTCTGTTTCCGGGGCTCCGGCGTGCAGTGGTTTCTGCGTTCTGCCCTTGTCGTCTTACCGGCCTTCCCGGCCCTGACGCCGGGGCCTCGAGTGCAGTGCCTGCCCGGAGGTGTTCGGAGTGCCGGCGGTCCGGAACCGGTGGAGAGACCCGATGGTGGGAGCCTGAGAGCCGCGAGCTGGTGGCGCCAGAGCGGACCCACCCCCGATAGTGGGCCGCCCCACATGCCCGATTGCCTGCCGGACCAGAGAGAGAAGCCGCGTTGTCCGGCACCCCTCGGGTGAGACGCCCACTCCTGTTGATTGTCCCTCCTGGGATCCGGTGCAGGGCTCCCCGAGAGTTGTGGGGAGCACGCCCGTTCTTCTGGTGACTCTCCTTTCTCCGCCAGGCGCCATCCGCCGCGGATCGGCTGTGTGTCCTGGGGCCTCCGGCACTCATGGTGGACTTGGAGGTGGACGAGACAATGGCGGCGGGCGATGTGCTCAAGATGGCGGATGGCCCCTCGGAGTGTCTTCCTCCTGGAGACAGGGACGTTGCTGCTTTTGCTCTCCAAAGACCTCGTTTGCTTTGGGCGGCCCCTACACGAAGTGCTGTCTTGCTTGCCCTGGCTGCTCTGCGGATCGACCTGTCCTTGAAATGCCGGGTCTTGGAGTTGCGGATCGCCGCCATGGTTGCTCCGCCATTTTGTGACGCTGTGTCGTCTTCCCGAATTGGTATTGTTGAGACTCCTCCAGCTGCTGTGCTGGGATCTCCGGATGGGTGTTCGATTCTATTGGATCAAGTGGACCCGGTGCCGATGCTGCAGTGTTTCCTACATCCTGATTTCTTTGCTTCGTGCTGGACAGCCCAGATTTTGTGCTTGGCCACGTGGATATTCGGTGTACTTTTGCATTCTGACTGCTGCCGAGTTTTCCTGGTTGCTTCTTGGTGGCCGGGACGGTGTTCCGCGAAGATTCCACTTGCTTTCCCTGACTGGTATGATCCCACTATATCGTACTGTTTCTTGGCCATGCCGGGGTCTGGCAGTTCTGCTCTTCATAGAAGTGGACAGGGGTGATCGTGCCTGGGTGCCTGCGGGACTTTCGTTTTGTTAATGGCATCTCCGGGCCTCATTATTTGGACAGTTCCTGTCTCCATCCTCTGTGTAGGCTTTTCTCAGTATCCTCTTTGACCTCGATTATTGATCCTTTGTTGCGGGTGGGGAGGTGTTTTGTATTTCGATCGCCGGCTCCTCTCCTCTCTCTCCTGGTTTCTCTCCTTCTCTCTTTTTCTCCTTTTTCTTTCTCCGTTATTTCTCTTTTTCTCTTTTCTCCTATATTTCGGGTGACTCTGGGGCGACAGGCACGCTGTTTAGTGGGGTAGGCCATAGCCATTACAGTGATGTAGGGTGGGGGGGGGTGTTTGTTATTTTAGCTTGTTTTGTTCTATGGTCCCTTTTTGCTTCCTTTCTAGGGGGTGGGCTATGTCCCTTTGTTTTTTTTCTCCTTCGATTCGCAAGTGTCTGCACTTTCTCCTTTTTCGGGGCGGGTGGGCTGTCTATGTGGCGTCCTATTCAATTGTTTGCTATGATTTGTCCTTTATTTTTGGCCCCTTTGATGGGCATAGGATGTCGTTGGGCCTTGCCCTACTATGGTTACCTGATTGCGTGGGGGGCTATATCCCTCCCGCCCCCCCCCCCCCTTTTTTCTGTATATGTTGCATGACGCCCTGGTAGATATGGCCGCTGCCTCCTCTATAAATCATAAAATGGAACCTTTCTCATCCTGGCGCTTACTGTGTAGCGACTTTATTCCACGTCTATACTGTATTCATTTTGCCGTACATATTGATGTTGCTCCTTTTTTGTTTCTCCTGATTTTGCGGCCGGCCCCTGTGGTTGTAGGCCTGCGCTTGTACTGATATGCGTATTTCAATAAAGGTTTAAAAAAAAAAATCAAAAAAAAAATCGGATCAGCAAACTGTACAACAGGCCCGCAAAAAGCCAACGCATGCACTGACATGTCAGACCAGCCCTTCGGGAACTCTGCCTGATTGCCTAAGGCCAGACAGGTCTTGGGTCAGACACACCTTAGAACTGCCGCCTACCATTGCAGCCTGTGCTCCTCCTGCCCAGGAAAAGTGGACAGGGTCAGTCAGGCCAGTCAGCCAACGCAACCTAGGCCTAAAACAGAAACAAGGAAAAATATGCCATAGCCATTTTATTGGCCTTTAGATATCTACAAACAAAATAAACACGCACCTTAAATGAAAGATAAAATATGCAAGTTAAACAAAATTGATGGGAAATGCATTCTTTGTCATTAATGTTATGAAACGTCAATTATTTGATGCAATCTCCGAATGTTGTCCTGACTTCGTTATAGAGCTGTGGAGGTCTCGGCATGGAAATGAAAGCACTGTAAATATGCACATAGTTTTTAAATTGTATTACACACAGTACATCATCAGCTGCAGCAACATGTACAGCGATTTCGTGTTCACTGTAAGGCAAGGGTTAACCTTCCATTTCAGGGGTTTTGCAGCAATTTCAAGAGCATTTTAGATCTTCTCTTTGCTGAAAACGAGGCAGATAGGTCTTCTACTTCACCTTACAATACTTAAGACCTTTTTTAAAATATCTGCTCAATACATTCAAACACAGGTGAAGGAGCAGACTGCACTTCTACAACAACTCTGTCAGTAATTTAGACATGGGACATGACACGTAAAATTGTCAGGGACAATGATGAGTGAAACCCCACTGTGGGTATGCGACCTCTTACGGGAAGTGAGCAACATCCAGGGATTTAAAACATGGGACATCATAGGCGTTAGGAAACTGGAGTGTCTGGGGGAGGGGCACACATGGGGGGGGGATGGGGGGTAGGGGGGGGGGGGAGGAACAGGAGTTATGGTCCTTAGCCGCTGGAGGTCCTCTAAATATAAATAGATTCAGAAGCATACCTACAATTATGATATGCCCTGGCAGCCCCTATCCCGAGGGGAACTATAATTAAGAACGCCTCCCCTATGGAAGAGAGATCATCATCCAAGGCCTATCCACAAAAAGCTATAGCCTTGAAATACAGGAAAATGATCAACAATACACCAGACCCATCAAGAAGATTTATAGGGAAACTTGAGGAAGATGTAGGAACTTTCCTAGAGGGGGAATGGGAAGAGGAGTTCTGCACTCCTAGAGAGGTATCCATAAGGACTGGATTACGATTGGTAAAACTAAAAATACTGCATAGAGCATACCTCACCAGAAGACTCTTAGCAAAAACTGGCAGTAGGGCACTGATCGTTGCCGAAGAGGATGTCGGCAAAAAAGCAACTTTATCCATACACTATGCGACAGTCTCGAACTGAGGAACTTTAAAGGGTGTGGTAGAAGTGGCTCACTCATCTTAAAACCTCCTATGACCGTCACTGGCCAAACTGGCCATACTGGCCATATTGGACGTCTGTAGGGAAATCGTTTTGCAAGGATACCCCAAAATTTACATGCTGGGGCTCAGCATGGTCAAGAGGAATGTGGTTTAGCATTGAGGGGTGAGGGTGGGGGGGGGGGGGGGGGGGAAGCCTCTACCCCGGAGCGACGGCAATGGAAAGCAGACATGGACTACCGTTTGCTGACCGATAAGCAGATTTATGAAGGCAGAGGATGCACAAACAAGTGGGAACATATGGCTACCATGGGTGATATAATGGGGTTTTGGCTTGAATTCTGTGGTACGATAGATCTCTTGGACCTGGGCTTGGTGGGTGGGGGTGGGGCCCCAGGGTACGGTGAAGCACAAGGACAAACGGTACAGATACTGGGTTCCACAATGTACATACAGATAAAATGCTGCTGTGATGTCTGTTCTTGTACACTGTTTCGATAAAAAGATGTTAAAAACAGTACAATCAAATACCTCAACGCCAAGGGGTGCGTTTGCAGAGTGTTGCAAGGAGGGGGCGTGGCCTCAGGCATGGTGCCGGTCTTTTATTTTTTAAGAAGGGGGGCTGTGTGGCCCCCCTTCTTTTCCTATTATTATTGGCTCTGGTGTGGTTCTGTAATTCTCAAACCTGACTGCATTTTAGTTTTGCCCTCACGTAGGCCAGTAAAGTAGGACCAAAACAAGTGGCTTTGCCTTCTGAGTTCGTGCATATATTAATTTGGGTTTCTCTGACTCTGAATGAACTGCAGAGAGAGAGTAACCCTTTTCACCTGAAACTGACCTTTTGCAAAACCTGTTTCACTAGCTGATTGTTGTCTGAGTTTTTCAATCACTGTTCAGGGCCTCGTTAACTTTTAGTGTTCCTTGCACATATCTTATCTTAAACAATATCTAAATGGTTTCTTTTCTTAAGACTTTCTTTCCTGAAACATGGGTTTTTGCCATGTGTCGTGACTGCCATCTGGTGTTACTTTTTATGTAGGCCTTAGAAGTTAGTCTGTGAGCAAAGCAGTCTGACCTATTGTGAATCATACACATTAACCAAGGATTTCTTCGTGCACTGGAGTTAATTTCAGAAGCTGGCCTTTAACCTGGAATTGACCCTGCCAAGCCAATTTCCCTGCAAGATCGTTTTTTGCTTTTCCAATCACTATTCAAGACATTTGTTAACTTTTAAGTTTCTTTACGTCTGTTATCCTGCACATTATCTGAAACTACTTTTCTTGACTATTTCTTCATTTCATGGGTTACGCTTTCAATTAAGGGTTTGTGCGGGCCTTCCAGATTATTATTTAGATATGCCTAAATATTAACTTGTGGGTTGGGACACTGTAAAATGAGCTTTACTGTATGATGCTGTGTGATGTCATGTATTTTCTATTGGTTGAATTTTGGTGCAGGGGCGTGCATTTTAAATGTACCTTTTTGTGTATAAATAGGGATGTCTTGCCTTAGTAAAATTGAGCAGTTTCTTGAGTTGTACACCGTGTTGTGTTGCTGGGATTTCTGCTACTAGCTGCAGCTAATAAATTTGATCTCTGACGCCACCTAGAAGTATTCCGTGTCTCTGTATACCAAGGCAAGGGAACCTAGAGGACTTTTGGGCGTGTCCCTGACGCCGCTGGGTACTTGAAAACCCGGTTCTTCAGTTGGTGCAGCCAACGCGGGCCGACTTCAGTGGTACCGGTCCAAGCACGAAGATTGCGAGGAGCCACGAGAGGAAATTCTGGAGGAGGGCCCCCACTTCATCGACCCCTGCATGTCGACGTGGACCAAAGTACTTTTCTGCGAGGCTTCCCGCTTTCCAACGGCTGCGAAGGACTGCTGCCCTGACTGTCGCCTTGTCTTGGACCCTCCGATTGATGTTTGTAAAGCGAGACGATAGACGGTCTTCTGGTGGCGTGACAGATATTTAGTTAAGTATAAGTGGGTCGCTCCCACGACTTTGTCTGGTTCCTTGGTTTTGATTTGGTTGGTTTTTATTTGGTTGCTGCAGTACCCAAAGCCGAAGGACTTGTATATTTACGAGTGTATCATTTTTTGATTCCCTTTGAAGTTTGAAACCAGACTAGTGAGCAAGATGCCTGGTCTTGGTAAATTTGGTAATTGGTTTGTTTGTGGTAGTAACAGGGATTCCCGATTGGAGGATTCATGTCCGATACCTCCGGTTGGAACTCTGACTTATGAACTGTACTCAAAACACGGAGTGTGCCCTATTACTTATAATGAAGTATGGGTCCGCTACACTAAAAAGGATGGTGTTTTGCAATGGCCCCCACATGGTAGTTTTGAAACAGATTTTAGACAATCTAGAAGTTAAGCTATTTAAGAAGAAAGCCCGGCCGGCAATGTTTGACTCTTTCCGCCTTTGGCGTAAGGAAGCCAAACAGAGAGAAATTAAGCAAGCAAAGAGATAGGAAAGATAAAAATATGTCAGTACTACAAGCTGCTAGACAGTTTAAGGAAGAGAGAAGAGCGTGCGAGTGAAGTCTTAGATAGACAGCGTTGCATGGCCATAGATAAATGTTATCCGGCCTTGCCGTCTTCTCCTTCGAAAGTGATGGAAGACCCTGAAAAAGATCCTTTGATCTCTCATTTACTGAGATTGCCTCCTCCTTATGTGCAGGGTGCTACTGCGCCTCTATTACCCCCGGTTGTTCCACCCTTTGTTGTTCAACCTCCTGCTGTTGTTCAGCCACCCGGTGCTCCACAGATGGTTTTGCCTTCTCCTGCGCAACCCATTCTAGGGTCGCCAGCCTTGCTATCAGATTTGCCTCAAACTCCTTTGCCTTCTGCTTCTGCATCTTCGATTTCTACTGTTCTTGTCCCTACACCTTCCTTGCCTCAGAATACTTATTCTCCTGTTCTTATGTCTACTTCTTCTCCTTCCGTTCGAAAACGAATGACAGAAACTGTTTCTAATTTATTGTCACCATTGTTTGGGTCACTGAATATGACCCCTGTTTCCGAACGTAAGCAGAGTCGTAGTCAGCTTCCTAGTTCTGAAGAACGGACAGTGTTGGATTTGTTGGCTCGTAGGTGGATTTTAAATGCTCCGAGGTATCATTTGCCAGCAGTTATGGATGTTTTCTTTCAGTGGGAACCGCCTAAGCAAAGGTATGTTTTTGATGTAATGTGTACTTTTCTGCGTCAGGAATGGGAAGATAATGAGTTGCGTCTGATTCCGCAGGATGTGCTCGATGTTCAGTCAGATTTTGCCAAAGGGATGATAGTGGAATCGGATGTTACAGATGCCATAGAGACAATACTTACTTTCAGATCTAGACTTCCGCCTCAGACATTATATGTTAGGAGGAAAGTGAAACAGTACCCTATGAGAGAAGTTCCTCCGGTATGGAAAGAAGCAGTTCAGGCTAATGTAAATTTGGGTATTCAGGCCGCTCCGGCTCATCTTCAGCGAGTATGGGTACATGTCCCTTGGAAGAGAGCAGAGGTCTTGGCTCTTAAGCAGACCTTACCTGACCCTCGTAAGAATCCTGCTGGTTATTACAAGGAGTTGTCCCAGACAGTTGAAGCGTGTATTATGAATTTAGCTGACATCGATATGTTGATGGGTAATGTAGTCCCTCAACCCTTGTGGGCGAAGATTCGTCATGAGAATCATGCTGCTGAATTAGGTGATACCTGGGCGAATATTGTTGCTGCAGATGGTAGACAGGAGGGAGGTGCTAAACCTGAACCTCTAGTTTCAGAATTACCAGTAGAATTATTAATCTGATGAAAACGATGATGCCCGCTTTACGAGTGAATTGGGATAAGTTAGCAGCATGTAAGCAGAAGAAAGACAAGAGTGTATCTGATTTCTTCACTAGGTTTGAAGATACGTTTATTGATCATAGTGGTCAGGATATGAGTACGGAGGGTGGTCAAAGGTTGTTTGTGGATAAATTCGTCTTTAATTTGCTTCCCGAACTTTCTAATAAGTTAAAGGACTCTGAGAGTTGATGGGCTGTCTCTTCGTCGGCCCAGATATTGGCTACTGCACAATATTATGAGAATAGGGATAAAGATGAGAAGGATAAAGTGGAGAAGAAAACTAAAGAGTTAAAAACGAAAGTTCTTTTGCAGCAAGCTTATCCGCCTCGTCAGAATCAGCCTCAGTTTCAGCAACCTCCACAATTTCAGAGATTGTTACAGAAGTCCGAGCCTTATGTTCAGCGATTCTTTCCTGGCCCTAATCAGTGTGCTTATTGCAGAGAGGAAGGTCATTACAAGAATAGTTGCCCAGCTTTGTTACAGCGTGCGAATGGTGTATCTGGTCAGAGAGGTCGTGGTAGTTTTCACCAAGCTCCTAGGGGTAGGGGACGTGGTGTTTCCCCAGAATGAGCGTTCCTCTTCCCTACAGAATTCTGCAAATTATTTTGACAGACAGAATGTTCCGAGTGGTCAGTCTGCCCAGTATTATGTTGAGGATTACTATGTCGAAGGTGAGAGTTCTGGTTATAATATTAACTAGGACAGCCAAGGACAAAGTGAGGGAGTAGTGTCAGTTCCAGTAGACCAGAGTGGACCTTATGTTGAAGTGGTTACATCAGGTGTGGTAGAACCTTTTCTTTTGGATACTGGTGCGATGAAGAGTTCTATTATGCACTCTAAACTTCCTGGCGCACCTTTGTCTGGCTTGACCAATGTTTCAGTAGGATTTTCAGGCGCCCCAGTTCGTAATCCGGTTTCTAGTCCTTTGTCCCTTTCGATTGGCCCTTGTGAATTGGAAGCTCCACTTATTTTAACGACTGGTTGTGGTGAGAATCTGTTGGGTTTGGACTTGCTGAAAAGATTGTATGCGACATTACATTGTTCTCCTTCAGGAGTACAACTTACCCTCGGTAAGAAAGTGATTTCTCCAATGTATTTGTCTAAGGATTGTTTGCCACTGGAATTGCGTTCACTTCCTGATACACTTTGGGCTACAGGTCCAAATGATGTTGGTCTTTTGCAGATTCCACCTTATGTTGTCACGCTTAAGTCAAATGCTAGGCTACCTCGTATTCCCCAATACAAGATCTCGAGTGATGGTGAGAGAGCTCTTTTAGCGATTGTTTATGATCTGGTTGAGAAGGGTGTAGTTGAGGAAACGAGAGGTAATGTTTGTATTGTAATTAAAGGGCATTGAGAGCAAAATGATTTGCAAAATCTGAAGTAAGAAGTTTCACAGTTAGTGGTTATGTCACATCATACCAATCAACAACAGGTGAGCAGGTCATGAAGAAGATAGCAGTATCTGTGGCAGCGGCCTTTAGACCGCTCTTTGAATCTGGTAGTACAATGACGAAATAATGCACCAGAATCAGACACACAGAGACAGAGGGAAGGACACGGACCAGAGACAAGCATGACATCAATCAGCAGTTATTTAAATTATGCATGAGTAGGTATACAAAATGACATACTGTGACATATCACAGTGCACAGATACACATCCACCAAGTGTAAAATGGTTCAATAATTTTCTGAGAACATGAGGACTGTGTTGCATATTGTAATGTCAAATTTACTATGCGACTGCATGGTTAAAGGACAGTCCCATGTTCAAGCATGAAAGTTGCACAAGTGGCACTTTTTAAAATGTATTTTCCTTGTGTACGTATAGGAAAACTATCCATGTTCTATAAATAATATACATATATATATATGCATATGTAGACTTTTGAGTGAGTGACACTTTTAAATCAACTATTAAGCTAATTTTGTGCATGAATATTTTGGGGAGGAGAAACTACAAAATAACGTAAATAAATGTCAGAGAATGTGATACCATACAAATAATACTAGACACAGTCAAGCAAGGACACTGCCTGCTCACTTGACAAAGAGACCCTCCATGTTAGCCGATTTTGCACTGGAGTTTTCACATGTGTTGGTCATCCATTTCTATGGCACGCCTTTTTATACTCCTTTATCTCCACCACATCTGCGGAGTTTAAAAACCTACTTTAACACAAAATGTTCTCATTAGGCGCTGATCACATAGAAATGAGCCATTTGTAGAGATCTGCTGATATTCCAAGGGAAAGCTATTGCTGCGGCGATTCTACTGTATGCCTGAACTGATTAGAAAAGGAGCTGAACAAAGGGAGCAAATGAAATTTACTTTGAGTTAACCCTTCATAATTGTGGCAACTTGGGCTTCCATTCATTGACGGTGAAATCAGTCAAAACACCTGGGGGAAAACATCCTTCGTCTACAGTGAATTCAAAATCCCATACATTTGCCTATTAATTGGCAGTGGGGCTTCTAACAATATGGCCCTAAAGCCAGTGAGACTGCACAAGGAGTAAATGACCTGATGCATTAACAATCCTACAATCTGTGCATTAATGACTGATAACTACAGCGTATTCATGGATCCCGATAGAAAGTGATACCTACGAACTCTACCAGGACTGTAAGCGATCCTCTCGTTAAGTCTTTGTCATACCTGAACTACAGCAAACATTTCTGAAGAAAAATTGGTTACAGGGACAGCACTGTAAAATAAAGTCATTGCAGTGAGCTGTGCAGCTGTCTTACACCACCCTTTGACTGATCTGCTCTGCGTTTTTCTCAAAGTTCGCTTACATTGTTCCATATTGTACCCTCACCCTTAGTTGATTCGTAGCCACGCTACAGCTCCATCCACAGTTGGTGGCTTATGATTGCTACAGCTCCATCCACAGTTGGTGGCTTATGATTGCTACAGCTCCATCCACAGTTGGTGGCTTAGGATTGCTACACCTCCATCCCACAGTTGGTGGCTTATGATTGCTACACCTCCATCCCACAGTTGGTGGCTTATGATTACAGTTTCTGACCTTTAGTCTTTTTAACTGTATTCTTGATGGCGAGGATCACTGTATCCGTCTTCTGTAATATATTAGAAGTCTCCCATAATAAGTGTCTTTACTTGTTTCACTTCACCCTCCACAGTACGGTATGTAAATGTGCGATGTATTTCATAAAAGCACGGGTATTTATTATGTGTAGGGTGAATGGTGCTCATTAAGGATACATACATGCCTGCACATGGTCCTTAAGCGGCCATACCTGGCCTCCTACAGATATAACTGACATGTTCATTGTGCACTGAATGCGTACCAAGAAACAATGTAGTTGTCTGGTCGACAGTGGGAATAAACATCCCTTCCTACCAAACCGTTTCTGACTACAACTGTACCCGAGCGAATAAAGAGTCAGACAAATCCAGTAACCATAGGGTCTCGCAAAAGAGGCTTCATAGGGATGATTAATGTCTATTGGTAGTCATACTGGTCAACGGAACAAAAAGATCAATAATTCACCAATTTTACAGATATATTAATCCAGTGCTACAATATATAAATAATTTTAAAAAAAATAACAGTCTGCGTGGGCCTCGCTATATCACACAAGTTATACGTGGAATATTAAAAAAAGCAATTAAACTAGAAATACTAATGACTACAAATACATTAGGACAATCTCGTTAGAGCCAAAGAGTAACCCACGGGGACATTCTCAATGCATAGCACTAGGTTTTCTAAGCAGTTCTAAAGTAGCAAAGTCGACATTTTCACCACTAGGACGAAAGCCCCCACAGTCATCATCAGGGAAAATGTGTCTATGATGTTTTGTGTAGCAGCTTTTTGAAAAGACGGTGGAGAAAGAAAATTAGTTTCCAATAAATGACATCTCGAATCTCAGTAGATAGAACATTAAAGATGAGATCATGGCAGTCAATAGACTCAGACGGTGAAAACTAAGCCAAGGGCTGAGTTCAAATGTAAATAATGCAGTGCAACTACATTGTAATCAGCCAAGGGAGCCATAAATTTAATTTTGCTTAGCTTTTTGAGCTCCCACTGGGCCCTATTCTTTTTGGGGAAAAAATATCAGGATTGCTTGCAGTGTTGTTCTGGACGTCACCTAGCAAATAAAGGCACACAAGTAAGATGGATTGAATTGGTAGGAGGGAAACCACAAAACTCAACAGCAGATGTGAAATATGCCTCCCTCCACTCCAACATAATTTTAACTAGATGTGGGAGGAACTCGCAGGCTCTCTGGGGAATTCCATGAAGTTGCATAAGAAGTTTGCAAAATTCCGCGGAGTTCGGTGAGCGGGCAGAATTGAGCACAATGTGCTGCTCTCGCTGATTTTTAGCGCTGGGAGCTTTGTCCGCGCAACGTCACCACGCAGCACATCAGAAGGTTCTGCTTCTTTCTGCTGCTCAAGAAGATCTACTCAAGCGGCAGCTTTTTCAAAATATGAACAGTCGTGACCTACCGCCGGCGTTGAGAAAAATCTCACCTGGAGGAGTGCTAGCACCCGAAAATTGCTCTAGGGAATGCAAATTCCCAGTTACGTTCGCCAACTTAATGTTAGGAAATGTCCGCCAAGTGGCACTTGGAATAGTATTGCCAGAACTCTGCGATACTCACGTAGTGCAGAGTGGGTAAAACTCCACCTGCATAGCTGAATTTTCCACAAACCCTTATTCTTAACGCTTCTCTGCAAAGCCCAGAACAAAAGCAATTTTGTGTGTCCTCAGTTCCCATTATGAAGATAGTTATCCTCTCAGTTGGCTCTAGCTTCCTGTAAGTGCCCTCAAGAGATGATAAATATTTGGCAAAGTTAATTCAGTAACTCATACTTCACCAAGACTATTTCGAGAAAGTTCAGCAGCCCAAACAGACATTTTACAGCGATAGGGCACTGCCCCGACCTCCTTCACATAATTGGAATAAATTCTAGACTCGTCGTACAACCAAGCGAGGAGAGGATCTGAGCCCCTATTACAAAGGGCCTGAATTAAAGCGCAGAGCACAGTTTGTACTGTGTCAAGCCAATGAAGAAAAATAGTCCGACGCATTGATGGAGTGCCGGTCCTCCATTTGGAGTTGTCTGCTGCCTCTGAACATCTCTAGTCATTGGCAGGAGCCAGCGTCATGGTTGTTCCCGTCAATGTGTTAAAAGTCTGACAGATGGTACCATCTAAGAGACAGACATTTGTCAAACATTTGACATGTTTTTGGTTATTCAAAAATAATCTTCCAAATTGGGAGTTTGTTTTTTAAAAAGACAAAAACAAATGACCCCCATACCATGCGTATTATCTCCCATGGTGTGGGGGGATTGAAGCGTTGCTACTGTCTCATACTGGCAGTGAGGGACAGTGAAAACTGGCCACTCCACCTCCCACTAAATCAGGTGGCCCACACTCCATATGCTTGTCCGCACTAGACTCCATCGCCGAATACAGACGGTCCACCTGCCTATAAATCTCGCGTGTGGACCCAGGGTTTGCAGAGAGGGTACTCTTGCCGTCGCAAGAGAATATCCTCTCTGCAAAACTCTATATCAGGCTTAACTGAAGCCTTTATGGAGAATGGCTTCAAGATACAGAGCCACAAGGATCTGGCATCCACTCAGGATAATACAAACATGGAGCAATTAAGTGACTAGAGGTCGAGGACCTGAAGCAATGTATTTAAGGATTGCAAATGTCTTGATACTGCACTTTCCTTGATCTACCCGTTAAAATCATTGACTAGAAGGGAAAAGACATTCAATACTTTCTGGTCTGGTATGGTTTGTAAAAAAAAATTAAAGTTTAAACAGCAGGCGCGGGTCTAGTCTTGCGTAGATCCAGTGCCTTCTGCGATTTTCCAGACCCAGCTCGCCTCAGCAGTTCACTGGTGAAAATGGCAGTGATACGCACTTTGATTGCTTTTCCCTTCAAACGTTTTGCGCCTCCCATGAAAAGTGGTGCCATGCCACTACAGGGTCGGGGTGACCAGTGAGTACACCAGACTGACTGCTGATGCACTGGTAGTCAGAGCAAAAAGCACTGGAGTGTACAGGTTGTTGTTTCTGGTGCCCTGTGATTGGAAAGTACAGACAGAGTTGTGGCTGCTTCTCTCCAGCTGGATCTCTGAGGACTAAGGGGCCATTTCCCTATCATCTTCCTGTACAACGCAGATGAGCTTGTGCTTTTGCAGGTGTTCATTTTTAGGTGCACTACTGTGTACTCTCTTTCAGCCTGTAGAAACCAGAATAATACTTCACAGCGGGTGGAGATGCTGCCTGTAACTCTCCGTGAGCTCAGACCAGAGTTGGACTGGGACAGAAATAGACCAGGGGAGAAAAATAAAAGATGTCCCAATTAGTGAATAAGCTACTTTAAAACAAAAATGTATCCTATGATGCAAATTGTGGCAGGCTTAAACTTGTAAAGACTAACTGTATACGTGTTTTGAAAGTATGGTGGACTGCATGGATTTGAACTTGCTGCCAGCAAAGTTTGTTTTAATATCAGGGAAATCAACAGTGAAAATCGGATCAGCGGAGGAGCCAAGATGGCGATCGGAACGGTCGCATAAACGCCTCGCTCCGCGATCCCTTCCTCCCCGCCACCTATCCTGTCTTTAATCCTGTTCGGGGCGTTCTGAATTCGGTTACCAAGGAAGAGCCTTCACTTACCGTCTGTTTCCGGGGCTCCGGCGTGCAGTGGTTTCTGCGTTCTGCCCTTGTCGTCTTACCGGCCTTCCCGGCCCTGACGCCGGGGCCTCGAGTGCAGTGCCTGCCCGGAGGTGTTCGGAGTGCCGGCGGTCCGGAACCGGTGGAGAGACCCGATGGTGGGAGCCTGAGCGCCGCGAGCCGGTGGCGCCAGAGCGGACCCACCCCCGATAGTGGGCCGCCCCACATGCCCGATTGCCTGCCGGACCAGAGAGAGAAGCCGCGTTGTCCGGCACCCCTCGGGTGAGACGCCCACTCCTGTTGATTGTCCCTCCTGGGATCCGGTGCAGGGCTCCCCGAGAGTTGTGGGGAGCACGCCCGTTCTTCTGGTGACTCTCCTTTCTCCGCCAGGCGCCATCCGCCGCGGATCGGCTGTGTGTCCTGGGGCCTCCGGCACTCATGGTGGACTTGGAGGCGGACGAGACAATGGCGGCGGGCGATGTGCTCAAGATGGCGGATGGCCCCTCGGAGTGTCTTCCTCCTGGAGACAGGGACGTTGCTGCTTTTGCTCTCCCCGGACCTCGTTTGCTTTGGGCGGCCCCTACACGAAGTGCTGTCTTGCTTGCCCTGGCTGCTCTGCGGATCGACCTGTCCTTGAAATGCCGGGTCTTGGAGTTGCGGATCGCCGCCATGGTTGCTCCGCCATTTTGTGACGCTGTGTCGTCTTCCCGAATTGGTATTGAGACTCCTCCAGCTGCTGTGCTGGGATCTCCGGATGGGTGTTCGATTCTATTGGATCAAGTGGACCCGGTGCCGATGCTGCAGTGTTTCCTACATCCTGATTTCTTTGCTTCGTGCTGGACAGCCCAGATTTTGTGCTTGGCCACGTGGATATTCGGTGTACTTTTGCATTCTGACTGCTGCCGAGTTTTCCTGGTTGCTTCTTGGTGGCCGGGACGGTGTTCCGCGAAGATTCCACTTGCTTTCCCTGACTGGTATGATCCCACTATATCGTACTGTTTCTTGGCCATGCCGGGGTCTGGCAGTTCTGCTCTTCATAGAAGTGGACAGGGGTGATCGTGCCTGGGTGCCTGCGGGACTTTCGTTTTGTTAATGGCATCTCCGGGCCTCATTATTTGGACAGTTCCTGTCTCCATCCTCTGTGTAGGCTTTTCTCAGTATCCTCTTTGACCTCGATTATTGATCCTTTGTTGCGGGTGGGGAGGTGTTTTGTATTTCGATCGCCGGCTCCTCTCCTCTCTCTCTCTCTCCTTGTTTCTCTCCTTCTCTCTTTTTCTCCTTTTTCTTTCTCCGTTATTTCTCTTTTTCTCTTTTCTCCTATATTTCGGGTGACTCTGGGGCGACAGGCACGCTGTTTAGTGGGGTAGGCCATAGCCATTACAGTGATGTAGGGTGGGGGGGGGTGTTTGTTATTTTAGCTTGTTTTGTTCTATGGTCCCTTTTTGCTTCCTTTCTAGGGGGTGGGCTATGTCCCTTTGTTTTTTTTCTCCTTCGATTCGCAAGTGTCTGCACTTTCTCCTTTTTCGGGGCGGGTGGGCTGTCTATGTGGCGTCCTATTCAATTGTTTGCTATGATTTGTCCTTTATTTTTGGCCCCTTTGATGGGCATAGGATGTCGTTGGGCCTTGCCCTACTATGGTTACCTGATTGCGTGGGGGGCTATATCCCTCCCGTCCCCCCCCCCTTTTTTCTGTATATGTTGCATGACGCCCTGGTAGATATGGCCGCTGCCTCCTCTATAAATCATAAAATGGAACCTTTCTCATCCTGGCGCTTACTGTGTAGCGACTTTATTCCACGTCTATACTGTATTCATTTTGCCGTACATATTGATGTTGCTCCTTTTTTGTTTCTCCTGATTTTGCGGCCGGCCCCTGTGGTTGTAGGCCTGCGCTTGTACTGATATGCGTATTTCAATAAAGGTTTAAAAAAAAAAAAAAAAAAAAAAAAAAAAAAAATCGGATCAGCAAACTGTACAACAGGCCCGCAAAAAGCCAACGCATGCACTGACATGTCAGACCAGCCCTTCGGGAACTCTGCCTGATTGCCTAAGGCCAGACAGGTCTTGGCTCAGACACACCTTAGAACTGCCGCCTACCATTGCAGCCTGTGCTCCTCCTGCCCAGGAAAAGTGGACAGGGTCAGTCAGGCCAGTCAGCCAACGCAACCTAGGCCTAAAACAGAAACAAGGAAAAATATGCCATAGCCATTTTATTGGCCTTTAGATATCTACAAACAAAATAAACACGCACCTTAAATGAAAGATAAAATATGCAAGTTAAACAAAATTGATGGGAAATGCATTCTTTGTCATTAATGTTATGAAACGTCAATTATTTGATGCAATCTCCGAATGTTGTCCTGACTTCGTTATAGAGCTGTGGAGGTCTCGGCATGGAAATGAAAGCACTGTAAATATGCACATAGTTTTTAAATTGTATTACACACAGTACATCATCAGCTGCAGCAACATGTACAGCGATTTCGTGTTCACTGTAAGGCAAGGGTTAACCTTCCATTTCAGGGGTTTTGCAGCAATTTCAAGAGCATTTTAGATCTTCTCTTTGCTGAAAACGAGGCAGATAGGTCTTCTACTTCACCTTACAATACTTAAGACCTTTTTTAAAATATCTGCTCAATACATTCAAACACAGGTGAAGGAGCAGACTGCACTTCTACAACAACTCTGTCAGTAATTTAGACATGGGACATGACACGTAAAATTGTCAGGGACAATGATGAGTGAAACCCCACTGTGGGTATGCGACCTCTTACGGGAAGTGAGCAACATCCAGGGATTTAAAACATGGGACATCATAGGCGTTAGGAAACTGGAGTGTCTGGGGGAGGGGCACACATGGGGGGGGATGGGGGGTGGGGGGGGGGGAGGAACAGGAGTTATGGTCCTTAGCCGCTGGAGGTCCTCTAAATATAAATATATTCAGAAGCATACCTACAATTATGATATGCCCTGGCAGCCCCTATCCCGAGGGGAACTATAATTAAGAACGCCTCCCCTATGGAAGAGAGATCATCATCCAAGGCCTATCCACAAAAAGCTATAGCCTTGAAATACAGGAAAATGATCAACAATACACCAGACCCATCAAGAAGATTTATAGGGAAACTTGAGGAAGATGTAGGAACTTTCCAAGAGGGGGGAATGGGAAGAGGAGTTCTGCACTCCTAGAGAGGTATCCATAAGGACTGGATTACAATTGGTAAAACTAAAAATACTGCATAGAGCATACCTCACCAGAAGACTCTTAGCAAAAACTGGCAGTAGGGCACTGATCGTTGCCGAAGAGGATGTCGGCAAAAAAGCAACTTTATCCATACACTATGCGACAGTCTCCGACTGAGGAACTTTAAAGGGTGTGGTAGAAGTGGCTCACTCATCTTAAAACCTCCTATGACCGTCACTGGCCAAACTGGCCATACTGGCCATATTGGACGTCTGTAGGGAAATCGTTTTGCAAGGATACCCCAAAATGTACATGCTGGGGCTCAGCATGGTCAAGAGGAATGTGGTTTAGCATTGAGGGGTGAGGGTGGGGGGGGGCAGCCTCTACCCCGGAGCGACGGCAATGGAAAGCAGACATGGACTACCGTTTGCTGACCGATAAGCAGATTTATGAAGGCAGAGGATGCACAAACAAGTGGGAACATATGGCTACCATGGGTGATATAATGGGGTTTTGGCTTGAATTCTGTGGTACGATAGATCTCTTGGACCTGGGCTTGGTGGGTGGGGGTGGGGCCCCAGGGTACGGTGAAGCACAAGGACAAACGGTACAGATACTGGGTTCCACAATGTACATACAGATAAAATGCTGCTGTGATGTCTGTTCTTGTACACTGTTTCGATAAAAAGATGTTAAAAACAGTACAATCAAATACCTCAACGCCAAGGGGTGCGTTTGCAGAGTGTTGCAAGGAGGGGGCGTGGCCTCAGGCATGGTGCCGGTCTTTTATTTTTTAAGAAGGGGGGCTGTGTGGCCCCCCTTCTTTTCCTATTATTATTGGCTCTGGTGTGGTTCTGTAATTCTCAAACCTGACTGCATTTTAGTTTTGCCCTCACGTAGGCCAGTAAAGTAGGACCAAAACAAGTGGCTTTGCCTTCTGAGTTTGTGCATATATTAATTTGGGTTTCTCTGACTCTGAATGAACTGCAGAGAGAGAGTAACCCTTTTCACCTGAAACTGACCTTTTGCAAAACCTGTTTCACTAGCTGATTGTTGTCTGAGTTTTTCAATCACTGTTCAGGACCTCGTTAACTTTTAGTGTTCCTTGCACATATCTTATCTTAAACAATATCTAAATGGTTTCTTTTCTTAAGACTTTCTTTCCTGAAACATGGGTTTTTGCCATGTGTCGTGACTGCCATCTGGTGTTACTTTTTATGTAGGCCTTAGAAGTTAGTCTGTGAGCAAAGCAGTCTGACCTATTGTGAATCATACACATTAACCAAGGATTTCTTCGTGCACTGGAGTTAATTTCAGAAGCTGGCCTTTAACCTGGAATTGACCCTGCCAAGCCAATTTCCCTGCAAGATCGTTATTTGCTTTTCCAATCACTATTCAAGACATTTGTTAACTTTTAAGTTTCTTTACGTCTGTTATCCTGCACATTATCTGAAACTACTTTTCTTGACTATTTCTTCATTTCATGGGTTACGCTTTCAATTAAGGGTTTGTGCGGGCCTTCCAGATTATTATTTAGATATGCCTAAATATTAACTTGTGGGTTGGGACACTGTAAAATGAGCTTTACTGTATGATGCTGTGTGATGTCATGTATTTTCTATTGGTTGAATTTTGGTGCAGGGGCGTGCATTTTAAATGTACCTTTTTGTGTATAAATAGGGATGTCTTGCCTTAGTAAAATTGAGCAGTTTCTTGAGTTGTACACCGTGTTGTGTTGCTGGGATTTCTGCTACTAGCTGCAGCTAATAAATTTGATCTCTGACGCCACCTAGAAGTATTCCGTGTCTCTGTATACCAAGGCAAGGGAACCTAGAGGACTTTTGGGCGTGTCCCTGACGCCGCTGGGTACTTGAAAACCCGGTTCTTCAGTTGGTGCAGCCAACGCGGGCCGACTTCAGTGGTACCGGTCCAAGCACGAAGATTGCGAGGAGCCACGAGAGGAAATTCTGGAGGAGGGCCCCCACTTCATCGACCCCTGCATGTCGACGTGGACCAAAGTACTTTTCTGCGAGGCTTCCCGCTTTCCAACGGCTGCGAAGGACTGCTGCCCTGACTGTCGCCTTGTCTTGGACCCTCCGATTGATGTTTGTAAAGCGAGACGATAGACGGTCTTCTGGTGGCGTGACAGATATTTAGTTAAGTATAAGTGGGTCGCTCCCACGACTTTGTCTGGTTCCTTGGTTTTGATTTGGTTGGTTTTTATTTGGTTGCTGCAGTACCCAAAGCCGAAGGACTTGTATATTTACGAGTGTATCATTTTTTGATTCCCTTTGAAGTTTGAAACCAGACTAGTGAGCAAGATGCCTGGTCTTGGTAAATTTGGTAATTGGTTTGTTTGTGTTAGTAACAGGGATTCCCGATTGGAGGATTCATGTCCGATACCTCCGGTTGGAACTCTGACTTATGAACTGTACTCAAAACACGGAGTGTGCCCTATTACTTATAATGAAGTATGGGTCCGCTACACTAAAAAGGATGGTGTTTTGCAATGGCCCCCACATGGTAGTTTTGAAACAGATTTTAGACAATCTAGAAGTTAAGCTATTCAAGAAGAGAGCCCGGCCGGCAATGTTTGACTCTTTCCGCCTTTGGCGTAAGGAAGCCAAACAGAGAGAAATTAAGCAAGCAAAGAGATAGGAAAGATAAAAATATGTCAGTACTACAAGCTGCTAGACAGTTTAAGGAAGAGAGAAGAGCGTGCGAGTGAAGTCTTAGATAGACAGCGTTGCATGGCCATAGATAAATGTTATCCGGCCTTGCCGTCTTCTCCTTCGAAAGTGATGGAAGACCCTGAAAAAGATCCTTTGATCTCTCATTTACTGAGATTGCCTCCTCCTTATGTGCAGGGTGCTACTGCGCCTCTATTACCCCCGGTTGTTCCACCCTTTGTTGTTCAACCTCCTGCTGTTGTTCAGCCACCCGGTGCTCCACAGATGGTTTTGCCTTCTCCTGCGCAACCCATTCTAGGGTCGCCAGCCTTGCTATCAGATTTGCCTCAAACTCCTTTGCCTTCTGCTTCTGCATCTTCGATTTCTACTGTTCTTGTCCCTACACCTTCCTTGCCTCAGAATACTTATTCTCCTGTTCTTATGTCTACTTCTTCTCCTTCCGTTCGAAAACGAATGACAGAAACTGTTTCTAATTTATTGTCACCATTGTTTGGGTCACTGAATATGACCCCTGTTTCGGAACGTAAGCAGAGTCATAGTCAGCTTCCTAGTTCTGAAGAACGGACAGTGTTGGATTTGTTGGCTCGTAGGTGGATTTTAAATGCTCCGAGGTATCATTTGCCAGCAGTTATGGATGTTTTCTTTCAGTGGGAACCGCCTAAGCAAAGGTATGTTTTTGATGTAATGTGTACTTTTCTGCGTCAGGAATGGGAAGATAATGAGTTGCGTCTGATTCCGCAGGATGTGCTCGATGTTCAGTCAGATTTTGCCAAAGGGATGATCGTGGAATCGGATGTTACAGATGCCATAGAGACAATACTTGCTTTCAGATCTAGACTTCCGCCTCAGACATTATATGAACCGGATTCCTCTGTTAGGAGGAAAGTGAAACAGTACCCTATGAGAGAAGTTCCTCCGGTATGGAAAGAAGCAGTTCAGGCTAATGTAAATTTGGGTATTCAGGCCGCTCCGGCTCATTTTCAGCGAGTATGGGTACATGTCCCTTGGAAGAGAGCAGAGGTCTTGGCTCTTAAGCAGACCTTACCTGACCCTCGTAAGAATCCTGCTGGTTATTACAAGGAGTTGTCCCAGACAGTTGAAGCGTGTATTATGAATTTAGCTGACATCGATATGTTGATGGGTAATGTAGTCCCTCAACCCTTGTGGGCGAAGATTCGTCATGAGAATCATGCTGCTGAATTAGGTGATACCTGGGCGAATATTGTTGCTGCAGATGGTAGACAGGAGGGAGGTGCTAAACCTGAACCTCTAGTTTCAGAATTACCAGTAGAATTATTAATCTGATGAAAACGATGATGCCCGCTTTACGAGTGAATTGGGATAAGTCAGCAGCATGTAAGCAGAAGAAAGACAAGAGTGTATCTGATTTCTTCACTAGGTTTGAAGATACGTTTATTGATCATAGTGGTCAGGATATGAGTACGGAGGGTGGTCAAAGGTTGTTTGTGGATAAATTCGTCTTTAATTTGCTTCCCGAACTTTCTAATAAGTTAAAGGACTCTGAGAGTTCATGGGCTGTCTCTTCGTCGGCCCAGATATTGGCTACTGCACAATATTATGAGAATAGGGATAAAGATGAGAAGGATAAAGTGGAGAAGAAAACTAAAGAGTTAAAAACGAAAGTTCTTTTGCAGCAAGCTTATCCGCCTCGTCAGAATCAGCCTCAGTTTCAGCAACCTCCACAATTTCAGAGATTGTTACAGAAGTCCGAGCCTTATGTTCAGCGATTCTTTCCTGGCCCTAATCAGTGTGCTTATTGCAGAGAGGAAGGTCATTACAAGAATAGTTGCCCAGCTTTGTTACAGCGTGCGAATGGTGTATCTGGTCAGAGAGGTCGTGGTAGTTTTCAGCAAGCTCCTAGGGGTAGGGGACGTGGTGTGTTTCCCCAGAATGAGCGTTTCTCTTCCCTACAGAATTCTGCAAATTATTTTGACAGACAGAATGTTCCGAGTGGTCAGTCTGCCCAGTATTATGTTGAGGATTACTATGTCGAAGGTGAGAGTTCTGGTTATAATATTAACTAGGACAGCCAAGGACAAAGTGAGGGAGTAGTGTCAGTTCCAGTAGACCAGAGTGGACCTTATGTTGAAGTGGTTACATCAGGTGTGGTAGAACCTTTTCTTTTGGATACTGGTGCGATGAAGAGTTCTATTATGCACTCTAAACTTCCTGGCGCACCTTTGTCTGGCTTGACCAATGTTTCAGTAGGATTTTCAGGCGCCCCAGTTCGTAATCCGGTTTCTAGTCCTTTGTCCCTTTCGATTGGCCCTTGTGAATTGGAAGCTCCACTTATTTTAACGACTGGTTGTGGTGAGAATCTGTTGGGTTTGGACTTGCTGAAAAGATTGTATGCGACATTACATTGTTCTCCTTCAGGAGTACAACTTACCCTCGGTAAGAAAGTGATTTCTCCAATGTATTTGTCTAAGGATTGTTTGCCACTGGAATTGCGTTCACTTCCTGATACACTTTGGGCTACAGGTCCAAATGATGTTGGTCTTTTGCAGATTCCACCTTATGTTGTCACGCTTAAGTCAAATGCTAGGCTACCTCGTATTCCCCAATACAAGATCTCGAGTGATGGTGAGAGAGCTCTTTTAGCGATTGTTTATGATCTGGTTGAGAAGGGTGTAGTTGAGGAAACGAGAGGTAATGTTTGTATTGTAATTAAAGGGCATTGAGAGCAAAATGATTTGCAAAATCTGAAGTAAGAAGTCTCACAGTTAGTGGTTATGTCACATCATACCAATCAACAACAGGCGAGCAGGTCATGAAGAAGAGAGCAGTATCTGTGGCAGCGGCCTTTAGACCGCTCTTTGAATCTGGTAGTACAATGACGAAATAATGCACCAGAATCAGACACACAGAGACAGGGAAGGACACAGACCAGAGACAAGCATGACATCAATCAGCAGTTATTTAAATTATGCATGAGTAGGTATACAAAATGACATACTGTGACATATCACAGTGCACAGATACACATCCACCAAGTGTAAAATGGTTCAATAATTTTCTGAGAACATGAGGACTGTGTTGCATATTGTAATGTCAAATTTACTATGCGACTGCATGGTTAAAGGACAGTCCCATGTTCAAGCATGAAAGTTGCACAAGTGGCACTTTTTAAAATGTATTTTCCTTGTGTACGTATAGGAAAACTATCCATGTTCTATAAATAATATACATATATATATATATGCATATGTAGACTTTTGAGTGAGTGACACTTTTAAATCGACTATTAAGCTAATTTTGTGCATGAATATTTTGGTGAGGAGAAACTACAAAATAACGTAAATATATGTCAGAGAATGTGATACCATACAAATAATACTAGACACAGTCAAGCAAGGACACTGCCTGCTCACTTGACAAAGAGACCCTCCATGTTAGCCGATTTTGCACTGGAGTTTTCACATGTGTTGGTCATCCATTTCTATGGCACGCCTTTTTATACTCCTTTATCTCCACCACATCTGCGGAGTTTAAAAACCTACTTTAACACAAAATGTTCTCATTAGGCGCTGATCACATAGAAATGAGCCATTTGTAGAGATCTGCTGATATTCCAAGGGAAAGCTATTGCTGCGGCGATTCTACTGTATGCCTGAACTGATTAGAAAAGGAGCTGAACAAAGGGAGCAAATGAAATTTACTTTGAGTTAACCCTTCATAATTGTGGCAACTTGGGCTTCCATTCATTGACGGTGAAATCAGCCAAAACACCTGGGGGAAAACATCCTTCGTCTACAGTGAATTCAAAATCCCATACATTTGCCTATTAATTGGCAGTGGGGCTTCTAACAATATGGCCCTAAAGCCAGTGAGACTGCACAAGGAGTAAATGACCTGATGCATTAACAATCCTACAATCTGTGCATTAATGACTGATAACTACAGCGTATTCATGGATCCCGATAGAAAGTGATACCTACGAACTCTACCAGGACTGTAAGCGATCCTCTCGTTAAGTCTTTGTCATACCTGAACTACAGCAAACATTTCTGAAGAAAAATTGGTTACAGGGACAGCACTGTAAAATAAAAAGTCATTGCAGTGAGCTGTGCAGCTGTCTTACACCACCCTTTGACTGATCTGCTCTGCGTTTTTCTCAAAGTTCGCTTACATTGTTCCATATTGTACCCTCACCCTTAGTTGATTCGTAGCCACGCTACAGCTCCATCCACAGTTGGTGGCTTATGATTGCTACAGCTCCATCCACAGTTGGTGGCTTATGATTGCTACAGCTCCATCCACAGTTGGTGGCTTAGGATTGCTACACCTCCATCCCACAGTTGGTGGCTTACGATTGCTACACCTCCATCCCACAGTTGGTGGCTTATGATTACAGTTTCTGACCTTTAGTCTTTTTAACTGTATTCTTGATGGCGAGGATCACTGTATCCGTCTTCTGTAATATATTAGAAGTCTCCCATAATAAGTGTCTTTACTTGTTTCACTTCACCCTCCACAGTACGGTATGTAAATGTGCGATGTATTTCATAAAAGCACGGGTATTTATTATGTGTAGGGTGAATGGTGCTCATTAAGGATACATACATGCCTGCACATGGTCCTTAAGCGGCCATACCTGGCCTCCTACAGATATAACTGACATGTTCATTGTGCACTGAATGCGTACCAAGAAACGATGTAGTTGTCTGGTCGACAGTGGGAATAAACATCCCTTCCTACCAAACCGTTTCTGACTACAACTGTACCCGAGCGAATAAAGAGTCAGACAAATCCAGTAACCATAGGGTCTCGCAAAAGAGGCTTCATAGGGATGATTAATGTCTATTGGTAGTCATACTGGTCAACGGAACAAAAAGATCAATAATTCACCAATTTTACAGATATATTAATCCAGTGCTACAATATATAAATAATTTAAAAAAAAATAACAGTCTGCGTGGGCCTCGCTATATCACACAAGTTATACGTGGAATATTAAAAAAAGCAATTAAACTAGAAATACTAATGACTACAAATACATTATGACAATCTCGTTAGAGCCAAAGAGTAACCCACGGGGACATTCTCAATGCATAGCACTAGGTTTTCTAAGCAGTTCTAAAGTAGCAAAGTCGACATTTTCACCACTAGGACGAAAGCCCCCACAGTCATCATCAGGGAAAATGTGTCTATGATGTTTTGTGTAGCAGCTTTTTGAAAAGACGGTGGAGAAAGAAAATTAGTTTCCAATAAATGACATCTCGAATCTCAGTAGATAGAACATTAAAGATGAGATCATGGCAGTCAATAGACTCAGACGGTGAAAACTAAGCCAAGGGCTGAGTTCAAATGTAAATAATGCAGTGCAACTACATTGTAATCAGCCAAGGGAGCCATAAATTTAATTTTGCTTAGCTTTTTGAGCTCCCACTGGGCCCTATTCTTTTTGGGGAAAAAATATCAGGATTGCTTGCAGTGTTGTTCTGGACGTCACCTAGCAAATAAAGGCACACAAGTAAGATGGATTGAATTGGTAGGAGGGAAACCACAAAACTCAACAGCAGATGTGAAATATGCCTCCCTCCACTCCAACATAATTTTAACTAGATGTGGGAGGAACTCGCAGGCTCTCTGGGGAATTCCATGAAGTTGCATAAGAAGTTTGCAAAATTCCGCGGAGTTCGGTGAGCGGGCAGAATTGAGCACAATGTGCTGCTCTCGCTGATTTTTAGCGCTGGGAGCTTTGTCCGCGCAACGTCACCACGCAGCACATCAGAAGGTTCTGCTTCTTTCTGCTGCTCAAGAAGATCTACTCAAGCGGCAGCTTTTTCAAAATATGAACAGTCGTGACCTACCGCCGGCGTTGAGAAAAATCTCACCTGGAGGAGTGCTAGCACCCGAAAATTGCTCTAGGGAATGCAAATTCCCAGTTACGTTCGCCAACTTAATGTTAGGAAATGTCCGCCAAGTGGCACTTGGAATAGTATTGCCAGAACTCTGCGATACTCACGTAGTGCAGAGTGGGTAAAACTCCACCTGCATAGCTGAATTTTCCACAAACCCTTATTCTTAACGCTTCTCTGCAAAGCCCAGAACAAAAGCAATTTTGTGTGTCCTCAGTTCCCATTATGAAGATAGTTATCCTCTCAGTTGGCTCTAGCTTCCTGTAAGTGCCCTCAAGAGATGATAAATATTTGGCAAAGTTAATTCAGTAACTCATACTTCACCAAGACTATTTCGAGAAAGTTCAGCAGCCCAAACAGACATTTTACAGCGATAGGGCACTGCCCCGACATCCTTCACATAATTGGAATACATTCTAGACTCGTCGTACAACCAAGCGAGGAGAGGATCTGAGCCCCTATTACAAAGGGCCTGAATTAAAGCGCAGAGCACAGTTGGTACTGTGTCAAGCCAATGAAGAAAAATAGTCCGACGCATTGATGGAGTGCCGGTCCTCCATTTGGAGTTGTCTGCTGCCTCTGAACATCTCTAGTCATTGGCAGGAGCCAGCGTCATGGTTGTTCCCGTCAATGTGTTAAAAGTCTGACAGATGGTACCATCTAAGAGACAGACATTTGTCAAACATTTGACATGTTTTTGGTTATTCAAAAATAATCTTCCAAATTGGGAGTTTGTTTTTTAAAAAGACAAAAACAAATGACCCCCATACCATGCGTATTATCTCCCATGGTGTGGGGGGATTGAAGCGTTGCTACTGTCTCATACTGGCAGTGAGGGACAGTGAAAACTGGCCACTCCACCTCCCACTAAATCAGGTGGCCCACACTCCATATGCTTGTCCGCACTAGACTCCATCGCCGAATACAGACGGTCCACCTGCCTATAAATCTCGCGTGTGGACCCAGGGTTTGCAGAGAGGGTACTCTTGCCGTCGCAAGAGAATATCCTCTCTGCAAAACTCTATATCAGGCTTAACTGAAGCCTTTATGGAGAATGGCTTCAAGATACAGAGCCACAAGGATCTGGCATCCACTCAGGATAATACAAACATGGAGCAATTAAGTGACTAGAGGTCGAGGACCTGAAGCAATGTATTTAAGGATTGCAAATGTCTTGATACTGCACTTTCCTTGATCTACCCGTTAAAATCATTGACTAGAAGGGAAAAGACATTCAATACTTTCTGGTCTGGTATGGTTTGTAAAAAAAAATTAAAGTTTAAACAGCAGGCGCGGGTCTAGTCTTGCGTAGATCCAGTGCCTTCTGCGATTTTCCAGACCCAGCTCGCCTCAGCAGTTCACTGGTGAAAATGGCAGTGATACGCACTTTGATTGCTTTTCCCTTCAAACGTTTTGCGCCTCCCATGAAAAGTGGTGCCATGCCACTACAGGGTCGGGGTGACCAGTGAGTACACCAGACTGACTGCTGATGCACTGGTAGTCAGAGCAAAAAGCACTGGAGTGTACAGGTTGTTGTTTCTGGTGCCCTGTGATTGGAAAGTACAGACAGAGTTGTGGCTGCTTCTCTCCAGCTGGATCTCTGAGGACTAAGGGGCCATTTCCCTATCATCTTCCTGTACAACGCAGATGAGCTTGTGCTTTTGCAGGTGTTCATTTTTAGGTGCACTACTGTGTACTCTCTTTCAGCCTGTAGAAACCAGAATAATACTTCACAGCGGGTGGAGATGCTGCCTGTAACTCTCCGTGAGCTCAGACCAGAGTTGGACTGGGACAGAAATAGACCAGGGGAGAAAAATAAAAGATGTCCCAATTAGTGAATAAGCTACTTTAAAACAAAAATGTATCCTATGATGCAAATTGTGGCAGGCTTAAACTTGTAAAGACTAACTGTATACGTGTTTTGAAAGTATGGTGGACTGCATGGATTTGAACTTGCTGCCAGCAAAGTTTGTTTTAATATCAGGGAAATCAACAGTGAAAATCGGATCAGCAAACTGTACAACAGGCCCGCAAAAAGCCAACGCATGCACTGACATGTCAGACCAGCCCTTCGGGAACTCTGCCTGATTGCCTAAGGCCAGACAGGTCTTGGCTCAGACACACCTTAGAACTGCCGCCTACCATTGCAGCCTGTGCTCCTCCTGCCCAGGAAAAGTGGACAGGGTCAGTCAGGCCAGTCAGCCAACGCAACCTAGGCCTAAAACAGAAACAAGGAAAAATATGCCATAGCCATTTTTTTGGCCTTTAGATATCTACAAACAAAATAAACACGCACCTTAAATGAAAGATAAAATATGCAAGTTAAACAAAATTGATGGGAAATGCATTCTTTGTCATTAATGTTATGAAACGTCAATTATTTGATGCAATCTCCGAATGTTGTCCTGACTTCGTTATAGAGCTGTGGCGGTCTCGGCATGGAAATGAAAGCACTGTAAATATGCACATAGTTTTTAAATTGTATTACACACAGTACATCATCAGCTGCAGCAACATGTACAGCGATTTCGTGTTCACTGTAAGGCAAGGGTTAACCTTCCATTTCAGGGGTTTTGCAGCAATTTCAAGAGCATTTTAGATCTTCTCTTTGCTGAAAACGAGGCAGATAGGTCTTCTACTTCACCTTACAATACTTAAGCCCTTTTTTAAAATATCTGCTCAATACATTCAAACACAGGTGAAGGAGCAGACTGTACTTCTACAACAACTCTGTCAGTAATTTAGACATGGGACATGACACGTAAAATTGTCAGGGACAATGATGAGTGAAACCCCACTGTGGGTATGCGACCTCTTACGGGAAGTGAGCAACATCCAGGGATTTAAAACATGGGACATCATAGGCGTTAGGAAACTGGAGTGTCTGGGGGAGGGGCACACATGGGGGGGGGTGGTGGGGGGGAGGAACAGGAGTTATGGTCCTTAGCCGCTGGAGGTCCTCTAAATATAAATAGATTCAGAAGCATACCTACAATTATGATATGCCCTGGCAGCCCCTATCCCGAGGGGAACTATAATTAAGAACGCCTCCCCTATGGAAGAGAGATCATCATCCAAGGCCTATCCACAAAAAGCTATAGCCTTGAAATACAGGAAAATGATCAACAATACACCAGACCCATCAAGAAGATTTATAGGGAAACTTGAGGAAGATGTAGGAACTTTCCTAGAGGGGGGAATGGGAAGAGGAGTTCTGCACTCCTAGAGAGGTATCCATAAGGACTGGATTACGATTGGTAAAACTAAAAATACTGCATAGAGCATACCTCACCAGAAGACTCTTAGCAAAAACTGGCAGTAGGGCACTGATCGTTGCCGAAGAGGATGTCGGCAAAAAAGCAACTTTATCCATACACTATGCGACAGTCTCCGACTGAGGAACTTTAAAGGGTGTGGTAGAAGTGGCTCACTAATCTTAAAACCTCCTATGACCGTCACTGGCCAAACTGGCCATACTGGCCATATTGGACGTCTGTAGGGAAATCGTTTTGCAAGGATACCCCAAAATTTACATGCTGGGGCTCAGCATGGTCAAGAGGAATGTGGTTTAGCATTGAGGGGTGAGGGTGGGGGGGGGGCAGCCTCTACCCCGGAGCGACGGCAATGGAAAGCAGACATGGACTACCGTTTGCTGACCCATAAGCAGATTTATGAAGGCAGAGGATGCACAAACAAGTGGGAACATATGGCTACCATGGGTGATATAATGGGGTTTTGGCTTGAATTCTGTGGTACGATAGATCTCTTGGACCTGGGCTTGGTGGGTGGGGTTGGGGCCCCAGGGTACGGTGAAGCACAAGGACAAACGGTACAGATACTGGGTTCCACAATGTACATACAGATAAAATGCTGCTGTGATGTCTGTTCTTGTACACTGTTTCGATAAAAAGATGTTAAAAACAGTACAATCAAATACCTCAACGCCCAGGGGTGCGTTTGCAGAGTGTTGCAAGGTGGGGGCGTGGCCTCAGGCATGATGCCGGTCTTTTATTTTTTAAGTAGGGGGGCTGTGTGGCCCCCCTTCTTTTCCTATTATTATTGGCTCTGGTGTGGTTCTGTAATTCTCAAACCTGACTGCATTTTCGTTTTGCCCTCACGTAGGCCAGTAAAGTAGAACCAAAACAAGTGGCTTTGCCTTCTGAGTTCGTGCATATATTAAATTGGGTTTCTCTGACTCTGAATGAACTGCAGAGAGAGTAACCCTTTTCATCTGAAACTGACCTTTTGCAAAACCTGTTTCACTAGCTGATCGTTGTCTGAGTTTTTCAATCACTGGTCAGGACCTCGTTAACTTTTAGTGTTCCTTGCACATATCTTATCTTAAACAATATCTAAATGGTTTCTTTTCTTAAGGCTTTCTTTCCTGAAACATGGGTTTTTGCCATGTGTCGTGACTGCCATCTGGTGTTACTTTTTATGTAGGCCTTAGAAGTTAGTCTGTGAGCAAAGCAGTCTGACCTATTGTGAATCATACACATGAGCCAAGGATTTCTTCGTGCACTGGAGTTAATTTCAGAAGCTGGCCTTTAACCTGGAATTGACCCTAACAAGCCAATTTCCCTGCAAGATCGTTATTTGCTTTTCCAATCACTATTCAAGACATTTGTTAACTTTTAAGTTTCTTTACGTCTCTGTTATCCTGCACATTATCTGAAACTACTTTTCTTGACTATTTCTTCATTTCATGGGTTACGCTTTCAATTAAGGGTTTGTGCGGGCCTTCCAGATTATTATTTAGATATGCCTAAATATTAACTTGTGGGTTGGGACACTGTAATATGAGCTTTACTGTATGATGCTGTGTGATGTCATGTATTTTCTATTGGTTGAATTTTGGTGCAGGGACGTGCATTTTAAATGTACCTTTTTGTGTATAAATAGGGATGTCTTGCCTTAGTAAAATTGAGCAGTTTCTTGAGTTGTACACCGTGTTGTGTTGCTGGGATTTCTGCTACTAGCTGCAGCTAATAAATTTGATCTCTGACGCCACCTAGAAGTATTCCGTGTCTCTGTATACCAAGGCAAGGGAACCTAGAGGACTTTTGGGTGTGTCCCTGACGCCGCTGGGTACTTGAAAACCCGGTTCTTCAGTTGGTGCAGCCAACGTGGACCGACTTCAGTGGTACCGGTCCAAGCCCGAAGATTGCGAGGAGCCACGTGAGGAAATTCTGGAGGAGGGCCCCCACTTCATCGACCCCTGCATGTCGACGTGGACCAAAGGACTTTTCTGAGAGGCTTCCCGCTTTCCAACTGCTGCGAAGGACTGCTGCCCTGACTGTCGCCTTGTCTTGGACCCTCCGATTGATGTTTGTAAAGCGAGACGATAGACGGTCTTCTGGTGGCGTGACAGATATTTAGTTAAGTATAAGTGGGTCGCTCCCACGACTTTGTCTGGTTCCTTGGTTTTGATTTGGTTGGTTTTTATTTGGTTGCTGCAGTACCCAAAGCCGAAGGGCTTGTATATTTACGAGTGTATCATTTTTTGATTCCCTTTGAAGTTTGAAACCAGACTAGTGAGCAAGATGCCTGGTCTTGGTAAATTTGGTAATTGGTTTGTTTGTGGTAGTAACAGGGATTCCCGATTGGAGGATTCATGTCCGATACCTCCGGTTGGAACTCTGACTTATGAACTGTACTCAAAACACAGAGTGGGCCCTATTACTTATAATGAAGTATGGGTCCGCTACACTAAAAAGGATGGTGTTTTGCAATGGCCCCCACATGGTAGTTTTGAAACAGATTTTAGACAATCTAGAAGCTAAGCTATTTAAGAAGCAAGCCCGGCCGGCAATGTTCGACTCTTTCCGCCTTTGGCGTAAGGAAGCCAAACGGAGAGAAATTCAGCAAGCAAAGAGAGATAGGAAAGATAAAAATATGTCAGTACTACAAGCTGCTAGACAGTTTAAGGAAGATGGAGAAGAGCGTGCCAGTGAAGTCTTAGATAGACAGCGTTGCATGGCCATAGATAAATGTTATCCGGCCTTGCCGTCTTCTCCTCCGAAAGTGATGGAGGAAGACCCTGAAAAAGATCCTTTGATCTCTCATTTACTGAGATTGCCTCCTCCTTATGTGCAGGGTGCTACTGCGCCTCTATTACCCCCGGTTGTTCCACCCTTTGTTGTTCAACCTCCTGCTGTTGTTCAGCCACCCGGTGCTCCACAGATGGTTTTGCCTTCTCCTGCGCAACCCATTCTAGGGTCGCCAGCCTTGCTATCAGCTTTGCCTCAAACTCCTTTGCCTTCTGCATCTTCGATTTCTACTGTTCTTGTCCCTACACCTTCCTTGCCTCAGAATACTTATTCTCCTGTTCTTATGTCTACTTCTTCTCCTTCCGTTCGAAAACGAATGACAGAAACTGTTTCTAATTTATTGTCACCATTGTTTGGGTCACTGAATATGACCCCTGTTTCGGAACGTAAGCAGAGTCGTAGTCAGCTTCCTAGTTCTGAAGAACGGACAGTGTTGGATTTGTTGGCTCGTAGGTGGATTTTAAATGCTCGGAGGTATCATTTGCCAGCAGTTATGGATGTTTTCTTTCAGTGGGAACCTCCTAAGCAAAGGTATGTTTTTGATGTAATGTGTACTTTTCTGCGTCAGGAACGAGAAGATAATGAGTTGGGTCCGATTCCGCAGGATGTGCTCGATGTTCAGTCAGATTTTGCCAAAGGGATGATAGTGGAATCGGATGTTACAGATGCCATAGAGACAATACTTGCTTTCAGATCTAGACTTCCGCCTCAAACATTGTATGAACCGGATTCCTCTGTTAGGAGGAAAGTGAAACAGTACCCTATGAGAGAAGTTCCTCCGGTATGGAAAGAAGCAGTTCAGGCTAATGTAAATTTGGGTATTCAGGCCGCTCCGGCTCATTTTCAGCGAGTATGGGTACATGTCCCTTGGAAGAGAGCAGAGGTCTTGGCTCTTAAGCAGACCTCACCTGACCCCCGTAAGAATCCTGCTGGTTATTACAAGGAGTTGTCCCAGACAGTTGAAGCGTGTATTATGAATTTAGCTGACATCGATATGTTGATGGGTAATGTAGTCCCTCAACCCTTGTGGGCGAAGATTCGTCATGAGACTCATGCTGCTGAATTAGGTGATACCTGGGTGAATATTGTTGCTGCAGATGGTAGACAGGAGGGAGGTGCTAAACCTGAACCTCTAGTTTCAGAATTACCCGTATAATTATTAATCTGATTAAAACGATGATGCCCGCTTTACGAGTGAATTGGGATAAGTTAGCAGCATGTAAGCAGAAGAAAGACGAGAGTGTATCTGATTTTTTTCACTAGGTTTGAAGAGACGTTTATTGATCATAGTGGTCAGGATATGAGTACGGAGGGTGGTCAAAGGTTGTTTATGGATAAATTTGTCTTTAATTTGCTTCCCGAACTTTCTAATAAGTTAAAGGACTCTGAGAGCTCATGGGCTGTCTCTTCGTCGGCCCAGATATTGGCTACTGCACAATATTATGAGAATAGGGATAAAGATGAGAAGGATAAAGTGGAGAAGAAAACTAAAGAGTTAAAAACGAAAGTTCTTTTGCAGCAAGCTTATCCGCCTCGTCAGAATCAGCCCCAGTTTCAGCAACCTCCACAATTTCAGAGATTGTTACAGAAGTCCGAGCCTTATGTTCAGCGATTCTTTCCTGGCCCTAATCAGTGTGCTTATTGCAGAGAGGAAGGTCATTACAAGAATAGTTGCCCTGCTTTGTTACAGCGTGCAAATGGTGTATCTGGTCAGAGAGGTCGTGGTAGTTTTCAGCAAGCTCCTAGGGGTAGGGGACGTGGTGTGTTTCCCCAGAATGAGCGTTCCTCTTCCCTACAGAATTCTGCAAATTATTTTGACAGACAGAATGTTCCGAGTGGTCAGTCTGCCCAGTATTATGTGGAGGATTACTATGTCGAAGGTGGGAGTTCTGGTTATAATATTAACTAGGACAGCCAAGGACAAAGTGAGGGAGTAGTGTCAGTTCCAGTAGACCAGAGTGGACCCTATGTTGAAGTGGTTACAGGTGTGGTAGAACCTTTTCTTTTGGATACTGGTGCGATGAAGAGTTCTATTATGCACTCTAAACTTCCTGGCGCACCTTTGTCTGGCTTGACCAATGTTTCAGTAGGATTTTCAGGCACCCCAGTTCGTAATCCGGTTTCTAGTCCTTTGTCCCTTTCGATTGGCCCTTGTGAATTGGAAGCTCCACTTATTTTAACGACTGGTTGTGGTGAGAATCTGTTGGGTTTGGACTTGCTGAAAAGATTGTATGCGACATTACATTGTTCTCCTTCAGGAGTACAACTTACCCTCGGTAAGAAAGTGATTTCTCCAATGTATTTGTCTAAGGATTGTTTGCCACTGGAATTGCGTTCGCTTCCTGATACACTTTGGGCTACAGGTCCAAATGATGTTGGTCTTTTGCAGATTCCACCTTATGTTCTCACGCTTAAGTCAAATGCTAGGCTACCTCGTATTCCCCAATACAAGATCTCGAGTGATGGCGAGAGAGCTCTTTTAGCGATTGTTTATGATCTGGTTGAGAAGGGTGTAGTTGAGGAAACGAGAGGTAATGTTTGTAACAGTCCTGTTTTGCCTATCCTTAAACGTACTGATGCTTCTCAGCCACCTGTGTACCGGTTTGTGATAGACCTTCGAGAGGTAAATAAGATAGTCGTGCCACAGTTTCCTGTGGTAACTGATATCACTGCTTTGTTGACTTCGATTCCTGCTTCGGCAGCTTGGTTTTCTGTCATCGATTTGAAGAATGCTTTCTTCAGTATTCCTATTGCTGAGGAGAGTAGAGATATTTTTGGCTTCTCATTAGGAGGCCGAAGTTTCCGGTTTAAGAGAGCTCCTCAAGGTTATTGTGAAAGTCCCTCCATCTATAGTCAGGCGTTGAAAACTCAACTTGACGGTTTTGTGTTACCTGTTGGTGCTACTCTTATTCAGTACGTCGATGATTTGTTGATTACTGCTGATGATGAAAAGATTTGTAAAGAGGCTACTCTTTCTTTGTTGCGGTATTTGTTTGACCTTCATCATAAAGTGTCACCTTCAAAGTTGCAATATTGTCGCCAAGAAGTGACCTACTTAGGTCATCTCTTGTCGAAGGAGGGAAGGAGATTGACCCCAGAACGAATTCAAGCAATTGTGCAAATGAATGTACCATCCACACAGAGAGAAGTGCGTGCCTTTTTAGGTATTACATCGTATTGTAGACAGTGGATCCGCAATTTTTCCACTGTTGGCGAAACCTCTGTTAGCATTGACTCTGAAAGGTACTCCGCATCCTCTTCCTTGGTGTGACGAATGTCAGAAAAGTTTTTCTGAACTACGCGATGCATTGTGTTCGGCTCCTGTGTTGGGTACTCCAGACTATAGTAAGCCTTTCACGTTGTACGTGCACGAGAGAGAAGGTTGTGCTTTGTCAGTGTTGGCACAACCATTTGGGGACAAGCAGCGTCCATGTGCGTATTTCTCCTCTACGTTAAACCCAGTTGCTAAGGCGTTGCCGAGTTGTTTGAGAGCTACAGCTGCAGCGGCTGTTTCTATCCGACAGTCTGCTGGTTTGGTATTGGGCAACACGTTGATTGTGATGGTCCCACATGCAGTGGATACCTTATTAAACAGGACTAAGACACAGCACCTTACTAGTGCACGTCTGTCAGGTTACGAGTTGACATTGTTGGCTAGTCATGTGCACATTAAAAGATGTAATGTGCTGAATCCAGCTACGTTGTTACCGATCTCTAAAGAGACGGATCCTCAAGAACAGCATGTTTGTTTTCTTCGTACAGAGGAAGAAACGAAAGCTAGAGTTGACCTCAGGGATACTCCCCTTGCGAATGTTGATGGTACCCTATGGGTAGATGGTTCGTGTTTTAAGCTTCCGAATGGTGAAACGACTGCAGCGTATGCTATTAAAACTTTACATACAGTTGTTGAGACAGCACGCATACCACAGAATTCTGCGCAAGCAGCAGAATTGATTGCATTGACTAGAGCGTTCGTGTTGTCAGAAGGAAAGCGAGTGAATGTTTAGACCGACAGCCAGTACGCGTTTGGAGTTGCCCATAGTTTTGGGCGTTTGTGGAGAGAGCGTGGGTTCCTTACTTCGCACGGAACCAAAATACAGCATGGGCAGTTGGTGAATGAACTTTTGGAATCTCTCACTCTCCCAAAGCAGATTGCAATTATGAAGTGTAGTGCGCATAAGAAAGTTGTGGACGATGTTGGTCGAGGGAATGTGTTTGCGGATGAAGTTGCGAAGGAAACGGCGAAAGACATGATGAGCCATATGTATGTTGCAGGCCCAGCTAATTGGGTTATGGCTGGTGGAATGTGTGAAGACACAATAGAAAGTGTGAAAATGATTCAGGCTGAAGCGACTGAGAAAGAAGTGAGTGTTTGGAGAGAAACTACGGGTATGTTGGATTCGACAGGTTGTTGGGTTGAGTTGTCAGAAGACCAGCGATGGCTGTTGCCAGATGCGTATGTGCTCCCAGTGGTTACAATGGCTCATGGAATGGCTCACATAAGTTCAAAGGGAATATGCAAGTTGTTGGCTCCAGTTTGGCAGAATGCTGGAATTCCGAAATGTGCAGAGAATGTGGTGAGACATTGTATGATTTGTTTGAAGTATAATCCTGGTAAGGGAACTCCAACTCCAGCTGGTCATTTTGCTCCTCCGACGTATCCGTTTGAGGTGATACAGCTAGATTATATACATATGGAGAGATGCAACAATTTGAAGTATGTCCTTGTGGTTGTTTGTGCCTTTTCCAGGTGGATAGAGGCCCACCCCCTAAAGGATAATACTGCCTTGTCTACAGCCAAGGTTTTGCTGAGAGAGTACTTCCCTAGGTATGGTTTGCCGAGAATTGTATGGTCGGACAATGGGAGTGAATTTGTGGGTCAAATCATGAAGAAAGTGTGTGCTGGATTGGGAATAAATCAGAAGTTCCATGCAGCGAATCACCCCCAGTCTGCTGGACTTGTTGAATGTTACAATGGTACCTTGAAGCTGAAATTAGCTAAGGTACAAGCAAGCACTGGCCTTACATGGCCGGATGCCTTGCCGTTGGCTCTTTTGTCAACAAGGACGACTGTGCATTCTCGAGTGGGGCTTAGTCCATATTAAATCGTGTTTGGTCGTCCTGCGAATGTTTGGGGTGTGCCTCGTCCTAAAGAATACAGCAGTATTGAGTACCCTATGTTGGTGGATTACTTACATGACTTGACTGCTAAATTACGTGTTCTCCACCAACAGGTCTATGACAGTTTGCCGACAGCTGCTACAGATCCAGGACATTCAATCCAACCTGGTCAATACGTCCTCATCAAGAACTTCCAGCGTACCAAGAATTTGGAACCGAGATGGACTGGTCCCTACTTAGTTCTTCTGGTCACTAGAACTGCTGTTAGAGTAGCTGGCAAGAAAAACTGGGTGCATGCCACCCATACGAAAAAAGTCCCTTTGCCTTTACCGTATGATCAGTGGGTGAGGGATGGTATAGCTGATACAGATTGCGAGCGAGTCCCCACATTCATGTCTTTTAGTGATGCCCATTTGACATGGACACGGTCAGAACGCGAAGATGACAATGTGCTGCAAGAAGCTGTTCCTCCAAGTTTGAGATTGGACACTACCGAACCTGAACTTTTGTTCACGGACCAAACAGTGCAGACTAAATCACGTAACAACCTCCGATCTCGGAATAAATAAAGAGACTTTGAACATTATTTTTTTTTTCCCACACTGAGACCAAAAAGAGACAATTTCTTCAAGTATTTTGCATTTGACTTTTGTTTTTCTTTTTCTCTTGCTTTTTCTGAAATTGTATTATGGTTTTCTGTTAAATTTTTGATTGGTTACCATTTGCCAGTTGCAGGGTCACGTAGGAGTACCAACGGTTCAGTTTGTGACCCAAGTAGTGGCAGTAGGTCTGCAGGAATTGCAGTGTCCCTATGACCTGCTAATAATCACAGCTGAAGTACTCTGTCAAGATTGCGTGAGCGACATTAGAAAATGGAGAATGTATTGAGGAATGACGATAAAAAGCAAGAGAGGAAAAACCGATATTATAGAATGTTGTTCTCTAAGTGTGGTATAGCTTTATCTATTTTAATACTTTTATGTATTCTATTAGCTATTATATTCTGGTTTGTTTCTTCTACACAATTGACGTCAGCACCAACTTCTCAACCTACTCTTTCTTTTTCTACTGTTTCTCCACATGAGTTTCATACGTTACCTGAACATGAACAGACACGAAGATCAGAATTTGTGAACAATTCGTTTATACAGATGTTGCATCAGCATCAGCTAGTCATAAATACCACGAATTGTTGGGTGTATGGTCTTATGCCACATACTACAGATAAGGGAATGCCATATTTGGTTTTGCCTTTTTTGCCTAACGGGTCAGTTTGGGCACTCCAATCAATATTTATCTATGCGAATGAAGCCTCTCCTGTACCTTCCGTCAAAGACAATGCAGGTATTAATGCCTTGATACAGGGAATAGTTGATATGATTAAAGATATCGATGCGTATAACTGTATCCCTAGAGATGAGGTACGAGCATATGTCGGTTGGAATAAGAAGACATAGTGCTAGCTTGACGGAGAAAGAAAGGCAGCAAAGGTCTCCTCCTATTTGGATTGTACCCCACCGAGGTCATCTTTGTCTGCAAGGTAATGGTCAGAATCCGAGGGCACAGCTTGGTAAGAGTGTGTGTGTTCACCCATACATTTATACGTCCCAGAAATCTCCTCCGTTCGTGCCAGCTAAAGGCACGTATTTTGTTTGTCACGATAGAGCATACACATGGTTGCCATCTGATTTTTCTGGCACATGTTAAGTGGCATTTTTGCTTCCCCCTACATACACTGCTGTTTTCGATTACCATAAGACAAGATATGGTAGAGGTGTAATCGATGTGAAAGATACTGTCGCACAAGAAGCTGGAGACTTCTTTAAGGGTTTCCTACCCTTTTGGGGTCCTATGGCTAATAGTAGGAATATTCGTCAGCTTACGAGAGTGGTTGAGGCCACTATAAATGAGACTGCAGGTGCCCTTAGCAATATTACAGCCGAGCTTCAAGCGGATCGCCTTATGACATTACAGAACCGTTTTGTTTTAGATATTATACTTGCAGATAGAGGTGGGGTATGCAAATTGATTAGATCTAGTTGCTGCGTTTTCATACCAGATAATGCCCCGACAGTGTACCAAGCCATCTCTAGACTACATAAGATCTCTGAGTCTATTCATGTGGACAAAGGAGACTGGTCGTTGATGGGATGGTTATGGGAGTCGTTGTCCAAATGGGGATGGAAGATGCTGACGTTCCTTGGTATGGCGTTAGCTATCCTTTTCTCGTGTTGTTTATGCATCCAGTGTGGTCCCGCCATTTGAAGTCTTTGTGCTATGATCTGTGTGAGAAGACCAGCCCCGAGAGAAGTGAAGGATAATAAGATGATGTTACAGCAACACCTTGATGACCTGATGAGAATAGATATAGACCTAGATTCAGATTGACATGAGTTTAGGTTATTACCTACGTAATGGCAAAAGGAGGGTCTGTGGTTCTGTAATTCTCAAACCTGACTGCATTTTAGTTTTGCCCTCACGTAGGCCAGTAAAGTAGGCCCAAAACAAGTGGCTTTGCCTTCTGAGTTCGTGCATATATTAATTTGGGTTTCTCTGATTCTGAATGAACTGCAGACAGAGAGTAACCCTTTTCACCTGAAACTGACCTTTTGCAAAACCTGTTTCACTAGCTGATCGTTGTCTGAGTTTTTCAATCACTCTTCAGGACCTCGTTAACTTTTAGTGTTCCTTGCACATATCTTATCTTAAACAATATCTAAATCGTTTCTTTTCTTAAGACTTTCTTTCCTGAAACATGGGTCTTTGCCATGTGTCGTGACTGCCATCTGGTGTTACTTTTTATGTAGGCCTTAGAAGTTAGTCTGTGAGCAAAGCAGTCTGACCTATTGTGAATCATACACATTAACCAAGGATTTCTTCGTGCACTGGAGTTAATTTCAGAAGCTGGCATTTAACCTGGAATTGACCCTGCCAAGCCAATTTCCCTGCAAGATCGTTATTTGCTTTTCCAATCACTATTCAAGACATTTGTTAACTTTTAAGTTTCTTTACGTCTCGGTTATCCTGCACATTATCTGAAACTACTTTTCTTGACTATTTCTTCATTTCATGGGTTACGCTTTCAATTAAGGGTTTGTGCGGGCCTTCCAGATTATTATTTAGATATGCCTAAATATTAACTTGTGGGTTGGGACACTGTAAAATGAGCTTTACTGTATGATGCTGTGTGATGTCATGTATTTTCTATTGGCTGAATTTTGGTGCAGGGGCGTGCATTTTAAATGTACCTTTTTGTGTATAAATAGGGATGTCTCACCTTAGTAAAATTGAGCAGTTTCTTGAGTTGTACACCGTGTTGTGTTGCTGGGATTTCTGCTACTAGCTGCAGCTTATAAATTTGATCTCTGACGCCACCTAGAAGTATTCCGTGTCTCTGTATACCAAGGCAAGGGAACCTAGAGGACTTTTGGGCGGGTCCCTGATGCCGCTGGGTACTTGAAAACCCGGTTCTTCACTGGGGACCCCATCCCCATAGGGCCTGCCCCCATTTTTTTTTTTTATCAAAAGAATTTGGAAGGGGACTGCGTGGCTCTCCTCCAGAGGCCATAATCGGCCCTGGGGACCCCATCCCCCGTTTCATGGCCATTTTCTTTTTTTTATGTATTTTATTTTTAGGAGGGGGGCCGCGTGGCCCCCCTCCTGGGCCACTAATAGCCCTGGGGCCCCCATTCCCCGGGGCTGGGCGTATCAGTTGGGGACCAAGGGGGGAGATCCCCAATCCCCCCAGGGTACCGCCGGCTCCACACATCCTGCAGGAGCCGGCATTGCTTATCCACATGGGGAGCTGCTAAGATGCAGCTCCCCATGTGGAAAAGCAATCAGCTTTGGTTTTTGGAAGAGAGAGCAGGTTTCTTGCTCTCTCTTCCAAAAACTAAAGCAGTTTGCTACGGCAGGGTGGGAACCGCGAGGCTCCCGCCCTGCCATAGAAAACAGCAGCACCCTGGGGCACTGCAGGAGCTTGCCCTGGGAGCTGGCGGTCCCCAGGGCCATGACAGGGCTCCAGGATGGGGGCCGCGCGGCCCTCCTCCCAACATTACCAAAGCCCTGGGGAAGTGGTGGTCCCCGGGGCTGGGGGGTCCATCATGGACCCCCCAATTTTAATATTTAGTGCCCCGGGGATGTGGCAGTCCCCGGGGCGTGTGGGTGGGCTCTAGCCCCCCCCCCCACACAGATTATTTTTATTTTTTAACAAACACAAGCCCCGGGGCTGCAAGAGGGCCTTTGAGCCCCCTCACTCATTCCTTTAGAAGCCCCGGGGGGTGGTGGTCCCCGGGGCTGTGAGCCCCCCCTGCAAACATTTTCAAAAAGCCCCGGGGTGGTGGCGGTCCCCGGGGGGGGGGGGCTTTGAGCTGCCCCCCACCCATTTCTTTTACAATCCCCGGAGGGTGGCGGTCCCCGGGGGGAGGAGCGAGCAAATGAAAGCCAGAAGGCTGGCTTCCTGTCAAGTGCCCTTCCAAAGCTTTCGGGCAATTGGTGAATAATATTTGTACACGGCTGTCCTGCCGTGGGAAGGAGCAACATCTCTACAATGGGTAAGAGAGGCTGTGGTCGGAACAGCGTCCAGAACCATACAGCACAGGAAGCCTTGCAATAATAATGACTCCTTTTAACCTTCACGAACCTTACTAAAGGAAATAAAAATATGCTTTTAAAAGGACAGCTTACAGACACCCACTTAGGGAAAATAATTGCTCGACCAGGGACTATCATTCCCAGCATGCAGCATGTTGAACTTTGAACTAATTAAAATCTTGCATGCAGAAATAAAAGAAAGCCTCGCCTGTTATGCTGTTTTTAAGCCTCTGATAAGATGTGCCAAACATCGAAACGCGTCAGGCAAAGGAAATTCTATCGTGAATGTGAGAGGAGCGAGCAAATGAAAGCCAGAAGGCTGGCTTCCTGTCGAGTGCCCTTCCAAAGCTTTCGGGCAATTGGTGAATAATATTTGTACACGGCTGTCCTGCCGTGGGAAGGAGCAACATCTCTACAATGGGTAAGAAAGGCTGTGGTCGGAACAGCGTCCAGAACCATACAGCACAGGAAGCCTTGCAATAATAATGACTCCTTTTAACCTTCACGAACCTTACTAAAGGAAAGAAACATATGCTTTTAAAAGGACAGCTTACAGACACCCACTTAGGGAAAATAATTGCTCGACCAGGGACTATCATTCCCAGCATGCAGCATGTTGAACTTTGAACTAATTAAAATCTTGCATGCAGAAATAAAAGAGAGCCTCGCCTGTCATGCTGTTTTTAAGCCTCTGATGAGATGTGCCAAACATCGAAACGCGTCAGGCAAAGGAAATTCTATCGTGAATGTGAGAGGAGCGAGCAAATGAAAGCCAGAAGGCTGGCTTCCTGTCGAGTGCCCTTCCAAAGCTTTCGGGCAATTGGTGAATAATATATAGAAATATATATATATGTGATGCACCCATTCAAATTCAGCTCGAAAATCACCTGGGCGCTTGCTAGTCCAGTCGTGAACAAGGCATGACGCCGAAACGTTGACTCTAGGGACTTTTCTGAAGCAGGCGCTCTTTTCTCTACTCTGGAAATAAAGCATGTTACCACTGCACAGGGCCTCACTTTGTTTGCTTGCCAAGTCGGTATTGGGGGCTTCCCTATGCCCTCTCATGAGGCCGCCCTGAAGGGCCATGAGCTCCGTTTGCAGGGAAACGCCTGGAGGCGGTTTGTGTATATATATATATATATATATATATATATATATATATATATATATATATATATACACATACACATACATATATATACATATATATATACATACACACACACACACACACACACACACATATACATACACACACACACACATAATTATACATACATATACATAAACGGCTTCCACCCATTCTGTACTTCGCTGGAATTTAAGGCATGGATTAACAACCGTACCTGTTTAAATAAGGCGTACAGCTTCAACTTTACTTCATTTCCCGGATCGGACTTTAAAAGCTTCAGCTGCTCTTTCGCCTTTTCAAAGTCTCCTGCCTTGACCTGCATTGCTGCGCCACTTGTATGCATTTGTAGTGATGCAGAAAAAGCAGCTTGCACTGCCCTGCTACAAGAGAAGGTAATATGAAAAAAGAAAACACTTAGAAGAATAATTAACATAGCTTGCCCTTTCACCCCCGCAGGCGAGCTAATATTTAGCTAAGCAGCGCGTTCAACCCCAACATTCACTGTTGTAAAGAAATTACCTGCTAGGGACAGGAATTTATACTTGATAACATGAAAAATGTTTGCTGCTAACAAATTATGAAGAACTGAAAGACTGATTTGGTCAGATGTTCCAAATAGCCAAGGCACGCATAATAAAAGGAGCACAGCCATTGTAATCATAGCAAACCGTTGATGAAACCCAAACATTCCAACCTTAAATTCTATTCCGATATCTGATGCACGTAATCTGCGATTTTGTGTACGTCGTACACACAAACGCACGCACGCACACACACACTTTGAGTACCAATACTGGATGAGCCCACAAATATACTTCATAAGTTTACTAATTCTCATTTTCTACACAACCATTCCTTCCATTTTTTTTATCCATTTGAAATATTTATCCCCTATGAGACTTTTTGGAAAGAGTTTGCACTTCTCTTTCTTTTTCTGCCCTTCTCGTTTCACCTTTGCGACTTTTATTTCTATTTACTTTATTTCTATTTAGTATATACGCCCAGTGCACAAGTCCATGTAATGTGCAGTTTTTTGCACTTAAACCTTAAAAAGTTCACATGCTGGGCGATTGTCTGAAAAGTGTTTCGAACACTTAAGCTGTCCAAAGATCCACGACGGGTGTTGTGGAAATACTTTCAGAGGCCATGGGATGGCTGATCCCTTCACGCCAAAGCTTGCGGTATCTAGGTGCCAGTGAATACTGACAATCCTTCATTAACTTGGGGCTGGTTTTGACAAAGAGGGGTGTAATGCAGAAGTGTCAGTTGGCCGTTCCACAGGGAGGGTTGGAAGGGAGACATGGATAAATGTGGACTCGAAACTCCTGTCCACCGAACGCCTGAAAAACGTGAAGCATGTTCACGGATGACTGGTGCATCCCTTATGCAGATAACGGAGCCCATCGCAACTCAGTTTGTAAAATAGATTGAGAGCAACATCGTTTATAAAAAATAAATAAAAGACCGAATTGATCTTTCAGTTAGGATCAACAGCGACATTTTGAATATTATGGTCCACGTATATGCTATTTTCTTTGTTAATACCATTCCTCTACATAACTAATTAAGATGCAGCTATAACCATGTGTGTTTTTCAGGTGCTCCTTTCCGATACAGATACACATCTATGATGATCACAAGCACTGCGCAGTTTTATCACTTACTCAATGAGCAACCCAGTGATACCCTACTTATGGGTATCAACATAGGGTATCTGGAAGTTTTAGGTTTACTCATTATTTCAGATTTGCTGATTAGTCCTAGGTCCTTCCTTTTTGTTTCATTCATGGAAGTGTGTCTTTGAAAAGTAATTCTTCTGACAACCTGAATTTCCCAGGGTGTCTGCACAAATAAATGTACGTCATCTCACTTGTTCACAATACAGTACTCCGCTTCCTAGGGTGCCAGTGTCTGCCCACTCAATTTAACACAACTACAATTTAGTGGCACAATTCTTTTTAATTTTCCGTACAAAAAAAAATAGAATTCACACTCCAGCCGTTTACTTATTGGTTTCCCTTCTACTGAAAACCCTACAACTTTTTAGGTCTGGCCTAGAGACAGCACTGGGGGTTTCCGGACCGCATGTAACATATTCCAAGCATACAGACATTCGGGTACCTGGCACAGCCCTGTTAATCCACTGTGCAGTTCAGCTGTCAATCACGTTTTGCTTCTGTTTACCAAAGCATACAGCACAAGGAAATGGGTCAGGAAATTCCAATCATTCACTCTCTTGCACTGTACATTATGGCATTTTTCTTGATCATACGCACCCATTTACAGTTACACTTCAGTGCCAGGGCAGACGGGCCAATATTTTACTTTGACAACGCCCTTTTTTTTGTTCTACTCTTTATGCATATTTAGAAGTTTGTGTATTTAGACTAGATCATTATGACTGCAACTATTTCTTGCTTGCCACAGATTATTGCTGATGCAGTGCCTGTTTGATAATAAAGAGCGCTTCAGTACAAGGCCAACTTCATCACCACAGCGATCTTTATTTGAGCAATGACTGTCCCCAAAATGGCCCCCATTACTCAGACCCAAAATAGTTCCCCGAGACCAGGCCTTTCATCAGGGACTGAGTCTGTGACTGGGAGGTACGTTAGACATTTGCAGCAGCTGCGCACCGTCCCTCTGTATACAAAACACCCTCCTGAGAGATATGACCCTTTACCAGCCACCACCAGGGTATTTCTCCTATGCCACCGCCAGCGATCTCCACTTCTGGGAGCTCCGAGACCCCGGTTCCTGTTGGAGGCAAGGAGGCTTTAATGGCAGCTGACCTCTGTCCCGGTAGCTGCATCACTATGTGACCCTTGACCTGGGGGCGAGCAGGAGGATGAAACGGGAGCTTCCCAGCAACACTGTGACCGGTGCTCTCGATGGAACTTTGACGATGCCCCCTGGGCAGAAACTTAACTGCCTGTACTTACCGAGCTGCCCGCGCAACCTTGACCGATGCCCTGTGGAGCTGTCCTATGCAGCTCAAGAGGAGTTTGGCTTTGGTTCATCCATTGGCCGTCACCTACCCAGCCGGACATCGGATCTGGTTTTCCTCACCTCCCCGTTGTGTTTCCTACCTGCTTCCCTTACCCCGGTTCCCCATTCTCCCGCTACCTTTTCCTTCCCCATAAGACATGTGTAAGCGCTAATAACTCACATTATTTTGTAATCTCATGTTTTTTCTCCTATGTCTATACTTGGCTATGTAACTATGTATCCTGTAACTCGCTGATCCTCATGTAAAGCTCTCCGATACCTCCAGGTCTAGCCAGCACTATATAAAACTTTGCAAATAAATAAATAAGGTGAGAGTAATTCAAAGCCAATAATGCCTTTCCTTTGCACTGATATGAATCATATCTTCCTGTTTATGTCCATGACATCTTTAAATGGTTTCGATACCTATTTCAAGTGCATCTTATAACTAGGAAGCAACATAACTGTTCTATTACAAATATATTTAGTGGTTAATTTTTTCTAAACTTCACATTTTTATTTTACATGCATACAGCACCCACATTTAGTTTTTCCTTTTTACTTTTGTGACACACTTTCAATATAAAAAAAAAGTAACCTACGCAAAAGCTTGACAAGGGCCATCTTATTGCAGAGCATGAATGTCGATATATTAAGAGACCAGGATGTAATACAACAATTAGACCGTTAGTATTGCAATGGAGCTCCTTATATGGTCTACCTAATAGTGTTTCGATCTGCTGACTCTTGTTCTACTGCAGGAATTACGTATAGGACTGCTCGGAAAGGTATATTCAGTTTTCTGTATGTGATCATGAGCAGCATTTCAGAGATCTCATTATTTTTTTGGGACGGTCAAATAAGTCATTGTGTTAATGTTTTTAATTTTAGATCATGATTTGGGCTTCTGTAATTCAATACATGTTCTCACTGTGGTGTCTGGGCTGGGGGGTGGTGTTGCCTATGCCACGTAGTGGGGCCTAACTACTGAATGCACAAATGAGACACAGACTCTGGCTACTTGCTGAGGGCCGAAGACCACGAGCGGTCTCGCGCCCATTTATTTATACCCGAGGGCTGCCCCGCCCTCAGGTTGTATGCGTGCGTGCGTGAATGGACGGGCCGGGTGCCGCCGTCAGTACATCCCTCCAAACTCACAGATGATTAGTCCAGTCCTATTTACAGTTCTCTGTACTGCGCATCCTCCAGGCGTAGCCTTGAAGTCGCTGACTGGGAGTCGGGTTTGGTCGCAGGTTGTACCTCTGGCTTCTCTGTCCCTCGGCCCTGAGTTCATTTGCTGTTGCTGGTTCTTGATTCTGGGGTCTTTGTGATGTGTTGCTAGGACTCAAGGTGGCCTCCCCCCGTGCTGGTGACAGTTCTCTGTCGCGAGGGCTAGCCGCCACCTCAGGAGTGCGAGGGCTGGCAGCTGCCTCTGGAGTGATCGGCCGATCCTCATTTTCATCCGCATCCTCCTGTTCCGTGGTTTCTTCACCCTCCGATACTTTCTTGAACCAGGAGATGTTCCTCGTCACCACTCGTGTGCCTCGGGCTGCGGACACCATGGTGCCGTATACATTCACAACTTTCCATATTTCGGGTTCAAACGTTGTTTGATACTTCCACTGATGGTGACGGGTTTTGATGACCACGCGGTCCCCAACTACGATGGGTCTGACTCCTGCTCTCCTTGTTCGACTCGCCCTTTCGTTAGTGTGTCTTCTCCTTTCCTGAGTTGCCTCATGATCCAGGTCCGGTGCTTGCCACGCCGGACTCACTGGTATACAGTCTCGCAGGGGTCTCCTGAACATGACGTGTGCAGGGGCACACTTGGTGGTGCAGTGTGGCGTTTGCCTATAGGCGTTTAAGAATTGCGATAGGCATTCCTCTGCTGCTTCCCCCTTCTCCACGCCGATTTTCAGTGCCTTGTTCATTGTCCTCATAAACCGTTCAACCTCGCCATTGGCTTGAGGCCATTGCGGTGTGATTCGCCTGTGACGGATGCCACGCCTGTTGAGGTATGTATGAAACTCAGAGCCCTGAAACGGTGGTCCATTGTCCGATCTCACTTCCTCTGGGAATCCTAGCATGGAAAACGCTCGGTCGAGAGCTGGCTTTACATGGCTGAACGCGGTGGATTGAATCACTTCCACCACTGGGAACTTGGAGCAGGCGTCCATCAGTACCAAGGCCCGACGCCCGTCTGGAAAAGACCCAAAGTCGATGCTGATTTTGGACCACGGGACGCTGCACGCGTCTTCTGTGATGACAGGGTGTGGCGCAGGTTCCTGACCAGAGATGACACACGAGTGGCAGTTGCGTATTTCCTCTTCCACTGCACTGTCCATGCCAGGGAACCACACCCTTCCCCTCAGTCGAGCTTTTGTTTTTGCGATGCCTTGGTGTCCTTGATGGGCCAGGCGCACCACTTCCCTCTGCAGGCCTGACGGGATGACGATGGTGGTTCCTCGCAACACCACTCCATGGGGTCCTGTACTTAGTTCGCTTTGAGCGCGCCACATCTGTTGGCGAAAGGTCTGTTCCTCCACCGTGAGGGCACTGACTCCGTGTAGGAAGTGTTTCCAGCTCCGGTCCTCCAAGGTGCGTTTCACCTTTTTCAAACATTCATCTTGGTCCGTGGCCGCTCCAATTTCTTCCAGCGTGAGGGCTTTCGGGCAAGCCTCCTGGGACAGGATTCTCACAAACTCCTCCACCGCTTCAGGGTCGTACAGTTCCGGTGTGACTGCCGCGTGCCCCGGGTGTCGTGAAAGGAAGTCCGCGGGGTTGTCAGCTCCAGGCCGGAAGACGACGTCAAACCTGTATGTCTGAAGCTGAACGGCCCACCGTTCAATCCTGGGTGGTGCAAGCCTGGCTGTGCCTGCAAACAGTGGGACCAACGGTTTGTGGTCAGTCACCACCGTAAACTCGTGTCCAAACAGGTAGAGGTGAAAGTACTGGCAGGCTCATTTGATGGTGAGTGCCTCTCGTTCAATTTGCACGTAGCGCATTTCAGTGGCCGTCAGGGCCCGGCTAGCGTACGCCGTGGGCACCCATGAGTGATCCTCAGCTCTCTGTAGCAGAACTGCACCGAGCCCCACCGGGCTGGCGTCCACAACAACTTCCGTTTGACGATGTGGCCTGAAGTACGCCATGACCTTGTCATCGATCAGGGCATCCTTTACCGCTTGAAACGCCATATCTTCCTTTGCTGACCATGCCCACGGTTGTCCGGATTTCGTAAGCACTCGCAGGGGCTCCGATAGGGACGCCAGATTGGGGATAAATCGACCACAATAGGTTGCCATCCCCAGGAAACTGCGGACCTCCGTCGGTGACGTCGGCTTGGGCGCTGTTCTGATAGCCTCCGCCTTCTTCGGGTCTACTCGTAGGCCATCGCGAGAGAAAATGTATCCGAAGAATTCAACTGACTCGTTGTAGAAAGAACATTTTTCTTGGTGTAACGTTAGTCCATGATCTGCCAGGCGCTGGAGCGCAGCTCTGAGGTGGCCATGATGTTCTTCTAAGGTCTTAGAGAAGACCAGGATGTCGTCACTCAGATTAATGACTCCAGTTAGTCCCGACAAAGTCTCTGATTGCGTTTTGAAACACCTCCGCGGCCGAGAAAACCCCGAAGCTCAGGCGCTTGAACCTGCGGAGGCCAACATGGGTGGAGAATGTTGTGATGTTCCTACTGTCCGGGTGTAGCTCCAGCTGATGGTATCCTGCATTTAGATCCAACTTGGAGAACCATCGGGCTCCGTTTAGATCCGCCACGATGTCATCCATCGTCGGCGTGAGATGACGTTCCCTCTTGATGGCTTTATTCGGGAGACGCATGTCCACGCACAGTCTTATCGCCCCTGGTTGCTTGGGTTTGGGTGCAACTACAAGGGGCGATACCCACGGCGTGGGTCCTGACACCTTTTCGATAACACCCAGCTTCTCAAGTTTGACTAGCTCCTCCTCCACCTGCGGCCGCAGGTGAAATGGCACCCTCCGGTGCCGCAGTGCGGTTGGTCGCACTGTGCGGTCAATGTGTAACTTGAATATTTTTCCCTTCAGGCAACCCAAACCTCGAAAGAGCGTGGGAAAGTCTCTGAGCAGGGCGTCTGCATGTCGCTCATGTACCTGGTTGGCGAAGAACACCAGCTGGAGGTCCTCCGCGGTGTGGCAGCTGAGTAGCGTTCCCCGTCGGCCTCCCGTCACATGAAATTTCGTGTTCACTTTCTGGTCGTTGCAGGACACTGTCACATCAATGACTCCACGTAGAGGTAGAGGTTCGTCGCTGTCGTAAGTGTATATCCGTGCCTTTGAGGGCAACAACGGTGGCCGAGGATGAAGTTGCTCATATTGTATGCTATCCATGACGTTCACTGACGCCCCCGTATCAATCAGAGCCTTCACCGAGGATCCTTCGATGTCCACTTCACACATTGGGGGTGGCCTCTTCCTCGACCCATCTCTCCCCACGAAAGAGACGAAGAACACATCGTCGTCCTCGTCATCTTCCTCCAGCCGAAACGCCGTCTGGTGGGAGTCTCCATCCGTTCCGGGATCCTCCAGGGAAAGTTGCCGCACACTTTGGGTGGCCGACCTACTACTGGGGGCGGCACGGCGACTGCTGCGGCACACCTTAGCAAAATGATTCAGTTTGCCACAGTTGGAGCACGACTTTCCACGTGCAAAACATCGTCCAGACAAAGGATGTTCCATCCCGCAGTTCCCGCACGTGGACCGCGACGAGGCCGCCTGCTGGTGTCTTTGCGCGGGTTGCTGAGGCCGCCGTCGCACCACATCCACGTGCTCTTCCTTGATCGCCACGTGCTTCACTGGTGTCGTGGGACCGTCCAATGCGGCCTGCATCGCCTCCGCTCTAGCGTTGGAGAGCTCATGCGACCTGGCCAAGACAAGGATCTCATCCAGGCTGATACGTGGCTGACGTAGAATCAATCGACGTTGAACCGACCTGCAGCCTTGAATGAGTTGAGCCCTGATCTCCAGAGTTCTATCCGGCAATTCACACGATGTCGCGAGCTTGCGCAGCCGCGCGTAGAAGACGTCGATCGATTCTCCTTCCGCCTGGCGGGCCTGGCGCAGCTTAAACCACTCAAAATCTGGGTTTTCGCGGGGGTCAAAATGGCGGTTCAGGGCTGCGACAGCCGCCGCATAGTCGTTGCTCTCTCCCCGGTTCGGTAGCGTTTCAAATAGTTCATATAGTTCATCGCCCCCGTAACACATTAGGAGTGATCGCTTGACCTTGCTGTCCGTCTCCCTGACGCCTACAAAGTAGTGTTCCAGGTGGCCCAACCACAGACGCCATCTTGCAGCCGCAGTCGCCGGCTCTGCCAACTCGCTGAAAGGCGGAATTGGGGCCGCCATGGCATGACCCGGCGTGGTGACCACAGTGTTCCTCGCAGGGACCGGAGGTGGCAGGCCTGTCGGCGCCTGACCAGTCTGTTGCGGTGTCCCTAGCGGAGGGGAGGGAGAACGCCGGTCAGTCCCAGTGGCCGCTGCTCCTCCAGTAGCTTGAAGGTTCATCTTCGGCTCGGGGCCCGCTGGTGGACTCTGGGGGCAGCAGCAGGGGCTCACGTGCCGTCGTGGAGGGGGCGCAGCGAAAACCCTGCGCTCAGTGGCTGGCCGGGTGACCCTGGGAGCGCAGCCCCCACACTACCAGAGACTGGGAGGCCCCCAAACTTGCCCTGGGCGTTGCTAGACGTGGTGCACCGTCCAAAACCGGCCAAAATGGAGCTCCGCGAGATGCGTGAGGGTTGGCAGGGCCGCCGTCCCGTTCCGCGAGATGCGTGGTCTTTGGCAGGTGCGCCGCGAGGGCCGAGCCAGTCCCTCCGAAGCGCGCTGCGCGCGTCCCCTCTCCTCACCTCTTGCACCTCGCCAGGCGCAGGGCCACCTACGGCCGCCGACAGGGCCGGGGTGCAGCAGCACAGCAGGGCGCCCCCTCGTGACGGAGCACAGCACCGGTCGCGGGCTCCAGCGCCAACGGCGCGAGCGCGGCACCGACAGCACCGCAGGACCCGGCAGGTGCGTCAGCTGAGAGGGGGGCAAGGCGTGGGTGTAGCGCCCGCCTCGTCGCCAATGTGGTGTCTGGGCTGGGGGGTGGTGTTGCCTATGCCACGTAGTGGGGCCTAACTACTGAATGCACAAATGAGACACAGACTCTGGCTACTTGCTGAGGGCCGAAGACCACGAGCGGTCTCGCGCCCATTTATTTATACCCGAGGGCTGCCCCGCCCTCAGGTTGTATGCGTGCGTGCGTGCGTGAATGGACGGGCCGGGTGGCGCCGTCAGTACACTCACCTTAGGAATAAACTGTCCTAGATCGCGAGAGCTTGATGTACAACTAGAACATATTGACTGTTTTTATGTAAACATCAAGTAATTCTCTCAAAGATGTCCACTGAGACCACTGTTGCTCCTACCAGAGGTTACGCTACAGGGGCTGGAGCTGTGAAATGCATAAAAACATTAGATAACAAACTATTGCCCAATGTTACAATAATGTTTGTGAACGTGAGCAATCCAAGTGCATTAAGAAGAGATTTCTCAGTTCTGGCATGATGAGAACCATCGGAATAGAGATGCACTGTGAAAGCTCTGTGCATATCTCAGAAGAGAAGTAGCTGTGCACGCTGCAGGTCAGAAAGGAGGTAAGTTATTGAAGCTGAGCGAGTGCATTGGCATCAGGAAGCCAAACAAGGAAGGCATTGTAATAAGTCTGAGGACGCCACAATACTTAGGTCGCCACGTGTGGAGACAGGGAAAGAGGGGCGCAGTGAAAGATCGGACAGCAGAAACACTAACATAACAGAGTGCATGTTTTCTGGAAAATGTGGAGTATATCGGAAAAAGAGCATTTTCCATGTACACCGCTTCTGTGGTGCAGATGTACTCCGAGAGGTTGATGGCGCCACATCATTACATTGCACTGAAAATTGAAATTGGTTCAGTTTAGATTACAACAAAACTAGGGGTGCAATCCCTAAATTAATCTCTGCCACTGATAATTACTCGAGGCCGCATCCCAGTCTATTGCTTTTTTTCCCACCATGGTACCTCAAACAGGACCCAGCTATAAGCAAATCAGCCTTGATCCTCAACCTCAAAGTGCCAGGCCAGGTCCATTCTGAACTGGAACCCAAGCAACCACAGACCAATTACGGCATAATTGGGCCTCTTCAGCAGGGGGCAGCGTGGTTCTAATGGCACTGCGAGAAAGAGGCCTATGTCTGGGCATATGTAGCACCTTAACTCTCCAAGTGGCCAAGGGTATGCCAGACATGGGTCCCTTGCTTGCTGCACCACAGGATCCAAGCTGAATCTCATTAATGAGGCCAAAACTGGTCTGGGGTTGCTAGCATTTTCTGCTAGATGGGGCTCTGTCAGTCAGGATGAATTGTTCCCAGTAGGAATAGGGTCATTACTGATTTGCAAAAGGAGAGCTTCTCTCTATGGTGGCACAGTGAGCAAAAATGAGGAGTTGGAAAGCCACACATAGCGCGTATCAGTGGTTTAGGCTATTTGCAAGCATTCCTCCCATCGCCTTTTGTGCATTTCACTGGTTCATTTTTTCATTCCAAAATGAGGTACCGCCAAGTTAGCTCCAATACCTACACACCACTTCCTCAATTGTAGAGTTAGTCGATGGTAAAGCGGACATCCTCCTCCGATCCCAATTGGCTGCTGTCATCTGCCTTTCCCACCCCTCCTTTTAAGAAAGCCATCCATCAATTTCAACCCTTGTACTGCGACAAAGTGCAACATTAGCTAAGTGCATTCTATGTGGCCAAATCACTGTTTCCAGAAGTCTTGCACCTCAGTGCACACGTAAAACACCACTCGTCTTCTATTCCTCCTTCACCCATATAAACCCATCTCCACCTACAAGAAATCATTCATTTAATTCGTTCCCCATACAATTAACTCCTTCAAAGCAAATGCCTATATCATACTTACATTATTCATCAAGGCCCTACCGTTTTAAAGCTCTGTCAACTCATGATCTGGGACATAGCTTCCTGTGCTTCGTGAGTACAGGAGTGCAATACTCAAACCTCACTGGCTCTACATTCTTTGTGGGGAAGAAAAGGCTGGAAGCGTTTCCGTATTGTGAGCACTGCTTAGCAAAATACTTTGGGTATCTGGAAGATTCACCAAGCACAGAGTCTGATTGGAATACATTTTCTGTACATACACTAGGTTCAGAAATGGTGGTGACCATTTTGAAGTTACCAAATATAAAAGTTTCTTCATGGTTTAGCGCATCCTTGCTTGGTAATCAAAAATATTTGATGCTGAAACCAGAAGCCTTTTGTTTTACTACACCTTACCGTTTTCTACTGGTAAGCACAATTGAAGCCGAATCTGAATACAGAGAAGTATTCTACGTAATTTAATTGTACTTTGGAAATTAACCTGAATAGGTAAAATACCATTTCAGAGATAAACATTGAAGTACAGAATATTTTTGATGCACACTGAATACCAAGCTACTTGATGAATAATAATGATCTTCATCACTTACAGACTATTGAGGTTTTCACGATTTCAAACGTATATCCTAACCACAGAGAGTGTACTTACACAAACGTTCCAGGAATGTCAGAGTGCCATCAGTATCCAAGCATCTGAGGTATAGAGATAGTCTGGATACCCGATACCACTAAGTAGAGTGACAAAGCAGAGTGGGGATATCAAATGTATCTCATTCATTTTATCCTATTCCTCTTTTCCCCGATCTACTCCTAAACTGCATATTTTACAATAATTGGCTGTGAATATGAAGAAGAGCGGAACGGTACATCACTCCCGTTGGACCCAAAATTCAGATTAGTGAAGTCGGACAGCCTCACACTCCTCAATACAGTCCATGGCAGGCATTTTACGGTCTTCACTATAAGTAAATGAAATCGTAGATCTCCTCAAGAAACATATGGTAAACCTTGAAAAACTATTCACAATACTGCCCCATTATTCACACCCCTCGAGGGAAAATTACTGAATGATCAGTTCATAAACAACTCTTACACATTGACAGTCACCAGTTGCTCCAGTATTACCAGTCTGGATTCCAACCTGAATGCAGCACAAAGATGATAATTTGCATGTTGAATGACACCCATTCCAACCACCAACTGAGGCCACCCACTGCCCCTTGGAATGTCAGCAGCCTTTTACACCACAGACTAGCTGGCTGTAACAGAAAGCCTTTTCTTAGACAAATGAATTAGTCCAAACATGGTCCACACCACTTTAGCCACAAAGGACTCCTTCATGTCTCCAGCTCACCTGATCATCTGTGCTGGGTCACAGGGGTCGCTACTCCAGGCAATCTAACCTTTATCAGAGCTGCTGGCAGTGCTTTGTGGTCTGAAACCTTTAATGTGATATCCAGGCCCAATCAACTAGTCCAGTATGTTTTTCTTTGCGCTCTAGGACTTGTAATACTGATTTGTAAATGGATCAACAGGAATACACACCTTAGAATGCAAAGCAGAAACCTCAAATGAATTAGCCACTCCCACAGAAATGGGAGAACTATATAGGACATTGGCCTTTATCAGTAAACAGATGACCTCAATTTGTTGTTGGCTAAAGCTAAAGCCTTATCTGGTATTTAGATAGCATTCAGGCAACTAAAGAACAGGTACAAGGCGTAGCTTCTTAGCATGCAGGTGCTGGGTGTATCCTTTATCAGTTGCAGTTTCATATAGCGCAAATGTGACCTAAGGGTAATGAAGTGCTTCGCATGTGAACCAGATTACATTACAGTTTTTTAGGTCTCACTTGCGGTCAGCTTTCAGCTGTCTGCTGTTGAAAGATCTCTTGTGGACCATACCAAAAACAGCGTGCTTTGTGCCTGCCCACTGCTTACTATTGGTTAGCTTCCTCATCACTCTTAAATGCTTACTTCTTAATCCAATACTTTCCTCCCTCTTCTTGAGTTTGCCAATTCCCTCCATATAAATTCCTTATCATTATTTTAACTCTAGGACTTGTATCCTTTCACTGATCTCATTCAGGGAACAACTTTTTTCTTTTTTTAATCAGCACTCCATGGGGGTGTATGCGATTTCTTGTTATATTTCTCTCCTGTGTGCCGGTTCCCCGTTCACATCCCAATCTCTCGTGCTCTGTGTTGCTCCTACACACTCGTCACAAGTGGTCTGTAAAAGCATAGCAACACATATTTTTCCTTACATCAGAAGGAGGTTTCAACGAAATCAAACATTTTACCATTAACTTTTCCTGAAAAAAAAAATACTTCATCAGAATTATCAGGTCAAGACAAATTCAAATCCAAATTAATATGACAATTATATTTAGGTCTTCAAGAATTGGGAAATCGTCCATCCTTCAAAAGACAACAGATGAGAGAATGCTCTCTAACCGGTCTTCTATCCACTCGACTATGTTCTACCAAAATTGCAGTTCTAAGATGCTAACAAAGCTAGAAAATTAATAATCATGACTACATAAGCTGAAAAGGAAACAGAATCCCTGTCCGGACACCAGCTATTCCACATTACGCACGCAGATCAGTGGGCTTTAATTAAACCTGGACTCCAGGACTAGTGAAGGAGTTCAGCAGCTTCTGTCGAAATCTGAGGTTCCAGGCCAACCCGAAATCCTACCAGCAGCTAATGTTAGGAATGGGAAACAGTCCGAACACCGCAATCTGAACCACATGTGTTCCGAATACGCATGCTCGACCACGCTTGCCTTAATCAAGTATATCGATGGGGATGGAGGGGGGTTTCCCTCCATATCCTGGTGCACAGCATTATTTGCGATCATCATCAAATGTGATCAACAGATGTCGAGTTTCAATAATGATTGTTCCTTATAATCCAGAGATATATTGTCATCTTCTTTATTGCATGAGAAACTGTTAAAATATATATGTCACACGAGTGATTTGAACAACAAAAACAAATAGGATGACAAATCTCTGGATTATAAGGAACAATCATTATTGAAACTCGACAACTGTTGATAACATTTGATGATGACCAAAATAGCTCCTGGATACAAACATTCTATCAACAGATTATGTATGTTTGAATTTCAGTCTTCTCATTATGCCATTTACTGTATATGTTGTGAAGCGCTCTGATACCCTTGGGTCCAGCCAGCGCTATACAAAACTACTAAAAGAAATAAATAAATAAATGATGATAGCAAATAATGCTGTGCACCAGGATATGGAGGGAAACCCCCCTCCATCCCCATAGAAACACTGTTAACCGCGTGATACCAGGGCAATCGCGCTATGCAGGCAGCACGAGAAAGGAAAACAATTGAATGCAAATGGCAAAACGAAGGAAGATGTTTAAAAACGGTGTGCACTGCAACCCTTGAAATGTTAATCAAGTATATGCCATAACCACGCATATGCGTGGTTAAGGCAGTGCATGGTCTAGCTGCTGGAAGATGGAAGCAGGAAGACACCGCAGTGAGCTAAGCGGAGCAAGGGGGGTAATATTAAGGGCTGGGAGGGGGTTGGGGTAGGTTTTAGGGCAGTGGAAGGGGTTGGGGTAGTTTAAGGGACAGCGCAGAGGAAGGGGACTGGGTAGTGTAACTTATGGGCAGGGTTTTAGGCCTTAGGGCAGTGAGAGGGGAATGGGTAGATGGGGAAAGTTTTAGGGTAGTGGATGGGGCTGTGGTAGTTTTAAGGGACGGGGTGTTGGGGGGGGGGGTCGGGCAGTGTACGTAAAGGGGCAGGGTTTCAGGCCTTAGGGCAGTCTGAGAAGAATGGGTAGATGTGGCCTTCATTTGGGCTAGGAGAGTCTAGGTACTTTTTAGGGCAGTGGAAGGGGTTGAGGTAGATGAAGGGACAGCGTGGGGGTGAGTGGGGCGGGGTAGTGGAGTCCTTAGCCACACATACCCCATTACCATTCATGCCTATACCACTAAATTTCATGTTAAAGGCATGTGTAGTAAAGGAATGCATGGTTAAGACACATTTGTGATTTGGGCTGCGTGGTAGAGGCACACATGGTTTAAACATGCGTGCCTTTATCATACAAACATTAGGAATTGGCTGAGAATCATTTCATTTTTAACCTCTGAAGGACTTGATAATGAAGAGAATCTCAGAACAGTCACTTAGATGACAGAGTCCAACAGAAAAGTGAGCCATCCGATGGAGAAAGATTCCATGCTCAGCACCTGAAGTAGCCCTTTCTTTACCAAGTCCACCTTGCATTGTGGAAGCTACCATATGGACTTGCCCAAGTCGACAAGAAAACTAAAAAAATCTGTCTGGAAAGTATCAAAGAAGATTTCTCCAGACTTTTCAAAACACTAGGTTCTATCATAGTTTGATCAAGTTACAGAGATAAAAAGTATCTGTCCTGAGATAAAAGCAAAAAATCATCCAAACAGAAGATCAGATGCATTATCTGAGCCCTTAAATGAGCAACTACCGGTTTCATGACCGTTATGAAACATCACTGCTGATGAAAGATGGGCAGAAGGCAAAAGACCTACAAGATCGACTTTTCCCACTGAAATTGCAGAAATTCACTTAAGGAATTGTGGACTTAAATTACGAGAAATGCATATAGAAGATTCAACTTGACTATCCAATTGCCTTCATGTAAAGAATCCCTTAGATAAACCACAATCTCAATCTTGAAATTATGGTAGATGACAAATTTGATAAATAGAAACTTACTACCAGAAGGAACTTTTTGTTTTTCTTCTCTACAAGAAGTGTAGTTTAAAAAAAACAAAGGCAATCAAAATCCGTTTGATCTGTCTCTATTTTTTTGGGAGGGAATGTCTCGACTGCGAAATGAACAGTTTCTGATGGTTTGAAAAATGAAGCAGGAGGTGAAGAACTGCCTGAAAGGCAACCTATATAGTTCTATGAAATACCCCCTGCACCATTTGTATAACCCAAGAGTCACTGTAATGCTCTGCCAGAATTATGGAAAAAATGCATGGCAACCTTCTACAGGAAGTAGACCAGAATTTAAAATGTTAATTGAAGTTTGTCCTCCTCTTTGACACTGGTTGGCCTTGGTTAAGGAAACCTCTGCCTTGCTGAGAATAGAACTGCGGCTTAAATCCCTGTTGATATCTGAAAGAACCTTTATATTGTTTGCTAACCCTTGAGAGGGAGAGTCCGGCAAAGAGGCTCCTGTGTTTGCCGGCCCTGACAAAATCTCTAGATCCAAATATTCTGAAATATATGAAATTTGTGCGTTACAGATAGGGGCTATAGTGGAGAAATACTAGTTAATCTCCTTTATGAAAGAAACATTAGTCTGTTAGCCTACAGACCCACCTTCCTAGCTGCCAAACATCCTAATTTAGGATCTATCTTTAACAAAAGACTCTTTGCAGTTTTGACATTTCCTTACAGGCAAACTGCCTGCCCTCTGTGCCCAACTGGATAAAATAGCTCCAATCCCTCCAGTCTTGCTCCCTCTGCTACATCCAGGATCCTAGCAAGAAGACCTGCCAATCTCAAAATCTATCTTGGCAATTAGCCCACGCTCGGTTAACCCCTTTGGGTCTTTCCCAAGTTTGGAGAAAAACAAATAACATATTTGCCTCGATAGTGGAAGTCGCGGTTATGTTATTCTGAAGTGAAGGTGAAGAACGTTTAGTCCAAGGTCTATTTCGCAACAATTTATCAAGGAGATGTCTCAATCTAGACGAAACAAACTGCAAGATGCGTTACCATGGGATCCGTTCTGTGGAATCCGGTGCAATATACAACAAGCACGAGCAAAGCTAATAGGTTTCGCCTGAGAGCGCTATTGGCTTTGTCAATGTTTCTTAGATATGTTGCACAGCAGCGCAGACTGCTGTGCAACAATGCTGACAGTAACGAAAATATTATCGATATAAGGCGGCCATCGATGGCCACGTAATAACGTCTTTTTTCTTTACTTTGAAGGCATGTTGCAATTCAGCTCGCGTTGCCGTGCAACATGCCTAACCTAAAAAACATTGACAAAGCCAATAATCTCGCAAAGGCGAAATTTATTGGCTTTGCTGATGCTTTTTTCAAAGTCTGCCTTGCCTACCTCTCCTGCAGGCCAGTGAGTAAAGCGTGATTTCTGAGAGCGGACAATTGAAAAGGGGGGGCCCTCGGCCCCCCCGCACGCATGGCGGCGCGGCGACCGCCTCACCCCCTCTCCCCGCGGGTCCTTCGACGGTGGGGGCGTGCCCTGGGGGCGCGGCCCACCGCCGATTGGCTGGCGCCCCTCCTGACCCGGAATCAATGGACTGGTTCCGGGTCGGGGGGGGCGGGCGTTAGGAGGGGCCACCCGGCCCCTCGGGAATAAGAGGTAGGGAGCGCCCAGGAGACCCCCTTGTCTCTGGACGCTCCCTCGCTGAACGTTGTGCCCCGCGTTCGGGGCTTCTTTGTTTTAATAATTGTCCCGTTTTTTATTACAGCGTGGTAGCAGTATCGCAGGAGGCATCGCCTTGGTCGGCGTCGGGACAGCGAGAGGAGACTCCGGCTTGATCGCCTTTGTTCGGCGTCGGGACAGCGAGCTGAACTTTCCTGTTTTATATTTCAGCGTGGTAGCAGTATCGCAAGAGGAGCCGCGGCATCGGGACAGCGAGAGGAGACTCCGGCTGGATTGCCTTTTTTCCGGTGTCGAGGCTGCGGGCTGGGTATTCGAAGCGCCGGTGCAGGAGCAGGCGAGAAGCGGCTGGAAAGCGGTGCGGGCCGCTACAGGTTCGAGGTATTGTGCGGGGCGGGTGTTCCGGGGTCGGCGAAGCTGCCGGTGTGAAAGGAGACCCGATTGGTCTTGAGGCCTGCAGTCTGTTCGGTGAGCGCCCGGTTGTCTAGGCGGGAAGAGCGCAAGCACTAGAGAGTGCGGGAACAAGTTGGTTGGGAAGAAGGGGCGGGCAGTTGGAGGGGATTCATAGTTCTCCTTGTGATCGCGCCTTCCGCTTTCCCGCGCTTTCCCGCACCTACAGTCACAGGCCGGGGTAGAGAGGGTATACGGAGCAGGGAAGTGAGGCAGGTGAGACCCATTTCGAGTGTAAATCGGTGATGAGAGCGGGGAAGTATCTGCAATTGCACAGAGGGAATGAGTCATTATAAAGTGGCCTGCTGAATTGTTTTACAATTATTAAGAGCAGTGAGTTGATGTTCATGATTTTGCTCACAAGATCGTTTCTATTTATTTAGAATTTTTCGCATTTGGGGGGGGGACACAAGGGTGCAAATTGCTGAAACAGGGTGATATTTTGTTGAGTTTTGACTGTAACTGTGGTAATTTAGCGATTGGGTGTCCATATCCCTATAGTTCTGGGGACTGAGTCCAGGGACGAGTCCAGGATTGTTCTGCCCTGGATAGGAGGGTCGATGTTGATTTTCGCCTATGCACGGTGATAACTCTAAATTTGTATTGCAGGCCATTTACCGACGTTGTTGGGGGCAATCACTAGCGGACAGGACGTGAAAGTATTCAACGCGCAAGGTGGTGTAGACCAAGGACAAGGACCAGTCGGTAAGAGGGGTACGGGGGGCTAGCATTCATTGCTCCAGGTGGCCGCCGGGTGGGTCTACATTAGGTTTACTCACCCCCTTACATAAGCGGACAAGCCGCTAGTGTTGCGGTCGCCGTTGCATGGTGCTGAAAGCCCCCTGGTGACCCTCCATCTGAAAGGTACACACAGCTGACCGATTGGGAACTGAGTAGGCAGCGGGTGTTTTCTGGGGGTCAGCATCATGCCAGGTCCAAGGGGTGGAAAAAGGGGGTCCAACATGGAGGCTATGATGCGGGCTATGATGCGGGAGATGAGCGACATTAAACAACAGCTAGGACAAATTAAGGAGCGGGAAGCCCGGTTGGAGGATAGAGATGGCGAGGCACCAGGCCCGTCCGGGAGACCGGTCCGCAAGAGGGTGGCACCAGTGCCAAGAGGTGAATTTGTCACCCCACAAGGGAAACCTAGGTCCAAAAGACCCAAGGAGGCGGTACCTACCCCAGTCCCAGGGGATACGTTACCCGCCGCACCGCCCGCGGTGGTCCCACCCCCGCAGGTGCCTACACCCATTGCCCCTGTGGTGCCGGTGCCGACAGGTCAACCAGTAGACGCTGGGGCTGCTTCCGCACCGGTGCCCACAATCCCGGGTACAGGCGGGCCACACCCGATACCCGCTCTGCCAGCGGTGCCAGGACCAATGGGCATAACCCCAGTGGTACCTGTTGTCCCGGGGGGTAATGTAGATTCAATGCCACCCGAATTGTTATCTCAGTTGACGGCCATGATGCCATGGCTCCAAAAAGGGGGAGCCTTCCCGAATTCAGCAGATTATGCGGCGGAGGCGGCAAGGTTCGTAGAAAGAATCAGATCGGCACCGATCGCCGACAGTGTTGCATTGCCAATTTCTTCTCCCCTTGCAGGCTCAAGTGTTCCCCAGCTGGACGGAGTACAAGGGCAGCCGCCCCCGGTGCCCGCACTTGGTAAGGAAGTGGCATTGCCGCTCTTGGGGGACGGCGTAGTACCTTCCAGGAGCGAAAATCTAGCTCAACATGTGTCTTTAGCTGTTAAAGAAATGATTTGGGCTGATAAATACGTGTACATTTATTCTTTATTATTGGATAATAGGGAAATGGAGCAAGCAAAAGCACTGAAAGAGTGGATGCTCCCGAGTGAATGGAGGGCGCAGTGTACTAGATTCAGGGTTGAGGAAAATCTCAATAATTGGATGCAAGCATGGGCCGTTTTTACTGCAGTTAAGGCTGAGCGTCCTCCAGATCTGCAGGCTGCATTGGCCTGCTATTCGAGCAGGATTGTGGGGTGGAGTCAACAGTATTCTGGGGAAGCATGGAAGGGTTATGATGTAAATTTTAGGAAGGCGTTGGAATTCAATAGAGCATTACCATGGGACACGGTAGACTCCATGGCCTGGCACAAACAGTTCTCTGACACGGCACCTCCCCCTCAGTTCGGTGCGGGCAGGGTGTTCACTAGACCGCAGCAGCCCTTTCGGCCCCCCCAAACGAGTGAAGTGCCTGGGAAATTTAGGGCAGGTGGGCCAGAAAAGAAAGGGGTGTGCTGGGATTTTAATAAGCGTACCTGCACAAGGGCCGCGTGTAAGTTTAGGCATGCATGTGCCTCCTGTGGGCACCCCTCTCATCCAGAATCTACCTGTAGGTCCAAGCAAGGTAACACGGGACAGAGGGGTAGGGGAAGGCCACTATAAGTCAGACACGTCACGCCCCCCCACTCCAGTGGATGTGGTGGCAATGATTCCATTCTTGAACAGATACCCTGACCACAAAGCGGCCACCCTACTCCAGGAAGGTTTTTCAAAAGGTTTTAGGATCCCGGCCGGGGGATACACAGGCAGTGCGCACTGTAGGAATCAATTATCAGTCACACACAATCCGGCTGTTGTGGCCGCCAAAATTGACAAGGAGCTTTCCTTAGGCAGGATATCTGGCCCTTTTTCTGCAGTGCCAGTACACAATTTTGTGTGTTCCCCACTGGGAGTTGTCCCCAAGAAAGAGAAGGGGCAATTCAGATTGATTCATAACCTGTCAGCGCCAAAGGGGGCCTCCCTGAATGATGCCATTGACGAAGGTATCTGTAGTGTTAAGTACGCCTCTTTTGATCAGGCTGTGACCTTATTACAGGCCACTGGACCCGGGGCGCTGATGGCGAAATCAGACATAGAGTCCGCCTTCCGCCTCCTCCCAGTCCACCCGGCAGACCAACATCTTTTAGGTTTCACCTTTAGGGATAGGTTTTACATGGACAAATGCATGCCTATGGGTTGTTCTATTTCTTGCGCCTACTTTGAGATGTTTAGTTCCTTTCTTGAATGGGCCATGAGACAGGTGACAGGCCATCAAAGGGTCATGCATTACTTAGATGATTTCCTCTTCCTCGGTACAGCGGGTTCTCAGGAGTGCGCACTAGCATTGCAGGAATTTTGCGTGCTCATGCGGGCTTTTGGGGTCCCGCTTGCGCCTGGGAAGACAGTGGGCCCGACCACCTGCTTGGAATTTCTGGGCATTGAGATTGACTCAATTGAGAAATGTTTTAGACTACCTAAGGACAAGGTGCGCAAATTCAAAACGTCGCTACAGTTATGCCTCCGGAAGGAGAAGGTCACTTTGCAGCAATTACAGGAGGTAGTAGGGCAACTGAATTTCGCACTAAGAATCATCCCAATGGCTCGCCCCTTCTCTCGCTCCATCGCGCTCGCGATGAAGGGGCTGGGGGAAAAGCACCACCGCACGCGCCTATCGTCTGAAATTCGCCAGGATATGCTTATCTGGATGGCATTCCTGGAGGATTTTAACGGTAGGGTGGTCTGGCCCGGCCCGCTTACTACATCAGCGGAGTTAGGACTATGGACTGATGCGGCCGGTAGTGTGGGCTTTGGAGCCATCCTGGGGAATAGGTGGGTCGCTCAACAATGGCCAGAAGAATGGAACACATGGGGTTTGCTCGGCAACATTGGCTTCCTGGAACTGTTTCCAATATGGGTGGCACTGATGGTTTGGCCCGAACACCTATGTAACCAATCAGTGGTGTTTTGGTCAGATAACATGACAGTGGTGGAATGTATCAATCAGCAGGGGGCGCGGTGTCCGTTCATACTTCGTCTGATCAAAGAAATTGTTCTGCGGTGCCTTAAACTGAATGCTAATTTTAGAGCCAAACATGTCCCTGGTGTTTTAAACAATGCTGCTGACTCCCTTTCTCGCTTCAAAATGCAGGTTTTCAGGGAACATCTCCCCACAGCAGACCCCTCGCCAGCACACTTCCCAGCGGTACTTTGGCAGATTGGTGCCCCAGATTACAAGACCTCGTGGTCGCTAGCTTAGCCCCCAGGACCAAGACGGCGTACGAAGGGGCGTTTCTGTCTTATTGTTCTTTTTTGGGGCCGCAGTGGGGAGTGCTTTGGGCGAAGGAGGATGGGTTTGCAGCCTATTTAGAATGGATGCACAAAGAGGGGCGCTCAGTGGCAGCGGCAACCAGACATAGGGCAGCAGTGTCATTCTTCGCCCAAGCTAGGGGCTTCCGGGATCCCACCAATACCTTTATGATACGCAAGGCTTTAAGGGGATGGCGTCGTATTCAGGGACACCAGAAGGATAAGAGGAAGCCCATGGGGTTGGCCCGGCTAACAGCCTTACTGGGCACGCTGGAGATTGTTTGTAACTCAGAGTGGGAAGTGCTTCTTTTTAGGGCGGCATTCTCCCTGGCATTTTATGGGGCACTGAGAATTAGTGAACTTGTGGCAGGATCTAAGGCTGACATACTAGGTGGCTTGCAGAAGGCTGGGGTGACGATAAGGGGTGACACCATGTGGGTGATTATCCAGAAATCAAAGACCGATCAGGAAGCTAGGGGTCAAACCATAGTTCTGCAACGGGCCCCCGCCAACCCGTGCTGCCCGGTGAGGCACGTGGAATCACTCATGAGTTTACTGGTCGGTTCAGCAAGTAGGGCGTTGCTCTGTCACGCCGACGGTAGCCCCTTGACCAGGTATCAATTCAGGAGAGTGTTCGGAATAGGGGTTACAAAAGCGGGTCTTGATCCTAGAGATTTTGGATCTCATTCCTTCAGGATTGGGGCAGCAACTGAGGCGGTGGCGGGGGGCCTCCCAGTGGAAAGAGTGAAGACAATTGGGAGGTGGTCGTCAGACTGCTATAAACGTTATGTTCGGATTGACATGCTATGATTACCTGTCACTCACGCTTGGTCTCTTTTCCGCTCTCTTACAGTTTCTCAGACCTGTTACGCAGGGGAGGAATTTGTCGTCGGGCACCGCCAATATTCATCGGCACGGAGCGGCGACCAGGAAACAACAAAGAACAATGTCTGGATTGTTGGTCATTCATATGTGAAGCGAGCGGAATGTGTCTTCCTGTCAGGTGACAAGAAAGAAAGGGCTGCACAGTTAGGGTTGAATATCACGTTCTTTGGCAGAGGAGGGTTGTGTCTTCACGAGTTTAGGGGATTCTTCCAAGGGCTGTTAGCACGCCAACGGGCTCCACCGTCAGTGGTGATACTTCACCTTGGGGAGAACGATTTGGCAACATTGGGCAGGCGCATCTTGATTGAGGAGATTATCTCAACAGCGGGTTGGATAGCTAGGACCTGCCCCGGGTGCACACTAGTATGGTCACAACTAATACCTCGACTTCAGTGGCGGGGGGGCGATTCAGTCAGGGCGTTGAATCACTCGGTAAAGAGGATCAACACACGGTTGGATAGGTTGTTCCGAACCCCCGTGTTACAGTCAATACCTCATGGGTGCATTTGGGGTCAAAAGTATTACTTGAAGGACGGGGTTCACCTGACAGAGGAGGGCAATGTCCTATGGGCTGACAATATCTGGGCTTGGCTAGAGGGCTGGGGTAGGAGGATGTGTCCTTAGATAGGGGCTAGAGGGGGAGGCCAGATCGTCGGTTAACAATACTGGCCTGTGGCGGTAAGGTCATTATCGGTGAGCACATATTTGAGGTCTGAGGGGGCGGGCATCATCCTATGGAGGTTCCCGCCCAGGGGGAGGGGCCTGCGGGCAACTCCCAGTACTCCAGGGGCAAGGTAATATGCAAAGGAGCGCGGGTAGGAGTAGTTCACGCTTTCCTTAGGCTGGTAGCCACCCCGCGCGCGTGGACTCATGACGCCATCGGCGCAGAGTAAGGGCCCTCCTTTAGTGGGTAAATGGAGTTTGGGGCGTAGACCGGGCAATTCCCGGGGTAACACTGCGCATGCGCACTTCTAAGGGGAAGGCGCAGCTTGTAGGACCTGACACCGGTAGTGACCCTGCCATATGGCCAGAAATGTACAAAAATCAAGATAGGATGTTTAGTTAAGCTAGGAACAACTTGTATTAGAGTTTTGTTAAGGTCAGGCTCTCAAACTTGTTGAAAACGATTGTATAACTGAATGTCCTGCTGATTTTTGTATTTCATTGTTGATGATGCAATTAAAACCCTTTTTAATTTCATACTTTAATAAATACGGCCGGGCGACTAGCGCCCGCCTTCCAAAAAGTAAACACGTCTCGTGTCCACGTTCCTTGGTGTTGGGTGCCGGATTGGGGGGGAGGCGGCAGCTAGTCGCTGACCATGTGAAAAGGGGGGGCCCTCGGCCCCCCCGCACGCATGGCGGCGCGGCGACCGCCTCACCCCCTCTCCCCGCGGGTCCTTCGACGGTGGGGGCGTGCCCTGGGGGCGCGGCCCACCGCCGATTGGCTGGCGCCCCTCCTGACCCGGAATCAATGGACTGGTTCCGGGTCGGGGGGGGCGGGCGTTAGGAGGGGCCACCCGGCCCCTCGGGAATAAGAGGTAGGGAGCGCCCAGGAGACCCCCTTGTCTCTGGACGCTCCCTCGCTGAACGTTGTGCCCCGCGTTCGGGGCTTCTTTGTTTCCCACCCACCATCCCTTGGTACAAAGTTTAAGCAGCGTTATGTCCGGTCTGATGTTAAGTCTCATAGGCATATACCGCGGGAGAGAGAGGTTCTGTTGTATTTTGTGATCTGTTGTCAGGACTTTTTTCCTTTGTAGAAAAGTGGTGTATGAAGGGAACTCTATTTGAAGATATGTGTCTTTAGGCCTTTTTTCCCTTTGTAGATATACGTAGATAGTGTGATTTTGAGCAACATGTGTGAACCGAATTGTAATTTTATGCCATGTATCGTTAGGCCTTTTTTCCCTTTAGCTATGCGTGGATACTGTTTTATTAGCCAGTGTAGCTGTCCTTTAGAATTTTTTCCCATAGGTCGTCGTATTTATTAGGTATGGGGCATGCGGTAAGGTCATTATCGGTGAGCACATATTTGAGGTCTGAGGGGGCGGGCATCATCCTATGGAGGTTCCCGCCCAGGGGGAGGGGCCTGCGGGCAACTCCCAGTACTCCAGGGGCAAGGTAATATGCAAAGGAGCGCGGGTAGGAGTAGTTCACGCTTTCCTTAGGCTGGTAGCCACCCCGCGCGCGTGGACTCATGACGCCATCGGCGCAGAGTAAGGGCCCTCCTTTAGTGGGTAAATGGAGTTTGGGGCGTAGACCGGGCAATTCCCGGGGTAACACTGCGCATGCGCACTTCTAAGGGGAAGGCGCAGCTTGTAGGACCTGACACCGGTAGTGACCCTGCCATATGGCCAGAAATGTACAAAAATCAAGATAGGATGTTTAGTTAAGCTAGGAACAACTTGTATTAGAGTTTTGTTAAGGTCAGGCTCTCAAACTTGTTGAAAACGATTGTATAACTGAATGTCCTGCTGATTTTTGTATTTCATTGTTGATGATGCAATTAAAACCCTTTTTAATTTCATACTTTAATAAATACGGCCGGGCGACTAGCGCCCGCCTTCCAAAAAGTAAACACGTCTCGTGTCCACGTTCCTTGGTGTTGGGTGCCGGATTGGGGGGGAGGCGGCAGCTAGTCGCTGACCATGTGGCATTTGCGTACATGGAGTGATTGACAAGTTATAACAATAGCTCCAGAAAGGGCGAACGTCCACAAGGAGAATAAAACGTGCAGCCGTGAGAACCGTTGCAAAACATATTTCGCACCTCAAAAGGTTAGGAAGTCATTCTTGGGAGCAAAATCCCGAGGGTCTCCAGCTGCAGCAGAGATGCAAATTTCCATCTCTGGGAGCCAACACGCTTGAAGACTGGCCTCACAAGGCAGAAGGATTGCGCAAAAAGCCCAGTCCACATGAGGTGTCCACACACACTGTGCAAAGCGTGAAACGTGGCCAGTGCAGCCATGACCCGCGCCCCTTACCGTCCTCCCCATGTCCCATCACACAAGTAGCTTCCTGAGCACTAGTGGTGCAGTTAGTATGAGAGGGGTGTGGTGGGGATAAAGTGGGAGGAGTAGAGAACCTGCAAATCCCAGCTAGCTGACATTTCATCGATTGCTTTTTGTTCAGCGAACCGTGTCAATTATTATTAAAACTAGGTTTTACAAGCAGTTACACAGAGTCCATTTAAAAAAAACAGAAAACGAGTTTCAAAAAGATAAGCAGTCATAAAACCAGACACAGCTTACACAGTGCCATCGGCATATAGTACATTGAAATTAATAAAATAAACACTAGCCTAGAGCCATTGGCACAGAGTACATTTCAAAACTGAATAAAATAAACATGTTCACACAGACACTATAGCACAAAGCGCATAAGAAAATAAACAAACACCTGAACTAATACACACAAAATTAGAGCATGCCAAAGCGACAGCAAACCTCAAACATGGTTTACCCTTTCCCAAGTGTGGATTCCTGACTGGAATGCATCATCTATGCAAAGAAAAGTCAGCTTACAATAAACACTTACTCAAAGAAAGCATTTGAACCGAACCAAGACCTCAACTAATATGCACGCAATTACAAAATGTTAAAGCGACACGGAAACTCCAATAAAATAAACACATGCACAAAACCACTGCTGTGGAGGTACCTTGGCCACTGGAAGCAGTATTTGGTTCAGGCTCCACAGCAGTACGAAGACTCTACTGAAGCCCAAGAGAAAACGAAGGCGAGGACCAGGCACTGACCAATTGGAAGCAAGGAAACAAGAGCCACATGGGAGCCAGCCAGTGGTAAGTAAAGCCCCTTTAACTTTTTTTTTTAATACAAGAGATTAAGCAAGCATAGTGCAAGCAGTGTGCAGACCAAACCTAAAACAGGACTTTGGTAGTTTCCCCAGAGTACCCAAGACCATAACAAGGGTTTACTGGGAAGACCCCCATTCTATCTACCAATCAAATGTCTTGCCTCTTGTCTAACGGCCCAAACCAGATAACTTTATCTGGATCCTGAAACTTTTTATCTATATCTCTATCAGTCCCATAACGATCCACGTCATAGTCTGTATCCTGTATCGGCACAAGTATGGGAAGGCATTCATTAGTAACCAAATTGGCTGGAAGGCCCAAAATGTACCCAGTCACCAAACAGGACATATTCTGTGTTGCACTCAAGTTGGTAGAACAAGGACCCATCTGTCTACAGGCAAGGAGTGTTTCTTCCCCCTCTTTTTGACACATTAGAGCTAGCATAAGTAACGCTGAAGAGGGTTTCTGTGACAAAATCCTATGAACTGAAATTTCTATAATTTTGGTACCATCGGAAATAGAACAAACAACGATCTGTTGTGCTGAAACCTTATAAAAGTATTTATATTGCATTTAAATATTTGAGCCTCTTCATCTTTCTCAAGGGATTAGTCCCCTCTACACTTTTTGGTGTAGTAAAGAATTTAGAATGGGAAATAACATGCCTTTTCTCAAACAAGTAGCAACAATGAACTCAATTAATGAGATAAACAGTCAGAAAGCAAGCTGAAGAAAATCAAAGTGAACACAAATAAATTTGAGATATTTAAAAATTATTATGGATATAGGAAAAAAGAAATAAGTCACAGTGTTACTATCTGAAGACAGCCACAAACATCTTTGCCTTGAATGCATGACTAACAAACAGGCATAACACACTGTCATCAGGGAAAAGAGAACAGTTGGTGGCCGTCTTCAGAGAAAAACCCTTCGGATAGAGCTTTGACAACACCAACAACAATGCTGGGAACCTGTCCAACTCTGCCCTCTACTAGAGGGAGGTCACAGGTGAAAAGAGCTACAGCTCGGGTTAGCACTTGAAAGCACACTTATGAGGGAGCACTTATGCAAAACAAACTCTCCTCAAGATACAGTATTCGCTGAGGCAAAACATTGCTGCTTACCATTCAACAAAGGTCAGCACACTCCGAAAGGGAAACCGAATGGACATACGGTCTTATTTCTCCATATGGAAAAGCAGTAAATGCCATCAAACAGCAGGCACTACAGGAAAAGCCATAATGACAAATGAATGTAATATAATGCTAACATATGTTAAGATACTGACCTCGGGTGATCCAGGGCACTCTGACCTCTGTGGTTTCTCAGAATGGGGGGGGGAGGCAGCCCAGGTGACTGGAACCCTTTGCCTTCTCTTCCTTCCACCAGTTCAGTGGTGGTATCCTGAGACTGGTACTCCAGCCCAGCGTCTGTACCATTAGGCTGGATAAGATTCAGGGGAATGTCCTTCCTCATCCTGCCCTCCTTCCCGTGGCCAAGTACTCTACTTTTGGGAGCATTACCCCCAGACTCCAGAACTGTCAGGGCTCTTGTGGCAGGTGTTCTGCACAATTTTCCCACCAGTTTCAGAGGTGCCAACCTGCAACTGTCCCCTAACCCAGGTCTGTACCATTCGCTGAGTGTGTGCCTGGCAAGCCAGGGCTATTGAGGCAGGGGTTCCCAACCCCCAGGGAAACACAATCTTCATTCATGTGTTGTGTGAGAGTCTGTCTGGCGCAGGTCTCCCGATCCCGATCCATCTGACAGAGCATCAAGTCCTCCTGACCAAAAGTGCTGTCACCAATGTCATTCCTTGGGTGCTGTTGCCCCCCTCCCCAGCTCTTCTGACACTATAGGGTCTCCCTCAATGGATGGTCCCCCCCAGGTACAGACTTGGCCCCTCTCCTTGTTCTCCTTGTGCTCCCTCTGGGAACCATCCAGGCACTGGTACAGGGTTTTTGGCAACCTGTGCCTCTGCTCACCCCCACCTCTCCTCCTACCCCGAGACGGAACATGGGACTTTCTACCCATCCCAATACACTGGCACCTCTCTGGGCTACTGCAGACCTCCCCCGCCTCTCTCAGCTGGGGAATGCCTGAGCCACTCTCTTCAGGATCACTCCCAAAGGTATCTCCAGACCCTCCAGCATTCACCCAAATGTCTGCCTCCAGTACCAGCTCCCTGGGGGTCAGAGATCTCACTTCACCTAGTGTTGACACGCCCTGGAAAACAGCGACTGAACATATGCTCTACAGCACTCGAGTTGTACAGCCCCTTCGGAGTGCTCACCATACTATCCTTCACCAAACCACTCAGTACCTTGAAAAAGTACCCCACATCATCTCCCCATCTGCTGAGACAGTGTCCGACTGCCCCTCAAACTCAACCTACCCTCCTCTGGGGTGACTCAATTCTACCCAACTAGGGTTTCCTTCATGGAGGGGTGGAGGGGAGGGGTACACCTCTTCCGGTCACTCCCTACTAGAGCCAGTAGGCGGTCCCTCCCACCACCAGGAATTTGACGCCCTCTGCCAGTTCACCAATCCTCGTTGGGAAATCTGCACACCGCCTGGAGTTACCTTATATGACTGAGCCCACTGGTGTGTGTCACCCCTTCCATGAAATTCCTGTGAACCTCTTCTTCAGCACTGGACCTGGTACTTTTGCTGCCACCATCTGTGCTAGACTCAGCCCTCGTGGCATTGAACTGCAGCTCCATATCTCATTCCCAGTTCATGATCAAAAAGCATTTTTCTCTCCTCCATGGCCAATGTGTCATTACCTATGGCCAAGGCCTCTTTTTCTGCCTCGCTTTTGAGTCTAGCAAGTTCCAACTCGAACGTCCTTTCTTCACGCCTGTCCTCCTGCTCCTCTGGGGGCAGACCTGGAGAGGAAGCACTGCTGCACGCTCTGGAAGGAGCCCATTCGCCATTCAGGATGCCCCCTCCCGCCCCACGTGGGATTCTGGCTCCTCCAGCCATGCCAGGTGCAGATTTTATTACTCCTCCCTCACAATTTCCTCCTCAGGGTGCTCATCAGCCTCCCGGGCTGCCGGCCAGGCCCTCACTGCCTTTTGCGGCTCCTCCTCTGTAATGAGACCTTTAAGAGAACACTTGGAATCCCTGTAGAACTTTTTGAAATTAGGCACCAACTGCTCCTGTTTAACACTAACTCTGAAGCTACTGCTAACGGATCACCAGACTGAGACATGATTGTGGGTCAAACTCAAGGGCTGCTGGAAAAAAGAGAAAAAACTGTATGCTGGTACGTAATAGGCTGCAATATGGAAGTAGTGGAAACCAATCACTGTATATAAGAAAAAATACAAGTCCTAACCCCACAGCTGAAACGCAATGTTAGAAATGGGGTCTCTAGTTGGCAGTGGTTTGCACACTGTCCAAGTAGGGAACCTAACTCTAGTCAAGGTAAGGGAGTCACACAGCCAAGATAATCCATGTTCATGCCTTTGGTAGCTTGGCACAGGCAGTCAGGCTGATCTCAGAGGCAATGTGTAAAGTATGTGTACGTACGCACACAGCAACACAGTGAAAACACTACAAACTGAGTCCACACCAGTTTAGAAAAATAGCCTACATTTATCTGAATAAAACCAGAACAAAGCATCAAAAAACCCAACATACACAAGTCAAAATATCACTTTTCAATGATTAAGCAAGTTTAGTTCATTGGAAATCAATGGATGTGTTTGTTTTAGAACCAAGTATCTTAGATGCATCAAAAATCTAAGACTGTGCAAGGCACTGGGGCAGTGAGGCACCAGAAAAGCAATGTGGTGCATCAGTTCCTTACTATACACTGGACGTCTTGCTACTAGCGGAGGTGATGTACTGGTTCCTTACTGCTAGGCAGGGGAGGTGGTGCGTCGTTTCCTTACAGTCAGGGGAGCTGATACGTCTGTAACTTATTGGAAGTGGAGGTAATGCGTTGATTTCCAGACCAGTGGCCATGGTTCCTTACTGCGGTGTCGATGAAGTATCAGCGTCGAGGGGCTGTGCTGAAAATCCAGATGCGCTGCGCCGATGCGACAAAGTAGGGCTGCAACGATTTTTCTAGCCACCAAGCAGGTGCTGCGTTGATTCCACAGCTGCCAACAAGATGCTACGTCGGTGCTTGGGACTCCAGCTGCGATGATTTTTCTGAAGGCTGTGAAGGCGAGCTGGGGTTTTCGGTGAAAGATGTGGTTGAGGTAATGACCGGGAACCACGCTTTGTGGCAGGCAGCAGCGATGCGTTGATCTTCTGCAGCGATGCGTCGAGAAAACATGCACTGGAAGTCGATGCGTGAATTTTCACCAGATTCTATTTCCAAGGGCCCAGGAGCTGGATTTGGCACCACTTGGCAAGTAAGGACTCTCAGCACACGAGTCCAGACTCTGGTAGATGAAGTCTTTAATGGCTCTGAGACTTAACAGGAGGCAAGCATGCACAAGCCCTTGGAGAACCTTGGAAGTAGGATGTAGAAAGCAAAGTCCAGTCCTTTTACTCCCAAGACAGAAGCTGCAAGTTGCAGGCCAGCACAAAAAAAGCAAAAGGCAGAGTGGCAGTCCCTCCTACAGCATCCAGCCCTTCTTCCTGGCAGAATGTCCTCAGTCTAGAAATGTTCTGATTTTGGGGTGCCAGAGGGCCAATACTTACACCATTTTTGGCCTTTGAGGTAGGCAAACTTCAAAGGAAAGTCTTTGTAGTACACACAAGACACTGCCTTTCTCTGATCTGGCACCAGACACACTACAGAAGGGTGGAGATAGCTCTGTGTGAAGACAGGCACAGTTCTATTCTGACAACAACTCCCACCACTCTAGCTCAAGAAGGCCCATTAAAAATGTAATAAGGAATTCCTAAAGTAAACCTATAAAAGGAGTAGGCTTCACAGTAGTGAAAAACGAATTCGGAAGTTTTTACTACCAGGACATGCAAAAATTAAAAGTGCATGGCCAACGTTTTACAGTTCCCTGCCCTATGGACGAATTAGGACCTACCTTCGGTGTAATAAAAGGGAGTTAAAGGCTTGGCAAGGGGTTTTAAAGGTCACGTCGACATGGCAGTAAAACTGCACCTACAGGCTCTGCAGTGGCAGGCCTGAGGCATGCTTAACAGTCTACTTGTGCAGGGATGGCTCCTCCAAAATGGTGTAGGAGGGTCGCCCCACAGGCTCATAAATAGCAGCTAAAAAATAAAACAATATTTCATTTTCGTTTCATTTTTAAGCAGTTGGCTCAGCCAGTGTGTGCAGTGAGAAGCAGGGCAATGGGATGAGAGGGCGGTAGAAGTGCTATGTGCACTCTTTAAGTGTCATGTGCGTTTGGTTGGCTGTCTCAGGCCGACCAAACAGATGTGGACTTAGGTTTCTTTAACCCGGCTGTAATGAACAGTGGGGCTGGAGAAACCCCACAGACACACTGAGCTGAGTTTCTATTCAGCCCACTCAGGCCAATCCCTGCGCTTCTCTCGAACAGCGTGGGGATTGGCCAGGGAGTCTGTGACATAGTCCTCGTGTCTGCTGGGACAAGGAAGAACCAACAGGGAGGCAGGAGGAGGCCGGCATCAGGCAAGTTTAACATTACATTATTGTTATTAAACTCCCTCCCCTACCTGTGCCCCCCCTCCCACGCTCCCTCGCCCCACATCACCACTTTTCCTATGTGGCGGCCGCCGCTGTACTTGTGTGGGTTGCACAATCAGTGCTGCAGACACAATAGTGGTACAAAAGGGGGTGGTGATGGACGGAGCCTCTGCAGACACAATAGTAGCATTTCATTTACAGGCCCTGGGCACAGGTAGTGCAGTCTACTACGGACTTACAGATACATGAAATATACCAATTGTGGATAAACCAATGTTACTGTGGTCAGGGGAGAAGCACATGCACTTTAACACTGGTCAGCAGGGGTAAGGTCCTCGGTCTTTAGGCCAAAAAAAAAGAATCTGCAAAAGAGGCGGTAAGCAGGCAAAAGGTTGGGGGCCAGGTCAAACAGGATTACCTTAGAAGCCACCCCAGAGTCATCGGATGATCATCTAACTACTGTAGAAGTCATTTTCAAGTCATCAGACATCAAAATCTTGAAATCATTAGCAAAGTTTAGAAACTTGAGCCTGACGAATTCAGGAGGACTTCAAAATTGCCATTTGATTTCTTCACAAGATAAGAATTTTCCTGATGACTGAGGATGATTTAAAAATTCGGTTACGATTACTTCTTAGGCTGGGGTTTACATTCGCCTTTTTTCTATTTCACGTTTTCAAACCAGAAGTTGCCCTCAAGTACCAGATGCAGGTCTGTAGCCAGACCAGCAAGGAGAGACAAAGAATAAGAGCAGGCGTGTCAAGCAACCCATACTGATTAAATGCGGACTTGAGTTTGAAGGTGAGCGGAAGGGAGGGTTATGACTTTCCACCCTCATACTTCTGGGCTGCCTCATCTGCGCTTACAAAGGCATGAGACTCCACAATAATTTCGGCTGGTGAGTGAGGCGTCTTATTCGAGAGAGGTGACGCAAGAGGCTGCCTCTCATCCAGCATCGCATCGCTACAGTAACAGGCAGAGTGGGGAATTATACATCGGAGTCAAAATACACACGTCAGAGAACTCCTGGAGAAATGGACTACTAACCTGACTTCACACGCTCTCTTGGTCACTGCAGCAGACGAAGGAGAATCCAAGATGTCAGGTAAGGAAATGTATGGGCTATGAATGGAACACGGGCGACCAAGCCTCTCTCACTGTTGAAAAGGCCCAGTCCAGGATTATTAGTGCAAGGTCAATCCTGCTGTTGCAAATGAACAATTGGTACCAGTGCAGCACTTGAATAATTTGAGGGTGAAAACACAAAGGAAGGAAGTACACTACAGAGATACTGACATTTTATTTGCTTGCTTTTATGGACTAGGTTGCAGGAGAAAGCGATCATGCTTTAAACACATGGGAGGCTCTTAGAGGAAATGTGGCCTTGCAAGATAATTTGTGCTTGATGTAAATGAAAACATTTTGTAAACAAATGCCTTTTTCTTCGGAGCAAATAAAGTTACATTTGTATAAAATTAATTGCCACATAATGCTAGTATTGTGATTCACGTAATGCTGTGTGCAGAGTATTTCACACTGGTCACCTAGATGTGGGCAACTCTTGGGGTCTGAAACTTCGCAATGACCACAAACATGTTTGCCCCAAACCAGGTCTCCCTTCTGACCAGAGTCTCACCTTTTCCCCATGCCAATATTCCCCTCCACCCCGGCTCTCTACACGGCCTCTCTCTTAGACGGTGTCCACACTTTCTCTTCTAATCTGGTCACTGCTGCGGAACAAAAGCCTCATGTATGTACAATATGAAAAAAATATTTAATAATAAAGCTTTCACTGACTCTGTTTTTAGTTACGACCTAGCCCATACCGGGTGACTATCCTAAGATAGCGCTGGTCTCTGGGTCATAGGCTGGCGTCATATGTGTAAGCTTGAGGGATAGCTCTGCTGTTTATATTATGATACGCATAGGGTGAATCCACAGCCTCATGGCAGCTGTCCTCTGTACGGAGCCGGGGCTGTGTTCAGCCGTGTGACCAGCCGGTCAACAATATGTGGTCTGTGCAGTTTCAAAGCATATCCAGAATTTTGCTGTCTCTAAGGTGACTGTAAAAAATCTGGTGATAGCTCTGCTGTCTCCTGAATCAAACCTCACCAAGCTGTCCACATTTGGAGTGATAGCTTAATTGCATCAAAATATCCGACTGCACAATATGTGAAACATTTAGAGGCTAGTTCTGCCGGGTAAAGTGTCAACTTTAACAATCTGCGCTAGTTGTTGGGGAAGCGCTATCTGAGGCATTGGCCTTTACGTTTGTGCACGTATATGGATAGCTCGGTTGCGTGGGGAATCAGTCTGCACATAATGTGCACATATAGGGATAAGTTCCGCTGCTTGGTGTATCAGCCTGTACATTGCTTGCAAGTGTAGGAGATACTTCCGCTGTCTAAGTTATGAGACTGTACATTGTGTTGACACGCCGGTTATAGCTCTGTTGCCTGTGGCAATAGCATGTACCCTGTGTGGATATGCAGGGGGATAACTGCGGTCTAATGATTAAGCCGGTCCATTCTGTGCACACATACAGGATAGCTCTGTTGTCTAATGTATTAGCCTGTCCATTGTGTGCACACGTAGAGGATAGCTGTACTGTGTAATATTTGAGCCTGTCCAGTCTTGGCACGCTACTTTTCGTCCCTTTCATTCCTGGCTGAGACTGCAATCCAACATGTAACAACCTCAGCATCACTCATCACCAGCACAGCACCACTTTAGCACCATTGGAACACTACTGCAGCTTCAGCACAGCACCATCTAGGCACCAGTGCATCAGTGCAACACCACCTCTGCAACAACTCAGCATGAGAGCAGCACCACTTCAGCACCAGTCAGCGTCATTCAGCATCACTTCTGCATCACTTAGCAGCACAACATAAGCATCACTCAGCCACACCTGAGCACCATCTCAGCCCCAGCACCAGTACTGCTATGATTACGTACGGTAATCCCCATTACTCTTAGTCCTACTCGTCCTCGACCCAGTCATCACTCATGAGGTATTCCACACAGACAGGAAACAAAACAGGAAACACTTTTAGGCTCCACCCCCCCTCCTGCCAGGTGCTATATATGACCTAACCACCAGAAGCACATCCTGACACACCAAGCAACAAAGGCCTGGACAGGGAGGGAGGGTGGGAAGTATGACTGGGTCGAGGACGAGTAGGACTAAGTAATGGGGATTACCGTACGTAATCATAGCATTACCTCTACGTCCCTCGTCCTCGACCCAGTCATCACTCATGAGGCATACCAAAGCAACCCCCAAACAGGCCTTTGGCAACCCAAACACAGCAAACAACACAGACCAGACACAAAGGAGTGCAGCAAGCACAAAAGCCCAAGAAATAAAACAGAACCCAGAGTGGAGGGGGAACCCCCACAGCTTGCAACACCCCACGACCAAAAAAGGTCTGGTCAGACAGGGCACAATCCAACCTGTAGAGCCACACAAACGCGGAGGCCCAGGACCCAGCACGACAAAACTCATCAAGAGACACACCATGAAAAGCAGCCCAGGAGGCAGACACGCCCCGAGAGGAACGCGCCTGAACCCCAGCTGGACAAGGCAAACCAGCACCACGATAGGCAAGAGTGATGACAGCCATAATCCAACGACCCAAGGTGAGCCAGGAAGCAGCCGTACCCTTACCAGCCACACCAAAGGTCACAAAGAGAGAGTCAGAAGAACGAAACTCCCCAGAACGAGCCACAGAAAGGGACAGGGCACGCCTCAGGCCCAAAGAATGAAGCAACAGACCAGAAGGAGAAAAAGGAGAAGGACACAAAGAAGGAAGAACCAGCTCCTGAGAGGAATGGAAACGGGAGCGGACTTTGGGGACAAAACCAGGACCCAAAGAGAGCACCACAGCGCCATCCAGAAAACACAAAAACGGCGGGGAACAACGCAAAGCTGCAAGCTCCCCCAACCGCCTCACAGAAGTGAAGGCCACCAGAAAAGCCACATTGGAGGACAGAAACTGAAGGTCCACAGTCTGCAAAGGCTCAATAGGCCAACTGAAGAAAGAAAAGAATCCGGGTCCCGGAAGGCCCGGACAGCAGCCCACTGGCCCCTCAAGGCAGAAACAGCAAAGCGCATCTGAAAGCCATCCAGAAAAAACTGAAGGACAGCAGACACAGGGCAAGAGGTAGGAGACAAACCAGAAGAACACCACCCCGAGAAGGAAGCCCAGTGCTCCGAGCAGGAAGACAAAGTAGACGGCCCATGAGAGGCCTGCATCACAGAAATGATGTGGTCGGGGAGACCACGGACCCCAAGAGACAACCGTTCAACCACCAGACCGCCAAGGAGAGGGGAACCAGAAGAGGGGACGGGGACCTCAGAGGAGAGGGGTAGCGGGGCAGAAGCCAAGGAGGGCCCACCGCGAGGCCCAGCAGCAGAGGAAACCAGGACCTTCTCGGCCAGCGTGGAAGAACAGCCACCACCCGAGCCCCCTCCAGCAAGAAGGCAGGAATCAGAGGAAAGGGAGGAAAGGCATCAAGAAGCCAAGGAGGCCACCGGAGAGACAAGGCATCCACACCCCAGGCGCCCACCTCCGGAGACCTGGAGCAGAACAGGGGAACAAGGGCATTGGACCTGGAGGTGAACAAGTCCAGATCCGGAGTCCCGAATCTCAGGCAAAGCAAGCGAAAAGACCGGGGATCCAGGCGCAGGGACAGAGACTAAGGAAACCTCCGGCTCAACGAATCCGCCACCACGTTGTCCACACCACGAATGAGCCGAGCAGATAGGGCCAGAAGATTCTTCACCGCCCAGTCCGAAATGGAGCAGGCCACCAGAATCAGGGAAGAACTGCGGGTCCCCCCTGGTGAATGATGTAGGCCACAGACACGGTGTCGTCCGATCTCACCAGGACACGGCAACCCCTCAGACGAAGATGGAAAAAGCGGAGCGCCCTCACCACCGCAGACAACACCCACAAGATGGAGGACCTGCGAGACTCCACCGGGAGCCAACGAGCCTGCACAGCCCAATGGTCCAGAGACGCCCCCCCCCAGCCGGAAGCGCTGGCATCCGTGGTCACAACCAGAGGAGGAGGCAGACGGAACAACATCCCCACGGAAAGGGGGAAAGGATCCAGCCACCACTAAAGAGCAGACACAATGTCCAGAGACACGGGCACAGGAACAGCATAAACCAGGACAGGAAAGGGGACCCAACGCTGCACATGCCACAGCAGAGGGCGCAGAAGAACCCTGGCCCAGGGCACGGTGAAGACAGAAGCAGTCATGTGGCCCTGAACCTCCAGCCACTGAAGGAGGGGAGCCGAGGTACGAGGCAACAACTTCCTCAGCAACGACTGAAGGCGACGAATCCGGGCGTCCGGCAGGAACACCTTGCCCAACACAGAATCAAACACAGCTCCGATGAAGGTCCTCCAGGTGGCAGGCTCCAGGCGGCACTCCGGCATGTTGATCAAGAACCCGTGCTCCCTGAGCGTAGACATGGTCAAGAGAAGGTGGCGAGACATGACCTCCAGGGACGGAGCCTGAACCATCCAATCGTCTAGATACGGGAACACATACACCCCCAGGAGATGGAGATGGGCCACCAAGGGAGCCACCACCTTGGCGAACACCCTGGGGGCAGACCGAAGGGAAGGACGCAGAACTGCCAGTGACGACCCTCCAGGCAGAAGCGCAGGAAACGCTGATCCCTCACAGCCACCCGGACGTGTAGGTATGCATCCTGGAGGTCCAGAGTGGAGAACACCCAACCGGACTGGATCAGCGGGATAACCTTCTGGAGCGTCTCCATCTTGAACTGGATCTTCCTCACGAACAAGTTCAGACCCCGAAGGTTGATGACCACCCTGAAGCCCCCTGTGATTTTCGGCACAACAAAGATGACGGAGTAGACGCCCAACCCCCTCTCCGCCATCGGAACAGGGACAACCGCAAGCTTGCTGACCAAGGAACGAACCCCGCCCGACAAGGCCAGACGGCGGGAGGCATCCCGAGGAGAAGGGGAGGGGGGGAGGGGGGGACAGGAACCCGATCCGGTAGCCCCTCGACAGGGCATCCAACACCCATCTGTCGGAGGTCGTCAGGCGCCAAGCAGGAAGGAACTGGCGAAGCCTCCCACCAACCAGAGGCGGACCACCAGCGAGAACGTCCCCTAGGCTGGCATAGTCAGGAACGCTGCGGACCGGACCAGGCACCCCTCTGGGACTTCTTCTGAAACTTCCTGGGAAAAGGCCGGCCAGCGCCACGCTGACTCCGAAAAGAGGACTGCTGAAATCTGGAAGGCTGGCGGAAAGACCTGGCACCAGAGAAGGAGGAACCCCTACGGGGCGGAAGATCACGAAATGACAAAGAATGCTTGCGTTCCTTGAAGACCTCGTGCAGTTTCTCCTCCAGCGAGTCACCAAACAGACGGGCACCGGTGAAAGGCAGCCTCAAAGCCATGGAACGCCAGGCCGCGTCCGTCTTCCAATCTCTCAGCAACAGGTTACGACGGGCTGCAACAGAGGAACCACAGGACATAGCAGAAGCCCTCACAGAATCAAAGGCGATGTCTGACAGGAATCCCGCCTGGCGCTCCATAGACTCCAGCAACTCCGGACAACTGGCCCCCTCCTGCATAGATGAAAACAGGGACTTGAAATCGGTCAGCAGAGACCGGGCCACATACGACCCATAAATGCCAGAACGAACAGCCAGGTGCGAGGCGGCAGAAGACTTCATCAGGGCAGAATCCACCTTCTTGTCCACACCGTCCTTCAGAATGTCATCATCAGCCATGGAAGGACGACCCACAAGACTGGCCACCACAGAGTCCACAGGAATGGAATCAGGCAAAGTGTCCGCCATATCCCGCAACGGATAAAGCTCAGACATAAACCTGGACATGGCAATATGATCCGGGTCCCGCCACTCTTTCAGCAGGACATCAGACACAAAGGGATGTGCCGGTAAGGAAGAGGCAACAGGATTCCGAAACTGCGGCAAGAGCGAATCCTGAGAGGTACTAGGCGCAGATTCATCAGGAAATATCGGAACAAAGGGCAGCAGAACCAGAAAGACCAACAGCATCCTCCCTAGTCGCCTTGAAATCAGAAAGAGTCTCCAGGATAAGGCGCTTAATCCGCTCATCATCAGCCTACCTGGCACGCTACACAGGCGGAGGAGAGGCGTCCCCACCGGAACCAGTGGAAGAGGGAGGCACAGGGGAGAAATGCTTCCTCCTACGATGATGCTTCCCCATGACCAACACTCCAAAGCACAAAGTAGTGATCAAGAAGAATGAACACTACCAAGAAAAAACACCTCCCCCCCAGGGGATGACATATATATATATATATATATATACATACATACATACATACATACATATATATGTAGGGCACACCCAACAATTACCCCCCCTCACAAGCGAACAGAAAAACAGGCAGTGAGGCAAGCCCCCGACCCCCCAGCCAACCAACAGGCCAGAGGAAAAGGGGGTGGGGCGGGCAAAATATACGAAAAAAACTGCGGGCAAACAGCCGGCGCGGCAACAAGGAGAAAAATGCCGCTGTAGGGGAAAGAGACAGACACTCACCCCATCCGCCGGCAAACGTCCTCTCCGGACGGCACAGAACCAACCATCCAAGGACCGGAGCGCCCGGAGCCCACCCGGACGTCCGGTCCGATCAGTGCCAGGAAGGAAGCTCAACGCGCATGCGCGAACAAAGCGCATGCGTGGACACAGGAGTACAGCCGGGCGAACCCACGGAGCCGCAGAGGAAGCCCGGCGAGAGGCCAGAACTGACCCGTGTCCCCCGGAGAGGGGGAAGGAGCAACACAACCCCCCCCCGCACCACAAAATAGACAACGGGAGGAGACACCCGGGCCCCCACACAGAGAGGGCCAGGGCGAGAGGCCAGAGAAAAAACGGGGAGCATCGTGCTACAGCAAACAGCGCACACAGCCCCTACCTGTACACCCACAGCAGGGAGCAGGTCAACACCACCAAGGACCCCTCGCACAGCAGGAGAACCTCAGGGCAGCCGCAGGAGGAACAGCAGGGCAGCAGGAAACCAGGAAGACCCGAGAAGCCAAGCAGCCCAGGACACCTGAGCCCAGGCGGAGACAGAGAAGCCCAGCAGCCCCACTCCAAGAGATCCCACGACGGTCCATGGGAGCCCCCCAAAGCCCAGCAGAGGAGGATCCACAGGACAAAGATGCAGGTAAGTGCCGGCACAAACCCCAGCGTCTCCCATCAAGTAATCCACCGACAGGAAACAAAACAGGATGTGCTTCTGGTGGTTAGGTCATATATAGCACCTGGCAGGAGGGGGGGTGGAGCCTAAAAGTGTTTCCTGTTTTGTTTCCTGTCTGTGTGGAATACCTCATGAGTGATGACTGGGTCGAGGACGAGGGACGTAGAGGTAATGCACCATCTGAGCACCAAAACAGCACCATCTCCGCATCAGTGTAGCACCACCTCAGTACCAGTACTGTTTATATCCCCCTCCAATAACAAAAAAAACTTTAACAAACAAGCATTAGAACAGACAGGAAGATTCTGCCAGTATTTCAAAGACAAAAAAACCTAGAAGACATTTTTTATGATAATTATCTTTGTGATAGGGTCGTTCGGCTGTAAATAATATCTTTTGGTTATAAATAAGGTAACAAAAGTGCTTATAAAACTTTTTTATAATAACTTTTTAACATGCTGCACAGCAGCCACACTGCTCTACAGCGTAGCTTAAAGACATTAGCTAAGCCAATAACTCTTTCTAAACACTTATAAGGTCCCAAAGGCAAGACATATTGGCTATGCGAGGAGTGTGGCTCACTGATTAGAGCGGCAGACCCTGATGCAGAGGTCTGGCCGGGACCAGGGTTCAATTCCCGTCGCGGCAGGGTCTTGAGCTCAAATGTCCGCGGACCCGATAATTCTCGGCACGGTGCCTACTCTAATCATGGGGTCCCACGCTGCAACTCTGGGCAATAGCTTGCTTAGTCTCCACACCGGCCCTAATCGCCAAGGATGCCTGGCTTCACCAGGGGGGTGCCCAGGAGTTGGGCGCCTCACAGGAACAGTCCAGGACGGGTTCCTCAGCGGTTTATTCAGCGCGGGGACACACTGGTAAGTGTAACCATGCGCTTTATAAGCTTCACAATTACAATTACAATTTATTATGCCAAAGCTTTGTTTTGAAAATATTCTTCATTATTTTGACATTTGTACACAGGTTTACACTGTGTGGAAATGTTTTGCCTCATTGCTTTCAGATAAACACCCAAATACAGCAATAACCAACGTAAAAGTGACCAGTCAATATTATTTGTGATGGGCTTTCCCCTTGGCAGCAACATGTGTGGCTGCCCTTTTGGCAATGTTTTATTAGCTTTAGCTATAATAAACAATATTTTTGCTAAACTCTGCAGTTTATGCAGCAGATGATAGAATATGGAGAAAACGCTGCCGCTGTGGAATCTTATCATTTTAGTGGCTCCGTATATGTCACATACAGAGGACCCATGATAAATGGCTAGAAGACAAGCAATTTGAAGGGCAAGCTTCAATAATGTGCCAACACTTATGTTGGAAGCTCCTACATCATGTTGGAAGCATACCAACGATGCTTTATGCTGTGATTTCTACCTTTCATTGAGGTCTTGACAACCTCCAGATCCATTGCAATTGGGCGGCAGGGGAGAAACAAATTGGGCGACAGTTATGCAGAAAAAAGAACGCAAATTATGCAGTGCAATACTGCACATTTTGTGATATTACTTCATTGTTTTATAAAACATTTTTACACATGCCAATATTGTCTGGGCAAATATTTTTCCTCTTTAGTGCCAGTAAAAATACTAAGCACAGCAATAGGTAAAAGAAAAATTACCAGTCGACCTTTCCCAAGGACTTTCCACAGAACAACAACACATGTTGCCATGTTTTAGTAGTTTGATCTGTATGAGCAGAAAACACTTTGTTAAACTCTGCAGAATGTGCAGCAGTTGATGGATTGTGTGGCAAATTCATGCCTATGAGGACAACTCCTCTGCATCAGAACAGCATAATTCCAGTGGCCCTGCTTATAGCTCCTCGGTTTGATGTTCTTATCTTTGTGTGGCTGTCACTTTGTGCGACTTACACAATGAATCCACGGGACGCTGTGATTCTAAATTAGCAGTGAACGGATAGAAGCCAGTATTTAGCAGATCAGAACTGGACTTTGGTGACCCCATACCCCCCTGTTTGAGTCAAAGCCTAACAGACAGCAACTGTCAGGTTTGCTAAAGACATATTAGGGACCTTCAGAGGGCTGACCTAGGAATCCATTCCCTCCATTGCGGACCATTGGCTTTGTGGTTTGTAACTTACATTGTCTGGCTTTCTATTTGCTGGCTTCAGTTGTTTTAGGCTGTCCAGCTTGAATTCGTCCCCCAAAAAACGTGTCCATGAACTTGCTTTCCGAAAACAGGCCTTTAAATATTGCTCTTATTTTGTCCATTTGCTGTGCATCCAAAGACAGATGTCAAATGTCAAAAGCGGTGGCTCCTTGCAACGGAAGTGCGTCACCCTACTTAAGGTATCCCCCAAGGCCCTAGTAATGGAAAATAAAATGTTAATTCATTACCATTTTATTTTTCATCGTCTTGTCCTGAACCGAGTGTCATGACAGGGCGGGCCCTGCTGAGTGACAGCAGGGAGGAGTGGTGGGCAGGTGGCTGCCTTTGCACTGTACCTTTGGCACTGCCGCATTGAGACGGCTAGCCAGCCGTACATGCACACATCTGGGAACGGTCGCTCCCACTAATCAGGGCACTGCTTACATACTGGTTAACAGCATGTGACCAGAACAGGTCGAGGGAATTTGTTGGGGTCTGCACTGTAGTCCCGGCAGAAGAGGTCGGAGTGAGAAGGACATTGGACACGATCCTGTATGCGTTTTTCTTTTGTTTACCCGCCCCCAAGCCCTCAGTAGATGCCACTCGCCACTAAATGTAAAGCCATCTTCCAAAGGAGCTTGGAGTTTTTGACAGTCCTGCTGAGTACCCTTGTAAGAGGAGAGCTTGTAAGGTTTTTGTTTTGTAGCCCACAACAACAAAAAATTAACTCTACTGAAGTTTCAAAATATTTCAGAATTAGTACAAATTAAGCACTTTTTGTAATTCTGATGTGAGGTTGAAACAAATATTTGAATACGATCAAAACACATCAATACACTAGGTGATGTCATTTGCAAAAATTATTGTTTGTGTACAGTAAAACCGTTTTTTTGGTGCAAATGTAATCATTTAATGTATTGTCTGTAAATGCAGAGCGCTATCACACCATGCAAACTTCACACTACGCCACTCCACTCTATGCCACAGCACTCCATTGCATGATACTCCACTCTATGACATGCCTGTCCACTCCAAAGTACCACAATCTACCCCACTCCACTTCCCTACAATCTACCCCAATCTACTCTACTTCACTCAAATCAACCCTACTGTAATACACCCAGTCTACCCCACTCAACCATAATTTACCCTACTTCACTCTTCTCCAATCTACTCCACTCCTCTCAAATCTTCCCCAATCCAGCTCACTCCAATTTCAACACCAATCCATCCAACTCTGCTCTACTCTACCCCGCTCCACTCTACCGCAATCTACCTCAATCCATGCCTTTTTAGGTCTTCACTACTAGGCAGGGGATAAGACGTATTGTTAGATTACTGTTTGCTCCGAGCCCATACATTGCTCATCACTAGTTGGCTTCATTGTCACTCTGATTTGCCTAATTCTTTTTCGTTAGTGAGTATGGGCTTTCTCTCCTCTTCTCGTATTAGTCCCTCCTATGGAGCATCAAAGTATTACTGTGTCCTTATACTGCTCACCTTTTCAGGTTATAATTTTTCTTCTTCTTTAAGCACTCTGCGAGACTGCATGAGTCCATCTGTATCACTATTGAGCTTCTCTTCCTATTCTCTTCTCTCCGTTCTTCCTTCCCTCTCTGCCATATGTACCCGTTCCACTTTTGCTCAGCTTCCCCCACACTAATTGCTTTTAATTTTTTTACATACTTCCTTATCACTCCATTTTTAAGGCTGGTTTAGCCAAGATCTTTTGATTTTACAAAAATGATATGTACAATATATTTACTTATAGAGGTTTTTTCTCCCCATCCACTGGTCAAGTCAATTTTGTTTTCATCCACTACAGCATACAGCGTGGGATTGCACATTCCGCCCCATTCCAATCCTTCTCAGCCCATTCCAATTCACTCCTCTCCTATCCAATCCAATCCACACCAATCCAATCCTATCCACCTCACCGCTTCAAATTGCCCCAATCCAACCTGCCTCACTCCAATCCAAAACAGCCTGCCTCACTCCAATCCACCCCACTTCAATTCAAAACAATTTGCCCCGCTAAAATCTGCTCGCTCCGATTCTAAACAATCTGCCCCGCTCCGATTCTAAACAATCTGCCCCGCTCCGATTCTAAACAATCTGCCCCGCTCCGATTCTAAACAATCTGCCCCGTTCCGATTCTAAATAATCTGCCCCGCTCCGATTCTAAACAATCTGACCCGCTCCGATTCTAAACAATCTGACCCGCTGCATTCTTAAACAATCTGCACCACTGCATTCCTAAACAATCTGCAACAATCCAATCCACGCCTCTTCAATCAAAACCGCCCCAATACAACCCATCGCACCCCAATGCACCCATTCCACCCCACTGCACCCATCTCACCCCACTGCAACCCATCTCACCCCACTGCAACCCATCTCACCCCATCTCACCCCACTGCAACCCATCTCACACCAATGTAATCCCTCCCACTCCATCCCAAATGACCCGAATCCATCCCAATTCACCCCACACCATTCCAATCCACCCTACTCCAAAACGACCCACTCCAATCCAACTCCCCACAAACCAGCTCTCTCCAGTCCAATTCACTCCAACCCACCCTACTCAAATCCACCCCACCCAACTCAAATCCACCCCACCCACCAATTCAATCCACCCCACTCCAAACCTCCTTAATCCGCCCCACTCCACTCCTATCTATTATGTCCAACCCACTCCTGTCCAATCCACCTCATTTCAGTCTAGTCCACTCAAATCCAGTCCGCTGAACCCAGATCACTCTACCCCATTCCAATTGACCCCACGCTAATCCACCCTGCCTCGAACCATTCCACCCCACTCCAGTCCTCCCCACCCCAATCAAATCTACTCCAGTACACCCCACTCCATCAAATCCTTCTGACCTCAGTGCAATCTGCCCCACCTAAGTGCAATCCACCCCAATCCAATCTATCCCACCCCGATGTAACCCACACCAAACCAATCATATCAGAAGGCAGGGGGTAATCTCCATCTATGGTCAAGATGTAGTCTATGATGTGTAAGGCAGTAGTTTTCATGATGCAGCATTATCTGAAGACAGGTTACTAATTGTGCAGGAGATGGTTAGCATTAATGTGTTCTTGGGGTTGAATGTAAACTGATTTTTAGGTGTCACATAAGACAGCACATTCGCGGTAGTTTGTGAGACATTTTGTTTACTTAGCAGTGCCATGCCATCTAACGTCGCACTTAGCCATGCGCAATAAAGCTCATCCGTCCACATGCTAACAGCACCTTCCACTCGCTTTTAACACCACTTGAGTAACTGCATTACAATACTAATCACTTATCTTACTAATTCACCATAACACACTCATAAAGTACCATTCAGCCACTTGTATTACTACACAACAATATCAGCAAAAATGTAATACTCACTCACAGATACGAGCAGGACAATGGTTTAATGCTTAAGCAGATTCCTACTAGCAGTGGGACTGACTACCGTTTATGCCATTTAATCCTTGGGGGCAGTCCTGATTGAGTTAGGAGTGAGATGCACTCCTTTACCTCATCCCTTCACAGCTGCGCAGCACGTAGTGCCAGTTGCAATGTTTAGGTTTGCGCAAGAGCGCACCCTGGACTTTCGCTGCATTGGCAGCAGTCCTGACATTCTGAACACAGGGCATGTGAACCCTTTTGAGATGGCCAGGGGGACAGGGAGGTTTGCTGGGCGCCAGGCTCCAATGTGATTATGTGGTGCTAGGAAATGTATTTCATGTAGTATGATTTACATTCTCTGTCCTGGTTACCTCTAAATGTGTTTTTTATGTGTATGAGATGGTCTTGCATATTATGGTTTATGCTAGTGAGATTATTTTCCACCCTGTGCTCTATGCCCCTAATGTTAGAGTTACTTAGGAGGTTAGGGTCTAATATTAGACTGTTGAGATTATGGGCGTACAATGCGTTTGGCACCTAATGTGATGCTGTGCATAATGTGGTTAATGTTTCAGGCTGATGCGAAGTACAGTGATTACCAGTGGTTACTGGTTATACGTTTATGATCTGTTTCACTTTTACTAAGTTCGCTTTGTGATGGTTCTGACAGCGGTCCAGTTGGCCCTGTCATGTGTAAACAATTACCTTGTAAATATGATCTAGTGCCAGGCGGCACCATGTATATTATGCGATTACCTAGGTAAAGGGCCCATCAAATACTAGTGGAATCATAGAGACTCCCAAGCAGTATAGCTTTCTCAACTACTGAAATCTGTGCCCCCATCTTCTCCTGCTCTGAAGTAACAACCTGTTCCTAATTGCCTCACTTCCCAGACTGCACATTAGTTCAGATATCTTCACCCGACGTCTGAAATATGTGCCCCCTTTTGTCCTTATACTTCTCCTCACCACCGCTTTCCTAGTAACACCCTTCTCATATCCCCACCACCCTCCTCCTCCTCATTTTCCCAAGATGACCACCACTCGAGTTAAGTCTGGAATCAATTGTTACAAAATCATTTATCCTCCCAACCTGACTAGAGCTTCTTCAAAACGATTCAAGCATAACACCATTGAATGTTTCCCTGATTCGCTTTTTGTTGATCAATTTTACAATGGTCGTTATGGGAGGCTCAAAAACGATTACATTTTCTTCACTCACGACATCCCCTCTTGGTCCACCTGCTATATAATTCCCTCAACGTCACCGCCTACTCCTCTATCCCTCATGGGAAACTGCTAAAAATGTCCCCCTCTGTGTGTTTCCACGGCTCCCTCACTATTTAACAATGGTACTGTCATGATCCAAGTCAAAGACACCTGCCGCTCTCTCTTTGACCACCTCTTCCCTTCCCTACTCCCCACCCCTGCGACCGGCTTGTCCCTTGCCTCTTCATCTAGCTCCACCCATTACTCCCTTTCTCCTCCCCTGACCCCCTTCACTCCAATAGCCTGCACTCTTGGGAGGTACAGGTCGACCCTCTTCCCTCCACCTCCCCTGTGCCCTCCTCTCCCATTCATCCACCTCACAGTTTGCTCCTCCCTTCATCAAGGTGATTTTTTTAATCATTACCTTCTTGGTGGATGGTATCACGGTTGGTGTGGTGCTAGTTTCCCCTTCTTTCTATATCTTTCTAGTTGTCACTGGTTGTTCTACTCTCCTTGTCTTTTCCTTTGAAGAAGCCTACTTCCGGAATGTATATACTAAAAGTATTTTTAATATATTTCTTGTAGTGAAATTTTACGCTCAAATTAATTGTAGCCCTGATGATCGCACAGTAACCTGTAGCAGGGATCCTGTTCTCCTACAGAACTGTGCATAGAGACTTGGAACCTTAGTAAGTTAGGGTGTGCCAAAACTCACCTTAGTACCCAAAATCCCCTTACCAGACTAGCTACAGTGTCTTGTTAGTCATTACAAACTCCCAATATTTAGACAAACCAGACCATGGACTTAGATTACCACAGGTAACGTGGAACACATGAACACTCTTTCGTTATACAATCATTTCAAACCAAAACAAGGAGTAAATGAGGACACGTGCATATTTGAAATGTTTATTCACTAATGCAGGGTTCTCAAACGCAGTATCTTAGATAATACCAACAAACATTATAAGAAGCAAAATAATCAGCATAGCTACTAGTCATAAAATACACAAGGTGACAACATACTAAAATGTTGAAATGAATCGGGGTTAACACCTAATTCTCACCCTCCCTAACTAGCATATTATATTATATCGAAAAGGTCTCATTGGGTTTTAGCAGGGCGGCCCCTTACCTCAAGATCCTAGTGGTAAGGGATCACATCATCTTCCACCAGCTCTCTGCATGCGAAGCACCATCAAGTGTGTGTGGGTGCGCTGCGTGAAGCAATATAAAACGTGCCTAAAGCCAGAATTTGGCTGCCGCCGTATGTATGTTATGTCTAGGAAGGTGCGAAGATCAGACCTCACAACAACCACTGTGTCAAGTTATCCTTGAAGGCTTAAGCACTCAGTGTACAGACACAGTTCACCAAGCAAAGCTGATATCAGAGTAATAACATATTATTCTTGTGTGAATCCAAAGCGCTCTATTAGGCTCAAAGCTATAACAACAGTTTATGTGTCGTGTGCAAAAGCAGCAGACAGGAAGAAATGGCGTTTAATCTTCTATTAAGCTCATGCTAACTTAACACAGCATATAGGTATGACAAACCCTGCGGTCGAAACGCCGTCGACGCTTCCTGTGGCCACAATTTGTGAAGGACACATCATTGTTGTTTGTTGTTTCTTCTTTTTTATATGTAATGTCTGTTTTTTAGCCACTTGTTTGGCATGTGAATTGTTTGTTAGTATATTGCCAACAGTTTTTCCTTTTTGAGCGTTACTGTGGTGTTTTAAATACATTATGTAATAAATGTCTTTTGTATGTATAGGCTTCTTCTTCTCATTCAAAACTGCAGCACTAAAACAGCCCTGCTGCAAAAGAGTGATGACGCGCTGCGGATACTCGATTCGGGGGGAGTCTTGTCTTCTAATTCTCCTTGACCTTTCTGCAGCCTTTGACACTGTCAATCACAACACTCTCCTTAACCCTCTTCAACAGAGAATGGGCTTGGAGGGCACTGTGCTTAAACGGTTTGCTTCCTTCCTCTCTGATAGATCCCAAATGATCAAAATAGCAAACAGTCTTTCATCTCTCTTGGTTGTAGGTCAAGGTGTTCCTCATGGCTCTATGCTTGCACCCACATTGTTCAATCTCTATTTAGAACCATTGGGATATCTCCTAAGCAAATCCGGGATCCACTATCATCTCTATGCGGACACTCAAATCTACCTTAAGGTGGCCTCCACTCATGATCTCTCCATCCTAAGCTCTACTCTTGACTCCATTCAAAACTGGATGTCAACTGACTCTGAACCCCATCAAAACTGAATTCCTCCTCCTCACCGCCTCACTTTCTCCTCCCCCGATTCAATCATGGATGGTTAAGATGAAGCTACTTAACAATAAACCCATCATTATCGACAGCGCAAAATCCCTTGGTGTCATACTCGACAAAAAACTCAATCTACACTCCCACATCAACTCCATTGCAAAGTCTGCTCGATACCAACTGCGCCTTCTTTGGGGTATTTCGTCGCTTCTTCCTGGAGCAAGACCTTAAAACCCTGGTCCAATCGCTGGTTCTATCCTGACTGGACTACTGCAATTCTCTTCCTACTGGCGTCCCCAAATCCCACCTGTCCCCCCTTAAATCTGTTCCCCATTCAGCAGCTCGTTTCATATATGGGGCCAAAAGAAGCGACCACATCACACCCATTTTATCCACTCTCCGTTGGCTTCCCATCGAGGCAAGATCTATCTACAAGACTGCCTGTATCACCCACAAAGCTTTGCACTCCTCCTCTCCTCGCTACCTGGCGAATAAACAAACTCTCTGGAGGCTCTAAACCATCGCGTAATGCGGAAAATGTATTGCTTGAACCTCCCACTTTCAAGAAGGAAAGATCGATGGCCCAATCCTTTTCAGGCAACGCAGTGAGAATCTGGAACTCACCTCCGCCTCAGCTCCGGACCACCACCTCTTCCCAGGCCTTCAAAACTGACATCAAAGTTCTCCTTCTTCAAAGACATATCCAAATTTAATTCATGCCCTCTCTATTATCTGAAGGAAGTCCTTCAATTATAGGAAATTCTGTTCTCCAGGACTATAGAAGTGCCTTCCCAGTGTGTTCTTGTGGTTTGAGTGCCTGCCATTTATTGCAGTATTATACTTCTACTTGTATTGTGTACTCTTTTGTAACATGCACACATCACTTTTCCTCGTGTAATGCATCGTTTGCTACCTCTTGTATTTTGTTTGCCTTGGATACATGCACAATTGCCACCATTGCCTCATGTAACGTAACGTTTGCTCTTGTGTTTTGAGTATCCACCATTTATTGCAGTTTCATACCTCTACTTGTACTTTGTACGCTTTTGTAATCATGCACACATGTCACTTTACCTCTTGTAACGTATCGTTTGCTACCTATTGTATTTTGTTTGCTCTTGACACATGCACAATTGTCACTATTGCCACATGTAACATAACATTTGCTTTTGTAACATGCTCCCTTGTAATTTTCTCCTCATGTATCATTACTGTTCCTATTGTCCTATTGTAAAGCGCTCTGACACCTTCGGGTAAAGTCCACGCTATATAAAAACGCATAAAATAAAAATAAATAAATAAACTCTAGTAGATGCTTGTCCTGGTCACGTGGCATCGAATGTACCTGCAGCCCTCTAGCACCCTCGGGTGGAAGGTTTGGGCAAGTTTAGGATAACTAGATTTAGCATGCTTGTGCATTTCCTGATTTGTTGCAAAGTGCTGCGATTATATTTTTCCTGGCCCCATG